>NW_024464939.1:23862500-25112500 GCF_017591425.1 Ochotona curzoniae | reverse complement strand
ATAGCTTTTTGAAAAAAGATGTGGTCCTCTGTTGATTTTCTGTATTTGGTATCTGGAAAAGTAGAGGTTTTGAGTTTTTTAAAGTCATTGTATTTTTTTTTTTCTTACTAAAATTTCCATTCATTCAAAATCATTCATTTTGGAGCCCCAGGTGGCAGACATGGAGGAGTGTGAGAGGGTCCTATATAGAAATACAGAGTGATTTCATACTGTTTCCGCCCCAGTCCTGTCTTAGTCAGAATGTTCCAGTTCCACAATCATCCAAATCGACTCCCACCATCCATGTGTTTGATTAACTTTTTTTTTGGTGACACTTTCTGGTAATTTTATGTTAGACGTACATGAATCTCCCGCTTGCTCCCACATGTATGTTTGTCCTTGCTTTTAGGTCATCTAAATTAATCCATGTTTTGAACTGATTATATAAGGATAGAGTTGATGGAACTTCTTTGAAAATCTGCTCTTTTTTTTTTTATTTGCTTTGGAATTAGATATCAGTTTATGGCCATACCACCTTGAATGCGCCCGATCTTGTCTGGAATCAGATATCATTGACTTTAATAAACTAGTGACCACTGATTGCATCAGATTGAATGCTCTTTATTATCAGCTGAGGAAATTAGAACATGAGACATGTACTATTTTACCAGGCTGTTTGAGTGACGGAAAGATACCACATGCTTGGTCACAACCACAGATGTACCTAGTTGTTCTGCCTCAGGTTTGGGCCAGAAAACAGGCACCTTGCATAAAATTCATTTCATTAATCATTATACTTTGCACAGATACAGGAGGGAGACATTGTTCTTGAATTTAAATGGCTACACATCTGGGTTGTCTCAACTGTCTTTATAATGACAACCTTAGAGACTGTGATACTGTTACCGGTTGGTGATATTTGAACAGGTCATACCCAAGTACCAGTGCATCTGGGCTAAAACCTTTTCCTATAACCATTTGTTCTAAATATTTTCTATGGGTGTTTTCTTCTTAATGGCTTGATGCAATTGTGATAAGTTTTATTTTTCCTTTGTTCTCATGTATAATGAAAGAGGGTCTATTTAAGTCACAGTCTCAGATGGTCAAGGTCATCACACCTGCATCTAGTTGTCTTTGGTGAGGGTGCTAGGGTGGGTGGCACCACAGTGGAGACAGCTGGCACAGAATTCACATGACCAGACAGGCAGTAAGAACCTGGATTGAAGACAAGCTTTCCCTTTCTGTAACAATTGATTCTTGTGGGAACTCATGCTGCCAGACTCAACCCACTGCAAGAAGTCAGCATCGTTAACGGCAGTTTCCTAACTTGAAACAAAGCGTAATAGTTTGCTGTTTTCACCTTGGTGGCTTCAGGACGTCAGGTAGAGAAAATGCACTAGGGAGAAGTCTTTTGGTGCCCAGATTATGCGAAACTAGAAGTAATGGCATGCATAGTGACATCTGAAAACATACTGAGACATTCTTGTCAGAGATGCCCCAGACTTGAACAATTAAATTAAAAAATACTTTTTCTTTTGATGAGAAAAGCTGGAAGGAAGTAGAGCTGGGACAGATGGAAAGCCACAGGGATGTGTATGACCACACTTTATTAGCTCTGGGAAGTCATAAGTAGTAGGAATACATCATTCTCCTGTGTCACTGTTTGCCCTCTCTGTAAAATAAAGGAAGGAATATGCTTAGGATTCTTTTTCCAAAATAAGAGCCTTAAAATTAGATTTCTAAACTAAATACCCAGTTATCATAAAGATCATCTTAAAATTTTCCCCTGTACGTTGGCCTGTGACCTAAATAAGACATAATCACAATACATTCACTTTTCAAAGCCACCTTATTCCTTGAAATTTGGTAGAAATCCAATAGAAAATTCCAGAAATGGGTAGTGGTTCCCTTAACTATCATAGACAGAGTTCAGATGAGTCACTGCAGGCCCTCGCCAAGGCTTGTGAAATCTTTCTGTTAATTTCTTCAGGAGTCCCGTCCTGCTCTTGCATTTATCGCAGTGTGTTGTGATAAATAATGCAATGCCTTCCCAACAGTTTCCTTAGCCATGCGAGGGGGTACATTCTAAAAAGAGAACAAGCAGACACAGAAATGGAAATTAACCCCAGGCCTGCCAGCTTCCGTCAGGGATAATGGCGTCACATAATTCCAGGGTTAAATGAGAAGTAGGTGCCTTTTTACTGAGTTTGGCTCTTTGTCCTTGCTTTAGTGTGTCATTGTAGCAACTGTCATGTAAGGTTAATGACAGCCCCTCATTACCCTTGTCAAATATGTAATAATGTGGCCCAACAACGGGTCTGAATGGCTTCTGCTTGTCAGACCCCTATGTTTTGCCTAGCAGATGGTCACTGTGTTTGGAGAGGCCCTCGCTCAGATCCATCACACTGATATCCTGAACACGTGTGTGCGGGAAGCACTTTCCCCTGATGGGACAGTGTGTGGCTGGAATACTAATTGAGCACAGCAAGACAACTGCAGACTTCGCCATCCTTCCTCTCCCAAGTCCCTGTTCACGTTCTGTGAGGCTCCAGGGGAAAAGAGAGCTGATAGGACCTTTCTTACCTCTCCCCTTCTATTATTTCCAGAGAAGCACAACACTTTTCAGCTGTGATACACACCCGTTTTCAAACCCTTTATTTGAATCTCTTAGGATGCAGCACCCTTGAAATTTAGACACATTCTATTTTCGGAGATGTGGAAACAAAGGGGAAAAAGCCTCAGAGAAGAAAGTGGCAGGGGGCAGGGCTTTCCTGGAAAAGAGCTATAGCCTGGGTACAGGAAACTGGAATCTGAGCTTGTGCGTTTGTACAAAGTCACTGCTCTGGCCTTGGCTTGCATACACTTGCCTGGAGAGGTCATCTAGCTGCAGGAAGTGAGAGAGACACTCAAGACCACGTAAAAAGAAGGACTGTCTGTCCTCCAAACAGCCCCAGCATTTCTCATTCTCAGGGTTTTTTTGTTTTGTTTTGTTTTTGCCTTGTTTTTCACTTTAAATAATTTCTTTAAAAAATGAGCAATGGTTTCCAGTGGTTTCTGAAATCAACTTGAACTCTAAATATCTGCAAAATTAGTGATGGGGTAAGCCTTTCTCCTTCCCTTGGCATGCTGTTCTTACAGCTTTTCAGGTTGCACACATGTCTCCAGTTACAACTAGTCTATTTCCTTTATGCATCTGCTTTCTTGGTGTCATTTTTTTTCTTACATGTAAATGAATAGGAAACTCTCATATGTTCTCCAATTCAGTCCTTTTCTCAAAAATATTTCCCAAGATCATAGCTCTGATAAATTCCACATCTTTAAATACTTCCAATCATAGAAGCATCACATTACTGATCAATATATATTCAGAATTATGAAACTTGAGTTCAGGACTCATAAGCATCTACTTCATTTTGAAGATGAACCCATAAAAGTTTCTTTGTCCAAGAACAAGTTCAGAGAGTTAATATGATGGCAAAATCAGAATTCAGGGGTTTTTTTTTTTTTTTTTTGATGTTGTTGCTGTTGTTCTGAATTTAGTCTTCTTTTCTCACCATAATAAATCTCCCACTGCCTGTTTCTCACTAAGAACTTGATTTTGTTATTCCTTTTCATGTCCTCTCACATTAGTCCTTGTGGTGTCTGCCATTGTGGGTGTGGGCAGACCAACATACTTCTGGGGACACAGAGCACAGAAGGCCGTGGGTTGCAGGATTGGTACCATTTGAAATCTCTGAAATCTCCATGCAATTTAACAAATGATCTCTAGGTACTCAACCGTGGGTACTAGCATCATAAATGATACTCCAGTTTTCAGTCTTTTATATGACCCATTCCTGAGACCACTGAGTTGTTGTGAAGCAGCTTCCATAAGCAAAATGCCATGTTAGGTCTCAGGGGCGAAGGAGCTTGTGGCCTTTGAGGGAGGTGCTGGGTGTCCTGGCATCCTTGATGGAGGAGACACCTCCTATCACATAAACCCACCAGCTATGGTAGGGGTGGGGATGAAATACACCGAAGTCTGTACTCTGCCTTCTCAGAAGAGTAAGCAGAATTTCAGGTGTTTCTGATCCAGTCTTCCAGGAGGAAAACAGTCTTTCAACTGACTTTAGATTTGCTGAATGTTTTTCTTTCATCAAATATGTGGAAATTTCAGCTTGCATGTTGAATAATTTTACTTTTTAAATAAAACCAACATGGTTGTAGTACAATTCTGTGTTCTCTTTGATTCCACATATTGTTTCTGCAAATATTTTTCTCATGTGTTTATCTTCATTCTTCACCCAATTCATTAACACTACATTTGCGCTACTGTCCATGGACAATCTAAGCCAAGGGTGACTGTCTTCTGTATTCTTTAGAAATTGTACCCTGTAATTGTTATTTGGCATCTTTTTTTCCCCTTTCAATATTTATGGAAGACTAAGTGCATCAAATACATTTGTGTTAAAACCCAAAAATAACTGAAGCAACATTTTGTGTGTGCAAACACGGTCTAGCAGTAAAGACATAAACAGATAAACCTTATCATTCGAACTTAATCTTTTCTTCATAGTTCTTTTGATATGAGCCAATCCTTTCTCTCTTACTTCCAAATCCTACCATCTGCCTTTAGGGACCGATGCTCTGTACTCTGTGACCTTCCCCCTACTCCCAAACTATTTTCTGACTGCTGTTCCTTCCTTCTGAAGCCTTACTTGGCATTTGGCCATTGCCTAAGTACATTAGGCTTTCTCATTAGGGGTTCATTGCTTGTTTTCTCATATCACAATATCTTAGGGCCAGGGGTTGGAGTCAGCATCCTCTCTGATCCTCATTGCCGAATTCAAGTCATTACTTCTGCTTCACTTTATAACAAATTTTGACTCCACCCTATTCCTTTTAGCTTGTACCATCTGGTAGAACCACCTGTCTCTCCTCATTGTGTGGTCTGCAAAGCTCTTGGTAACCAGCTCCTCATTGATTACAAGTTCTGGGTCACATGGCTACCCACAGAGATGACCTGTCCCATGTGTAAACCTCTCAGGTGCTTGAGTGCTTATCCCTAGTAACTCATCTCTGGCTTTCCTCCTTGTCACCTTGCCAATCCCCAGTCATATTTTACTTATTGCCATAATCATTAACCACAGTACCTTTAAATAACAAAATTAAACAACCCATTTCTTTCCATCAACCACCTCCTATTTCGCTTGTTAGGATATGCTCTGGCAGCAGCAACCCATAGATTTTAGTGTCTATTTTCTTTCTGATTTTCTTGTGTCTTCACATCCCACTTTCCAGTGAGGATTCAGCAGTAAATCATCATAATCACTTCCTTGCAAAAGCTTAGCCTCTATATTCATCCACCATATTTTCCTTTCCATAATATTTCTTGGCAAAACTCCAAACTTGGATAAATCCAACCATCTGTCTTCCCTGTGGCTACATCTAAGCAGTTGACTGTCACTAGTGAAAATTATAAAACCAGGCAGACAGGTTTTCCTTTAATTGCATCCATATCATTTCAAATGGGCATTTACCATAGTCCAGACATCTTGGTGTGTTTCTCTCTTAAGCTGACCCTAAAAGACCCTCCCTTCGATTGGTTGTCCATCTCCTTGCCCTGAGCAATTCTTGCCCAGTATCATCACTCCAGTTAGACCCTTTTGATTTGTTGTTGCCAAAGCATCCTTAGTTATTTTTTTTAAATGCAAAAAGGATTTTCCCTCCTGAAACCACTAATATGACACTTACTGTGCTGAGACAGAGACTAACTGCAAATTTCTTAAAGTTATCCAGGGATAGCCTAACAATCAACCAGTGTTTCTCATCTTTCAGCACTTTCTGGCCATGTCTCCTTTCTCCCTTAGCTTAAGTCACATCAGCCTCTGTCCCTTTGGGTTATCATACTTACTGCTCCTTGCTTGGGTAATTCTTCTTTGGTCTCCTGTTAAACACCACTTTGCTCAAACTGACATCCCTTGAAAGCTCCATTCTAAGCCTCTTTTCTCAGCTTCTCTTCAATGTGATGCTTTTCTTGCATCGCATGACATCATCTCAATTTCTAGTTTACATTTCATCCATGTGATCCCTTATTTAATTTCCTTATCACCCACTGGAGTCTATAAGGGAGCAAATCTTATCTATCTGATTTGTCACTATCTATTCAATATAGAGTTGGTCCTTGCCGTTAGCAGGAGTTTAATGAATATTTGTTGAGTGAAAGAAAAGGATTGCAAATGAATTGCTGCTGCTAACCTGGAAAAGTGCAAGATTATAACTTACAGGGGAACCATGAGATTGTTTGGAGAAAAAAAAAACGAAGAAGAATAAAAAAGAGGAGGAGGAGAAAGAAGAGAGGATTTGGATAAAGGAAATGGCCTAGAAAATCATGGATCTATGAATAAATTATGTGTCCTTGAGATTGTCTATTTGTTTCAACCACAGGGAAAAGGATGGCAAACATTGACAGGTATCACAATGGTTCCCTGGAAATTTTGAGTATAAGTAATGGCCTTCAGAGATTCCACATTTCGCTCCACGGGATTACTAAATGTGTTATTCTCAGGGGAGGATAATAGTAAGAGATTTAGGGTTGCTAATCAGCTGATCCCGAGTTTCCCAGAATATTCTAGAATGTTCAAATGAATCCAATCTCATTGTAGGATACATGGATGTGAACAGGGAGGGAGAAGCAGCAGCATCCAAATGATTCAACATGAGAAAATCTCAAGTGTGGTTTTTGAGTTTTCACGTGGAGAAGGAGAGCATGTGCTGAGGAAAGGGGAAGCTTCTAGATACTGGAAAAAGTAAAAAAAAAAACCCAATTCTTCTCTTGAGTGTCCTGCAGAGAATGCAGTCATGACAATACGTAGGTTGGAACCCAATGAGACTTATGTCAGGCTGCTGATCTCCAGGACAGATGGTAAGATGCTAAGTTTCTGTTGTGTTGGAGTTGCTAAATTGATTGCCATCTGTTGTTACAGCAACAGGAGACTTGCACAGAAGTGAAGCTTTGGATGTGTGCTGGGGTGAAACAGTGACAAGCCTTCTCACGATATTTAGTGGCCTGACCTCTGTGTTCTTGGGGCACAGAGTAACAATAGGTGCTTTAAAGCCACAGCATCGTGGTGAGTCTGCTATGTGAGATGATGTCTTTGAATCTGTGTGGGGAAAACTGCTGTGTGAGAGGTGTGTTGATATCAAGGGAGGCTGTCAAGATCTCTAAAAAAATCTGAGTATTTAGGAAAGGTTAAGGGGAAGATCCTGCAGGTATTTTCATCATGACGTGTTGTTATTGAGTTCCTGCATTTAATAGTTTTATGTAATATAAAATAAACAAAATAGAATAGTTTTATATTTTATTTCTCAATCTAGAAAAAGAGTTTCCGAAATACAATGTCTTAAAAATATATACTTCTTGAATTCCTAATCATAACTGCTTAATAAATGTTAAGTGTTCATTATGTAGAGAATTAACACCACAAAACTTTCCTTACTTTTGTAGACCTGTGAAAATTTCTTAGACAATGGAAAGGAATGGTGAAGAGCAGCAATTGTCAACATCATTCTCTCACTAACAGGATCATCCTCTAAAACCATGGTCTCTTGATCTGTGAAACAGACCCTAAAGTAAATCTAATTGTCCAAATTTTAAAAATGAATAGGATAGGCTCGAAAAGAACATCGTTTATAGGAGGGGCAGCCTCCATTCTGAGGCTCTCAAAAGGAATCTCAGAACACCACTGATCATGCAACATCTGCTATCGAACTGAACTCAAATGAAATCACTGGGACCCTTAATTTCTGCCTGCTTTTGAAGAGAATGTGACATAGGATTATAAAAAGCTGTATGACGCTTTCGTTTCCTTTGCTTCCCCCTTGTTAGAGGACAGCTGTGGAAGAAGCCAGTTCAGCAATCTGTTTCTTGCCTGTCATCCTGCTCACCATCTCTGTGTTCCTCTGGGAAGGAAATGATGGGAATAGAAAGCAGGAAAACAAAGAATGTTCCAGAGCTTCCTGCTGGTGGCTTTTGGCGGGGGAAGTGCAATAAACACCATATAAATAGTTTAGCAGAGCTGGCTACTCTCTTGGGACCCATTGGAAAAACTGGCCATCCTCCTGGGAGATGAAGGCATTCAAAATTTTTTATTTCCATTTTATACAAGCATTTTATCAAAATGAAAGAGGAAATATGCTTTAATGTGGTTACTGACCTGTTTTGATGATTAGGAATATGAATACACACATATAGAAGAAAAATCAAACAATTTTAGTGTGTTATCAAATGATTAAATATCTGCTGGGTGGCAGGATGGTTCCCTGTAAGAAGTATGAATTTCTTTGTGTGTTTGTACCAGCTCCAAAGACTCGCAGGGTCTGTTCTGTGACGTTCGGGCACACCTGCCTGCAGCTGTCAGGTAAGGTGGGAAGCTCACACCATCTTGTTTCCTGTTGATGACTCTTCCCTATAATATAATGAATCTTAGGGCTCAGTGTGATGAGTCAGGGGTGAAATCTTCGCCTTGCATGAGCAAACATCCCATATGGATGTCCGTGGGTGTCCCATATGATCTAGTTTCCATCCAGCTCCCTGCCTGTGGCCTGGGAACGCTGTAGAGGACAGGCCAAAGCCTTGGGACCTGCATCCATGTGGGAGACCTGGAAGAAGCTCCTGGCTTTGGATCAGCTCAGCTTTGGGGATTGAATCAGCAGACAGAAGCTCTTTTTCTCTGTCTCTCCTTCTCTCTGCACATCTGCCTAGAAAAAAAAAAAAAAAGAATCTTGTTTTTTGCTAGCCACTGTATAAGGCTTAGCTTTTAAAGTACCTAACAGTGTATTATGCTGTCAATTGCTCCAATCATTTTTAGAAATAATTTCCCAACTTTTTATTATGAATTTCTGTATAGCTCTTGAGTTTGGACTTGATTTGCCTTTTATCCCTATTTTTCTTCTTCCTTTACACCTTTGCATCCCCAATCCTGTATCACAATTCTTTTATTATGCTTCCCTGTCTCTGAGCTACTCAACATTTGTTCCCCTGTTTAGAATTCTCTCATTCCCTTTCCTGTTTGAAGTCTGCTGAGACGCCTCTTCCTCTGAGAAGGCTAACACATTTTAATGTCTGCTCTTCAACAATCAGGTCAGATTAAGTCACTACTACTTTGGAGCCTCCATACTTGCTCATTTACACTTTTAGCACAGCTTCTATATTCTGACTAGTGGAATTCTTTTTTGTTTTTGTTCCTCTCTTACACTGGAGTTTTCATCCGGTGGGTTTGAGGACCTGTTGGTTTTATAAATCCTTTAGAGGCTAAGATGATACCAGATGCATGGTTATGATTCAAGGAATATAGAGAAGAATTTCAAGAAGTTTATGGAAAATGAAATTTAAAATATTAGCTTATCTTTCATACAAATATTTTAAAAACCCAAGAATATCAGAGATCTTCTAATACCTTAAGGGAAACATACATTATGAATAAATTGTGAAGATAGCAACTTGCAGAGGACACCTGATGAGGCTTACAATGAAGCCCATAGGCTAGGGGCTGGTGCATTAATTTCCCCATTATTTAAATGCTGCTTGAAGAAAGAAAACTGCAAAAGCTAATACATGTAAGACAGAATGCAGGATTTACCAATTGCAGGAGCTGAAAGGTTATTGCTTTAGATACTCTTCTCCATTGAACTTCCATCAGCTTTTGAATTTACAAATTGATGTCAAGTAAGTTTCCAGGCTCGATTTGGATCCTTCGTTCTTATCCATTATACAGGATCTGGAGAGCAGGAGACATTATGTCAAAGTCATGTGTGTGTGCTCATTTTTGTTGTTCTCTTAAGGAAAGAGGCACTTATCAATTTGGGTACGAGGGTTAGAAAGAGCAAGATAATAACAACAAGCAACAATTGCACAGCAATTTGCAGCCCACAGGCCCTTCAATCTGCTATTCACTTAACTCTCAAGACAATCTTATGAGGCTGGTATTATTGCCCCCACTCTGCAGAAGGGGAATCTCAGGCTAATGATGTTTAAGTGACTTGTCTAAGGTTATGTAAAAGCACCAAGACTGACAGAACATTATTTATTCAGAGTAACAGAGTGAATTGAACTTCAGTATGATTATACTGGAATTTTTACTATAATCACATGCAACCTTTACTGAGTGCTGACAAGGTAGCAGGCACTGTTCTGAATACTGTCCATGTATTAACTCATTTAATACCCCAACCGCTGCAAGAGGTAGGGACGATGATTACTCCTCTAATCTGTAAGATTAGAAACAATACCGGGGACATTGGTGACCTTTGTCTTGATCATATAACCGAGGAATGACTGAGTTAAGGTTTGGTCAAGGTAATCTAGCTCCCCAGTCACTACGTAACCACTACATTAGGCTGTCTCTTGGGTGATATTGTGCCAATTTGAGGTTGTGATTCTGATGAATGATAATAGAATGCTTTCATCTCAGTTAGTTTTAGAGATAGAATATCTGTAGTGGCTGCATATTCTTACCTTGTTTCTGGGTATGATTTGTCTGTCCCAGCTCTGGGATCTTATCACATTTTCTCCCTCCATTGCTTACCCACTGTCCAGAATAGCACCAAACACATACAAATGGTTTAGGGCAATATTTGAAGAATGACTGAAAACAATTCATCCAATATTTAGCTGTCAGTAGCTGGGAAGAATCCTCTAGTTAATACTTGGAGAGTCAGATTATGTATTTCTTTCCACACTCAACCCAAACAAAACCTTTCCTTTTATTTTTTTCTCCTGCTGTCATACCTGCCTTTCTGGTTTTAAGATAGATGGCACTTTTCTTGGGGAAATCTTTCCTGTTCCGATGATTTAGCTCTAGCACCATCATACCGCCACCCATTCTAGAATATGTGCCTATTGAAGGGTGTATAGCTCCCGTATTTTCACTTGACATAGTATTTGTAATATTCATGACAGTTTAATACTCTCTAGTATTCTGTGTGAATATTGGTTTCCAAAGAGGAAAGCATTATGTTGTTCATGTAAAAATTATTTTAAAGTCAAAGTGAAGTGGGAACAAGAGAGAGAGAGAGAGATTCCATCCTCTGGAAAGTAACAGAGACTGCCCGTGGGCACCTGATACTAATTTCTTCTTTCTACTTAATTTACATAAGAAGCTCCATAAGCACCCATTCACTTCCATAAAGATGGTATTTGAACTTAAATGTGTCACTGTTTAATCCATAAGCAGAAACTAGCCTTCCTTCAAATCCCAATAATTACCTAAAAACATTCCAGTATTCCTAAATGCTTAATCATATCAAATTGTAGTGGATATTTGGAAATGAATATGGTGACTCTTTTGGAAAAGAGTTTAAAAACTGGGAAAAAATTCATTAACATGGTGGAGTAGTTTGTGATAATTTGTTCATGGATTTTTTTTAAAGATTTATTTATTTTTATTGCAAAGTCAGATATATAGAGAGCAAGATCTTCCATCCAATGATTCACTCCCCAAGTGGCCACAATGGCCGGTGCTGCGCCTATCTGAATGAGGGCCACTGGTGTCCACATGGGATCCTGGCATGTTCAAGGCAAGGACTTTAGCCGCTAGGCCACCGCACCAGGCCCTCTTCATAGAATTTACCTTTGCCTTTGATTGCTTGATGGGGAACATTTGATACTAGTCAAGCATAGTTACTTAGTTTCATTTTTTCTATTTCTATATATTTTTGTAGGGATATTAAGAATGTATGTATGTCTGAAAAAGTCATATTGTGATTATGAGTATTCACCTGGAATATTATGGAATTACCTGAAAAAATAGTAAAATGACCATTGTTTTTCTATCAGTCTATGAAATACATGATAAAATTAAAAAGTGGCATTTCCATAGTCTCTGCTCTCTAAAAGGTATTTAAGCGTTGTTCTCATGAGCAGGGAGTGTTCTTAAAGTGCGCCTCTAAGTAACATTGTGGGTTAGTGCGGGTCTCTGTTTTGGATCATATAGCTAATATGTGGCAATAACATTATTACTTCACAGTGTAGGAGATTAATATGCATGTAAATACTTCTTCTGTCACCCATACAGTCAATCCATTGTTTCTGGTAAATTTTTGTTATTAGAAAGAAGGGCTGGTAGATTGCTTAGGGGGCATTGTTAATAAAGTCATATGACTCAGTGTAAACTTCTTTGGTGCAACAAAGATAGATGTGTAGAATAGGCTATACTAAATGGCTCCTTTTGATACTTGTACAGGCCTTAGAAATGGTATTTTTTTTTAAATTTAGAAAACTATAGCTCTTATTATAATTAATATATATATATATATTTCTTTTTATCTGTCTCTATTCACCTGTGTCTATCTTTGTATGTATCTATGTTATGTTTCTATTTTGGTTCCCTTTTATGTCCTCGCTATCTGAGCAAATCTTGGTATTTGTCAGTAAAATTAAGTTGTGTTTTGATTGCCCATTCGAACAATTTACTCAGCATTAGAGAGCTTGGGGTGGAAGGGCATTTGCATCAAATAGTTCTTAATGATTATTTTCTCCGTTGTTCCTATTTGAGAGAAAAGTTACATGAACCAACACTTTCTTAAATTCTGTTGAAATATCGAATTGCAAGCACACAATTTCAATGACTATGTTATTTTTCAGAGAATTATATGTGTGTGCCCTCCGGAAAGAGATTTTTACTGATTTACATGCCTACTTGTGTTTTCCTGAGTGTTCTGTGTGAATAGTCTAAGTTGTTCCTCTTTCTTCATTAATATGTAGTCAATATCAACTACTGTAGACCTTTTGTTTTAAAAAGCAATTTGTTTACTATGTGTGTGGAAGGTAGATACTAATGTACTCATTCATCTTATCTTACAAGTACATTTTATGTGCATATTCATGCTCCTATGTTCATTGATCTTAATATCCATTAGAAGAAAAAAGAGTGTAAACTGTGATCGAAATGGGTATATGTAGATATTCTACAGAGAATATACTGAAGGATTAATGTGGATAAGGTGGCTACCTGTGCAGCCTTGCCCAGACATTCCACCCTTACCATTTTCATTTCTGCTTTCATATTTCCTTTACTGTTTTACCCAAAGTTGAATTATGAAAGAAAAATTAGAAAAAAAAATTGAGGCAAAAATCACTTGGAGAGAAGAAAATATATTATTTATTTTTATGCATTTTTGGAAAAAAATTACTTGGACTCCCAATTCAATATTTATTACCTCAGAGGATTTACAGAAGTCTCCTAAGTCTAGACAATTTTTGGGAAAATATATTTTATCACCTACAGCTCAGAGATCTGTTTAGCAATCGCATACATTGTTTATCCCTCTTCTTACATATCCTTTGTTAGGAGGGAGCTACAGGATCATTTGCATGTTGTTGGTGGGAATATGAATTACTACAGCCATTGTGGAAAACAGTGTGGCGGTTTCTCAAAAACTAAATAGACCTACCTTATGATCCAAGAATTTTATTTTGTATGTGCCCAAGAAAGAAGACAGCAATTTGTCAGACATTTACATGCCATGTTTACCTTAGCACCATTTATAATAGCCAAGAAATAGAAACAACCTACACATTCACACACCAATAAAAGGATACATAAAAAGAGGCAAATACCCATGAAGAAATAGTATTCGGTCATAAAAGAGGTGAAATTCTGCCCCTGCTGGCCAGGAGCAAGGATCTGGAGATATGTGAGCTAGGTCAGGCATAGAAAAACAAAAACTGCAAGACCTCACCCATGCTTTGGAATCTAGAAAGGCTTGTTTTACGGAAGTTATCAGGAGTTAGCAAAAAGAAAGGGAGGAAGGAGAAAAAATTAATTTAAGATTCTTAGTTTCAGGATTGAAAAGTTTTGGTATTCTATTGTTCAGCAGCATGAATACAGTTAGTGATAATGTGTTATATATTTTCTAAAAATGCTCAAGGAAGGCATTTTTAATTCTTTTATCATAATGTAATGATAATTGTTTGAAGAGATATGTCTGCCCTAATTGGACCTTACATCAAGTGTGAATGCATTGAAACATCATATGCTACCCCATAAATATATGCAGTTTTTATATATCTCTTAAAAATAAAAATAATAGTGCTTTGAAGTAAGTAAAATATTCTTACAACATTTTGTACAGTTTTCATGTTCTGTCATATAACACTGGCAAGGGGAATTTGCCCAGGAGAAGAAATATATATATATATATATATATATATATATATATAAAAATATATGACATGTTAGATAATTTAGAGTGTTCTAATATTAGAGACAGAAATTTTCTTGCCAGAGTTTTATAGTGTGCGTTTATAGAAAATGTGTGTATGGTTTGTTTTTTTTTTTTGCACTGTTGAGAAAGATGCTATTTCTCCTGAAAATATTGTTGATTTTATTTGCAGAGATATGAGTTATATGGCTAATTTTAAAAGCATCAGTCTGGCAAATAAGCTTAAAATTAATGTAAAAAATATGACTAGGTAATAAAGATGCTTATGTAATGAGCAGTGGTTTTATTGTATTCGGCAACATGGTCTGATTATTTTTTATTCTAGAGAAAGCAATATAGTTTTATTTAAAATATTACATAGAATTATTTGAGCCTCCTGTCACCAAAAGTATTTGCAATGATGAGATGAAAAAAAGTCTCCATTAGTAATACCATTTTGATGGTAGGCCACATATTTGCTTTTATTAATTTTCACTTTTTCATCTTAAAATGAATTAGCCATCTTGTTGATTTGCTCTAGGGATTACTGTGTGAAATTATGAGTCAAAATGATTATGGTGTAAATGAAAAACACAGAGTTTATGACCTTTCCAAACACTAGTTTCTGAAATAGGATTCTCTGATTCTACTTCTGAAGCTATTTTTCACATCGTGATACTCTGTACCTTGTAGATTCTGTGGTGGAATTGCATATGTAAAAATAATGCAGGATTTATTGACTTCCAACCAGTATTAGCAGAAAGTGAACACAACATTCCTGCAAAGCAGAGTCAGTGTAGCTGGGGCGAGTTAGAGTTTCTGAGGTCCTCCACTGTTGTTCTCCTTCGTCTGTTTTCCATCTCTCAGCCGCCATATTTGATTTTTATGACTAGTGTTCACAGTATAAGCCTTCATGATTCTCTATGTGGTAGGGTCCTGACTAGGGAATATGGGATCAGAGTTTTGCTGCCTTCAGCTTCAAATGACAGAGCTGTTTGTTAAAATAGCTGAATATTAAGGCGGGTTCTCAAATTTGCAACACACTAAAATGCATAGAGGGGAAAGTCAGCTCCCTAAAGAAAAGCAACATGTGCTGTCTCCAGCGGAAGGAGAGGAGCTGTCACGGTAAATACCTGAAAGAACAGATACATAGTTTGAGAAACAATGTATTCTGGATGTCTTTTTTTTTTTTTTAATTTCATTTTATGACACAGTTTTACAGGCTCTGGGATTTCTCCAACCCCTTCCCAAGCCCTCCTCCCCCCATATTGAATTCTTCCATATTGTTACAGTAGTACAGTTCATAGGCAGTCATGATTCCTTCATTGTGGGCATGGACCATGCAGAGTGTGCAGCATTTTATTGTCCAGACAAATTCAGTAGTTTCATTGGGAGACCATGCTTGGTCTGAAAGTAGAGCTGGCAGAGTATCATCCCCTCCAAAGAAGCGCCACTACACAACTTCAACATCAGGAAGAAACATGGAAATTTACAATATCATGAAGTTAATTAACGTGGTACTCAGTGACCAATATGTTAGAAAATGCAAGTTCTTAACCACGTCCTGGAACTACTTCATTGATATCTCAGTTTTAGTATATATACAGCTGGCTGCTATAAGCCTTAAAATGGTTATAGGGTACTATTCAACTGTCTAGTTTATTTTCATTTTTATATTTAGCAGCTTATAGTATTCACGCGTAATTTTTATTGAACGTTGTGAATTTTAGGATAATCCAAACAGGCTTATAACTCTAATAAGCCATATGTTAACGATTGAAGAACAGAACAATTTTAGTAGGGGTCTGCAGAGAAATCTTCAATACTTTAGTGAGGAGTAACTCATCTTTTTGTTCCACCTAATAAGTTATATGGTAGTCCAAGCTGACTGTTTCCTGTCTGTTCTAAGCTTTCCTTATTGGTTTCTGTCTGTCTATCTGATCTAATTTGGGGAGCTCTGGAGCGATCCGGATGGCCATTTCAAGAGAGGGTGGGGACCCCAAGTTGGAACTAAGCAAGGACCAGCAAAAACTCCTTTCCCAAGTCCAGATGGAAGTTTATTGTTCTTCTGTTTCTGCGGACCGCTCGGGGCTCCTGGCTGTTGTTCTGATGCCCTTGGATCCTGCAAGGAAGGATCTGGGCTACTTCCATCCCATGTGGGAGATCTGATAGGAAATGGTTGACCTCAGAGTTCTCAGCCTCCAAAGGCACTCCAATTCCCTGTGATCTTGGCAGTTGGGATATAGTGCTTGGTGCTCATACTGATAGTCTTTGGTGAGGATCTGGGAGTCTCTGGGGTTAGGATGCAAGCCTTCTCTTGTCCTACTACTCCACTCTGGGGTTCCCTCCCCTGCTCTGTGCATATGACCTCCTGTTAAGAGGTTGTCAAGCTCACTCTTGGATCCCACTGTATGTCTTTATAGTTTTTGCTATGGCTTAATGCAAATTCTACAGTGTGTATCTTCATGTGGATTACTGAGTGCCTCAGAAATAGTTGTCGGAAGTAAAAATCTCTAACTGCAGTACAGCATTGAACAGACCTCAAATAATTTAAATTAGAATTCCAGTTTACCCTTAATAGTAGTTCTTGTTATGCTTTAAGTTTTATTCCTGTCATGTTCAGATCTTGTCATTTGACCTTGGTAACCTGATAATATCACCTTATTTGGAGACAGAATCTTTACAGAAGTAATAAAATTGAAAGGAAATCATCCTGGAGAAGTCTATTGCAGTATCTATGGTCCCTTTATGCAGAGAGGAAATTAGCGAACAGAGGCATACACAGAGGGAAGGTGTTGGGAAAGGGCACGGAGAGCATATGGCCCCCTGTTGGTCAAGGAGAGAGAGACCAGGAACAGGATCTCTGCTCACAGCTCTCCAAAGCACCTAATTCTGTTTGACATTGACTTTGGACTTCTGGCCTCCAGACTTCTATACAACATTGAGTAAGTTGAGTAAGTTGCTCAACCCGTGGTCCTTTCCAAACAATCTTTATTTACTACATTTTGTAAAAAAAGATTGTGAGCAATAATAATTATACATAATT
This sequence comes from Ochotona curzoniae, assembly GCF_017591425.1. NCBI lineage: Eukaryota > Metazoa > Chordata > Mammalia > Lagomorpha > Ochotonidae > Ochotona > Ochotona curzoniae. Next base: position 25,095,294 of record NW_024464939.1, on the reverse strand, counting down.
ATAGGCTGCCATATGACTCAGTATGATTTCAGTATATGTATAAAACATGCACTGATCAAACCAGGATAATGGTTCTATAAATTTCATATTTTTAATCCATTTTGAGTTTATGTTTAAAAATGTATGCTTCTATGCATTGTTTTAAGTGTTTGAGAAGCAGACTACAGAGAGAATGAGAGACTTAGAAGAGAGGTGATATTCCATCTGCTGGTTTTTTCCCCAAGTGGAAGCGACAGTGTGAGTTGGCCCAGGGTTAAGGCAGGAGCTAAAAACTCCATCTGAGTCTCGCACATGGGTGATAGAGGTCCTGGTCCTTGGATAATTTTTCACTGCCTGTCCAGGCTCATTAATAGGGAGCATGACTCAAGTGGAGCAGCCAGAACTCAAATTGGCACTCTGATATGGGATACTGGCATTTTTGACAGGTTAACCTGCTGTGCCATAAGAACTTCCCCTCAGTTTTTCATTATATGTAACAAGAAGTGGACATAGAGCGTTGGTGGCTCAGTTACAGGTGACTCTGTCACTCCTATGGAAGACCCAGACTGAGTTCACAGCTTCTGGCTTCAACCTGGCCCTGCCATTGCTGTGTGGGCATTTGGGAGCAAACCAGTGGATAGAATATTTCTTTCTCTCCTCTTCTGTCTTTCAAAATAAAAATACAATTTTCAAATCCTAAAACTTTCCCATTGGGCTATCATATTACAGTTTCTGGAACAATAACCTATCAAGGAGGGATGGGGGATGTAAGTGGATTGTTAGAAGAGAATGTAGTTAACATCCTTATAGGATATAGAATTTTATCTTCATAAAGCAGGGAGATGTATTGTCTTCACAGAATCATAGTTAAAGATTCAGGGTATAACCTGTTACACGAGAAACCAACATGCACCCCTACGTTCATAGCAGCACAATCAGTAATTGCAAAAACATGGAAGCAACCAAAATGCCCAACAGCAGAAGACGGATAAGAAAGCTATTGTTCATCTATTCCGTGGAATACTACTCAGCTATTAAAAAGAACAAACTGCAGTTTTTTGTGGCCAAATGGGCCCAACTGGAAACTATAATGCTAATGGAAATGAGCCAATCCCAAAAGGTTAGATACCACATGTTTGCCTTAATTTAAGATGAAATGATGTCAATATGAAAAATAATACCTGTAAAATGTAATATTATCTCAACTTCAAACAGCCTATCTCACATGCAATAAGATATTGTGAAGTAACCAATGAACCAACAATTAATATGAGTCAGACTGCTTTTGATCTACATAAAAGAATTGTGAGACCTAATATACTTTTAATACCCTATGTTATTTCGTAATGGGGCAGGAGAGCATAGAAATCTTCCATCTCCATAGAATGTGTGAGGAAGACGTGAAATACAACCTACCAGGACCATAATTGGTAACTCATAGACAACAGACTCAAACCAGCTTTAGATAATAGTTAAACTAGAAAGACATATAGGGCGAATCAAGAGCAATCCTGACAACCTCTTAACAGGAGGTCATATGCACAGAGCGGGGGAGGGGAGGACCGCAGAGTGGAGCAGGGGGACAGGAGAAGGCTTGCATCCTAACCCCAGACACTCCCGGATCCTCACCAAGCACTAGCATACAAGCACCAACAACTACATCCCAACCTCCAAGGAGACCACGGGGAATTGGAGTGCCTTTGGAGGCTGAGAACTCTGAGGTCATCCACTCCTGCTTGGATCTACCACATGGGATGGAAGAAGTCCAAATTCTTCATCGCAGGATCCAAGGGCATCAGAACAACAGCCAGGAACTCTGAGCAGTCAGCAGAAACAGAACAGTAAACTTCCATCGGGACTAGAGTGGGGAGCTTTCTCTGGTCCTCGCTTGATTCCAACTTGGGGTCCCCACCCTCTCTTGAAATGACCATCAGGATCGCTCTGGACACCCCTCAAAACTAACAAATAACCAACCAACCAAACAAAAAATCTACAATAGACAAAGAACAACAAGGAAAGCTTAGAATCAGACAGGAAACGGTCAGCGTGGATTCACTTATACCTTACTAGGTAGGACACAAAGATCAGTTATTCCTCACTAGGGTATTGAAGATTTCTCTGCACACCCCTCCTAAAATTGTTCTGCACATAAACTTTTGACATATGTCTTGTTAGAGTTATAAGCCAGTCTAGACTACCCGAAAAAAAGCCAGGTTCAAGAAAATTATGCTTCAACGCTATAAAATGTTAAATAGTAATCTATAGCCATTTTAAGATGTATAGAACCCAGTTGTATATAAACTAAAATTGAAATATCAATGTAGTAGTCACAGGATGTGGTTAAGAACTTGCATTTTTTTTTAACATATTGGTTACTCAATACTATGTCAATTAATTCCATAACATTATAAATTGTTGCTGATGTTATGTTGGGGCTTTTAATTGATCGGGATGATACTCTGCTGGCTCTACCTTCAGACCAGAGAAGATCTTCCCAACAAGCTGTTGAACTTATCTGGACAATAAGATGCTGGACTCTATGCTTGGTATATGCTTTCAATGAAAGAATCTCAACTGAACTTGAACTGTGGTTATGCAAGAAGGTGGAGGAATCCACCATGGGGGGAGGGTTTGGGGAAGGGTGGGGGAAATCCCAGTGCCTACAAAACTGTGTCACATAATTCAATATGATTAATTTTAAAAAAGGGAAAAGAAATAATAATAATAATAATAATAATAATAACAAAAAACCACTGGGGGAAAAGAAAGATTCAGGGAATAGAGTGTGATGACCTGCATTTTGAATCACAGCTCAACCACTTACTGTTATTGTGGCTTTTTTTTTCTTACATAATCATGCTGTGCTGAGTCTCAGTGTCTTTTCCTGTAAAATGGGAGCTAATAGTATTTGAATGAGGGCAAATGGGTTAATAAATACAAAAATTCAGAACACAGCATTATAGTGAGCTTTTAGAACATACTGGCTTTTGTTATTTATTTATCATTGTGGATGTTTCTGTGTGGTGGATCATCCATTCCCATAATATCCACCACAGTGATTTATTTCTAAATAACATCACTGCTGTATTGTCTTGGGAAATCAACATTTTAAAGGACTTTTATGTATGCAGAAAGTGGCATCACATTCACGAGGCTGCTTATTGTCTCTGAAGGCAAAAAAACACAAGGATCTATTTCTTGGCTAAAACTTCTATAGCAGCATCCCAGGAATTAATTGTAGGATTACCCAGAAAGCACAGTGGAATCATCTTCTCCCTGCCTCATTTATCCATGAACACAGATCTGACTGTAATTTGGGTCTTTTATCTTTAACGCCTGGGCACTGGTAGAATGAATGCCCTTTGCACAGGCAACACACCTGGGAAATATGGCTGTAGGCTCCCTAATGAAAGCGATACATAGAACAAAAGGCAGGCAATGAGGTCTTCACAGACACCAGAAAAACTCCGGCTGTGCCTGTGATGATAATGCCAAGCAGGCTGCTGATACCTGAATATACGTTTTAACAACCTGCTCTAACACACACGATTCTCACGTTAAACCTTGGCTTGATTGGTGGGACAATTCTTTAACAGTAACCTTGCAGGAGGACAGACTAGCTCAGTAATATAATAGCCTGTGCAGTAATTTATAGCTCAGGGGCTGGTGTAAGTCAGGCTGAAAGTGCTTTATTGTGTTTAGAAACTTTGCCTGCAGATCTGATGTAATGGAGATTTCTGAGATCTGTTTCGAAAATTCAAAAATTGCGTTCATGTTTTATCTGCATATAATTTGCAAATGAAATCTATTCACTTCGAAGATTTTATAGCTTGAAACTTATCCCAAACACACACACACACACACACACACACACACACACACACACACACACACACATATTATGTCAATGACCATAGCTGGTCACAGGCTTGTAAATATTTATCATTAGCATATAGGCTTATTTTGTTTGGGGTTGCGTTTTAAAATTTGATTTGAATTTTAGTTTTTAATTTGTTTTGGACTCACCCCACTAAAGTTCTCTGTACTATGTTAATTTGTGTGAAATGGCTTAAAGGAATGATTTCAGTGAGACACATAATAGCATACATATTTGTTATATATGAATTCAGGTGCCAGATATGGTCTGCTCTGAAATCTGACTCCATGGGGACACCAAATGATCAAGGCCAAGAAATATCCTAGGGATATCCAGAAAAGGGAGAGGATTTCCATCATCATGCAATTGATGCATTCAATCCTATGTAGTCTTGTATATATTTATGCATTATATGGGATTGCGAATACCAAATCATTCTGCAAAATTGCATTTATTCCTTCTAACCTCTAAATGTGGCGTTTTTAAAGGGCTTCTCACTTACTTTCTTGAAATTCTTCATTTGACTTCTATGTGTATTTTTCATTTACTGTGAATGTTTTGTTTCTATCTTGAGCTACAGCTCCACATCTCCAACTGCTTCTTAAACAATGCACGCACAACACATGCAGCAAAATCAATACTATTTTAGCTCTTCCTATGGGCCAAGCACTCTGAGAGGCACTATGAGAATATAATGAGGATTTAGACATGGTTCCTGTCTTCAGTGAATCTCTAATATCTCTAATAATCACATATTAATAGCTTTAACAAGGCATAGTGCAGTAAATAACTAATGAGTTAAACTAAGTATTTTAGGGTTCATGAGAATTGGGGAAATAATTGTAAGAACAAATAGGATGGAGTAATGTCAGACTAAAATACAGGAAAGTGATGGAACTACTGGCATGAGCTTTCACATTATTAAAAAGCTGTAAAACAGGAGATACAGCTGCTGTGAGACATGGAGGGGACAAAGAAATGTCAGAACCAAGAGGTGATGCGGGTGGAGGGCTGGTTAGCTTTACTCCCTTGAAACCCAGTTTGGCCTTCACGGGGAATGTAATGGGAACGAACGGAAGGTGAAATTGGAATCAGTGTGTTAGGAAGGTGCCTGTAATAAAAGAAAGAGAAGCTTAGGTTTGAGACTGATCAATGACAGAGAGACTGGTCAGTGAATCATGCATGTGACTTTAGAATGTATGGTAGAGTCCCAGAATCTTGAGCTTGAACGCTAGCACTAGACCATTCTAGCTGTAGGAGGGCAAGCAGATCATTTATTAACCTCTCTGAATGTTTATCCTTAGGTCTTTGATTTGAGGTCAAGACAGTGATTGTGAGTTTTAAATGAAAATGCACATGAAGTAGTCATCACAGAGCTGGCAAATGCCTGGCAAGCCTTCCGTGTGTTTTTCAGTTCCAGAAAGGTTTTTTACATCTATTTCTTGAATTTATCATTTTTTTTCTTGTTGTTTTCATGAGTATGTTGTCTACTCTTACATTTCTGTAGATTTCTGAGTTGTCTTAAAGCATTTATTTTGAATTCTTTTTTAAGCAGTTTGTAGGTCTGGAAATTAGTCCTTGTTTCTTTGGGATCAGCTACTTGAAGATATTTGCGTTGCTTTAAGTGTTTTTGTCTGTAGTGTTGCTTGCAACCTTCTCATAAGGAGAAGCAGTCACCATTTCTGGCTTTTATTGTCTATGGGAAACACCTCTACCACACTGGGAATTCTGAGGTTGCCTCAACTTGAGAGGACAATTCCTTAGTTCTGTGCTTTCTTTTTTGATCCTACACAGCTGGGCTGTGTTTCTTATTCCTATTTATAGTCCTTAGACTTGTGGCCTGGACAGTTATGCACATCCTGCCACTATTTCAGCTTGTGACTGCATGTGCTTGGAAGCTATCCACCAGGACTAATATTTACAATATCTAGGGAATTGGCAATGAGAAGAAGAGGATGAGACCGTGTTGAGAATGACTTGAAGTATTTGAATATGTGCCTGAACATGAGGCATTCTAAGTAGCTTGAAGGCAGACTTTCTTGTTGAGTCTGTCAAGCCATCATAGCATATGTTGGCCTTGACTGTCTGAGTTCATCATCTCCCTTCCCTGTTCTGAACTAATTTCAACCACTAACTGGTGCTTGATGCTTTCAGGGCATGGAAAAGTGGGTTTCTTGGGGAGTAACCATGTAGCTGAGGAAGTGGGTCTCCTTAATCTCTCACTTTACCCTACAGAAAGAAGTGTCAAGTGAGTCCTTGTTTTCACCGAACTGAATTACTTTAGAAGCAGGGTGATATGGGTAAGTCATCTCAAATATTGCCCTTTTCAATGCATCTTGTTAATTTTTGTCTCTCCAATGATATGTTGTTACATCACTAGGTTACTGTTTATCTATACTAAGGCACTATGGGAAGGTGATGGCAGAAAAATCCTACTCTACCTTCTTGCCAATCTTTCTTCTATAAAGGATCACCTTGCATTATAACAGAAAGGCAAAGATTGAAGCTGAGAGATGAGTTACAACCTGCATGAATCAAAGGAAAAGATGGGATCAGGTTGTTTGTAGTGGATAGACTAAATATGTGATTTGAGATTTAAATTGACAGGATTTGCAATTAATTTGCTGTGGAAAGTGGGAGAAATAGAAGTCATTAGAATCACTCTAACGTTTGGGTCTTAATAACAGGGAGAATGGAATTATTATTTAGACAGTGAAGATGGTAAGAGGGGAAGTTTTGGTGGTGCCAGAGGTGGGAAATCAGAAACTTCACTTTGTAAATTAGGTAGTTAGATATAGGAGCTTGGAGTTCAGGAGAGAAATCCATGCTAAAGAAACCAATATAGAGAGTTAATTCAAACCCGCCGCCTGAATGAGATCATCTGTGAGGTGAGTAATGCAGTGAAGAGAGGACTAAGGACTGAGGCTGTTTATCAACGTTCACAAACTGGGGTGCCAAAAAGGAACATGAAAATACACTTGCTAAAAAAGAGTACCTGTGCAATAGGAACAGAACTAAAAAAATAACGTCCCAGCAACCTGATGAAGAGTTCAAGGAGGAAGTGACAATGCTGTGTAATGAAACAGAATTCAAGCAGTGATTTTCCCAGGAATTGTTCAGATGTTGCTATAGGGACTACAACTATATTATGTGAGTAAATACTGTAGGAATTTCCATATCAATTTGTTTCCGTGGCTCATTCTTATTTCCTAATAATTAATTTAGAATAGGTAATAAGTGGCCATTGGGTTTATACGTTTTCCCCCACACAGGCAGCATTTTAAGCCCCAAGAATGTCACCTAATTTCTTCCAAAGGGCTCTTGGAATGAACTTTCTGCAGTCTCTGCCAGGAGTCTCTATTTTATCAATCTGCAGATGAATACACTTTTCTTTATGTTTAACTGAACTCTCTCTAAGCCCATTTCTTCCTGTCAGATCTTTTGCCAAGATGGAGAGCAATCAATCACCATCAACTCCATAAAAATGCCCTTTGTGTACTTGAAACTACTAACCAGATCATCTCTTAACCTGCTTCTTTGTAGGATAAACAATGCTTCTTTCTTTCATCTTCACTTAAAGGCCCGGCTGCTACCCTCTTCATCTGTGTAGAGGGAGCGTACTAAGTATATATGGTCTCCTCTAGGCTTCTTGCCCTTATATCCTGCAGACATTTTTAATAGCTTTTATAATCTGTAAGCATGCCACTACGTTCAAGAGACACAGGAAGGAATTTTTTTCTGATCTTAGATTCTGCGTTGACCTGATCTTAATGGCATGCCCACCTGGTGAATGTGGGCATGTGTGTCCATGTGCACATGTACATGCAGGTCTATGTATCCATGGTGTCTGAATGCATCTATGTGTACGGTAACTGTGAGAACATCTGATTCCTAGGTGAGCTCATAGTCAACCAGTTCACCTCTGGTGGCTACTTGCCAGCCGGCAGGATCATTCAGCTGCTGTTAATATTAGCAAGCTTCCATATTTCAGCATATCTTTTTGCCCTTAAACTATCTGAAGAATTTGTTTTGTTTCTAAATCAGAGTAACAATAAAAAGTCCAGTTCTTTATCCAAGAAATTGGTTTCCTGTCATTCCTATCATACTTCTAAAAGATGACTCATCTATCCTTGAAGTCTGAGTATTTGGTCCATTGGAAATCAAAGAAATTTCAGAAAGAAAAGCGTTATAGAAGGCAGTTACCTCAGTAATCAGGTTTTCTTCAGTAGGGATATGGCTGTTTCCAGCTTTCATTAACTGCAGATTCTTTTTATTTTTGCTTCAAGATGGTTTAGATTTGCCTCTTGGAACATTACTCGTGCCTCACAAACTTTCTTCAGCTTTGGTCACTTACCTTAGTGAAACAATTTATTTGAGGATTTGTGCACTATTTGCCTTTAGTTGTCCTGCCTCTAAGGAAAATGTCTTATGGTTGTATACTTGAAATGCACTTTGATGTATGTTTAGACAAATGAGAGATTGCAGTGTGGCATAGTAAATTAAACCTCTACTTGCAAAACCAGCATCTCATGTGAACACAGGTTGAAGTATCAGTTGCTTCACTTCAGATCCAACTCTCTGTGCATGCACCTGGGAAAGCAGAGGAAAATGGTCCAAGAGCTTGAGCCCCTGCACTCATGTGGAAGACCCATGAGAATCTCTGGACTCATGCCTTTGTCGGAGCACAACACTGGCTTTTGCAGCCATTTGGAGAGTGAACAAGTGAATGGAAGACCTGCTCTCTCTCTTTCTCTCTCTCTCTTTTCACTTTTCTTCCTCTCCCCCCTTTCTTTGCCTCTCAAATAAATATAAATGAATTTTTAAAAAAGACAAATGGAACTCTATACAATTAGGGTGACTTACTTATGTGTATAATCACACAGGATTTGAAACTAAGTACCTTACAAGAAGAAGTTAAAATCGTCAGGCTGGGCCCTGTGCAATGGCCTGATGATTCAATCTCTCTTTGCATCTGCTGGGATCCTATATGGGCACTGTTCATATCCTCACTGCTCCACTTCCTATCCAGCTCCCTTCCTGTAGCCTTGGACAGCAGTAATGGATAGCCCAAAGCCTTGGGACCCTGCACTCATGTGGGAGACCCGGAGGAAGCTCCTGGCTTCGGATCAGATCTCAGCTCTGGGCATTGTCACTACTAGGGGATGAACCAGTGGATGGAAAATCTTTCTATCTCCTTCCATCTGTAGATCTGCCTTTCCAATATATATATATTTACCTATTTTTAAAAAATGGAATTGTCAGATTGCTTCCAGATGTATCTGTTGGAAATCACTGATGTGCTGATTTGATTTCATGTTCCAAGGCCTAGATTTTCTCAAAGGTGAAAGCTGAAAATAAAAGCAACACTTCTTTGTAATGTCTATTGATCGATTGATCTTGAGTGTACAACAATGTCTTTGCATTGTAGGGGATCAATGTTTTTCCTGACAGCCATAGTTTGCTTTTAGTGTTAGCTTCTAAGGCTTTTAAAGGCAGGTGGAATGTTCTCTGGAATATTCTCTGTTCCAAGTATTTCACACTTAACTACACAAAATATGTTAAAATGATAGGCCTCCATGTCATCAACCCACAGAGGCACGAGGGAGAAGATCTAGCTCTTCTATTCTTATCTCACTCCTGCTGACTGCAGAGGTCTCCAAACAGTAGGGAAGCATCAATGAAATTTATTGCCAGATAAGCTTCCAAGACTAAGAAGGTGAGAAAAAGTATCTTTCTTTCTCCAGTAGATGATCTTTATCGGAGGGTGGGAAGGGGCACTCTGAAACTCTAGAATCACCACATTTCACTCTCACTGAGTTTAGAGCTGAGAAAACAGCATTACATGCAATGGCACACAAATGTGCAGTGAAATTTTTTCAAATGTGCACTGACCTTTTGAGATGCTTCATGCTCTTTAAGAATCTACTGACCCACAGGCAGTTACTTCACACAAATGTTTCATTTCTGCTGGGAATTCAATGCTGGAGTTTTGCCACCGGCTTCTCTCCCTTCTCATTTCTGCAAGCAGCCATGTTCTGCAGCAAAACCACGGCTGCTTCAGCCCATAGGGAAAGTGTGGGACAATCTCACTGCCTGGGCTGGCTCTGCACTGCTGTTTGCTTGCAAACATTCAGTTACCAGGAAATGTGGAGTCAGCTCGGCTCCTGCTCCACTTAATTTTCCTCACCTCATGCAGTGGGTTTTTCTCTTCTGCTGCCCCAGCTGTTCATGCTTTTCCCAGGGCAGCAGAGTCTGCCCCAGCTGCAATCTGTGCTTTACACAAAGTTCCTCAGTTGTCTACTTGACCTCAGTTGCTCTGCTTACATTTTTCATTTTCCAAGTCATCCAAATCAACATTCAAAATGTAGTGATAGTGGTCCAGTGACAGCAACTGACAACAGCATTAACGGAGACTGCTGCCTGGGAGGGTCTCGGGAGTCAGACCTGGGTTCAAATCCTGCTTCTGTTACTATTATCTTAGGCAGGCTGTGTAACCCTTCTGAGCATTGATTTCAAGCTGGAAAGAGAAGAAAACTGTTAATCTGTTATAAGGATTCAAAAACTTCCATGGAAAACTTCCAGCATTTTTATAGTTCCTTCCTACCATCAGTTTTCACCTCTGCTCTGATTGTATACTGAGCTTTACACAAACATACAAGACAAATGGCAAATTTTGCCCCACTGGGCTTATAAACCTCCTAAGGATGTGAGACTTCAGTGTGAAAAAAGCATGAAAAAAATTGAATAAAATTTTTATTTAAATGAAATTTGAAGGCTAACTATAGGAGATACATCACAAGGCAGGAGATGATTTATGTAGTCACATGAAAGACAATGTGTTGTAAAAATTGATTGGAATAATGAAGAAAAAAATTAGAGAAATTATTCAGTCTGAACTGCGTATTCAAGAAGAGTGTAATTCTAACAGAGGGTAGGAAAACAAGAGGACATGCCGGCCTCGTAAATGGAATGAGGGCAGGGCAGGAATGGGAGGAGCAGGGCACCTGGATTTCGACTGAAGTAGAGGGCTGCTCTGCAGAGGTAACAGAGGGAGCTTACAAGACATGTGTTCAGTCAAATGTGAATTTCAGATAATCTTTACATTTAACCCTAATATTGCACAGATCATATTTATACTGAAAGTTATTCGTAGTTTATCTGAAATCCAAAGTTATTTCTGTTTGCCTGGCATTTTGTCCTAGCTTAAACATAAAGCTGAGCTTTCTGCCTTCGACTCTGCCTTGCTGAGCTTTTTAAAGCAAGGAGTGAACTGATGAATCAAGCATTTTAATAGAGATCAGCTTGATAAAAATGCCAGAATGGCCTGGAGAGAACAAGAGAGATTAGAAGCAGGAAGGTGGGCTGTGTTGAGTATATATGAAGATAATTCTCCTGATAGCTTTGCTAGGCAAGGATATATTTGTCCTTTCTGCCATTTAGAGAATTATGGAATATGAGGATACTGGGTAAAAGCTCAGTGCCTATTGTAATGATGTTTCTAATGAATATCAATCCAGACTCCTAGCACTATTAATAAAACCCATAAAGAGCTGGCATCAGGAACCCATCATATATCATCAGAGGAGTGGAAACACCCATAGCTCTTCATAGAATTGGGTCCGTGAACCTTAAAGATGGGCTTGTTTCTGAAACATGATTGCGTCATTTTGATTTTGAGCCCAAAAAGATAATGAATACCTTTATATTAGAATATTCTTGAAATTGTGTAGAAAAATTTGATTCATATTTAAAGATTTATCATGTCAGTAAAATTAGATTTACACCGACTATCTTCTGACTCTTTCAGCAGAAGAAAAAAAAATCTTTATTTTTTAACACACAAATGAATTTCTGATAGAATTTAGGAAAATTTTCAAAATGATTCTTTCTGAATAATTTTATCCAATTTGTTGGAATTCAGCCCATTCAAAAGTGACACTGTTACACCTCTTGTTGATGAATTTATTTCCTCCAGCAAATTTGTTGAATATTTTTTTATAATGAGAAGAGACCCAGACAGCTCTTCCAATTATGAAATTGATTTTAGACAAGTTTTTGGTCTTCATTAATAAGCCAATCAGTTAAAATGAGTATTTGCAGAATCCTGTTAGTAACATGGCCAATCCAAATGCTTATCTTTGTCACCTGTCCAAGAAGTGTAGACCTTACTATGTTAGCTATCATATTCCCAAATAATTTGATGAGGGCGTGGGGTGCATATACCTTTCAGCTAACGTGAGTCCTTTTCATTATTGATGAGCAAGCAGGCACTGCTTTTCAGTATTAAGAGTCTGAGTGGCAGGAATTGAATTATTGTTAGCATGTGATGCTTTCTTTTATAAACACTTAATATGCACCCCACAAGTGACACTCTTACTATTTCCTTCATGTACCAAAGATAGCATTGTTTCATAAAATGAGAATTTTCAGGTGCAACATGCCTCTCATGGAAAGGCATTTTCATTTCATTCTTGGCTTAAGAATTCAGCTGAAGAAACGTAATTAATAAAACAGTGCAGGTAGACAATCAAGAATCTAGAGGACTCACCCAGAAGCCTACCAGTTCTGAAAGCAAGATGTGGGTCACCAGTGGATTTCAATGTAGCAGGATGATTGGTACCAAGGTAAAGGCTTCAACGACTTGCCTCTACTGAATCCTGGACAGTGATCTGCCATTCTTGTCACCAGAAAGTGAGACAGTAGGGCCGAATCTGTTCATCTGCATAACGAGCTATTCCCAGATATTGTGTTCTGAGACCAGAAATTTGAGAGTAGGAATTAATACTCAGGTGAAAAATATGTGCTAAACACTGGAGTTTAGTTTTGGTTGAGCATCTTGTTGTTTGGTTGGAACTGGGTAATTTTTGTTAGCCAGAATCTTTTCGCTATTGCTCTTAAGACAATTCTTGAGGATTTTCCTAATGAATTCAAGTTTGGAAAAGCAGATCCTTCTTCCAAATCCCATGTCAAATTCTGTGGATTCATTTTGGAATTATCTTTTTAAAATTTTCCACCTTTTTTGACCATCCCGTTTCATCACTTCGAATGCTTTGGATCAGTGTCATTTCTGTTTCCCATTCTAATCTTCCTTCAAAGTCACCTTCATCACCTTTCCCCTACACTTTTACGAATGAGTTAGCAGGTAAATATAAATTATTGTAGATAAGCACAAAAGTTGCTCCAGTGTGGATTCCATGGAATCTAAAGCAAAAAGGAAGCTAATGCAGAAGCTCAGGGACATGTGGGGTATTTTGTTTTGTTTTTGCTGTTACTTTCATTTTTTCTTAAATGCCTTTCTCATTTTTCTTACAGGCTTTTGCTTGCATTCCTGATGTCACAAGCTTTGTTTCTGGCTTGTTTCTTCTTCCTTAAAAATGTATAGTGAGAAATATTCTATAAACTTTCAGATTGGTTTATTGGGACTAGGTGTACTGAGATAAGTACCAAAGAAAAGCTCCAGTTTGGCTTAGGGATAAGGAGCTCAGCATCTCCTTTCATGTAGAGAAGGTTTCTGAGGCCTACTTTCTGATTCCTTCTTATATAATGTGGGATAATTGAGTGTTTTAAAAAATAGACCTAATGCCCTTTGCCTGGGGCTAGCAAAAAGCTTTTTTTTTTTTTTTTTTTTTGTGGTGAGTTAGTTTGACTTTTCAGAAAGTCTGAGTCATTTAACCTAAGTATCCTTAGAAAAAGATAAGCTGATATACAGACTTCTTTTTTTTAATAGAAAAATGATTCATCAAAAACAACAATTCATCAAGGTTGTCGAGACTTTGAAGTATATATTTTCACATGACCATGTCTATAAATTATTGATAACCTTTTACAATTTTTCAACTCTGGCAGTCTGCTAGATGCACCTGGTGGGGAGGGAACTTTCACAAAGAAAATGCATTTAACAACTCGTGAGAGTAAACTAACATGCTTCTTAAAATAGCTATGAGGTAAGCCTGTAATTCAAGAAAATAATTGCCATTAGCATGGAGAACAGCAATGCTTTTTATCAAAGATGAAGTTAAGTGCATGCAGTTCACATTTGTGGTGTGTTGTTGGAGTGGGACAGTAGAGGTAGTTCTCCGAAGGATGAGGCTGAGGCATAGGATGCACAGTCATAAGCAGAATGGGAAGTAATCAGAAAGTGCCGCTGTGGAAACCCTACAGGGGTCTGGACAGGTGGAAGGAACCTGCAGGGAATCCCAGGGACATTTACAGCACGTGCGAAGACGACTCTCCAGGACAGTTGCCACCCTTGTATGTCACAGTCTTCCTCTTTGATTTGATATTAAAAATACGAGAGAAAGAGTCTCGGTATATTTTGTTTTTAACATAACCCTTAAAAGCTTAGACATCTTATCTTTTGATTACTCCTTTTTTAAACATAAGAAAATATTTTCTTGCAAATGAATATATACATATTTCAACACTTTAAAAGTTCCTAGAACCCATTTAAGTGATTACTTGTCAAATGAATGTATTTCTCATCTGAGGAGCGCTCTTACAAGCTAAATGAAGGGATGGCTCTATCAATTCTTTTTTGTGAAAACAGCATCCAAATGTTTTACTGACTGAAGAACACGCTGCAATGGAATTTGCCAGTTTAGCTTTCTTTGAACTGAAGCATAGACTTGAGTTTCTGGAATACAGGTGTCATGTGCTTCTGTAATATTATTTTGACACAAAACACTTTTTTTCTTTGGTAACGTGCCACAAGTAAACTGGTGTCCTGTATCTCGTATAATAAAACTCAGCAGTGTTAACAAATAACCGCCCCCCCAAAAAAGCCAACATTCCAAACACTTCTGTGAGCTCCATATTAAGCGCACACCATGTAATATGAAATCCTTCCAACAGAGGGCCCTATGGGTTTGATTTAGATGAAGAAAGTGAGAGAAAACTACATGAATTTAGGTTGCTATAGTAAATCCTGTATTATACTTAAAAATAGAATTGATAAAAATGGAGTCAGATGAGTTGAACTGGAAGAATCATTCCAAGAAGAAATGTAAGATTTCTTATAAGACAGTATTTCATAATTCTTTGATGTTCTCAATAGACAAAATATATTTCATTATCTATAAATAAGAAGGCAGGCAAATTACAGATAACCCATGCTTTAAAGTACTATTAATATTATCTCTTCAGTTGCATTTTAAAAGCAAAAAGTAGCTGCCGCACTCATTTTCCTTTTGGAGGCATTTTATCTTTGCTGTTGGCAAATAATTCAGTGCTGGTATAAGCAGATGTATTATGTACATAAAATGCATAGTAAATATTTAATACACAAAATATATGTTTGTGTGCATGCACAATGCAAAACATTACTAAAATATTTTCCAAAAACAAATGATACTGTTTAAAAAGGTGAAGTACAAAAGCTTAAGAATAAGCTAAAATATATTTCTTTGCCTATGCATACAACGCAGCATGCTTTTTTATGTTAGATCTGGATTTAAATTATATTTTCAGATCAAAGAGGTTTATAATTTGCACATTAAAGTAATGCCAAGAATAAACTGAGGCAATAAATTACTTTTGGACTCCAGATCTTTTTGTTTTGTGATTTTAGGGAATGCTGTGTTTTTATCTTATCTCCTTCAGTATTCTTCGAACTGCTTGGGTTCCTTGTATACTATGAGCAGATAGCTTCCTCAAATTTTAAGCCATCTAATTTTGTCTGGTTGAAAATATTTATTTCATTTACTGAAGAGACACCTGATTGGCATAATTGCCTTTATATTTCAATAAATATTTTTAGGTTTGAGTGTTTTCTAGGATATACTTGCTCAAAATTCTAATATCAACATTTTAGAATAACATATAAATGTTAATTAGAAATGCTGGCTTCCTAATAAATGCCTGGATTCACAACCAAAATTTTTGTTTTTCAATCCCGAACGTAAACGCAGATTGCAGTTTGGTCTTCTGGATAAGCCACTCGTCTTTAAACCACATGCAATAAAAATATACTATGTTAACATGGTCTGCATTTATAAATCACATTTTGATAACAGGTATATAGTTATTTTGTATATCATAACTTTGAGTTGCTGATATTTTGCTAAATATGGTACTTTAATCTGATAACATTAAAAAGCAAAATTTTGTGTATTTCAAATAATATGCTTAAAGGGTATATATCCCCACTATAGTCTGTTAGCAAGCAGATTGGTTTAATATTCCATAAAGAATAATTCTTAATGTTTTTATCATATACAAAGTATTTCAAAAGATAGAATACTTCAGACACAGCAGCATTGGTGTCACTGCAGACCTAGATCACGGAATCTTACATTTCCATTGTCTTTTGTTTGCTTCTCTGTGATTTGGGAAGAAACACTTCCAAAAAGATCCAAGGAAAATTGAAAAATTTACAGTCTTTTGAAGTTTTTTTTTTTTTTTTTACCTAAATAAACAAAATCTTTCAGTATAACTTTTGTAAAGGAAAGCAGGATTTTCCATTTTTATTTCATTTTAAATAACAGACAGGGGTATGACTTTCAGTGAATTTCCTAACAAAGATTAAGCATCAACAGACCCCCTTGGTTTTATGAGCTGCAATTTTCATATCATAAAAATTTACATTATTTGCAGAGTTCTTACATGTACAGTTTCCTAGAATATTTCCTTCTCAATATGGAAAACTAGTTATTGTATTTATCTTCTTTTTGCTTTTGAACAGTCAACGTAAAAATGTAACACAAGGATTATTTTGGCCAAGAACTGAAAATGTACAGCAGAATGCGTGTGGACAACACCTAGCTGATTCCCTCGGCTAAAATGTTTGCTTGTCTTACTTTACATTTTTTTGTAATTGTTGGGCTGGGGGTCCATATATTTACATAATTCATCTTGATAGTGGTTAACATTCACCAGTGTTTAAGAGGTGACTGCAAAGAAAACAATATGAAATGCTGAGTAAGAACAATATGGTCGCGTTGAAAACTCAGTTTTGGTTATAAGTAGCAATCACCTGTATTTATGCCTACTTTTAGACCATCAACCTGGATCCATGGATGAAATTTTTAAAAGGAGTTCTAAGTGGTATAGCCCATATTGTTTACTAAAAAGCTATGTTGTTTATTACAAAGTATAGGTCAAAATTATTTGCATCTACGAGTAATGTTTTCATGGACGACTGAAAAAAACAAAAACAACAAATATTTTCTAAAAGCAGCACAGAAGCTAATAGTTTGTTTCATGCACCTGCCAGTTTGGGTTGCTATTAAAGCCGCTCTGGAAATTTTCCTTTCTTTGTGCAATATTTTATGCTTTTCTTTTCTTCAGGGCAGATTGGTTCTGCCTGCACTTTATTCCTAAAGCCACGTTCATTCAGAATGGATTGCTAGACTTAAACGGTCTGGCTAGTGTTGCTGCCGCTGCTGCTGACTAATAACGCCCTTCCCCCACCCAGCTCCCTACACCGTCCTACTAAGGCAATCTCTCTCTGCCTCCCTTTTTCTCCCTCCCTCTCTCTCTCACACACACACTCGCGCACGCATGTACGCGCACACACACACTCACTCACAAGCATCGGTGGTTCTATTGTCAACAAAGAATGCATAATGGTGAAGCACTCGGCAGTAATGTCAGTGATGTGTTGCCTTGCATGGTTTGAAAGTATATCCGCGGAGTATAAATAAATGCTCTAGCTTCTCCCCTTTTCTCTATGTTGATATTTCAAGCTAAGCTCTCTTACAAAGGGGCAGCTTTGGCACTACTGTGGCTGAAATGCTGTCAGGGAAGACATGTGTGGCCCCAGCTCGCGAGCTCTCTCTCTTTTCAGTATTAGCAGCATATAGATTTAATAACGGGGTGATTGAAAACATTTTGATGATGGGGCAGTTTCTCTCATCTGCCACAGAAAACATCTGATTTGTTCGTGTACCAATTAATTATTGAAGCAATTTAAAATACAGGCTACTGCGCTTCTTTATTGCAAAGGGTTGCAGTTCCGGGTGTCTGTGTGTGTGGATGTATGTGTGGCACGTGTCTTTGCTTCTGGTCCTATATTTATGTGTAGCTGTGTGTTATTTAGAAGGGAAGCTTGGATAGAAATTTCTTCATTTTGACCTTGAAAACTGCCGGGAAATTTTCCGTTGTGTGTGACAAGTAGAGCAATATCCCAGTGTAATAGAAGCACACCCCTCTTTTTATTTTCCCTTTGAACTTGTACTTCTTTAATATCACTTAATCAGGCATCTTTCATTTTAATTTCTATTCCTTGTGTATATTTTATTAGAACCTTTTTTGTTTGTTTGTTTTATAGTCTACTCACTGATTTTGTACCAGAAATGTTGTGAGAAAACAATATGGTTTTGTTTCAAGTTCCAATGAAAATTATTCTGCTGTGCGTTGTCCCCTATATTTTGTACCTTATTTATTTCAGCTGAGTTTGAAGGGATATAACAGTCACACTTTAGGTTCAGGTTTTCTGAGGTCGGAGTGCCTAGGTTTTAAGGTAAAGGGTGAGCACATTCTTGGGCTGTTGTAAAATTTGTAGCTTTGTATTGTGACAATAGTGTTCGTATGCCTGACATCCTCATAATAATATTAAGCTCTATTTTTTAGTGTGATGTACTTTATACATTTGTATAAATGTCACAGCCTGTAATCACTTCCTTTGTCATCGACGATTAATCTAAAAAAATCGAATAATTCACTGCCCCTTGCCATTTACATATCGTCTGCTGCCATCTGCTCTTCTCAGCAGCAGTAAATGATGGGTAATTAACTCAGTGCCTTTGTCTTTCCCTTGCTGAATGTCTGACACATATAGATTTTCCTCTGTGTGCATGTGCGTGTGAGTGTGTATATGTGCATGTAAGAAGAAGAGGGGGGGAATGAGAGAGAAGTGCAAAAAAAGAATGAATGATATTACACACGATAATGACATGGAAAGTCATGCACAAGGCAATTTCAGGACGAAAATGTAGTGATATCAGGTCTAAGAAGTGATCATGTTTCATGGCCTTTACTCATTTTCAGTCAAAAGAAAGAGCTGCTGGAACAATGGCTGCATTGCACAATCAAGCAGCATTTTTCTGAAACCTTCGATGCCTCTATAAGCTACTCCTATAGCAGGGTGCCATGAGAGCTCATGTAAACGAGGCGGAAGGTAGGGTGGCCACAAACCAAGCACATGTCCCAATAACTTCTGAAACAGTGGTCAGGGCGGAGTTTGAAGAAATGGTTATAGAAAGTAAATCTCAAGTGATCTTGACTTCTGACATATTTTTAAAAATGAAAGGTATCAAGGAAAACTTATGGGGACTTATAAAACTGGAAATATGTGGAAACACTTATTTTAATTGGAAAAAATGTCACTATTTTCAATTTCCCCAAACTTTTAATCAAATTGCTCAGTTCTTGGTGACACCAAAAGGGCGCCGGATGAAAATACCACATTATTATGAAGAATTTATATGCATTTACTCAAGTAATTTGCTTTTGTAACATCATGGTATTGTTCCTAAGCAAAATTTATTTGCAAGGTGGGTAATTTTGGTAATGTCAACAAGATAAAATGTTAAGAAAGATCAGATTCTGGTTTCCTTAAGCATGGTTTTAATCCTAAAATCAGACTACTATTTAAAGTAATAGAAATATTCAAAATATTTTTCTTATGAAATTGCTGAAAGTTGTTTCAGGTAGAAATGATATATATTGCTGCTTGTAATTCAAGCAAGCTAAATCCAGTTGTTGTTTTTAAGGTGTTTACAATTCATATATGTACATAAGTATTTACATATGCTATCCAGTATATAGTAATTTAAGTAGTCTTAGATAGAAATGTAAAATTCTGATAGATATTAGAATTTTTGTGTAATTGATTTTTTTTTTTTTACTGTCTGATTGTGTAACTCTTCTCTCAGGAGGAATCAGAACTACAGAGTTCTGAGTAATTTCAGTGTAGATGAAGCTTTCTGTGTCGTATTTTTGATCACATAGTCCTCTCTCTGTGACTCTACTTTCCTGAATATCAAGGGGAATAGTGTTCTATATTGCCATGAATACTTTAAAAGCATTTATCTTTTGACTTAATTTTTGTATTTGTGGTTAATATTGTTTGAGCATCTCTGACCAGGAGATTCTGAAGGTTAAATTGTATGTCCATCATCATAAAACCGTTGGACACCACACCACTGGACAACCATACCATTGTTGAATTACAGTTTCTACATTGGTTTGAAATGACTTGCAGGAATGACTGAATATATGCATTATGTGATGGAGTGGCTGAGAAACACACACTTACTTAGTCTCTTAGGAACATTAGGAATATAAAAATGAAACAGTGAAAAATAGGGTTTCAAGTCTCAGGGCTAATGTTAACCATGAGAAGCACATGCACTTATGAAACTATTTAAATTTTATAAACTTTTTATGACTTACAGGTAAATTTGTCAGCATGTAATTGAGTAAAAGCTTCTTGAAAGCTTTCATTGCAATTGTTAATCCAGCATCATTGTTTGCTCAGGCTGCTACGTGACCCAACAGGCTGAGAGAACAATATTGCTGAATATAATTGGCATATGTCAGCAAAATATAATTAGTAACAAGCATGTTTCTGAAATGCTCTTTTTGTTGGTTCAAAAAAAGTTGGAAGATTTCCTCTCAGATGCAATTATATACTGGGTTTCTTTTGCATTTGATTTTGATGGGTCTTTGAAAGTAGATGAATTAATTCAACTTTTTAGTCAAGGAATATCTATTGATTTCCTATTCTATATAAAGGCTATAAAGGATTTTCTTTCCTTCAGTGAGATTTTATTTTAATTCTTGTCATGAGATGGCTTTATACAGGGAATATGGGATGGTGTATGAAATCTGTATAAACTTCCTAGAAAAACATGTGTTTTGACAAAGCTATATATAGAATTGAAAATGTTTTGCTGCTAATTAAATTTATATTTTCATTTCATTTTCTCATTAACTTTCTAAAAAAACCTCATCCTGTCCTGGGCTAGCATGAATACCAGTCTTACACGTATTCCCCCACATACTCCTGATTTCTGGAATTGAGTCAGTCACAGGCCATTGCTTAGGGGTTGAAATAAATAAATAAATAAATAAATAAATACATGCCGCAAGATCAGAATTTCCAACAACAGCTTCCTGCTTGGTCGCTACTGAATAGAAGGCACAGAAATGAACAAAGTGTTTGAAATGTTTATTGCAACACCTCTTACATGTCTCACTCCAGGGATATTAGGCTCATGTTAGATATGGAAAAATGTGCTACAATTGTCTAACAAACAGAAAAACAAAGAGGATGAATATCTTCTGCACTATTAATGATTTTGGAAAGAAAAGTAGTCTAACATGTAAATGTAAATTTGTTTTCAGGTGGGAGCCAAACAATATTTACCAAATTGTTCTTTTTTTGGTGTGGAAAGTACTCAAACAAATTTCTTCAGGACAAACTATTAGAATTAAATATTTTAGTTAAAGGTTTATTTAGAGAAACATCTAGAAATATGATTTCTCTTATGAATGTTGTGGTAATTTGACCATTTGGATGAATGGTTCTATCTGACCCTGACAGTTTTGGGAAGATGAGCCTAGAGGGCAAATAATGCCTACTAATGCATAATAGAGAAAATTCATGCTGGCTATCATTGTCATGCTAATGCTGGTCTCAGGTACTTCGTTATTGCTAAGATACTTCTCTTACGCCATCTTTTTCATTGATGCTCTCATTTTTGGTACAGGTTTCTAAAATTGCTACTTTCTTCTAACAGTCTGTTTCTAATCTTCCTGCACAGTTAGTTTTCCCTTCCTTTTTCTTGTTCCAGGTCCTGTGCCACTTGTGGCTTACCCCCCTCATTTCTCCCTCAGTTAAACTAATTCTTTCTCTCTTGAACTAACGCTATATACTCCTCTATTTCATGAGCCACCATACTGACTTAACATAGAATAGTTTTGTATGTATCATGAATATCTTTTTAAAAATTCATAAGTCTTATGATCAAATATGCTTGATTCAAATTTGTGGTCTTAGAGATTTGTGCAATGAAATGTAACTTATTTAGTTGGATAATGGTTTGCAAAGTCACTAAAATAACCACAGCTACTCACTGGTGAAAAGAATTAAATACCACCAAAAAATCTACTTATCCAGGGATATTTATCCATAGGAAATAAGATAGACAAAACCAAGTAGGTTCATCACAAATACGTAGCTTAAGTAGCAGTAAACTGTAGATAGATTAAATAACAATAAACTCTAGGTCACAGGAAAATTGCATGCATGTCAATCAATTTTCAAAACACATGAATCAAAGAGTGACTATTTGACAGTACAAAAATTATTTGCTATCAAAGGATTTTTGATTTTAAGAAATTAGTTTCTTGAATACTTGACAGAAGTTCATATAAGATCTTTTATGCAGTCGCATTGACAAAGAACCACAAGAGAAACAAGGTATAATGTACACATCTTGACTGGCCTCAATTTTCTCATCCATAATATGGAACTGAAAATTTCAAACCACAACCTGCTGAGGTGTAGATAATCCATGGAAAAGCATTTTATGGTTTAATTATGGTACCCTGACAAGAACAATTCTAATTTGTAGTTTACAAGTTTGTCTTGTTTGGGATCTTATTTTAACCATGGCATCCACAGCTTTAAAAAATGTTCAAAAATCTTAGATTTACCCTGGAAATAGGATATAGCATTTAGAGGAAGATGGGTTTTGGAGCAATCAAACCTTGTTTGAAAATAACTCTAACAGAATTTGGGGAGAAAAGACCACCGGTTCACTGCAATGTTGACAGATAGTCTTGTAGAGATACGAAGGATGAGGGTGAAGAAACCTCATGGGATTACCTGAAAGCAGCTAATATATTTACAGGATTTTAAAAAACGGTTTAGATATGAAATGATGAACCCAATTCAAGCATCTGCAATAGCAATACAGATTGGGGAAATAATAAGAAAGTCAAAATGTTTGAATAAGTGCTTTTAAAGTCTGTAACGAGTCTATAGTCATCGCTTGTTTTCTGATGGTGCTGGCTGAAGTGGGAAATCCAAA
The DNA here is from genome assembly GCF_017591425.1 of Ochotona curzoniae. NCBI lineage: Eukaryota > Metazoa > Chordata > Mammalia > Lagomorpha > Ochotonidae > Ochotona > Ochotona curzoniae. The sequence continues at coordinate 25,072,401 of NW_024464939.1, read as the reverse complement.
ATAATCTTAGGAAAAAGAAAAAGAATCTTTGGACACATGGGGGAATTTCAGAAAATTTGTGGAAAATGTGCATTCTTTTAAAAATACTATTTGTGTTCTAATTTTTTGAGCTAACTAGCATAGGGCATACTGGATATGTCTACTGAGTTCTAGAGCATACAAATAAAATTTAGGTAATGCAGAAAAATAAATTTGTTCTATTTATGGAAATATAGAAGTCATTAAAAAGTACATCAAAGAATTAAGGCTTCTTAATGGGGGAAGTCTATGAGCAAATTAAACCTAAATGACTTCAAATAACCATTGTGTGTAATGAATTAGTTTAGTTCCTCTGAATCTTGAATGACATTAATTGTATGCATCCTTGGACAAATGCAAAAGAAAGCAGCTATCAAATTGTAGCGTATTTGTATGTGTGTGTGATACACACACACGCATGCTACATGGTTTGGATGCATGCCTATGCTCCACAACACAGGTTTAAACTCCACTGTGAAATTTAAAAGGATTGAGACATAATTTCATCCCTGATGGTTAGAGGTGGGGCCAATGGAAAGTGATTAGGATTAGATAAGGTCATCAGTGTGAAGTCCTTATGACTGATATTGGCTATTTTATAAGAAGCAGAAGAAAGACAATGACACATGTACATTCACTCCGTATCCCTCAGCACGTGATGTCTTGTGTCATTTGTGGACTGCCAGCAGGAAGGCCAGCATCAGATGAAGCCCCTTGACACTGAACCTCTAGAACCATGAGCTAAAATATACTTTATTTATACCTGACTTAATCTGTGGTATTGTGCTATTAGCAATGGACTAAGACAGTGTGTGTGTGTGTGTGTGTGTGAATGCTCTGCAGTTCATTAAGGAGCTCTTACTGTTGAGTGTTTGAAAAGAATGAATTCAAAATCCTCATCAGCATGATGACAATCTCAAGGAGATCCCAAGTATGATATGACTTGCTAGCAGGTGGTAGTAACAAGCACAGTGAGAAGATGTAGCAGCAGTACAGAAATGAAACATCAGTTTCTGGTCTCTTTTTTGGTCTATCTTTATTTCTACTCCTTTCCCTTGTCTTTTTCCTGTCTCAGTTTCTTTAATCAGTTAACACTCTTCCTGTCTTCCAGCAGTTTCAAAGCTTTGTCATTTTGAATTTAGCAACACCAGTGGACATAGCACAGCTTCTTCACCACTCCAAATACAAGTTCCTGAAATCATTCATATTGCCCTGGTTTAGACTTGTGGCCTTTACTAAACAAAACGCTGAAGCCAGGGTTTTGAAATTTGCTGGTTATATAGGCTTCTGACTTGAGCTACTTCAGAGATGATAAAATTCCAGCTGAACCACATGGACTAGAGGCAGGAAGAGAAGGATGCTTATTTTTAAAAATGAGGCAGTTATTGTAAAAAAAAATTGGGGTTATGGTATCAGGATGGGATACCTGATGGATGTTCACCCAGTGGCAAGGAAAAGTCTTCCTGATGAGCTGAACAGGAGTGGTTAACTAAATTCCACAATGGCCATACAACAGTATTTAGAATTGTTAACATTCTTGATGAAGGTAATGAGACTGTCTTATTGACATGAATATGGACAAAGAAGACCAAGCTTTGAATTTGATTCACATTTACAAATATAATAATGAAGTTACATTTTCAGGTACAGAGAGTGATCCTAAATGAAGTTTTTGTGTTTCTTTTAAAGATTTATTTTTATTATTTTTTTTATTGGAAAGGCGGATATACAGAGAGGAGAGACAGAGAGGAAGATCTTCCGGCCGATGATTCACTCCCCAAGTGAGCGCAACGGGCCGATACTATGCCTATCCGAAGCCAGGAGCCTCTTCCGGGTCTCCCACGCGGGTGCAGGATCCCAAAGCTTTGGGCCGTCCTCGACTGCTTTCCCAGGCCACAGGCAGGGAGCTGGAAGGGAAGCAGGGCTGCTGGGATAGAACCAGCGCCCATATGGGATCCCGGGCGTGCAAGGTGAGGACCTTAACCATTTGCGCCACCGCGCCGGGCCCCTAAATGAAGTTTTTAATCCTTCAGTTTCAGCTACAAAAATTTTGAAACATGAACTGCAAACAAAATGGCCCTCAAGATTTTTAAGGTGGTATAGGCAGAGAATGCACTGACATTGGAATAGTATTCAAGAGTAGTTTTTACAATTAGAAGTAGAATTCGGGGCTGAGAAGTAATATTTCTGAGATAAAGTGATAAAGATTTATTTGGGGACAATTCTTAGAAACTGAGAAGAGTGGGAGGTGGAAGAAACTAGAAAATCGTAAAAAGTTTATATTAACTTCCTTCAAATGGGAAAAAAAAAAAACATTAGAGAGCGAGCAGAAGGAACTAACAAAGCAACTCAAAACTATTCTGAAATGCAGGGCATCCCTTTGAAGAAAACCAAAATTGTGCTTGAGAAACACGGAATTATTAGGGATGTTCTTAAAAATGCATATACATAATACTATTAGGCTATTAATTTTAAATCCAATTAAGAGTATAACATGAAGTTTTGAGAAAAATAATGGTAATTATTTCTATCTTATCTATTAAAAACTCTGAATTGGATTAAATAAATCAAAATTCTTTTATACTTAAAAATCAAATGACCTATAGAAAATGATACATAAGGGAATGTCTTTTTGGATTCAGAACAAATTTCTATAAAAACTAAGTGGTTCTGAGCATTTTCATTTTGCATAACAATGATTTATATTTTATAGAGCACATATAGGCAATCCCAGAAACGTGAGTATTTAAGCTGGTAAATAATGTGTTCCCGAGTCAGTTATTGATGTGCAATCTCTGATAGGAATAAAGGCAGATATTTTTACATATACAGGTGGCCTGCAAGTTATCATAGCTTCATTTATAATATTTAGACTTTACAGCAGTGCCAAAGCATTACTCCATTCCCCTCCTCCTCTGGCTTATTAATGTGCTATTGATATACAGATCAATCTTCTCTTGCAATGTTGGACAGTAGCAGCAAGTACAGCTCCAAGTCAGTCTCATGCGAAAGGAAATAACTGAGACTCCATAGTATGCTGTGCTGTTGAGCTAGGGCTAGGATGTACAGTGGGTTGCAAGCATTAGATGCATCTTTGACTTAGGAAATTTTGAGCCCACATTGATTTATTGGGACATAACAGCCTCCTAAGCCTAGGAGCTCTCTTAGTAGCTTACACTGAAATATGATAATTGGAAACCAACTCTCATATCCTAAAAAATGAAAATGGTTTGTACTACAAAATCCAGTCATCCATGTACTTATTAATTACCCATTCAGCAAATATTTCTATTAATTCTTTGTGTCAGGAACTTTCAAGATTGCTTGGAGAAGAAGAATCAATTAAAGTTCTTAATTGTGAGGAATTTATGTTCTATGGAGAGTGCTAGATATGTATACAAGTGATCACAATTATAATCCTTAATTCATGCCTTGAGTGTTCAGTTGACTTTGTCTGAAATTATAAGCATTAAGGTGATTTGGTTCCAATAAAATGTTATATTTCCTTTTAAATGTGAATGTCTCCCTTACTTTTAAGTGAGTCCTCGGCATACCTCATTGATATGAACCAGGACAAGTTTCTTTCAGATTGTTCTCGAGAAGTCCTGGTTTCAAAGGTGAGAATATGTGGCCTAACCCCTTGCACAGTTTCATATCTTCACTGCCTTTCTTAAAGAGTGTGGCCTTTATACAACCACTGAACACAAGTAAAGCAAGCGCTTAGCTGCAGAAAAGGGAAAGAAACAAAGAATGAGGGCGAAAAAGGAGCAAATAAAGGTTAAATGCAGAACATTTCAAAACAGGTAAAGGATACTAAGCTAAAGATTGTGTGTACTTTAGATTCTGGGAGAGATATCTTACAGGTAATGTTCAAATGATTAGCAGCAAAGGTGAGGGGAATCAGTAAGGAAAATCCTTTTTAAAAAAATTTTTTTGATGGCATGATGAAGCAAGATTTTCCTGTTGGTAACATTAATGGGAATCTAGTATTCACATCATGGATAATAAAATCTTAATGTTATGTTCATGCTTGAGCACCGTATTTTAATTAAACATTAACAAATTCCATGGACTGATAATGATAAGATCATGTAACATTTATAATACATTCTTTTGTAAGTATTAGTGTTTAAGTTAACTTAGGATTCATCACATCAGTTACAGATCTTTTTACCTATATAAAAAGAAAGGGAATTGAACTTCCTTTTCTATCCAGTTTTTCTTTATGTGGAGGATGAATCCAATATATCTTAACTAGTACCAACATCAAGGTCTTTTTGTGTGAGTCTGTGCCAGAATCCCTTCCTGGGGGAATTGTTTTTACATGAAGCACCAAGCCAGCAGACAGTAGGAGTCAGCAGGTTGAGAAGTGAAATGCAACACGAAGGGTTTTGAAGGAATGTGGAGGTCATTACCTTTTTTTCGGGGGAGCACATTTCTTGCAGGAAAATAAGGACTTTTCATGAACAGTGAATAGGGCATGCCTTCATTAATTCACCAAAGAGCACTTGAGACGTAAGCAGAGTGTTCTGAAGTTGTTCATCTCACTATTATGATAGTGAAAAAAATGTGACACAATGTGTATGGATGTGTGCATCAGAACTATCACACAATTTTTAAGTTGAGTATCAGATTAAATTATACATTGCATTATTTTGTGGATAAATGGGAAAGAAAGGATTGAAAGAATAATTTGGTAACTGATACTTTTGAGTAGCAAACTCATGGATAATTTTCTTCTTTTTGCTTATTTTCTAATTTTCCTTGTGAACCTCTATTAATTTTGTAATAAAAATGTATTTTGAATTTAAGAAAATAAACATTTCCTATTTTGGATGTAAAAGACATATATTTGTGTTAGGAGGCAACTTATATTCCATTTATATATTTCTCCACCTGCCTGTCATCATTGATCTCTGTTTATAAAGTGTACCTGTAAATATATTCATGCCTACACAATATTAGTATATAAAAGGCACAACCGTTTATATTAGACAGCAATATGTAGGTCCTATGCTGCTATCAAAGTGTGAACATACACATACATAAATACAACTATCAATCATAAAGGTAGTAGAAATTGACTTTAAAAATAAGTCCATTTTGCAACAAAAAGTTCAAATCTAACATGCAAAAGGCCTTCAAAATTTATGGAAATGTATATTATGGAAAAACCTAGATATATTTCAAGATATTCACACCAAAATATATTTGTCTTTTAATTCTAGTTTCTCACAAACCTTGTGAAATACTCTTTATGTGAAATAGCCTTGCGCCATTTCCTTTATTCATTACCTGAGTGTGTTCTGTCCAACACTGTAAAAAGCAGTGTATTTTGTTTCCCTGGACTTATCCCCATCGTGGGATAACTGCTTAAGTGCATTGCCTTGCCTTAAGTATTTGCGGAGATCTGCATGATTGACCCATTCTCATTAATCGGGGATTGTATGTAGTGTAATCTTCTGAAAAAGAAACTTTCTGATGGCCTTCCTTCAAGTGTTCTTTTCCCAGTTATTTTCTGTATCGTTTATGTTTATTGTCCATAGGGCATTGCTCACAACCTGTAATTCTTTTGCTAAATGACATGTAAATTTGATAGCTGTCTGTCTTTTCTAGAATGTAAGTAACTAAAAAGGCAGAAATGATGTAATGACCGTGTCTTCAATGTCTGGCACAGAGCTTGATATATGGATATAGAATGAATTATCCATGAAAGCAGTTTTGTAAAAATGAACCTTAGTAAGAATTAGAAAAAGTTGGAGAATTAGGATGGTATTTGGTCTAAGAGTTGGCACTAGTTAAGATACCAGTGAGTGTCTGGGTTTATGACCAAGCTCCAGGCTCTGACTCCAACTTCCTGTCATTGCAGACCTCAGGAGACATTGTCTCCAGGGAGAGATGTGGAGTGTGTTCCTGAATGCTGAAATCAGTGTTGCCCCAACTACAGCTGTTAAACGCCTTTGAAAACTGAATCAGCAGCTGTGAAATCTTTGTATTTCAAATGAAGAAAATTTAAAAAAATGTTTTTAAAGTCAGAATGAAAATTGGCGTTGTGGCACAGAAGATTAAGCTAGTGCTTGCCTCTCCAGTCTCCCTTACCAGGGCACTAGAGGGCTAGATGCTTCACATTTGATCAGGATCTCTTCTAATGTCCTAGGGAAAGCAATGGAAGGTGGCCCAATCTATGGGGTCCTGCATGTGGGAGATCCAGATGGAGTACCAGGTTCCTGGCATTGGCTAGCCCTGCCCTGTTCATTGTGACTATTTGAGGAGACAACTGGCTGAATGGAATATCTTTTACTCTCTTTCTCTGTTGTTCTTTCTTTCAAATAAATAAAATGGATCTTATGTCAGAGAATCAATATTGTGTATGGATAAAGTTACTTTTAAGATTTACTAAAGAAAATCTGTGTTGTATACATTTCACATATACACACAACAATTTATGTATTTATACACTTATTCATAATTAATGAACATTTATCACATATTTGTGATATATGAGAATACTTCAAAAAGTTTATGAAGGTGGAATTAAAAAGTAATGTTTTCTGTGCAAAAACCTTTTGAAATTCATACATGCAAGACATCTTCAACAAGTTAATGGAAATTTTATTATGAATGATTATGTATGAGCTTCAAAATATATTTATACTTCATTTGTTCAAGAAACTTTTGAATATACCTTAGAATAACACATACAAAATTTAAGTCAGATACACAAGAGAGAAGAAAGAAGCAGACTTATATAAAAATATCAGCCAGTTTTAATGATTTCTAATTCTTGGTTAATTTTGTTTCATCATCACAATCCCTTAATGCCTTCTTCATCTAAATTGTCTTCAAGCAAATTCTACATATCTATCTAAATATTTTAAATATCACATTTTCTTGATAATTTAATGTGTGTTCTACAAAATAAGAGCAACCACATTCAATTAACATAATTCTTGCTATTCTAAACCTCCACTTTTTTAAAAAAATGTACATTTAAATTTTTCTTCATGTAAAACATTTGATCACTCTTCCATATCCCATGTTGTTTTGAAATAAACTTTAATGCATAGATAGCTGAAAGAGGCCATTTTTTCCTTACTTAGGTGATGTTTGAAGCTTTTAAAGATACACTCTTTTTTATGTTACCGCAAGAATAAGATTATCAAGAAATCATTTCTATTTTTTTATTTTTTGTGGGGGAGACAATGTTTTTCCACGAACCTTTTTATTCTTCCCAGTTTTTTCATTTGTTAATCTACATAACATGATAAATCACCTTCACAGACCAAATGATACTGCAACCATCTTCTAATCAGTAGTTGGTATTTGTAGATAGTCAAAAATACCCCTTGATTTTATTCTGATTTGGATTGTGCAGAGCATAGTTTTGATAGCCATTTATGAGTTGTTATATAAAAGTAGTCTTGATTTTGCTAGAAAAAGGAAACTTGCCTCTTGGCTTAGACTTGTGCAATTTTTTAGGGTAGCTTGAAATAATATCAAGTAATTGATTGCATTGTGAGTTATTAATTTAAAAAAAACATGCATTCAGAACTTTTCAATGTCCTGGTAGAAAAAATGCAATCTGGTGGAAACACTGAAAATTCAAGTGAGTTACAATAGATACAGCACCTTTAACTGTGCTGGGTTTCTAGTTGTTATTGCATTAATTACATTCTTAATCTTTGTATCAGTATGCTGAGCTACAAAGTCAGAGTGTGTGCTCCTATTTGTGTTGGGTGACAACAATCTAACCAATCCTTCTGAGCTTCAATCAACGACGTATGATAGATATCAGTTCATAGGATCACCAAGCCAGGTCCTTCTCTGTTCCAAATATTGCATTCTATCTATCTAACACGGTCACATATTAATCAGCCAGCCTCAGACAAGTAGATAAAGGAGTGGAGGAAACCTCCCTGGAGACTTGGAGACTTGACTCTGGTTTTGATGGGATATTATTCTGAGGATTCACACATTTATTGACCTCAATGCTAGTGAGGTCAACATGATAATGCAGTGTGTATTGATTTGGTTCAATTCAGGAATTGCTCATTTATTGCTTATATTTATGTAAATAGAGCAGTAGTCTTTCATCTTCCAATTACTGCATGTTACCGAATTAATGTGATTAAAAATGAAGTTGGACTTAATGTTAACAGGGGCTTTGTTTTAATCATAAAATGCAGAAGAATAATCACATAAAATTAATCTGTCCCTGAGAAGGTGAATATGTATTCCAGCATCAGTTCTTTTACTCCCACCTCCTTTTTCTTCTTTAAGTCAATTTTATGCTGAAATAACTTGACACATTTCCTTTTAATTCATGACCATCCCCATCATGATTGCATCTCCAAATTACATTATAGGATAGAATTTTTCATATATAGGGACAAGATACCTTTGAGAAGAATAAGGCTGGTGGGAATTTGCTATCAGAAGAGTTTTGAAAAGGCATGCTGCTGTTTTTATCAAAATATTTTCAGTCATGTATGTGTCTTGACACAATAATACAAAAAGACAACATATGGAGGAGAATTCATGCATTTGGAAACGGAACTGTTTTTTTCCTAGGTCATTGGCTTGTTGTCTAAGCTTGAAATCATTTTTTGGAACCAATAATAGAGAAGACACACAACTATGTCCAAAAGATAAATCTTCTTTTCCTAACACAAAAAGGGAGAAAGTTAACTTTACAATGTGAGGTGTTACACATACTTTTCATGCTAATTTGTAGAGCAGAACAACTCTGGCCACTGAAGTGTGGGAAAAAAGTATGTTATATTTATAATTGGTTTGATACCTTGCTTTTAATATTTATTGATACAGAAATCATTTTTTTTGAGGCATTGAAATAACAAAGACGCTCGTGTACCTGTTTCACCTCACCACTGATCCATTCAGTATAAAAACAAATTGAGGAGTACATTCTGCAGGGCAGCGTTTAATGGAAAATTCAGTATGGCCGATATTGTGGTCTATTTCTTAAACTTATCAACTACACCACCACCAGGAGACATTTACTGTGGGGACAAGAGATTCATTCGTAAGCACTCCCTTTGGCTGCCAGGTAAAGGATATCCAAGAACTGACAGCAGCAAAGCATTTAAGGGCATCACTCTGGTATAAAAAATGAATATAGAAGAGATGGAATCACTGGGTATTGAGCAGCGGGGAAGGAAATGATTTGTGCTGCCTGCTGCTCTATAAAGGTATATTATGCACAATAAGCACAGCTTAGTTCTCTGGCTTCTGTGGCTTACCACACTCTAGAACTGAATGTGCATTATATACAGGAGAAGTTTATCTTTCAGCGTAGGCTGGGCAATTATTTAGTATTGATTTTCTGAAAGTTTTGTCTTACATGTCAGCATTTTGTTGGCAAACTTCGCAACATAATCCAATCAAGTCTGTGCAGAGATGAGTGTGGGTAGAGATAAACCCTCTGCCAGCAAGTCCTTTGCGTGGTCGGCAGGTAGCCCCTCTACATTAAGAAAGCCCTTGCAACTCTGCCTTCTCATCAGGGGAATTGTAATCTTGGGGAATCCCTGTGCCTGATTGTGGCTCTCCTCCCAACTGTGCACTTTTGACCTCTGTATTGATTCTGTTCTCTCATCAAAAGCGCTGATGTAATTCCATGTGCTGGGATCATGCCGTGATTTGCATTTAGGAGCTGCAACTGTGCGCTGACCCCAAACCATTTCATCAGAATGAAAGTAGACCAAATGGCAGATGCGTTTCCCCATAATATTAAAGTCTATTGTGCCATTTGGTGGGTGTCTTTATTGTATATAGAGAAAGGGCATACACCACCAGCTCCGGATTTTGATTTAATTCCAACCAGGAACTGAGAAGTTCTTTAAAACATAACAGGGACCAAAAGGGATTTTATTGATTTCCACATTCAATTCAATAAATAGCGTTCCTATTTGTTAAAGCTTAACACAGTGATAAAAGTATCTGAATATATTTTCAGAAATTCTAACACTTTCTAAAATGATTTTATTATTTTGGTGCTTTTAGTGCTTTTTTTTTTTTTTACTAGTATTTACCAATCTGATGCCTATTTACTGATGGCCTACTTAAATATATCAAATGGGGAAGATATGTAATAGTTCTCTGAAAAAAATAGGCACATAGGTGATTAACAAGTCCAATGTCAGCCAAATACTTAACATCAAATGGTTTTATTTCTCCTCTCTTGCTTCTCATTTTTAACTTCCCAGGCTGATTTCTTCTTCAAGTATGAAGGAAAAAGGAATGGAAACAACTTTTGCAGCCTAAGAATATAAAGAGAACTGGGCAAAAATGAGTGTAAATCTATAGGGTTCGCTTCCTCGCCTTCAGTTGACATTCTCTCTCTTCGTTTCAGTCAATATATATTTACCGGACACTTAGATATAAGCACTTGACTTCAGAGATGAGCAAGACAGGTACAGTTTCTCATGGAACGGAAAGTCTGGTTAGAGGAAAATAAAAACAGATACAAGTATAACGTGTAATGAAATTACTAATCAGCAGAAATTATTTGATGGATGGGGTTATAATTATTTGGGAAAAAATAGTTATAAGTGCTGGAGATGAGAATGGAGATAGGGGGATAGTTAGAAATTCATGGAAAGGGGACTGATAACACTTTATTTTACTGAAAATGTTTTGGAAATCTATAGCTTTTTCATAATAGATTTTCTACAAGCATTGAAGTCCACTGACATAGCAGAAGCTGACTTTGGGTGAGGCTGCTCACTGTTTAGTCGGGGAGGGATTTATCAGTTGAACTGACTATATGGGAGCTGGGTGTAAGGATTTAGTGGAAGTTGATCCAAAAATAAAGGTCAGAAGGCTATGGGGGTCCTGGCACAAGAGTCTAGTGACAAAATCCTTGCCTTGTATGTGCTGGGATCCCATACGGGGACCGGTTTGTGTCCTGGTTGATCCACTTCCCATTCAGCTCCCTGCTTGTGCCCTGCAAAAGCATTAGAAAATGGCCTAAAGTCTTGGGACCCCCACACTCTGGTGAGAGACCTGGAAGAAGCTCCTGGCTGCTGGTTTCAGATTGTCTCAGCTTCAGGCCATTGTGGTCGCTTGCAGAATGAATGAATGGAGGGGAGATCTTTCTCTCTCTATCTCTTTCTCTTTGTATATCTGCTTTTCCAATAAAAATAAAGATTTTTAAAAAATGAATGTTATGAATTGCTCTGTTATGCTTCAAACTCCTAAGAAGCGTGTTACAGTGATCTCCACAGAGAACCCAAAAGCAGGTCCTCTCTTTATACCCTGTTTGTAATAGATTGCACAGTGGGATGGCTGGCCAATAGTGCTCTTAAACGCTTCCAGATTAGCAAAAGTCAAGGGAATACACTGGATTCTCACAGGCTAGAAATCTGGAGATTCAAATCAGCTATCATACAGAATATAAAAAAGTACAATTGCATTCTAGTTAAGATTGGAGAAGGAAATGATATCAGGTGAGACTTCTTTGTTTTTTTTTTTTCAGCAAAAGGAACTGGATTGTTTCATGAAAAAGCTATTGTAAAAAGACTAAGTTTATAAAAACATTGTAAGGAACTATCAATAATGATTTAGAAGTAAGGGGACAATCATAGCTTCAATGCATTTTCACATAAATTACATGCACGCATCCTCAAAATAAACCAAAAAAGATGATGCCATTCCACTAATGAAGGTGAGACATTTAGGTCTTGATTTGCTAAAGGCCAACAGGTTAAGACAGAACTTGAACGCAGGTCTTTTTCTCACTATATTCTCTAAACTCCACTAACTCTAACACAGTGCTTGGTATTGTGGAAACATTCACCAGTGATTTGTCTTTAGTTATCTATGCCAATAAATATAAAATATGTTATTTTAAAAAGGATATTTTATTAAAATTTCCAGGACAGCATGTGTTGAATACATGGTGGGTCATGCCGTTAGAGTCTTTGCATGGTGTTGCTAGACAACTGAAGGGCATTTAGAAGTAGAGAACTTCCTTGTATTCCTCTCATTTTCCTGGAAGCAGCAAGAGACAAGATGAATGTTTATGAAGAAAAAAAAAAGAGAGAAAGAGAAATCTAAATGTCCACCTTTAGAGACAAGATTAAAACACCAGCAGCAATCTAGGAGGAAGAAAGAATAACCCCACTGCGGATGTGAAGTCTTGCAGAGAAGCATCAGAGTGTAGTTAAAGAATCTTTATGTTGTCTTTTGTCATGAGGAGCATGATTCAGAGCGCTTTTGACTAAGCTCCCATCTCTTCTGTCAAATTGCTTTGGTTGATATTTTATGAAAGGGCTCAGTTCAATGAATCACAATTCACAATACAATTATACTTACTAATCATTATTAAAATCAATGATTACATAAGAGTGGAGTGCAGCATCCTTTATATAAACATAGGGTGAAGATTAGCCAAGTTTTCAACATTGCTTGTTAATCACTTTGTCATTTACTATCTGTAGTTAGGAGATATATCTCTGAATTTATATATAAACCCTAAGTTTTAAAACCCCATTTTGTCAGAGATCTGATCCTGAAAAAGTCATATAATATTTTTAGGTTTCAGCCTCGTTATCAGTATAATGACGTCAATAATATAACTTACAAATTATTTTGGAGACAAAATTGTTGCATATGTTAAGCCAGTGGAGATTTTCTCGCCTCTATTTTACTCATATTAGAAATGAATACATCAGTTTTGTAATATTCTCGCAGTGTGCAGGGAACTGTATGAATTGGGTTAGATCAGGAAAAACTATTATCAACTATTCCTTTTAGTATCTAGACAACTGAATCCAGATAACTAGATAAGAATCATCTGCAAATGGGTGTTGTGGCTTTTTCCTTGTCTGTGAACTCGTTTGCCCTTCCTGTCTCAGAAGTTAAAAGTTTTGATCAGAAATAACATTTAGGATGCATGGTTTTATGGTCCATGCCTCTATTCATTCATTTTAACGCCATGTGTCCCCAGCTTTCTTATTCTTGGAATGCACCCAATTTTTCAGGAAAGCAAAATTCAGCTTTACAGGGAGACAACGAAGCTTAGTGAAACTATTTTATCATGTAGAAAGTACCTACAAAAAAAAGGCAGTGTTTTTATTGAGAAGTACAAATTTAACCTGTTCCTATGAGCTCTATAGGGTGCTTTGAAATTTCCTTGTGGTTTGTGTAGAACAGATACATGCCTTCCTTGTTTACAATGAAGTAGCTTGAGGGAGGTGTTAAATTGACATCCCAACTCAAACCACCTCATTAGAAATACATCTTGATTGTGGCAGGTAGCAAAAACTGTGGGATCTTACTAGTTGGATTTGGAAACAAAGAACTTTCAAGTCAAGGAGATGTACTTTCTCCAGTGAATACCACTTCCATTGGCCAGTTGGTTTCACATGCTGCATCGAAGTTCCTTGCATGTTGATGATCATCTGTCTTGGTCAGATGCATTTACAGAAGAGAGCAGTCTTCAGATTATTTTGTAGTTTGAAAAATATTGCCTTTGACAACCAACTTTTTGATGAGTATATTTTGATGTTGTTGCTAAGAAATAAGGGCCATGTCTATTGAAATTAGTTCATTTTTAAGCTGGATAAATGTTAGCATTTCACGCATTGATTTTTATCAAGTAAAATACAAACTATCAGGAGACATACTAAAGATTTCAGCTTTTTTCCCAAAACTAAAACATTTTAATATTTTTAATGGTAAAAAATGTAGCAAGCTAACAGCATTTAAATGGCATGCTGTTACTATAGTGTGTGATCCGATTTGGTTTACAGTGTTAGAACCTTACTCTACAGAGGTTTTCTTATGTGTTGTGAACTTGTGTATATGTAAAGGGACTAAAAATTGTGCTTTTTTAAAAAAAAGATATGATTCAGATAAGAATATACATCCTGCCCTTTAGTAATTATTAGCTTTGTTTTTGATAGCGTAAGTTGTTGATGCTACTTAGTATTTACGAAGAATATTTAAAAAATCCTCAAAGGAATCTGAGCTCTCTCCTTGTATACATGAGTCAGATAGACAGGAAGTGTGTCCTATACTGCAGATTCAATTCGATTAGGCAAATGGGAGGGATGAGACTTCAGATAGTGCATGATCAGTGGCACTGTAGGGGCCAAGTGGGAGAACACTTGGGCGCTCACCAAACTGGGTTCTCACACCTAGTGGAGACAGCTCCTTGCTGGGAATGTGGACATCTGCAGCTCGGCAGCTCATTAGGCATTTGGGTTTAGTCTATGGGACCATAGACATCTGGCTTTTATTTCCACGCTGCTGCAATAGTCCCATGCCACACTCACCTGAGAGGACAGCATTGTTAATATGGAGGCAGTGTCCTATTTTCCCTGTTTTCAAGAGAATGAGTAGAAAGAATTTTTTAAGTAGTAACATTCTAAGCCTGTCTGTGCTCTGTGTGTGAGAGTGATTTTCACATTGACTAGCCAAGCCCACAGTGGCTTTTCCTCTATCACAAGCTATATTTTGAATCCATCTGTAAGTGGTGATTCCTCTGTTAGCTGGTTTCTGCTGCACTGGAGCATAAAGAAGTAGAGTATTTCAACTCTTTTGTAAGGCAGGTGATATATCAGATTATTTGCTTGATGGTGATTAGGATATTGATGGCTTTAGAAAAAATAATGACATCGAACAGGAAATCTGCAAAGCTCACAAACTACAGAAAGAGCATTGATAAAAATAGTGTCAACCGGGTGCTGTGGCTTTGTGCAGGATCATTTTCAAATTTTCCTTTTTGAATTATTAAATAGATCATGTCAGAATGACTCTGGTTATTATCCAATCCATATGCTTCAACAGCAACCTTTTATGTAATATCAAGTGACTTCAGTGATCAATTGGACCAATCATGAAGGCTCCCTTGTTCTGGCAGATACAGCACTTCTGCACACTGCAGCATCGTATGCAGATATGCAAACACCTGCTGCATCTTTTACAGGAGACCTTACAGCACTGTCTGCCTTTAAAAATGTGTGCAGGCTGGGAAAATATACATAGTTTCTTACCAAGAAATTTAAGCATAAGCTCATCATAAGCAGTTTTGTTCCTTTCTAACTGTATCAGTATTGCGTTATTGTCTAATTGTACCTTTATGAAGCTGAATTGAGTACAATGTAATGACGTATATCTCTGAAAACTGTTCTGTAAAAATTGAAGTGTCTTTTGTTCTTTTAACAAAAAACAGTATCTACTGGAACCAGGGAGTGATATGAGGGCATGTAGCCATGTGTAATTTATGAAAATGTGATAAAATGATAATCTCTCACCTTCACTAATATGCAGTTTATCTAGATAAGTAACTCTTATAATAAATATTGCGGATGCCTTTAGGGTCCTAGGCTTTTAATTAAAATGAAACAAAAATGTGAATAGTCAGGTTTAGGATTTTAGCATTCTCTCTTGAAAAGAATATTCTTTGGTATGAAAATACATTTGTGGCACTCACAGGGAGTAAATGAAAGGTGGTATTTTTTTTGGTTTCATGAAAAAGGGGCTAAAAATGCATGATATAGGAATCCAAAGATAAAATGGTTTCCTGAGGAATCTTTCCTGTTTCCCCAGACACGTCCCTCCAAGGACCTGGGACTGAGAGTGGAATTCATGGACTCTGCTATTTGGTAGTCCTGCAGACAGTACCCTTGGTTGGGCACGTTGGTCATCTCCTTGGTGCATTGCCGTCAGTAACAAGGAATGCTAAAGCAGAGGGCTTTCTTCCTGTTGCCTGCATGTGAGTTTTTTAAAGATTTATTTTATTTTTTATTGGAGAGGCATGTGATTTTGACGTTGGACACAGGGAGGCAGGGCAAAGCAATGGCACAGACTGAGCACAGGAAACAGCCACAAAAACCCTGGAGCATGCTGCCTTCCAGAATGTATACATGACAAGGCGTTCACTGCCCACTTAACCCTAAAAATACAGCGCAAGCTGCAGTATGAGAAGCAAATTCAGTGATGACTCCTTTTAATTTTTCCTTTGTCTACTGAAAATAGATTTGGGTTTCTCTGGGTTTATATTTCTAGAAAAACATGCGTTACCTTTACATGATAAACTCCATCTTTTTAAATATATGGATCATACACAGTCCGTATAAAACTGTGCATTTCCTTTGTTTATTTTTGCTGCATTTCATAGGATTCAAGATTAAAAAAAAAAAAAGGAAAAAGAGCCCGAATCTTGTATTACAATGTAATGTTAGCCTATTGAACAAATTAATCTAGATATTGTCCACGATTTTGATAATACATGACATGCTGACAAAGCATGAAATTATTACTTTAAATGAATGTGATATGATGTTACTCCTCTGTTTAATATAACAAATTCAATGCTCCTATAATATGGGTTATCAGTTCTAGAGTATGTGTAGATTTCAACACTTGAGAGAGAAATGGTTTAAAAACTTGAGAAAAAATAATAACAGGGAATAACATTTTTAAAATCACTTCTAGTTCTTGTTAGGAAAATTCATATTTCCCTGCCATTTCACTCTGCTCTAGAAAAATAAAATATTTGTAAGAGGTGTATGACTTCAATGGAAGGTAATTGGCACAGTTTGTGAAATAATTTCACATGTTTGGAACGAAGATATTACTCAAAAGAGCAAACATGAAATTATGCCTCAATGATTGAAGGTAAACTACAGGCAGGGGGCAGAGGTTTGTGTGTTTGTGCGTATGCCCCATTTCTCATCATAGCTAAAAGAGTTACACAGCATTTATTGACAGAAGCAAAATATAACCCTCATGATTTAAATATGGAAGAAATTTAGGCAGCCAAATCGTTAATCCAAATTAAGAAAAACATTGTTTGCTTTTTCTTTCATGTACACTTTAGCCACCTTCCTAAAATGGGGTATCTTAGCATTTTGAGATCATTATGATAGGGCTAAAAAGAAAAAGAAAGGAGGGAATCTATTCTATATATTTTCCTCTTGGGCAATGGAAATAAGCGCTTAGGACTCCATAGTCCTTTAGCCTCCTACCCCTCCCCCCATCATTTGATCACATTATTCACACAAAGAACCAATGAGCCGTTGTGCCATTACCTTAAAATCCTATATTAATGAGACAGCTACAGTTTTTAATCATTTGAGTTAAGCCTTGAATATTCTGTTTGCTAATATCATGCATCCATATGAAATGAGCACACATATTTTATCTTTTCCTTGCAGATAATGAATAAAATACTGATTTTTTCACTGTAAAGTTGTCAAACATTTTGAAGAAAGCATGTTATTCCTGAGCAGTTAATCTTATCTCTAAAAACAGTGGTTAAAAAATGTATCCCAGAGAGGCACCTAGAGAGATAACGGCCCTGGCACTTTGTTTTTCTTGCAAAAATTTTGGGGTAGAAATAAAGGGATACATAAATAGTGTGGTAAGCTGATTTCCACCATTTAATGGAAATGGAAAGTGTTTGCAGTGGTGCTTAAATGGTACCTAAGCAATCCGCACATTGCATCTTCTGGAGAATAATTGTGTGGATAATTTTTGTTTAAAACTCTACTATGGTAAATTTGCTTGTATTTACTTAAGTGATTTAGAAAAACACATTTATAAGTTTTGATGGCACCATAATTTAGTAATTTTTGTTTTTAGCTAAAACCTGATTTCTAAATTAAGCCATGACATCTTAGGCCACTTGAATTCTACAGATGGCAATATGATACCAAGTAGAGAAATATCTCATCTTTAAAAACTCCTAAATAAGAGCAGTCTGGTATGTTCAACCTTTTGAATGCTAAGCTTTTACTATCTATGGTCTATTGTTATATTTTCCTTTTTTTCTTTTGTTTGATGAAACATGTATTAATTGTTGGGATACTGCTCAAGAAAGTAAGCTATCGAATCCTGAATGCCTTGTACTGAAGAAATACAAGTAATAAGCTACAAAACATGAGTTTGTTTCAACGAGCTTCAGTAAAAATGAAAAAGAATCTTCAAATGTGGAGTGCTTAAAGGCAAGTTAAAGCATCCAAAGCTTTACCACAATTATTATATCCATGTCACTGCATACATACTTCAATGACAAAATTAGAAAACACAGAAACGTTCCCTTGACTTATATTTTTGTCACACTCAGCAGCTGCTCAATCTTTTACCTAAGCTTACTTCTTTTGTTCTTATAGAAGCCACTGCCCTGTTATTTCTTTCTAACATAAAATTTCAGTCTTTGGATGAAACAATAATGTTATGTCAATTTACAGAAGGAGGTAAATTTTTAATCTACCCAAAATGAGAGAATGTAGAAACAAAATTCTTTTGGGGACATTGGATTTCCAGTTTAACCCTTCAGTTTGAACATTCGGGTAGTCTCCAAGCTCCATTTTAACCTAGGGCTTACGGTGTGTCCACGATGCCTTCTCCTGTCTTGATCTGCCCCCTTGTCCACTTGAAGCTCTTCTTTTTTCTTATAATGATTATCTCTGCATAATCAGCCTTTCGGCTGGTCAGGGCTGCCCAAACCGTTCTATTTTGCTAAATTCTTTCTGATGTGCTCCTCTACAGAGGCGAGTATATTTTCCTAAGATAGTTGTTAGAAATCTTATTTTAGTTACTGATTTTTTTTTTTTTTTTTAGTAACAGAATTTAAGCAATCTGATTGGAATTTCAAATGCTCATCGTGCTGAATCGGAAAGCCTGTTTTACACAGACTCTAACATTTTTCTTATGGTTTAACTAAGTGCAGAGGTAAGAAGATTATGTTTCAAAAATCTTTCTCTACCTAAATGCATTCAACATCATTAGTTCAAACAGAAAAATCTTTCTCTGTTTAATAAGATTTTCCATTTTTCTTTGTTAGGCTATCAGATGTTTGCTCTCTCTGAACGTTAAGTCCACTTAACGTTTTTCACACTTTCTGATTTAGTTTGTCTTTAAGGGATATGGAATCTATGCCATCACTCACCAAAGCGCACAAAGCCACTTTGTTAGAAAACAAGACATTTCAGTGTTTCATTTGTTTGCCTCTTCATTTCCTTTTAAGCGAGAAAATGAGTTTGAGTTATGCTTGATTCCTGTTGCCTGTTTGCTTGCCCTAAATTTTCCTTTCTTCACACATGAAGAAGCAAACACTGTCCCTGTCAAAGGATAAATGAGGCAGAATTGGTGACGTGCATGTTTGTCAACATAAGTAAGATCAAATGATTGCTCAGCAGGAAGAAGCCACGGGAAATCCAATGCTTTTTGACTAATTAGCAAAATAATAATAATGTCTCCCTAATGATTACCTTGTACTGGGCTGTGGCCTTTTATCAGACAGATATTCTGCAAGTGCAAACTAGTGTTTGAAAGACAAGCTAGTGATTTCATTGAATCATGAACACCGAGCACTTCTGAGAAATCCTTTGAAGCATTCGGTGCTTCTCTATCACCAGCATAACTGAAAATAAGACCTCAGCCACATTCTTGCTTCCTTTCCAATATAATCCATGTATTGTAAGTAACACTTTATATTAAAGAGAGAAGAGAATTCATGCCTCTAGGGAGCATTTAAAATTCAAGTCCAGGGAATTTTACAAGAGACATTCATAAAGGGTAACTTGACTGGAAAAAAAAATCCACAACATAAGCAAGATTTTTTTTTTCCCCAAAACACTATTCAAGATACAGCACTGATGATAAGATGGTTCCAAATATTTGTGAATGTTTACAAGAATTTGAGAAGATGTTACAGTAACCTAACTTTGTAGTCCTGGAAAATGTTGCTGTCACTTGCGTTTTCTGTGAAATTCATCAGTCAAACACTAGTTACAGGAAGCAGAGTGAAGACAGGGGCAGCTCTTGTGTCATTGCAGCGTCTGAGCTGGGAGCTCTGGATTCACTGGTCTGAGAGTTATTTCACAGGCCTCCTGGCTCAGGACAAAGCTACATAGTTCTCAGTTTTCGGTGTGCCAAATTTGCACCTTAAAAATCGAGATCAAGGACATGTGCCCTTGAAACCAAGGGAAGACTATTGTGGGAAACTGAACTGTCCTGTGGCTTCTGGCTGTGGCTTTTTGTTTTTGTTTTAATTCCAGCATTAAAACTGCCTGAATTGTTTTCAGTCTCACCAAGAAAGCTGGTAAAACTTGGAAATGATCAGAGGCAGAAGTATCAGATGCAAGGAAAGAACAGACATGATCTCATGATTTGAAGTCATGATTTTTTTCAGGAGAGTGAGCTGCTTTTTTGTTTTATCCTTTAATGCAGTGCAAGTTGATAGCATGTTTTTTTTTCTTTTAATGATGCAACAAGAAAAAAGTTCATTTTTATTCTCCTTTATATCTAAATTGCCAAGGAGTTTTATTTTGGGATAGGTGGTTCCTTATTAATGGCAGTTTATACATGCATTTGTGATGACCTTTTAAATATGTTTATTGTTTAGGATCCTAAGCCTGTCCAGCAGGTTCCAACTCCAGCATTTGTTACCAAAGTCACTCTACAGTCCCTTCCCTAGGGACAGTGATTTTTATGACAGCAAATGGACAAAAGCAATAGAAGCATCTTTCCTTTGTCTGATTCAGGAGAGACAAATAATAGAGAGAGACTGGGAAGGAGGAGGAGGCAGTGATACTGGGGACACATTAATGAGAGGAGGGGCAATAGGCGTGGGTTAGAAGTGTGGATGATCCAGGGGCAGAGTCAGGAGTAAGGGGCAGAGATTACTTTAATGAGCCACATTGGTGCTACCACCAAACAGATGCTTATAGACTTCTTTTAAGTTACCACCAGCTCATAGAATTTCTTTCTGGCTCTCTTAACTCAACACCACCCAAGAATGCAGCCCTAGCCACACTACAAGTCATGCATAGTTTTTCTCATAATACGCTTTCCCCATAAACCTTATGAATCATTTTTCACACAAGTGTATTTCAATTTTTGTTTAAAAAGCTTCTTTTAATTCCATGTTCTATGAGTATTTTTGAAGGATTTATTAATCATTTTATTTGTATGAAAACCAACTTATTATATATGAAAAATAATTTTATTTATATGAAAGTCAGTGTCACAGAGAGACAGAGAAACAAATCTTTTATCCACTGAATCACTCCCCAGATGGCTGCAACAGCCAGGACTAGGAGGGGCCAACCTAAAGCCAGGAACCAAGAGCTTCATTGGGGTCTTCAGCACTTCCATCATCTCCCACTGCTTTTCCCAAGCCATTAACTGGTTCAGATCCAAAGCTTCTGGGACAGGAACTTGTATGTATGTGAGATGCTGATATCACAGGTAGTTACTTGACCCAGTATGTCACAATATTGGCCTTTCTACAAAAAAAAAAAAAAAAAATTAGGTCCTCTTATAAGCAGTGTACTTGAAAGATTCAGTGTTGAAAGTATTTTTTTAAGTGGAAAATACTTCATTACTATTTCAATAATCTTAGGTTGAAATGCTAATATTGTAGTATTTTTTTTGAGGGTTTGCTAGGGGCTGAAAATCATTTGCATTTTACCAATAGTTTTGTTTCCATTTTGTTTTTTCAAAGATTTATTTGTTTCTATTTGGAAGACGGAATTACAGAGAGAAGGAGAGACACAGGGAGAAAGCTTCTACTTAGTGGTTCAATCCTTAAATGTCTACAATGGCCAGATAGGGCTACCCAGAAGCTAGGAGTTGGGAGCTTCTGTCAGGTCTCCCATATGAGTGCATGGGCCCAAGGACTTGGATACCCTTCTCTGCTTTCCCAGGTCATAAGCAGCAGCTGGATGAGAAGTGGAGCAGCAGAGGCTGCAACTGACCCATAGCTAGTGCTGCAGATTGAGGATAGTCTGAACCATGAAGCTGGCCCCTGTTTTTACTTTCTAAAATTATGACTCCTAGGAAATTTAAGATTACAATGGCAGCTGGCTATCATAATCATAATTTTTATTTTAATAGAATTTTTGTTTTCTCTTTATTCATTCCTTTGTTTTCTTTTTCTTTTTTCTCTTTCTCCTCTCTCCTTCTCCCTTCCTTCCTCCCTCTCTCTCATTTTTTCTTTCTTTCTCTTCTTTCTCTCTTTCTTTTCTTTCTTTCTTTCTTTCTTTCTTTCTTTCTTTCTTTCTTTCTTTCTTTCTTTCTTTCTTTCTTTCTTTTTTTCTTTCTTTTCTTTCTTCTTTCTTTCTTCTTCTTCTTCCTTCTTCTTCCTTCTTCTTCCTCCTTCTTCTTCTTTCTTTCTTTCTTTCTTTCTTTCTTTCTTTCTTTCTTTCTTTCTTTCTTTCTTTCTTTCTTTCTTTCTTTCTTTCTTTCTTTCTTTCTCTTTCCTTTGTTTCTTTCTCTCTTTCTCTCTGTTACTTTCTGTGACAACCAGACTAACACAGATCCTCCATCTGCTGACTCACTCCCCAAATGGCTGCAAAGGCTGGGGCAGGACCAGATCAAAGCTAGGAGTCTGGTACTCTATCCAGGTCTCCCACATGAGTGTTATGGGCCCACATACACTTGTTATACTTCAGTACCTTTCTAGGGCATTAGCATGAACCTGTGTAGGAAGAAGTTCAAATTGGAACTATCACTCAGATATGGGATGCAATTGTCACCATCCCTGGCTTAATCTGAGGCTCCACAATGACCGACTTTCCCCACCACACTACATACTTTCTATTTCTATATATGATGCTTCAATTTTTGGAGGCCTTGTTGACTATGCGGGCACTGTTTTCCCTTGGGCTTATGAATTCCCCAAAATAATAAAGGGCTAGCTTCCAAAAACATTTTTTGTATTCAACAAAATCACAATCCAGAATCCATATAACCAGCTCTTTTCTTAGATGGGTCCTGAAACTCTGGGCCAGTATGAATCTGCCAAAGACGAAAAAACAAATAAATAACAAATGTGACATCACAGCGTTTGCTTGTACTGGAGAACCCATTTACTTTTGAATGATTGATAACTTCAATATTTAACACTGTTACACACAGTATGTATTCAGGAGGAAGGTAAGAATCAATATGTGTAAATAAGAATTACAGTTACCAAATACTCAGATGTATACCATGAGACGAAGAGAACGGTCATGATTTTAGCAGTCGCCTCACATTCTATTTATGCCTCTCTTCACCAGAAGTAGATCACCATGATATTTCTTCATATACCCAGCTCTCATGCAAGTATATCTAACACTATTGTACTTACTTCATCCAGCTTGTTAAATTGGGAAACCTGGGCTCATATGACTGTGTTCCACTACTGGTTTGCCACTTAGGTCTACATACATCTACGAGACTCATCTATCTTGATGGGCAAAGCTATGGTTCATTTGTTGCTACTGCTAGAAATGAATTTTAGTGTGTTAATATGTTTTGATGTTGATATTTTCCTGCATTTGTATTTTGTTTTCAGGTATTAACAGTGATGGCATTAGAAACATTCTTTTTCTCCTCTGCTCCTGAATATTTTTAAAGATGGAGACTTTTTTTCAAAAAAGAAAAAAAAAAACATGAACCCAGTGTTGTGGCACAGTGGGTTAATATTCTGCCAGTGGTGTTGATAACCAGCATCGGAGAGGTCATTTAAACCCTGGCTGCTCAGCTTCTCCTCCAGCTTCTCACTAATGCATCTAGGAAGGCAACAGAGAAGAGCACAAGTATGTGGGATCCATTTACTACCTACGTGGGACCCCCGGGTCGAGTTCCTTGCTCTTGCCCCCAGTCTGGATGAGCCCTGGTCATTGTGGCCAACTGGGAAGCAAAATGTTGAATGGAAGACCCTTTTATCTCTACATCTCTCCTCTTTTCTCTCCCTCTACCTTTAAGAAACTTAAAAAGATTATGTTACCAGGTATGTAGTCAATATTTTTAATGAACAGCAGATTAAGAAACACATTACAAAGCTTATGAAGAGAGTAACTTTCTGTTTTTTATTTGCTTTAGTTGATGCTACCATCTTTCATAATCATAGAACAATGCTCAAGACTAGAAAGTCGACATTTGGCTCAGTTCTATTAACTACTCTGGAGTTCAGGAGATATACTATATTCATTTCAGCATCCTAACGTACCCAGAAGAGTGACTGGTGTAGGAGTAGTTTGGTGAATGTCTGTCCAGTAAATTAGCATAAATAGGAGAGGCAAGTTGCAACTTATACACAGCATAAATAGAGGAAAGGATGAAGAGACAGAAAAAACACACAAGTGTAAGATCTGATCAGTAGATGGACTGAAGATCAACATGCCAGAAAAAGATATTCCTAACAGAGCACAGAAGAACCAAACAAGAGCCTGATGGAGAGGAACAAGGGATTTGAGGAACAGGCAGGTTAAGGCCGTGGCGCTGTTTTCCCACACTGTCTCTCACTCACATTATGTACATGGCCATTAATCATTTATCTCTGAAGCCTTGCCTCCTTTATTTACTGCCATCCACAGCTCTCGGGCCTTTCTTTATTGTTTGTTCCTACATCCCATTCCTTCCTCACCAGATGCTGCTGAGAATAATCTGCAGCAGCGACTGTCATAGGATGCCTGTGGTTTGCTCTTACAAGTTCGCTGTGTTGCTCAGCCCTTCAAGCTCCTTCCTACCCTCAGGTTTTTGCACCTGCTGACCACTCCTAGGTGTCTCAGTCCTCAGGTAGTCACAGGCTTGATTGTTCGTCTCCTTGCAGTTATGACCCCTCTAACTCCAGTCTTCATGGTGGTCCTTTTTTGTCTTTGAAGTGCTTAGGACAGCTCTTTCGAATTTTTTTTTCTTGTTGCTCATTTGCTCACTTCTTTTTCATTTGTCTTCATCTTTTAGAGCGTTATCATGATGGGAGAGCAGATACTGTGTGTTTAATTCACCTAGATACAGCAGTACCTGGAAGAATTTCAAAGAATCCATGCAATGATGAACAAATCAGTCTACATGTGTATTCAGTGGAGTCTTAACTCTGGTGGGGGTAGAGGTCTCTACTGCATTGCTTCAAGTGACCGAAAGAAGACACTCAGCACTCATGGGATATGTGTTGCTTTATTTTACATTCTTCAAGGATAAAGCAGATTAGTTGCCACAGTTCCAGGATGAGTCATATTAAAAATCATACGATAGATGAGGACAGAGGCGAGAGAAGTGCAAATTGTGTACTATTTATATTTCGGATTCATTTTCAAAAGAATTTGTTATCTCCTAGAAAATGTAATGCCTTAGCAACATGTTTTGAATGCGTACTAAAGATCAGGTACTGTAGCAGAAATGGGAACAGCAAATTTCTGTTTTTCAGGAACTTCTTGTCAAATAGAACTGCTTGATAGGCAAATAACTGGTTATAAAGCAATTTACTAAGAGCTGTAATAGACACTCTGATTGCTATGAAGGAGAAAAGGGCATAGAAGGGTGAGTTTAAAGTCAACCGAACATTCACCTTCAAATACACACATCAGTATCCTAAGATAATGGCGTGTATGATGATGACAGGTGCTGCTGCCGAGGCTGTGTGTGTGTGACCACCTGTGAGAACGTAAGGGGGAAGCCAGCCAGCTGTGTCTCCAGTGCAGGACTTTACAGTGCCTTTGTCACTCACTGATGTATGCTGCAAGTTTGTGTAAGGAGCTTTGGTTGTTCCTATGGCCTTAAACTTACTTCATCTCAAGGCACCTTTTGAAAAAGGATACTGTAGAGATTTTTTTTTTTTTGACAAAAACTTAGGAAATAACCTGAGGGGACTGTTAAAAGTTTGTAAGAAATATAGTTAAAAGATAATCTTATTCTGAGGCAAAAATCTTTTGTAATCCATGTATATTTGCTCACTTCCATGGATTTTCTGAAGACTTCTCATACAAATTATAGAACAAAAGCAGATGGGATGAGATTTCTTTATAATGCAATTCATGTGGGACTTACATAAAATAATCTCTTAAAGTTTAGAGTTGAGAATTTCCCACTTGAAAATTTGAGGAATGAGCTTCACAAATCTCTTCCTCACTTTGCCATCTGCACACTTCCTCATCTCTTACCCTCCTTTAGTGATTTCAAAGCACCACTGAAATCCTACAAATATGGAAAATAGTTCATGGTCAATTAGTGCAAAATGCTTGAAAAAATCTAAAAAATGTCAGGAGAGATAAATGATTTAAAATAAAACGTATAATGCTAGCAGGAGGTCTGTGTCTGGAACAATGTCTTAGTAGTTCAATTCCCCCAAAACGGCTGATATC
This sequence comes from Ochotona curzoniae, assembly GCF_017591425.1. Classification (NCBI taxonomy): domain Eukaryota; kingdom Metazoa; phylum Chordata; class Mammalia; order Lagomorpha; family Ochotonidae; genus Ochotona; species Ochotona curzoniae. Next base: position 25,046,281 of record NW_024464939.1, on the reverse strand, counting down.
AGGCTGGATAGCAGAGGTACAGGGAACTGAAGGTATGTTATTCTCCTACGAAGCAAGAAAGTGTTAAAAAAAATGACAGGAAAAGAGCTTATTATAGGGAAAAACATTCAGTTTGCATGGGCTGCCATTGGCCATATTTGAGGCAATGTGAACCAAAAAGAGTTCAATACGGCAATAAATGACTGAGAAAAAGAATAAAAATTCATGAATTTTGCCAAAAATAGAAATAAATAAGTAAAATTGCAAAATGTAAAGTTCTAGCAGATGGCAACATCCTAAATGCCTACTGTAAATATGGAGGAAGTATTGTGTTGGAAAATCTACATTTTGCTACTTACTTATCTACCTGCCTATTTATTTTCTCTTTTTCATCCAGAGAGAGCACACAGTTCAAAGCTTTTGGGTAACATTTTAACAAGAGTTGAATATCTTTGCATGGAAAGGACATGCAGGTGTATTTTATCCTAATTTTATTTTTCTTAGTGTATATTTAATATTGTTTTCAAATAACAAAATTGTGAAAGTTAATGCAGCACAAAGTGCAGTTTCTCCTAGCTTGGGAGTCAGTGCCCTTGGGTGAGGCTTCCAGATACACTCTAGTGTCTTCATGGGTAAATGACCACAATCAGAACATTTCTTTTAGAGGTTGTTGCGTGGATTAAAGGAGACACTCCAAGTGAAGCCCAATGCCTAGTCACAAATGTAACTGTTCAATAAATGTCATTGTGAAAATGAATGGCTAGTAGACTAGTCAACTGCAGGAGCTTTTAGTTTAACCCATTCAAAGTTTAGGAAAAACTGGTGCTTCAAGACCGGTAGCTGATCTAAATGTGACTTTGCCATTCCTAACATTGTTTTGCTTTCAGGTTTCTTAATAAAGGATGATATAACTAAAATGACTGAATTTTAAATGACCTTTGCTATAAACAGACAATTTTTATTTTGAGAAATGCAGTGGCACTATGATCCAGCTGAAGATGATAGTTGTCTCCCCAAGGGGCATTGACAGGAAGTAGATTGAACATCACATGATCTTTACTACCCATTCTATTTTCAAATATATCCAATAGGTCCTATAAGAAAATGAAAATATGCTGCCATTTTCTAATACTGATGCTGCTCTGACTTCATGCATTTAGACTTCCATGTGAAGCTCAAATTACAAACATTTGTTTCTTTTTTGTACTTGTTTAAGGCACTGAGTTTGTCCTACATAAGTGGTATTTACAAACGCAGTGTGATCTGGTTTATACATGCTGGAATTCTCCAGTAGATCTGGTGAGCATTCTTTATGTCAAAGCTGTTTACCTCTGACGGCATAGCATTTTAGGCCCAACTAACCCTCAAGAACTTACCATCTCAGATTTTTCTGATCAGATTTTCCAGGCCTTCAATTGTTTTTTCTTAAAAAAAAAAAGATTATTTGTGTTTATTGGAAAGGCAAATTTACAGGAAGAAGGGGAGACAGAAAGAAGGATCTTCCATCTGCTGGCTCACTCCCCAAAATGGCTGCAGCTGCTGGACCTGAGCTGATCCAAAGCCGGGAGTCAGGAGCTTCTTTTTGGTCTCAAATGTGGGTGTATTGTTCCAAGGCTTTGGACCATCCTCTATTGCTTTTCCAGGCCACAAGCAAGGAGTTGGATGGGAAGTGGAGCAGATGGGACACGGATCAGGACCCATGCAGGATACCAGAGTCAGGAGCTGGATTAACCATATTGTCATTGTGCCAGTCTCAGTTCTCAAAGTCTTGCTGTCTCCGTACATCTGCTTTGGCAACCTTAGGAAATAGTAAGTCGAACAAAATTGGGTGCAACACAATGGCTTGTGTGCCACATTCCAATGGTGTACCCTCAGATAGCAGCCCCCTGGTCTCATTGCCAGTCAGGTTTCAGGGCAATCTGCCAGGATTTTTGACCTCTTTGGCTGGCATTTTAGTTGCTCATGAAGCTTTACTGATGTCTTTGTCTTTTGTTTAATGTTATAATGACAGTAGTAGAACTTACCCTGTGACACTGAAACTAAGTTTTGATGATATAATTATGTGAAACAATTAGAAAAGCACTTGATGTATAACAAACATCTTTCCAAGTTTCAGGTTTTTCTAATCAAAATGGAATCGAGTTCATTAGTGCTCATTCAATCCTTCACTGAATGTGTGTCTATAAACTTCCTACTGTGTACCTGCTCTGTTTTCAGGCCTGGGCTTTAGGAGAAGTCTCAGACATATGTGAATCTGTTCTCTTTTGATCTGGGAAGAAAATGTGAGTTGCTGTTGTTACAAGAGACAAGAACTGACTACAGAGCAGATCCATGACCTCAGTGGAAGAGTGTGGGGTTTTCTGATTGTCTTTCTCCACCTCTGAGGATATGTGATTTGCCTTTGATTCAGAGCTTAGAAATCCATTTTCTTTCCCACAAACAGCATTTGAATACATCTAAATCCACAGTTAGCTAATAAGGATAATGAACATTTGGAGGCCATTTTGAAGTTTACAAAGGACTTTCATGTCCGACTCCTCCCCTGGTCCATTTCTGATGCTGGGAGGGACAGCTGCAGCCCCATTATCATCATGAAAGCTCCCATAGAAACATGTCTGCCACATATTCTCAGTGATTAGTGAAATAAAAGATTTAAAAGTAAAAAAAAAATCTTGTCTGCTTTCTTCAAAAAGCAACAAATTCCACACTAAGCCAGTACTAGAGCTGAAGGAAGAAAATTGGCAATTTTTTCTCTGTATAATTTTTTGTGACAAAACAAAAAGATTTCTGCATCATTTTTTTGTGACAAGCTAAACCCATATCTTTGGAATTTTTGTAAATTTAGCATCAATCATGTGCATTTCCTAGTCATTTTTATTGAAATTTCATTCTATTTATCTTTTTGGCAAACTGAGAAGCAATTTTTGTTTGCTAATGTTGCTTTTCCCCTTGATGCATAAAAATGGCTGTAGTAGAAGTAAAAAGGTTTTTTTTTTTTCCTTCTTCTTCTTTAGGGAAGCCCCCAGCATGTTTATTTGCATGTATAACCTATCATTGCTATTTTAATGTATTTTCACTTTATTACAAATCATTTGTAATTTGCTTGAAAACATTTTGCTTAGAACTTTTAACTGGTGCACAGAGCAAATTAAATTTTTATTACTTAAATATTTTGGTGGGGGGCAGGAAAGAAAAGGTGTCCAAATCAGTATAATCAATTTTATTATAAAACACCATGCCTGACTTTTTATTTTATTTATGATAAGGACTTTGTTCTTATGCTTTATAAGGAGCATAGCTGCTCTCTGTAGTTCTACGTAAATGAGATTCATGCCTAATGTGCTTCCAATTTTCAAAAACAATCTCTCAAATACAGTTTTAACTTCCCATTAAGGCTGTATCTACCCATCATAAAATGAATGTTTGGGAAGGAATTACCGATGCGTGCCGGATGTTAGCTTTTTTTAGTATGAGAATCAGTTCTTCCCTACAAGTCTTTTCATCAAAACGTTCCTGGTGAGAAGTGTCTTTTGCTGTTTTCAAGGCCTATTTCCGGACGAAAGTCACATCAAGTCTATTCCCTCTTGATTTAACTTTTCAACAGTCTTTGCTCCAGACAAAATTTTACAGATAGATGCAAAAAGATCTGAAAAATACATGTGATGGCTTGGAAATGTTTATTCAGAGTAGGAAGAGCATCTGTTGGTACCTTATATCCTTTGGGAAGATTTCCAAAAGACTGTAATGAACAAAATGAAGAAAGTAGGAAATTTATAGAAACCCTAAAATGTTTCAAAGAATGATGAAAATTGCTCTGGAAAGTTTTGATGAGCAAGTTGTCAGGACACACACACACACACATTTATGGTAGAGGAATGAAAATGAATCAAGTACTGTGCTAGGCACTTACACTTTCATTATCTCATTGGTCTCTCATACAATTCCACCAACAAAGATAATGTTACTATTCTATTTGCAAAGCTGAAGAAACAGAGCTGGGTAGGTTGTGCTCCACACTATGGTTAAACTGCCTGCATCCCAGAATCCAAACCCTGAAGGCTGCTAATGCTTAGTCTGTAAGTCAGCATGATGGCTAGTGTAATTGGGCTCTTGTTGTTGATATAGGAGACCTGAACTAAGCTTCTAATGTCTGGTTTTGACCTAATTTGGGGGCATTTGGGAAGTGAATCAGTAAATGGAAACCCTTCTTCTTCTGGCTCTTGAGTAAAGCATAATAATCATAAAGTTGAAGCAGATAATAAACATAAAATGATTCTTAAAACTGGTTAAATTGGATATAAAGTAAACTCTGAGAGAATAAAGGGGGGCTGTGAGAAAGGGGAGATCATCTGCTTTAATGAGAACTGATGATGATGTTGGGGATGCTTGAAAGATGACCACAAGCTTAAGATCCTGCTTACCTTCAGGAAGAAGATGTAAGCCAAGTTCTGACTTATGTCGGTATCTGTGAACTTTCCACAAAGTTCTGTCAGTTCAACTAATAAGCATTTTCCAAGTGCTACACAGAAAACTCAATAACTTCCAGGGTAATATGAAGAAGGTCGGGCATGACAGACAGACCCATGGGAAGCTATTTACAAATGATGATAGCACATTAAAAAAATCTTATTAATGCTTTTGTTACTTTCTGCTGTTCTTAAGCATCAGGGCAGATGATAGATATTAAACACCCTCTGGATGTCAACATGAAGTTTGTTTTCTTTCTATGCCAAGATCAAGCGCTTGTATACTATCCCTATTGCAAGAACTTAGAGTCTGAAGGCCACAACTCCTGTGTTAGATTGCAGATATCAGCAATGAGTGAGAAAACCACTGACTTCTATTTATGAATGTAGGGCAGATAAGGTCATAACCTGCCTACAATCCATTCTTCCTTCTTGCATCCTAACACAGCCTCACATTTGTTAGAATGGTGATATAGTGTGCCAGACCGAATCTGATACAGATCTTGACTGTCAAAGTCATGACCGCATTTGTTTTGTTTTCCTAGTATGCACAGCTGATGAAAACAGTGTTCAGTTCAATTCTAAAAGTGTGTTAAGATGGTTTCTGGAAAACTTGTCCCTTTCTGTTTTTGTTTTGTTTTGTTTTTTAGAGAACAGAGAAGGATGCCTACTGCTTTTCCCATTTTGGGTGCTGACCTGACACCAAAAGCATGCATGTCATGGGATGGATACAGGTATCAGACCTCATGGAGCTGTTGAAAATTCACCGCACACAGCCTGTGTTTTAACAACTTCTTCTTCTTCTCCTCCTCATCCTCCTTCTCCTCCTCCTTCTTCTTCTTTTCCCAGAAAAGAACAACAGCAACAACAACAACAAAACTACAATTGCTCTGTTAAGACATTGTGTTTGAATACATGGTATTTGCAGATAAATATATTCTTAGCAGGTAATAGAGACATGGTAACTGTCATCCTTCCATAACCAATCAAACTAGCTAAGGTTGCTAAAAATAATGTCTTACAAATGCATTTCTTGGTATTCAGCTGTGGGGTTGGGCAAAAACAGCTCCCTGCAGTGTGGCAGCTGTGGGGGCTGCCCCAGCAAGGCTGCACCCAATGCTGGGGAGTCAGGCCAAAGTGACTGCCGATAGGTGGTGACTGAGTCCTAGGCTTTCGGTGGCAAGTGCACCAAGTGGTATCCTGCTCTGCCTGTTGGCTGCCTGGTTGCGAGCTCTGGGGTTTTTAGGACATGTAATTGCTATCTAGGGACATCCATGGATAAGGCCAATGTGGGTGTAGGTGAGAAATTAATTCTGGGTGATTCCTAGCAATTGGGTCATGAAACTTTCTGGCAAGCATGGGGACTGAGACCTGGTGGTTTGGAGGGGAAAGTCCATAAGATCTATTTGGGCCAGACTGATTCACTAGCCCAATGGGAACCCTGAGATGGGCTGTTAGTGTAGAACATCGCTGACTGTCACACACACATGAAAGCTAACGATGGGGGCCTGTCTGTCAGGGCTTGATATCAGTACCTGACTGAGTGGTGGAATAGTGGACAGCACACTTGGTAGGGTCAATACACTAGCCAACATGTAAGAGAACTTGGACCGTGAGTAGACTCTGTGGGGGTAGTGTGGGTCGAACTCTGTCGAAATACAAGTCCCACTGGTTAGCTTGTGAGCTTGGGTGGTGATGTGCTCAGCTAGGTGTGATCATGGCACCTGCCATCACTTACAGGTAAAGGAACCGACAACAATCTGGGTAGGTCAAGGCAGCAGCACCTGAATGTGCATCCTAAAACAGGATGTGGGGTGGGCCCAGCTGCAACTGGAAAGGGGTGGACCAGACAGGGCCAAGCAAACCTCAGTTCACAAGGAAGAACAGAAATCAGGAGGAGCACAGGCCATGCCGAACTAGGCTCTTACACCAACTGATCTGCTGGAGCCAGTGATACTAGGCCACAGCTTCGAAGGCAAAGGCTGAGACAGGCGAGGGGCTAAGCCAACTGGATCAGAGCAACCACTGGCACATGTGTAATCTAGGGCTGGGAAAAGGCTCAGGGAGCTGTGAGAGTACACCCTTGCTGGGTTGTGGTTTCCACAGGAGAGTGTGGGGGCCAGAGTGGGAGCTGCATTCTGGTCTGGATATGGCTCCAATCTCCTTAGGCACAATTGTGAATTGGGGTTGGGCACATCTAGCCAGGCTAGACACCAGCACCATCTGGTGCTCTGGATGGCCAGGGTAGATGTAGCACAGAGTAGGCTAGGTCTCTGCCCCTACTAAATCATGTGTGTGCATGTCTATCCAGACAATCTTGGCTGGGATGAAACATTGAACAATAAGAACTTGAATGGATTGAAGGCCAGCAAGGAGGGCTGGCCCATGGATTTACCTGTATGCACAAGATCTGGCATAGTGAGAGATTCTGATGTAGGACCTTGGGAAACTCCTGTCATGATGCAGTCCCTGCAGGTGAGTGCAAGAACCATGACAGGGAGCAATTCAGACCAGGCCGGAGAAAGATACCCACCAGCATACATTCGGTATAGATTGGGGGCAGATCAGGCTGAACCAGTTCATATCACCCATTGGCGAATCTGAACACTAGAATAGTGTGGGTCCAGCCAGGTTTGATTGTGACACAAACCAGTGCACATTACAGAATGTTAAGTTTAGGTGAGCCATACCGGATGTGGCCACAGTGCCCAAACAGCACACGTGAGAACCAGGGAGAGAGAGGGCAAAGCCGGCAGGGGGAATGTGGGATCCCCTGCTGGACAGCCATTCCCACTGGAAAGAGTGAGTTAGGATGGGGGCAGACCAGATCAAGCAGGACTACAACACTTGTGGGCCTCATGTGAGCTAGATCAGGGAAGGGCCAGATTGGGCTGACTGTTCCAAATGGTGCAAGCAAAAATTAGAGTGTGTAAGGGTTGGTTGGGCTTTGTCACAGCATTAGTTGGCAGATGCTGGCGCTGGGGGCTTAATCTGTCAAGTTAAACTCCAGAACTACCTGGAGAGTGCATAGTCAGGGAGTGATAGTGGCCTAGGAGGGAAATAGTGGGCACCTTCCTCTTGGGATACCACTCCCACTTGAGAGCATGAAAACCAGGATGGGGCAAGGGTGGCTAGGCAGTAAGGTACCCTCCAGTATGTGTGTGAGCTGGATGGCAGGATTGGTTGGGTTGAACTAGGCTTCAATGCTCATTGACATGTGTGAGAGCTAAATGGAATGTGGGACAGACTGAACAAGTCTGCAGTGCATAGTGGCAAGCATGGGAACCAGGGTAGGGGGTAAGCCTGGTAGGGGTTATTGGGAGTCGCCCGAACTAGGCTGCAGCTCCCATTGGTTTGCGTGAGGGCCAAGAATGAAGTGGGCACAATTGGGCTGGACTGCAACAACCACTGGTTCGCGTGGAAGACAGGGCTGGAAACAGAAGTGACCCAGCAATTGCAACGACCAGCACGTGCATAAGCTGATTGGGGTGCCAGACGGTGCCAGACCTTGTACTGGCAAACACACACAAAAATCATGTCTGAGATCACCTCAGATGAAGTTTTTTTGGAACCCCAACCATGAAGAGACTATGTCAGCCAGTGGATTCTGAATAGATTGCATCGTGCTTGGAACAGCGAGATTGGCAGCAATTCAGAATTGCTGAATTATCAAAATTGCTTGAGCAGGACCCTTGGAGCATGCCCCACATTGGGGACCTGGGATATGTGGGAGGCTGGCTGGGGCTTCTTCCTTTGTTTCTCCTCTAACCCCAGATACGGGGGAAAGATAATCAAATTAGTTTGGAAACAATGGTCTTACCCAATTTCTTGTAGCCCTTGACTGTTTGTACCCTCATCAACTATGTAAGATTATAAAAAAAAAAGAAAAAAAATTCATTTGTTATAGTTCAAATGATTAATGCAACCTTTTGGTTTAGGATGGATTTCATACTTAAATATAATATGGTAAACAGATGAAATAAATGCCAAAGAAGTAAATAAAAGCTATTTCTAGGTTATGAGTGCTTGTGATGAAAAATGGTTTCAAATATACTCTATTCTATTTAAGAAAAAAAAATCCTAAAGTTATCCAAGTTTTCTCTTTCTTTCATCATAGTAACCCCATATATTTACAGTAATTATCTGCAAATGAGAAACACTCATTACCACCGTGAAATCAAGTGTCACCTTAATCTTAACCCAAATTGAAAAGAAGCTGACATGACATGCAAAGGTCACACAGTTCTTTGCCTGTGAGAAACATTTCTTAAAAGAAACATTCATGGGTAAAATTTGGTGGTTTACATCAGAAAATCTCTTCTTTATCTTATGAAGAAGGAATATGGAATGAAAATCCATACCAAACAAAACTAGAGAACAGCTTTTCTGAATTTTTCTCTCAAAACTGTTCTTCTAGGCACTGTGGCCCAGAGGGAAAGCAGCAGCTTGTGCTGCCAGCATCCAGTGTTGTAGGACCAGTTTGAATTCTTGTCTCTCTTCTGCTCCAGCTCCCTGCCGGATGCGCTTGGGAGTGAAGCTGAGGATGGTTCAAGGGCTTGGGCTTCTGCCACCCCGTGCAAGTCCTAAATGGAGTTCCTCCTGGCTTTGATGTGGACCAACCCACACAATTGTAGCTATTTGGGGAATGGGTTAGTGGATGAAAGATCTTTATCTCCTTTTCTCTTATTGCTTTTAACTTGAATAAGTAAACAAAAATTTTTAAAAAATGTCTGCTATAAGATAGTTTTTTTACTCTGCTATTTCTTTAGAGGCTGGAACTTGAGGGAAAGTGAAAGCCTTATTATTTTTACTATCACGTTGCATAATTTGTTATTAAGCTAGAAAAATATCATTCTTACTTCTACATATATTGTAGCCTGTAACAAAAAAGACTTTGCAGTATAAGTGCATAGCTTAATGGCTGAAGACATTTCTATATTAGATATCTATTTTGTCTCATTCTGACAGTTAACGTTAAGTTCTTAATTCAGCTGTTTCTACTTTGTCCTTGAAGACAGCTTTTGTCTTGAAGACATTGGTTAGTAGTTTTAATTTTCCTGTAAATTTTTGGATACTTCTGGGAAGACAAAATCATGTTGATAATTCAGAGAATGCAAATCATTTTGTGACTTTACTTGAAATTATCTTGAGCTGTTTGATTTTGTTTTGCAGACAGAAAAGTTAGCCAATACAAATAGTTATTTTCCAAAGTCATTTATACATTTTTATTTTTGCTTGTCTATTTCTTTTTCCTTTTATAATGTCTAGATGTGGAAAATTAGAAATGAAAGAAAACACTGCTTTTAGACTCCCAAAGATGCTCCAGGTGGATGAAACACCAAAATGTCTCATGCAATTGGGATTCAGAGCATCATTTATATAACCTGCTTCTCTAAAAAGTAAACTTCACCTAGGATAAATCAAAAAGTCTATATTTCCTTTTTTTTTTTTTAGCAATCAGGCTGGGGTCTGATATATGATGTTTTGTTGCCAGTTTGTAAATATTAGCAGGTGGGAGAGTTTCAGTGAACATCAAGTACATGTAGATATCAAACTAGGAAATGCTCTTTACTTGGCCAAATGAATTGTCTCCAGAATCAAACATTAGTACAATACAGAGGGTAAGGATTTGAGGTAGCAAATCGGGCCACTGACTGGTTGCTGGGATCACACACTGGAGCATGTGGGTTCAAGTCCCATTCTAAGCTCAAGTAATTGGATCCGTGGCTTCCAAATGGGAGACCTGGATAGAATTCCTCACCTCCCACCTCGTTCTTGTCCTGCAGGCACTCAGGGAATGAAACATTGAACTGAAGATCTCTTCTGATCTCTCCTGCTCTCACAATCAGATAAATAAAATAAATTTCAAAACAGGAAAGCATTCATTTTCTATCTTTGATAGCTTCAAAAGAGTGAAAAATAATTTTCCTTATTAAATAGGTTTGACACGTTTCTGCAGTTTTAGAGCCCCCATGGTGAATTCTTCACAGCTCATTCACAGAGAATGAGATTACATGATTAAGACTTGGGGAGGCAGAGGTCTCTGCAAATCTGGAGAAGGTGAACCTCTAGAGACTGAAGGCTGAGGAAAAATGAAAGCCTTATTCGTCTCATTATCAAAATGCACAATTCATTATTAGACCATAAAGAATTTTATTCTCATGCCTACATATGCTTTAGTCTGTGATAGCAAAGACTTTGCAGTAATTCTCCAGAAGCCAGAAGCGCATTTGGTTGCATGCATGAATGCGGGCACATGTGAGTAAGCACACATACCTGGGCTTGTGAGGAAGGTTGCCTTCATTGTCCACCCAGACTGAAATATGCATTTCAATGTGCTGGAACTTATACGCATTGCCTAATGACTGAAGGTGTTTGTATATAGTATACTTTCCTGAATATACTCTGACAGTTAATTTTGTAAATTATTCATTGGTAAGGAGGTTAAACATCCTGTGTAAGTATTTAAGAATATCCTAATTACTCAGAGAGGATTTTAAAGAATTCTTGAATATGGTACAGAATTGAAAGTGTTTGGCAATTCATTTTAACTCTTTTTCAGGTAAAGAATAGATTCAAGGATTTAGTCATTCCTACTTGCAGAACAAAATATGGCACATTCTCTTGGAGGACAGTGTAACTCTCAACATATTAGCCACATTCTGGTTAGAGTTATTGTGGCCTCTTTATCTAAGGTTCCCTCTGGTCTTCACTTCCCAAATGATGGGGCTGGATGAAGAGATGACTGGACATAAAGCCTGATCCCCTTAAGGAAGAGACTTGACAAAATATGAGCTCTTCTTGTGACACAGCAAATGGGCAGACTTCAGTAAGAGCCATACTAACTAGAACAAGATACAACCATGAATCGAGCACTACCAGTTTTCAGCTGGGTGGCTGGGCCAAAGCAGAAGCAGAAAGAGGACGATTTTAGGAGAGGCTCACAGTCCTCCAGAGTATTGTATCTCAGGCATTGAGGTTAGCCTTGCAATAAACATTGTTATTCACCAAAAATTAAAATGATAAGACTAAGAGGGAAGAGCTTGACCATGACTGGGTAAACGGCATGACACTTCCTAGGTGGACTGCATTCCTCAAAACAAATCCACTGTAGATTGGGAGCCAGGAACTGCAAAGGACAGTATATAACTGACAGTTGCATTGAGAAGCATGGGTGCAGTGCCCTGAGTGGTCATAGAAAGGGTAAAGAAGAACCTGGCATTCAGGAAGCATGGGTATATTTAGCTTTTCCTTCCACCCAGGCAAAAGAGACGGTGGCCCTGTTCAGTTAGGCACATTCCTTTTGGGATACCTGCTGAGTTCTGGAAGTGATTCTGTGTTTATTTTTTCACACAGTGAGTTACTATGTGTACAGCTGTAAGCTCACTGTGGGACACACATCCAAGCCTGCCTTCATGGAGCTCTCAGTCCAGGCAGAGCAAGCAGAGAGATTGGAGAGCACAAGTGTTAAGCAACAAGGAGGTGCAGGGATGAAGATATCACTGGAAGGACGTTCCAAGGAGGACATTTGATCAGCTCTAACAGCTCCCTGTAAACATTATGTGGTTTCTTGCAGAGTCCCAGCCCTAGTGTCAGCATTTTCCACAGTGAGCTGGAGCTTGGCAGCAGCTAGGACATCTGCTGCATTGCAGGAATAGCTAGAGATTTATAAAGCTATTGCTTTAGGAAGATCACAGCCTCTGGTTTCTAATTTCCACCCAGGCTTTCAGCAGTTGAAGAAACATCCCCGGCACGTGTCAGCAAGCCCTTAGGGAAAGAGCTACCCCCTGCTCCCCTGGTGCAGGAGCAATGAGACCTTGGGAATGTCAGTTATAAATATAAAGGGCGGGATCAGAATGTTGTTGTAGGTAATGTAATGTTCCACTCCTTATGAGATTTGCAATGTTCCCCAGGCCTGGCTGCAAAATATCGTGACACCCCCAAATCACAGATTCATACAACCCAGGACAGAAACAGTCATGCTATTCTAATGTGTTTTTTGAATATAATGAAATTTTATTAACTTTTACCAGAATATTTAGTTTTATTTATGTTTGGCATTGAATTTCTTGGACACATTTTCATATTAGAGTTTGCTGTTATGGTTTTATCTGCTAATCCTATATGTGTGCGTGTGTGCGTGTGTGCGTGTGTGTGTTTTAATATATGTGATAGAAATAATGAAAAAGAGGAATCGAATGTTAATGCGTACTAGTTCCCAAGAGAACAAGGGAATGCTGCAAATATACATAGTGGCATCAAAGCAATGCTTCTTTTGAACTAAATAATGCAAATTAGGTTTACTCCTTCTACCTCCTTTTTCATTGAAATGTGTTTTCAAAAGAAATGAAATGTAGGTTGTCCCTGTTTTCTTACTGCAAACTAGGTCTCACTAAACAAAATCAAATTTTATGAGGCTGTCAACACATCTTACTGATGATTATGTTTTTGGTAGCATTCTAAGTAACAGAGTGTAAGATCTTTGCTGACTTGGGTGGCTCAAGCTTCTGAATGCTTGCCTTGCCCCTTTGCCTTGCCATGGAAACAAATTTATATTGATTGTTTTATCCCATACTCTCTTGTGGCACATCAGCTATGGGCCCTGTCTACATCCCCATATTCGCTTTGTTGTGTTATTTCCTGCAGATTTGACTTATTTTCTTTCTTTTCTCTTGTCTTCCTGTTTGTATTCTCTGTGAGTTTATTTTCTATTTGGAATCTATTTTATCCCCTCTATGGGAGTATTGATCCCCTGTCATATAGACCACCTGCTTCCTGGTGTCCCCTCCTCAGTGTCACACAGACTATTATTGCGTGTGGTCACTTTTGATTATTCCAATGTTGGTGGCAGTTTTCCCAGCTGATGCCATGTAGCCGTCTCGTATATCATCAGGAACATCCAGGGGGCTCCCCGGCCTTTTGCTTTCACCAGATGATTGACTCAGAGGCTGAAACTGAAAGACAGAAAGCAGCCAAATTGGCTCATTAATGGGTGCAACTTCGGGGTTAAGATGGGGATAGAGAATGGCTTTACACAAAATAGTATGACTGTTGCACATTACCAGAAAAAGAGAAAAGAAACATATAGTTTCAGCCTTCGTTGCACATGCATTTTATTTATGTGTCCTTGCATGAGGGCCTTGATGAACAACTGTGCACATTCCTTTCTACCATTCCACCTCAACCTCCTCCATTCTTGGTCTGTGTGGTATCAAAGAAGTGGGTTGCTGCTGCACTTCTAACAGGCCAGAAGGCAAGAGAACCTCAGTTGTCACTAAAAATTCATGGCTGCAAGACCATATTTTGACAATGTTGCATTTAATTAAAGGAACTTGGTAAAAATAATGTTGTTACCCAGAAGAATCATTCCTGGTATGTTTATGTCAATAGTAAAAATTCTTAGTGTATTGGTGACTAGCATGGTATGTTGAGCCCTGTATTTATGGCTCTAGCATCCCACATTTTGATCCAGATTCATAGAAAGCAACAGAAGGTGATGAGAGTACCAGGGTCCCTTCAATTCAACAAGAATGGAGCTGCTTGGCTTCTGACTTTGGTCTACTCCAGCTCTAGCTTTTGCAGGCTTTTGGCGAGTGACACAGAGGATGGATGTTCTCTTTGCTTCTCTGTGAGTCGGCCTTGCAAGCAAATAAATACGGTTTTGAAAGGAATTTAATTGGTTTAATAAATGCCTATTTAGAAGGATAGAGGGGACAAGACTGTCTGCTCGGGTCTGGAGCAATGATTCATTGGCTGAATCTTTGCCTTGTAACTGAGGAATCCCATATGAGTGCAGGTTCATATTCTGACTGCTCCCTTCCCATCCAGCTCCCTGCTTGGGCCTGGGAAAAACAGCAGAGGATGACCCAAAGCCTTGAGATCCTGCACTTACGCGGGAGATCAGAAAAAATCTCCTGGCTCCTGGCTTTGGATCAACTCAGCCAGGCTGTAGTGACCACTTGAGGAGAGGAGCAGCAGGCAGATCTTTTTCTCTGTAAACCTGTCTTTCATCTTTAAAGGAAAAAAAAAGACTATCTCTTTCCTGCTTTCTAACTTCTCTTCTTAATATTATTATTGGACAGCTGATAGTCCTGCTTTAATTCCACGAGGCTCCTGACAGTGCAGGGTAGGTCAGGATAGGGATGTCACTTGCTGAGAATGTGCTTGTTGATTCCTCTTTGCACAATGTTTCTCCTTTTCCTAAAAGCAGAGTGAATGCATCCACACATCATAAAATGACTTCCACGCCTACCCAATATCACTTCACATATTTTAAAGAAGTCCAACATAGGTTCTATGGAGGTGGCTTTTGAGTTTTTCTCCAAATTATAACTTGGAGATAGAGGGGAAAAGATGGAGGATTGTGTTTTAAATTAGCTTGTTTCCTTCTCTGAAAGGATTGCTCATGTAGTATAAGGCTTCAAAATCATAAACCCGTAAAGATACTCTGGCCTGGAAAGTAAATTTATGGAGGAAAGAGCTAGGAGAGAAAAAAGACTGAAAAAAACACCTTTTCTTTAGAGACCCATGCTGATTGAGCACTGAACATACCCATTTCTGCTTTACTATTTATTTACTTATTTCCATTGACTTTAAAGGTGTGTGGGGGGAGGAATAAATAAAATGGGAAGCCTGGTTTTAGTTCTAGAGACTGATACAGAATGCTGAAGTACAAATAGCAGTGTAACTCACTGTGCCACATCACCCACCCTATTTCTGACCTTTGTCTACATACTCTGAGAAGAGAAATTAAACATTTGAATCACTGTCAACCTAAAACTTTTCATTTCAACTTTTTCTTTAAGTCAAAATGTGAGAATGACATACTTTATTCAGATTTTTAAGGGTATGTTGTCATTTTGGCAATCATTGAGGTAAAATGTCCCCTCTCCTCAATCAATGATAGCAGTAAAACTGAAGAGTAGGACTGGATCAGACACTGTGTCTTTGCAAGTCTCGCAAAAGTTGCCTTGAAAATAGGAATCTCTTAAATCACAGTTTTTTTTTTCTAGTTTACGAAAAGTGTTGAACCAAACTGGTATCTTCTCGATCATTCTCAGACATGGGAAATCATTTTAAAGCTCAAGTTAAATGGTTTGTATATAATAGACTGTCCCTTGAATAACTCTGCTTGAATTAATTTCAAACAAGAACACTGCCTGTTATAAGCAGAACTGATGTTTTCAAGAGCAAAATTCTCTCAGAAATATAGGTCTTCTGATAAAGCCAGAAATGACATGTCATTTCCTCCTTTAAAGGCTTGTATAAATCTTGCTTTGTTATTCTGTGGATTTTCTTTTTTGTCTAGCCTATTCATGGATGCTTAGGCCGTAAAGGCAACCCTGGATCATCATGCTTCTTCTCAAGTGTTGAAGAGGAGCTTCTCTTTGCTCTGGATACCAATTAAATCCCTGATGTGGTTCAGATTCTTGCCTTTGTATCATCTAGTGGCAGTAGGACCAACGTGTGTGCCTGTGACGAAGACCAAAACCAAACTCTAAAGATTGGCACTGAATCAAAGTCATAATATCCTTGTAATACTTTCAGCAGAGTTAGGGATACCAAGCAGATTCGTTATATTGAAAGCTAAGAAAGGTGAAGATTTCAAAGATGGGAGAGGAACATTAAGATTGGGGGGAGCATCTTGACAACAAGAGAAGATGGAGTGAAAAACTTGTATAGAGGGCTGAGTGGATAATTAGACTGAGAGCTCAAGGAGTCAATTGACAGGACTTCTTAACTGATGAAGTAAGAAGGGTGAAGGAAAGAGAGGACTCAAAGGAAGCTTCATGTGTTTGGCAGGTTTCATTCACTGAACTGGAAATCCTAGCTGAAGATGAGGCATCCAGTCTGAGGCATGTGGACTTTCATGTGCTAAGAGAAAACCTAACTGAGGGATCTAAGCTAGAAATACATATTTGGGAGTAAATATGTATATATCAGGTGCATTTACAAAAGAGTGAAATCTCACATGGAAAAGTGGGAATTAGAGTTAGAAGAAAAGAGGGCCTAGGACAAAAGAACAGGAGCAACATTGAGGAAATGGTACTGAAGGACTCCCAATTTAATAGATGACAACTGTTTTCTGATGATTTATATATTTTTAGTTGCAAGAGTTACAGAAAGAGAGGACAGAATGACATCTTCTATTCACCAGTTCAGCTTCCAAATGGCCACAATAACTAGAGCTGAGCCGATCCAAAACAAGGAACCAAGAGTTCCTTCCAGCTCTCCAATGTGAGTGCAAAGGCCAAAAGACTTGCACCATTTTCTGCTGCTTTCCCAGGTCAGAAGCAGGGAGATGTATAAGAAGTGGAGCAACTGGGACCAGAACCAGCACCCATATGGGATTCTGGAACCATAGTAAGAGGATTAGCTTGATAAATATTATGTCAGCCCCAGATAACAATGTTTTAAGGAGAAGAAAGTGTTCACTGTTAGCCTCTGTTGGGAAAATAAAGTCTGGAAGGAATCCACTGAATTTTGTTTCAATGGAATAGAGGCAGGGGAATTCATTTTACAGTGAATGTGACACAAGGAATTATTGATCCAGTTTTCCATAATTTTGGCTGTCTGAAGATAGGCAATGAGTAGATTTTTCAATCCTGCCACAGATGAAAGCTTCGTTTATGAGCACAACTCGAAAGAAGTTAAATGATTAGCTTCGGCTTAGTTTATTACCATTGTAGGAATATTGGCTTGAACAAACTGATCTGCCTTAAGATTTCTGGCTGAAGACAATGATCAAATCAGGTGAAGCCGCTGCGGTTGTAAGACAGTGAATATTTGCTGTGTCTCCATATGTGTTTTGGTTTGTAACCATTAATAGCTTGGATTCCACAAAGCAGTGGCAAAGGGGAGTGTGTCAGAGCAGCAGGCCAAAATTAAATTACAGCAACCTCGCACTTTGCATTAAAACCTTCGCTGAGAGATGGAGGCTGGTAATCACATCCAGATTTTCCTTAAAGACAATGGCCCTCCATGCAACTGGCCACACTCAGTTAATTCATGCTGTCAGCTGCCTTTATTGGCTGTGGGGAATCCAGTATTGATTCTTGAACTCAGCAGCAGCACAAAGAGCCACTAGTGCATGGTCAAAATGCTGCAATAAAGGGCCGGCAGCTTGAGAAAAGCAGCCATTCCATTGCACAAACAAGGTCAATTAGAGGACAGTGCAGTGTAATATAAATAGTATTAGCATCCCACTTCAACTCCGCTGATATCACGCTGGCAGAATGACAGTAAGGAAAATAAGGTTTAATGCCGAATAAATATAAAGGCATTTAGTGTAATTTAATTTCAAGCTCTCTATCATTTTAAAAGTGCTATGAGTAGCAAAATATTTAGTTTCATCATTGGTTGGAATTTATGCCTACAAACATTATTTTCTGTTAAAACTGTATGGACTAGCCAATTCGTCATGTATAGTTAAACTGGCATTACTAATTATATGGAAAAATAAATAATTTCTCATTTACAGATTCAGTGTAGTGTGCCTACCTGTCATTTATTATTCCATTAGTTTTAGGATTTCAAAATCTCCAGAGCGTCATAAAAAAGGAACAAAAGACGCTTTCGTACATTTAGCTTAAAAGAGCAGATTGAGGGTTTTCCTTTTCCCCCTTTTTAATGTTACAGGAAATTACTAGGATCTTTTGTTTCAGTATTTGAATTCATTACTTTTATTTATGGGAGAGTTTTTCCTACCTTCTTTGTCAGTTCAAAATTAATTACAAATGTAAAACACATCATGCTGTTAACACATATTCTATGCGGGAAACAAATTATACTCTCAAAATAGATAATGGACAGCTTGGAGAGGTAATTGATAAACCTACACAGCCTACAGTAACTGAATAGGTTTCAGAAAAAAAATATACATATAATTGTTAGGGATGGAAATAATGTGCTTTGATTCTTGTTGGTAATAATATGTCTAAGGTTAACTAGAAGTAACTCATTAAACTACATGAAAGAATGTGGAGAAAGTTTGAAATGTAGTGCTTTGGAAATGTCCATTAGCCACTGGAAGTGTATGCGGTCTCTTGGGTTGATAATGTGGTAATTTTATCAAACACTTCTGAAAGATGAATTTTCCAAATAACCTGATACATTCCCAACACATCTACTGTATTCATTACAAACTGAATGGAAGACTCTTAAGTTGTACTCCTAAACTTTCTGGAGTAAATGAGTTAAAAATGTTTTAGCTCATACCCACAAATTCTTCTTGAACAACTAAGATAATATTTGTTATCCTCTAACAATGATATAAGACCAAACTTCTGCTGGTGTTAGACCAGATTATCTAATCTTCAAGACCATGTGGACTGATAGAATTTTAGATCTGAGAAATATCTTAAGAAGTGATCAAATCCTGCTTCCTCTTGTTATCAAGGGAAAAACTAGAGGCAGATAAGCTAAGCTGTATACACAAGGTCACAGATCAGTACAGTGTCCAAGCTGGGGCTTCCTAAATGTTCCTATTTTTAACAGTCTATTAGTTTCTAAATCAGAACATACTTTTAGAAAGAAAAACACATTGCATAATTATACAATTCTTATAACCAATGTAATAATGCTCAATGATAAAATTCAAACAGAAAGTACTAAGAAAAAATGGAAAGTGAGCATTTTTTTTACCTCCATTTTAGGTCCTCTTAAAAGAAAACAATTACATGCATTATTTTCAGATTTTTCCAGATTGTTTCTATGTAACAACCATAAACATACATATATGTTTTAGCCAAAAACAAATTGTTTATCATCTATCTTATGTATCAATTTATTTTTTTCTCTTCACATGCACTATTGCACTACAGATAATTAAATCAAGCACATATCCTTGCTAATGTATGCATGGTATACATTTTATAATTATACATTCATCAATTAAATAACCCTGCCTCCCATGACTCTTTCAAATTATAAAACAATGTACAATATATTTCCTTTTGTCCATATAGTTTCACATTTGTTGAGACATTCCTATAGGATAGGTTTCCCAGAATTGAAATTACAAGTTAGTTAATTTAAAAAAATTTTATAGTAAATTGAAAAAACAACTCATCCTTTATCTAGTTTCCTTTACATCGATGTCTAACATTACTGATTTACAGCAGAATTTTTCCACTATTGTATATTGTTGCTTTTGAGCCAGAATCGAATCCATGATATTACACTACATTTACTCACCCTGACTCCCTTGTTTAGGTATATAACTCTTGTTCACGCCTCACTTATTTCACCTTGTCTCGATAGATCTAAATAATACTAATCAGGAATTTTGATTAATTGATGTTTATGCTAAATATTATTGATAAGTTATTTTCAAAATATTTTTAATAATCTGTTTTTAAATATTAATTTTATTTTTATATGAAAGGAAGAGGTACACAGAAAGGAGAGACAGAGATCTTCCGCTGGCTTACTCCCCAAATAACTGCAATGGCCTGAGCTGGGCTGAGCCATCCTCTGCAGCTTTGCCAGGCCTTAAGCAGGGAGCTGGAATGGAAGTGGAACAGCCGGGACTAGAACCTCTGGCCATAAATGAATGCCGGTACTGCAGCTGGAATCTTAGCTTATTAGGCTTAAGTTCTGGCCCTAATAATCTATTGTCTTAATTTTAGTAAATATTGGTTACTATTTTTCTAGTAGGTTTGACATGAGAAGATATGTAACTCTTGTTCATTTTGGCCAGCTTAAGTGGCCAAGAATTGCTCCATATATTTAATTCATATTGAGAATAGATCCATAGGTTATTTTCATATTTACTTTTCAAAAAGTTCTTATCCTTTTTTATTTTTGCATTAGATATTGAACTTGGCATATTTGCGAAGTTTTCCATAGAGATTTTGGCCATATGATTGCTCAAGTAAGTCATATCAAATATCCATTTTTAGCTCGTGGTGTGTTTTTGATTTCTTCATGAAATTATTTTTCAATAGAGAAATCATAAATCATTTCCTTCACACTGTCTTGATAATTATTCATGTTTCAAGAAATGCCTTGCTTGATTTTAGATTAAAAAATTTCTTATAATCTTCAGTATTCCCATCACATGTTTTCATGCCTGTCTCTGACACAGCTGGGATTTGTTTAGACTTAAGGAGTTTTGCAGGATCCATTTTCGGTGGAATTTAGGTATCCTAAAATGTTAAAATAGTTGTCATCTCAAATCACATTTGCTCTAATGCCTTTTCCTGGTTTAGTGAAACGGGATTGAAAAGAAGTTGGAGAGTAGCAATTACAAATTTTGCTTTCAAGAGGAAGTCATGGCTCCTGCAATGAATAGTAAAAGAAAAAAAAGCTTATTAATTATACCTATTATCTTTAAAATCATTTCCTTTGCATGTTTTGCTTGATATTATTATATTAAATATGTTTACTAAGGTAATTGTCATCAACCCTTACAACACAAGTACTACCACTCTCTAATATGTTTCATATGGAAATAAGCAATTCAAGGAGCTTGCTCAAATTAGCCCCAGCTCCACGTAACATAGGTGGAACTTAAACTTGGCCACTTTCACTGAAAACTCATGCTCTTTATCAATGTGTTATTTGGTCTTTTGACATTACGTGGCGATTCACTGGTGAGAGGATTATACTGTACTGTGGGCCTACCATGCTCTTTGGTGTTGTAATTCTCACAAGCAATGAATTTGGGTCTCATTTTCTTCTTCATTCCACATAACTTAAATACTTCAGAATCATGCTGTTACTATTCATGTTTTTACTTTGGACTCTCCCCTGTATTATTCTTTGTTTAGGCATTGCAGTAACCACCTGTTTTATTCCATTTTTTGATTTGTTTTGATTTTTCAGGGTATAGTTTTATAGGTACAGAAATTTCCCCTTCTCCATATTCCCCCACCCCTACAGTCCCCCCATATTATAACAGCAGTATAGTCCTGCAACAATAGTCACAAGTCCATCATTCTGTTATTTAAGTGTCCTGACATTGTAGGTATAGACAATGGTTGAGTCCAGCATCCCATTGCTAAGATCTGTTTAAGAGTTTGCTGGGAGAATCTTCCTTCACTTTCCGGTATCCTAGGCTCCAATATAGAGTTCTAATGAATATATGTACATGTTTATTTAGCTTGTGTTTTGCATGAAGGTTGCCTTATATAAGAGAGGATATATGATATTTGTCCTTTTAGGATTGGCTTATTTCTGAGTATAATGGTCTCTAGTTGTGGCCATTTTGTTGAAAATTGTGGAATTTCATCTTTTAATGCCTGAGTAGTATTCCTTGGAGTAGATGTTTCACAATTCCTATATCTATTTCTCTTTCGATAGCCAACTAGTTTATTCTCATGTCTTTGCTATGTTGGATTATGTTGATATGAAAACATGATTGCAGATCATTTTCTCACATGCACAATGCACTTCTTTTAGATGCATTCTCAGGGGTGGGAAACTCGGATCAAATGGTAGGTAGATTAATTTTAATTTTCTTATCAGTCTCCCTACTGGCTTCCAATAGAAAATGCACTTGCCTACACTCCTACCAAGAGTTGATTAGGGTGGCTTTCTTCCTATATCCATGCCAGTAGGTGTTAGTAGAGTCCTGAATGTAGGTCAGTCATGCTGGAGTTAGGTGGCATCTCAGTGTGTTTTTTATTTCTATTTCCCTTATAGCTAGGGAGCCTGAATATTTTTTCATATACTTATTATCCATGTAAATTTGTTCTTTTCAAAAATGCCTGCTTATTTTCTTTGTTCATTTCTTAACACCTCTATTTTCTTTATTGCCACTCAGTTTCTGAAGTTTTTTGCAGCCCTGTAAATTAGTCCCATATCCATGTAGTGTGTTAAGTTTGATAGGATAGTAAGGTACAGAATTAATTAATATGAATAGATGGCCCTAGTATAGACAAATAGTTATGGCTGAGAAACAACTTGTAAGTATAGTACCCTTTAAATAGTGGAGGGGCTTGGTGCGATAGCTTAGCAACTAAAGTCCTTTCCTTGCAAGCGTCAGGATCTCATATGGGCACTGATTCATGTCCCAGCTGCTCAACTTCCCATTCAGCTCCCTGCTTGTGGCCTGGGAAAGCACTTGAGGATGACCCAAAGCCTCGAGACCCTGCACCTATGCGGGAGACCTGAAAGAAGCTCCTGGCTCCTAGCTTCAGATCAGTACAGCTCTTGCCATTGAGGCCACTTGTGCAATTAATCAGTAGATGAACGATCTTTCTTTCTGTCTCTCCTTCTTCCTGTAAATCTGCCTTTCCAATAAAAATAAATGAATCTTAACAAATAAAATAGTAAAGAAGAATCTTAAATGCCTTAAAATAAATCTAATCAGAGACATGGAAGACCTCTATGATAAAAATAATAAAACATTAAAAAAGAGATAGAAGACATTAAAGACAAATTTACCATGTTTCTGGATTTGTAGGATCAACATAATCAAAATGTTCATATTACTGAAAGTAAAATACAGATTCAATGTAATCTCATTCAAAATTCCAATAACATTCTTCTCAGAAATAATAAAAAAAAGATGATGCAAATTTCATCTGAAAATACAAAACACAAATAGGAAAAGTTATCCTGAAGAATAAAAATAAAGTTGAAGGAACTGGAATTCCAGACCTCAAGGTATACTACAGGGCAATAATAACCAAAAGATGCTGAAACTGGTACAAAAACAGAGAAGATCAGTGGAACAGAATAAAAACTCCAGAAGCGAGTCCACACATATACAGCCAACTAATCTTTGACAAGAAAACTGAAAATAATACAGGGAAAAGTTTGGTCTTTCCAACAACACTCCATTTCACTTGTTATTGAAGTCATCATTTGTGTGTCTTTTTGGGGCTTCAGGAAGGCTGTTTTACTCTTGTGTTATCTTCCTAGCATTCAGTAGTGCCTGGTACCATAAGGAGAACTTGTTAAGTGTTTGTCAACTAAAATTCTAAAGACAATTCTAGAATATCCTAAGTACAGTATCTACCTTAAATTCACACCAGAAGAAATTTTCTTGGCTCTTAAACTACTTGAAAGAGACATGTAATCACTGAAGGTATAATTGTATACAAGACAACTGTGGAAATCAGCAGTAGGTAAAGGAACATTTCTAGCATGGATATATGTTATGCTATTACGGTGTTTGGTGGTTGTTATTAAACAACGGCTCTAGTAGGCATATATTTTGCATTAAATCTGTGTTTGACAT
Organism: Ochotona curzoniae; assembly: GCF_017591425.1. Taxonomy (NCBI): domain Eukaryota; kingdom Metazoa; phylum Chordata; class Mammalia; order Lagomorpha; family Ochotonidae; genus Ochotona; species Ochotona curzoniae. Next base: position 25,022,647 of record NW_024464939.1, on the reverse strand, counting down.
CTTCATTTCTATCAAAATGTATCTGTAGCTGATCTACATTTCTCATATGCAAACGGGAAGTATAGAAGTCATTGTTTTCAATGAACCAATGATAAATCCTTCTGAAATTAGTTTGTAGTGGGGGCCAGGCATTTGGGAGATATTAATTCTCGTACCTAAATCAGAGTTTGATGGTATTTAAGGAGGTAAAAAGGAACCATATAATGCCATTTAATTTTTAAAAGAGATTTTCAGGTGATTAACACTACACATTTGTGAGAATTCTAATTCCAAGTGTTTTAGTATTATGCACAAAATGATACAAACCTGGGAAGCAAGTTTGTTCGAGAGTTCAAAGAGGTAGAAGAAGAATGGCCACTGGTTAATATTCTGTTGTATTGAAGTGATTTTCATTTTGCTTACACTATATACTTACTTAAACCCATATTAAATGACATTCTGGAAGGATCTGATGAATTATAAGATTGTGACTCTGTTTCACCTGAGCCTTGAAAAATTCCGGCCATGTGTTTTCATTATTTGTGATTGGGATAATTTCCCCATTCAATCTTTCTTGACAAAAGTTTGCATGGAGACCATTGAAAGTGCTTCCTTGCCCTGAGCTATTCTGTGTCATAGGGTTAGACTCAACAGAGGTAATGCAGTCAATACTTCTGAAAGATTAACCTTCTTTATTTATGGACATGACTTTTGCCTCAAAATCCTGACACTTGAAAAGCAGGAGCTGCATTAATAAGGAACCTAGTGTTGTGGAGAGTGAAAGAGATCACACGAGAAACAATTGCAGGTTGTCAGGAAGTGTCTTTATTTGTAAATCTTGGAGATGACAGCTCCTGCGATACTCCAGGAACCACTGCACCACATAGCTGAAGTCAGGGAATTTTAAGCTATCAGCAACATGCAGCAGCCAAGGATTTCCAATCAACTCAGGTGATGTGTACTACAAATCAATCAATTTGAATCTTATGCCAATCAGGTACAAAAATAAATAACTATATATAGCCATATGAAACCTAGTACTGCCTTGGAAAGCCAATAGTCAGCTGCACCATACCACACCCACATGTATACCTGTATTTGAATAAATCTTAAGCAGTTATTACTGGAAACACCCTCTCTGGGGTATACTATATTCCATGGAGCTCAATGATGTTGAAAAGTCTCCCCCTTCTTTTTACCAAATGACTTTAGGAGACCCAAAATACTGAAAAGTTGACGTTTTTCAGTAAGCCTCAGAGTCAACATGTATTGAGAAGCAAGGGATTCCACATAACCCATTCTAACACTTTCATACCTAGAAATATTTTATTTTGCACACAGTTTGGACACACAGGGGAAACATACCAGGACAATCTCCCCTTTGGCTTATATCCTACAAGATATGTTTGGCATCTATTTCACTTTTCTCAACCTTTCCCTGGAATTTCAATGTGTTGACTCTTGGTATTTCCCAGGATGTTTCTCTGAGGATGCTGCAATGAATCAAGCAGGAGTTGAGCTCTTTCTACTGGCCAGCAAGGACTCATTCTTGATGTTGAAGAAAATAGAACAAGGCTTTGGCTTTGTCCTACCTATCCTTTCAGGTGATTCAATACTGGATCCTTGTTGCTCAAACTGGGCTGTGGTAAATGAGTAGAACTGATCCAACACGGCAAATAAAGTGGAGTTTCACTGTTATGTTCAATGTGGGGTATGGGGCAGGAAAGCAAGAACAAAATTAAGCCTCCAGTGATACCCAGGCAAATGGATGGTGGTGTTGAATAACGGGACTGAGTTAGTGGATTTGGGGGAATTGTGACAGAAGGTTCCAGAGATTGTGGGAGCTGGTCAGAGACAGCCCACAAAATAGATTTGGATTACAAATCTGGGCAGGTAGAAGCAGTGAAAGAGATGATCACCTTCTCTGGCCAAAGAAAATTAAATGTTATTTAACTGCCTCCTCCTGTCAGTATCCTTGTCTTTTTCCAATGGGAATTGGAGTTCAAGTCTATCAACATATGGATTAGATGAAAATTCATGTGTGTGTATATGTGTGTATATGTGAGTAGTATTGCACAAGGAAATTATCTATCTTTCACCATTTGAGAATCAACCAAACATAATACATGGAAGAGATTTGTTTTTTTCAGGAAGCATTTTTGAAATTTGAAAACTAATGAAAGGCAGAAGGAAGATGCTATACCCCATATGAGTTTCTTGTCAGTGTGCTGTGTCGAAATATTAATGGCAATGTGTCTGTGAAAATACAATTATCACCAGCTTCATCATATGATTCTCAGAACTTCTCTCAGTGTTCCCTAAGTAGATTTCAATATGCTTCCTTTTCCCTCTGAAATATGACATTATTTTAGCTTCTTAGTCAAAAATATTGCCAAGGAAGGAAGCAGCAGCGAGGAGAAAGGGGAGGATGAGGAAGAAAAAGCCCCTGGTTTTAACTATTAAGTGATCAAGAAAAAAATTACTAAAAAATGTATTCCTTTAGAGGAAAAATAACATTTGTTTATTTCAAAACTGTCATCACCATCTAAGATATCGCCTAGGTGTTTGCTTTATTCTGCATGATTAGATCATACTGATATTTATAAGTAAATTAAGCTTCAATCATTTTTTATAAAAATATTGGCCGAAAGGGAACATAGAACACACACACACACAAATCTGTTAATGAGGATTTAGGTCCTAGCATGAATTCAACACTGAGAACACGAGGTATACAAATGTGACAGGGTCCCTGTCCTTGAGAAATTCACGTTTTACTGAGGAAAGCAAAAGTAACAAAAGCTTCTGAAATAGTACAATCTCAATAACTAAAAGTTCCAACAAGTTGTTTGGAAAATATGTGATTGACATATTTGGGTAAAAGGATTCACTTTGATTAATGAGTTGAATTTTTCAGGCAAAGAGAAAAGACATGGAAATACGCATTTGGAACAAGTGAAATTTATAGAATGTCATATAAATTATGTTGCCAAGTAATAATGCTTTAAAAGATGAATCTTCTGAAGTCTGATTTATTTATCTGTTTAATTTACTTAAAAAGGAGAGAGGGAAAAAGAGAGAGAAGAGAGACACTAGTTTCCATGTGCTCTGCTATTTCTGAAACAACTGGAGCTTAGAGCTAAGTCCATTCTTCCCATGGTTGGCAGGGAATCAGCTACCCTTGGGTGTGCATTAGCTGGAAGCTGAAATCCGAAGTGAATCAATACTGAAACTCCACCGTCTGATATATGCTCTGAAATGATATGTAGATATTCCAGGTGGCATTTATGCTAACTGCCCACCCCTGCAATAATGCTTTGGCTAATTCCAAGATTCATCCATATATTTGTCTGCATCTATAATTAGTTTTTATAATCAGATGCATCCTATTATCTGGATAGAACAAATTGTATGGCCATTTATTCATCAAAGGACAGTTGCTGGATCTTTTTGAATACATGTTTTACTTTTTCTTCTGTAAGTTTCCAGCAGTGGAATTTCTGGGTTAATTTATGTTAGTTTTATAAAAAAATTTGAGCAAACTTCCAAAGCGGCTGGGGGCATTTTGTATTTCCACAAGCAATGCATGAGATTTTAAGTTGTTCTATATCCATTCTAACACTTTGTTAGTCTTCTAAAATTTAGCTATTACACTGTCTCAGCATGGAGCTTCATTGGGACAAAACTTGAAATACCTAATTACCAATGCTAAATATTTTTGGCATGTTTATTTATTAGTTGTAAGAGGACATTTCAAAAGGATCATAGGAAAAATATAATTGAGTTTAGGAGACCAATGTTGTGACACAATTATGTAAATCCCTTCTTGAATGCCTTCATCCCACTCACGTTCAAATGCCTGTTCAAGCCCTGGCTGTTCTGCATTCGATCTAGTTTCCTACCAAGGAAGCGAGGAAACAGTGGTAAATGGCCAAAGTTAGGGATTTTGCTGTTCATATGGTTGGGAGGGTGGACTTGTTAGCTTTAGCTTGAAGCTGGCTGGTGCAGCCAGCTGGGGAGTGAATCAGCAGAAGGAAGCTTTCTCTGTCTCTCTCTTCCTCCATAAGTCTAATTTATGAAAAAATTAATAAATAAGAATTTTCGGGTCCGGCGCAGTGGCGCAGTGGTTAAAGGTCCTCGCCATGCATGCCCGGGATCCCATATGGGCGCCGGTTCTATCCCGGCAGCCCCGCCTCCCCTCCAGCTCCCTGCCTGTGGCCTGGGAAAGCAGTCGAGGACGGCCCAAGGCTTTGGGACCCTGCACCCGCGTGGGAGACCCGGAAGAGGCTCCTGGCTTTGGATTGGCATAGCATCGGCCTTTGCGTTCACTTGGGGAGTGAATCATCGGACGGAAGATCTTCCTCTCTGCCTCTCCTCTCTGTATATCCACCTTTCCAATAAAAAATAATAAAAATAAAAATAAATCTTTAATAAATAAGAATTTTCAATTTTCTACTGTCTTTGCAGTCCCATATACTTTAGTTGTTTTATTTCTTTTCTGAAAGCCTTCCAGAATCTTGAAAGAAACTTCATTTAATACTAATATAATTTTGGGAATATTGACATTATTGAGTTTTCCAACACATGGTTATATCTCTTCTGCCCATTTATTTAGACCTACCATTTGTTTGACACAGTGTGATAATTTCAGTCACAATTTTTTGTATTATCTAATTTGCTCTAATTATTAGTTTCTTGACTATTGTCAAGTTTCAGTTGTCTGATGCCAGTCATCAAAATAGAAAAAAAAGTTAGTATTCTCACTTCTCTCCATCCACCTTCAGTCTTTTTTGCGGGCCTGGTGCAATAGCGTAGCAGTTAAAATCCTCACCCTGAACTTGCCAGGATCCCGTATGGGCGCTGGTTCTAATCCCAGCATCCCCGTTTCCCATCCAGCTCTCTCTCTGTGGCCTGAGAATCCAATCGAGGACGGCCCAAAGCCTTGGGACCCTGCACCCACATGGGAGACCTGGAAAAGGCTCCTGGCTTCAGATTGGTTCAACTCCAGACGTTGTGGCCATTTGGGGAGTGAAACATCGAATGGAAGATCTTCCACTCTGTCTCTCCTCCTCTCTGTATATCTGACTTTGCAATTAAAATAATTAAATCTTAAAAATAAAGCTCTTTTTGCATTCTAGTCTCTTTCCATTACAGATCCCTTAGGATTTTTAATTTAAATGACTGTAGCAGCTGCAAATAAATAACATTTGTACATCTGTCCACTCTTTATGCCATTTTACTTAGTTTTATTTTGCTCTCAAGGGACACCAGCATAAAGATTATGCGAAGGATGTTGACTAAATTAGAAAATATTCCTGACTGGTTCATAATTAGAGGTGGAAAGAGTGATTATTCTTACTTAGATCTCAGTCTTAAAGGGAAAGACCCGTTTGCCATCATGAAGTTTACTGTAGGTGATAGGTTTTCTATACATGTCTTTTGTCAGTTTGAAGAAATTTCATTTCTAATCCTGGTTTCCTGAGAAATTTTACTATTAGTGCCTATTGAGCTTTGTCAAAAGTTTACGTGCGTGTGTGTGTGCGTGCGTGTGTGTGTGTGTGTGTGTGTGTGTAGAGATAGAGAGAGAAAGAAAGAGAGAGAGAAGGAAAAGACTTTATGGCTTGATCGAGTGAATTACACTGTTTGATTGGGGGATGTAACTTAACTGCATTTATTGGATAAACCAAAATAATTGATCACATTTTACCCTTGTGTAACAATATTGCTAATTTTTTTTAATATTAAATGTGCTTGTATATATTGAATGAGGACAGAGGCCTCAAGCATTTATTCTCAATCACTGTTCTGTTTTCTGTATCAGGGAAATGCCACTCTTCTAAGGAGAGTTCAGATGTGTCTTTTTTATTCCTGTATTTTGGACTTAGCAATTTTGAATTTCTGTTACTTTTTCCTCAAATATTTGACAGACTTCAGAAATGAAGTCTGTGTATGGAGCTCTTACCATTGAAAGGGCTTAAGCTGCAATGTTTGTTTAAGAGAGAGGGCTGTTAAGATGATTTGTTACTTCTTAAATTAGCTCATATGATTTGTTTCTTATGAAGCATTAGCCCGTTTTAATCAAGTGGCAAAACTGTGTGAAAACATCCCCTGTGTGTTTTTTTTAAAGATTTATTTATTTTTATTGGAAAGGCGGATAAACAGAGAGGAAAGACAGAGAGGAAGATCTTCCATCCAATGGTTCACTCCCCAGGTGGCAGCAAGAGCTGGAGCTGAGATGATCCGAAGCCCGGAGCCAGGAGCTCTTCCCACGGGGGTGCAGGGTCCCAAGGCTTTCGACAGCTTTCCCTGGTCACAGGCAGGGAGCGGGATGGGAAGCAGGGCTGCCGGGATTAGAACAGGTGCCCATATGGGATCCTGGGGTGTGCAAGGCGAAGATTTTAACCACTACGTTATCACGCCGGGCCCCATCCCCTCTGTTTTACTGGAAACACACTGCAGTAATAACTCTTCCTTGTTCCTGGAACAGTTTGTCTTCTTTTTGCTTTTTGCTGATAAATTTCACTAGATTTTTGGCAATTTTGTCATCGAACAATATTATTACTTTTATGAATGTTATTTTCTATTGTAGGGATTTCTGCCTTTGTGTGTATCATTCTTTAGTCCTCCTTACTTCGCTTCAATCTCCTCCCGTTTCTCGGCTTTATAAAGACGGAAACTCGAGTCACCTACTTGATGAACAGTTAGCTAAATCTAGTAGGTTTTGAAATGTGGTATTTTCACATTAAGCCAGTTTCCTAATTTTTCTTATGATTTCTTTTTAATATAGGGGATATTTGGAGCATGTTGTTCGACTTTCAGATATGTGTATCTTTTCCAGATACAATACTCTGATTTTCCTATTCATTGATTATATTTAGAGATTACCCCCTGCATAGCTTTTTTGTGCCTTGGAAAAGGGCTTGTGTTAACAGATAGAGGGCACTGCAGATGCCATTAAATACTGCCAGCTAATAATTTTATTAATTACTATAAAACTACCAATTAATGAGAGGTAAGTATTAAAATTCTTACGTGTAATTTGAATTCCTATTTCATCTTTCAGTTTTGCCATTTTTATCATTCCTATTTGGTGCTTTACTTTTAAGTATAAAATATTAATATTTTGTGATTGCATTACAAATAAAATCACTTTATTGTTATAAAATGTCCCTCATTCTATATGGCAATTTTCCTTGCTCTGAAACCTATTTCATCTCATACTGACATGGTCATTATGTTGTTCTTAAAACTTCAAAGCGACGTTTTATTTATCATTTTCTTTAATAGTTATTTTCCCTGAAATGGTTTTGTAGGTGTAGGGCATCTCCACTCCATTTCTCCTTTTCCTTTCCTGATTTCTCCCCACATTATAGCTTTTGATATATGTCTAACAAATGTTTTAATCGTTTTATTGTTATCTAGGTTTCAGCATTGAAAATAAGTTTTGTGTGGATATTGTAGGAGTAGGTCTGCTTTTATTAGGCAGTCTTTACTTTTTTGGGCTTTATCTTATTTATAAAAAGGCAACAAATGTCATGGATGTTGCACATACAGACTTAGTAGCACAGGGATACTTCCCACTGAGACCAGAGCTTCTCACCATTTCAGGCAGGTGACTTCTTTAAATGCTTAATATGAATTTTTCTTGGGTGAATCACATATTTCTTCTACCGGAAGGCAAAATAAAATTTTAAATGTATGTCTACTGCATAATTTGAAATAAGCAAAATACTTCAAAAGTTTATGAAATTATAAAACGTGTTTTCAATGGATTTGGCATCTTTTTACACTAAAATAACATTTAAAAACTCACTTTGGGGCCCGGCGCGGTGGCGCAAGTGGTTAAAGGTCCTCGCCTTGCATGCCCGGGATCCCATATGGGCGCCGGTTCTAATCCCGGCAGCCCCGCTTCCCTTCCAGCTCCCTGCCTGTGGCCTGGGAAAGCAGTCCAGGACAGCCCAAGGCTTTGGGAACCTGCACCCGCGTGGGAGACCCGGAAGAGGCTCCTGGCTTCGGATCGGCATAGCATCAGCCGTTGCGGCTCACTTGGGGAGTGAATCATCAGACGGAAGATTTTCCTCTCTGTCTCTCCTCTCTGTATATCTGCCTTTCCAATAAAAAAATAATAAAAATAAATCTTTAAAAAAAAAACTCACTTTGCTTAAATCTTTTGAAGTGTGTTGCATTTGTTACACACATATTTATAAAAAATAAGCAACATTTTGAAAAAATGAATGGTGTGACATTTATACTTCTGTAAATCTAGTTACCATTTGGTTTCATAGAATGTAACTGGACTTGTACATTTCTTCTGCATCTCATCAGTTCTAAGAGCTTGTACTGACATAATTTTTACTCTTTGTTTCTGGATGTTTCATCTTTAAAATTTTACAAGTCAAAACATTTTCAGCAATGTTATCTCATGGAAAAACTTATGATTCTATATGAAAATCTTGCTGGACTCTGTCGCTTGTTATCAATATTGCCAGTTGAACTGTTACTAGTTAAACTCTGTAGATTTGCTGAAGATTATAAATGTTTTATCTCTTTCATCTCTTCCTTTACTTTTCCTAATGCCTTAACCAGGGCTTCTAACAACTTTAAAGTAGTAGCAATCAGTATTTACATAGTTTAATTTAATTTATTTATTTAAAAAATTTTTCCTAGTGGGATCCATTGAATTTTCTTTTTCTGAATGTTTCTGAAATAAACCTTTCAAAAGGTTAAGAATATTTCTTGAATTTATATATAGTAAAGCTATTTATAAATATCTTTAAGCATTATTTTATCATACATTTGGCATCCAGTGAGATGTTGAACTTTATTATTTATCTTATACAGTGAATTCCACTGACAATTATCTCCTGAAAGTTTTCATTTATTTTAATGGCAGGGGAGGAAGAGGGAGAGAGAGAGAGAACTCCCAACATTGCTCCACTTCCCAAATGCCAATAACAGCTGAGGCAGAGCAGAGCTAAAATTATGACAGGAACTTAACCCAGGTCGTCCATGTGGGCAGCAGAAGCCCAAGTGCTTGAGCCGTCACCTGCTGCCTTTCAGGTCTGCATCAGCAGGAAGCTGGAATCAGGTCCCAGGAGTTGACCTTTGGCATTCCAGTGGATCTGGGCCAGTGGTGCCTTGACCTCTGTCTTAACTGCCAGATCAAATGCCTGCTTGAAAAATTCTTTTTACGAGAAGAGCAGTGATTTACTGCTAAGCAGACTTCTTGGAAAAAAAGTGGCTTTGATTTGTAACATTTTTCAATTCACATGGTTTATATACTTAAAATGGAGCCAACTTCAAACTGTCAATATTTTATCAATTGATCCACAAAATCAAAAACATGGGTCAAGAAGCTCACAACTCACATATCATCATGGAGCTGTGCTCTTTGCAGCTAAGTCAAATCTAGATACAGTAAAAAAAAGTTTTTCTGAAAGGAAATTTCATACTATTTAACACAATATAAAAATTCATTTTTCTTGGATTTCATTTTATACATCATTCCGATCCACTAAAATTCTCAATTTCTGACATAATTACATGTTTGTGGAATTTTATACCAACATGGATCACATTGTGAGTTATACAACTTGTTTGCATTTATTTGATTTGTTGAATTTTCAAAAGATATATAATAAGTTCTCACTATAGATTTTTCTGTTTGTGTGTGTGTGTGTGTGTGTGTGTGTGTGTGTGTGTGTGTGCTATACGTGTCAAAGTTCTTCTGTGAGATTTATGAAGGTTTAAAACTGTTAGGTTTTTATAAAGAGGGATACAATGTGGCAACACAAAATATTGCCTGTCACCCTGAATTTTATCCATAAATTTTACTGTTGTTAGACTTGTTCTCTTCATTGATACAATGAATCCTTATTTTCAAATATTTAGTGCCATGCTTTCAGATTGCCTTTTTCAAGACTGGAAGGATAAGTAGAAATTAGAAAGCTGAAGGCGTTTCACGGATCCCAGAACAGAACTGCTAGGAACCGAGCCCTCAGCTAAATGGCTAAAATGATCAACCCCCACGCTGGAATGTCTGGTTTCATACCACCCTCCAGCTCCTGATTCCGAGTGCTCACCAGTGCATATCCTGTGAGACAGGAAATAATGGCTCAAGGAATCGATTTTCTGCCAGCCATGTTGGAGACCTGGATTAAATTCCTGCTTCCAACTTCTGCTCCATGCAACCCCAGCTCTTTATTGTGAACATTTGGAAAGTGAGCCAGCAAAAGGAAGTTTCTGAATATCCATGCCTTTTGCATTTTTTTTCTAATAAGAAGTAAAACAAACAAACGAACAAACACAACACAACACAACCTGTTAAGGTTTTGGTAGTAACTGAGTTGACTTTACATACTTGTTTTTTGTTTGCAGAATCACAAAGCACCCACTTAATAAAAATCTTTTCTTAGTATGCTTTGTGTGTTTGAGTGACAGAGTTACATACATGAGAGAAAAACTGAGAAACAGAGAGATCCTCCTTTCACTCGCTCACTTCCAAAATAAATACAATTGCTGGGACTTGGCTGGAAGCCAGGAGCTTTATCTGAATTTTGCATGGGGATGCGGAGGCCCAAGAGCTGTGACCATTTTGAGTTGCATTCCCCAGCCTTTGGCAAAGAACTGGATTCAAAATGCTCAGCTGGGAGTTGACCCAGTGTTGTATGGGAAGCTGATGGAATACCAGTATTGCAGGCAAGGGCTTAAATGTTATGTCACAAGGCTAGCCACAACAGACACCTGTTTCAGAAAGTTATTTCAGGGGAGAGGAACAGATCAACACTTTCTTGTAGACAATTTGTTAATCTTGCCATGCTAGGCTTGTGTACATTCTAAGTGATTCAAGCACAAAGGAGGATGTCCAGGGTTCAAACTGTATGTAAGTTACAACTTAATAAGTTGTTGTTCACTTATAGTTCATTGAATTCATAACTACTAACAAGGAGTCTCAGATGATCACATCACAGAGGTTTGGGGCGGGTGTAGTTGGTTCACATGTGTGAAGCACTTATTATACAGTAAATTGGAAAAACGAACTAGGAGAATTTTTGTATGTGAGTATCCTATGTACCACAGCAGCTCACCCAGATCAAAAGTGATTTTTTATTTTAAAATAACAAATGTCTTGTTTGGTAAAATGTAACAAATAAAAGAAAGAGAGCAAGCATCATGTATAAATCCCCAGAAGATTTCTACTTGAATCGTATTGGCCAAAACTGTGTTCCAAGGTCACCCTTCATCCATGATGAAGTCTGAACTATTGAGGATTTCGTTTCTGGACATACTGACATCCTAAATGAAACTTGTATTTTTCTCTTCATGGAAAAAAATGAATTAACAAGAGGCAACTCATAAAATACAGTATTTGATCCATATGTAACAAATAATTATTGGCAAATGAATTGCATAAATATATTTTCAATCAAATACCCAATCAGAAAAAAAAAAACCAAAAAGGAAAGTGCAGGGCAGTTTTTTGGCATGTGGAATGAAACCCAGTACCATTGAAGTTTAAAAACCATGAAACTCATTGAATTCTCAAAGAATTTATGTTTATGTGGTTTGCTCAGAGGAAAAGATACTTTCTGAGTTCAACACAGATCTACTGGATTTCATGGGCTTTTACAGTGACATTTCTGTTGTTCATTTTACATCTTGGCCAACCTTAAAGAGGGGAAAAACAACCTCATCCTGCAAACATTGCTCCATCTTGTCTATTGTAGTCATCTAGCTTTACCTCCAATAAGGAACTTATTAGATGTGGCCCTCCAATAAGGAACTTATTAGATGTGGAAGGCACTATCAGGAACAGAAAGCCAAGAATCTCTGCTTTGCTTGCTACTAATGCTCATTTTTGATATCTCTTGCCTTGATATTTTCTCTTCTTCTCAGCCAGTCTTGTCTAGAATCTAAGACAGTTGCAGTGAATAAATTAAAACAATTGCTGTCTGATTTGTTCACCCATGTACTCCTGATGGGTGGAGCTAAGCTTTAAAAAGGCTATGCACATATGGGGTGATAAGCAGGTTCTGGTGCACAAGTTGTCCGTGTGTAAATTAATCCATGTGCAAGCAAATGTGTGTTCACCTGTGTGTGTGAAACATGCCTCCTGACATTATTCATTTCTATTCTGGAAAATGTGCCAGATCATTCCTGGTGGAGGGAGGAGATTCTCCCACTCCAAATTCACACACTTCTCTTGAAGCTCCAGGATAGCTGTAAGGCTGGTCAATCGAGACATTACATAACCAGCCAGAAGCATTTATCAGCAAAACGACTGGACCCAGCAGGGCTCAGTATATCATTTTCCTGGGACTTTGGTGGAGAAAACTTAAAAAAGAGATGTTTTTGACACTGAAATTTGAAACAGAGAAGATATAAATCTGGAGTTTTGACACCTATCTTTTCGTTGCACTTAAGTCAATGTGGTGAAGAGAAGATTGTGGGGAAAAATGAAGAAGGCCATCTAGCAGATCTAGTTGTCAGCCCTTGGACAAGTTGTGTGGGTTTTTCGTGTATAATAGAAAACTTGCTGCTTTGATGTTTAAGCCACATTGCATACCTTCTGCCACTTGAAATGAAAAAATATAATATCTTTATTGATTTACTGATGCAAACCTTGCCTCCCTGAGTCTTTGAAATATTTGGTTTTAGCTTAGCAATTCATACACATTTAGCATACCATCCCACAATTTAACCATATACTTTTAAATATAAAACATGTTAGAATTCTCACTTAAATTACTCCACTTTCTGTGTCAGAATTTTCAAGTAAAATTTGTTTTCCAGGAGATGTCATATTTATTACATAGTTTCTCATTCCCTTGACACAGTTCTGTATGTGCCAGGTGGTGCATCTACTGCAATTTTAGAAACACAAACTTGAAAAGTTGTGGGCACAAGTATAATAGGGGACTTCGGAATACACAAAGTTTTCAGGACTCAAAGATATGGAATTACAATGGTTGCATAACAGGCTTTGTCTGTCTCTGGAAGATTCATTTGAGACTTCAGAAAGAGACTTGACTCCATCCACACACAATTTTTCTTTGTGGAAGAATTCGTACATACAACACTTCCATAAGACGGTGACTAGTGAGGGTCACAGTCTGATTTTTGACAACTGTATCAGAATAGCTCTGGGTAAACAGAGATATCCCACATGGCAAGTTTTGACACGTGATACTCATGGCAGCCAGGTGTGATGCTGACACCTGGGGGAGGGACTTGCAAAATATGAACCACTCAGTTCAATTCTGTTTTCAGAAAGTTTATCAAACATCTATCATTCAAAAGGCACCAATTTTAGGTAGTTGTAAAAGACAACACTGTGCTCAGTTCACACTCTGTAAAACCCACTTTATGATCTGTTGCCAAATGTGTATAGGATAAGGGTATATGATCCAGATATTAAAGCATTGATCAAATTTCTTTTAAGTGGACTTCTTAGGCAGATACACATCTCTAATTTCTCACAGAACAAAATAAAAGTGACTAAAAAAAATTATTTCAACAAATACATAGGCCTGGTGCTGTGGCCTAGCAGCTAAAGTCCTCACCTTGAACACACTGGGATCCCATATGGGTTCTGGTTCTAATCCCAGCAGCCCTGGTTCCCATCCAGCTCCCTGCCTATGGCCTGGGAAAGCAGTTGAGAACGGCCCAAAGCCTTGGGACCCTGCACTCCTGTAGGAGACCCAGAAGAGCTCCTGGCTCTTGGCTTCGTATCAGCACAGCATGGGCCATTGTGGTCACTTGGGGAGTGAATCATTGGACGAAAGATCTTCCTCTCTGTCTCTCCTCCTCCTCCTTCTTCTCCTTCTTCTTCTTCTTCTTCTTCTTCTTCTCTCTCTCTGTCTCTATATATATATCTGACTTTGCAATAAAAATAAATAAATCTTTAAAAACAAACAAATGCATGATTCCAAAAGTTGAGAAAAAGAGAAAACTTAGAAAAGGCCCGGAATATCTGGCCCAAATTTTGGCTAACCCCATAAGTAGTAGAAGGCACATTGATTTTTTAATTTATATCTTCATCTGCTGAATCATCAGCTTGTACTGAACTCCTATATATAGTGTAATGTCTTCTCTGGTGACTGTTTTAAATTATCTCTCAGATTAAATAAGTTAGTGTCTCCTCTATCATTTGTATACATTGTTTAAATAGTCTTTCTTGACATACAAAGCTCTAGAATGCAATACTGCAGTCAAAAGATACAGCACATAATTTAATATTCCACCCCAAGCTTATACAAAGGCAGAATGTTAGCAAGAAAATAGAATGCTACTTTTCGTCTTCAGCTCAAAAGCTGAAGATAATTGACTGCAAAAATTAATGTTTGCTTTTGAGCATATAAAGCTTTCCTTCTTTGGTTGAAACTCTACTTGGTTGCTTTTGTTTGTTTGTTTCAAGCAAACTAAAGAAAACCAAGATCACTTTTTTACCACAAGGATAAATGAGCAAGGGAAATAACTTTATGATGTTAAGAAATATTTGTGCAGCTCTACCTCAGAATGCATTCAAATTTATCCCGTCTCCTAAGAGAAATGAAATATTGTTAGCTGTGATCATTAAGAAAACTGTCGATAGTTAAGCAGTTTGAGATTTTCAAAAACATGCATAAATGAAGTCACAGAAGATTGTAATATTTATTAACACAACAGTTATAATGCAATCTGATTTTTATACAGTAAATGCAATGACTTCTAGGTTTCTGATTTGTTTTCCATACTTGTCATCGTTTGGGGGTGGTGACCTTGATGTTTGTTAGATTTTAACTATGTAACACCTCAGTCTTGGTATGCATGAAACTATTGGATGCACCTCCCTGGATCTTATACATTAGAATAATCCCAATGTACTAGCATATTGATAATATACTCTAGTAATGAAATGACAATACTGAACTCTAGAATATAAAATTGGATTTCATTGTATATCTCTCTTTAAATCTTCCATTGAGACCCAGCAAGTGGGTTAGGAAGCATAGCACAAAGGATAGAAGAAAATTTGTATTTGTTGGCTGTCTACCGTGTTATAAACACTTTGTACATATTGGGACATTTATATTGATGAAGTAAATGAGAAAAACTGTGTAAGTTTTCAAATAATTCTTGTTAATCAACGAGCACAAAATAAAAATGAGGAAAGATGGTAGCTTCATTGCAAAGTGTTGATAGTTGCTATGATTTGAACATAATTTGTCACCTCCAAAGTTCATGGTGATTTCCATAGCTCAAGGAAATTTCTTTATCCTTGTAATGGTATTGGAAAGTGGAGTGTCTTAAGGGGGTGTCTGGGTCATGGTCCTAGTGAGGTGCTTGATGTCTTTAAAAATTTTCTTTTTGCTGTTTTGAATTTATTCTTAAGAGACTGGATTAGTTGAATTAACAACAGTAATCAGAAAGTAAGGCTAACCATGATCTTTGCCTCTATTACATTTATTTGTTTGCCTTTCTGCTTTCCAACATACATTGTAGCCTCAACAGGCCTTCATCAGAAGCCAAGCATGTCAACACCTTACTTTTGAAATTCTAGGCCTCTAGTACCGTGAGACAAAATAAACTTTTCATTGTAACAGCCATTGTTACAGCAACAGAGAGTGGATTAAGGTGGCAACCCTCCTGGAAAAAGGATAAAAGATCTTAATTAATCCAGTGTTTGCTTTTTAAATTTTCCAAATGAATGATATTTTAAAATTTATTGGCATAAAAGAATTGTATTGATAATATATTATTTGATAATAATTTTGTTAATTTTAAGTATTGCTTTGTAGAATTTTTGAATGTTTCAGATTTTCTTGAGCAAATACATACACTTTTTGAGTATAGTCAGATCAGGTTTGATAATTGACATCTTCCACTCCTCCAGGCAAAGCAGGTGACTTAGCAGCCTGGGTAAAAGGAAAAACAGAATTTGAACAGAAGCATAGGAAAAAAAAAAACAGAACCAAGAGTCAAGTGCTTATTTAAAAAAATAAAAATGAAAGAGAAGCTATTTTATTTCAAAAAACTAAAATGGATTTCAAGTAAGATTACAATTATATATCACTTAAGCTCATTATAATGTAAGACCTAGGAAATAATATGCAAATTACTACACTGAACTAAGGGACTTAAAAAAATTCAAACGAATCAATAAGTGCAATTTAAAAGTATCACATCCTTTTAAAAGATGAGATTTAATAATTTGAGCCACAAAACCTAGCTGATAAGTGAAAAGGTGAATTCATTTCTGGTGTGTAATCCTCAAACCTTACTGTGGCTGGGTCTTTAGGCTTTTCTGCACGGTGCATTCACAACTTCTTGTGTGTGGTTCCACACCCATGGAATCAATCAAGCATAGACAGAAAGTATGCCAAACATGCACAGGTTTTTTTTCTTGTTATTATTCCCAATAGTAGTACATTATCGATATACATAGCATTTATATTAGATGCTAATAAATGATCTGGAGAGGATTTATAGCACATGGGAAGATGGTAGGCCACATGCAAAAAGATAAATGTTGTTTATAAAGGACTTGTGTATCCAGTGAATTTTGGCACCTGAGTAGTGTTTCAGAGCTAATCCCCAGTTGACGCTGAGGGATTATTGTACCTGATCGGCACTTTGGGTGACCCATAAGAAAATGTGATTTGTTCTTGCACTCAGTGACACTGTAATCTTAGTAGAGATATGAGTGTCATGTGCTGCAATAACTAAAAGATATTCGTGAAATACCTGAATTCATATATCAAAATACACAGTACAATATATATGGCATTATGGGATTGTCAGGGTAGGAGATGCCATTATTTCAGTCTATAGAAAAAAAAATCATGAAAGAAGAAGGATTTGAAGGGGAACTAAATAATGATGGGTTTCAGATAGAAGAAACACATGGACTGTCCAGCTGAAGGAGGAATTCCTTGATGTCAGGATTTATTATTATTATTTTTTTTTTGAAAGGCAGAGTGGGACAGATAGAGGTCTTCTATCTGCTCAGTCATTCCCCTGTTGACCTCTTAGACCAGGGCTGGATCAGGTTGAATTTGGATCAGGAATTTGAAACTCTATCCTGGTCTCCCATTTAGGTGATAGGAGCCAAAGTACTTGGGCCATCTCCCAGTGCTTTCCCAGGTGCTGATATGAAACTAGAGCAGGGGCAGTTTGTAGACCCTGTGTAAGTCTGACAAACTTGCTAAAACATGGCAAGGCAAATCTCAGAAGCAAAAAGAGCTAATGGTGTAAAGAATGAGACCAGTTACCTTTGTGGTAAAGGACTGAGGGCCATGGAGAGGACATATGCATTATTTAGGCAATATCAATATCAAGACCACTGGATTGGACTTGATCTCAGCACAAAGAAACAATTATGATTTTCTATTCTTTAGAGTATTCTTCAATTCTAAACACTGACATATGGAGAATAATATCACAGAAAGTAAATCTTCTTCCTTCTCACTCTTAGTTTTCTCATCTTTGTCTGCTGCATTATTTTCTTTCTTGCTCAAAGCTGGAAGATTTTGTTTCAGTGTAATATAAATATTTTTAAATTATATATAAGTTCATTTGATCCTTGTCTTTCTCTGTGAAGATAGGGAATTCCTCAGCTTTAGTCAATTGCCCAGACTGCCTTGTACCTAGGCAAATGTTCTACTGCTGCGAGAGAGGCAACCAGTAACTGGTAGGCATTCTGCTCAGGGTTAATGCCCACTTTGTGTTAACTGCACCATTATGCCAGAATAGTTGCTTTTTATTTTTAAGTTATTTTCTTTTTCATTTTTTAAAGATATGTGGGATAGGTGAGGTATGCCAGGCTGGGTCATGCCACCCCAGCCCCCAGGTAGGGAGGGGGTGAGGTTTAGGGGAGAAGGGGGTACAGATTGCTCAGGGAACAGTGTCTGGGGATAGATTGCAATGGCAGCTGAGGACGTGTTGATAGAGCAGGAATGACTTCTGGAGACTTCCACGGACCCAGTCATGCATCTGCAGGTGGGCAAGGTAGCTGAAATAGAATGAGTTAGAGGAGAGAAACAAGAGGGCATGTCTGGGTCAGACCCAGGCAACTGCTCACTAGGTAGATCTGGGTTGGGCTAAGTGGCATTGCCATGGCCTACTGGCACATTCAAAGGCTGGGGTGGGTCATAGTACCCACACATGTGTGTTGGAGCAGGGGGTGGTTCATAACAGGCTTGTCCTCAGCACCCAGTAGAACATGAGAAACTCAGTCTGGGGGCAGATTCTGTTGGGGATTTGTGGGTCCATCCCTGTTGGACTATAACACCGACTGGTTTATGTGGAGAACTGGCAATAGTGATCAAGCCAGGTTGGATCACAGAAATCACCTGACAGGAAACCACCTGACATTCATGAGAGCTGTAGCTTGGAGAAGAATTTGTGTTGTTAGGCTGTAGCACCTGCCAGCACATGCAAAGGTCAGAACTGATGCCAAATAATGCCAATCAGGGCTACTGCATCCACCAGCACACATGAGATCCAGGGCTAAGAACAGGCCTGGTTGAGGAACTTTGGAAACTCACTTACTTAGGCTACAGCTTCCACTGGAAAGCACAAAAACTAGGGCTGGAGGTAGGCCAAAACAGGCAGGGTTGTAGTACTATTTACCTTGTCAAAGGACAGGTTGGGCTGGGCCAGGATGTACCACCTACAGATATATGCATGAGAGCCAGAATGGGGTATGGGTCATGCCCGGCAAGGATAGGCTACAATACCCACCAACAAAAGCTGAAATTCTAGGTTGGCCATTCCAGGCAGGGTTGAGGCACCATCCAGAAAATGCAAGACCCATAACAGGGATTGCATCTGATAGTGGATATCTGGGGACTCATCTGCTAGGCTGCAGCTGCTACTGATGAGTGCTAGAGCCAGGTTGTGGACAGATCAGACTGGGCAAGGCTGCACCATACATCAGCATGTGTGTGGACATGGACTGGCTGAGGGCCAACCTGGGCTAGTCTCCATCACCCATTGCTGCTTATGAGAGCCAGAATGGGTTTTGCACAAGCCAAGCCAGTCTGAGCAGCGGTACCTGCTGGGTCGCATGAGAGCTGGACCAAAGGTGGGACATGATGGACTAGGATGTAGTACCCATTGGTGAGAGCCAGTAGATTATAGACTGGTTGGGTTATGCCACGGTATCTGTTGGTGAGTTCCATGACTTGGGGGTGCTCATGCCAGCCTGAGCAACAACATCTACTGGGATACATGAGATGTCTTGCAGGGTATGGGCCTGGTAGGGAAGCTCGGGATCTCCCCTTCTAGATTGCAGCTCCTACTGGTGAGCAAAAGAGCTAGGGCTGGGGCCATCCCAGTCGAGGCTAGGCTGCAGCACCTGTCAGCATTTGTGTGGCCAGGGTTTGGCAGTAGGCTCGGCTGGCCAGTTCAGAGTGTACCCTGGCATGAGTGAGAGACATGAAAACGTGCAGGCCAGGTCCAGCTGGACTGTAACACACGTTAGTTCACATAAAGACTGGTGGTGAGAGTGAGCTAGTCAGGGTTAGGCTACTGCATCTGCTGGTGAAAGCTGGACTAGGGCCAGGCTGGGCTGAGCCAGGCTGTAGCACCTGTAGCCATTTTTTCTTTAATTAAAAAGTCAGATATACAGAGAAGAGGAGAGACAGCGAGGAAGATCTTCCATCTGCTGATTCAATCCCCAAGTGGCCTTGATGACTGGAACTGCACCAATTCGAAGCCAGGAGCCCAAAGCCTCTTTTGAGTCTCCCAGTGTGGGTTCAGGGTTCCAAAGCTTTGGGTCATCCTCTACTGAGTTCCCAGGCCACAAGCAGGGAGCTGGATGGGAAGCAGCGATGCCAGGGTTAGAACTGGTGCCCATATGGGATCCCAGGGCAGAAAGGGGAGGACTTTAGCCACTAGGTCACTGTGCCAGGCCTGCATTATATCAATTTAATAAAGAAAATTTATGTCAGATTGATTTGATTCCTGCTGGATTGATTCAGTTGGCTGAGTTTTATCAATTCAGGAAACTAGCTATTTGGATGAACGCAAACGCAGCCTAGATATTCATTTTAGAGCTGATGAGTTATGCAGATTTACAAAAGCTGGGAGGCCTACTCACAAACTTTCTTTCAGTTTTTGGAATTCTTAGAATTCATCCCAAATAAAATTAAGTGATACTGTGTTGAATGTAGCACCAGCATATATGTTAAGATTAAAAAAAAACAATAATTGGTATTATGAGTTCTACTATTGTCTGCAGCTAATTGCGGGCTTATCAACGTGAAACAGGTTATTTCAAAAGAAACTTTAATATATTTCTGTGACTTCTTACTAAACATCAATGTGCACCTCAGAGTTCATACACAAATTTTTAAAAAGATTTATTTATTTTTTTATTATAAAGTCAGATACACAGAGAGGAGGAGAGACAGAGAGGAAGAGCTTCTGTTCCATGATTCACTCCCCAAGTGACCACAACGGCCAGCGCTGTGCCAATCTGAAGCCAGGAACCAGGAACCTCTTCCAGGTGTCCCACATGGATGCAGGATCCCAAGGCTTTGGGCCATTCTCGACTGCTTTCCCAGGCCACAAGCAGGCAGCTGGATGCGAAGTGGAGCTGCCGGGATCAGAACCGGTGACCATATGGGTTCCTGGTGCATTCAAGGCAAGGACTTTAGCTGCTAGGCCACGACGCTGGGCCAATACACAAAATTTTTCCATTCTGTTAAAATGCTTTAATACCAGGAATATATAAATATGTAGATATTATTTCTCACCCGACGAAATACTGGAGAACTTTTATCTTCCTAAATTTGTTGATTTTAGAGGGAAATTAAGAGTTCTAATATGGAGACTTACATATGTGTTGCTGTTTTCCTTGAATTGGTAATGAGGCATGCTGCCTAGCTTTTGAAGTTGATATTATGCACAGGGACTAGCTAAAATAAAACCCGCTTGTTAAGCCACTTAATAACATTGGTTGGTCACTAATACTTTTTTCTTCAAATGCCAATATTGAATTTTCCCTGACATTGAACCTTGTATTGCTGGGTATTTTAAGTTGTTTATACAGAATCTGACACACTTTAACCTACATAGTTCTGGTGATAATTGCTGAATTTTTAAATTAATGGGAAAACTGGCACAATACTAGATAATATCAGAGTTTGTTATTTGTGAAGTGCCAATTTTCTGTAATTAGACAAAATTGCTAATTATCACTGGAACTATTCATTAATATTTGAAGGAAGATAAGAATTAATAGAAATGCTTTTATAGTGGCTAAAATTTGGAAAGGCCACCTGCTGCCACTGCTTTGATGAATCCAGCTCTTTTTATCCTGTCAAACAACTGGACAGTACTGAGGAATGCAGAATTTTCTTCCTCATGTCTCCATGAAATGTTTCAAATGAAAGATTTAGACATCACTCAGCTAATACCTCTAGTATTCAAGTGAAAGATCCACATTCATTCACTTAGTGCCCTCGTAAGCAGTTCACAGTTGCCTTGATTCATTAAATAAAGGATAGAGTTCCCTGTATCTACTTTATGTCATGGACAGAGATGTTGATTTATGGACTTTACTCATAGCAATGTTAATTGTCCCTAGCAGTATGATAACAAGCAACAACCTTGAAAATGAGCTATCATTTTTAAAATTTGTGGGATATTACCACAAATAGATCTGCAGCTTGATTTCCAAGCATGCTTTCAAATCTAGTATCAAAATAAGTACAAGCGTGAATGGTGTTTAGAAATTCTTTAATCTGTTGACTTGTCTCGCCAAAATGATTTTTAAATGTGTTTAATACATAGGAAAAAGCAGAACAATATTTTTTCCTGGCAATGTGTGTTAAGGTCATTATGAGAGAGTGAATTACTCTATGTTGAATAACTCCTTTGAGTCTTCACCCTGAGAGAGTTATGTGGGCAGCTACAGGAAACTGCTAGGTCCTCATTCTGAATGGATTGAAGGGGAAGAAAACAAAGTTGGCAAGGAATGCTGGTTATTCAGGGTCAGGATAAAGTTGAAATGAGCTTGTCTGCAGAGGATAGACAAGGAAGACTGAGTGATTAAAGCAGTGCCGATGCACTTAGGGTCAGGATAAAGGTGAACACAGAGTCAGGGAACCAGTGAGGGTTATAAGCTGAGAAATTGGAAAAGAGGCCTTGGCTGAGCGGTAGCAATTCAGTGAATTCAGTGTAGTATTGATTGAGTTCCTACCAGATGTTCAATTTCATTCACTTATAACTGAAAAATTAACAAACAAAAATTGCCAAATGTGTATAAACACTCACCTGTCAAATATAGAAGCGTTTTAATATGCCAAACTTCTTTACCCTTTATTGTGGATACTGCTACTGATGCTGAATTATAATTTCTAGTAGTCATTAGGCAGTGCTGTGAACTTAAACCTTGAAAAGCAGGCAGAACAGCTTATAGTAGGGAAGAGTCTGGGGGTATAATCTAACCTAACTTGCCATTTCATCCTGAAATACACAAGGAAGTTTGCTCTAGGAAAAATAATACATTGAAGGATTATATTGGAATATTAAAAAGAAAAAGAATTCTATTATTCCAGCTTACAAGCAGTAGTCTGGAGATCTTCATTACACAATAGACATTCTATCATTGTTTTTTTGGTTTTGTCCAGGTAGGATCAAATTCTAGTTTAAATATGTTTCATACAACCTGAAACTCAGCAATTATGGCAATTTCTAGATACACCCAAAACTGAGCAACTGCTCTTCAACTCTTTGCCTTCAATTCATACTTTCCAAAATGGATAGGAATGTCTAGTTCTAAGAAACCCATTTTGGCCCCTGTGTCAGTCAAAGTTCTCAGCTATGAGTAACAGAAATTCCTTGGAGCTGCGATATGGAGAAAATAAACATATGAAGACTATTGACTCTCTCATAGAATCTCGACCAGGCCCAGAGATCTAGGTTCAGAATTTACGTAGCTAAAATTGAGCTCCAACTGACCTCTTGTGATGCATCCTGGGTAGATATCATGTCACTGAGTCCTGGACCCTAAAGATGTACTTTATACCTCATGAAGATTGGAATCTGAAGCCTCAGTGAATCACAAATCACACCTGAGTACTTCAGAGCAGTTGTTCAAGCCTTTCCATCCAATGTCCGGATGTGGCTAGGATTCATGTTGACGCTGTGGCTGAAGGAAGGCCTCACTAGTCAAATAATGCAAGGATTTTCCAGACACACACACAGAGGCTTTCCCTGTAGGCAGCCAACTGAACAGAGAGGGACTGAGTCTACCTTTACTGTTTTGTTTCACACCTTGTCACTCTTACACTCACATAATGACTGGGCATTATCTACAAATGTGTTACTACACTAAGAGGTCCTGGGATAGGCAAGAAAGTCAATGTTTTCGTCTCTAGATAATATCATTTTTACTATTTTACATAGAGACCCTTGAAAGAGTAGAATGCCAAAATTGTAAATTTTAAAGTAAGTTATACCAAATGCATAAATGCAAAAGATCAAGTGCACAGCAGGGTAAGCACAGTTAAGATGTTGTATTCTAAATAGACAAATTTGCTTTGAAATCAGACTTTACACCTAGTTTTCTTATTATATAAAAAATAATAATTATGTTAAATAAAGATGAATGAGGTCACTTTTAGAAGGGAAGGAAAATATTATGGCCTAAATTGTGATTTCACAGATGTAAGCATATCTCCAAACTCATCAATTCTTTTTTACTGTCAAAAGTGAACATATTTTGCTTTTTAAATCTCATGCTGCTAGTTTAGGAATACATGTCCCAGCTTTCACAGGAGAAATATTTATTTTTCATTTTTAATAAATTTTTATTTTGAATTTTGAATTGTGTGGTACAATTTTGTGTAGGCTGGGATTTCCTCCAAAATTCCCACCCCCCGTCAGATTTTCTCCATTTTGTTAAAATAGTGTAGTCCTTCATAAGGAATCAAAATTTTATAAGTCTCTTATTTAAGTGTACCCTGACATTGTTGGTACAGACAATGTCAGATAGTCCAGCATCCCATTATCTACACATGTCCAACGGTTTCATTGGGAATCCATCTTTTGTCTGGATGCAGAAATGCATGTTCCGTTATACCCCCGTGTCTGTATATGACAGACCCCAGTACTCCATCACTATACATTGCCATAAGTGAGAAGCCATGAAACAAGGTCAACAACTGGTATAAGTTAGAACAGCTACAACAACAACAACATCAACAACAAATTACAGTACCATGAGAAAAAAAAACCAAAAACAAAAACAACGCACCACTGAGTAACCAACACATGAGTGACAAAAAGAAAACACAGAAGTCTCTTGGGAAAAATGATGCCATTGGATAACTCATGAGCACGTGATGAATTCAACTAGAGAAAAGAGATTATTTGGAAGAAACCAAACTGAAATAAAAAACATCAAAACACATAGGATACAGCCAAAAAAGCAAACTAACAATTAAAAAAGTATGGATTGGATTATTGGAGTTACACTTTCCATGTTGGTTTCCTTATATAAGAGAGAATATATGGTATTTGCTCTTTTGTGATTGACTCACTTCATTGAGCATAATGCCCTCTAGTTGGGACCACATGGTTGTAAACATTCTTCTTAATAGCTGAATAATAGATGTGCCACACTTTCTTTAACCACTCTTTCTTGGATGCACATCTGGATTGTTTCCTTGTCTTTGCTATTGTGGATTGTGCTGTTGCAAATATAGGATTACAGATCCCCTTCTCACATATAGATTTCATTTCTATTGGGTATAGTCCTAGGAGCGGGAGAGCTGCGTCATATGGCAGGTTTATTTGCAATTTTCCAAGCACTCTCCATACTGATTTCCACAGTGGTTGTACTAGCCTACACTCCCACCAGCAGTGAAGGAGGGTGCCTTTCTCCCCACATCCCCTCCAGCAGGTGTTGTTACTTGAGTTCTGAATGTAGGCCAGCCTCACTGGAGTTAGGTGGTAACTCAAGGTGGTTTTCATTTGTATCTCTCTTATGCCTAGGGAGCCTGAGCATCTTGTCATATGTCTGTTAGCCATTTGAATCTATTCTTTTGAGAAAGGTCTGTTCATTTCTTTTGCCCATTTTGTTACATTTTTTTTTCTGTGCCTGGGTTTCTGAAGCTCTTTGTAAATCCTGGATATTAGTCCCCTATCACTTACGTAGTGTGCAAAAATTTTCTCCCATTCTGTTGGTTGTTTTTTCACTTTGTTAATTATTTCCTTTACTGTATAAGAGCTTTTTAGTATGATGTAGCCCCATTGGTTCATTTTGGATTTTATTGCCTTTGCTTTTGGCGTCTTTTCTAAGAAGTTTTTCCCTGTTCCTGTATCTTGGAGTGTGCTCCCTATGTTTTCTTTAATAGTTTGCTGATTTCTGGGTATAGATTTAGAGCTGATTTCTATATAATAGAAATCAGGTGTGGGAGTTGCTTCTTGATTCTGCATGCTGCTATCCAGTTGTCCCAATAGCATTTGTTGAATAGACCTGGATTTTTGCCTGGATTGTTTTCAGTTTTCTTGTAAAAGATTAGTTGACTATACATGTGTTGGCTTCCTTCTGGTGTTTCTACTCTGTTCCACTGATCTTCTTCTCTGTTTCTGTACCAATACCAGACTGTTTTGATAACCACTGCTCTGTAGTATGTCTTGAGGTCTGGAATTGTGATTTCTCCAGTTTGATTTCTTTTTCTCAGGAAAGCTTTAGCTTTTCGTGTAATTTTGTGATTCCAGATGAACTTTTGTATCTGAGAAAAATGTTGTTGGGATTTTGATTGGGAATGCATTGAATCAGTATATTGCTTTTGGTAATATGGTCATTTTGATAATGTTGATAGTGCCAATCCAGGAACATGGTAAGGTTCTCCATTTTTCAAGGTCTTCTTCTATTTCCTTTTTAAATAATTTATAGTTTTCATCATAGAGGTCTTTCACATATTTAGTTAGCTTAATTCCTAGGTATTTAAGATTCCTCTCCTCTATTTTAAAGGAATCTGTACTTAACAATTTCTTTCTCAGCCATGGAATTATTTGCGTACACTAGTGTCATCGATTTGTGCTCATTAATTTTGTATCCTGCTACCCTGCCAAAGTCTCTTATGAGTTCCAATAGTCTCTTGACTGAGTCTTGTGGTTCTCCTATGTAGAGAATCATGTCATCTGCAAATAGCAATAGTTTCAATTCCTCATTTCCAATTTGTATTCCTATAATTGCTTTTCTTGCCTAATAGCTCTGGCAAGGACTTCCAAAGCTGTATTGAAGTGTAGTGGTGAGAGAGGACATCCCTGTCTAGTTCCACATTTTAGCAGGAAGGCTTTCAATCTTTCCCCATTTAGTATGATGCTGGCATTGGGTTTTTCGTAAATTGCTTTGATTGTGCTGTAGAATGTTCTTTCTATGCCTCTCTTTTTTAGGGTTTTTACCATAATGTGGTGTTGGATTTTTCAAATACCTTCTCTGCATCTATTGAGAGAATCATATGGTTTTTATTTTTCAATTTGTTGATGTGATGTATCACATTAATTGTTTTGAGAATGTTGAATCATCCCTGTATGTCTGGGATGAATCCCACATGGTCAGATGAATGATCTGCCTGATGTGTTGTTAGATCCTATTGACTAGTATTTTATTGAGGATCTTTGCACCTATGTTCATCAAGGATATCAGTCTGTAGTTCTCTTTTTCTGTTGTATCTCCATCTGGCTTTGGTATTAAGGTGATGTTAGCTTTATAGAAAGAGCTTGGAAAGATTTTCTCACTTTCTGTTGTTTGAAAAAGTTTGTGTAGGACTGGGCTAAGTTCTTCTTGAAACGATTGCTAGAATTCAGCAGTGAGGCCATCTGGTCTAGGACTTTTCTTGTTTGGGAGGGATTTAATTATTGATTCAATCTTAGTGCATCTTATTGGACTGTTTAGATGGTTAATTGCTTCTTGATTCAAGTTTGGTGGATTGTATTTGTCCAAAAATCTATCCATCTCCTCCAGATTTTGTGATTTGTTCTCATATCTTTGCTTGTAATAGTTCCTGATGGTTCTTTGTATTTCTGAGTTATCTGTTGTTATATCTCCTTTCTCATCTCTGATACTATTGATGCGTATTTTCTCCCTCCTTTTTTTTGATTAGCTGGGCTAGTGGAGAGTCTATTTTGTGGATTTTCTCAAAGAACCAGCTCTTTGATTGATTTTATTTATAATTCTTTTGGTTCCTATTTGATTTGTTTCCTCCCTTGTTTTGATGATTTCTTTTTTCCTACTAATCTTGGGATTGCTTTATTGTTGTTTTTCTAGTTCCTTCAGCTGTAAGGTTAGCTGATTTACTTGGTGCTTTTCTGGTTTCTTGACATAAGCACTGATTGAAATGAACTTTCCTCTTAGCACCACCTTGATTGTGTCCCGTAAGTTTTGGTAAGTTGTGCTGATGTCTTCATTTCTTTCAAGTAATTTTTTAATTTCCCCTTTGATTTCTTCTCTAACCCATTGCTAATTTAGTAACATATTATTCAGTTTCCACATATTTGCAAGTCTTCCTTGCTGTTTTGACTTGTTGGTCACTAACTTTACTCCTTGATGGTCTGAGAAGCTGCATGGTATGATTTCAACTTTTTAAAATTTGCTGAGGCTTGTTTTGTGATCTATAACATGATCAATTCTGGAGGAGATTTCATGTACTGATGAAAGAAAAAGTGCATTCTCTGTAGGATGAAAAGTTTGATAGATGTCAACTAAGTCCATTTGCTCTAGAGTTTGGGTGAGTTCTGTTATTTGCTGAGTTTCTGTTTTTTTTTTTTTTTTTTTTTTTTTTTTGATCTGTGATTGATGTTAATGGGGTATTCAGGTCTCCCACTATGATCGTATTAGAGTCTGGTTCTACCTTGAAGCCCGTTAATATTTGTTTCATGTAGCTAGATGCTTTGGCATTTGGAGCGTATACATTTATTATGCTGATCTTTTCTTGCTGAATGCATCCTTTGGTCATTATGTGGTATCCTGCTTCATCTCTTTTGATGCTCTTTACATCAAAATCTATGTCATGTGATATAAGAATGGCTACACCTGCATGTCTTTCCTTACCATTTGCTTGGAATATCTTTTTCCATCCTTTCACTTTTAATTTTCTCTGATCTTTGTTGGTGAGATGTGTCTCCTGTAAGCAGCAGATAGCTGGGTTTTGCTTTTTGATCCAGTCCTCTAATCTATGGTGTTTGACTGATGAGTTTAAGCTGTTTATATTCAGTATTATTATGGATAAGGGGCAGTTTGGTCCTGTCATTTTGGCAATGTGTTGTTCTATGATTGAGTCTTCTGTTAGCCTTTTAGTGGGATGTTATTCACTTTAGCCTTCATTGTTGGTGGTTGCTATTTCTTTTTCCTTTTATGGAAATATCCTTGAGTACCATTTGTAGGGCAGGTTTAGAGGAGACAAAGTCCTGAAGTTTTTCTTTATTGTGAAAGAATTTTATATCATATTCAAAGAGAAAGGAGAGTTATTCTGGGCTGAAAATTTTTCTCTTTCAGAATCTGGAATATGTCACTCCATTCTCTTCTGGCCTGCAGTGTTTCCTCTGAAAGGTCAGCTGTGAATTTGATTGGAATTCCTCTACATGTCACTTGATTTTTTTCACGTGCACATTTAAAGATTTTTCTTTTTGTTCAATTGAAGAGAGCTTATTATCATGTGTCATGATGTTCATTTTTGATCAACTCTGTTGGGAGTTCTGTAGCCCTCCTGTATATTGTTTTCCAATTCTTTGCCCAGATCAGGGAAGTTTTCCTTTATTATTTCATTGAATACACCTTTAATCCCAACTTCTCTTTCTGTACCTTCTGGAACTCCCATAGCTCTTATGCTGGAGTTTTTTTTTTTTTTTTTTAAGATTTATTTATTTTTATTACAAAGTCAGATACACAGAGAGAGACAAAGAGGAAGATCTTCTGTCCCATGATTCACTCCCCAAGTGAGCACAACAGGCAGTATTGCGCCAATCTGAAGCTGGGAACCAGGAACTTCTTCCGGGTCTCCCATGCGGGTGCAGAGTCCCAAGGCTTTGGGCTGTCCTCGACTGCTTTCCCAGGCCACAAGCAGGGAGCTGGATGGGAAGTGGAGATACCTGGAGTAGAACCAGCACCCATATGGGATCCCGGCACTTCAAGGCGAGGACTTTAACCACTAGGCCATGCCGTCGGGCCCTATGTTGGACCTTTTAATCATATCTTTTAGCTCTTGGATACTTTTTTTTTTAGCTTGACCCAGCTCTGCTTCCAGCTTTTTGTTTGTTTCTTCATGATGACAAGAAATATCTTCTAAATCTGAAATTCTTTCTTCTGCCTCATTCATTCTATTGTTGAGAGTCTCCACATTATTTTTAATTTGCTCTACTGTGTTCTTAATTTCTGATTTATCAGCCTTGATTGATTTGATTTATTACTGCTATTTCTTCTTTGAAGTCTTGTTTGTACTTCTCACTGTTTATCAGCAGCTTTATAACAAGTTTTCTGAGTTCTGTGTCCCCCATTTTCTCAATGTCTTCCTGAGTTAACTCTGAGAGTGGGCAAAGCTTTTGCTCCTTTGCTGGAGAGTCTTCAGTAACATTAATAGTGCCTTTGTCTTTTCTTTTACCTTTTGTAGTTACAAATCTGGTTGAGGAAATCATCTATTACAGATCTGCAAGTTGATTTTTTTTTTTTATGTTCAATCAGTGCCCTGGATTTGGAAAACACAATTGTCCTGAATAATTGTTGTTAGCTGCACTGATGTTGTAGGCAACTCTCATCTTGTCGCCCCCTGTTGGTCAACAAGTCTGAGTACCTCCTGGGGTTATTTTGGATGGAATTGGTGGAGTGCTTATTGGGGCTGCTTTTTCTGTGGAGCCTATGTAGTGCTCTAAGATTGTGGTGATTTTGTTCCCAGCTTTGTTCTTTGCCAGCTCAGCTGTCCCTTCTTCAGTGTAACAGTGCCTGGTTGTGTGACACTGAGAGCTACTGAATTAGCGCATGTGCAGTTTACCGCTGCTCCTCCTTCAGTGTTCATAGCACTTGCATCAGTGTCCAAGATGGCGCCCATAGGGGCACCAACAAAGATCTGGGGGCTGTTGACCGTCAGCTTCAGGGGCCACACAGACCTTGCAAGCTGTAAGGCTGGCGCTATGGTTTCAGCTCAGTGTAATTAGCTAGTAACAAGCCCACTCTTGACCTTCACTTGGGGTCCACACTTGCTGCCTTGCTACCCAAGATGATGCCAGGCAGGATGCTGCTAGTGAATTGTGGCTGCTGGCTCTCAGCTCCATGGACCACACCGACCCTGCACAGAGCAAAGCTGGTGCTACCCTCCCCACTTGGATCAGTTGTGTGATCAGCCAGAAACAAGCCTCCTCTGTGCAGCTCTGGCAACTCCACGTTCCACCTCTCCACACAAGATGGCACCCTGAGTGTCCTACTCTTTCTCCACTTGTGGCTGGTCCCAGTCACCCAGCGCGATTGGCAGGTTCCAGACTGTACTCACATCCCAAACTCTCCATGCAGATCCAGACTCCCACCTGGCGGTTACAAGAGCTGTGTGGAGGCCACTGCTGGATGTCTGGCTGGCATTGGAAACGGATTGCCCGAGCCTGGATCACCAGAGTCTGTATCACTGAGGGCTGAGTTGCCACTTACAGACTGCTGGTGAGTTTTTCAGTCCACTGCAACACTGCTGTCCCATCACTGCATCTTCCCTGTGTCCAAGGTCCCCAGGTACCCCCTGCTTACTGCCTGAACCCTATTTTTTCCCTGTAATCTGCTTATTGTACTTCACTCTGTCTAAAGATTCTCTGTCTTATCAAACTTGTCTGTACTCTGTGCTGCCATCTTGGCAATCTCCAAACTCATCCAATTATATAGATTACCTGAACAACCTTTTGTCTGACAATCATCTTACTAACGTGGCTTTAAAAAAAAAGTGAAAGTTGAAAGATTTACTTTATTTTAGCCTCTGAATAACCAGATAGCTTTTTTTAAAAATCAACTTCTTTGAATCCATTTGCATTGAAAGTGGAGAACATGTAGTGCCATGGTCTGTACAGAATTATATCACGGCACTACACTTATTTGGGAATTGATCACAGGATTTATTCCTCTGTACCTTGGACCAAACATTTGGGATGTGCTTAGTCATGTAATTTCTTTATAGTAGTGATGGACTAAGAGAACACACATCATAAAAATTTCATTGAGTTCTCAAACTACTATCTGGCAGCATTCAAAGTAGTTTATATGAATTAACTCATGAATTCATTCCACAGCTCCAGGAGTAAGATGTTGTTATCCCATTTTACATATCAGGACTTGGAAACAGAGAAATTGAGTTTTCTATTTTGGACTCTATTGTTTCTTTTATGTTCAGAGCCAGGATTAGGACCCTGGATTTTGAACTCACTCACCCCATCTCTGCATTAGATACTTCAAGACAGTGGGTTGATTGGGTTTGTGTATGGCAGACCAGCATTAAGGTGCCAGTACTGCAGTGGTTGGAACTTTCAACTGAAATGAGAATCTGTTTTATTGCTACTATTATAACTAGAAGTACAATAACTTATTTTTTTCTTGCACTTAGATCTCAAATGCAAGGGGCAATGTGACTACTCAGTGTAAAAGATAGTTCAAGCATCTCAGCTGATAAATGCTCATGGAGCTTGAATGTCTTTTGCCACTTTGTTCAGATTCATTTGGTGCACCAGGCATAAACTGCTTAAATCCTCTACACACAACAGTTCTATTGCCTATTAATTAGAGCCATCTTTTAATTGCACTGGTGTTTCAGAATTAAGTCAATATAGTTTCAGGGATAGAATCCCCTGGGGGACAAATTTCTTTATAGGAAGCCAGTGATGTTAAAAACAACAGAAGCAGGCAAACAATAAAATTCTCAACAACAGCTACAAAATACCAACACCCTCAATTTACATAAATCATGTAGGGGTAAAACTCTATTTTCACAACTGCAGATTCTAAGGCACTTGCTGCTTTGCTCCTTCTGCAGCATCACTGATTTGAGATGTCATGGAAAACTTTTTAGTGCTTCTTCAGCTCTATCCTTTTAAAACTCATGTTTTCTACGCCCCCAGATAAGGTGCCATCCTGTTGTTAGCCTTTCCGTTCAGTCAACATAAGAAAAGATCACACTGCAGTCTCTTCATTTGATGGATTGGTTCTATTTCTTATTTCAATGATTAACCATTACCTCATCCAAACATTTGCATTTTAGGTCATCTGGGCTCTCAGTGTCTAAAGCAATGCCAGCTGTTGACAAAAGTAGGGGAATCTAGGGTAAGGAAGCAAGAACTGAAATTATTTAAAGGCACAGTCCAAAGAGAATCTTGATGCAATATTATTGAGTGATGTTGAATTTGAACACAGAAAGAAAAGCTCATAACCTGCTCCTTGAGTTTGCACACCTTTTGGTTGACAGACCGTAGAGATTCAGCCTACAGTGGCTAGTCAATCTGTGATCCTTGCATCCCCTTTTTTCATTGGCACACTTGCTCATGGGATAAAGGTCACCTTTCCTCTCTCCTTGCTCCAATCTCAGCCACGCCTCTGATTCCCCTTTGAGGTCACAGGGAATGCCCTGAAGAATAGAAATGTATCTTGATTGTTATCAAAATGTATTTTGGTTAATGTCTTGAAATTCCCAACACATATTCATTAATGAATGCATGACTGTGTTCAGTGCTGCTTTGGATAATTCTGCCTTGAAAAATAATACTACAGACATCCTCATATTGCAATCTCTGGCCTATATTTCAAATGATATTAGCTCCTTACTCTCTGGAGTTCTGAGTCAGGCTTTTTATAGTTCACATAACCTAGATTTGTGAGTCACTCCGTACAAGAAACAGCATTCCCACAGCGACCACAAATCTTAAAATCAGCATAGGTGTCACAGCTGTTGACACTCTGCCTGCACAGGGTGCATGTATTGTGGAATTCATGTGCTGATGCCTCAGTTTCCTCATCTTTAAAACTAGAAAGTTGAATAAGATGACATTTTTCTTTCTAAAGAGGTTTATTTACCTGAAAGACAAAGTTACAGAGAACAGAGACAGAATTCTTCCATCTGCTGGCTCAAGACACTAGTTTTCTAACATTAATTTTCATCGATGTTTTCACCCTTCTTTATTTTTTCCTTTAAATGAAAACTTGTAAGCAACTTGAATTTTATTTTTTTGCCTCAAAATATGTATTTAGATTTATGTTTCATAATGAAACTGATATTAAATTAGCAGAGAGAAATGATAGAGCATACACATTACAGTCTGTGTTCTGTCTCATGTTTTCAAATATAAAGAAAGTGTACAGAGGAAAAGGGGCAAAGCAATAAAGTGTTACCTGCTAACATTTTGCTTCATTCCTCGGAGTTATATCAATAACACCCCCAAATATTTCCTTTTGTTACAGCATTTCTCAAATTTGGATGGGAATTCGTGAGCCTATAATTCCACTAGAGTTTTGTACATCTACTAGAGCATTTATACTAGCCTAGAAGAAACAAAGTAAAATGAGTTCCCATGAACAAATGAAAGCTAGCCATTTGTAGTACAATGTTCGAACAGAATGAAGACAGCCACTAATATAGCAGGTGGTTTAAGATTAGAGAGGTTGGGCCCGGCATGGTAACCTAGTAGCTGAGGTCCTTGCCTTGAACATGCTAGGATCTCACATGGATACTGGTTTTCATCTCAATGGCCCTGCTTCCCATCCAGCTCCCTGCTTGTGGCCTGGGAAGTCATCCAAGGACAGCCCAAAGCCTAGGGATCCTGTACCCATGTGGGATATGATGGGGAGACTCCTGGCTTCTGGTTAGGATAGGCTCAGCTCCAGCTGTTGCAGTCATTTGGGGGGCATATCGGTGGACGGGGGTGGGGGTATTCCTCTCTGTCTTGCCTCCGCTCTATATATCTGACTTTCCAACAAAAAAAAATCTTGAAAAAAGATTAGAGAGGTTGTTATGCAAGATGCATTATTTTTCTGAATTCTTGATAGTGAACAAAACAATATTATCCAAAGTTTTTATTTTGGTTGTACTTTGTTTAATCTGAGCTCTCTTGTCTTTCTTTCCAATAGTTTAGCTTCCAATCTTAACAATTAGCTTGTATGTACTTTCTTTTCTGCTTCCTCAACTCCTTTTTGTAGTTTTACTATTATTATTGTTATTATTATTCTCTTTCTTCTTCTATTTCAGATTCTATCAGCTGCCTGCCATATGTAAGTGTTCTGAGATCCAAGTGGTGAACTTCAAATCACAGACAGCCTAATGTTATTCATTACTTTGGAGATGGAGGCTAAGTTTTCCTCGAGAAAAAAGAAAAAATCCATACTACGATTTATATCTCTAAGACTGAAGTAATTAAGAAGCATACTGTTTGAGAGAAGATAGTTTCTAACAAGCAATAAACAAGGAAGAATATTTGATTTTTCCTTAGGTGAAAATCTTGACAGATGATGAACTCAAGCTAAGGATATAAAACACTCCTCTCTATGGTGGCCATGCTATCATGTTCATTTGCTGATATCAAAGAAAAGCCTTTGTGCACGAAAGACTATGCGTTAATAAAGTAATATTTATGATTCAACTTCTTTTTTTCCTTGTAAGTATCAAGCTATATCCTGGAAAAACAAAAATAAAAGAAGTTTATGTCTACAATATAATGATTAAAGGGAAATTTGCTCCACTGTTATTTGGATGTAATTGGTACCCAGCATCACAATGCGCTTGTAATTGGGTCTGTACTTGTTCACTTCAAGGGTTCCATGTTATTTCTACTTGAACCCATTTTTTTGATACTGTTCAGCTCAGCAGTGCCAGCTAACTCTTGTTATGCAGTTGAAAAACTGTGGCCATTAAAAATAGGATACGGTGTGATTTTGTTTTGCAGCACTGCATGGAAAATCAGTTGCTGTTCATAACAGCTCTGTGGTTGGTTGATTTAAAGCAGGGGGGTGACTTGGAATTGACAAGCAGACAGTTTGTGAAAAGGGATATTGTATCTTTAAGGCTTTCTGACTGATTGTGTTTAACTGCGCCACACAGCAGGCAGTAATTAGGCTGTAGCTTCACCGAGAGACTTAAAGCCCTGGCTCTGGTTCTCATTGCTCCAGATTTTTTTTTAAAAGCATAAACATTTTTTTGGGGGGGATTTGAATACATGATGAATTTTTTTTTTTAAACTCTGAATGAGTGTGAGAGTCAGCAAACGAAAAACCCAATCCAGAAATTTCCCGTGCTGACTGCCTCTGGGACCACCCTGTGCCAATGGGTTCCTGCACTCTGTGAAGACCAAGCGGGCACAATGGGAGGCAGTAAGAACTCTGATAGGAGCCCAGGATGGCACTGCTGGGGAAGGTCAAGGTGCTCTTGCAATGAAAGGAAGGCAGCTCTTAACATGTGACTGTGTCTTCTGGCCCAGTTCACAATGTTAATGAGCCTCAATGTTAATGAGTTGAAGCATGCTACCAAGATTAATAGGCAAGATATCTAATAATTTTTATTTAGGAGAAAGAGAAACACTCCTTTGCCTAAAGCTATTAAGCAGAAAAGGTATTTTAAAAGTAAATTGAATGAACTATTAGCTTAAGAAATATTTTCCATCTGTTAGTATGCCTCCCACTTTGTCCCCTGACCAATTAATATATCCCATTTCTATTTTGGAAGGTAGTGAACATCATCAATTTGTTATTATTTGGTTAAAACAGAGTTTTAAGTTCCCTATGCATTTGTTATTACAGATATGCAGTAGATAGATGCACTGACCTTGCAAAAATGAATGTTGAGTTACTGTTAGGTTGATCACGGTGACTGTCTTCATTATCAATCAGGCAACACTGGCTGAGTCCCAGCTCTGTGCAAGACGCTGTGCAGGATCTACAAGGTACATGGATTGTTCTGGCAGTGTACCTATGCATACATATTTTATCCTCTTACTGTTTATATAGGTAAGCTCTCATGTGTAGGTTTAGGTACCATTTAGTTTTGAAAATGCTATGTTATTCTTTCATATTATTAAGTAAATACCCTCTTTTTAAAAACTTTATTCTCAATGTCCATAAATAGCTTTGGTTACCTCTTCTTATCTACCGATGTAAAGGTATTACAGATATTTTTGGATTAAAGAGTGACTTTCTGTGTTTGCGAATTATGTCAGAATTTTTTTGGATTTGATCTGAAAATATCATTTGGGCCTACCTACAATAACTCAGGGGTAGCAGAGGTGCAATTCTCGTTATTACTTCAGAGTTTCAGGAGCTGGGCAGTGAAAGGGACCAAAATTTGGAGAAGAATTTGCTGTCTTTCTGTTCCTCTTGTCATAAGGTAGTTCTATAATTCATTCCAGAATGAGCCATCTTCTAATTTTAGAGTTATGGAAAAGGCGAGGGTAGGTTTGACATATCAAACACAGGCCACCATCACAGAATTTTGATTACTTCTACCAGTTATAAGCTAATGTTTGTCCTTCCACTATAGAGTTTAAAATATTCAAAAACACTGTTTTCTCTTACTTTGCAATGTTTTTTTTTTTTTTTTGGACTGTTTTGCAGATAAATTACTTTCATTCGTAGGCTAAGTTACATTCATGTGTTTATCTTTCTCAACAATCTTTGTCCTAAGGTCAGTGCTTTGAAAGGGTTCATCTAAATAGATTATAAATTTGTATCAAAATGTATTTGGTATTAAGGGAACATTGGAAATATATTATTGTTCTGAATAAGGAGTATGGATTCTATGCTATAGTTCAAATTTCGAATGAATATGTGCACTTTTCTATATCTATATCTGAATGCCGAGGTCCAAATTTCTATATATTCCTAAGGCTCATTTATTCTGGGTGTTGATAAATGCTCCTTGGAATTAGGATGATTCCAGAAGATCAAAGATTAAACTAAATTTTTTTTTGAAGTGACAATGAGTCTAATTCACTGTCCGTTAATGCCAGGTGTTTCTCCCCCTAGTATTAAGTTCTTCAAAACAGTGGCTGCATAGGACACCATTCACAGAGGCTTAACGCTCGGGAGAAAATGATTACATTAAATCGAATGATATGAATAATTCATGACATCACATTTCGTAATCCTGGTGTTAAGCATAAAACCAGTGGTTTATTTTTCAGCAAAATGTTTTTGTATCATTTTAGATAGTGCATATTGCAAAACAATAACTGCATACATAATGTAGGAAGAATGGTGGTGAATAGGGCCCTTAATAGTGCTTGCAGCATCATCTGGGGCGTGATCACAATAACGCATTCTGAGTCAATGCCCAGGGGTGCCCAGCATTTGCTGGAATCTTCTGAGCCCAATAGAATGGCTGTCTTTTAATTTGTTTTTGAATATTACACCTGACCTTTACCACAGATCTGAAAGTCAGTCCTTGTATATTGCTTAAACTATGAATCCTTTTGTCCCCTTCCTTTGAATTTACTTGCAGGGCATTTCTATTGGGAGTAAACAGCTGATGTTTAAAATTATGTTTGAGTTTTCCAATATGGTGTTAGAAAAACTGGAAAAATCCATAGAGTCAGAACTTATATGCTTGTATGAAGAACTTAAATCTTCTGGGAAAGAAAGCTAGTTACTTAGCAATTCAGCCAGGCTTTTATTAGGAATGTCATTTATATTGCTGAGGCAAAATAAATGGTTCCTTGTCTTACCGGAGTCCCCATCCTACTTCCTGGAGAGCAAATCTTTTTTTTATAACTATCAAAGGACACTGCGGGTTACTGTGCATCCTTCGCAAAACTAATTCCAGGTCATGTGCACTGTAGCAATATTCTAACATAAGTTTGGTTATTCTGCTACACCTCAAACTGAAGTAATTGTATACTGGACCATCTGCAGCTTCGTTGTCCAGCACCTTCCTGTGGACAGCTCCAGGGCACTTTCTGGAAACCAAAATGGAATCATGCTGATTTACCCACATATTTGTCTTGAATGAAAGAATGGAGTACGCTAGTCGCTTTTCAAAGCTCTCCATGAAACTTCACATTTAAAGTCACCAGAGTTTATGTCAAATGTTTGTAATACTTACAACTAATTAAATATACCACACATAATTGTTTTTGGTTGTTGTTGTTGAGGGAACTTGAAGATGTGCTGTGACAGAGTGAATTCCAAAGTGCCAAGCCAGAACCACATTCCTCCAAAACCCATCTGTTTTATAAGTTGAATACATCTGCTGATATATTATTTTATATATATTATTATTATTATATATTATATATTATTATATATTATATATTATATATAATAATAATATATATAATATATATTATTATATATATAATTATATATATAAATATATGTAATTTGTGATGGTATATATAATATGCATTAATTATAATTATTTATAATGCATTATAAATGCATTATAAATGCATATTTATAATGCATATATATAATGCATATTATATATATTATAATTTGGGGTAGTTAATAGTTGATCAGTAACCATGAGATCCTGATATATTGAGAATAGATATTAATTTATTACATGTATGGAAAATAACTTGATTTAAAATCTTTTTTCACAAATGCTAATTTGAAATTATGCTAAAATGGATTGTTTAAATATTATTTAGTCATCATGACGCCAGAAATATAGCTTAAATTTTTATTCCTCATAATTTTAAGTGCATTGCTAAAAGAGAAAAGAAATATTTCATTTAGAAATAAATTACAATCATTTCTTGAAAATATTAATGAAAAATACCAATTCCCATTTTACTATAAAAATACTGAGATGTATGACAAATGATAGTCATGCTATCTGCTTCTCCAGGAAATATAAAATTACTCGGATTTAACTGGGATCAGAAATTAAATGTTTTAAGGGAATGCTTATTCTTCCAAGGAATTAAAAACCTATGTTAAGGACCTAACAAGAGTCTGAATACCTGATACTGTGCCACATTGGACAGTAATTGAAGTTGATTTCCTTTGCTCCATCTGCTTCCCTAAATGCTTTTCATTTCATTATCCTTTGAAGTTCAATTTTACAGAAAGATTCATATATGAGATAGCAGAGTATGGAGAGGCATGGTGAATGACAGAACAACTGAACCACCGAGCAAGAGAGAGACATCTGGATCTTCTGGGAGAGAAACAGAGACCTCACACCTGTTGGCTTGCTTTCCAAGAATTTCCGACATTATTTGTGACTTTCTGAGGGCACAGAGCAGGAAATTGAGTTGGAAATGGAACACCTGGCACTCCAGTTGGCCCATCCCCACCCCCCAGTGACCAGTGGTTTAATACTACATTCTAGAATTTGTGAAGAGTCTTTACAGAGTTCTTAGAAATACATAGTAAATGGAGCAGTAAAGACACATTGGCACATACGTCTCTACTCCTGAATCAAAGATGGACTTTTAATGAAAACTGTTAAAAATATCTTGACAATGTGATGCTGGACTTTCTACCAACATCTATACACACTTAAATGTCATGACACACTTAAATAGCAGTACATGGACTTACAATTGTTTTTCAAGGATTATACTATTGTAGTAATATAGGAAACTTCAGTGGTGGGAGGAAAATGGGGAGGAAAATCCTTGAGCATATGGAACTGTTTTATAAAATAAATAAAATTTTAAAAAATGAAACTCATAAAAATACAATGTACAGATTTCAAAAAAATGTACCAAAATAAATTTTTAAAAGATGTATATCTTTATTTGAAAAGGATGTTGACAGAAAAACAGAAAGAACTTTCATCTGCTAATTTACTAATTTATCTACAAAGTGCTGTGACTTGGCAATGCTGAAGCTAAAATCTCAAATCTCCAAGCAAGTCTCCCACGAAGGGCAGAGGCCCAACACCTGCTGCTTTCCATGGCACTTTTTCACTGAAGGTGGATTACAGTTGGAGTAGCCAGGATTCAAACCATCGCTCTGATGTAGAATGCAATTGTCCTACATGATACCTACCCCAAAGTAGCATTTTTTTCTTATTGTTTGCTTAAACAACTGTTCAGTATTGGATAAAACAGAATAGGCATTACAAGCCCTGTTTGGTCTCTTATCAGTTTTGTTAAATGGTTCAACTCTGAGCAGTTTAAAATCTCATTTTCTTCAACTGTGAGATGGAAACTTGAACTTACATTAACTCTTTCTGTGGAGAATAAATGAACTAGTTTGTAGGAGAATACTGTGCATCCTTTTCCATGAAAATAATTTTCTTTACAAAAATTGTTTCTTGTAAATTGTTATACTGCTTTTCACCATGAGGGACAAATTGATAAAAGAACAAATAAAAGAAACCCATTAGGAAATTCACATACACCTTTAGACGCTCTTTTAAGCCTGCCAAGTCAGTGACATGGGCTTTCATGTTTATCTTGCCTCATGTTTTTACATACAAAACCTTGAAAGTCATAGAACTTGCTGAGTTGGCTCTTTTCCTGCCTCCTCAGAATGTATGCCAACTGTGCAGCAGAGAATTAGCTATATCAAAAGCAAGACAGTTCCATAGAAGCTTGTTTAATAATTAATCCAGTAAGTATCTGAATATTTGATATATATTTAGTCAACTGCGTATCATGCAGCATTGGTTGCATATGAAGAATTTGCAAAGGTAAAAACTGACAGCTAGCAATATCAAAAACCTGGAGATTATAAGATCACAAGCCAGAATTGTCCAAATTATTCCACATAATGTAAAGCCAGAAATGTAAACCTGTGACAAGCCACATAATACTATCAGGAGAGGGCATGTGGAGGTTGTTTCCTGGTCCTGCTCTGCTTCTTCAAAACGGATTCAGCATCACATTTTCATTTAAAGCCTGTATGTCTGCCTATGAGCATAAGATAAAATGTTCTGATTCATACATGAAATGGAGTTGAAAATATTCACTGAAAGCTCTCCTGAAAGCCTTACTACAGTATTAGAAAGAGAATAGCGGGTCAGACTGTGGGTACGTAAGACCCACAGTCATACCTCTGTGGAAACAGTTGGCATCAGCCGCTAGAGACCAGTTATTGAAACTCAAACTATTCATCATTCACTGATCTTCTGAGATGTTCAATACACTGTGCACAAAAAGAAGGGGAGATACATGAATCTTTTGTTTTTAGAAAACGGACACTTAAAAACACGTACTCATTTGTTTGAGAGAAAGATGAACAGAGACAGACCAAGACAGCTCTTCTGTTGGTTTGCTCCCTTTTGCTAATTCACTCCCACAATCCCACAGTGGTTTTTACTTGGCTAAAGCTGAGGCCAGCACAGTTCCATGTGGCGGCGGGAACACAACTACGGGGTCCTCACTCGCTGCTTCTGAGGATCTGTACTAAAATCACCACTCACAGCAGGGCATTGATTCCAGGCACTCGTGTGTGTGTGTGTGAAAGAGACATAGATGTCTTATCTGGGATCTTAATTACTAGGTTAAATTCCTACTCCTATGTGTGAATCTCAGGAAACATGAAAATTAACCATTTTGCATTAAAATGAATTTTGAAAAAGGAGATAATTTCTAACTTTTGGAAAGATGGTTTGTAGCTCGAACTTCAAAGCTACCATTTTTTCCCCCATCTGGCTAATCTGTTACAAAGTGCGTTTAACTCAGAATTTCCATCATAATCCCTGAAAATTCCTCCATGCAGAACTCTCGGTCTCCTCCGCAGCAGCACACCTTGGTTTTCATGGCCGCGGTGTCATTGGTTACAAAGAGCAGGTAGCAGTAGCTGCTCTTCCTGGCACCCTCTGCTGGCCAGAGCAGCACTGATGACAGCTCCAGAAGGGAGAGACCTCATTTCTCTTCCATCCCATATAAACTGTTGCCATGGCAGCCGGTGTAATAAAAAAGAAAGGAGTCTAGGGGCTGCCGCAAGAGGAAAAGAAGAGATGACCCTGACCGAGGCGCTGAAACGGAATGCCTTTGCCATTTCTCCCCAGCACAAAAGATCCATCTTACGGGGAAGTGTTCTATCTGAATTTATTCACAAGACACATGTTCTGTTTCTTGATTATGGCTTCATAATCAAGAAATCTCTGTTACC
The DNA here is from genome assembly GCF_017591425.1 of Ochotona curzoniae. Lineage (NCBI taxonomy): Eukaryota > Metazoa > Chordata > Mammalia > Lagomorpha > Ochotonidae > Ochotona > Ochotona curzoniae. Next base: position 24,980,655 of record NW_024464939.1, on the reverse strand, counting down.
CTATTATACTTAAATCTCCATTACTCTATTACATTCCTCTTTTGTACATGAATTACAAAGTGAAAATGGGCTAAACCTAGGCAAATAAATAAGCCAGAAATATCTTCTACAGTATTAGAAGCAGCTTATAGACCAGAAGACATAATATTTTAAAAATATCAATGTTCTTTAAACTGATCTACTGATACAATTTCTATGAGAATCCTAACTGGCTTCTCTGTTGAAAGTGGCACGCTGATACTAAAACCCATATGAAATTACAAGAGTCTCAAAACAGTCAAAACAATAAAAACAAAAACAAACAAACAAACAAAAATGTAGCGAAATCACATTTCCTGATTTGCAAAATAAACATGAAATAATGGTAATCAGGACAGCGTGGTACTGGCATAAAGAAAGACACAAAAATTGAAGGAATACAGTATAGAAATAAACCTGTTTGTGAACAATCAAGTGGTTTTCTACAGATACCAGGACCATGTGGTCAGGCAAAGAGAAAATGTTTCTCTTTCTCTCTTTCTTTCATTCTTTCTTTCTTTCTCTCTTTCTTTCTTTCTTGGTAAATTGACACATGATATGGGGATAAAAAGAGGGTGGACACTTCCCTCAGACCAAAATTAATTGGAAATAGATCAAAGACATAAAATGACACCTAAATCATAACAATTTTAGAATAAAATGCATGGATAAATTTTCATGCTGCAGATTTGGTAATAGATTATTAAATATCATATCAAAGCATGGATAATAAAATAAAATATAGATATCTTGAACATCATGTAACTTAAAAATGGACATGTCAGAAAAGTTCCAATGGTATTTTAATAAAATGAAAGAGAAATTCAAAGAACAGAAGAAATACTGAAAGTTTATATATCTAGGGCCCAGCGTGATAGCCTGGAAGCTAAAGTCCTCATCTTGCTCGCACTGAAATCACATATGGGTGCCAGTTCTAATCCCATTCTGGGATTGGTTCTACTTTCCATTCAGTTCCCTGACTGTGGCGTGGTAAAGCAGTCAAGCATGGCCCAGGACCTTGGGACCCTGCACCCATGTGGAAGACCCTGAGGAGGCTCCTGGCTTCAGATTGGCTCAGCTATGGCCATTGAGTCAACTTGATGAGTAAATCAATGAACAACAGATCTTCCTCTCTGTCTCTCCTCCTGTATATCTGACTTTCCAATAAAAAGTAAAGTAAATATTTAGAAAAAGTAAAACAAATACATATGCATGACCTGTGGGCATCCGTGGTGCTAGCAAGGACAGGAAGAGGATCCTTGGGAATAGAAGGATGTGGGGGGTGGTTCACAGAGGTGGTACAGATGGAGGGCCCAGGTTGTCCTGGGTGGAGGTAGAACAAATAAATGCATGCAAAAAAAAATACATATGCATGTATATGCATATATAAACATAAATATAAATAAAAAATGAATGAAAATACACAGAAGAATCCCACAATTGGAAGATATTTGTTGCCACAATGGTGGAAGAATAAAAAAGCTGGAAGAACTGAGTCAAAGTAAGAAAAGTATTCAGTATTAAAGGCCAAATTTGAGTTATGGGAGTTCCAGAAGGTACAGAAAGATAAACTGTGTTTAAAATTGTATTCAATGAAATAATAAAGGAAAGCTTCCCTAATCTGGAGAAAGAATTGGGAAACAGAATACAGGATGGGCACAGAAGACCTAACAGGATTGACCAAAAGTGATCTCCACCATGACTCATGATACTCAAGCTCTCTTCAGTCAAACATAAGGAAAAGATCCTTAAACGAGCAAGTGAAAAAAAAAAAAACAAAACAGTTGACATATGGAGGAAAAGGAAAAATTGTCAGCCCAGAATAATGTACTCAAAACAGCTTTCCTTTGTATTTGAAAAGGAAATACAATTTTTCAACAGTAAAGTTGAAAGAATATACCTCTTCCAAAGCTGCCCTACAGATGATACTTAAAGATGTTCTCTTGACAGAGAAAATGAATAGTACCCACCAAAACCAAAGGCAAATGCGAAGAACATCCCAGTAAAATAACAACAGAAGACTAAACCAATGAACAGCCCATTCCTAACATGACAGGACCAAATTACCACCCATTCTTATTAACCCTGAATGTAAATGGTTCCCAGAACTTATGGAGCTGCATTGTAAAATCATAATCATAATCACAATCATAAATGAAAAAAATTAATAAATAATAAAAGAAGAACACAACTACTAATAAGGGAAAATGTGAATGAGATTTTTCCAAAGAAGACAAAATGTCAATAAGTTCTTGATAACAATGCTTGACAAGATTATTAAACATAGAAATTCAAATAAAAGTCATGATGAGATGTTCTAAGTTGACTAGAATAAATATGCTCGACAACAGTGTTGACAGTGATGTGGACAAATTAGAAACCACTCTACTTGTGGTAATGTAACATCATGTATTCACTTAGGAAACACTCAGCTGATTACTTAAATGCTCAAATTAAGGATACCCTATTATATCTAAATTCTATTTCGACATACAACCCCAAAACAAAAATTTTCTACAAAAAAAATTGTAACAAAAATAATTATGATAACATTATTCAGAGTAGGCAAAACGCTGAAATAACCTAACGCCCATCTAATCATGAACAGGCAAACAAAATGTATCAGTATAATGAAAAGTTGCTGACAATTTGGGTGCTTTCTTGAAGTAAGCGAAAGAAGCTAGTCTTGAAAAGTCACATATTATATTATTCTCTTTCCCTGAAATGCTGACAAGGGTGAGTCTATAGAGTCAGAAAGAGGATCAGTTGTTACCTAGGACTGGAGAGGATGGAAGAGAGAAAACTGGTTAGCCAAATAATACAGGAGTTCTTTCTGAGATGGGAAAATTGACTGTGGTGCTATTTATGTATGTATGCTAACAACCATTGAAATGTACATTTTAAATGCATGCGTTATAGAGTAATTAAATTGTATTTCAATGAATTTGTTACAAATGAAGTGACTTTTACAACATTAGCAGCAGATTCCGTGGAGGAAGGGTGGAGTTTCTCACACATGCTGTCCCGTCCTTGCGTTCTCAGGACAGCTTGACAGGCCGTATCTTTGGAGAACCTCGGTTTATGAACTCTAGTCTTTCCCACTACTGATTTAGGGGTCAAAGTCCCTAGTTCCTTTCAGATTTTCTCCTTGACATTGAACTATCCTTGACATTTGGCCTTCTCTTGTCTAAAAATGCTTTTATAATTTAAAAAAGCAAGAACACTTGTTTTCTTTGGGATCTTCGATTTTGTTTTATTTTATTATTTTTAAAAGTATTTATTTTATTTTTATTGGAAAGTCAGGTATACAGAGAGGAAGAGAACAGGAAAATTTCACATCCACTGATTCACTCCCCAAGTGACCACCACGGCTGAAACTGAGCCAATCCGAAGCCAGGAACCCAGGAGCATCCTCCAGGTCACCCATATGGTGGCGCAAGGTTCCAGTTTTTGGGGTTGTCCTTGGCTGTTTTCCAAGGCCACAGTCAGGGAACCAAACTGAAAGTGGGGCCTCTGGGACATGAGCAGGCATCCATATGGAATCCCTATTGAAGCAAAAACCATGCTGAGCCTGGGCTCTGCAATTTTAAAGAAAAAGAAAGTATTTAATAAACTAAGACGGGTAGATATATGTAAATACAGCTTTGTATAGTCCTCAGAACTGATAGTCATGTATTATATCTTGCATGAGATATAAAGAGAAGTAAGCCAAGTATAGAGGTAAGAATTTACTTGCATGAAACAACTGGCACATGCCTTTAGTTTTTAAATCCTAGTTTGAAATTTTGATGTAACTGATGGCACTGCGGTGCCCATGTTGACACTCTGCTCATGAGAATTACAGCAGTACTGGCTCTAGCATCTAACAGCTATTCATTCCATGTCGATGGCCATCAGCTCTTAGATGTCCTATTAGGAAAGAGCTCATGAACTCGTACTCTAAATCAGATGTTTTATGATTGGAAGGTGATTACAATCCTTATTGAAACATCATCATTTCATATTTGATTAGATATTTATTTCAAGAGTGCTGAGCACTTTAAGAGCACCAGAACAGACACACTGGTAGGAATGTGTTTTAGAAAAGATGGACTCTAAATTTACCCGTGAAGTCACAGAATGACTCCTAGAAAATGCTCATTTCAAAAAGCTCTTCATTGAATTTGTTTGCTTTTTTCCATCTGAATAAAATTAGTTCTAAGGTTCTATTTAAACATTTCAAGTATTTTAACTTATTTTTTCCTGTATAAAGTGGACAGATTTTACATATTTCTCAGTACAGATTTAGAAGCTCAGTGCAGCTTCCCATCCTCACCTCCCTCCTGTCCGTGTTCCACACTCACCCTCCTCATTCCTTCTTCCTTTTTTAAAATGGCAAGCTTCGACTTCACTTTGAAGTTCAAGTCATCTTGCACGTACTACGTGTATTTCATTTTCATAGACAACCCCAAGACTGTAAGTTTTCTTCCTGATTATTTCAATATATAAATGTGTCTCTGCCAACATAAGTAAAAACAGTACTGAATCTATAATTAAGAGTTAATTCAAAATGATTTTTTAATAGCGTATGTTCCCCCTTTATATACCATTCTCCCTAGCTCCTATGACAGTACATGAAATATAGTGAATATTTCACAAATATTTTTCAAAGGATAATAAATATTATATTTATTATTGACATTAATATATTTGAAAATAATTTAACGGCCCGGGGCCATCGCCTAGCAGCTAAAGTCCTCACCTTGCACACGCCAGGATCCCATATGGGAACCAGTTCTAAATCCGGCAGCCCCGTTTGCCATCGAACTCTGAGTTTGTGGCCTGGGAAAGCAGTCGAGGTTGGCCTTAGGCCTTGGGATCCTGCACCTGAGTGGGAGACCTGGAAGAAGTCCCTGGCTCCTAGCTTTGCATTGGCTCAGCTGAGGCTGTTGTGGTCACTTGGGGAATGAACCATCGGATGGAAGATCTTCTTCTCTGTCTCTCCTCCTCTCTATAGATTTGACTTTCCAAAAATAAAGTAAAATAATTCTTTAAAAAATAATTTCATTGGGCCCGGCGTGATGGCGCAATGGTTAAGGTCCTCGCCTTGCACGCCCGGGATCCCATATGGGCACCGGTACTAATCCCGGCAGCCCCCAATTCCCATCCAGCTCCCGGCCCGGGAAAGTAGTTTCTTTCCAGTTTCTAGGAAAAGCAGACTTCTATAAGCCAGTGCAGAAAAGAATGGGGAAACCAGTTGTTTTCTTGAACCTTTCTTCACAAAGGGTTCTCATCTGGCGAGACCTGCTATTAATACCTGCATATAACTAACACTTTAGAAATTTGTTTTTAATTGAGTTGCGTTTCAGAATGGTCCCTTTTCGTTGACAGTTGTGTTCATGTCACTGTTTACACTTGCCTGTCTTCTGAGGTAGGCCATGAGAGCCGCACTGAGGCGTAAGGGCTTCTGTGACTATTGTTCGCATCAAGGATGCTAGGTCCCTGCCACTTCACTTCATCTCAGTTTCACTTCTTGGCTTCTTTCTGTTGGTTCTTTAAAGTCTGGTATTTCCTCTCATATTTCTTCTAGCTTGAAACTACCCAACATGTGTTTTTCCTTTCTTACTTACTCTTTTGCATAATACTGCTTTCATCAATTTTCTCTCTCTCTCTTTCTCTCTCCCTCCTTGAGAGATCAGGCTTCCATTTTCCTGTTTTAATATCTTGCAAGACTGTCTCCATTTTTGCCACTTCAGCTTTCTCTGGAGCTTGTCACACCAAGGAGTGCTCCTCATAAGAGAACATATATTATGTCCTTTTTTACTGACTGGTTGTAAACATTTTAAGCTTTTAAATGTGTTCCATTTTTCGGTCTCTCTCACACTCACAAATCAGTTCCACTTTAAATTTTATTCTGTCATTCCTTTATATTTTGTTGTCTTTTTTCTTCTTTCATTTTTGTGACTCTTCTCATTTTTCCCTTTCTTATTTGACTTCTTTGCCTATAGAAGTGGCAATTATAATTCCATTCTTATTTATTTATTTTTCTCTCTCTGCTTCTTTTGAGTTCGTTTTGGGCAGCAGTTTGACTTAGCCATTAAAATGACTGTATCCCACATTATTACTGGGTTCAATTTCTCTGATTGTTGACTCCAGTATTCTGCTCATGAAGAGCCTAAGAGTCATTATGATGACTCATGTAATCAGATTCAAGTCACATATGTAGGAGACTGCAAATTTGGACTTGGCCATTGTGGGCATTTGGAAAGTGAACCAGTGGATAAGGATCTCTCTCTCTGTCTCTCTATCTATCTGTCTCTCTCTTTCTCAATTTCTCAAACAATGAAAGAAAGAAAGCATTCGTTTTAATTACTATTATATTAAACATATTGCCTCATCACAGTTCAGTAGTTTCATTCATTTACATTAACTCACCTATTTTCTCATTTGCAACATAAAATAACAATTAGGTTCATGACCATGAGAATGAAAATCAATGAACTTAATCCTTAAGATTCATTTTTGGCTCTTTAATCTGACTGCTGGCTTTGTAGCAGGTTAAACCTCAGCTCATGCATCCCATATGGATTTCAGTTCAAGTCCCAGCTCCTCTACTTTCCATCCAGCTCCATACTTGTGTGCCTGGATAAACATCAAAAAGGGGCCCAAGACTTTAGGGTCCCACCTGCTTGTGGAAGACCTAAAAAAAGCTCTTGGCTCCTGGCTGTGGCTTGGTCCAGCCTAGGGCATTTCAGCTATCTGAGGAATAAACCAGCAGATAGAAAATGTTTTGTTTTCTTACTTGAAGTTCTGCCTTCAAAATGAAAAAAAAAATCAACCTGGCTGTTTTTAAATATCATTTAAAAATTGTTTTTTATGATATAGTTCGCTATGCTCAAGGATTAACCCTTCCACTCTGCCCCTTATCCATTCCCACTGTTTTTCCCTCTTTAATTGCAGTTGTATAGTCTTTTATCAACAATTACAAGTTCCACATTCTGCTACTTAAGTGTATTATGCATTGTAGTTATAGGCAACGATAGGAAATCCAGCATCCTATTAATGTTGAGATATATTTAACAGTTTCATTGGAGCTCTATTTTTTATTTGGGAATAGAAATGCATACTGCAATGTCTTCCCATCAATAACTTATCTTTTTTGGGGTTTGCTTTGCTTTGCTTATTTGGAGTCACACTTTATCCCTCATTCGCCTTACATCACATGCTAAACTTGTTTCTGTTTCATAAATCTGATTCTTTTTCTTTCTCCCTGTGAATACTTATAGACCTGGTACGTGCAATAGTGTTATAGCCTCTAACTTACCACAGCTCAACTCTGTCCTTGTTCTGGTTCTCCTTCATGTCTTCTGGAACATGATTTCCATGTTTTCATTCTACAAAATATAAGCCATATTTCATATTCAAAAATAATGTCAGTATTTCATATTAACCTAATACACTCCTTAACCTATCTATAAATACCCTGTAATCTATTACAGGTGATCATTATTTCCAGATATGCCCCAGAAATTTCTGCATGCTTTTTTCCGTGAGCTAAACCTACTCTTCCTTTCAGTTTGGTTATATTCTAAGCCCTCACTAAACACGCTGTCCTGTTTATTGGTAGACACATGAAATGTTTGTAAAAGCTTTATCTCTAATGGTCTAGTAGGCATGAAATGCCCATGGAACAGAGCAGAAGTCCTCGTCAGCAGGGTTCCTGTGTGCCTTATATAGTATCGGTGGGACAACAAAGGAATCCTTACCATCACACTTGAACAAGCACGTCTGAATACCGGTGATCTTTTGTTTATAGATTTCAAACAGCAAAGCACTAAATATAAATTCTGGGCATTACTGATTAGCCTCTTGAAATAACTGTTTTTCAGAGTGAATAATAATGAGTATTTTGCTTATGTACTGATAGAGAGACTATAAGATTATATTCCTTCTTTATGTGCTTAAAGAAGAGAAACTGAAGTATTTGAAATTTTGTTTTCCTCAAGTACAAATGTTTTAGTATTTTGCTGAAATAACACAGGACTTGTGAATTCCTCTTGTGTAGTGGCTACATTTATCTGCTGTGGAAGAGACGTTTTATTGTTATAGCTTTTATTGCCAGAATCAGCCAGAATCTTAGTGCTCATGCAGGGATGGATATCGGCCACTGATGGGCACACCCTTGCCTGACATTGATGTGCATATGGATAAAAATCATCAAAGAAGGATACTAGAAAGAAAGGAGCAGGTTGAGTTCTTTCTGTTTGGGAGGCTGCTTAGCCAAGTCTTTCTCCTCTTCCTTCCCTTTCTCCAGATTTCTCCACAGAATATCTTTCTTTAGCCAGCTCGAAATCTTTTTTTTTTTTTTTTTTAATCTGGCTCCATTCTATCATTCTTTATTGGCTATTTCCTAATCTGGGAGAATGACATTGCATTCCTTTGCTGATTTCTGCCGATTAAAGTTGAACAGACATCCTTTGCCCATGGGCTCCTTATAACAATGCTCACAGACAGGACTGTCTCCCACTTCTCCACCGACAGTATAGGAGGGGCTGCTAGTCTGAAGAATTAGCCCAACTCTGGGATAGGAACAATGCCCAGGACCTTCTGTCAGCCGCCAACCTTGCTGACTACTGGCAGGCCTTCTTGAATGAACCAGTTCTGTCCTGAAAGGAAAGATGACTTACTAATGTCTACTCCTCTCCTGTAAGCATCAAAAATGAAATAAAATAAAATAGCAATGTAGACGTCATGTAGTTGACTAGATGTTTTCCTCAGTGGCAAAGTGATGTAAATATAAACGAATCCTCAAGCATTTCGGTCTGATGGATAGTGATGGCACAGCTTCTGGATTTTTGTCACTATGGGTTGCTTTATTGGATCTCTCCTCTGGGATTTTAACATCCAACCGTGCATGAGAAGTCATCTTTCCTCCTATCACCCAAAAAGAAAATTTAAGCACTTTATGCTCACTTGGGGGCAGGGAGGGGCAGAATATAATTAATTCATGGTTTTACCGTGCAGGGACCTAACTCGATTCGATCTCCAGGAAATAAATGACATCCCAGGTGGTAATGTGCTTGCTGCTTGAATGACTTACTTTCTCTGCTTTCTTTGCCTAATCACCCTGATGACCCCTGTGTCCGACCCCCATCCAAGCCCCCCAGGAATTACTAACTTTGCGGTGAACTGTAGGTATTCTGTGGAAGCATACACCAGTTTATGCTTGCTTTCAGGAGCTTTTATTATCACTCTAGGACTTGCTACTCAAGTGCATATAGTTTTGGTCCCAATATTCTTCTTCTTCCTATACAGTTCTCTGAATCATCTAAAATATCAGCATGTTTTCTGCACACATATTTTGTTAGAATTTACCAATATATGTATAGTTATGCTTAGCTTAAAATGTATAAAAGGGTTCTCCAGGTTTTTGAAGTAGGGGGCCATGAATTGGGTTGAGTAACTAATTTAGAACAATGATACTGAAAATATTAACAAGATAAAAATAAGATGCTTATGGTCAACGATTAGGTTAAATTTTATGTAGTAAGTACAAATATATGATTGTACAGCTGAATTCTTCTGGATGATCAGTGTCTGGATATAGAAAGAAGAGGAACCTAAATGTGAATTAAAGGTGATTGATTTTCAGGTTATGTGCATGTGCACATGTGTGCGTATTGATGAATAGACATTTATAAGTATCTAGTTCTATCTTCCCTAATCTGCTTCAGATTTTCTCTTTATGGCAAAACGTGTATTTTCTTTAGTGTTAAACACAGCAGAACGAGCAAAAGTCTTTGATCAATTCTCCGTGGTTTTTATCTTGTTTTATTTTGTTTTTGGAGTTTGAGCTTCAACGTGTAGACACCTATATTTTTTGTTGTTCATGTGATTTGATTTATTCCTAATTGATGGGAAGTTGCTCTGGACGTTGGTGATTTGGGCTTATGATATGAAGAAAATGCTTATCTGACATGTGCTCTCGTTTTTAATGTAGGCACACATGTAAAATTCGTATGGCTTTCCTTCTCCTGCCCCTACCTCAGAAAGCAAGATGCATTTAGCTTTGAGCTGTGGAAAGCTGCGGCTGAGGCGTCTCCGAGACCGCAAAGGCATTAACATACACGGTCATTGTCTGTGCTGTGTCCCTGTGCAGCTTTCTATAATAAAACAAGCCGCATCAAATAGGCTAGGCTGTAATATTAGGTAAAATCTAATTTCAGTTTGGTTATCATATAGTGTTCATTTCCCTAAGGGAGGGAAAAAAATTAAATTTGTAAGCTTAAGATTCCAGCTGAAGTAGGAGAAAGTATGAGCGGTTTGCTTCTGCCTTTTATTATTCACTTTATGAATTAGCTTTAGTTTACTTGTTTCGATCGGTGTCGACATATTTCTGAATACTATTAGCATAGCAATCAGGGCTGTTCTCAGGTTATTGAATGGTGTGTTGACTTCCGAAATAAATAGATATGCAGTGTGAAGGGCGAGCTGTCACTTTAGGAGAGCTTTCCTGATCTAAATTAAAAGGCACTTCTAATTGAAAACTAGAATAGCAGAAGGGTTAGAGAGACAATGAAACAGCTCAGTCCCTTTCAATTTTCAGAGGATTCTGTTAGTGAACGTAAGAGAAAAAGTAAAATGAAAATATTAAATTACAAATTGCAATTTAAGGAGCAAGATTAAATTATACCTAAATAACTGCATTGTCGTGAAGCAATGTTAGATGTGAGATTTAAAGACTCGCAGTGCGTCTGAATTTTCACCCTTCTATTCTGATTTATTTTTTTTTAACTTAATGTGCAATTTTGTATGCCAGTAAATGTAACTCTATTTATGAAAAAAGAAATCAGTCCTCAAAGACTTTTCATTTTGTACATTGTGCTTTTTAATTCATTGTTGGATTTAGTTTTGGGGTGTCTTTTATCCTACCTAAGAGGATATGTCATGGGCAGTATACAACAGAGGAAGGACAATTTTATAAAATCTCAGGTAATCAGTCATGAGTTGTCCAAGGGAAAAAATTTCAGAAATCATTCCAGCAGATCAATTGTGAAGTCAAGAAATAGATGAAATTATTAGCTCTTGGAGTGATGTGAATACTTACCAGCTGTCTGAGTCTATATATTTTGGTCCTCGAAGGGTTAACAATTGAGGCCTGTCTATAGCTCATTTCTATAGTAACAGCAAGACTGAGACTTTTTATGGGCACCTAATAATTAGAAAGTGCTAGAAGGTATAACAATATAATGAATCAAAACTGATAGACTTGTGGGTTTCCATAGAAACATGTATAATTATGATAATCGGTCCCTGGCGTACCCTCAGAATCGTATACATTCAGTTAAATGCAATAAACATTAGGCACTATTTAGTGAGCTGTGATGCAGATTAACAGTGTGAGATGCAGGGAAGCTATGAATAAAATTGCTGTACAGTTTATCTCAAACTAATTTCCCAGATTGCTTTAATAGATGTAGTGTGTGCATGTGAAAAATTGAAAGTATATTTTTGTTAGTGGTAGAGCTAACAAAGATAATATTTCATAAAGTGGCTGACTGTTAATTTCAGTACAGATCAAAATGGGCCATGACACATTATTCAGGGAGAGATCCCAGAGCCCTCAGAATAAATGGCAGATTGGCTATCCCTTTGCTGATTTATTTTAAAAGTAAATTATAAATCTTTTTATAGTCGTCCACTTTCCTTTAACCTTTTCTCTCCCTTCGTCCACCTTTCCATTACAGGAATAATTTTCGCTGCCCTGTTATGAGGAAAGAAAATGGTGTAAGTGAATGTTCTTCCTTGATGGAATCCAGAAAAAGGCAGCAGTTCCTTGCCGCTTCCTTGCACATTCAGCTTTTAATTTTCCCCGAGCTTCTAGTCTGCAAATGTGTTAGGCCTGAACACACTCAGAGGCCTATGAAATAGCCAGACTCCAAAGACAAACAAACAAAAAGATGCGGAAAGGGCTGGTGTGTATGTTGTGTTGGATGTGGGGGGAGGGAGGGCTACCATGGAAAAGGCAGTGTTTTTAGGATGTGAACTAGTCTCTTAACGGATTTTTCTAGTTTCCCCCTCCAAGAAAATAATATAGCAATTTGAAAGACGGTGGACTGCTCTGGATAGACGGTGGGACCTGGGACAAGGCTATGTGGGATGCAAGCGATATGCGAATATTTTATCGGAGTGACAGCAAGGGGAAGAAGCATCTAAGCTTGCGTGTGTGTGTGTGCGTGCGTGTGCATCTATCAATATTGCCCTCTTCTGCCAATGCCCGTGATAACCTCTCAAGCACATTTTAAACAAGAGAAACGTGAGCTTCCCCTGAAGCAGGTGGGATGAGAAGGGTGATAAGGCTCAGGGAGATATGAGAGCCCTTGGCAGTGGAGAGGGTAGAGCTTCAGGATGAAATTACCCAAATGTGCCGCATTATCTCTTGCACTAACTTAAAAAAAATAAAATAAAATCAAGGCCTTTGTGGTGAGGAAATGCTTTCCCAGCCAGCTCCAGAGCAGTTCTTAGATTTGACAATGTAGCTGGAGAGGTCTTTCTCCCGATTTCCTTGCGTGGCCACAGCACTCGGCCCAGGGGGCCTTTTAGAGTCACATGGCAGTGTACATCAAGCCTTTCCTCTCTCTGTCCTGATTGTGCTACTTTCTAATACTATAATGGAGCTCCACAAAAGCTTCTAGTTCCTGCCTGGCGGGAGCTGAAGTGTGCAGGGTGTGGGGGAGGGAGGTTGGCCATGTTTTCTCTGCCAGCCGAACTTTCCACACCGTTTTTCCATCCTTGAGCTTTCCAGACTCACAGCTACGAGAGCAAGCTCAGAAGATTCATTGAATGAAAACACAAATGGTTAAAGATTTTCTGAGGGTTTTTTTTTTTTTTTTTTGCGTTTCTAGAAAGCATTTTCATTTCTCTTTGTCTCTCTGTCTCCCTTTCTGTTATCTAGCTGGCAAATAAAAGCATAGTATATAACCTTTCTTTTAAATTCATTTCAAAGGATTTAACGTGTGTTTTAGTCAAACTCCAGCATTCTTCTGTCTTCATAATTTCATACAGTGATACGAATGGCTCAGAGCTTTCTCCCCAGTATTTACAGTGTGTCATTCCAACTTATCTAAAGAGTTTCTATAGCATGGTTGATACACACATTCGTGAATATATTAGCAGACAATTATTCAACAAATATACAGTAAAGATTTATTGAACAATCACATATTTGTTCACATGTAGCTTATTTCTGCATTTATGAAACCACAGTAATGAGCACAGGTACACATATGCATGAGAATTCAGTACGAGGATGTTGCATTTTACAAGGATTCTCAGGACTTATCATGGTAAATTATGAATGTATGGAATTAGATAAGATAGGACTGCAGTATTTTTAACACTTTTCTGTTACGGGAAGGCATCCTCCATAGTGGTTGAATGAGAAGTCCATGTTGATATCCATTGATGGAGATTGGTAGATATAATGTGTTAATGATGTCCAGGGAAGTATTGATTTTATATGTAGCTGTAACAGTCTGTATCATCACTCAATCTATTCCTATACAAACACTGAGATGTTGCTGCCAATTCTTTGAGTAAGAAATTCTGGAACAGAGTTAAGTGAACTACATGTACAAGTTGTTTGCTCTTTACCTCAATGAGTATGTGTTGAGACTTCACTGCGCTATTATTAGCAAAGTATTTTAGTAAAAGGAAATCATCACTGATCAATGTTTCCACCCTGTTTCAGATTGTACAAGAATTTGAAACGCTTGTGGAAATTTGAAATAAAGGGTAAACTTACATGATGCAAATGTTTTGCAATCTATGCATTATTGATTGTTTTTAAGATTTATTTATCTATCTATTTTAATTGGAAAGTCAAATTAACAGAAAGGAGGAGAGACAAAAAGGAAGATCTTCCATCTGCTGATTTACTCCCCAAATAGCCACAGTGACCTGAACTGAGCCAATCCGAATCCATGAGCTAGGAGTCTGGTGTCTCTTCTGGGTCTCCCACATGGGTGCAGGGTCCCAAGGCCTTGGGCCACCCTTGACTGCTTTCTCAAGCCACAAACAGTGAGCTGGAAGGGAAGCAGGGCCCATATGGGATCCTGGCGAGTATGAGGCGAGGACTTTAGGATAGGCTAAACCAAACAAGCTAGGCTACTGTGCCAGGCTCTGCATTACTGCTGTATACAACATGCTTCTAGGCAGCTTTCAAAGCCTGTAAAGATACTCTGTGTACATGGATATATCACATGCATTGATTTTTCCATAAAAACAAACAACTTTTAATTTATTTCCACAAACTTTTTGAGTATCTTTGCTTTTTAGTGGCAGAAAGTAGAAAACAAATAAGGAAATATGTAACAATCAATGATGGAATAAAATGCAATAAGAGCAAAATAGAAGGAGAACACAGATAAGCGAAGGGAATGCTTTGGTTTTGCTTGAGCATACTGAAAGTTAAGTGTCTAAACCCTAAAGTGTGTTTCATACTTCCCCTGAATCTTAGTATTTATTGTAGAATATTTTTAAAAAGCAAAAGCAAAACTTAACAGTCGCCAACTCTGTAGCAGGCGCCTGGTGGTATATGAAGGCTTATTTTCCCCCATTCCTCGTTTGTCGCTTCTATCTGCCCTGAGAGGTAAGCAGGCATTAGTATTTTCATTTTGCAGGGAAGAGAGCAGGAACTCAGTGTTGCTAGCCTCAGGTCACACATCTGATAGGCTGCGACTTAACTCCAGTTCTCCTTACTCCAAAGCCCAGGCTCAGTTATCAGCCCTTTGCCTGTATATGTTAAGAACAAAGAATAATTAGCATCTTAAGCACCACACAACATTTTTCCCAGCTTTTTCTTTTTTGCTATTTCTGTGGTTCAATAATTCTTTCTGTCTGGGGGAGGCAAAGAAGGAAGGCTTGACTGGACATATCCTCACCCAATCCTACTCTGTTTTACTTTCTCCCATGCACCGCACACAGCTATTATGCTTAGCTTCCTTATTCTTGCCTTCAGGGATTTGTACGGTAGAAATCCTATCACGTGGCTGAATCTCAGCTGCTTATTTTTAGTCAAGGGCTGCTGCTCAGAGCATTCTTCTGCACTTTCTCTTACACTGCACATTATGTCTTTAAAGTCAAATTGATGCTGTTCCACAGAACTTACAGACTTTCGGAGTGCTGTCTTTTAAAGGAGCCTAGTTCAATTATTATTATTATTGTCTTACCTATTCATCAATAAGAAATGGAAGTTGATTTTGTTACATTTATTTATCCCTTTTTTTCGTTTACCTGTATGTTTGGTCTTTTGCAATATTACAGAAGCATTTCCATGGGAAAGAACATGTGATTTTTCTGATCTTCAGGATTTGGGAAATGAGAGGTGACAGTTTTCAACATCATTATACATTGATCAGCACTTTGCTTTCAAAGAGGAGGTATATGTACGTTTAAAAGAATGAGAGTGATTATATTATACATATAATGAACATGCCGTATTTGCATATTACAATCATCATCACTGGGGACTTTAATTAACACTGATAACCTCTTAACAATACTGCTATATTAAACTACATTTTTTCTTTATCTCACTGAAATGATCAATGTTAAGGTTTGGCACAGTGGGTAAGTCTTCTGCTTGTGAAACTGGCATCCCAGTTTCTGGAATTCCGATTTGAGTCCCGGCTGCTTTGATTCTGATCCAGCTTTCTGCTAATATTCATGGAAAGGCAGCAGAAGATGGTCAAGATGCTTGGGCCTTTGTCAACCCCATGGGAAACACAAATGGAGTTCCAGGTTCCTGATTTCCATCTGTCCCAGTCCCAGCTGTTGGGGTCATCTGCTAGGCAATCCATTGAGTGGATCTCTCTCTCTCCTTCTGGGTCATTCTATTAAGTAAGTAAACACATAAACAAGCCTTTAAAAGCAGAGATATAATACAGCGTACATTTGTGCTTTATACTTTTATATGAACAGGGGAATTCCTCTTCCTTGGAGGTTTATCTGTATGACTCTGATGACTTCTTTGATGATAGAGTTAAGATTAACTAATATTTTGATGTGTTTGATTTAGCAAATCTTTTAGTTTGGTGTCATGACTACCTAAATGCTTTTCAGGAGAGGAAACATCTCTTTGAAAGCAACTTCAGGTGAATGCGTGAAGTAAGTAGGCTACATTCAAGGACAATAAAAACCTTCCCTTTTCAGAAATGATTTTTTTTTTCAGTTTTTCAATTCATTTATGAGAGAGAGGAAGAGAATTCTCTCATTCACTGTTTTATTTCCCACACATGTGAGGACCATCAGGGTTTGACTGAACCGTAGCAATGACTCGAGAAATCAATCTAACACTTCCTTGTGGGTGGCAGTGACGAAAGTACTTGGATCACAGTCTACGATTTTCCAGGGTTTTCATCAGTAGGGATTAGGAGCCAAACCTGGGAACTGAAGTTGATGCTCTAATGTGGAATGTGGATGTTCTATCTGCTAGAACAAATGGCTAATGGGCTAGAAGAAATTCTTACCCAGGGTTTCCCAAATTTAATTGTAGTCATTTTCTAGATGGAAAAAGAAAAGGAAAAAAAATTCCTGTCCTTTGCTTTATTTGTGATTTCCTAGTATTATTCAACTCACATTTTTTTGTTTTGTTTTATTTTGTCTGTGTTTTCCGCTTTCAGAATTTGAGAACAGAAAGTTATTTAGGAAAGTCATTATGAATACTGATACATTCCAATATTCACTGTGTTTGTGAAATGGGCCTTATTCATTAAAAAAATAAAATGCTCTATTGAATTTGATATTTTATTTTAAAAGAGGGAAGGGAGAGAGAAAGAGAAAGATTGATCATCTATTAGCTCACTCTCCAAAAGCTTACAATGGCTGAAGACTGAGCCAAGTCAAAGCCAGAAAACTGGAACTCTGTTGGGGTCCTCCAGCTGGGTAGCAGAGACCCAAACACTTGAGCCATCACTTGTCCCCCAGAGTGTCTATTCGAGAAACTAGAGTAGACAACAGAAGTAGCACTCAAAACCAGGCATTCTGATATGGTGATCAGATGTCTTAAAAACACTGTGCCAAATCTCACCCCGAAATGTTGTTTATGAAGTTCAAAGTACTTCTACTCTTCTTCATGATGTTTTGTCAGCTGGCTCAGTCCAGGCTCTTGTCTTCAATATATGAAATAATTAAAAGATGAGACATAGATAAAAATCAATAGACAGCCCAGCCTTCTTTTTAAGCCTCGCAAAAAGGATCCTTTTAGGAAGGAGTGTAGACATGCTCATGACACAGCGGCACCCAATGAATTTCAGGCCCATCTATTTGTAAGAGAAGAGGCATGCAGGGGGTTGTGTAGCTAAGGATGGGTTTGATAGAATATTCAATGGGGGTACATTTTGCAGTAGGATTGTATACTTTCAGATTCTGTGTTTGTGTTTTAGAAATCTGGGATGTGTCTTGGCATCAGGTACATGATAGGAATCAGAATGCCAGCCATAGTAATTCAAGTGTTGCTTGAAACACCTTCATGGCATATCAGAGAGCCAATTCAAATGTCACCTCTTCCACTTCCTACCCTGCATCCTACTAACACATCAGATGGCAGATGATGGCTCCAGTACAGGATCCCAGCCATTCATGTTGGAGATTCAGATGAAATTTTGGGTTCGGGATTCTCACTGGCATACTCCTGGTTGTTAGAGGGGGACTTTTTCTTTCCGGTCACTACATTTTTACAATGAAATAAGCAATAATGCAGATAGAGTCCAGGACCTGGCGCTATGGCTCAACTGGCTAATTCTCTTCCTGCAAATTCCTGCACCTCATACAAGTGCTTGTTTATGACCCGTTTACTCCACTTTGTATCCAGCTCTCTGCCTGTGGCCTGAGAAAGCATCACAGGATGGCCCAAAGCCTTGGGACCCTGAAGAAGCTCCTGGATTTGGATTTGGCTCAAGCTGGCCTATGTGGCCATTTGAAGAGTGAACCAGTAGATGGAAGATCTTTCTCTCTGTCTCTCTTCTCTGTGAGTCAGTATTGTCCAATAAAAAGAAATAAAAATATTTAGAAAAAAAAGGAAACAGTCCAAGAAAGAATATTTTGAGTGTGGGGATATGAAATATTAAGGAATGCACTTATGTGAAAAATCCATCCTGCCTCTGTAATATAAACCAAAAGGACACTGAAAATAGGATTTCCTTCAACTTAGGTTTCCTAACCTGGTGACTAACAGACCCTATGATCTATAGTGATTCCCACAATGTAAATGACCATCATGTTTCTGGAGTTCTGAGGAACTTTGGATGTGGCATGTAAGAATAGTTATGTTACAATTAACAGGGAGGCACTTGCTCTGTTCTAAATTCTGTTGCAGGATCCCTGTCATCAAAGAGTTGTGTCATCACCAGATGTGCCAGCAAGGTCCGTTTCTTCTGAATTGATTTCCTTACATTGCATTTTCTCTTTACTTTATAAATGATTTTTGGGCTTGATTATATATATCTTAAATTATAGCCACTAGAGTTAATTGTACAATTCAGTGCTTTGAATCCTCAAGGTCTTTATGGCAGTTCCAGTTAAGGGTTGTCTGTGGGCCTGCCATGGCTCTCACAACGTACTGATTGTCTTGTGAGCCACCATGGGTTGAGACTTTGACCCAAATTCACAAATGGATAGTACAAAGTGTCAGTCACTAAAGTCAAGTTAGAGGGCAAAGTTAGAACCTACTTTTAATGTAACCTTATCAGAGTCTAACGAAACCGTTCTTAACTTTTGCCCACATTAATGTAACTCAGTCACAGATCAAGGGATAGGTATAATATTTGTCCCAAAATCTCCTCTTGCCACCTCTGCCAGGAGACAGAGTTCTGTTTACAAGCTGTTACTGAGTCACATTCAAAGTAATTCCAGGGGCCTGTGCTGGCAGCCAGTAGACTAAGCCTCTGCCTGTGACACCAGCTTTCAAATGGGTGTCGATTCATGGCCTGGCTGTCCCTCTTCTGATCCAGTTCCCTGTTTATGGCCTGGGCATACAGCAAAGGATAGCCCCAGCTGCAGCCATGTGAGAGCCCTGGAGAAAGCCCCTGGCTCTCAGCTTCAGATTGGCTCAGCTATGGCAGCTGAAGCATTTGGGCAGTAAAAGAGGAGTTGGAAGATCACTCTCCTTTTCCCTCTGCTTCTTATTCTTTCTGTCATTCTAAATTTCAAATAAAAATACATAAATATTAAAAGAAATCCAGTGATTTCAGCCAGTTTAATCACTAGTAGGCGATGAAAGGTCAAGTTTTAAGGTGTAAGTGATGGGCTAAAAGTTGGTAAAAGACAATTTGGGACTGTGAGGATACTGAAGAACTCAACACACATCAGGGAAAATTCTGGCAATGGGACAAGCTGAACTTGAGGTGGTTGAACCCCTAATGGTGGCGGCCCACACACAGATTAGTCATCTACTACATCTATCACTTGCCTTCTGAGTCTGGGATCTGCAAATATGGAAGGTGTAGGGTCTACAGTGTCCCTTAAGTATGGGATTATGAAAAAATTGAGTTGAGGGCACAAATATTACAAATTTCTGACATTTCGTATGTCTGTTATAGAAAAGGGCAAGTTCGAAGTTAGCACTAGAGTTGAGGGTACCATTTGGTGGCCAGCTTACTCTGTTCTCTATTTTATTTTCTGGTCACACGCAGTGGCAAAAATTCCAAGTGGTCTTTTTTTTTTTAAGTTTATTTTATTTTTATTAGACAGGTGGATATACAGAGAGGAAGATCTTCCGTCCAATGATTCACTCCCCAAGTGAGCACAATGGCCGATGCTATGCCAATCCAAAGCCAGGAGCCTCTTCCGGGTCTCCCACACGGGTGCAGGGTCCCAAAGTCTTGGGCTGTCCTCGACTGCTTTCCCGGGCCACAAGCGGGGAGCTGGATGGGAAGCGGGGCTGCCAGGATCAGAACCGGTGCCCATATGGGATCCCAGGTGTGCAAGGCGAGAACCTTAACCACTGCACCACTGCGTTGGGCCCCCCAAGTGGTCTTTTTTTTATGTGATATCCCAGTCCAAAGGTTTCTGGTTTTTAAGGGACAACTCAGAAGTTAGTCCACGGGGTAGGATAGGGAGTTAAACAGGTCTCTTAGCTACCTTGCAAGAAAACAAGGGCAGTAGGAAGAGTTAGTGTTGACTCTAAGAGAACCCTGTCAGTGGACTATGTTTCATCTGACATCAAAGGATGAGAGTCACATTTTCTGATAGCGTAAACATTCTGGGGACCATTTGGGAGACAAATTCAACCTGAATTTTGATGGCCCAAGATACCAAGTGTCCTCAGGCCCTTTCATTTTGCCCAGACATCTGTGATACTCTAGACTTTCCCCGAGGGACTGGATTTAGGGGTTGTCATAACAGATCTTAATGATTTTATGTCATTATTAAAGTAATCCTGAAAGTTAGGGCTAACGTGTGATTTAGCAGGTTAAGCCAATGCTTGTAATTTAGGTATCTTATACTAGAGTGCTGGCTAGAGATTCTTGGTATGATTCCAATACTGATCACTATTCATACAGCTAGGGAATACAGCAGAAGATGACCCAAGTGCTTGGGTCTCTGCCATCCATGTGACAGAACCAGATGAGTGCTTTATTTCTTTTCCTGGCCCAAACTTCATTAGGATTTGTTTGCGGAATGAACCAGCAAGTGGAAAATCTCCTACTCTCTCTCTCTTCCTCTCCCACTGTCACTTTACTTTTTAAACATGTAAGCAGGTTTAAAAAAAATCTGAAAATCATCAGTCAAAAGGGAGGTAAAGAGTCCCTGTCTCAAGAAATACAGAGGAATTTTTAAATGCAATATTTGTCAGAGCACCTGTCTGTCATGCCCCAGGACTACATCCTGACCCCCTAGTTTGGGGTGTTTACATGAGAAGATGATAACACTGCAATAACAACTGGTATAGAATCAGAATCATAAATTAAATGGAAGGAATGCTAAGGCTGTGGTTCTGTTGGAGTCAGAAGTATAGATGTGGCCATATGCTAAAGGAGTTTTCTACAGACAGAAAGGATGTTCAAGGCCACAGAATTATAGAATTTGTGCCATATAGGCAGAGACTTACTACATAAGGATCAAATATCTCATTGGTAAGGATGACAAAATAGTTAATACAGAACTCATCCTAAAGGAATAGCGAGGCTGGTGGTTTACAAGGCACACATGAAAGAAAAGTTGTTCAATGTAGAATGTCCATGACTAGACGTCAGAAGATAAAGCTAACCTATGGGCAATATATGGTTTAAAAGCAGGTCCCAGCCACTATTTTTTTTTAAGATTTTATTATTTTTATTGGAAAGGCAGAGATAGAGAGAGAAGGAGAGACAGAGAGGAAGATTTTCTTTCTGTCTGATGGTTCACTCCTCAAGTGGCCACAACGGCTGGAGCTGAGTCAATCTGAAGCCAGGAGCCTCCTCCAGGTTCCCTCGTGGGGGCAGGGTTTCAAAGCTTTGGGTCATCCTGAACTGCGTTCCCAGGCCACAGGCAGGGAGCTGGATGGGAAATGGGGATGCTGGGATTAGAACCAGCATCCATATAGGATCCCCGAGCATTCAGGGAGAGGATCTTAACTGCTGTGCTATCGCATCGGACCTGGTTCCAGCCACTATTAAGATTATTCTTCACAAAGGATTGAAAAATGTTGATCCAAATTGTGTTGGCTCTTCTTTCCCATCTCCAATAGTCACAGGAGAAAACAGATGCCTTGGGTTAAAAAAATTAGTGCAAAGTGGGGGAAAAAATGGAGTGGCAGAGAGAAGGGCAGGATGAAAACAAGCTTGCCAAAGCACAATGGAGTCAGTATTAAGAGAAAATTCCCCACCACCCACTATCTTGGTGGGTCTTCAACTATTGCTGCTCCCTGTCTGGTTAACCAGACATTGTCAGCTGGACTTGTCCTTGGCAGAAGAAATGATTTGAGACTGAGATGTGTGAAAAGGTCAGAAGAAAAGCATGATTTACTTCTATACAAAGCAAAATTACATATTGTGCAGGCACACTGAAGACAGAACTGTGCAGTGAGCTTTGGGTTCACCAATTTGTGTGTTCTGGAGGCGCAGGGGTGGTGCCAGGGAGGAAATTTAATAGAATATTTAGAACAGATAGAATTTTTGAATACCACTCTTTTTTCTTTTTTGCCTTTTTTTATTTTGGAAAATCTAAAGTGTTAGGAAGTCAGATGCATGACGGATATGTGTCAATTTTATTATAGTAATTTTATAAGTAGGAAAAAGTCATGGGGATACAACTGGCAGGCATTTTGGGTTTTTCTATTACAAGTCACTTCTAAATAGTGGTTTTGTGGAAACTACAGTTATCCTTGTACACGAAGAAGGGGAAATTTGGGCATTGCTGATAGGGCTGTCATCTTGGCGGAACTACAAGGAAAAACTGGCTGTCTCAATTCTTCCCTGCTAGCAACATCCTTAACCACATCAATGTGATAAATAAAAGGGCTGTTGATTTCAAGATAAGGATTGAACACAAACCTTTTTCATTAGTCCAAGTTCGGCTAATCTGGATCAAATACTGTTAGTTCTTTAGTCTGTGTTTAGTAAATCCTACTGATAATAAATATATTGCTAATAATTTAGTAAACAACAGGTCAGTTTAACATTACTGGGGCTGAGTTAGACACAAACAATACCTGAATCTTGTGGTTCTCCACTTGAAGACCACAGGCTTCTATTCCAACAGGCTGCTAATCACACACGTAGCACTCGATTTACAAAAACTCTTTTAAAAGTATCGATAAGTGGTCATTTGTATAACTCTAATATCCTACAATATGTTGACCATCCAAAAACATACCCATTTAGGGTAATGTTTATAATCATCAAAGATGTGTTATTCAAGCATACATGATGACTTAGTCAGATATACATGATGTTAAAGTAAAATAATAGAGTAAAACAAGATACAGAGCATAATTACTTGTATGAATAAAGAAAAAACATTCTGGACCCAGGAGGCCCACATACATGGATGATAGAATTATGAATAATTGTATTTTAAAATATTTTTAATTTCTATGATGACTAGCCACCAATTATATAAAAAGTAAAATTTTACTATGGATGAAGCTCTTTCACTATTATTATATTAATCTTACACATAGAGATAAGGGAACTATAAAATTTCATAAAAATCAAGTTAAAAGATAAGATTTTTGGTGAAAAGTTTTTTTATTTTTTTATTTTTTTAAGTTTTTTTTATTAATAAAATTTATTTTGACATTCTTTACATACTTAGTTAGAGTAAGAAGGTTCAAGGGCTACAGGAAAGTGGATAATACTAGTATGTTTTCCATATTGTTACCTTCATGTTTAAAAGGGGGGTATTAAGGGAGAAGGCCCGCCCAATTTCCCACCCTCCCCAAGTACCGGGTGTAGGGCATGCTCTGAGGTTCTTGCTCAAGTGGTTTTGATATTGCAACAGTTATGAATCGCTGTCAATCTTGCCATTCCAAGCACTATGAGGTCTTTGAAAAATCCACTGATTGACATAGTCCATCATAGCTGGGATGGTTGGTTGACCCGTTCTGTCTTCTCTCTTTTCTTTGTTAGGGTTCTGAGTCCAACATTTAGATTAGGAAGATCTCCAAAGAAACTTCTTGTATGTGCTAACAAGTACAGGGCCTGGCACCGTCCATCGCTCCAATCAGCTGGTGGTTGTAATAGCTGGGTTGGTTCTGTTTTCACTCCCGACTTCCGCCCAAAGGAAGCAGCCTCTGGAACCCAGCAGGCCCAGACAGAGCTCACCATGTGCCCATGGCGGCCGTCCGGGATCCAGGCATGAGACGCCCCGTCCTGAGACCCCGGTGAAAAGTTTTAAATATTTATATTGTTTCCTTATAACACACCTTTGCAAGAACTTGTTATCTTTCTATGTACACAAGAAAAAAAAAAACAGTGAGATCTTAACGAAGTTTATCCCTGGGTTATATGATTTATTTATTTGAAAAGATAGAATTACAGAGATTGGTTCTCCCACTCTCTGATTTATGGCCCACTGTCTGGGACTGAAACATGCTGAAATGAGAAGCAGCAACTTCCTCTGAGGCTCCTACAGGGTGGCAAAAGCTGTAACACTCAGGCTGTTGGCTACTGCTTTCCCAGGCAGAGGGCTGGGTTGGAAGTGGAGCAGCTTTAATTTGAACCACTGCCCATATTGGAAGCTGGCATCACAGGGTGTGGCTTAATCCACTGTGCCATGATGCAGGTCCCATGTATCACTTTTGTAACCTGAAGAATGAAGTAGCTGTAGAAGCAAAATGAAAACAGCATTTTCTTGACAGTCAGTGTAAACAGTCCCTGTAAAATCAGAACATGATGATCTGCTTAATGATCTCCTAATTAAACACTCTGTGGTATCCGTGTATTAAATCATGTGTTACTATCAAGCTGTAAGGCAGTAAGGCAATGTTGTACCATTTCCTAATCCTGTTCACAGTTGCATTTGTATGGATACCCGTTATTGTCCACTTTTGAAAACCACAATAGAGTAAATTAATTTTCTCTACCACTGTCAGCACTTTCTTTTTCGTCCTGCAGGCAGATCTACTTCCTTTGAGAGTGCCTTTGCTTCTTTTTCCCCTTTGTTGGCACCATTGGTCATCCTGGCAGGAGTTTGTTTCTAATCATAGCTGCTCATGCTAGATGCAGGTACTAATTTGAAGCACTAGCTTTTCGAAACTGCAAGCTCTAGTTTCTCCTCTGTGTCCTTGAAAAGTTATTTGAAAACCACTCCCCTCTACGTAAGCATGGGAAAAAAAATAAAACTAGTAGAGCCAAGTGAAAAGTGAAAAGAAAAAATGAGCCCCATTTGAAAGAGCCCGAGCCAGAGAAAGGATAATGATTCATGAACTAATTCCAGCATTCTAATTATGTGATAAGATCATTAGTCACTTTTTTGATCTTTCGAATCTGGAAATAGTAACTCTTCATAATGTTTTTTAGAACAGTCTGGAAATAATTGTTTTCTTATAAAATTAAAATTCAACTAAAAGAAAGCGCTTTGGCCAGTTATTCCTTTGCCATGTTGTAGGGTCCTTTATCCACACATGCAAAAATTAACAAGTGAAAACCAATCAGGAATGAATAGGGCACTTAAGGATAGTGGCTAAATTTGTTGTTTGATGTTAGTTACAGAGAACAATTAAGTTAACAACCTTATATATTGGTAGGGCAGAAACTTTTTTTTTTAAGGAAAGTCCTACTGAAAACCACATCATCTCTATTTTATAAAAAGAGTTATTTTTATTTCTATCTCCAATTTCAGGGCACAGGAAAATTAGTGTTTTTATGTTACTTCCCTTTCCCTATAATTTTTGGTGAAAGTCATTGAATAGTTCAAAATGTGTCCAAAGGGGAAGTTAATGCCAAGTTTATCCCACAGAAAACTCAACACTCCTCTCAGCTTCTCAATTTACAAATGGACTTCAAAATTTTGTGAAAATGGAATTATAGGACAGCCTTATTTTGTGCACTTTTTTTTTTTAAATCCATGCACTGGATTTTACTACATGCATTTTCCAAAAACTTTTTGAACATCCCTTAAATGTTTGTGCCTGTAGTTCTTGTGTGCCGTCCTGAGGCCATGCCTGCTTAATAATATAGCAACATCTGCTTCACTTAATTTCTTTCAAGTATGATCATTCTTCCTAATTCTTTCCTTT
This sequence comes from Ochotona curzoniae, assembly GCF_017591425.1. NCBI lineage: Eukaryota > Metazoa > Chordata > Mammalia > Lagomorpha > Ochotonidae > Ochotona > Ochotona curzoniae. The sequence continues at coordinate 24,954,938 of NW_024464939.1, read as the reverse complement.
TTTGGTACTTAGCAACTAGAGGGTGTAAGCTACCATTCTGCATGCCCAAGCCCGTGATTGCAGAGGAGAGACGTGTTATTTGGTGGGTGTTTACCATTTTAACACTTAGAAAGTATTTCTTCTTGTGGGTGACATTATTAGAGATGCAATTAATCTTAAACTTCTGCCTTATAAAGTTAATTCTTCACTTTCTATGTGTTTATTTTTTTATTTGTTCTTTTATTTGAAAGAATGATAAACAGCTGGAGAGAGAAATGAAGTCACATATAGAGAGGGGGGGAAGAGAGAGAGAGAGAGAGAGGTGAGAATGAGAGGGAGAAAGAGAAAGAGAGAGAAAGAGCAAGAGAGAGAGAGAGAGAGGGAGAAAGAGAGAGAGAGAAAGATTGTCTATCTTGTTTTTCACTTTCCAAATTTCTGGGTTACTCCGGGCCCAGTGCAGGAGCCTAGAACTTCATTTGAGTGTCCCGTGTATGTGGCAAGAAACCAAGTACTTGGGTTATCTTCCATGACTTTCCCACATGTATTGGCTGAGAATTGCACTGAAAATGGAGAAGCTAAGACTCAAATTGGCACTCAAATTGGATGCTGCTATTGCAGGCAGCGGCTTAATATACAGCACCACAAAACTGGCTTCACACAACTATTTCTGTACATATTTGTCTAAGGATATTTTTTAGGATAGTGATTAAAAGTGAAAAGTTTCCTGATTTTTTTTTTCCTTCTAGTTGCCTCAAATTAGCATTTTGTCCTATATAAATAGAATTTTATCTTTTCCATTTTCTACCTTTTTCAAAAAATATTCCTCTATATTTAAAAGACAGATATGGAAAGAGGAGAGAAAGAGAATCTTTCACACTGGCTTACTCCCTAAATAACCACAAAAGCCAGGGCTGGGCCAAGCCAAAGCCATCTGTGATCTGGATTGAAGTGGAACAGCTGGGACTTGAAGTAGGACTCATACTAGTTACCCACAGCTCAGGCAGAGGGTCAGCCTGGCTACATCACAATGTCAGAGCCCATTGTATTCATTCTTCTTGCTCTGTGGCATCTGCAACTCTTACATGTTAAGTAAAAGTCTAGTGCTACCACCTTAATCAACTCCAGTAACGCAATAGTATTGCTACTATTGTTTCTAGTAATAGCCAAGAGTACAATAACGATAACAAAACTTAGTAACTATGATGGGCCAGGTACTGTTCTCAGAGCTTTACATGTGTGCAATACATCAGTTCTCCTGTGAAATGGTCCAGTTGTCATTCCTGACTTGCAGTTGAGAATGCTGAGAATGGGATTAAAATTCAAACCTAGCAAATGGCAAATCTGCAATATAAACCAGACACTTGGGTTCTTGAATCAACGCTTTTCATAATTACTGCCACCTCTCAAGGTTAAAGTCTTAAATGTAGTGCATAATAACTGTGAATTTGATATAATTATCCACATTATTATACATAAAATCTGCACTACTCGTAGTTAAAATTTTTGAAGCTCTCTGTATGTGTGGCTTTGAATTCTCATTTGCAAATCTGGTCTTGTGGGTGGTTGATGGTTTCTTCAGATTTCTTTGTTTCTGATTTTAGTTAATAAGACTTTTGCCACTGGAGAAAACACAAATTTGTTTCGAATGCCTTTTATATTATGGAGCAAGAAATAGGGCATAGATGGCACATGTATACATATATCCAATGTCTTGCTTTAACAGTTCCAATTTTGAATAACCATTTACATTTTTTCCCATTTAATCCCTTCAGCAGGTATACCTTTTTTACATTTCTGTTAACATCCTGATGCAATAGTGGTTCAGGAACTTCTTTGTACTTCTCCTTTTAAAATACAGCAAGTCCTGTCTTAAATTCTAGTTCAGGAAGAACATGAAATCACTGCAGTGCTGTCACTATCTGAGAGACATTATCTACCTAGCAATAATGTTACGATGCTTCACCTAAGCCAGCAGCAGAAAGTACCCACTTCTCAGCACTTTCAAGTTCACATTCACAGGCTTGGCCAATATTCCTCAGCCTGCAAACACTGTGCCAAACCAACTGGGGAAGTATGTTTTCAGAAACTCTTATGCACAATGGCAGAAAAACACATAGAAAGTTTTCCAATGAACATAATGTCCTTGGAGAGAGAGTGGGATGATTAACCTAGATTCCCCCTTTCTTCTAGAGGATTTGAGTTTTGGAATGCTATTGTTCTCTACCAGTGGCCTTTCCTTGTGCATCTGATGCTATCCCAATGAGTTCCTTCTCATCTGAAGATCCCTGAGTATCTGACATAAGCTAATCATAGTTACACATCCATCCAAAAGGGAAACAAGATGTATTGATATGGTGGTCCATAGAAAATATGAAATTGGTTTCATCATTCTTTCAATACTACAGGTAAGGATTTAGCCCTTATATTTGTGTAATTATGGGTGAAAAACACTTCAAAAAAGTCTGAATAGACCTATTACCAGTGATTGGAAATCTCTACTGCTAATTCCAAGAGTTCCTAGCTTCTTAGCTGTTCATTTTAGGTTGATTTCATTTGTTTATATTAGACATTCCACCAACAACTTTTATTCTACAGTATGAACTCATCTGAAGAACAGCAAATAATAGATGCGCCCAAAGCATAAGCTACCTTATGTGTGTGTCATTGCTCTGTCTGTAGGACATTGTTCCAAGTAAGCACATGCAAGATATTTTTCTACATGTGACAAGATATCCTGCCCAGGGACTGAAAGTGCATGTGTGTGTGTGTGTGTGTGTGTGTGTGTGTGTGTACTTGCATATTTGTGTACAAGCATTTGTAATTGTTCTGTAACAAGAGGGGATCCTGGGAGAGGTCACCTTTTGATTGTTATGATAAGAAAGGAAGCTATAAACTGCCTGGACTCTTTGCCAGGTGTGCTTCTGCCTATGGATAGGTTAAAGGAAGCTAGTTTGATAAAGGGGAGGTTTGAAGTCCTGGATCCACAAAATGGCAAGTGCTTGAACCTGATATGATCTTACCCTCGGAGGTCACTGCTCTATTCCAAAGAAAACTATGCAAAGCATGAAGAAATATAGGGGGGTCAACATCGTACTATATTCTATACTTGCCTTTAGGGACTGGCTGTTATCCTGCTACCAGTAAGCAACATGGCCCAGCAAACATTTTTGCTCGTTAGTGACACAAATTTGTAGATAAATCTTTTTTTTTTTAGCTTAATGGCATACTTAGTGATGCTATAAGACAGTGAATAAACTTTAACTGAACATTTAATCAATGGATAGTAATTTCACTCCCTGTTATGCTTTGAATTAGGAGTCATCACTCTCATGATCTCTATGATAGTTTGTTGTAGGCAGTGAGAGGCTCATCTGCTCCAGTCCAAATCAGCAAATCATCGGGAGCAAAGCTCTCCCACGTTTCTGACTTCAATTTAGAGCGAAGTTTGTTTTTTGATAATTTTTGTAATGTATATTGCCTTTTAGGCAATTAAAAATGATAATACTGTAAGTGGAAATTTTCTGCATTTTCATTTATCCCCTTTCACAGGGAGAGAAATTCATGACAGGCAGAATGTCCCTGATGAGTGTATAATATAATAATACTATTTTATAATAATAATATTTTGTATAATATCATGTGACAGAATGTAAGAGGTACAGTAAGATGGATTCCATTTAAAAATACAAAGGGAATGGGAAGAAAGTGAAGTGGTCCATTTCAGTTTGGGAAATATTCTGGAATGGTTTGTACAGGGGATAGCATCTGTGGCAGTTGGGCCAGGGGTATGTTAGCTTTCTTAAAGCAGTGCAAGACATTCGCTTGAGCCACAGAATACAAGCTAGGTTGGAGGAGACAGCTCAAGTTCAAGAAGCAACAGGCAGGAAATCAGAAGGAAAAAATCCTGTAAACATAATGAAACATAATTTATTTTTTTTGCCTTAGGAACTTCAGAGCTTAAAATTAAAGTTGTTAATGTATTTCTCTCTTTCTTTAAGTAGTGTTAAATAACAGGAAATTCACTGTTATAATACATCCTTAAGCCATTTAGACAGTTTATGCATAAACTGTTTATGCATAAACTCAAGACTGCATTTTATAGATATTTGGAAAAGATTCTTAGCATGTCACAGTCAAAACATTACATGTTTGAGTTTACAATGTAATCACAAATCTAATTCAAAGCACAAACAGTACTGAGAAATGAAAGAAAGAAAAAACAAGGAAACATAGGATGGAAAAGATTTATTGCCTTCTTCCTGTCTCTACAGGCAAGAAAAAAAAACACATAAAGAGAAAGAAGAAATAAAGAAGAGAAAAATGGAGGGAGGAGGCAGAAAAGAGAGAAAGGAAAGAGAGAAAGGAAAGAGAGAAACAAGAGTATAGATGTATTTCCTTAAGTTTTCTTCATTGTTAAATAGGGTTGCAGGAGAATGTACAGAGTGCCCATGAATTGTGCTCCTTCCATGATGTCAGAAGGGTTAAGTGCTGTACAGAGTATTCCCCTGGCTTTGTAGAGTGAAGATTAATTAGTCACTCACATAACTACCCTTGTGAGATGGGGAACTCTCCTGCAAGCAGGGAACTGGGAAGGTTCTGCCTTTTGGGGCTACCATTTGTTATTGCAACAGGAACAGCACAGTGAGGCTCATGTCAGCACAGGGAGCAAACGTCAGCTCGGACCATATCTCCAGAGTCCCAAGATGTTCTGTCAGCCTTCGATAGGCTGGACAGTATAGTCTAGCTTTATTTCAGGAAATGGGGAAAGATTTGATGAGTCTGCAGCCAATTACTGCCACAGCAGGGTCACTGCAGTTTAAGGACAACAGAGGAGTTTTATGTTCCATAGAAGCTGAAATTATTTTATTAAACATTTTAGACACATTTTTTCTTACAAATGTCCATATTCAATAGTGAGTTAAGATTAAACATGGTTAAGAAGTTGCTTTGATATCCCTATTGTTGTTCAATGGCACGCTGCCCTCACTAGCACTTATTAATAGGTCTCTTTAAGCTCCTTTCCACTCCTGGTGAGCCCACACTCTTTCCTGAGGGCTGGGGCAGCAAGCAGAGACACAGTCAATGAATGAGAGGCTTCTCATAGTGGCAACATTAAATACTAGAAGTGCTTATATTATATTTTGTTCAGTTCAGTTATTCCAGGTTATTCTGTATTCTGCAAAATAAACAAATTATGCTTAAACTATGACTTGATTTTGATACATTACAAATGATTTTCCATTCTTCAGCAGGTTTACATAAATGTTCTTGGGAAAATTTTGTATTTTCCTTCTTTTAAGAAAATTCCTTAATTCTAAGGCATTTAATAACTTTAAAAGAAAACCAAATGTTGTGCTTCACATCAAAAGTTACACTTTTATATTCTCATAATTATGTAGAAGAGAAAAGAGAATGCAATTACCAGAGTAAATTTAGCTTTTGTATGAAAGACATCTACGGTAGAACTATAATTATTATAATGGTGTAGTAAATATACAGATTGCAACTTGCGGCTATTTTTCAGTATGGTTATTATAGTGTTGCTATTACTAGAACCAATTTACTATAGTTTTACTAGGCAAAATATTAGTTACTCTAGTTTCGTGCAATAATCATGCTTTGTTATGGTTTTATGACAAAACTAGAATGCCATTGTATCAAATTTTATTGTTGCACTTACAAGTGGTATAGGGAGCCTTTCAGCTTGTTTACTAGTGTGGCTTTGCATTTACAATGAGGTCTACCATGTCTTACTTCAGCTTCCTTCATTTTTGCTATCTGTCGCTGAAAAAGCAAATAATCATTATGAAATAACAAGCACAAAAATCTAAAATTCAGTTCTAATCAACTATATGTTGACTCACTGTGCAAATGAGCTTAACTGAGATATTATCCTTCTGCTAGTACTGAGATTGCATTGTGACACTTTCCTTTATGATGAGGGACCAATATAGTCATAATAAGGAATGTATAAAATATGAAATAATGATACTGAACCAAGTCCAAGAAGACCCCTGTCCTCACTTGTCTTTTTCTTATGTACTTTTCTTTATTTAATTTGATCTCTCTACACTTCAGTTTCTTCCCCTTTTATGTCAAGAGCTGGTATCAATCACCTGTTCAATTTAAGATGCCATATTTCTACGTGTACCAGACTGTAATAAAGCTATTCTTGTAAACACTTATTTTACCTATCATCCATTGCAAGATTTTGCTTCATTACTGATTAGAACCAAAAATCAAGTTGCACTATTAAAACTGAAGTTATTAAGTACTGTACAGTATATAAAAGCTTGTATTTTTATTATTATTTACCTTGTCTATGTCTCTTGCTATCTATAAAGGAATTCATTTTTGGGCATTTATTGACATCTATGCTGCATGTTAACAATTAACCAGCTTACAAAAGTCACAAGTTTACATAGGGTAGGAAATGGGGGGCAGACTGAAGGGCAGTTCGAAAAATTCTTCCACACAACAATGACATTGTGACAGGGTAGTAGGTATGTCTGTCTCTTGGACCCTCCAATGAAGTTAAATGTCATGAAGCACAGAAAGCATAGGAAACTGTATCTTAAAGCAAATTTGTTACATGCTGAAAAACAGGATGGATGTAACATTTGACTTCCTAGAGTTGTTTATCAAGGAAGTCTTAGCAAAGTTTGCTAAAAAGGCAGAAAACAGACATCATTCTTGTTGAATGCCCAGTGAACAGGCCAGTTTGGGGGTCTTGGTTAGCTGAGACTCCCATCAAGGGTTACCCCAGGGACATGGTATGCTGTGTGCCTGCCTCCCATAAGGGCTAGGCAGGCAGAGAAACTGTTGCCTTGCCAATAGTGTGCTGGGCTCTCTGCTGTTGTCCATATCCTCAATGTCAGGATACACTTAAGTAGCCTAATGATGGACTTATGGCTGCTTGTGAAAGACTAGACTATTGCAATAATATAGGGGAAATCAATGTGGAAGGGAGGGGTTTTGCAGAGGGGGTGTAGGAAAATCCCAGAGCCTATGGAATTGTACAATAAAATAAAAAAATAAATTTTAAAAAGTGTTTTTAGAGTCAAATTATGTAGGCTTCAATGCTACCTTTGTCTCTATTAGCTGTCTGATTTTGGACAAACTACTTAGAAATATCTATTCTCTTTTATCAAGTGAGATTAAAGGTGTTTGCCTCTTTATAAAGTAGAAATGTAGCTATTTATAAGCAAAATCCTTCATTTTTCTCCCTTGGTATCCAAGAAAGCCATGCTTCCCTCTCTATGTGACACTAGTTCAGCTCATTAAATATTGGCAGATTTTGTGTTTGGCATATCCTGCACATGTCTCCACATTCTTTATTTATGTGTCTCAGTCACATCTAAAAACACAATACAGGAACTGGAATTCCCAAGAGATGAGATGACAGAACCATGAGACAATGAAAATATGGCTCCCTGAATGCTTCAGGAGAATGGGATTTTCTTTACCATGTTTCAGATCCTAATAGGAATGACAAATAATTATTAATCGTGTTAACCCCACTAAGACATTTTAGTTACTTATTATAGATATTAGTATATTTTATTCTAGGAGATGAAATGAGGCAATAGTCTGAAAATGTTAAACACAGCCATGCTTAGCCCTCAACAAAGTTATGTGTGTTTGATTTCTTCCTTCTAAGTATTTGCTAAGTCAGTATACTGAATTAGCATCAATCTGTTATAAGAGGCAAAAATATAACAATTTAGGTCAGAGAAGATAGATATTCTTTATCAGCATATTTTTTTGTTTGCCTTAGGAAATAGCGGTTAAAGAATATTCATTTAGGTAGTGACTAAAAAATAACCAACAATAAAAAGTCTAAGTTAAAACTTTCAACCGTGGTGCCTTCAAATAAAACCAATTGCTAATTATTTATAACATGGTTTAGATTTGCTCCAAAATAACCAATGATTTTTTTAGATGAGGATAAATCTAAATTTAAATACCATTATATACAATTTATTTATCTTATTCCAGTATATTGAGATTTTTTGAAATGCTTCTCATTTGTGTTTTCTGGCTAACATGACACTTCATTATACTCTATAATTCTAGGTGTTCTACCAATAACCCAACTTTGAGAATGATTTGCAATGATTTTCATCAACTGGAGTATGTTATCTAACTGACATACTATTTCTTATAACATAGACAAAAATGTTCTGTTTACTTCCATATGAGTGAAGCCAGAGAATGCAATACAATAAATGAAGGTTAGAACTAGTTAGAAATGAGAGGATTGAATAAGATAAAAAAAAAAAAGAGATAAACAGCATGTTAATCAGTAGGTAAAATATTGTCAGAAAAAGGTATTAAACATTTGCTTAAAGTTATGACAATTTATGTTCCTATTAAAGGTTTATGTATAGAATCTTAATTTTTCTGTAGTAACAAACTGCAGTGTTCAATAGTTATCCAAGAAATAGAGCTTAGTTACCTTTGAAGGTAGTGCCAGTGGTACGCTTTCTATTGATTCTGATGATATCTTGAAAGCCTTGAATCACTAGCATGGTTTTTAGCTGGGTAACTGCTTTCTGCAGAGAACAATAGAAGTGCATCCTCAGATCATGCTGTTTAAATTTATTTTGGTTCCAGTGGGTATCTCATAGGTACTACACTTTTAAAAAATATTATCTGTTTTCATTGGAAGGGTAGATTTGCAGAGAGAAGGAGAGATAGAGAGAAAGAATTTCTACCTGCTGATTCATTCCCCAAGTGGCCATAATGGCTGGAGTTGAGGTGATCTGAAACCAGGAGCTCTGGGACTCCTCCATGGGTGCAGGGTCACAAAGCCTCGGGTCATCCTCCATTGCTTTCTCAGATAAAAGACAGGGGGCTAAATGGGCATAGCCAGGACACAAATCGGCATACGGGATAGCTTAGTGCTTGAGGGGGTATTATTAGCCAATTGGCCCATTGCTCTGAGCATATAGGTACTACATTCTAAGTTATATGAGACCAGGGAGGTGCTTTGCTTTCTTTGCTGCTGTACCTCTAACAATTGTGCATAGAAAAATAGAACGCAGTGTACAATAATCTGTTTGGAATGTGTATGTTAAAGGGCAGTGTAATTCGGTGGTTGTTTTTTTTTATTTTTAATTTACAACTGTATGTAAAACTTGGCCAAATTTTTCTTAGGTGTAAAATGTGTTTTGAGGAATAAAACTAAATGGATGGTAGGGAGAATTCTTGGGAAGAGTTAGAAATTCAGACACACAGTATATAGGATTTTAATAAGGTTATGTCAGTGTTGAAATGGAAGAATGATTAGAAGATGACTGAAGCAAACAAAAAAGCTGAAAACAGCCTTCCAGTTTCTAATTTGAATAAAAGGAAATGGCTAGCTATGCTATTGGAAGAAAAATCAGAGGCACTAGAAAGTGAAGCCAACAGACTCAAGTTAGTGCACAAAGGTCTTATTTACTATGCATGGAAGGTTGTGTGTTATCGGGGATTATGACATCCGTTATTAGTCAAGAATTTAGAGAGATTTGAGATTGTGCAGATTTGGGAACCAGGAATAGTCTTCACAGAAACATACTTCATGTGGCTTCTGAACAGTAGCGTGTAGTTACTACATTTTAAAAACGAGATGACCTATAAGCATAACTTACATCATGCATTTTGAAGAATAAAAGGAAAAACATAAAAAGTATCAACGTTTTAATATGGATTAAGTTTAAATATGTTGTCTATATTTGGTTAAATAAAATTTATTATTAATATGTCTCATCTATTTTTGAGTTTTTTAATATGGCTAATAGACAATTTGAAATTACATCTATGATTTACATAATAATTCTGTTGGCAAAGGTTGTGTGACTCTATAGATAGGACAGGTCACTGATGAGTTTCTGTTTGATCAATATCCTTCCTTACTTATTTGCAACATTCTAGGTGTCATAAAAAACGGGAAGTATATTTTGGTTAGCTCTTTGCAGTCCTGAAAACTTAAAAGTGTGAAGATTAGGCTTTGACCTCAACACTCATGTTCACCAAGCACAAGGTTCTTGAATGTGTGTGCCTGCAGTGTGTAAATGTGTGTGCACACACAGATATAAAATCAGAGTTCTTTTCTTACTTTCTATAAATTATTCTTTTTTGGTTCCCCAAATTTTCATATTGTTTAGAATAATGAAACAATGTTCCTTCAGAAAATTTTATTGCAGTTTTGATAAAGTGCAATGAGAATGTAATAGATTCAATAATACAATGGAATTTCAAAAGTTGGACAAAATGGAATTAAAACATGGATTTAAACTTTCTTACAATTAGCTCCACCAAATTTAAGACACTTTTTAAAGTAATAATATTAGTTTTGGACATGCCTAAAGGACCTTGAGGATCCTGTAAGTTGAACCCTATTAACACAGATATTTTTACATGGTAAATTAAAGAAAAAGATTGTGCCCTTAATAGCATTTTGAAAATTAGGGAGCCTAACACTGTGGCCTAACAGCTAAAAGTCCTCGTCTTGCATGTGCTGGGATCTCATAAGGGTATCAGTTCTAATCCTGGCAGCCCTGCTTCCCATCCAGCTCCCTGCCTGTGGCTTAGGGTAGCAGTGGAGGATGGCCCAAAACCTTGGGACTCTGCACCTGCGTGGGAGACCTGGAAAAAGTCCTAGCTCTTGGCTTTGGATTGGCTCAGCTCCAGCTGCTGCAGTTTCTTGGGGAATGCATCAATGGCTGGAAGATCTTCCTCTCTGTATCTCCTCCTCTCTGGGTATCTGACTGTCCAGTTAAAAAAAAAAGCCAGAACCAAGACTACATTTTAATATGTATTTTTTATGAGAGAACTGAGAACTGGCAAAATTAGCATTGTTGAGAGGAATAAGCAAGGCTATTCCTGTGTTTAAAGACTCAGGGCCAACTTGGTGGCATGGCAAATAATGCTGCCACCCATTATACCAGCATCACATTTGCACACTGGTTTGATTCTTGCTTCCTCCAATTCCAGTCCAGCTCTCTGCTAATGTCCTGGGAAAAGCAGCAGCAGATTGGCCAACCTTGAGTGCCTGTACATGTGTGGGAGATTCACCATGAGCTCCTGGTTCATGTCTTCACCCTGGCCCAGTTCTGGCTGTTATTTAGGAAATGAACCAACAAACAGACGACCTCTCTATATCTCTTTCTATAATTATGACTTTCAAATACATACATGAATCTGTGAAATACAAAAGGACTCTGAATGAAAGATTTACTAGTCATTTTTCTGCTAAAGCTTTGGCCAACTTTCTGAAAATTCTCGTAATGAACTGATGTTATCATCTTTTATCCATCCAGAAAGTTAACCAGCAAAGTTCTGTGAGCATCCCAGGAAACTGCTGCCATGATGTTTACTCTTGACTGGTCCACTTTGGCTTAATTGGACCATTTCCATAAGTGATTTGATTGTGTCTTAATTTTCCAGTCAAAACTGTAGAATCAGAGGCAATTGAGATGTCTGAGATTTTGGCCATTGTTTCTTTTTTTTTTAAATTTTATTGTTGTTTACATTGTATTATGTGGTACAGTTTTATAGGCGCTGGGGTTTCCCCCCACCCCTCCCAGACCCCTCCCCCCATGGTGGATTCTATTGTAAGTCTTTGGTCTTCTTCAATTGGGGCACAAACAAGTTTAATTATTTTCCTCACTAATTGATGTGAGTGTTTTGCTGTGCAAGTTTCATCTTCAACACTGTCTCTTTCTGTCTTAAAATGGATTATCAGATTGTAACCCAGTGATTGGGATGGGAGATTATCTTCATGAATTCTTCATATACCATTATGACTTTCACTATTCTTCCATTTAAGCCTCAATAAAGATGGTATACTTGTTCCAACATCAATTTTAGTAGATTTCATGTTGCTCTATTACAGACTCATCTGAACTGATATCTTCTTTTTATGCCTCAGAGTAGGCCCTTCTCAGACATGTTACAAGGATTAGCTCTTTTTGATACTAACATTTTTTGAAACACATGCATATTTTCTCATGGGTATTTCAACATATTTTGAACTATAAACATCTGTCTTCATAGTGCACAATTTTATTAACATTTTTAAAAGCTAATTTATTATTATATTACAAGAGTATTATTATATTTAAATCCTTTATTTAAATAATACAAAGTATCACTTAAAACATGAAGATTAAATTAGTTAGCCTAGATGACAAATAGTGGAAATGCAAGTACTGCTTAACTTATTGCTTTCACTCTGTCCTTCAGTAGTTTTCATCAGAAAAAAAATTAGATAGAATGTTACAATGTGCATAACATTAATTTCACCTCATATAACTTGCCTTTTTATTTTGAATTTAATGTACAAAATTGCAAAAATTTATTTTGTCTCATATAATTTTTCTCCCTTTTTAATCCACGTGCCTTGGTTTCATTGTGTTTCCAGTGTTGCCCTAAGTCTGGTCATCCTTTGTTGTAATATGTTTCAGAGAGAATGTAAAAAACTCAAGAAAGGAAAAATAAAAAGTTATCTCATGCCCTTCCTATTTCAAGAATTATTATCTCACTTCTTTGTTTAAAAATAAAAAAGTTAACATGCATCCCTTCTTATAATCCCCTTTCTATATCATTGACAAGATGTAGTTAGAATCATAAAATACACAATCAGTAAGAGATATTAAATGATTATTTTTGTAACATGAGGTGAAATATAACTTTACTAATGTAACATAAGATAAAGCAAAGCCCATCAAGATTAATCAAGGAGTGAAGTTCATGGAAAAATTCATTTGGATATTTTGCTTGTTGGTTTTGCATAGGACCAAAGAATCACATCTGCATATTAATGAAGTATTTTTGGAAAAACTAGCCTAAGCTTTAGCAGATTAGATGCCTGCGAAAAGTTCAGATTCCTACTACAAAATTACCCCTCTTCGTTTTTTCTCATTAAGTAACGGCAATTTTATGCGTTTCAACGAAAAATAAAAAGTCACCCACCTTATAGTCTTGATTAGGCACCTTTATTTCTTAATCTTAATATATCTTTAAAAGCCATCCAGTTTTCCTCAGTGACTAATGTGAAAAAAACTACCTTATAACGTTCAACTTGCAGAAACCTCACTTCTTTGGGAATGATGAAATGGTTGGCATCATCTCTGACAAAAGCATCCTGAACCTGATGGGTACATGCTGCTAAATGAATTAATATTTATATTTTACTTTTATCTTCTAATTTTTTCCCATCATTCTTACTTATTACATTGATGTCAACTGGCAATTCATGGCATTGAAGGCAATCTGTGTATACCATGCCTTGTATGTAAAATATTTATCCTCAGGAGCGAGAAGGAAAACAAACCAAGGTAGTCAGGAGGGCTCAGGACCCAGCTGTTTCAATAGTCAGTTATCTGTTAGTGATATCTGGGTGCTCCATCAGCTTGCAAGCGGCATCTTAAATAAAATTATATTTTTCTCTTGGTCTGTTCTCCCGAATATGGAGGATTCCTGCTAATGTGGCAGCTGTGAGATGCTACAGGAGACTGTGGTGGTTAATCTGGATTGCTTCTGATGATTTATAGAAAGATAGACTACACATGAATGAAAATTAAGCAGAGAGTCAGGTTGGTAGAATTACAGATTTCTGTAACCTCCTATTAATAGCCAGATAAATATTAAACTATGTATGTAGTCTTGGGAATTTTACAATAGATTGTATGGATTTGCAATTAGACTTGGAGGAGACACAGTAATTAAGCCAGTGAACCTGCTGGTTTCAAGGGTCAGTATTCTTGATCATTACTGCACATAGCTCAGGAGAGATATCTCTCAGGGTTATGTTTTCCTGGTTGGGCAGGAGGGCAGGGGGCGGGGCTCTTGTAATGCAAGAAATGGCCTTGGCTAGGAGCAGTGTGTTAAAAGTGTAGATGGGGTTTCAGGAAAGATTTGAGACATCCAAGGGCAGACATGGGAGGGGCGTTCTCACAATTCTGTGAGCAATTATGGCTTCAGTCTTCTGGAAGAGCAGGCTAGTGAAGAGATGTGGGCACCCTGGTTTGTAATCACTCCTCCATAGGGCTTTGTCCATTTGTCTTCCTGGCTCAGGGAAGTTTTAATCTGAAGAAGTGAAGCTGCCAAAGTTAGCGTATTTAGCAGCTATACTAGCTTAAGTAACTCATTAAGACCCACTCCAATTGGGGTGACTATTGACTGAGGTTTTATATGAGAAGAGGTCCTTAAGGGACACTTCTATAGGGGTGGTAAGGACCTTTCATTTTCTTTCCTCTCCCTCTGTACGGAATAATACTGGGTGTAGACATTCTTGGACCCAGGATTTCTGCAATTGTTCCAAAGACTTTACAATCGACTGAATAGCCTGTTTTGAGATCTCCCTAGGTTATCCCAGGGAGAGGACTGGAACTCACCTTGGGAAAGTTATGAAAAAGGACAAGACAATTGACCATTTTATTACACAGAGTTTTAATTCTTGCACACATAGGTTACTGTCCGCCTAGCTACTGAAATTTATGGTTTTACCTATAATGTCAACAAGAACCCTAGGCTGACTCCTTAACAGCCATGCCACACTACATGAAGAACATCGTGAAAAGCCAACAGGATGTGATTAAGAACTTGCATTTTCTAACATATTGGTCACTCAATATCATGTCAATTAACTTCTTGATGTTGTAAATTTCCATGTTTCTTCCTGTTGTTGAAGTTGCATAGTGGTTTTTCATTGGAGGGGATGATATCCTGCCAGCTCTACTTTCAGACCAAGGATGGTCTCCCAACAAAACTGTTGAATTTACTGGACAATAAGATGCTGGACTCTCTGCATGGTTCATGCTCACAATGAAGGAATCATGACTGGTTATGAAATGTACTACTATAACAATGTGGAAGAATTCAATATGAGGGGAGGGCTTGGAGAGGGTTGGGGGAATCCCAGAGCCAATGATACTGCATCATAAAGAAAAAAGCCAACAAGTTTTGTGATGTGGCCCAGGATCCTTGGATTGTCTTACAGTGTCATCCCAAATGCTTAGGTGTTTTCGGCAGAGTGCAGGGTTTTCCTGCAAGGCAGTCTCTATCATGGCAGCTGTTTATTGGATGCTTGGCTTTTTTTTTTTTTTTAATCAAGCGCAGGTGCTATTTTAGCAGTGGACTGGCTTATTTGAATTTCATTGTGTCACATCACCACAAAACAGCTATTAATCGTTTAAGATAGAATAAAATATGCCAATCACTTTGTATGATCTATATATTTATTAGGGTACTGGTTTTATATTTGCGGCTAAGGGATGATGGTTTTCTAAGCAGGAAAAGTGACAGAAAAATCATCCATGTAAAAACTCCTACCTTTGTTTTCTTCACTGGCTTTGGCTGTCTAAAGAGAGAATGGGGCAGTATTGCAAATAAAGATGCAAATGTGGTTGGGGAGGTTTTGGCAGCTCCCAGTCCCAAAGTTGATTCTCAGCAATCAAAAGCTAGGGAGGAGGGAGAAAGTGATCTCATTATCCTTCGCCATTACACAACCCATGGAATATGTAGGAAAAACTTTGGTAATCTTGAAATCTATCTTTTAAGTTAGAAGAGCTAACTTTGAAATAATTTCTTTGTGAGGATGGCACAGTGGTGTACAGACTAATTTTCTGCTGCCAGCACCTGCATCCCATAGGGGTGCCAGTTTGTGTCCCAGTTACTCCACTTCTAATCCAGTTCCATATATATATACATATACATACACACAGACTAGGGAAGTTGTAGAGAATGGTTCTATTCATTGGGCCCATGAGCCCTTGGCAGAAACTGCTAACTTTTCGGGAGTGAATCAGCAGACGAAAGATTCTCTCTCTCTCTCTTTTTTATTTTTAAATCTGCCTTTCAAATAGAAATAAACCCAGAAAAAATTTCCTTCTATTCTCAGCCAAACTAATCTCAACACAGGATTCAATTTCCTCAAATCTGTAACAACATGCTTGCTCATTCAGTTCATCTCTCAAAATTTCCTCTTCTACCAAAGCATCCATTCACCCTTCTATCATTCTCATGATTATAGATTTTCTCAGTTTTCTCTCCTACCTACTGTTTCCTTCAAGCCTCATCGTTTTTAAGATTTATTTATTTTTATCGGAAAGTAAAATCAGATTTTCAAAGGGAATGGGAGACAGAGAAAGATTCTCTGTCTGCTGGTTCACTCCACAAGTGGGGTGCAGTGTCTGGAGCTGAGCCAATCTGAAACCTTGAGCCAGAAGTTATTTTGAGTCTCCCAAACAGGTGCAAGGTCTCATGGCTTTGGAACACTTTATACTGCTTTCCAGGCCATAATCATGGAGCTGGATTGGAAATGGAATGGCCAACACATGAACCTGTGACCATATGCGATCTCGGCACTTGAAAGGTAAGTCATTGAGCCATTGTGCCAGGTACTTTTACTTCTCATCCTAAAAAATCCTGAAATGCTTCTAAGTTAAAAGAAAAGCATCTATTAAATGAGCATGCAGTATTTTAACCCATAGCTACATAAAAGCAGTCTTGAAAATGTTAGGGTACTTTTTGAACAACGGAGAGATGAAGAAACTTTACCAAGGTGCTGTGAACCCTAGGAGGCTAGAAAACAATACATTTAAGCATAGTAGCAACAACATTTTGTTAACAGACATAAATATTTGTAAGAATTACAGTGTGAAAGACATACATTTAAACAAATCATGATGACAATAACAATCCAACAGTTAATAACATCCTAGGAAATACAGATGATTTTCACAGATCTTTACCCTTTATAGCAGTAGTGATTGGGGAATTTTCTAGTTTAACAAGACATAGATTGATTCATGGAGAACAGAGAAATCTTAAGTTGGTGAAAGGATAAATTTCCATTATTTAATAAGTTAAAAAAAAAGTGAATTCTCTGGTGAGAGTAAGTCAGTCTAAGGAGTGAAAGAGATTGGAAAATATGGCCCTGCAGGGAAGTCGGGTCAATAGTAAAACCAGTTGTTTAAAATGGATCCTATTATAATCAGTTCTTGTCAGTTTCTCTTTAAAGTGGTTACTAAGGAAGTAGGGAAAATGAGACACGGGGCTTGCTTTAGCAGGGAGGACTCACTGAGACAAGGTGCTGAGCTTGGCTGCTGAATAAAGGCAGCATCTCCTCTCATTACTCCACTTTCTGACATTTGAGATGAAAGGGAGGGGGTAGTGTGCAGACCCTGGGCAGGTACTGCCTATGAGGAGTGACAAGAAAGAGACCTTGAGAGAGAAAATGTTGGCTAAGCTCTCGCGTAAGATTCCTTCTGCATGAGTGTGGTGGAGACTGATTCAAAGATAGAGAATGACAGAAATATGCCAAAGCGACTGGGTTACAGAACAGGCAAGTCTCTGTCTTCGTGAAATATTAACAAAGTAATTTTGGCTGCCAACATACAAGGTGGGGAAAAGGTAAAGAATAGGCCTGGAACATTCTTCGGAGAGAAGTTGATCAGTACTTGCCATGATTGCTGTGATTTTTTTTTTCTGGATCTCCTTGCCAAATGCGTTCCTGGAGATGGCTGGGACAGAGGTTTTGTTTTCATGCAAGAGAGAATTTAGAGATTTTAGAGACAGTGTAGCAGTATGAGATAGCAAGTTTCAATCTGGTAGAGCATCCATCAGAGCAGATAGAGGTGAGGATGGAGAGACTCCTAACCAGGAGCATCCGAGAGGTGACAAAACAGAGAAGTTTGGGACAAAGAGAAACACCTTGGCCTAGGGAAACTCGGTGTAGTTATCAATATCATGGAGAATTTGGAGGTCAAAAGGGACAAGTTCTGTTCTGCCTTTGGTGCAGAAGAAAATTAACCATTTGGGTTTATCTTCCCTCTCAAGCCCAACTTGAGCACATTTGTTTGAGACCAGTCAGAGGGAAGTCTGGTAAAATGTGAGAATTTTTGGATCCTAAGGATTAATCATAACGCAGCTTTGGGGATTGGTGAAGGGAGCCAGATCGGAGTTTGCAGTCTGCTGTTAGGATAGGTAATCGTGGCTCTCTCACTGCTTATTCTTACATTGCATTGCAAAACCCCAGTCTAATTTGCCTCCAAGAAGCTCCAAGTAAAGATAGCTTTCCCATAAAACGCACTGCAAGTTTTCCATTCGTAGGCATAATAACAATATGATGTTAATTAGCATTTCCGTGTGTGATAATAATATATATAACATGAAAATCTCAAAATTAGTGTGCTCAAATTTCGTTTTCAGTAATAACTCATCTAAAAATTTCTTTCACTATTCTTAGTTATTTGAGTGCAGGAAAATCAATTACTTATGTCAGAAGCTGAAGTTCTAGTTTTCACTTTTTCTAGTGAGCAAATCTTGTTTCAATCTAAGGTATCTATTTCAAACGTAATCATGAATTTCCAATTTGATTGCAACTTGCCGGATTCCAGTTGCCATTATTGTTTTTTTTTTTTAAGATTTATTTATTTATTGGAAAGTCAGATATACAGAGAGGAGGAGAGACAGAGAGGAAGAGCTTCTGTCCGATGATTCACTCCCCAAGTGAGCCCAATGGTCGATGCTATGCCGATCCGAAGCCAGGATCCAGGAACTTCTTTCTGGGTCTCCCACACGGGTGCAGGGTCCCAAAGCTTTTTGGGCCGTCCTCAAGTAGGACAGCTGGGACACAAATCAGCACTTCCACAGTTGCTGGCTCCATATTCACCAGCTTTAACCACTCTTCTACAGTGTTAGTCCCAAGAAAACCTTTTAAGATGAATAAAACCTGTAAGAATTTGTCACTAAGAATTGCATTTTTACCTCTTCATTTGAAAAGAAAATAATAGAAGATGGAAGAATAAATAATGCCAAAGACAACAATTGGCAGGACAGAATAAGTTAATATTGATAATATAAAATAACTAATGTTTTACAGACTGATGAAAATAAGATTATATAAATATATATACACATATGCAATATGTGTATTTATGTTAAACTATCACATATTTTCTAAGCTATTACACATTTACAATTAATCTTATTTTGGCATAATGTGACCTCAAATTATATATACCATAAATTAGGAGTATTCTAAAAAGAAACAAACTAATTGGCAGCCATCAAAAGGAGTTTTAATACATTTCTCTTTATAAGTGATGGAATAGTTGTATAAAATGTTAATTAGAATACATGTTTAATAATATGATTAACAAAGTTCACATTGCATTCAAAAACTGTAGAACTCATATTTTTCCAACTGTGTATAATGTTTTTATAAAAATTAACCATATGCTGCATCATATAAAAGAAATTAAGTTATTTTCAATAACTGAAATTATACTTGACTTGCTTGCTAGTAACATTAAAGTTAAAACAACAAGGCAATTAGAAGATATGCTTGGAAATTTTTAATTCTTCCATTTTATTAATGGATTAAAAGATAAAATAGAATCGAAATTTTAAAAAAGATTTGAAGTTATATCCAAATGTATGAGAAGATTATACACATATTAAATTTATTATTTAAGAAAAAGAAAGGTCAAAATCCTTAATGAAAGCGTGGTTAGTGATAAAATATGGAAAGAGTTGATCAGAAGCAAAGGAAGAATGAGACTTGCTATCTTTATTGCTAAAATGGAGATTTTAGAAAGTTTGAAGAAGAAGGCAAAATACTTGGGCATATTCTGCTACCACCTTCCCCTGAGTAATAGCAAGGAGCTGGAGCAGCTGGGATTTGAACTCATACTCTGCCACAATGTATCATTCTGTCAACCATAGTACAATGTGGTGAGTGGAATTTTCCAATGTTTTGTGTTTCCAATCTTGGCCTCAGAAGTATTAGCTTTGGGTGAATTTCATAAGCTACACACTAATGCTTGCTGCACGGTTTTGTATGTGCCATATTTAAATGAAAACATTCTGAAAATAGCTTTGTATTGCCTCACTCCCACGATACACTATATTATCTCCCTCTTTAACTTTCCCAGTGTCTGCGAAGGATAATCTATGTTTGATGTGTCTCTCTTTATGAAAAATCCCACTCATTCTCAGCCTATTACCATGTGGCTTCTGCCCTACCACTCTGAAAGTGCTTTCACCAAAGTCACCATTGACCTCCTAATTGCCAATTGTCTGTTTTCAGCTTTCCTTCCACTTGACCTCGCCATGCCATATGACACCACTCACCTCCCTCCCTTTATATTCTGCACTTCCCTTGACCTCTTCCTCGTTCTTCTCCTTCCAACTTGACCATTTCAATTAAGTCTTCTTCCTCCCTTGCCTGGTCTTCAGATATGTTTTCTCGCTACAATCATTCAGTTTACTGTAACGTCACAGTTACAAATGGACTGGAAATAGGTTTTCTGTACTTGTAATGATATTTTAATTGTGAATTACTTTCATGGCATAAAATAAGTTTTCACATAAAATCTAGATCTCTGTCTTGTTTAGACAGCAATCTAGTAAACTCAAACTGTAGGAATTTTAAGAACTAATACAGGGGCCTGGCGTGATAGTGTAGTGGTTATAGTCTTCACCTTCAACACGCCAGCATCCCATATGGACGCTGGTTCTAATCCTGGTGGGTCCTCTTCCTATCCAGCTCCCTGCTTGTGGTCTGGGAAAGCAGTGGAGGATGGCCCAAAGCCTTGGAACCCTGCACTTGTTAAAGGAGACCTGAAAGATACTCCTGGCTTTGGATGGGCTCATCTCCAGCCGTTGCGGCCACTTGGGGACTAAACCATTGGATGGAAGATCTTCCTGTTTCTCTCTCTCTCTCTCTCTCCTCCTCTCTGAATATCTGCCTTTCCAGAAAAAATAAATAAATATTTAAAAAGAGAGAGAGAACCAATAGAGGACCTAACCTTAACTCTACATTTTGAGAGCTAGCTTAGATCTCCTAAACACTTACTCTCAATGCCGTTATATATCTCTTTTTCAAAAAAGATTTGTTCATTTTTATTGGGAAGGTAGTTTTTTTAGAGAGAGAAGGAGAGACAGAGAGAAAGATCTTTCATCCTCTGGTTCACTTTCCACATGCTGCAGAGGTTGGAGCTGAATTGATCTAAAGTCACGAGCCAGGAACTTCTCTAAAATCCCCCAGGTGATGCAAGATCCCAAGGCTTTGGAGATCCTTAGCAGCTTTTCCAGGATGTTAGCAGGGAACTGGACTGGAGCTGGTGCCCATATGAGATGGCAGCACTACAAGGCAGAGGATTAATCAGTTGTGCCATTACAGTGGTCTTGTGCATTTAGAAGGGAGCTTTTCCAGGCATGGGTTGGAATGTTGCTTTCTGCTCCTTAAAACATGCATACCTTATATATTCGTTAAGAATTTTAAGAGAAATTTAAAACAGTTAATCATCTAGGGAATTGGCCCAAAGTCTTGTATCACTTTTTCCTGGGAAAGTGATGCAATAATTGGGTAAGATTAGAATCCAGAGTAGAATGCTTTAAAGAAAAAAAAAATCCATTTCAAAACTACAGAAAATATCTTTTCAAGGCTTTTTTAAAATCTTATCAATTTTAAATTTCAACAATACCCATAGGCTTTAAATGATTCACTATGTCATAACAAATTCATAAGTTCAAGACATTAAAAAAACAGGCAATCATCTCTAATTAGATTAAATGATGGATATGTTGATCTTTGTGTAAATCTTACATTTTTAGTACTGAATATCACCTTTTATATGTTGGACCAAGATATTTGTCAGATAATAGGGTCCGTTAGAAACGTGTTAATTTAAAAGGACAGAGACTGGGGAAGAGACCGACTGCAAGCTTTAGAATCTGGATGTGAACTGCAGTTGCGGTAGTTCTTTGAGTTTCATGAAAACGGAGAGCGTCTTTGACGTGAATTTTTTGCCACCAGCAAAGAGGAAGTGGACAAAGTCCTCTCTGTGTTTGGAATATTAAATACACACACACACACACACATATATATATATATATATATATATATACACATATATTGTGAATCAAGTCCAAAAATAATCTTATTTCATTCAATGGACCATTTAGTTTAGTAACTACAATTTGGGACCCTATGTGGTAGCCAAATGGCTAAGTCTTCATCTTGCATGTGCTAGGATCTCATATCAGCACTGGTTTGTATCCTGGCTGCTTCACTTCTTATCCAGCACCCTACTTTTGGCCTGGGAAAGCAGTAGAGGACGGCCCAAAGCCTTGGGACCTTGTATCTGCATGGGAGACCAGAAGAAGCTCCTGGTTCCTGGCTTCAGATCAGCTCAGCTCCAGCCATTGCAGCCACTTGGGGAGTGAACCAGCAGACCTTTGTCTTTATTTCTTCTGCAAATCTGACTCTTCAACAAAAAATTCTTTTTTTAAATAGCAACTACAATTTTCATATTCAATTTATGTAGCTATGCTATCCCGTGGCTCTCTTGCTATAGCCATCTTTCCTGTAGCTGCTGAGCTGGAGCTTCATTTTGTTCAATACTGGGAACTTTCTGGAGGGTTCAGATAGAACAAAAAAAAATTGGATTGCAAGTAATGGGAAGGACTTTTGGGAAAAGACCTTGATTTCACTGCCCAGTAATAGTGCAAGAAGATTTTGGTCAAATAGATATGACAGGGTAGGAGATTGAAGTTAAGGATATGAATGAGGCAATGAAAAATGAGGCCAGCAAAGTGGGGGTATTTTAGTGATGAGAACCTCATAAGTCAATGAATTGCAGATAAAAACAATATTTTGGACCATACTGTGGAAGTGGGAAGCAGAAATGGCAAAGTTGAAAGTTTAGAATTAGGAAACTGAAAACAAAACCGTAATATGTGTGACATGAGCATGTGTACACACAGAAGTTGCAGAAATAAAAGGTAGTTTATTATTACTATCTTTAAAATGCCCTACATCTGTCCTTGAGTTTGTAAAGCCAGGTCGTTATAAATGTGATGAGAACACTCCACCATCAAATTTTTAATCCTTAAGAGATCCCATTAAACACAGGGGCATTCAGTCTAAGTAAATACACAACAATAATAGCAACAAATGTTACAGTATTACATAGTTTCCAACAGAATTGGTACCTAAATCACATTCTTTATCAAAACAGCTTCTGTAGTAGGATAGATAGAAATGAGAATTTCCTTTGTATAGATAAGGAAAGTAAAGTAACAAATCAATGAGTGACAGAAACAGCGCCAGAACCCACTCAACTCTATCTTATTTTAGATGTTCTATAAACTGCTGACATTACTGGGGAGGCATTAGGCACAACCTTCATTATTGTATTTTTTTCAATTATCATTTCCACATTGCATGGATTTTCCCATTAATGCTCACCAGAAAATGTAGTCAACGAAAGTCAACAAAAAGTTGATTAAAGACAATTAAAGAAGTTGAATAACTATTTGTTCATCAGGGTGAAAGCAATATGTATCCCTTAGTATTATACAGATTATATATGTGGGATGTAGCTACCAAATGCAGGAATTTTAGTTTTTTGGATTTCCTTAATTTTTTTTGCAAGAATAACAGTATGTGAGCATAAATGCTGTGTGTATATGTTACACCGCATATATGTAAGTTGATAACGGAATTCTAGTTATTTAACTGAGACATGGAGCAGAGAAGTGTAGACTTTGGTTTAGTAGCTGAGATCCTGTCTGGGGTGTTTGGATCCTGTGTCAGATTCCTGGCTCTGCTCCTGGACACTGTGAAAGGTAGCTGGTGATGACTGAAATACTTAAGCTGCTGCCCCACACCGGGGAGAACGCAGCTGACTTCTCACATGTCTGCTTTGACGAATGTATCCCCAAATGATGCGCTCCTCTGGGAAGTAAACCTAAGAATGAAGGTTCTTTCGGTGACTCTCTGCCTCTTTCTCTTTCAAAGAACGAATGCGTGTTTAGAGACAAATCATCAATTTTTAACTCTATTAAATGTTTCCGCTGTCTTTTTTTTTTCTGTAGCCTTAGACACAAAGGGCTCTTTTATCTCAGATACAAGTATGAAGAAGAAATCATAAGAAAAGAAATGTGAGAGAACATCCTTCTATTTTCTCAGTACATTTTTGTGCAATGTCAGTCATTGCTTTAATAAAATTGAGCTTAAAATTCAAACTCTGTGTAGAATCTATATTTCAATTTACAAATGGTCACTTTTACCCCAGGCAATAAGGAATAAGATACTTTGCACAATGCTTGGGTTTTATTATAAACTAACTATATTTTCTTTCATGCGAAATTATGCTGGACACTAGACTTGCTAATGTGAAAAAAATAAGTACATGTGCATGTATGGGTGAATATGTGTAAAATATATAATGATTTTCCTATCAGAAATCTCTTGGTTTCTGACTAAAATTCCATTTTCTCTTAAAGGCAATATATAGTTGTGCATGTTAAACAGATGAATATAATTAGAAGTATTTTCAAGGAGGTTCAAAATCCAGAATACATTTTTGAATAAACATTTAACCAAAGAAAACTTGACATGAAGTATGATTAGATATGATTAAGGTAGATAATTAGTTATTAAGAGTGTTTTCATGGTTCTTGAAAAAAATAAGGAAACCAGGAAAAATCACTGTCTCTCCCCTCCCCAACAAGCTCACAAAAAAGGGTTCAGTTTCAATGATGGTAACTGCAAGTTTCTACTTTTATCATCGTTCTGTCAGTCATTCCTTAATATATGAGGTCTCCTTCTTCGAAGCCATTCTCCACATGGCTGACAGAGTAATCTGCGTCAAATGTATTTCTCTTTATTAATCCCTCAATGGCTCTTCACTGCCCTCAGGACAAAATTCATATTTCAATTCGAATCTCCTGTCTTCCGCTCTACTTTCATCTTCTCTCGGGATTCTATTAATGTTCTTCCAGTCATCGTAACATGCCAGCAGCTTATCCAAGTCTCCATTTCTTTACACATGCTTCTGCCTTTCCTAACTCTCCTTCCTTCTTCAAGGCTCCCGCAAGTCCTTCCCTGACCTTCTTTTGTTCCAGCTTCATTCCTTTATGCTCCCATAATGCCATGTACTGAGCATGATCACGGTTTATGTTATCACATCATATTCATTACTCATTTAACATAATAGAAAATAAATGTCTGATATGTAGCGAATTCATCCTTTTTATAGGTACATATTATAAAACCATTGTAGAAAGCACGGTAGGTCCTACATAAATATTTGCTAAATGAAGGAATAAAGGCCATAATGGATGAACCAAACATAGAAATTGGAATATATTCCTGGAAGAGATAGATACTGACCAGGTTACGTTGTCCAAATCTTTCATTAGTCATTTAGCAGTTCAGAGAACAAATATAATATTCCCTTTATAGCAAGGACTTCAGAAAATATCTGGAGAAAAATAAATAAAAATTCTTATTCTATCCCTGTATCAAAAAGAGAAGAACTACGAGATTTAGTCAAGGTTAGCATGTATTTGCTGAGGAAACAGAACCCCTGGAGTGAAGCTCCTTCTTCAGTAACATGTAGATCAAGTTTTCCTATTTCTTCTTTGCCAAGGCACTTGCCAGCCCACCCCTGAGACTGAACCTAATGCCAGGTGGTACTAATGAAGCCCGCAAGGTGATAAACACAGATTTCCAGGGACAGATGATTCATTTTCTTAAACTTTACCCATTTGTACTCTGAGGTTGATAGTACAGCCTGCTGCATAGAGATGTGGAGAGGATTAAGGGGCTCAGAGAGATCATAAACATAAAAGACCATTGAACAGCTGTTCCAGATTTGGGCTGAGAAGCAGAGGGAGATCCTCCTGCAAATGCTCCTCATTCACCCATCCTTCACCTCCGGCCCATGCTCTGGATGAGCAGATTCTAAAGGGCAAATGGAAGAAGTCGGGGGCGAGCCCTAGGACTTTTTTTTTTAGGTGACCAGGTTTTGTCCATTTTCTCTGATAATGACATTTCCTGAACACCAACTTAACACCACAGATGTACAAACCAGATAAGAAGCCTCAGGTGCTTCTCTGGAAAAAAAAAAAAGTTTGTTGGACTGAGGAAGCCATGATAATCTCCATTGCTAAGGACATAAAAGCTGTTTCATTTTTGATATTCTGAGTTGCAATTATACATTTGGTATACTTTTCCAAAGTCAGACTGCCTGGAAAAAGATGATGGGAAAATAACCACTGAGTCCACTTAAATGAAATTGAACTGAAAATATTTTTCTTCAAATATATGCACATTATTTTTGTTTTCTTACTATTCGTGTTCAATTTCTCATTTAGGAGCTGTTTGTTGATGTTCCTAGTGTTGTTTTGTATTCATCAATAGTGGAAAACAAAGAAATTTTACCTAAAATGTGGCAACAACAATGAACAAAATGTTTATTAAAATTCAAGATTTTCAGAAAGCTGAATTTAATATTTTTCTAATTTGTTAGAAAAAGTTCCATTCATACAATACATATGAATTGTTACCTGCATGTGACATTAATTGGTAGGAGAATTCTGATAAGCTCTTAGAAAATTGCACCAATAATTTGGGAAATGAAAAATTATCCTAACTGATGAATAAGTATAGATTATTTTCATTGAAACACATACATTCAGCAGTTCATTTTCTCAAAGAGAGAAGACATAAATTGTTAGACACAACAATAATCTGCATCTTTGACAGAGAAGCTTTAATTCTTTTTGTGACTCCAAAGGCAAATCTAATTACAAGTAAGGGTATCTAGCATTTTTCCTTTGGAAAACAAGTCATATATAATTCACGTTTTACTTATTTGGATAAAAATTCAGGAAGTTTGATCTTGAAACCTACATTTGTACGGTAACTAATGATTTTGTCATTGGAAACTTGTTTATAAAACTTCTAGTTTTGGAGTTAGACATATCAATCTACCTATGGAATTAACTAATACCTGTTGTTTCAAAAGCTGGGCAACTAATATTCAATTCAGATCCACTAAAGTTCCTGCTGAGGTTTTATTTGTTTCTGTAATGCTGGCTCAGTTAAAAAAGTGTCTATCTTTAAGGGATTTTTAAATTTTATATATTATTATTGTTTTTTTGAATTTTATGGTAAAATTGCATAGGGTCTGGATTTCCCTACCTTCTTCCCGAACTTAAAGGATGTTTTAAAACGCATTTCCATTGAAGCAATTTGCAAAATAAATTTTACCTTTCTTACTGTCTTTTCTGATAGTGTAATATTGAGCTAACTCTTTAGTGTTACTTTTTTGCTGTTTCTATAGATAATTTTATCTTTCAGTTTCATAGTAATTGTCTTAAAGTTCAGAGTCATTTTGAACCTTGTAGGGAGCCAATTTTCAACTATTCTGATATCCTGAGTTAACAACAAAGTGACCTATGCTCTGCATTTTGTACAGGAAAACATATACTTACTTTTATAACAGCAATTTTAACTTTGACTTGCAGTGCTTGTTTCTAGTAATTTAACTAGGTATCTGTTTGCAATTCCAGGCTGGACTAAAGGCAAAATGAACACAATTTTGCATCAACTTTGTACATATATTTCTGATAAGTGTGCTGCACTTTCCTACGCACTTTTCACCTTTTCAAATTCATATTGTTGACTCAAAGACTCCTGATTTTGCATTTACCTATAGCCATATATTAGCACAAACAGTTAAATGTTCACAATCTTGGCATATACCTTACTTCCTATCTTTATGTCGTTTAACAAAATTTTTCAAATAGGCAAGATAAAAGTGTTGTGAATTCTATCTGGGCTAGTTTTATTAGTTTGCAATGAGATGAATTTCAAAGAAATTTAACGTGAAAATAAATTACGGTGTAGCTTCAATATAGTGGCTCTCTGTGTTCAACTTGAATACCATTGTTTTCCTAAACATCATGATAATAATAGTAACACAAAGGCATGAGAGCAGCTAGGAGTGGTTCTCCATGTGACCCACCAAGTAAACACAAATGATTACTTCACAACCCCCAAACTGCTGGGTAAACATGTTTATACATTTTAGTGAATGTGTTTAAAGACCTTAATATGCGTTTAAACTGTGTTACTGGAGAGAGCATGAAGGCAATTATTGCCTCAAACAATTAATTGCATCAAATGGAATGATTCACATCCAAATAATAATAAGAATCATACTGAATAAAAAGGATTTAGCGAGTTCTGTGTATCGCATCCTATTTAATTCAGATTGATAAATGAAACATTGGAGATATATATGAGTAGCATCACAATTACAGGCATTTTTTGTTATTAGGTACTATTCAAGCCAGGAAATTTACAATGCCCACCTCCTTCCATGTCAATATTCTTTCATGGGGGAATTACCTCTGCTACAAACAATAGAAGAAATAGAAGAATAAATATCAAAGGATTTTCAGTTTTGTAGATACCTAATAAATTCACAGTGAATTTCCATTGACCTTGTATTTAAGAGTGGTCTTTTTAAAAAACAATTTTTTGGGTACAGATTCATAGGCTCAGGGATTTCTCCTCCTACCCTATCCACACCCTCCTTCCCACCACTAATCCCCCCTTATTACAATAGTACTGTGTTTCAACAGCAGTTGCAAGTCCATCGTTCTGCTCTTTAAGTGTATCATAACACTGTAGATATAGACAGCGGTAGAGAGTCCAGCATCTTATTGTCAAAGTATATTTTACTTTCATTGAGAGTCTACCTTTTATTTAAGAGTAAAGGTGCATACTCACTGCATCTTCACTTCTTGATATGCTAGTCTGCATTATACAGTTTCTCTAGGTGAATATATGTACACACATGCTTGTATATGTATGTATGTATGTATGTATATATATATGGCATATATATATATGAAAGTTGCTATTTTGCATGAAAGTTGCTGCCTTATGTCAAAGAGAATATATGATATTTGTCTTTTGAGGATTGGCTTATTTCACTGAGCGTAATGGTCGCCAGGTGGGACCATTTTGTTGCAGATGGTAAACCAGTGGAAACCATTGGAAATCAGTGCAATGATCCTGGAGCTATGCACATTTTTGGAAAATTGAAGGCCTTATTCTCTATACCTTGCCAGCCAATGGCAGGTCAGGACATGCTCTGATCACCTTGAAGTGGGCTTCAGCACTACGGTGAAGGACAGCAGCTTGTTCTTCATTGACAGTTCCTCAGGACTTGGAGA
The DNA here is from genome assembly GCF_017591425.1 of Ochotona curzoniae. NCBI lineage: Eukaryota > Metazoa > Chordata > Mammalia > Lagomorpha > Ochotonidae > Ochotona > Ochotona curzoniae. The sequence continues at coordinate 24,925,922 of NW_024464939.1, read as the reverse complement.
TTTCCGGCAGTTTCATATAGAACAAGGGGAAATTGGAATTGTCTTCAATATTGGCAAAGTTGATATCTCCATCAAAGAAGATAAAACTCCTATCAATGTCAGCAAATACCACATGGTGTGCTTCACCAGAAACAGCAGCAATGCCACACTCCAGGTGGACAACTGGTCAGTTAGTGAGCATTACCCCACAGGCAAAACTGATAATGAATGCTTCACCCAGAAGTCAGCCATCTTCAACACCCAGGCGCAAATAGCCATTGATGGAAAGGACATGTGTCACCCCTTCCAAAGTCAGCTCTCTGGACTCTATTATGATGGTCTGAAAGTACTGAACATGGCAGATGAGAACAACTCCAATATTAAAACAAATTGAAGTGTCCGGTTGGTTGGAGAAGTCCCATCAGTCTTGCGAACAATCTCCATGCCACCTGAAATATCTACCACTGTCATGGAAACCACCACTATGATGGCTACTACCACAACCAGCAAAACTTGTTCTACCACCAGCATTTGGTCTGCCAGTAGGGAGCTGTATCAGAAGGGGAGCAGCAATAACTTGAACCAGTGCTCGTATGGGATATCAGCACCACAGATGGAGGATCAGCCTGTTGTGCCACAGTGTCAGCCCTGGAACATGAGATCTTAGCCTGTATCTGAACCACAAGGTTAAGCTCCTGCCCCAGAAATGATTGAAGAAACACACATGTGTGTGCTTGTATGTTTGTGCATGTTGTTACAGTAGTGATGCATACATAGTAAGCTTCTAATAAATGTTATCTTTTGTGAAAATAGTATCTCTGCTATTATCATATTATGAAAATCTTATGACCATATTATTAATGACTGAGTAGTTTCCATTGGAGTAGATGTACCACAGTTTTCTTATCCATTCCTCTTTTGATAGGTCTGTGGGTTGTTTCCATGTGTTTGCGATTGCAGATCATGCTTCAGCAAATACAGAATTACAGGTCACTTTCTCATATGCAGATTTTATCCCAGAGGTGGGAAAGCTAGGTCATATGGTAGACTAATTTTTCAATTATCTTAGCATTCTTCAACTGACTTCCATGGTGGTAATACTAATCTACACTCCCAAAAATAGTGAAGGAGGGTGCCTCTTCCCCCACATGGCAGGAGTGGTTAATAGAATTCTGAACCTAGGCCAATTTCACTGGAATTACATGGAGTCTCAATGTGGTTTTATTTGTATTTTCCCGACAGCCAGGGAGCCTAAGGATTTTTCATATGTCTTTTAACCATTTGAATTTATACTTTTGGGAGTATTTCAAAGTCAATTCCTGATAACAACAGCCTTCTTTCTGCATATTCTGAATCTTGGTGCCTCTCTGTAAATATTTCTTTTCAATAAAGAGAAATTTTAAAAATATAATAAAAAAAGATGCAGAAAGAAATGCATTCAGTGTATCATTGAAGAATTCAAATGATGGTGATCTCATGTGGTGCTATTATTATTCTGCAAATTTAATCTGTTTCCTCCACAAACTGCTCACTCCGTAACCGGGAGTACTAAGATGATGGGCAGAAATCAGAGCTCCCTGAGAGAAGTTTGTGATAGTCTATTCAACAGTTAACGAAGTGTAGAAGGTGGACACAATCCAGTTCCGGAAAGTTACAGGCAAGGTATTTGGACTGAGTTAATGCCTGAATTTTCTGGAAAAATATGTGGAAGCAAGACTGATGATCAAATTGAAGAGTGGACATTTGAAAGCAATGGGGCAGACATGCAACCTAGAGGACTTTTTCCTGTAGAACTATAAGCAGTTTGCTAGATTATACAATGGAACAATCAAGTATCATGTGTTCCATTGCTAGTCTATAAAGCTTCTTTTGTTAAGTCTTCTGATGAGACAATGTCATTTTCTTAAGATGCTTTTGGTATTCTCAACAGCTTCATGTAACACTTTGGTGATACATGACTTTTTATTCTTGGTTTAACTTTAAAAATGATTTTGCAATTCTTTGTGGATAAGTCCAAAATATATAAATGATTTGCAGAGTTTCGAGAGCACATATATATGCATGTCTATGGAACTGCTTTACCATTTGGTGACTGCAGTATATTACTATTGAGCTGAAAGATTTAGTTCATTTTTTATATATTATTTATTAAATGTTTTTAAGATTTATTTATTTTTATTGGAAAGAACAATTTACAAAGAGAAGGAGAAAAAGACAGAAAGATCTTCTGCCTACTGGTTCACTCTCCAAATGGCCTCAACAGCCAGAGCTGGGCTGATCAGAAGCCAGGATACAGGAGTTTCTTCTGGATATCTCACATGGATGCACGGTCTCAAGACATTGGGCCTTCCTCTCCTGCTTTCCCAGGTCACAAGTAGGGAGCTGGAAGGCAAATGGAGCAGCTGCGATGAGGACCGGAACCCCTATGGGATCCCAGTGCACGCAAGGTAAGGACTTTAGGCACTAGGCTACTCTGTTGGGCCCTATGTCTTATATTTTCAATCTTATGATAAAATTTAAGAATCTTCAAATTCAAGAATCAAACCATTTTATCTCATTATATGCAGTTATTACTTTTGATATATTGCATACAATAAAATTTACTATGGTTAAAACAATTTTAGAGCACAGAGGCCAAGTCGTGACATATATGACCTAATTCTACACTTATGCTTCCAAAGCACATACTGCTGATGATGGCAAATTTCTCCACCTTGCCTGAATGGAGCCAAAAAATTTTTCAACAGCCAAAAGCAATGTGTAAAAATTGGCTCCAGAAATCCATTATGATTGTGTTTTGCCAAATAAGTTTTTGTTGCATTTTAGCCAGAAGGCAAAGGATATTTTTTTTCCCGGTAGGTCCCCATTAAAATAGTACTGCTAATTCATAGAATGGAATTGGTGTCTGTAAATATCTTTAGAAATATGGATGTGAGGTATGACTAAAAAAATGACGTTTTAAAAAGAATTCAACCAGAGGCATACTTTAAAAAAAAGGGGGAGCTTATTAGGTCTGGTGCAGTAGCCTAGTGTCTAAATTCCTTGCCTTGCACACACTGGAATCCCATATGGGTAAGCACCCTGGCATGTCCTGGCAGCCTGCTTCCCATCCAGCTCCCTGTTTGTGACCTGGGAAAGCAGTCGAGGAGGGTCTTGGGACCCTGCATCTGCGTGGGGAACTCGGAAGAAGCTCCTGGCTCCTGATTTTGGATGGGCTGAGCTCTGGCCATTGTGGCCATTTGGAGAGTGAATTAGCAAATGGAAGATCTTCCTCTGTGTCTCTCCTTCATCCTATAAATCTGACTTTCTAATAAAAAATATTTTTTTTTAAATCAGGTTGTTTTTGCTTTTTGGATTGCAGATTAATTTCCCACAAGGCCTAACCTGGTTTTACAAGTATTTGAATTTGAAATGACTAGGTGTATGTCAAAGAATAAACAAAAATTCAAGAAAAAATAAAAAAAACTGTAAGTAGATCACAACGATTTGTGGATGGAGTCTAAAATATAGACAGATGCATTATGAAATAACCATGTACACATGTAGTTACTAAGTCATTGTCAGATACTATTTCCATGCCTCACTGTGATGCCACTCAATGCAGGATGTGCTGAGAAGCTATGATTTGGTCTTTTCAAAAATATTCAGTGAATAACCTTCTGCCCAATTACACTTTTCCTTAAGATAAGAAACTAAGACCTTTAATATTTGTAACAGTTTTCTTCTGAATATGTGGCAAACTACATAAACTTTCAAACTAGTAAGTAGTTGGTAATGCATATATTCAGAATGGATCAGTATGTGTTAGGGGAAGGCAGTGCAGTGCCAGAGTTCTAGGGCTATTTTTATGCAGAGGCTTTTTTCCATGTAGAAGATAAAGATGAGTGCAAGAGTAAAATGGATACTTTTACTCATTCTGGCTTAGAGCTCACCATCCAAGAAGATCAGAATAAACATGCCCGTGTAAGTGATGGAAAGCAATGGCTCTAGGTTCCTTCCTCAGCATCTCTGAGAGTGACTCCATGAAATTTTCCTTCTTTTCCCCATGATGTCTCTTCCCAATGTACTTTTTCTTTAGCGGAGCAATTTCTTTATCTGATCCAGGTGACAGAATGGCGGTATTAAGATGGAAAGAAAGAGGATTGTGGCAAGATCAACATAAAAATTATTCTCACTGCTACTTTGTGTCAGATTTAGGTTTGTTAAGGAACTATAGTCACAGGATTGTATAGGCAGAAAACAGCTGTTTCTTTGAACCAATCTGTGTTATGACACCGGATTCAGATACATTCCATGAGGAAAGGCGTATTTAAGATTTCTCTTCATCTGTTGCCAAGCAAATAGTCACTTTTGCCCCCAATGACCTAATTCTTTCCATTTTATTCACTTAATATATGCAGTCCAGAGAGTTAGAGGCCCAGCCCAGCAAGAGGCCAGTTTTTTTTCTTTGCCTAAAAGACAGGAGCTAGACAGAAGACTGATAACCCTGAACATGCAGACATCCTGGGGGGGATGTCAGATCAGATCATATCTAAAAGGCAATCTTGTAAAAAAAGAAGAGAAAAATAATTCTTAAGCAGCCATCAGCCTTTTTAAATTTTTAGCAAGTAAAATATATTATACAGTATGTCTAAAAGTGTGTAAATAAATGAAAAATGTACAGGGATGAACATATGAAGAAAATTTACAGGGAACCTATTACATGATTTGAGGATTAATTTTAATCTTAACATCAAAAGACAAAAGAGAAAAAATTGATAATTAAACTTTCGGACATCACACTGGACAGATGGACATGTGATAGTCCCATATTTTCTGCTTATTATTTAATATCAAATTCTTCAACTGCAGAAAGGTTAATAACAAGATTCATCATATTGGCCCTGTTGGGAAACAACACAAGATGATGCTTACTGTGTATTATTTTTAATACATATAGTTCTCTAAAATGTCTTATGGACAATGCAAGATATGTTGGTAGCATTCACTTACATGTTATTCATTCAGTGAATGTTTAAATACACATGCACACACACAACACGCTTACTATCTGCTATGGGATATGAACAGGGATATAAAAATAGAAAAACAAATCTGACTCAGACATCTGAACTCAGTTACCTACACTTACTTATCAAGACATTCATTGCCTTCAGCGAATAGCAAGTGATGTACACCATCCTAGAACAGAGCATTGACACCACGACAATTAGACAACTTGAGCTTGTCTACAAATCAGCAGAGTCTAGGGTTTAGGAAAGTAAGTTTTCTAGGTATCAGTTTCTCAAGGCTATTGCTCCAAATGAGGTCACTGCCCAGAGTAATGAGAACAGTGGGAATCTCTCCCATTCACTATCGCCTGAAGGTCAACAGCCGTCTAGTCTAACTCATGCAGGCTTTCCAATTGAGAGTGAAAGCAGATTTTTTATCATGTCCAAGAACAAAGGGCATGGATGAATTGCAGAAAATGTAGATGGCGGTTGTCTTCTTCCATACAAAATATGTACCTCAATTTTCTACTAATGCATTCTTAAGCAAACTATACTGCAATTAAAAGACAGAAGGTGAAAGTATGGAGAACATCAGAAAGAAGGGAATGATAAGCTATCTCCTTGGAAGAAAAGTCAATTACAGAAATGAGAAGGTTCTCTTTGGGTAAAAAATTGGAGTGCTACCTTTCATATATAGAAAATAAATTCACCAGTCAATGGACTGTCTACTCTTTGCAAATCATGAAACAGAGGTTATGCACTTTAGTGTGGTATACTCTGAACCTTTTCTCTGTATTTTCATAAAAGGAATCCGACATCCTGAACAGAGCACTGCCCAACAGATTAAAATCACTATGAATGTCCTTTTATTTTCTTGGCAGGCCACATGCTGATCCAGCAGTCATCTATCTTTACCCCTTACCTAGACATTGATCAACAAATATTACCTGGTGATAAAACTGTCCAATTTTCTTACAACAAAAATTATAAGTATTTAAAAAATGCTGAGCTTGGATAAGATATCTTATCTACACTTAATTCAGACACATTCCAGAGCTTCATGTAATTGGTAGAATGTTTAAAATAAATTTCTAAGTGCCAAATACCTTGTTCTTTCCAATTTATTTGAGAGATACTAAAAATGTTACAATTAATTTCATATGTTATATTAAGACATTGCATTTATGTGCTCAAAACTACAGGGGTCTCCGTAACAGCCCTAAGTCATTCCATTTTGCAGTACAAGGAACATTGTTAATGTTCAGAAGATTACAAAATACATTCTCTTTGATCTTTGCTCCTTACTGAAAGACAGCATTCAGATATCAGAAATGTATTTTTCTTCAAATAGTTGATTATTCCTAAAGGAAATATGATTAAATAGAACACTGTAGATTTAATAAAGTAACAAAAGAAATGGCATTTTTTTTTCAGCTGCCTTCATCCTAGTGCCTCAAAGCTGTTTGCCTTGGGATTTAGAAACTGGGAGAATAAGTTGCTGATCCTAGAACGGAACAGCCATGTTTGTTATTTTGGTAATACCAGTGTTGAAATGGAACATGTACCAGTGGCAGACACACTTTGCAGAGTGGGCATTTTATATAGCTTATTCTAATTGATAGCTCAGCACAAGCATTGGGCATCTGTATGGAGGCACACAAGTAATAAAGCTGGAGATTTATAAAGAAAAATGCCTTCCTCTGACATTTCCAGCATGCTTCAGAGAGTCTCATCATTTCTAACCCCTCTTTGTAATCCTTGATTCTTTTAATCATTCATTCGACAAACACTTATTAATAGCCTGTTATTGCCACATGTAATGAGAGTGTTTATGCTTACGTTCATGATCTCTTTCAGGACTCCATTTTTAGGGATTTTTAGGGATTTGAGCCCCAATTGAAAGTCTTGTTTCTGTTATTTCCTATAAAGTGAGCTTTTGCAAGCTTCAAGCACAATCATGTGCATGCCTGTGAAAAAGAAACAGCATATGGCTCTGGCCAGGTTCTGTCCTTCACAGCTCTGCCCAATTTTACTGGACAATTGCAGTGGCTTTGCTCTGCTCTGCACACCACATAAGGACACAGGGCACGCCAGCCCTGCACGCCGAGAAGAGAAGCCTCAGGAGAAATTAAATCTGCCCTCGCCTTAATTTTGGATTTCCAGCATCCGGAATTATGAGAAAACATTGTATGCTATTTAAGCCAGCCAGTCGATGACCTTTTGTTGTGCAGCCCTATCGGACTAATACAGAGAAGAATGAAGAATGCAGATTTGCTTTGTAAATCTGTGATAATAGATAAAATGCGTGCTGCTTTAGCCCTAAATTCTAGAGTAGAAAAGTGAATAGCCTGTATAATGAAATATTAAATGTAGTAAGTATCTGATTATATAATGAAACATGTGAGATAAGAAGTTGATAAGTATTATGGGAGTAGCACAAAAGTTTACTCAGATTTGGAGGTCAGTAGTACTGAGGATGAGAAGTGATGAGTTTTAATATTATGCAGTATGGAAAGAGAACACGCCGTTGGGAAGGCATGGAATGAATGAATGGAACACTTGGAAGAGATAATGTGAACATCTAGGTGAGAGCATTCCAGCATAGACAAGAAAAGCTCCAGGTGTTCAAAAGTGAGAGGTACAGCAAGAAACTAATCCAGCTGGTGTGCAGGAGTTGAATTTGAGGCAAGACAGCAGCAGCCTATGTGGGACCTCAGAAACCAAGGAAGGCCATGGATGTTACCAGACTGTCAGGGGCCTCATTTAGGCCTCATTCTTTCTGTTTTCTCAATAACTGCTCCTGCTGTTTTTCTGACATTCTTACTTTCTGAGAATCAGTTACTGATCTGGTCTGAGGATTAACTTTCTCCCAATAGGCAAAAGATATCTGAAGGATATTTCACATGCCGTTCAGGTTCCACCCTGATTCTGAACATTTACTTGACTAGTATCACTCTCTCATGCAATTAAATAATATTTTAATGTTCATTGCTGGGAAAATGAATAAAGTTGCTTCATCAGATACAGACCTAAAAGAGAAGCGGTAGTTGCTCAAGCATGAGCAAATAGGGCTACAGATAAACACCCAGGCTGTGGAGCTTTAGGGGCTCTGCAGAGGAAGCTGGAAGGCTGTAGAGAGCTGTTAGGAACAGGCTTGAGGAGCTGAGTGGAGAATAAAGAGAACCCACTAAGTAAGGACACACAAAACAACTAAGGTACATTTAGCGGCTGTTTTGCGAATATAAAATATTAATCCCAGTTTGGCTTTGGGCCTCTATCTCTTAGGTATGTAGACATGAAAAACAATAGCAACAACAAAAAAATGAAAGTGCCTTTAAGCAATTGATTCTTTTCATTGCCAGGTATGTATCTTCACAGTGACTCTCCAGGATTAGGTGTTACTGACCTGATTTTTGCAGAAAGAAATGCTTATGGGCAGAGTCATTTATTTAAAGGTACATAGACACAACCACTGATTTAATCTGAAAGCAGAAGGTGCACACACGCACACACACACACACACACACACACTCATGCATGGAGATGTTCAACAAGTTAATGAAAAAATGTGTATTCCAAAACCTATGAAGAGATTGCAAAATTTTGCATAGTGATATAAACTTGCCGTTTAGTAGTGTTTTTCCATGACCTGCTTGATGTATCCTTCTGTATAACTTCCACATGAAAATTCAAGACTACAGTATCACTGGGTTGAATGATACCTTATGCACTTCTACTGTAATTCCTCCATTATGGTCATATGGAACAAAAGTATAAAAAATACAAAGGCTGATTATTCTTATGAACCCAAATTTACCTCTCATGTGCTCGTAGAGTGTTGCTTTGAAGGTATGCCATGTCGTACAAAGTCTATGTTCAAATTTCAGTTTGGCCCCATATTGTTATGATGTGGAACAAGTTATCATATATATTTATTAATTTCTCATGCATTAAATAGTGATAACAATAATATTTATTTGTGATGGTTTGGTGGCCCTGGATTCTGTCCTTCCTCGATACATACATCTCTCTAAAGTGACTCTGCGAGCTCTCTCACACAGAGGTATAATTTTTCTTACATTTGGTTTGGTTGTGCCTTTCCAATAAAAATAAACAAATCCTTAAAAAAACAAACCAGATGTCAGATAGACAAGTAAAATATCCAGGACCTCTTGCTTCTGCCAGTTCTCCAGCTGACTGTCATTGCATTAGAGATTCCAGGTGAAACCATGGAGAAACTGTCAAGCAAATCTTACAACACAATACGTAACGCATGTCTGTTAAAGTTGTTGGTTTGATTTTGTACTGATGATGTTTACAGATCATTCTCTCATAAGATTATTTTGTGATTTAAATGAATTTATATGTCCATGTAAAGTGCTTTAGATGGAATTTTTCTTGTATAGTAATTTCTCAACCAGTGGTAGCTTTTGTAACTATCACTGCACTGTTTTTTCTAGGCCAGGGAAAATTGAAAGATGCCTATTGACAACCTTTTTCCTTCTCTCTCTCTCTGTGTCTCTCTATTTGTGTTTAATCTATTGCTCATTCTCCTGTAGATTGATAATGTATAGATGCAAATTTGGTACATATTCAAACATAATCTTTCAGCTACATGCTTATAGATACATACATAACTCTTGATTTGAGCTTCTACATACAACTATGGAAACTGAGCTCATTTCCAGCTAAATCTTATATCCTATGTATTAAATCATGATTTATAAATGTTCTGTATTAATTTTTCATAATATTTGTTATGTCCTTACAAGAGATTTCCACAGTAAATACTGAAGTTATACTACCCAGGATTGGATTTATTCCTCTTGCCATATGCATTATTTTGAATCAACCTGAAATCTTGTACAATCTTTACAGCAGATTACAGATATTGATGATTTCTAATGGTTTTTGTTGAAGATGTTGACTTGGAATTTTTTTTTGTTGTGGTAGATTTATTCATTAAGTAGCTAACTTTATTTTAACAGCCTCCAAACTGCCACTGTGATGTATACTCATATGTATTTTATTAATATTTTAAAATGTAGTTAAAGTGATATGGATAAGGAGAATTTAAAGATAAAAGTCATATTTTCATGTTGTCACAGTCAGTCATCCATAGGTTATTGAGTACTGTGCTTCAAATACAAGAGATGTGGGGTGAAATAGACATCTGGTTTCTGTTCTCATGGAATTTACATTTTCACATAGCAGATGCTAATAAATGAGTAAGGAGGTAAATCAATAAGTTGTACAATCTTAGGTGGCAAGTGTAGTGAATAAAATGATACAGAGCAATGGGATTCGTTCACAGGGAAATGCCAATGGCACCTGCTGCTGAATTGCAAATGGGTGGTATAGGAACTGGGGATCCCTATATTCTGCTTTGCATATAAGTTGTTGGCGGTACTGTAAATAAAGAAGTACTTATTTACTTAGGTAGGGAGTATGTTTGATAAAGGAAGGTCAATATGGAATCACAGTTTGGGCCTGCTAAATTGTAAATGGCTGGAAGCTATCTATGGAAGTAAAGTTGAATAACTTCACATTTAGAGTAGAGGCCATTCTGGATATGTAAGTTTATGAGTCAACATTGGGCAATAAATGAAGCAAAAGAAGTACTTACCTAGGCTGTATAATTGCTTCACTGTTTGAGCAGCTTGAGGGAACCCCATATTTAAGAGTGTTAAAATATAATCATACTGCATCATTTTCTATTCTTTTCTAGTCTTACAAGAATCCTTAAAAGAAATGGCCCCATACCTTGCAATGATCCATCCCTGGTTTCTGGAAGTATTAGACACCTGTTTTTAGCTAATGAATGCTGTAGTCCTATTACAAAGAAATAGCTTCATAAATCTGTGTTCTTCTCATATTCATAGCTTCCACTCCCAAAACTATTGTAGTTTTATCAACAAGCTCAAGTTTTGAACTTATCTGCTGTTTTAAGTCTTTCCACTGGGTTGATTCTTTTCAGATCCTACTTTTCAGTGAGCTGTTGAAGGCATAGCAGGCAATGTGAAAAAAGTTTTCACTTTCACGTGATACAATAAGAGCAAAGAATATAGGCATGATTACAGTGTGTGTAACTTGCTCAATGGTGTCACACAGTTTTCTGACCTCTTTCCCTCAACAAACTGGAGTCAAGACTGAGTTCCTAGCACCGGGCCTGAGTATCAGTGATGTGTTGTGAAATGAAGTAGGCTGGGCCAACGTTGGAGATTAAAAATCAGAAAGCTTGGAGAAAAGTTTCAAAATAGTTGTTATAAAAACTGTTATAAAAACTCATTTGAAAGAGTTATAAAGGGAAATTGAGAGAGAGAAAGAATGAATCATCCATCCACCCAGTGATTCACTCCCCCAAATGGCCACGAAGAGCCAAGGCAGACCACACTGGATTCAGGACACTGGTAGTCCGTCTGAATCTCTCATGTGGAAATCAGGAGACCAAGCATGTGGAACATCTGTACTGTCCCAGACACATTAACAGTGAACTTGGTTAGAAGCAAAAATTCAAGAAGATACAGAAAATTGAAACAGAAATTATATATTCCATCAAGAAAAGTTTATGGCCTGAAGATCTGTTAACTTTTCTACTCAATCCTCCAGAACATTTGAAGAAGAACTAACTAAAGTGCTTTGCAAACTATCCTAAAATCATTCTAATACCAAAACCCAACAAAATACACAAGTTGAAAAAAAAAACTAAAGATATCTGTCCTTGATAATCATAGATACAGAAATTCTCACACAAAGTTTATCGAACTCAACCAAAAACCACATTAACTTAACATGCATCATAAATAGGATCTATCCTAGTCATGCAACAGTGGTTCAACATTTGTACATCAACAATGTCATAAATCATGTCAATAAAATGAAGAATTAATATGCTTGTAAAAAAGAAAAGTAGTAATCAGGACTCCAGCAAGCACTTCAGTATGGATGCTGGCATCACAAATACAATCGAATGTCAAAGCACCTGCTCCTTGAAATAATACTTTTTGTACAGTTGCTTCAGAATCATGTGTATTTTCTGGTCCTGAAAAGAAAATGTTACTATAAAAATTTAATTGCTGTAGTTACTCTAGTCCTAATCCTTACTTTATCCTAACACTCAAGGTCACAAATTGTCTCTGGCATCAAAATTACCCCTTGAAATGTCACATTACAGGTCTGAGATGCTAGTTCATGAGACATCTCCATGAGAGAGTCAATTAGACCAAGTCAAGCCACAGAGTATTGAGTTGGAAATTGCAACACAGAGGAGACAAGGGTTCAGACTGAGGGCATAGAGGGAACAAAGGCATTCGAGCGGTGCCGTCCATGCCTCTTGGATGGAGTCACAGGATCTTTTCTCTGCATCTGTGGCTTTGATGAATGTCTGTAGAGCAGGGACAGTAAGCACTCAGTAAGCATTCTGACACGGACTGGAATCACTCTGGGTGCCCAACCATACGCTGCTTCTCTTCCTGAACTTGCTTCTTCAGGCAGTCTCATCAGCTGCCCCTTTGAAGGAGAGTTTCTGCTGCAGAGTGAAGGGATCAACAGGCAACCTGAATCTTTATACAGCTACTGAAGAGGGATATGTCCTCGTGAAAATCTCATCCTCAAGGTCAGAGGACGGGGTCTTTCCTTATTCTACACATTTACATGAGGAAGCAATACATTTTTAGAAATGCTCTCATTACTATGAATCTATTAGATTTCAAACACATCAAAGAGATGATGTTAAAACAAAACCATATTTTCTTATTAGAGCTAGAGTTTGCGAGCTTAAACCCAAGTTCTTGGTAAGGGACAGCCATGGATTCCCATTGTTTAAGAAGAATGCATGTGGCAAGATGTTTTCTTATTTTGACAAAAGTTTCTTATTAAAGGAGAAAATGTTCAGATGAAACTATTAAAATCATTTCTATGGAGGAAGATAATAACATAGATATGTGCTGGTAAGAAGAAATACCTACTAAATCTTAGTTAAGTACAACAAAAGGAAAGAATGTTAGAAACAACCCAATGTACACCACGCTAATAACATCTAACTTATGTACATGTATTCACTAAGCAGTAAATGGCAAACAGAAGTGGAATTAGTGCTGTGGTGTTTCAGGTTAAGTCACCGCCTGCAATGCTGGCATACCATATGGTGGCTGGTTCAATTCCCAGACACTTCATTTCTAATCCAGCTCCCTGCTAATGGCCTGGAAAGCAGCAGAAGGAGGCCTAAAGTGTTAGGTACTGTACTGCACTGCGGATGGAAATGCACTCTCTTTCTCTCTGTATAGACAAATACATAAATCTTTAAAAAATTAAACAGAAGCATTTGTGCAACTCTTACATGTCTTTCCTTTATGGATGAATTGTAGGAATGTTGAATGATAGCACAGCACAGAGATGTTTGCTCCATCTGGGCCTCTAAAATTTTACCGAGGAGCTAGATTGAATCATCAATCATGGCCCATCCAACTTTCTGAGTCAAAAATCTAAGATTAGCAGTGAGTGCTAAAATAATAGAAGTAGGGTTGAGAACGATAGTCGTAAGCTAGAAAGAAGGCTCAAAATCTGTGAGATTGCTTGTGGCATTGATAAATATAATGACGTGATGGTGGCTTTGGAGAAACTGCCGCTTGAAGTGCAGAACAGAAAAAAATCAGCCGCACCAGGGCCTAGCCGGTTAAAATAGGCAAAAGTTTAATGTGATTAGACATCAGGACCTGCCTGTGAAAGGAAAGTCACCAGATATTAAACTGTACCAGTAAGAACCCAGAGTAGTAATCAATGCAAGCAGGTTTTGAACCTCTGACTGTCGCTGTCCCGCAGTGATGGACTTGGTCACGGAGCCGATAATAACACGTGTGGACCCTGACTGGTGGTCAAAGCCGAAGTTTATTAGGGGCATCAGACTTTATACACTGAGAGTCCGTACTGTTTCCCTCTCTTGATTGGAATTCCTTCTGTTTTGTATATTACACCAGGTGTTCTCATTTACATGCTGTTTATTCCAAAGGTAGCCATTAGATTGTTGCCATGCAAATACTGTCCATTGAACTGCAAATATGTGCTCGCTGACCTTCCAGGGTCACAATGTCCTCCTACATCTGACTATAGAAATTATAGCTACATCTGGAGTACTGTATCCAATCTGGGTGCCAACCAGCATTGCAAGGTTGTAAATTTCCCCTGGGAGAAACGAATAGGAAAAATGGAATGTTTTACTCAAGAAAAAGTTTGGGTGGGGAAAATTGTATCCAGCAATATCTGAGGACTTGTGAGCTGTAGGAAAGAAATTCATGTTTTATGCTTGATTTTAGAGCATAATATCAGTGGATTTTTCTTCAAAAAGGCAAATGAAAGAACGATATAAAGAACTTTTTAATAATACCATCTATTTCACTATACTTTAGGTTGGCTCTTCTCTCTTTTTTCAAGTTTTTAAAAATTATTCCTTTTTTACATGATTAAGTTTTTTGACTCTTAATATCAGTAGGCATCCTGTCCTTGGAATGCATAAGGCCAGACAGAAATATGCCATGGAAATTTCCTTAAGGATGTCCCTTCACTGAGGAGGTCTAACCTAAAGCATTATGGTACAAAAAGTTCAGCAGTTGCTTGTGATTCTGGCATTCTATACTGGAGTACAAGTTTGCATCCTGGCTATGAGACTTCTGGTCCAGCTCCCTGCTGATGCGCCAAAGAAAACACCAGATTATGGTCCAAGTGCTTGGGCCTTTGCCTCCCATTTGGAAAACCTGAATTAGCACTCCTGGCTTAGGTCTGGCCCCACCCTGGTTGTTGTGGCCATTTAGAGAGTGAATTAGTACATAAAAGATCTCTCTTCCTTTTCTTTTTCTGCTCTCCTATCTCTGTTTTTCTCCTTCTCTCTCTCTGTAACTCTGCCTTTCAAGTACATAAATAAATCTTTAGAAACAGAGACTTCTTGAATCTTCTTTATTCCCTCAGCGTTCTGTGATTCTATTCAACTCTCCTTGCAGAGCTGCCACTTCCCATCAAAACGCAATTGCAAGGAAAGGTGAATGTGTGTGAACACTTGCATGTGTGTGTCCAAGCGTCAGTGTGCTTACACAGGTGCAAGTGTTCACACACGCCTACCCAAGGCAGCCAATGCCACACAGCTGTTCCCAAGCCGCTTCCTTCTTTGACTTTTCTTGCAACCCAATTATGCTTCTGTCTCGAAAGCTCTGGATGCATTTGGAAGCATTCTCTTGAGTCTGACCATGTGCAGCAGAAAACTGAGCTTGATGAAAGGGCAGAACATAAATCTAATAGGAGTGAGGTGGGGAGCCTCAAGGCTAGCAAAACTGAATTGACGATGAAGTTGAGTCCCTGCAACATTGAAATTCTATCTATGTAATTTTTTAGCTGGTAATATTTTCATAAAGAGAAAAAACAGGTACCCCTTCAGAAAATAATGCTGCTGATATTAGATGTGTTCTGAGGTGGAGAATCCTGGTCATTGACATATTTTAAGTGAAGCAAATTCACTGTGTCTTTTGAAAAAAAAAAAAGTCCTGCATTCTTTCTCAGCAAGCCATAGAATATTTTCATAGAAAGAATCTCAGAAAGAAAGCATATTTCTAGCACACCTCATTTCTACAGCATTTCCATGAGGTTTTATCTTTTCTGATTTTGTCAGAGGTAAGACTTTTTTTTTCATATAACTGCAATTTCAACCTTCTGAGCATTAAGCAGATATAAATTATCTACAAGGCTAAAAAGTCTTTGATTAACAAGCTAGGGAATTGCAGGTATTAAAATTGCCCCCCAGAGGGAGCCCATATCGCTCCATGAATGCATTAGACATCTACTTTGAATTACAAAGAAAAATTAATTAAAAAGTATATGTTTATAAGTAATATGCATTCCCTTGAGTTCATCCTAAAAGCCACATATATGCAGAATCTAATAAAAATTAAATTACGTTAGCTGCATATTTTACCTCAGCAACAAGAAGAAAAAGATAAAAGCAGGTACCACCTAATGCTTCGTTAGAAAGAGCTTCCACAATGGCCCAACATATCTGAATGGATTTTCATATTTGACACCCACTGGAGAATTCTGTATGTGTCTGAAACAGGACTGCAGCTCCCTTACGCAGGGAGATACGGTGCCGCTGTGCATGCACAGATCAGCTTGCAGGCAATGTACTGCACTCTGAATCACCCCATCCCTGTCCACACCAGCGCTGCAGAGATGGTGCTGACAGAAAGATGCAGCAGCCTCGATTCACCAGGCATCATCTGCACTGGGAAATAGCAGGCAGCACTGCTGGTTGTTGGCCATTTTAGCAAGCCGAACTCAGGCGTGGTCTTTCCTTCCCGTCTGATCCATCAGACAGTGTGGCCTGAGAGTCTCTCAACGTATTTGGGTCTAGAAGCAATAAAACTGTTACGACATCCAACATGCTGCCATATTTTGTTTATTCCATAGATATCTCATTTTGTTAGCTTTTTGTGCCTTTTTTCCCTCCCTGTTCTTTTCCCCTTTCTGTTGCCATGGAAACAATTTCCCTGGTAGGGGAGGAGCCTAATGGCATCCAGGAGTGTGAAGTAAAGTCAATTTATATCATGGTTTGTGAAATATTGGGAGTTTGTAATGGTTGTTATCACCACATATGGTAAATCAATCTCTCTCTACAGCAAATTTCTAAATATTGATATGAGTATTGGAGTGATAGAATTATACAGAATCATGTATCTCTGGCAACTTGCATGATGGCCTTGCCCATATACATTTCTATTTTATTTTACTTTTACAAATAAAAAATAGAGCACAAAAAAGAGATAAAATGTGCTTTAAGCTTTTTATAATCTATTTTAAATTGTCCAAAGGTATCAGCTTTGGAGATATAAAGCTTATGGTTGTTTTAATTATACAAATTAAGAAGTTGTATCTGATTACTTATAAAGTTTATATATGTGTATAATGTGTAATTTTTACATGTAGGTAGCACAGGAGCTATGCCATCTTCATGTTCACGACTATGATTCTCACTTTAAATCAGTAGCTATTTGGACAGCCACATTAATCCACAAATGTAGGCTTTTAAAAGTTTGTCAAAATACCAGCAGTTTACATGAGCAAGTGAGGTGCTTATATTTTCAGATTTTAAAAATAGCCTGGTTTGTTCTCCTTATTAAAATCAAAATTTGTTTATTTGGTTTCTTGTAGCTCATTCTGCTTTCTGTTTTCTCTCAAAGAGCCGTGAATGATGAGAAGACAAAATATTGGACTATTTGTGCTATTGAAACAGATGTCACCTGAGTTGTGACAGGTATTTTAAGTATAATCTTCTGCATTCGCTTAACATTCTCACTCGAAAATTTTCAAACCTTGGGCATATTCTTTCTAGTTTACCACTAAAATGAGTCGCCTCTTGGGTGTGAAAAGAGAACTGGGAATAAAATGGGAACACTGATTGCAGGTGTCAGGGGAACAGTAACAGAGGGTAGTTAGAGCTGTCTGGGAAAATTTGGCTGGCTCCAAGTGCAGATGCAGAATCACGGGGGAGAACAGGAATATTTCAATTTTTTCTTCTTCCCTGGAAGAGCACTCTATGCTAATAATCCCAGAAATCGTGGCTCAGCTGACATTTTTGAGCATCATGTTTAAAACGTTTCTGTTTGGGAATGTCCTCGCATTTTGTTTATTTGAGCACACAGACACAACGAGAGGTTAACTGTTTTCAGGGTGCATCATCTCTTTGCCTTTTTAAAATTAAAAACAAATAACATATTGTCATCTTTTGAGGGTTGTTTTTTTTTTTTTTTTGCTTAAAAGGGGTAGCTGGGAAAAAATTTTAAAGCCAGCATTATAAAGGAATGTTTGAGTTTTTTAAAAAATGTAATTTAAAATTAGCAAGTAGCATTCTATGCGTTTAAAACAATAGAGAATTCCAGAGGGAATGGATGTTAGAAAGCTCAGGGCACGCTCTTTTTCTTCAAAATTGCATCTGATTTCAGCAGAAAACCATGGAGTCAGGATCCTGACCACCAGGGTTCCCCTTTCTTCCCTCCTTGCCTTTGTTGGCTTCTGCCCTTAGACATGCTGTTTAAAGGGGCATCATCATTTCGCCTTTGCTTTGTATCACATGAGTTGGTTTTACAATTGCTTCTTACCGAAAGCATAAATTCAGTAATAGGCTTGCTGCACCATTAGGGACTCTCACACACCCAGACAGCAGGCCTGGGGAGTGAATTCTTGGCCAGAGAAGGCCTGAGGCCGGTGCAGAGTGTGCCGAGCTCTGAGTGAGCTGCAAAGGCACAGGTACCTGTGGCTCTCAAATCAGTTACTATGCAATCAGAGTGCTTTTTGATCCGATTCTCCCCACCCAGAGCAGTGTGTGCACTTCCCCAGAGCACATAGGTGATGTTGTGCCTTGTCCTTTATAGACTTTACAATGTTTAGTGTGAAAATGAAGAACAGATTTCCATATCATCTCCTGTACCATCTGCCTGTTTTCACTGCTGAATAAATCAATGTTCCTTTTAGACACAGCCTCTTTATTTTTGTTTTTCATTGTTTATAAGTGTGAACTCTTGCCTAGGACAAGGCGGGGATGTGGTTGGACTATTATTTATCTCATTTTAAGGGGAATAATGATAGCAAATGGTCAATTTCCTTGGCTAGTCTCATTGACAGCATATAGTCATCAAAACCACTAGAATTTGTCCTGTTTTCCCCATGAGTCCCGTTTTGGCATCAGCTGATATTAAAGTTCAGATATTTTGAATCACACATTGTCATAATCATAAATAAAACTTTGGAATCAGAAAGTTCAGTCACCTTAGCAATACAATGAAGGTGACGCACATCAGATATAAGGTAAAGAAACCGATTTAGGAAATATCTGCATCCACTGTTCAAGGTTAGTGAAACACAAGATGCGTTTCCTTTCTTTCTGCCTCCCTTCCTTTCTCTCCTTTTTCCTTGCTTCCTTCCTTCCACACTTCCTTCTTTCTCTTTTCTTTCTCTCTCCTTCCTTCGTTCATTCCTTCCTTCCTTCTTTCCATCCTTCCTTCCTTCTTTCCTACTTTGAAAAAGCCTTCACTTATATTAGTATGTCATTTGTAAGGCAACATGGTTTAAGATGTGGGGAACTGATGCAATACCCTATTGACTTAAATCCTCAGCTTGCACCTGTCAGGATCCCATATGGGTGCTGGCTTGTGTCCCAGCTGCCCTATTTACCATCCAGCTACCCTTTGTTTCCTGGGGAAAGCAGTTGAGGATGTCCAAAAACCTTGGGACCCTGCACCCACATAGGACACACAGAAGAAGAACCTGCCTCCTGGCTTTGCTTGGATTGAATTGACTCAGCTCTGGCCATCGTGACCACTTGGGCAGTGAACTAACGGATACATCTTTCTCTCTGTATCTCCTTCTCTCTGTACATCTGTCTTTCCAATTACAAAATCTGTATTTAAAAATTTTTAAGATATCCCCAATCCTCCAAGTTTGTTTTTTGCTTAGTTTCGTTTTAAAGGAATAAAGGTCAAGAATGATTGAAGAAAACAAAGTATTCAGGATCTTGCATTTAGAGCAAAGCATTACCTAGACCTTCGGAGCACCAATGTGGATAGATCAATGCACAAAATAAGGAAGAGACAATTCATGCTGCATTCTCAGGTTCTACATCTTGATTTCCTATACCTAACTATTTCCAGCTTCAATATGTTCCCCATTTTATGGAGTTAATGTTTCTCCCAGGACATTCATCTCCTGCTACTTGATGGAGCCTTGACTCTCCATAGGAGCAGGAGGAATGGCCACACATAATGTAAGGAAAAAGAATATTGTGCTCTCATGGAAACTGGTGAAAAAATTATGGATGAATGGGTGACATTGGTAGATGGGCTGGAATTATAAACACAAATATAGATCATAAAAGCAGAAGCAAAAGCGAATAAGCCTGGGAAGCATGGGATGAGAGACTGTATGGCTAGATGTGTTAGGCTGGTACCTTAAGTATTGCAAGGGTTTCCAAAACTTCTTTGAAAATGTTTCTTTCCACAAGGCAGGTTCAATGTGGGATTAACAGGCTGAGAAGACCAGGCAATATCACAGCTCCTAAAAGATGTTCTCATAATTTCCATTTGTCTGATTCGCCTTTAATCAAATTTTGTTATAGCAAGGTAATTGTAAATCCAAAAACAATTACAAAAAAGGGATTTAATGAGAGCTTCTATTTCCATTGTCCGGATTCTTCTTGTGGTAACATTTCACACCATCAAAGTACAATATCTCAGTCCAGATGTTGGCATTGATTCAAACAAATTGCCAAATATTCCTTACCACAAGAGTCTTCACAATGCCATTTAATAGTCATTTCCTTTAGCCTTATCCCCTCATTATAAATAGTATAAATGATCTGTTTTTTTAATATAATTTCAATTTTAAGAATTTGAGAGATTGGAAAAATACAGAATTCAATCTTTTGGGACTATTTTCTTTTTTTTTTTTTTCACTTGGTGTAAAAATAAGTGCCTAGTGTGAGATCGCTAAATTGTTCTGAATCTTGAGATTGCTAAGAAATTTTCAAACTGTTTTCTGGAATAACCTACCATGTTTATATCCCCACTAGTAATGTGTAAAGAGAGAAAAAAAAAACAGATAACAAAGATCTTCCATCTGTTGGTTGACTTTCCAGATGTCCACAGTGGCCAGAACTGGGCCAGTCTAAGCCAGGAGCTTCTTCTAGATCTACCATGTATCTACAGTGTGCCAAGTCCTTGAGAATACTGCACTCTTTCCCAGGCACTTTAGCAGGGAACTGAACCAAAGTGATCTAGCCAGAACTTGAACCAGGTCCATATTGGAAACCAGAACCACAGGTGGTGGGCCTTTAAGATGAACCTGGATAGACTGAACAGTTGCAGCCCAACCAACATTTTCTTGGGCAATCTGGAATTCTGGGTTGATGTCTGCTTCTGGCACAGAGAGGTATAAAGTCTCTTGGTATTTTAATAACTATGTTTATCATCTGAGCCCGTGAAGGGTTTATGCTCTCTGCCATGATCAAAACTGAGGGAGTAAATAAATCATTTCAAACACAGTTCAATGCTTGGGTGAAACTGGTGACTTGGGTGACTTCTGAGACACTGTTATGGTCAGTATGTGAGAGGAGAGGGGGCAAAAGCCAGAAAGAACAGAAAAAATAATTCTCTCCTGTGTCCAGAAGGAATTTATCAGTTTTCTTACCACTGTGAAAAACACATGGGGCTCCTGGATGTGGACCTGGATCCCAACACTCCCATGTGGAAGGGCCATCAGAAATTATTGGCCCCAGAATTCATGGCTTCTGGAAGCAATTAAATCACCTCAGATCCCCTCTGCCAATGGCCCTCAGGATCCTTCTTGACAATTCTTGGTGAAGTGTCTACTGCCTGTGTAGTGAAAGTGTGTGCAAGGTTCCCAGTGGCCTATCTGGGACTGAGACATCACCAACACACTCGCCTCTTATCCGTTCAATCTGCTATTGGGGTTCTCTACGGATATGGTGTCTGCCTTTAAGAGGTTACCCAGGATGCTGTCAAGTCCTCTAGTGCATGTCTCTGGAGCTTTTCCTGATGTTTTAAATCACCTGTCCTTCTACAGATTAAGGACCTAATGGAATGTATTTAACGTTCTCAAATGTTCTAAAAAGATGGGGGCTTTTCTTGTGCATTCTGATTTATCATGGATAATTCAGCATGAGTGTGGACATAAGGAACTTCAACTTACTTCTTACGCTAACCCTCTTCATGTCCTGGTACAACAAAAGATCAGACAGCTTTTTTTTTTTTCTTTAATTTTTAAAGATCAAAAGAACCTAAGATAGATATTTGTCAGAATATCATGTGCAGGGTGTGGTTGATTCTCTCGCTGGCAGATTGCCAAAACTCGGCTTTAGCCTGGTCAAATATGCACCAACCCTTTGCTTTCTTACATAATCCTAATGTCTGAGAATATATCGAGGAGAATGCCCACTGTAGATGATGTGTATCCCATCTGGAGTGACTTCATGACTATAAACTAGGGTTTATGTTCCTCTAACAAGCAGAATACTAGAACCTAGTCTATTCTTGGTCAAATCTATGCCATCACATTGCTGTCTTTCAGGAAGAGAGCTGGTTGTACACCTTTTAACCTTGAGTCTTCATGGGCTTGACTTTGACAACACAGGAAGAAAAGGGGATACTAGAAACTTAGAGAATTTGTTCTGGTCACATGGAAGTTAAAATGGCAATGCTTCCTACCTATAAAAGGATTATCTAAGCTCTGACCCAGAACTAATGAAATGCCTAGCACATTGCAACTAATGGGTCCTGGAGTTTGAATTTGTGAAAATTGAGGCTGACAAGACATAGAGAACATTTAAAGGAGTAACAGCAGAAGAAGAGATGGAACTGTTGCCAGGGTCTGAGGTGCAGTAGGGATTCATTGAGACATGCACTACAGAACTCATAGCCTTGCCTTCAACTGCACCCAGTCTCACTGACAAAGTGATCTCCAAGGAAAGAACTGAACACAGTTTTAAACCCAAAACCCTATTGGGCTGGCAGAGTCTTGTGTCTGGTCAAGGAGCCTTTTGAAAAACACCATAGTATCACCCAGTCCTGAATTATAAAATTGTTCCAAGACCTTCCCCCATTCTTGCATGACCTACTGAGTCCCATGAAAGGAAACTGAGTTTAGACAGGACCCAACATTCCTAGAGCTGAGATGAGAAGCACTGGTTCTTAGGGCAGAGGATTGTCCTAGTGTGATTTCTGAGGCTTAAGACCAGCAGCCATGATGATTGCTTTTCATTTGCTGACAGAAACTGGGATTTTCTGAGAGAAAGTTACTAATGGAGAAGAGCAAGGGAAGAAAGAAAGAAAGAAAGAAAGAAAGAAAGAAAGAAAGAAAGAAAGAAAGAAAGAAAGAAAGAAAGAAAGAAAGAAAGAAGCAGCCAATTTGCACACTCATCCAGTGGGAAAATCTGAAGATGGCTGTGATTGAATTCCAGGTGGAGCTGTGTCACACTGGAATTGAATCTGAGCCAGGCTGGTGTTCAATCCAAGTCATGGCACCAAAATTGTTACAGGGAAATCAGTGTAATGGATGGAGGCCACCTTGGGAAATTGGCTCAAGAGAAAGACACAACCTCTGTCCTTGACTCCCAAGAAAGGTTTCTCATTGTAGACAATTCAGTAAGCAAAGTGACATTCATCACAGTTGAAAGTTACCAGTTGTAATAGTTAGAAGAGGGGCTCTAGGAGAAGAAAACCCCTGGATTTCATATTTCATCTATTCTATTAATGGCTCAACCTAATTTCTTAGTTGTAGGAATTTTTGATTTCCTGCATGAACAATAAACGCATACAAATAACAAGAATGTTCACTCATCATTCACAACGTGCATTCATTTTTCCCCTTTACCTGTTTTGTGTTGAATTGCAATATTACATTAAAGAGTGGTGAAAGAGAATATTCTACCTTGTACCTGATTTTAGAGGTGAAAGCATTGAACACTTTGCAATTGTATATTAAATCAGTTGCCTGGGTTTTGTAGATGATTTTTGATCAAACTGAGGGAGTTTCACACTTTTCCCATAGTTTTGATAGTTTTTTTTTTTTAAATGATGAATGGGTGTTGAATACTGACAAGCATTTTTTGTATGTGTTGATCGACTATATTATTTTTCTTCTCTAGCCTTTTGCATGATGGAGTATATTGACTGATTTTCATGTGTCCTGGAAAATCAGTCAAGGATGGCACAAAACCTTGGAACACTGCACCTGCATGAGAGGCCCAGAAGAAGCTCTTGCCTTCTGCCTTTGGATCCGCACGACTCCAGCCATCGCAGCCACTTGGGGAGTGAATCAGCAGATGGAAGAACTTCCTCTTTGCCTCTCCTTCTCTCTGTATATGTGACTTTCAAAAACAATAAATAAATCTTGTTTAAATTTTTTTTTCTGTCAGTACTGTTTTAGTTGTTTACATTCGTTTTGATTGCTTGTGTTTTTCTTTCTTCATTTCAATATGTTTTTTTTTTCTCATTCTTCATGAGATTGATTTCTATGGCCAATAAATTGTTCAGCAGAAAGTTGTTTAATTTCTCTTCCATTTGCTTCAGTTGGGATTCTAATTACCCATTATATCGTTCTTTTTCTGGCCACTTTGAAAGGTTGTGGAGATTTTTTTGTCTAACATTTCCATCATCCTTTTTGGTATCTATCGATTGTATCTTGTTAATTTATTTTAATGTCCTTCTAGTCCTTGAACCAAGCAGTGATTTTCTACTGAAAACTGTATATTTTTTCATTCTTGTATTGGACTCTGGAAGTAGAAGTTGCTACCTCTTGGAAATCCTAGTTCTTTACTAACTCCTATCTCTTTACTAATTTATGCCTTGAATAGGGGCTGTGGTTTTATCTTATTGCTGCATCAGGAGCAGAAATTCTGATTCTCAATGTGGCCTTCTTCATTTATATAACTTTGCAGGTGAGCTCAGTGGTGGAGAGTAGATCAGAGTTTTTTTTTTTTTTTCCCAAATCTCTGTGTTTGCCATATGAGAAAATGAGAGCTCGCTTTGACAACACCCACAGGATATTGGGTTACTGTTTCCATCTCATAAGGGGAGAAGTATGAGCTCCTCACAGAAACTTCAATTTTCATTTATTTGTTTTTTGTGTGTATTGGATGAGGCAGTATTAGGATTGCTGATATTTTCTGGGTCGACCCTGTTTCTTTCTTGATTCATTGGCTAGAAAGAACAGAATTCTATCATGGCCATCTGTGTCAATCTTGAGATCTTAGTTTCTGGAGTTCCTGACACTTCAGCTACATTTGTGATAAAACCCTGGGAAATAACCACCAAGTTTTCCCTGAAGTCCCACTGTCCCTAACTGGTCTGTCTTCTTATACTCGCTGTTAGTCTTAAAATATTTGTTCAATGTATAAGTTCTATATGTTTCAGTTGTTCTAGGTGGAATAAATATGGAACACATGCCTGCTCTACATATCTAAGAATGGAAGTCTTACTGATTTTATCACCCAACACTTAATTAAGGGTAGGGGCATGTCAATATAACAAATACCAGTTTAAGCTCTGGGGATCAGCTCTGATGAAATTCTGGATCTCAGAGATGGCTGTTCTCCCTTCTGATAGTATTTTATCCATTGCAGCATGTTTCCAATGCAAATGTATTGCCATACCATTGTTTTGCTTTGAGAAGATGAACTTGCTATTCTCACAGTCCCTTTTAACTTATTTACTCTTCTGCAATTTAGACCCAATGATACAAGGTCGCCAATAACCCTGGAAGACTGCACAATCTATACAACTAGATGTTCAGAGACTATTACATGTGGATCCAGGTTTCGTCATGTCTGCATGCACACAAAAAGGTAAACAGAAGCAAACAGATAACTCACATAAAAGCAATTGTGAGTTTGGAAAAGTGAAAGTATTACAAAGAGAACTTAAACAATGCTGGCAATTTTTAAATAACTACTTTAATTGTGATTTGTCATGTTTTCAAAAATTTTTGGTATAATATTCTTATTGTAGCTGACTGCAAACTGGTGATATGGAACTGAAAACATGAGAAGAGAAAAGAAGAGAGGCTGGCAATTGGCTTTCTCAATTTTTTGATGTAGGTCACTTATAGAATTGCAAGTGATAATGACTGATAAAATACTTTGAGAAGGTGTCTTTTTTTCCCCTATTCATCTTTTTTCTTCTACAGGATATTGTCAATAGAACTATCACTACTTCAATTTTTGTATGTTAATTTGGAAAAAAATATATGTATATACTTGATTAGCTATATATGTTTATTTTGTAATTTGCCTAAGTGCTGTCTTATATTAGAGAGAAAATATGATCTTTGTCCTTTTGGGGTTGGCTTATTTTAATAAGCATGATGGATTCCTCCTCCAGTTTGGACCATTTTGTTGTAAACAGTAGGATTTCATTCATTTTATGGATGAGTAGTATTCCATAACGGAGGTTAACATTCTGGAAAGTAAAGTTATGTTGCAATATACATTTTCACTCTCATATACTAGCAGCACTCCTGCTTTGAAACATGTAAATATATGCTTACAACATGACATTACATTTTCTACCTTTACCTACCACATTATGATTCATTTAAATACTAGAAAATTAATCTTGTAACTACTATTAAGGGATAATACTACTATGATAATTTGAGGGAAAATGGTGTAAGGAGAAATTGGGGAGGAAGGAAAGAGTGGAGGAGGGAAGAACCCCTACACCTAAAAAGCTGTATCATGGGAAATAGTAAATATATGTAAATAAATAAATAAATACTTGCCTTTGGGTGAAGTAAATCAAGTTTATCTCATTCCTGAATCATTATACTTGTTACTGGAACTTACAGAGCTTTGTACCACAATGTCATCAGTGTCTTGTTGCCCCTCTCCCTCTTTGTGGGGACAGACTCTAGTGACGGACTCTGTCTGCTTGATAGTATAAAACTGAAAGCAAAGCCAAACCTGAGATATAATAGCACAAAGCTAATCAGTAGCTAGGAATGGATAAGCTGGAGGATAGTTCACAAATCAACTTCTCAACTTGTTGGAGACTGATGAATCATTCATGAGAGAAATCTGGATGAGGAAAAACTAGTGGGAGGAATATACTTTTTCGAAGAGTGAAATATTGGAGTCACTTTATTATTGTCCTTTCATGATCTCTTCTGGTTATCAGCATTATCAACTGTAAAAGAACTTACATTTCAATGAAGTTTGAGGCCTTTGAGCAGCTGCACTGGCAACCGTGTTAGGTCTAGCTGATTCGGACTGATAAGCATGTTCAGGAACTGTTACAAGGAATTCTGGTCCTAAGAAGAAACAATGGTAAAGTACAGAATTGTAATTTGACTTGACCAACACAGGCATTTTCCTAGGTCACTTAATCATCTATTTTGTGAGGGGCCAACACGATATAGTGGGGTAAGCTGCTGTCTGTTTTACCAATATTCCACGTGGGTGCTGGTTCCAGTCTTAGTTGCTGCACTTACAATTTATCTCTCTACTAATGGAAAAGCAGTGGAAGATGTCCCAAGCTTTCGGTTCCTATCCCCCAATGTGGTAGACCTGCTTGAAATTCCTGGCTACTGAGTTTTGCCTGGCTCAGTCCTCGTCACGATAACCATATGGGAAGTGAACCAACACATGGAACATTCTCTCTCTCGCATGCTAGGTCAATGGGAAATCCAATAGTCAGTCTCTAACATGTCAAAAGATTTCTCTGTGTATTTCACAAAATTGATGATGTCACCACCATTATTGGATCTGTGTTACATAGCCTGTGATTTTTTTTCTCAGATTAATGAGTATTTGCAGTTAATGATTATAAGTCATTCCAGGCCTGGCGCCATGACCTAGCAGCTAATGTCCTCGCCTGGAACATGCTGGGATTCCATATGGGGTGCTGGTTCTAGTCCCGGTGGCTCCACTTCCCATCCAGCTCCCTACTTGTGGCCTGGAAAAGCAATCCAGGAAGGCCCAAAGCTTTGGAACCCTGCACCTGAGTGGGAGACCGGGAAGAGGTTCCTGGTTTCCGGCTTCGGATTGGCATAGCACAGGCCGTTGTAGTCGCTCGGAGAGCGAATCATTGGACGGAAGATCTTCCTCTCTGTCTCTCCTCCTCTCTGTGTATCTGACTCTGTAATAAAAATAAATACATCTTTTAAAAAATAAGTCATTCCACAAATTTTACTTTATATGAACTTTGGATTGTAATTCCATATCCAAGAGTGAGCGGGGATTAATGCAGAAATAATTGGTAAACATTCATTATTAAAATGTTATCTGACTACTGTTGAATAAATTGAATAAATACTATTTTAACATGAATTTAATAAATCTAGTTTGAAGAGGCAAAGCGCACTAAAAAAGCTTAACTCCCAAAAGTGGAAAGTGAGAACAGAATTTTGCCGGACTTTTCCATGTTAATGGAATGTCTGTATGGTGGTCAGGATGGAGCACACAGAATGAGAGTTAACACCGTTCCAAAATCCAGTGCAGGGCCAATCATCACCAAGGAGGAAGTCCTAACTTCCTCCACTTGCTGTAGACAAGTCATTGAAATGCAGATACTAATGATATCCTCTTGTAATGTGTGATGATTAAAGAACTATAAAGTTCTTCAAACACAGTAAGAACTTAAAAAACACATGTTTAATTTTCTTAAATGAAGTCCTAAGTGTGTCTTAAAACTCCATATCATTATTGAATAATTTGCTGTTAGTTTTCTGCTTTCAAAAGAAGAACAGCAAGAATTCTCAAGGGCAAGCATAGCCTTTTTGTGGTGGACCCCTCGAGACTCAGACAGGGAGTATGTTGAAATGAGAACTTCTGACGAGGCAAGAAGAGAAGAGCTGTGACCTGAAAACAGATGAAATCCAGAAAATCCAAACACCAAAGAATTTTATTCACTCTTCCTGACTCTTCTTCTTAAATTCCTGCGTTATTAAGTAGGTCTGTCAGCTTGTTTGGGATTAAAGACTACCATGCTGTAAATGATATAAGTGGCAATCCATAAAACAAAATAATTTGATGTAAGGCATTTTTGTCTATACAAGCATCAGTGCACATATATTCATTATGTCAAAGGGACAAAGTGAAGCATGGAGTGAATGTTGGAAAGAGCTAGGCCAGGGGAGACAGGTATGAGGGAGACAAAACCTACATTCCAATTTCTGTGGCTGTGTCATTTGCGTCTAGTGGGCATCTAAAATCAAAGGACATATTTCTAAATGGGAAGAAAAAGGTTATTCTTTTATTTATTTAGCGAAGGATGGTGACATACTCTGGGTAATGTTTTGCATATCCGTGCCATTCTCTATAGTCTAGAAATGTTTTTAGCCAGTCATGTCTTTAAAACATGAGAGAAGATTATTCTTTCAAAGCAAAACGTATCTTTGCTTTAGGATCTCTATTGATGGCTACAAAACACTGATTTAGGAACTAAATTACATTAATTTAATTGAAAGCACAAAAGAGTATTAGGCATGAGAGAATGCCATGTGACGCCTGTTATTTTCTTCTGATGATTTTAGTTATTTAATAATTTTGATTCCCAAAATAATTAGCATGCTTAATTATGCATTTGCTGTCTAATGGATATAGTTGTAACTTCTTCTGTTTGATGGTGTCTATAATACTAACTTTTATATTTCATCTGGATAAATAATTTATTAGAAGCATATAACACAATAGTGTAATAGCTACCAGTGTAAACTGATAATTATTACAAAAATGCTACCACATGATATTGATTAAGATGTGTGTATTCCATATATTCATTTTTATCTTTGACTATGAGCTCCTTTTGTAGTCTTGATTTAAAAAAAAATACACATTTATTTAATTGAAATGTAGAGTGAATTTAATTCTTAAACCACCAAAATAAAATATAATTGATTTGAAGAATTAAACACTGCTTAGACTTATCACAGTTATCATCAAAAATAAGCCTGGCTAATGTTGTATACATATGAAACATCATTTCATTTTCCAGTTTATTTGAATAATGATGTTAAAATGTTGGTTAGGAAGCTGGTATTGCGGCACTGAAGACAAAGCCACTGCCTGCAACATCAGCATCTATATGGAAGCTGGTTCATGCCCCAGCTGCCCTGATTCTCATCCAACTGCCTGCTTGTATGGCTAAGACATCAACAGAACGTGGTACAACTGCTTGGGCCCCTGCTACATGGGGGAGAACTGGTAGAAGCTCCTGGCTCTCGGCTTTGCCATGGGCCCACCCTGGTCATTGCCAGCATTCAGGGAGTGAACCAGAAGTTGGAAAACCTCTCTCTTTTTTTTTTTTCTTCTCTCTTTCACTCTCTGTGTAACTCTGCTTACAAGAAATATATATATATATATTTTTTTTTTTAATAAAACAGGATTTCTGGGATGTTGTCCTGATTATGGCACTTGCTTGACTTCCAAAATTTGTAGATTTATATAATCTTGTGCTTAGCTTTTTCAAATAGAGATGATATGACTACCTATAATTGTGAGGTTAAAAAAAAGCCTTTATGTAGAAATATTATATATAGCATATATTTATTAAATGCGTTAATTATCAGGATAACATACAAACTGGTTAATAAAATTGATTATCACATTTTTTTTAATTTGAACTATTAAAGTCATTGTCTTATAGAAAAATTATCACTATGTAAGTAGATACAGTCTGGTTTCCAAAATGTACTGAATTAATAAGGGATATGAAACTTCATTGCAAAATGTCATTTTCTGCATACAAAATTCAATATCTAGGCTATACAGCTTTAAAAGATATTATCACTTTATTTTCATTAAATGCAAGCTTTCCCAGTTGTCCACCTGAGCCAGACTTTTTGTTGTGGTTGTTGTTGTTCCCAAAGCCCTGTAAAAGTGACAGATCACTTCCAAGGCTAGCAGTCCTGCAGCCATTAGGTATCTTGCCGGGTTTAAGGAAGCTCTGAGGACATTTTCTCACCACTTCCCATTGCCTGAAAACTTTTTGGAATTGAGTTTAGACTTGTGTGGAGAAGAGCGGTAGCAATCTGTTTGTTTGTGTGTGAGAGAAACAGACATAGGGGGAAGGAAGAGGTAGAGAGATAACCACTGATTCGTATGTCCTAAAACTACTCCATGTGTTTTACCCATTACAGATTAGAATGCTTAGAGGATTGGTTAAAGTACAGTTGTGTTTTTCACAGCTGTGAAGGCAAATAGCGTAAAGGCCTCCGAGAATTCCAGCTGTGATAGCACCTGGAGGTTGGGGACTGTTCTGTGCTACAGCAGTGAAGACTTTGTGCAGAATTCTCCATTATCTCTGTGTGTACCATGCTCTCGTAAAATGGCAAAAGGACAACAATAGCTTTCCACTTTTTCTCATGTGTGTTGCTTTGTTTCGTGATTGAGTTTGAGCAAGAATGTTTTTAGTTGAGAGGAAAAAGATGCCTGGCATAGGACCACATCCACAGGTCTGAGATTTTTCTGAAGACACAATCAGATTGTATAGACTCTCAAAACAAATACAAGATGTAGTCTCATCCATGAAGTGGATTGACTTAATAAATACAGAATGAAGGGTATTCTAAGGGGGAAGGAAAAGGGAAAGAATCAAATCAGTAAGTCATTGAAAGGGGTCTCTTTTGGATAGCAGACAAAAGATTGGAATCCAGACTTCACTTAGGTCCTCATGGACAGCCACTTATCTGTTTTGCTTCTGTATTTTGAGACTTCTATGGTTGTTGGCCACACATAAGAAGACAAATTTCAGTTATGCACCAGTGTGCACAAAATGATGACTCTATTCCTGTGACTGAAGTTTCATTGAGATAGATTGACCTCGGTGAGGCAATCGGGGTAATTTCCAGTCTTCCCAGACTTTGGTCACAGACTACAGATTATGCAGGAAGCAGTGGGGCTTCTTCCATAGGCTGGTTTATGTCTGGAGGGTTTCACCTAGCTGAGAAGGCCCTGCACATAAAATCCACATAATCATTCAACTGGGCTGGCATGATGGAGAGTATGGTTCTTGAAGTTTTATAATCTTAGCAATCACCTAACATATGTAAAGGAGCTTGGTAGAACACTTTTTCATAAGCTTATATCAAAGACAGGGGCTAGAACAAGGGTAAGTGCCAGAAAATCATATTCTTTTATTTTAAAGATTTATTTATTTTTATTGGAAAGTCAGATATGCAGAGAGGAGCAGAGACAGAGAAGAAGAACTTCTGTCCATTGATTCACTCTTTACGTGGCTGCCACGACTGGAACTGAGGCAATACTTAGCCAGGAGCCAGGAACTTCTTCTGGGTCTCCCATGCAGGTGCAGGGACCCAAGGCTTTCGGCCATCCTTAACTGCTTTCCCAGGCCACAAGTAGGCAGCTGGATGTGAAGTGGGGCTGCTGGGACACTAACTGGTGCTCACATGGGTTCTAAGTGAGTTCATGGCTAGGGCTTTAGCTGCTAGGCTAGAGCACACAGCCCGAAAGTCATGTTTCTAATCCCTAAATGATACTAAAACAGCCAATGTGTGAGGGCCACACTTCTGGAGACTTTCCGTCCCAAAAAGAATGGGTTCCTAACTTCTAGAAGATGACAGTGTCAAGGAATCATCTTTCACAAAACAAAACATCTCTCTTTTTAAAGATAATGAAAGAACAAACAAAATAGAGAGAAGTAGTGTCTTGTCATATTGTTGCTATCCTTTTAGTATATTTGATCCTTACAGTACCCTATGAACAAGCAAACTGTTAGATCACTGGGGCAGCTAGAACAAGAGAGGCCAAGAAGCTTATGGACCACAGGCCGTTGTTTCTAACTATTTGCCAAGTTTCCAAAGCCCAAAGTCAAGGCACTGTGTTATCAGATTCTATGCTTGCCAAGGAATAGTTTCCTGTTTCATGGAGCAGTCCCTTTTCAATGTTTTCTTACATGTGAAAGATTTTCAAGTTCCCATAAGCCTTTGTTATGAGGATACTAATCCCAGGGATAAAATACTCTAATCCAGTTACCTAATTATTTCCCAAAGATACTCCTTATCACCACTATCATGCTGATGACGGGATTTCAAATTTTCCTCTCTGTCCCTCCTCCTCTCTGTTTATCTGACTTTCCAATAAAAATAAACACATCTTTTAAAAAATAAAACACAGTGGACATTATGCCCAGATTCATATGGGGAACATAATGGGCAGTTCATCCAGGTCATTTGAGGGTGCTAACTGCCTCATCAGAGGATGGGACAGGTTGGACAATTTTCCTGGCCAAGCTTAGCAGTATGTTCTTGGGACTAGTGGATGCACTAAGGAACGAATAGACCTTGGGAATATTTTCTCATCCCTGAAGTGAAGAAATCAACATCTTTTCAGAACTATCAAAACCACTCAAGCAACATCATCTGAACAATCTTCCCTACATAGGGGTCTCTAAAGCAGCATCAGATGATCATCCTCCCTCCCTCCCCCATCCCTGTATGCTGATTTAGCTTGACAGCAAGGAGCATCCCCTTTCTCCTCTGTGGACATAGGATGAAAATAAAGGAAGGTCCCACACACCTTCCTCCATACCTGAACCCCCCCACATTATTTAGAGGTTCACATGGGCATGCATTCCTCTCAAATATGTAAACAATAATACAAAGAAAATTTAAAAACATAAAAGTACATTTATTGATTAAAAGAAAATTTCAGGCATGAAAGGGCATTGATGGAATTACCTCTACTTAGTAATAGAGCAATCTCTCAAAGTATATGGATTATAATCAGTCCATAAAAGTGACTTACGTAATAGTAAGTGCAGGATAGGACAGAGTATCACAAGTTATCTTTAATGCAGAATTGTTTCCCTTAAATTATACTACTATATGACCTGTGAGTCAATGAAGAAATTACTAAGAAAAAACTTTTTTATGTGGAAATGAAAATGAAACAACAACATGAAATCCTCTCAGATGTAGATTTATGAATCTACTGATTTCTGTATACATCCCATCTCTTTGGTCTTTATGTAATGGCACAATCAGCTATTGTGTCTTAGTCACTTAATATTATGGGTCCCTTTCCTTTCTATCTTGGATGTCAGTTCTAGTCTTTGTTTCACCACTTGATCATTTGTTGGCTGATTTCTTTATTACTATTTTTACCCAACACTGGTGAAATTTTATTTTATTATTTTATTTTAAAATTTTTTCATGATATAGTTCCATAGGCTCCAGTGATTTTCCCTTCCACCCTTTTTCTTCCCCCTTTTTCCATCTCCAACTACTTTCCTCCATATTATTGTCATAGTATAGTCCTTCAGCAACAGTCACACATCCATCATTCTGTTATGTACATGTATCGTAACACTGTAGGTATAGATAATGACCTATTTCAATGGAACCATTTCTTGCTACCTTGACCACAGTTTGATCCCTCTATTCTATTCTTCACACTTTTTCCAGAAAGAATGTACAAATACTAAAGCTGAGTAAGGTGTTTTTTTTCCCTCGAATATCTTTTTATGGGCTTCAAGAGAGAATGAAAATTCCATAGAATATTTTTGAAGGTGCTATGTCTTATGGCCCCAGCCTGCTTCTTTTTCCCTCTTCTTCCTGAGAAGCCTTAAGCCATGAGTTGTAATCCCATAAAGGGTAAAATTTACTGTCTCTTGCATCCAAAGCTGGCTATTTTCTTTTTTTTTTTCTGCCATCCTTTCTGCACTTGCTTAGCTCCAAATGTTTCATTGTCCCTTCAGGAATCAAGCTAGTGCATTGCTCTAATGAAAACTGAGAATTTTGGTCCAAGTTAGGTGTCTCTTCCTTTGATTGCCACCAACGTTGTCTATATGTCCATCATAGAAATTATGGTATCATATTACACCTCTGTCATGTCCATCTATGAGCTCTTTCAGAACAAATGTATAGATGTTTCTCTTTCTACAGTATATTATACTGCAGGATTTGTTGTGGACCCATTATATATTTGAATTCATGAATGAATAAATCAGACAATTAAACCATCCCAAAACACAAACTAGAGAGAAGTTAAAGATTATAATTATCTTTTTGAGATTAGAGATCTTCCCTTATTTACCAGTGAGCCCTTATTAAGATTTACAGCAATTTGATGCTCTGTTTATTCCATAAGTATTTTAAGAAATAAAGAAATAGCTGGAATGAAAGATGAATAGAAGCTCTTAGCAAGTTGATAACAGAAGTGTTGCTATAAAATTTTCATCCTCTGCTTGATAAAGACACTCTTCCTATCTGTTTAATTTATCCTGCTGTGTCTTCTACTTCCTGTACTTGGATATATTGACAGGAGCTGGGTAACGGAGCTTGTTTGGAGCCAGGTGTTACAAGGCTTGAGTTATATTATACCTTCATTCCTACTATTCTGGAATTCAGGTTTACTAATCGATAATAATGAAAAAAAGGCCTGGCAATAAACAATCACTTCTGTGACTAGGAGTGAGCAACTTACTAAAAACAGCCTTGGGTAAACAAGGCACATTTGGCAGGGTTGTGACTTCAGCTTCCCTATCAGTATCAATTTTCTCTGCTATAGGAAGGTATGTCCCTTTATTCAGGCTTGGCTTCCTATGTTCAAGGAGGCAAATCTGATAATAATTGGAGTTGTCTTGGTAAGCCATTTCATCCATTGATTTAACAACTCATTTTGAATACTTTCTTAAATAAATTTTTCTAGATACAACTTTGTTACAAAGATATACATAGGCTCTCATGTATAATTAAAAACAAAAAAAAGTCTTGTAGTATCTTCCCAAGATAGTCATTAAGTACAAAGGAGTGATTTCACCTTCACTCTAGAGGAAACTGTGAAGCATTATATTTTCAAATGATCACGATTAACATCATGTCTTGATGTGTTTCAAGATATGTTTCCCTGAGAAGTGCTAAAATAGTTGTGCTATAACATCAGGGAAAATATGTTGGATAGTATTCCGCAAAATACCTGATTGGTGCTCTTCAGATTGCCGTGCCATGAAAAATAACAAAGGACTCTCACAGATCAGAGAAGGGGAGACAGGGGTCACTCACAGATTGGAAACATTGAGGAGATGCAACAAGTTAGAGAAGGAAATGAAGGATGTTAAGTGAAAAAGTTGTGAAGAAGTTAACAGCCCATAGTTAATATTATATCCATGCTGATTTCTAAGTTTGGAAATTCATTTTGTGGTTACACAAGAGCTTTGCATTTGGAGAATCATTGTAAAATATCAATGGTAATTTTTGTATTCTATTTCATGACATTTTGGTAATTATTTCAAGATAACATAGTTAGGTTATTTATTTCAAGATAATGAAGGCAGGTGACAGGAAATTAAATAGATTAGAACAGGTCTTATATACAATGGATATCCCAGCATCTCTAGCTAATATTTGTAATGTTGTAGTTTCAGCCTGAAAGGTTGTCTGAGTTGGTGCATGAACTTACAGACATCATGTATCTAGTCTCTGATCAAGTGTGATCCTACATTACAAACTCTGTTTTACTAACATGTTTCTCTCTCCAAACAAGATATGGAAAAATGGTGCTGTATTTTTATGTTCTTAGTCTTGTAGGAAAACAAAACTGCAAATGCACATTTCTTGCTTTGTCTACCCAGGTTTGATTTTAAGAGTCAGCTTGACTGTCTCTGAACATGCGTAGAGAATCCTTGCAAGATTGCTTGGAGATAGTCAAGAAGGACTCAGCATGAAAGACCACATTTCTCTAATCTTGCAGACCTCTTGGATGGCACTACTGCCTCAGTAGATAAGAAAAATGTTTTCAAAAAGCTTTTGACAAGATTTGACATAGAAGATTTATATCTAAAGCAGAACCAGGAAAAGGGAGGTGAAATAGCATATTGTACAGAAAACTAATTTAAGAGTAGTAGACAAAAAGCAGCTATAGATGGCAAGCTCAGCTTTGAAAGGGTTTAGAAATAGCCTGCTTCCTAGAGCTCTGCGAGTAAGACCTACATATTTGGATACATATGCGTAGGAGAAAGGATCATTGAATTTTCTGGTGATACTAAAATTGAAGTCTTAGCAAATAATAAGGTGCAATATTATCAGATTGAAAAGGATTTGAATGGCTGGTGATTAAGGCAGAGGATGCCAAATGCAGTTCAGTTATAAAGATACAAACTAATAAGTACAGGATCAAGGAGCCAATTATGCAGAACATATACCCAGAAAAGGATTTGGAGGATATTGTGGGAAAATCTGCAAAACCATCAACATAGAGCAGAGCTGCATTAGAAAAAGCAACCTGGATTTACTAGGTTATCTTATCAAAGGGAAGATGAGAAGAGAATGTGATACTAGCCCTCTGTAAGGCATTTTCTGGATTCCTGTTTTGAATGTAGTGTCCACTACTAGAAACTGAAAAGGAAATTAAAAGGATGATGAGTGGGAGTGGGGACTGCCCAAAGGTAAATTTTTATTCGGAAGTGATTTCCATTCTAGTAGCCTTGAGAAACAAAGGTTTTATTAGTGGGTGTTTTAACATTTCAGTGTTCAGAGAAAAAAATAAAATATGGAGAATGTGAAGAATTTTTTGTTTAAATTCATGTACTACCAGAAATAGGCTTAAATATCACTTTAAACACTCAACTAAAAAAAGTTACTCTATTACAGGTGCATTGATATCTGATTATAAAGACAAAATTCATCTCCAGGCTTAATACAGAAGAACCAGAGCAGAACTTTTTAATGTTACATAGAATAAGAAAGAAAAATTTCTGCAAAGGCTTCAGAAGTAAAAGTGCAAATGAACTGAAGAGACACTTAGGCTTATTTTTGGTAAAGAAGGTGAAGTTTGTAAAAAAAAAACTCCCAGGGAAGAAGTGAGAACAAATTTTTAATGACCAGTTTGGATGAGAAAAGTTTTCCTAATTGCAGAATCCCCATGTATACGCTAGAATATAGCTATGTAAAAAACCCTTGAAGTTTTCATTTATTTATGTTTGTGTGCCTGGCTGTCTGATTCTGCCATAGGGAATGTGGATCCATTTTAATATAAGTACAATATGTGCCAATTTCACATAACTCACTCTAGCAGTCTGATTAACACGGTCTACTAGTTCAGCATGTTTAAGTAAAGCGTAGAGGACTGGATGCATCTAGCAGCACAGGGTGTAAAGTAAAAGCAGAGTCAATTTTACTGGTGATTTAGGATTAAAGAATAGTTCTTCCCTGGAACATGTAGAGAAGTATAGCAAAATATCAAAACATGCTTATTCTTTGATACCTCTATGTGATTATCTCAGTTCTCCACTTTATTTTGCATGATAAAGAATCAGTTATTCCTAGCTGGAAGAGAGTTTAAGAATTATCTAGCATGACTTTTTAAAAGATTTATTTACTTATTGGTGCCAGGTCCATGAGCCCCCAAGGACGGGGTGTCCAGTGGAGCCCAGGTCACCTGGCTCAGATCATTGGGCACAACCACACAGTGAATGCCAGGTCTTTGAGCCCTGGGGGCAGGAGTCTGGGTCACCTGGCTCTGGTCCTTGGGCCTGCTTGTGTGGTGGGTGCCAGGTCTGTGAACCCCCAATGGTGAGGGTTTGGCCAGGCCTGGGTCAACTGGCTTTAGTCCTTGGGCCCACCTGTTTGGTGGGTGCTGGGTCTGTGAGATTCAGGGTTAGGGGTTTTTGGGTCCACCTACATAATGGGTGCCCAGTCCATGAACCCTGGGGACAGGGGTTCTAGTGGGGCCCTGGCCTTCTGGCCCTGGGTGTTGGACCCACCTGTGAGAACTCATCCTTCTCAGTGGAGAAGATAGAGTAATAGGCAGCAAGCTCTGATGCACATACAGGATATGAGAGACGCTTGGGGTCTGCAAAGGACTTCTGGTACTATAGCAATTGAAGAACAAAGCAAACTGGACAATTACCCCAGCCAAAGGATGACAGCAAGTAGCTGGATGAATGGAGAATAAAGTTGATTGTTTCGACCCATAGACGTAAGAAGGGTTTCCTCATCCATGGATGGGTCAGATTGACTGCATTTCAGAAATTTCTAAGCCTCCTGGACAAAACTCTCGGAGTGTCTGCCACATCGTGACTCTTGGTTGATATGGAGTGGCCTTTTCCCAACCCTGGGTCCTGGGGTAGTTGGGATACTCGGTCTGGTTTCTATTTTTATTTCCCCTTCCCCCAAAAAACAGAATAAGAAATAGAAAATTTGGAGAAAAAAAAATCACATCTACTTTTCTCTAACCCTGGATCCTTTCCCCACTGAGCAACTATGGAGACATCATCTTAAAAAACAAAAAATATTGTTTGCCTTTTAATTTGTTATTGACACCTGCTGGAAAATCTATCTTGTTAATCTCTGAAGATAAAGCGTTAACATCAGCATAATGTGGTACTACATGTAGATTTACTTAACTACAGTGGAAGGACTCTACCTATGAGGATCTTTACATCCCACTTCCTTAAATGTTATGTACACGGGAAGAACTTTGTTTTCCTGGTAAATATTTGTTAATCTGCATGTGCAGTACATGTTCAAAATAGAAAAAAGAGGAGTGAAACTTTGCAAATAACATCTCATTATTTGACACAGGAATATGGGTAACCACACTTCTACCTGACTTACTATTTCACACTGATGGCAAAATGTCCCTTTAGAAGTTGAGATTGTGTGAAATACCTGTTTAATGAGTGTGATTTGAAAGCACAGTGATTATAATAATTGAATTATTTTTTGTACCAGCCATCCACAGACATTTGGGAATATGCCTGCCACTAGGCATGTGGTAGTTGGATCCTTAATTTACTCTAATTTTGTAGAAGGCCTATAAAGCAGTTTTATAAGACATTTGATTTTTTGTGCTTCTGGAACCATGTACATAAAACTTAAAATGATGCAATAAGCCCCCCCAAAAACAAATTCAACATTTTCCATTGCTATTTCAGTGGTTTAGAAACAGGCTGTTCCAAAACTGGCTTTTATTAAGATGACAGAATAAATGTTGATATGGCCTTGTTGATTTTTTTACTGTCTTCCTATAATTTATTCATAAGAGGTTTGTTTTGATATTACTTAAGACACATTGTTACTCAATTATGTTTAACCAAATACATATTAACAATCTAGCTTATAAATATATTTTTGATGTATTTAATTAAATAAAATTTAATAATAAGCAAGATCAGAAAGTATTGCAACAGTTATACGTATAAAGACATTTCACTTGCTTTCAAATAAAATCTATACTTCATTTATTTTTTATATCTAATGGTGGTTCTGTTGCTACCTATGGTGAAGTACTTTTTAAAAATAGTGAAATCTCTTAATGTTAGCTCTGATTAAATGTAATGAATATACATCATTGATATTATCACAGAACAAATTAATGTTAAGTAAGAAAAATGGGAAATTCTGTAATATTTATCTATAATATGAACCAGAACACTGTTTTCATTGTTTCCATTCAAATTATTTGGTCAATACTGGGATTAATCATCATGGAGACTTTAAATGAAGGGTATAAAGGAAACTCAGAATTTGGGTTAAAATATGCATTTGAGATATAAACCAGGCACCATAATGATTAGTGATATTCAACTGATAAGGGGAAAAAAATAAAACTTCTTGCCAGAAACTTTTCACTTATCTAGACACCCTCACTGATTTCACTCAATATCATTTTTACTAGAAACGACTATACCAAATATAACCTACACAAAAATAATAGTTTTGCTTCACTTGCTTCGCCTACAGTGCCAGGGGGATGGATTTAATGATCTTATAGGTCTTTTCAATCTCTCTAATATTTGTGAAATGGCAACTGTCAATGTTGAACAAGAAATTGCTGAAATAGCACAACTTTTTGAAATGGATAATATCTCATAGGACAAGCGCCCAGAAATGGAAAGAACAATCATAAACCTCATTGGGACTTGCCTCAACAGGACGCCATCTTTACTCTTCAGCTATTAAAAAATCCAAGCTTAAAAATACTACCTGTCAGTGAGTCAAAAATCAGCCATGTTGAAAACCTCAGCACCAACTCATACGTGTATCAGAGAGAATGGTAGCTCTATTTTAATGTGATTATTTTTCCTCTTAATTCTTTCTATGACCTGAATGTTTGGTTTCCATTTTTGTCAATTTTGAAAGCAAATCAATTAGGTATGTCCCACAATTAATTAAGTGTTGGATATTACTTAGATTCTGATGATTTGATGTTACTTAAAACTATACATTTTATCAAGTACACATTTTCTTAAGTAGATCTTTGTAGAAAAAAGGAATCAAACTAAAGCACTTTCGATTTCTTCTGGTAAATTAAGCAATTAAAATTCCTGTTCCTAATTTACGATGTAAGATTTTAATTTCTAAATGTCATCAGTACTGCACACTTAGTTTTTAAAGTGGTAAATCTGAAGTATGAGAGCTACATCACTGAGAAAAGGAATGAGCAGACAAATAAACCCAAGGTACTTCCAGGTTCCGCTACATGTTTAGCAATATTTTTGCCATGCAACCTATCAAGCAAAAGTGACAGCAGGTCAACAATGTGGACAACAGAGGAAACTGGCCCCTAAGACACCAACACTTTAGAGTACTGCTTTGCTTCCAGATTCCTCTTAATGTGCCTGGAAAGCATCAGATACTTCCCCAAGCACTGCTCTCTGCTTCTACTTGGGAGACCTGGATTTCATTTCTGGTTTGTAGTTACAAACTAGTGCAAGCCTGATAGTTGCAACCATTTGGAGAGTGAACAAATGAATGGAGGATTTTCTCTGTCTCTACACCTCTCTCTCTGTCTCTTCTCCATATCACTCCTTCAAATAATTAAGAAAAATGTAAAACGCATCTTAAAAAAACAAAACTTAATAAAAAGGAGTGGGAATTTTTAGCAGTCTTCAGTATTAGGATATATTAACTACAGTTCAAGCTTTGGTGAATAAAAAGGATTTACGAAAGGATTCAGGAGAATTAGATCTTCAAGGAAGGGATCAGCAGAAGCAGACAGGCATAAAATGACAATATAGTTGTTTCATTCCTTAATTTTACTAATGTGATCAACCCAATTAGTGTTGTTTATTAAAATATAGTGTTAACGCGTCCACTTGAGTCTCCTCAAGTTGTATTACACAAAGTTTGTCACCCAGAAAAAAATGACTATAAATATATCAAAGGGTCAAGGAAAAAACACAAAATGTCCTGGTTGCACATTCATTGGTGTTATTGGGTATACACTTTAAAATAGTTATAATGGTTATCATGTTCAAAACAAAACACCTACAATGAAATGTTTCAATGAGAGTTAAGACCACAAGAAGACAAGTAGTATTTAGATAATTACAAGAAACCAAAATGAAAATTAAAACCTAGTATGTTGGTTGGACAACAGATTGGACAGAGCAAAAGAAAGATTTTGTAAACTTGAAGATATTTAACGAAATGATTTAAGAGTTAATCAACCTCCACATATGAACATCAGAAAAGATGCAAAATTTAAGAATGCATGACAAAACGCCATGTTGGAAACATGAAAACATTTAATATTTATGCAACCAATGTCTCACAAAGGCAGGAAAAATGTATAAAGACAAAATAATTGCAAAGATAATATCAACAATGTCTTTTGCAAACTGATAGAATTGAAAACTCATCTATTCAAATAGTCACATAAGACCTAAATCAGTCCTAGAGAAAACTATCTGGAATAAAAAAGTAACAAAACTCAGAAGAGGATCCACTTCTTTGGCAGCTCTCTGGATCCCAGGGTGGGTTTGGGGGAAAGGGTGGCTGGAGGTCTGTGGATGCAGGCTTAAATTGTGGAAGGGCTGGGCTTATAACACCTGTGGGCATGTGGGGTCCTGGGAGCTAACCTCTCGGCAGGTGAAGCGAATCTGGGGATTTTCCCATATACTTGGTCCTGGGTGAAGAGAAGGTAGGGGAGAGCCTCAAATCAGCATGCTGCCCTGGTGTACTGGTGGATCAGGCCTGAAGAAATTCAATGGACCTGAATCTTAGGTATGTGCAGGGATACAGCACCAGGCCAGCACATGTGCCAAGAGCTTGGGACTCTGGTGCATGGGCAGAGCTCCATCTGGGTCAGTACACCACTCACTGGACTTTCAAAGACTGGGCTGAAGAACTCAAACATTCTTGGACAAATGGATTGTAGATTGAATAGAGAAAGGAGCAAAGGGATATGGGGTAAGGAGGACCACCATGGGAGTATGTTGCAGATGAGCAAATACTCCTGAGGGACTCCCAACAACAATGGCACTATACTTCCAGGTAAGTGAGAGGACTGGGACCTAGTGTTTTGGAGAGAGAGACTGTAACACCTTATGGGTCAGACTGATGGACCAACCCTCATGGGAGACCTGAGCTGGGCTTGTTAGCATGGGTCATTGCTGACCACCAGAGGTTGGTCTGACTATACCTTCTGGTGCATACATAAGACAAAGAGCGTGTGGGTTAGCTGGTCTTTGCCTCAACATCAGGTGGTAGATGCTAGCATGGGGCAGGGGGTGGGGTGGGAGCTAATTCTGTCAAGCTAAACAGCAGATCCACCTGGAGAATCCTGGGTCCATTAGGGAAACAGTGGATACTTCCTTCTTGGGTTGCCACTCCATCTGGTTAGCATGAGAACCAGGACTAGGTGCAGGCATGGCTAGACAGATAGTGACACCTGCCGGCACCAGTGTAGATTATTGGATAGTGGGGCTGGTTGGGATGAACTGGGCTTCAATGCCCATTAGCATGTACCAAAGGTAAATAGGATATGGGACACACTGGACCAGTGTGCTGTACATACTGAAAAGAATGTGAACCAGAGCAGGAGGTTATTGTGGGTTGCTTCAGCTAGGCTTCAGCTTCCACTGGTTTGTGTCAAGGCCAAGTGTGTGGTGGGCAGGATCAGGCTGGACTTCAACACTCCTTGGTTTGCATAGAAGACAGGGCTGGAGACAGAAGCAACCCAGCAATTGCAACCAGCAGTGTTTGTGTAGGCTGATTTGGTGACAGTTTGTTCTGAACCCTGTATTGGTGGCCACACACCAGAATCAGGTCTAGGATCGCCTCAGATGAGGTTTCTTTGGTATGCATTTGTTGGATAGCTGGGTAAAATAGCAGTTTAATTTTCAGTTGTATTAGCATTCTCAATACATCTTCTATAGTGGCTGAACCAGCTTACATTCCCACCAACAGTGGAGTAGG
The DNA here is from genome assembly GCF_017591425.1 of Ochotona curzoniae. Taxonomy (NCBI): domain Eukaryota; kingdom Metazoa; phylum Chordata; class Mammalia; order Lagomorpha; family Ochotonidae; genus Ochotona; species Ochotona curzoniae. The sequence continues at coordinate 24,882,246 of NW_024464939.1, read as the reverse complement.
TTACATTTTTGCCCATATTGACACAAGCAGGTATCTTTATTTTGAAATAGGCTTGCTTATTTTCTTTGCCTATTTCTTAATAGGGTTGTTTGTTTTGCTGTCATGCAGCTTCTAAGTTCTTTGTAATCTTGATATTAGTCCCATATCTGCTGTGTAGTGTGCAAAGATTTTCTCCCACTCTATTGGTTGCTTCTTTGCTTTGTTGATTGTTTTCTTTGCTGTACTGAAGCTTTTGAATCTGATATAATCCTATTAGTGTGTGTATATGAGAGTGTGTGGATGTGTGTGTGTGTGTGTGTGTGTGTGTGTTTAGGGGGGAGGGGGTTTAGGAGGAACCTTGTTGGTCATTATAGAGGGTGGAGGCCCAGAGCTGGAACTAGGTAAGGACTGGAGAAGGTTCCTCTCCCGTTGTCCTGCAGGAAGTTTATTGAGCTTCTGGTTCTGATGATCGATCGTGGTTCCTGGCTGTTGTTCTGATGTTGTTAGTTCCTATGTGGAAGGATTCGGGCTTCTTCCATCTCGTGTAGTTTGTCCAAAGAGGGGGGATGTCTGTCCTCTGGATTCTCGGCATCCGGATGCATTCCAGATCCCCGTGTTCTCTTTGGCAGTTGTGGTGACGTTCTTGGTGTCCGTTCTGAGAGACCAAGGTGGGAGTCCAGGAATCCTTGTGGGTGGGATATAAGCCTCCTCCTGTCCTGCTGTTCCGCTCTGGGGTTCTCCCCTATTCTGTGTATATGACCACCTCTTAATAGATTGTTTGGGTCGTTCCTAATTCCCCCTGTATGTCATTGTAGTTTTTGCTATTGTGTAATGCTGATCTGGATCTATCAACTTTAAGATACCTATCCAGTTCCTGTAGGTTACACTACGCGGATTCCTAGCTTTTTCAAAGGAGATGAGAGATTTCTCTGTGTTCCCACCCAGTTACTGTGTATCGTAAGGAATTGGCAGTATATTGGGAATTACAATCATTCAGAACATGTGGGGTGAGACCATATTAGCTACAGGTTCGTCTGAGGAAGATTTACAGTCATTGGAAATCTTTAGGGTTGCTTGATGTCCCCAAAACACCGCAGTTTCGGCATGGAGCTGTCTGAGCAGCATACAGAGAACCAAGTTCCCAGGGCTCCCTGGCCGGGCGGCCAGCAGGCGAAGCCTGGGGACGGTTTTATTAATGTCTATATCTTGTAGAATGCTTCGTATGTTTGCCTCTAATAATTTGATGGTTTCTTGGTGCAGAATTAGGTCCTTGATCCATTTACAGCTGATTTTCCTTTCAGGTAATGAAAATCTGAAATCTCTACAGATAAGTATTAAAGTTAACAAATGATTTTGGCAAAGCTGCTGGATGCAAATGATTACATAAAAACCAAGAGGAGGAGTGGATTAGTAGTTAAGATACAGCATAAAATACTTGCATTCTGCAACAGAACGTCTGGATTTGACTCCAAGACACAACTTCTGATTCCAGTTTCTGCACAGCCTGGGAGACAGACAGCAGTTCAGGCTCCTTCTTCTTAAAGGCACCTGAGAGGTGAATCCTTGGGTGTGATTTCTCTCTATACATAATCTTTCTGTCTCTCATTTTTCTATTTAAATTTTTTTTAAAATCTAAAAATCAAGTAAAAATATTTCTGCATACTACCAATAAGCAATGATAGGTGAAGTGGAAAATAAAAAAATGGTATTTAAGGGAAAATCTTAAAACAAGTTAATTGAAATCTGTACAATAATATTGAAAGAGATTATAAGAAACGAAGCAAATGTGAACACATTCCATGTATGTGAAGTTGCTGCAGTTGCTTGCCCTGCAATGACTTGAAGAAGATATGAATTTATTCTCTTGCAAGGGCCATGAGCTTGACAATCTAATGCTGTGCTGCGACTGTAGGATCTCTAAAGGATCCTGGATGGATTCAGTGAATCATTTCTGCTTCGTGGTTAATAGCTGCTTCATGGTTAATAGCTCAGTTGATGAGTGCATTTCACTTCAATCTTACAGGAAAATGAAAGAAGTAATGTAAAAAGCTATTTTCTTCTAAACAAATGAAGCTGTTAGATTCATTGTAACCCAAACCTTGTTGTAAGAAGAGTTGGAAAATGCAGTTTCCATTTAGATTATTCTAAGTGAGCTTTATCTCTATTACCATGAGCAAATGGAAGAAGGGAAAGCATACTTTGATAGACAACTAGGAGACTGCGCCATGTATTTCTGAATGAGTAAGCTGGTATCTAAAATCTCCTGCAGCCTAGAATGAAAAATTGAGTTCAAGTTTTGGAGCTAGCATATGTATGCAAGGCCTGCCAATACTTGTACCTACACCTTCCTTTTTCATTCTTCTTGAGTGGGAACAACTTTACAAGATTTAATTTTTGATAGTTTCCTCTCCTCATTCCCTACCAAAATGCCTGTGACAAATTTAATTGTGTATAAACTAATATTGAAATGTAGTAGAATTTGCTTAATAGAATGCTAAAGTAAACACCTCTGAGACTTAAAATCTTCTATAATATGACAGACCACTTTACTATAATTATTCAAAATGTTAATTTTTTATTGGTTTTACTTAAAATGTAAGTTATTTTATAATGACATGGTATGAGCTCTACCAGATGTTAAGAGTCATTGCAGTACTATTAATTAGTGAGCATTTTATTAAATGAGCCTGCCTAACAGTTAGAGTCATGTTATATGGGCAGTAACAATGACTTCATAAAACTGTATCTTTAAGAACTCTTCCAGAATTGTGTTTACTTTTACACAAGGCAAGTCTCCACCATGTTTCCAGGAATTCTATGCTAAAACCATGAACTTGAGGAAAGGGCTTGTCAAACTCCAGCTATCATACTGTTAGGAGGAAAGAGGAAGGCGATAAATGGCTAATACATCCCTGGTTCTTAGCTGTCTGAGGACTCCCGATGAAGGTCTCCCCAATGCACTACCTAGTGATTTCTCCTTATATATGATGGGGTGCAGTACATACTGCATCAAAATACAGCGTTTGGGAAGAAAGCAGGAGCAGAAAAGTCATCCTCACTTATCCGCTTGCCCTTTTCAATTAATTAAGTTATAAAATGTGGCAAGGACCTTTTGACCTGTTCCTGGAAAAAAGATGCATCCCAGTCTCTGAAGACACTGGGACACAGAGAAATATCAGAAAATAAGACTCCTTGCTATATATACTCCCCTCGGCAGTTTGTCATGATTAGATCATACTTTCTTCTCCAGGTAATCTTCTCTACAGCCACCACTTCTTCATCAAGTCCAGCACAAAATATACTTGTATTGGGGTCAGTGCAATGGCTCAGCTGGCTAATCCGTCACTTTCAATACCAGCATTCCTTATGAGCACCTGTTCTTATCCCGACTTCTCCACTTCCCTTCTAGTTCCCTATTTGTGGCCTTGGAGGGCAACAGAGATCGGCCCTAAACTCTGGGTTCATGTCCCTGTATGGGACACCTGGAAGAAGCTCCTGGCTCCAGGCTTTGGAGCAGTTAAGTTCTTGTCAGGAAGGCCATTTGGTGTATAAAGCAGCAGATGGACAAACATTTTCTCTGACTCTCCATCTCTCTGCAAATCTACCTTTCCAATAGAATTAATGTGTTAGGAAAAACTGAAAGAAAATTTTGGGAATGTTGATGTGAGGTCCCTGAGCTGACATTACCTATCAAAGGATTTTCTGAAAAAGATCTCTTCTTCTTCTTCTTCTTTTTCTTCTTCTTCTTCTTTTTCTTGTTTTGTTTGCAAAAATGGGTCTTACCATCCTAATCATAATAGTCTTTTTTTTTTAGAGAAAATAAGATTAATTTATTTGTTTGAAAGGTAATGTTATATATACATATATATATATATATAGAGAGAGAGAGAGAGAGATCTGTCATCCCCTGGTTTACTCTCAAATGGCCATAAGATGGCTGTAAAGGCTGTGTCTGAGCCAGAAACTCAGTCCCAGATTCCTGTATCCATATGTCCATGTCAGGGACCTGAGTTCTTAGGCCATAGTCTGTTGTTTGTCCAGGTTCAAAAGCAAGGAACTGGGTTTGAAGCAGAGTAGCCAGGACTTGAACCAGAGCTCTAATATGAGATATCAGTGTTACAATTAGAAACTTAATACACACAGCCACAGTGCCCACACAGTGTTTTTTGAATGAGAGGAGGTGTATGAAACATGAACTTAATGATGTACTCAGAATGCCACAGGTGGGACTATGCATTTGTTATGCTCTCTGCAGAAAATCGGATTCGCACATGTAGATGGTTGCAACTTATTCCTGAAACACTCGTTTAACTGGGGTAGGGTATCAGTGAAGGGGAATGGATAAACAGTAGAAACACTTTCAAAAAATTCACAAGGTAAAAACTTTTCTTTTTGATTCTGAAAAGCGTCTTTTGCCAAACTACCCCATGAACAAGTTTAGTCCAAAAAGAGATCCATGTGGAAGCAAATAAACAAATAACTTGCCTGAGCCAGAAAAAGCAGGCTCGCACAGTGCTAGCATCCTTATTTATGCAGGGAAAGAGTGAAAAGGAGCTTGTAGGGAAGAAATGATCAGCTAATTTCTCATTTGGGATGAGTTCTAATGTTTGTTGCCACTATAACACATCAGAAGCAGTGTATATCCCAAAGGGAACGTGTGTGTGTAACAGAATCGAATTAGTAATTCATGGATTAGTTATAGTTAAAATATACTAGTCTAAAAATACAGACTCAAGGTCAACATAGTCATCAGTTTCTCCAAGACTTCTAGGCTTAAACAACAAACATTTTTTTTTTAATTCTATTGCGGTTAGGAAGCCAGGAGGGATTTACCGTACAGTGCTCACGCAGTGTTCCTTGCTTCATACAGTCGTTGCTCGCCAGCATTGCAGCATTATGTGTGCAGAGGCCATTCTGTCTCTAAGCTCTCCCTTGCGTAGTTGAGTAGATGTTTCAGTTGATTCTCTGAGAGTCTCTCTGACCTGCTCACAGCTTAGCATCCAGCTTCCTTCACAATCAGAAATTCAAGAAAAACTATCCAGACAGAAACTAGGGGCTTTTTTGACTCCTAACACTGGGGGTCACTTTTGTTTTTCTGTCATATTTTCATTGATAACAATGAGTCACCAAGTCCAGCCCACACTCAGGGGAAATAAATTATTACTACTTCTTTGGGACAGGAAGACCAAACAATTTGTAGGCGTGTGTTTAAGACTGTTTTGGTTACAGATATCACATATCACACAATTCAAAATACATCAGCCATCCAGAAAGTCTTCAAGTGGAAGGAATCCAGTTCTTTTCAGGAACTGGAAATTCCCTAATACTTTTCATTGGGATTATCTTTTTGTGTGTGTACCCATCCTAGACATAGTCTATGAAATTATATGTGAATGTTGTGACTGGTTTAACTCAGTGCTAAGCTCCATCCCCACTAACTAGAGTCCCTCAGACTTCTTAACTTTGATCAGTTCAAATCAGCACTTCTTTCTTATGTTGGGTATGGAATAAGAATAGAGAATGAGCTTTCAACATTCCTTTTCTTAGAAACTCTTACCAACTTTGACCCACTTAGAATTGTAGTGTGTGCCCTTTAAAAGATTGATTTAACAAAAGCTATTTAATTGTAGCTGTTTTCCCCCACTTTGGAACATTCTTTGTGGCTTTCTCTCACCATTAGCCAGTGCCTTAGGCAGTCACTAGAAAGAACTAAATTGAGTTGCTTTTGTTATTAACTGTGGTTTGTGAGTCAGCTTACTGCTTCTAAAACAATTATAGAAGGAAGCTATTATTTTAAAGAGAAATTTGAGTATATTTAGAAGAAAATGAACCATGTATTTTCCTCTGGCTGCTCCTGCTTTCCAATCTCATTTCAAAGATGAAAAGACTACAGATTACACAAAAGGAGGGTGGGAGAAAGGGATGGACAGAAAGCAAGAGAAAGGAAGAAGTGAAGATTGAGAGATGTGGAAACAAAGACTTAAAAGGAATATACCAACGTGCAAAGACTGGGAAGATGGCATTTTGAATTGCATAGAACACACAGTTAAATTGGTTTATTATCTTGAGATTTCCTAAAATGATAGGATTTGTGTGACATACTATGGCAATCCATATTAGCCTAAAGAGATCAATTCTGAATAGCTTGGTTCTTTTCAAGATGGGTAATATGTTCTGTGACTATTTCTGGGGAAATGATGCAGGATAATAAAATCATTGTTTGCGTATCTGTGTTTGTCCCAGATATGTCACACATGGTATTGATTCCAAGTTTTTCTTTCAAATGAGATATAAGCTGAAAGTAAAATATAAAGCATGTTTTCTTTGACCTAATTTATACCTAGCTAATAAGAGATTGATTCCTCCCTTGTGAGTGTAGCATTTGAGCTGTGTGGATTTGGGCCTGGAGTCACAATGTTTACACATAATGTTCATGAAGAAATTTCATTTGCATTACTTAATTTTCCAATTTGTTAAACTTAATATCAAATTGAGATACAGCAACTGTACAAAATTTTAGGGTACAATGTGAATTTTTCATGTGCATCTGCATACTTTCTGTAATGATTGTATTGGAGTAATTCGAGTACCCATGGCCTCAAACATTGATCATTTATTTTTGGTGAGTCATTCACATTATGTTGAAGTATACACTGCCGCATTGGCTACAGCCAGCCAGCCTGCTGAGCAGTGAACCCTACAATGCAGCACAGAACCTGGGCCATGTCATTCCTCTCATTTCTGTTGACAAGCTCTTCCCTCTCCCTCCCTCTCCCCTCCCCTCCAGTGTCTGTGAGCCACAATTCAACTGTCTGCCTCTCTGAGATAGACACCTTAGTTGTTTACTAAAACTGCATTTAATTTATACCCCTTTGCATCTCTTTTGGAAGTAGATAAAATGCAATCAAATTACTGGTCCGTTAGTTTTCAATTTTATAAACTTCAACAGGAAAGCTAAATATTCTCCTCAGTGACATAATCATAAGAATTTCAACCACTAAGATGACGTTTAAAAATGTTTTTACCGAGCCCGGCGCGGTGGCGCAAGTGGTTAAGGTCCTCACCTTGCACGCCCAGGATCCCATATGGGCGCCGGTTCTATCCCGGCAGCCCCGCTTCCCTTCCAGTTCCCTGCCTGTGGCCCAGGAAAGCAGTCGAGGATGGCCCAAAGCTTTGGGACCCTGCACCCGCGTGGGAGACCTGGAAGAGGCTCCTGGCTTCGGATCAGCATAGCATCGGCCGTTGCGCTCACTTAGGGAGTGAATCATTGGACAGAAGATCTTCCTCTCTGTCTCTCCTCTCTGTATATCCGCTTTTCCAATAAAAAAAATAATAATAATAAAAAAATGTTTTTACCCATTATCATTTTGAAGTAATTTTGCAAGTTAAAATATAAGCACTATTAAATAATTACTTCCGAATCAAAATTAACCAATTATTTAGAGAATTTGATCAATCAGTCTGTCACTAAATCCATTATAGACTATTTGTTTTATTTTTAATTTAGTTAACATTTAAGGATACATTTTCATAAGCTTATGGTCTTCCCCTCCCCTTCTCCCACTGATTTTCCCTATATTATTGCAATAGCATAATTTTTCAAAAATGTTCATAAGTTCGTCATTCTGCTATTTAAGTGTGCCCAGATATTGAAGGTATAGGCAATGACAGAAAGTCCAGCATCCTACTGTGAAGATACATTTAACAGTTTCATTGGGAGTCCATCTTTGATTCAAGAGTAGAGATGCATACTGCAATGTATTTTCATATCTCGATATGAGAGTCTTTATTTATACTTGAATACATGTCCATGTACTTTTACCTATATAATTATTGATCTTACATTTTGCATAAAGATTGCCTTTTATCAGAGAAAACTGAAAATCAATCTGCCATATGACCCAGCTATCACACTTCTGGGAATATATCCAAAGGAAGTGAAATTTGCGTATGAGAAAGGAATCTGTAAACCTATACTAATAGCCGCACAATCTACAAGCAAAGACCTTGAAGCAACTCAGATGCCCATGAAAGGGGGATGGAAAAAAAACATGATAAATCTACTCTCTGGAATTCTACTCAGCCATTAATAAGAATGAAATTCTACCGTTTGCAACCAGATTGTTGCAACTAGAGACCATTATGCTCAGTTAAATAAGCCAATCCTCTAAGGACAAATTTCAAACTATTTGTTTTCTAAAGCACAGCTTTGGTCATAAATATCCCTAGTCCAAAATTGCTAGGTACTTCATCTCTGTCTTACCATTTGCTCGATTAGGCAACCTCTGTTTTTCATCTCAATACACATGCAAGTATCACAACATTTTTTGTAGGGGCAAGCTTTGTGGCGCAGTGAGTTAATTTGCTGCTTGCAACAATAGCATCCTTTATTTGTGCTGGGTCCAGTTTGGCTCATCTTCCTCTAATTCATCCCCCTGCCACTTCAATTCGGAAAGCAGTGGAAGATGGTCCAAGTACTTGGACCACTGTCCCACACATGGGAGACCTGGGGGAGGTTTTGGATCCCAGCTCCAGCCCACTCGCACGCCAGCAGTTGTGGCAATTTGGGAAGTGAAGCAACAGATGTCTGAATCTCTCCATTTTCCCCTTTCTCATTTTCAAATAATTAAGTCTTCAGAAAAACATTTTGGAATATGATATCTAAAGATAAATTTATTTTTGTGCAAAAATTATATGTATGCTTAGAAGGGGTCTTTAGAAAATTCATGGAAAGCATATGCTTTGAAAGAACCACAAATACCATGCAGCCGGTATTTGTGACATACAGATAAGGCTGCGGTCTGCTGTGCTGACATCCCACATGGATGCCTTTTGGTGCCCCAGCTCCTCCATTCCGTGTAAAGCTCTTTGTTAATGGCTTGAGAAAAGCTGTGCAACATGAGCCAAGTGTTTGGTCTCCTGCCACTCTTGTGGGAATTCTGGAAGATGCTCTTTAGTCTGGCCTGGCTTCAACCACTGTGAGTTTCTGGGGAATTAACAAGTGGACCATTATTTGTCTAACTCTTTTTATCCGTAGCTCTATCAAATATATACATAAAATCCTTAAAAATTAATTCATGGATGGGCCCAGCGTGATGGCCTAGCGGCTAAAGTCCTCTCCTTGAACACGTCAGGATCCTATGTGGGTACCGCTTCCCATCCAGCTCCCTGGTTGTGGCCTGGGAAAGCAGTTGAGAACAGCCCAAAGCCTGGGACCCTGTGCTGGTGTGGGAGACCTGGAAGAGATTCCTGGCTCCTAGTTTCAGATTGGCTCAGCACAGCAGCGGCCGTTGCAGTCACTTGGGGAGTGAACCACTGAACAGAAGATCTTCCTTTGTGTCTCTCCTCCTCTCTGTATATCTGACGTTGCAATAAAAAAAAAAAAAATAAATGAATTTAAAAAAAAAACTTAATGCATGGAGAAGAGTGTTTGAATCAGTAATGAATCCCCTGGTTGAGATATCATCATGCCTATTGAGAGCATCTGGGTTTAGATCTCACATGCAGTTTCTAACTCCATAGATCCTGGGAGACAGTGGTGATGGATCGAGTGATTGAGGCTCTACAACCTACACTAGATAGCTAAATTAAGTGTCCAGCTCTCAGGTTTGGCCTGGCACAACCCTGGAAGATATGGACATTTGGAGAATGAACCAGATGGTGGAAGCTGATCCTCTATCTCTCCAACAACAGAAAAGAACTAAGCTTGAATCTAAACTATTTCAGCATTCAAGCAAATTTGCCTTTTATTTTTGTTATTATTCCATTTCTCATCAACTTTAAAAAAAAAAAAAACTTGTTGTGTTTCTTCTGTTTTCGTTCTCAGAACTCTGGCTCCCTGCCTGCTCCTGATTGTTCACATGCAGACAAATGAATTTGGGGTGCCTAGGCAACGATGCCCACAGACAAGTGAAGTTGCTAAACTGGCTTGTTAAAAATCATAGTTATTTTAAATTGTCTAATCTTGGATGTAGGATAAAACGTCTTGTGCAGTTTTTTTCATTTATTTTCTTTTTTCCTGTTACATAGGGTGCAGGTCTAAACAAGTAGGTGAGGTTACTAAGAACATCACAGTAAACATTCATTCTAATTCTAATGCTAAGTCTTGGCAGGTTCTAAGCTTGATCTGTGGAACAAAGGCATCCAGTGATCCCAACTCATACTAAGTACTTTTCTTCTACTAAAACTTGGGTGACAATTGCCCACAGGATGGAATCACAAAATAAAATGAACAACTCCCACACTGCTGTTCACATTTTGCATACATTATTCTAAGACTCTGAAATTTAAAAAAAAAAAGTTATTTCATTTATTCCAGGATTCTAAGAGTATAAATACCAAAGGATGTTCAAGAGTGCACCTGCAGTTTGAAGATCCTTTTCAGTTGGGATATCTTATCTTTTGCTTGTTATTGAGCCTCAGCATTATCTTTATTCTCTGTGTTATCTTTGACTACTGACAGCAACCCTGTTCAACGTAACATTAATACATTCTGAAAACAAACAACAGTTATAGCATAAGACAAAAAACTCTTGGTGATTACGGATTTGCAAATCAATTTCACTTTAATACTTCCATGTGTGGATGCCCTGCTGTTCCCTTCAGTTCTCCTCAGTAACCAGCATGCCTTTCTGGGCTATTGATATGGAACTTAATAAACTTTCCCTGGCCTGTGTGGATCTTTAATACATTTAAATAAAAAGAACATGGTTCTAGAAACTGGTCATTTTATTAAGTGAATCAAATGGAAACATACATTTGAACATAATTATTGTGTAAATGAAAATATCAGGTAAAAATTATCAATAGTTCACTCTAAATACCCTTGTAATAAATGTATGAATAACCAGACACACACACACACACACACCATATGACTCTGCGTTCAAAATCAATAGTAGATTGGACACTGAGAGAAACAGAAAAAAGAGAAGAAATGGAAAGATGTAAGTCTAAGTTTCTAAGTTAGTATTTCTAATTGTAATTTCTAAAAAAGTAGCCTCTTCGCATTTTTTAAAAAAACTACAACACTTGTCAAAGCTGTCTCAAAAACATACTAAATAAATAAAATCTTTTTAAAAATGTATTCCACAAAGGGATAAAAATTTCTTGCATACTGAACAATGTATCAGCATTCCACTTTTCTGGTGAAAAACCGTAGAGCACAATTGATGCCAAATGACTAAATGCTGATCTAGAAATTCAGCTGTGAAGCAGGAGCAGGAAGGAGCAGGAATCCAGAAGTAATCCACAGAGCAAGCACCACTTCCCACTTCCACCAGCACTTGGAGATACAAAAGACTTCCATGATTGTGAATAAGATCTCTAAACCATATCTTCAGAGGCAGGAAGGCTTCAGCTGGCACATAAGTAACATGGGTCCTCAATGTGAATAGTACAACCCATCAGGAAGAACTTTTAAATTTGTGGAAAAATAAGTATTTATATTGACAGCCATGGTACTGACATTTTTAGGAGGAGCTGTGTTAGTCCTGAACAAAGACCATTCCTCAGCCTTCATAAATTTCAGAGGCCTCATAGATGAAATGCTAGAAATCAATCTATTTGCTTATTTTTTATATGAGTGCTTGGCTATTCATCTAAGCTTAGAACCTAAGCAATTTTACGTGTAGGCATAGAACATTTTGGAATCATATGAGTAAACCTTGAAATTTCTGTAATATGACTGTTCTGCAAGTAAAAGAAATAATGCTTAATTTTATTTGGGGTTGTGTTAAGGTCATTGTCTTATAAAGTTGAGTCAGCTCTCACAGTGCTTCTACGGCATCGGAATCACTAATACAAATTATCCGTATCAGTTTGCATAAGGTAGATTCTGCTTCTAGATACTAGCACCTAATTTCTTTCCTATGAGTTCTGAAATGCATCAACAGACTAAAGTGTCACTACTTTCTTTTCATAATACTAATAACTGACTTTAAAAATTGCATTGCAAGTTATATTCTTTTCAAAGGGGATGTCATTAACATTTTTAATGAAAATATAGGCTAGAAATTGCTAGTTTCTTCCCTGTTCTCAAAACAAGGCTTCTGGATATAGTCTTTCAAAGTTGTTCCCACATAAAACTTTCTGGTTGACGATGAAGCCAATATATATTGAAAATTGTAGAATTTCCATTAATTAGTGTTTTTGTAAGAAGACTGGGAGATATGTTCAGTAGAAATCATTGAACAAACAACATATTATTGCCTTTGAGCAGTTGAAGACCATAATCCTCTTTGTTACAGCAGTTACGTTATCCTAACATTGGAGACATTGGATCTGATCATGGCCCTTCTCTCGGTCTGCTTATGTACAAGGCTGGGCCCTCAGCAGTCCAGTTCTCAGGTTCCCATACCAGCTGTCTCTGAGAATGTTCATTTATGGGGTTAAAATCTTTGTTATTTCAGAAATTTTAAAACAAAAAAAATCTTTTTTATTAATAAGCAAAAATATAATGCAGGTTGTTATAAAGTATAAATATGTTTTAATAAAAAACATTAAACAATTATTAATTAAGATGTTTTGAATCACTAAATGCCTTCCTGGAACACAGGCATAATTCATTTGTCTATGAAAGCTGTCCATAGATCCATCAGGGCTAAAAGAACTTAGAATGGTGGGTTACGGTGTCTTTGTAGCATGTGTACACTGGCTTGAAAAAAACATCAGCTCATATTCAAAGTTTTCTAGCACTACAGTGAAAATGATTAAAGTTCATTTGCATTTGATTTGCCATCATTATATTTTCATTTATAACAAAAGCTCCTATGACAAACTTTACTAAACAGCCTAAACACTTGATTTCTCAACTTATTGGAAGTGTAATAGGGAACGCATTCATGTATTCCTTCAGTACATGCTCTATCTCCGTGGTAAAGGCCCCTACACCTGAACAAGAGCCTGCCAGAATAGTTTCAAGCGTGATGGCCTTGAAGATTTGATTATGAGGTAGTAGCTCTTATTTGCTAAAGTCTGTTATGTAGACAGGACAGTCTTAGTGGTGGTAAATCCTGTTACAGCCATAATTTCTCTTTCTGTTTGCAGAACTGGCATATCCATAATGACATTCATTATATTTGGATCGAGGCTATTTGGTAACCAGTCACAAATTCGTCACTACCAGTGCAGGTCATCTGGCCTCATGTATCTTCTGTAATTGTTCCTCTGGAAGGGAGTTTTCTCCTGGTTTGGAGCACGACAAAGTCATGTCCAAAAAATGAATCAGGTGTTATTAGAACTTTTTACTTTTCCAACCTAGCAATCTTCTACTGCTACAGGAAATTTTTGTTTGTTTCTTGACTAACAAAAGCTAATGGTTCTATTTACATTTTTTTAACTTTGTCTACAAACCTTTTCTGGAATCCTTTAAATTGAATGCCAAAAAGAATGAAATATGAGATGGTATGGATTATGTTGCAGATATTGAATTCAATAGAAATAATTTCAACTCAAATGGAAAGCAATGAACATTCCAAGGTAAAGTCATGTAAAGAAATTCAGAGACCAACGTTTTAAACTTTAGTTTTGCTCTGTAGTCATGATGTGGTATGATTTTTCATCATTGGTTAGACTAATCATTGGTAACACTCATCGTTTTCATGAGATTTCTTCTTCAGAGACATATACGAAGTAAAGTTAGCAACTGAACTTTTGAATACCCACTCTCCTCAATGATTCTTCTAAGCCTGAGGGGATTAGAATTTCAGGACTTGGCTATTGGAAAATGTGTTTTCTACCCTGACCTAGAGGATAAGAATATCAAAGTCTAGATAGTTTTCTCCCTGTAGAGCTTCCCACGGAAAAAGGACTCTGATAGGTGTTTCCAGAATGACCTAATGTTGTGAAGTGTTTTCTTGAGAATTGATAGTTTCTTTTTGATTTGGTGCAATTCAAGCATGTTGGCTTGGGTTTTTCCCCTTTACACCTAAACACTATATCCTGGAGACCACTTCCTTTCATTAAAATAAGTGACTACGATTTGAAAAACTTTTTAACAGGGGACTATGCCAAGTCAACAGATGACAGTGAATTCCAACTATCTTGAAAGGATGCAATTTAATAAAGACACAATATAATGTGAAACCATTCGATCTTAAACTTGTTATTCATTATCCTGATGATATATTAGATTTGTATAAAATGTAAGAATAATTAACTCCAAGTTAAATCCTCCAGTTTTAAAAGTTTCTAGAAGGAGAAGTGAAAATAAAAGACTATTTTACTTTATTGAGAGCTGAATTGAGTCTCCTAGATTCCATCACACATCTTCCAAATTCCCAAATACCTAGTTACAGTGGCAGCTCAGTGCTGGCCTGATGATAACCCCAAGAGTGTTGTACATTATTACTGATTGAGACTCAAGAGTGTGAGTGGCTGGTTTAAGATAAAATGAGAACTTTTCCTGATGTTTTGAAAAGTCCCTTGGGCACATGGGCAGGACAGAGAGAAACTAAAATGGCATCAGGTGAGAATTCAGTGTCAAAGTGGGAGAAACCTACTCCAGTTCTTGTCTCACAAGAAAGAAAAAAAAAATCATGCAGACAATTTTAATGAGCAAAACAAAATTTATTAAAGATATTAAAGATAGAAATTTCATATTTCGTATTTTAACAATAGAAGGGAACTGAAAGCAATGTTTTTTAAAGACTCTTTTTTTTTGGAAAAACATGGATCAGTTAGAAGAGAGTGGAGAGGAAAGTCAGCATAAGGCTAGCTTTGATGGTTTCTAGCTTGCTCAAAATGAAATGTCATCATAGGGGAATGGTTCGCAACCTCCTCTCATTCTAATAAGCTGAAATCCCAGGCAATGCCTTCGTGTGTTCTCATGATAAAAGTGGAAACTCAAAGTAATGATTGACACTTTGGTCTGGTCAAAAATAGATTTGAAGAGGAGCAGCAGACACAAGGCTTCCTAGCTTCCTTGTTGTTTTGTGATAAAACTGGAACTTCAGGGACCTGGAATTCATATTCGAATGAAGGTCCCACCTAGCTACCCAGTTGCTATTCTTATGATAAAATAAGACCCAGGAGAAATGAATGTGTCTTTCCAAAAAGAAAAGCAGGAGAAAAGAAATATTTTGTACTATACATTTAAGCTGCTTATTAACCCAGCTTAACTCCTTATATTCAGACATACTCAGTTTAGGTTACAAATGCAAAAATCTTGCATTGCCTGTCTTATAGATGAGGATCATAAAACCATCCTGATAGCTTTGGAAGTTCTGCCTTTCTTTCTCTCCCTCTTGATAAGATAATCAGGGATGAAGCCCATAAAACTTATTTATTTGTTTACTTACTTATTTACTTAATGTACTCTCACCTTAACATTTATGAAACTAGCAGTAACTATTGTGGATTAGCATAAAGTTTCTGCATCCTTAATCTTCTAACATTTTAGAATGTATGTGAATTAAAAAAAAAGAATCATTACAGTAATTAGGAGGGCTGTGGGAATGCATTGAATCAGGTTGCTTTTTGATAGGAAAATGTCTCAGAACAAAGAAGAGAAGGGGAAAAGACTCACAGCCAAATTGGATTTTAATTTCAAAGAAATAGTTCTAAAGAGCTGACCAACTATCAACACATAGACAGAAGAAACCCATGGCAGAGGCTCTGGCCGTGGATTCATAGGGGAATGAAAAAGCATGAAGGGGTGAGGAGAGACCAAGGCAATTCTCAGTGTATCTGGGGAGTTTTTGAGAGATGTTGTTTAGGTTCTTCCAAATAATGTTGGGGTTGCCTGGGGTGTGGCACCTTCCCTCTACCAAAGAGAAGTATTCAGTAAGAAATGATACTCAAAAATAAGGAAGATGACATTAGAATATCCCGTTATGTAATCAGTATCTGGGGTTCACTTAGAGAGTTTCAAATTAAACTGAAATGTTGTCTCAGCCAGGAATTTTCAGCCCTCCCTAGGTTAGGCCTGGTCACATACTTTTACCATGTCCTTCCAGAAAGAAAAAGGCAAGTGGTGGGCAGAGTCCAGCTACACGGGAAAACTTAGTTGGTGTTTCCCCAGGTGGGTACAACTGTCCACCAGGCCCTCATTCTCTGTTTGCCCAAGAAGGAGGAGTCCAATTTAAAATGAATGGCCAGGCCTTATGGCACAATGCAAACTCACTTGTACATCAGCATCACATATCTGAGAGCTGATTTGAGAAAAGATTTTCTCCTCTTTCAATCCAGCTCTCTCCTCATGCACCTGGGAAAACACAGAAATGGCCAGATATTTTGGACCCTGGTACCCGT
Source organism: Ochotona curzoniae (assembly GCF_017591425.1). Lineage (NCBI taxonomy): Eukaryota > Metazoa > Chordata > Mammalia > Lagomorpha > Ochotonidae > Ochotona > Ochotona curzoniae. The sequence goes on along the minus strand of NW_024464939.1, from coordinate 24,866,016 downwards.
GTTGTACAACCGGATAGAGTTACAGTCTCCTGACTTTGACCCAGTGCAGTCCAGGAGGCGCCGCAACTTCGAGAGTGAGCCAGCAGATTGAATATCTCTCATATAATTCTCTTCTTCTCCATCTCTTCATCACCTCACCTGTCAAAATAAATAAATATTAAAAAGAAAATGGATGACCAAAGATTTGGCATATGAAAAAAATATACAGAATGTTTACAAATTGCACTTGAAACATTTAACTTGGTTTTTTTTAAATTTTTTTTTAGCTATTTTCACACATATGTTTTCTTCGAATAGACTGGAAATTTTCTTTCTCCCTAGGTTAGTTAAATTTGAACTTGCATATGCCAGAAAAAGGTATCTGTAAAGAAATTAACAGTTAAAGATGATAAATGCAATGATTATATTTGGGAAAATTGCGAATCTCAGAATATCTCATATATAGAAAACTGATACAATGAGTAAGTTAACAACTTCAAATCCCATGCAAAGGACACTAGTATCAACTAGCAACTTTTCTCATAAGTGAGGTGCCAACTTATCATCCTGGTAAGGATTGAAACCTATAGAAAATCTGTTTTAGTCCCAACAAACATCAAATGGAAAGGAAGACTCAGTTTAATATACCATGAAATATTTAAGATTACTGATAACCACGAGGGCTCTCAAGTATCTCCCAGTACAGACACCATATGTCACTTAATGTGTGCGTTCTGGCCTGAGGATTTTCAGTAGATACACCTACCTGCACACAGATGTAACTTTTATGATTCTTAAAACAAAGCTCACCCTTACAAAAATATCTTTAACTCTTCTGGTGAAAGAATTACCTAATAACTGACTCAGCCGGAGCACAAGCACAGGACAGCAGGGTCCCTTGGGAAATGGTCTCTAGATGGAGACCACTTTAATTAATCATTTAGTAATCTGATTCTTCAACCACATCTGGCCCATGACACTGACATGCTCCTGCTCCCCATCTTGTGATGCTGGTGTCTACTGCCTGGGACTCTATATTGATGCAAATAGAATGAAAAGGGAGAGGTGTTCCCTTGAGATGCTGGTTTACTAGGATTACCAAAAAGTTCTCTCAGAAGGATACTGAAGCTTCAGTAATTGATCAAATAGATTCTTTAGCAAACTTATTAATTTTTTTTGCCTGCATGTCTTGTGTCATGTTGCCTATCCAACAATCATCAATTTCTTTTTTGTTATCCATATTATTCCAGAAAGTGTCTGTCTTGGTCCAGGGTATGTAAATCATGTGAAACCCAAAAAGAATATTCTAAAATAAGTTCTGGATTATTTCGGTGGTGGACATGAGACATTCAGCACTTGTGTGTGGTGGTGGGTGGGTGGGGGAATGTTAAATTGAATTTTATTTTTGTTGCCCATGAATAAAAAAGTAGACAGCATCATGATGTGAAGCAAATCAGAATTCGAATGAAGCCATTGGTAAGTTTTAAGCCAGTGTTTTCCTTTGTCTCACAGTTATGTTGTATGCTTTTTCAACTATTGTCATGTAATTCCTCACCCATCATAAGTATGAGCAGCAATATCTCATAAGAGCATACATAAGAATGATAACTTTTTTGATACTCTTAAGAGTAAAATAAATCTTTTCGTAACTATTTGTCTGTGAATAAAACAGGCTGAGCTGACTGATAGTACATGTATATAATAATCATAAGTTTGGAAGCTATGAGATTATTATATCAAATGGAAGAGTCAAGGTCAGAACTCAAACATGTGCTCAAGTGGTTCAAAAGGTAAAATATTCCGAGCCAACTATGAGGTTCAACTCTGAGTGGGAAATAAAGTCCAGGAAGGGAAATGAGGTCTGAGCACTCAAGTAAGTGTGGAAGTTTTTACTTTAATCCAGTAATGTGGAAATGATTAAGAGACAAATCCAGAAGACTAAAGACTTGGTTTACACGCATGAATTAGCAATCACGAGTAACGTTTTTGTAAGCATGTCCTTTACATACCATAGGTCATTCGTAAGAATAAGCTTATATTTTAAGTCAATATGCGTAGTTGCTTATTATCTGGGAAGTTGTTGGGGAATTCAGCTTTTTAATAAATTCTATCTTCAACCTATAACTCATTAAATTGAAACTGTTATGTTTAGCCTGTATTAAGAAAGAATTATCAAGGACCTGGCGCAATTGCCTAGTGGCTAAATTCTGGCCTTGAGTGAGTCAAGATCCCATATGGGTACCAATTTGTGTTCCATCTGTTTCACTTCCCATCCAGGGGAAGCAGTATAGAATGGCCAAAAACTTGGAACCCTGTACCCATTGTGGGAGATCCAGAAGAAGTTCCTGACTCCTGCCTTTAGGTCAGCTCAGCTACAGCTCTTGTGGCTACTCAGGAAGTGAACCAGTGGAAAGAAGAGCTTTCTCTCTGTCTGTCCTTATCTCTGTATAGCGATTAAAAAATAATTATCATTAGACAAAATGGCCAGATTTTTTTTTTTCATTTTGAGATTTTCCTCTCATTTCAAACATTGCTTTAAAAGCTTTTATTTCGGGAGTTTCAAATTTTAAAATAAAAATTGCAGGGTTTGTAGAGTTCCCATATACTCTCTGCCCAGCTTTCCCCATTACTGATACCTTAACATTAATATATTTGATGTAATCCATACACCACACCTAACCTCCCATATTTCACTCTACATCCTTTCAAGATATGAACAATCCTTGGCAAAGTAAACAAGCTTCTAAACCAAAATGCTGCGTACATGCATTACAAAGCGAGTGCCACCAGCTCTCATTAATTTTGGGTCCCAAGAAAAATGAGAGTGCTGATCAAAGACAAAAAGCCCATTTATTTTTTTTCTGAATTTCTTTTAAAATATGTTCAAACTGTGCTCACTTACACATACCACAAGAGAATATCTGGCTGAAAGTCCTATACATAACACCATCCAAAACCCAGAATGTTCCTCAAAGGGAGACATGCTTTAGACTTTGGGAATATTTTTAATTACTTATGTGCCTCATCCCAGGTTTCATGCTTCTACTCTAGGTAAGCTGCCAATTTATAATCGTGGCTTAGCCACTGTTGCCCATCCCTGATGCAGGTAGACTTTTAATGGCCTTCGGGTAAAGATAATTGGCTATTTGCATGCTTCTAAGTGTATCAGTTATAAAGGTACTTCAAGAAATAAAACCACAGCATCTTTGAGTGAATATATTAGGGATGCAGATTAACTGTTGTGTAGACCTGCACATTAATGAAGCCTGGGATGTCTTGACCTACAGACATGCCTAGTGAATATACTATTACCTTAAAGGCTCTGATTTAGAAAAGAAAGATAGTGAGGGAGACTAATTCAGTTGACTAACAGAATGAAAGCTGGAGAAGTAGTAAAAGTGAGCTTGACACCTCTATTCCTTCTTTCGAAGAATGAGAACTTCAAATAAGTTTTGGGCAGTGATATAGAGGGGGAGAATAACTAAGAGAATTAAATCGGCTTCCCCTCCATATTGATTAACAGTTTTTAAGCCCATCAGTCATACTTTAATTTCTGTGTGTGGCATGTTTAACGTGAACTCTCAATTCACCTGATTGGATTACATCACCATCCATAAAAGAATCAGCAGCTAGTGGTTAAAACTGTAATTAGAATCAGGCAGTAATTTGTGCTGAGAGAGTTTGGGGTGGTGGTAGGGGCAAACCCTCTGGCCCCTTCTGTTTAAATTTTTCAGTGTAGATGATGAATAATAATTATACTCCAGCCAATTACAACTCAGATAATAAAAAGTGTATATGTGAAGAGACAATCAAAGATTTTAGGTATCTGAACTCTATTTCTCCTTTCTATAAAGTGGTCAGTAAAATACAGAAGGTAAGCTTATTATTCGTTGTCTAATTTTAATGAAATTGAAGATTGTTCAGGGGGTAAATCCTGCCTTGAATACCAAATATATATTCATCAGATTTCTCCTCGATTGACTACTATTCTGAAAGAAAAGAAAATATGTCTATAACATTAATTAATACACAAAATGTTCATTTCATAAATTTTTCCTGTAATGTTGTTAAAATTATTTTTTATAGTTTTTAAATAAAACTACAAATTGATATTTAAAGGCTTATTTTTATTTGAAAGTCATATTTTACAGAGGGTAAAATAGTATTAGAAGGTCTTCCATACACTGATTCGTTCCCCACATGACTGCAATGGCCAGAGATGAGCCTATCTGAAGCCAAATCAAGGAACTTTCTCAAGTCTCCCACATGGGTGCAGGGTCCTAAGGCTTGGGCCATCCCCTGCTATTTTCCCAGGCTGTAAGTAAAGTGTTGGATTGGAGGTGGATCAGTCAGTTCACATACAGGTTATATAGGCACCACAATCTGGAAGGTTAGCATGCTGCATCACCATATTGGTCCCTATCAAATCATTTATTTACTTGTTTACTTGAAAGGCAGACAGATAGATGGATATATAGGGATCTCCAAACTGTTTACGTTCCAAATTCTTGCAAGAGTCAGGGCTGGGCTAGACTGAATATAGGAGCCAGGTTCTTATTCAGGGTTTCCTACATGGTTGGTAAGGATTCCGGTGCTGGAGCCATCACTTGAGGCTTCCTGGAGAATACATTAACAGGAAGAAGTTGGGAGGGAGTGAGCAGGTTGGCAAGACTTGATCCTGGGCATCCAATCTGTGATTGGATTTCACACTACCATTTCAGAAAGCGTTATAACTGCTGCACTGAATATTTGCCCCAAGGAAAAGGCTTCCTGACTTCTGCATTTTGGGGTTGGTTTTTATGGGAAATTCATCTCCAGAGATGAGTCACTTTAGCAGTCTTTGATCAAAGACTTTAGCTTTCTACTTCACTTCAGTTCCAAAGGACAATTGTCTTGAAAAACTAATGATATTGGATTAGCCATCCAGTTGGAAAATATATTGTGATCATGGTTTGATGTTGTAATTTCAAACATTGCACCCCTGTCACCCAGGAGGGGATCCCAGATGGTTCCACAACTTGTGCTGCTCCAGAACTACTCATTGCATTATTTTGGGAGTGAATGAAAGATCTCTCCCTCTCTGTCATCCTGCTTCTCTCTATGTCACTCTGCTTTTCAAATAAGTGTAACAAATCTTAAATAATATAAAGAAATGTCTAACAGTTTGATTAGGAGGCCATCTTTCTTGCCATTAGAATGCTAGGCTTTATACCATTCTCTTTACCTACAATGTCAGGATACATTTAAACAGAAAAATGATGGTCTGTGACTGTTGTTGAGGGATTAAACGATTGTTACAATATAGGGAAAACCTCTGGGGCAGAGGAGAAGGAGGAAGGTGGAAGAGGAAATTCCTGAGCCTAAGAAACTTTATCATGAAAACAGAAGAATTAAAAAAACAAAAAAGAAAAAGAAAAAAAAAGAGATGTGTGATAGAAATTTTCAATGTTATATAAAACTGGAAAATACTTTCTGCTTGTTATTTACGCATCCGAATGGAATAGAGAGATATGATAAAAAGTGCCAAGGTCCTTTGCATTAATTTTACAAAATTCACACATAAGCTGAACAAACTGGGGAAGGCCATTCATCTTTACCAACATGATTCTGACCAATATTGCTGCATCCATCTCAGGGCATGTACTCATGTGTGGGGCACATTATATAAAGCATAAACAAACCAAAACAGCATCCATGAAGATGACAATGCTGCTCTTTAGTGACAAATAGAACTCAATGCAGACAACAAATGAGTTCAAAACCTGCTTCTGCTCCAACAAGAGCAGATAACTATATTGAATCTTCCCTCTTTTCTATTCCTCTTCAACAGATCCTTGTATTATGGCCCAGCACAGTAGTCTAGCAGCTGAAGTCCTCACCTTGCATGTGCCAGGATCCTATCAGGGTGCCAGTTCTAATCCCAGTAGCCCTGCTGCCTATTCAGCTCCCTGCTGTGGCCTCGGAAAGCAGTCAAGGAAGGCCCATTGCCTTGGGACCCTGCACCCATGTGGGAGTCCTGGAGGAAGCTCCTGGTTCCTGGCTTCGGATTGGCTCAGCTCCAGCTGTTGCAGCCACTTGGGGAGTTAATCATTGGATGGAAGATCTTCCTCTCTGTCTCTCCTCCTCTCTGTATATCTGCCTTTCCAATAAAAATAAATAAATCTTTTTTAAAAAAGTTAAAAATTTAAAAATGTCTGTTCAATATTCACCGTATACCACCAAAAAAAGTACCATTGGATCAATTAAAGTGCAAGACTGTGTGGGACTCACAATGATAAAACATCAGAATGCTGTGAAAATTATCATAACAACACCACCAAAGAAGGATATTATAAATATAAAATATGGACAAGAATAAAAAATAGCCTTAAAATATGTTCTCAGTAATTTGCTCTGTAATCATTAATGGTGGATCCTAATAATGTAAAGTACAATTAGAAAGATAAAACTGGGGGATAAACCTAAGATCATTTTTGAAAATATGCTGTCTGCCGTGAGTTTTTTTCAAGAAGATTTGTGGAATCTTTTCGGTTTGTTATTTAAACACCATATTTTCTTAAAATCTGTGTAAGGCCCCAAGTTTTACACTGAAACAGTTTTATATAAAGAGCTGTGCTGCAGACCAAAGTCCTTGTCAGCTCACCAGAGTCCTTTGAAATGGGAAACCTAAGACAGTACTTTCAGGGATCCTTTCTACAGTTCTTGAAATGGGAAAACTTTGTTAAGCACGTATGATTAGAGCAGATTCAGATATGTCCTAGTTTAAACAAAGAAATAAAAGCCAGCTTAATTCTTCCCTTGAGATTTTAAAATTGAAGCAAAATGTTAGTTATAGTCAATTGGTGACGTATTCTGGAATTAGAAGCTCAGTTTTTGGAGTTGGTAGACAATTTTGATCCAAGTGTAGACTGAAGAGACAGCCAGGGAAGATAAACTGAACAATAGAAACACCTACTGAGAAAATCATTGAAAAATATGTGTCTAGAAGCAAAATGAAGAACTCATAAGCTTGTAAGTGAGAGTGTGGCCCTGATTCCAGTACCTGGCCAACACTCAAGAGGCCCATGATATGGTGTTTGATGTTTTTGGAGACCGTGCTGTTCTGTCTTTGGCGGCCTTGTACTGCAATCACTTTTATACACACACATACACATACACCCACATTTTTCTTGTAATAATTTGAAATGAATATATTTTTCATTGTCATGCCCTGACAACCTCTCATTTCTATCATTCCTAATACGTATGTACCTGAAACAGTAACTATCTTCCAAAAATCTGATTTCTCCTTTTTCAAACTTCTTTGGCTTGGACAAGCCATAGTCTCATTTATTTTCTACTATATTATTTATGTATTACAAGAAAGATGATTCTCAAGGTTGGTAATACTTATGATGTAGTTATTTTTCATACTTGCAACATGAAATTTCTATGTAATTGTTAAAACTTTTTGTAATAATAAATTTTTAATACTGAGGTTATTAGTCTCTGTGAAGTGGTATTTGTAATTTATTTTTTATGCAGTAAGAAAAATTATCTAGTATCTATAAGTTTATTAGCTGGCTAAGGAATCACATAAAATGAATTTTACATGTTAAAAAAAATAAAGCTTCTAATAGAATTTTTCATAAACTTCCAAACAAGCAATGGCAGATTGAAAGAAGCAAAATGGCTTTCTAGCAAGTAATAAACTAAAATGTTTACATAGTGGCAAAAATCAGGTTTTTCTATTGGAAAAAATATGATATTTAATGAAAACATATTTTAAGGCTATTTTTTATTCTTGTCCATATTTTATATTTATAATATCCTTCTTTGGTGGTGTTGTTATGATAATTTTCACAGCATTCTGATGTTTTATCATTGTGAGTCCCACACAGTCTTGCACTTTAATTGATCCAATGGTACTTTTTTTGGTGGTATACGGTGAATATTGAACAGACATTTTTAAATTTTTAACTTTTTTAAAAAAGATTTATTTATTTTTATTGGAAAGGCAGATATACAGAGAGGAGGAGAGACAGAGAGGAAGATCTTCCATCCAATGATTAACTCCCCAAGTGGCTGCAACAGCTGGAGCTGAGCCAATCCGAAGCCAGGAACCAGGAGCTTCCTCCAGGACTCCCACATGGGTGCAGGGTCCCAAGGCAATGGGCCTTCCTTGACTGCTTTCCGAGGCCACAGCAGGGAGCTGAATAGGCAGCAGGGCTACTGGGATTAGAACTGGCACCCTGATAGGATCCTGGCACATGCAAGGTGAGGACTTCAGCTGCTAGACTACTGTGCTGGGCCATAATACAAGGAATGTTGATTAGAATCCTGAAGTCCAAGGGCATTAAATAACCAATTGTTTCTTTGTATTTTCATATGCAACTATGTCACACTTGTGTCAGAACACGTAAGTCTCCCTTGAATATCTCTCTCACCTATAATATCGTCGAGTACCACATACATATAGACACAGGTATTCAAAAAGATCTGTGCATGAGGAGTCTCAAAAAAGTGCACAGAAAATGTGTATTATGAAGCAAATTATGCAAGCACTTCAGTTTTTTGCCTTGAAAGAAATTTACCTTCTAATTTAAGTTTCCCATGAAACTTTTGCAGTTACCTCATATATATATTTATAAATTTTTGAAAATGTTTGTTGATTTCTAGGTAGCAAATCTTTCTTTATGATTTTTAGTTTTTTGTCCCCAATTTAAGATGTAATTTCCTATCTATAAAATGTGGGTAAAAATGGTTCTTAATTTATACTACTGTACTGAATATGTGATTCATTAAAAGTGTGTGGAACATACAAGAAGGCAAAATTATTTTTATAGTTATTGTTACTGTTATTTAATTTACAAACAATGTGTTTGCCACTGGCAATGATCATAGAGATTAAAACATCTCTATATATCAGACTGGACGAAAAGTAATTTTAGATTTAGTAGATTATAAATATATCTCTGGGCTATATCAGCAGTTAAATGTTTTCAAGCTATCTCTTCATCTCTTCATTCTCATGACAAATACATTATTTAGGTTTTCATAACTCTCAAGGTATAGCAAAGAAAAAATGTATAGAAACCGAAGCTCTTTTAATAAGAAGGTAAATCAAATGCTTCTCCAATTGTCTTTTAAAAATACCATTACAATCTGGTTGCATCTTGTCAAACTCATGCCTTCTAGAAATCTCTTGTTAAATTTGAATCTTTGCTAAGTCCAGGAAAGGGAATAAAAGACAGCTGAGCAGGACTTCACAGCAGCATTGATTCAAATCAAGGCAAGAGACGAGCATTTAATCCAGCTGCTGAAGCACAACTTGAGATGCCCACACAATGCCTAGTTCAAGTCCCTATCTGGCTTTCAACCCATTCCTGCTATTGTGCACAAGGGGAGCCAGCAGGGATGGTGCAATGACTTGTCCTCTGACCACGTATATGAGACGTTGAATGGAAATTCAGGGGTTGAGGTTTGACCTCGGTTGGTTGTCAATGGTAGGCATTTGGAGATTGGGGAGTGGAAAAGAAAGAAGGAAAGAAGGAAAGAAGGAAAGAAGGAAAGAAGGAAAGAAGGAAAGAAGGAAAGAAGGAAAGAAAGAAAGAAAGAAAGAAAGAAAGAAAGAAAGAAAGAAAGAAAGAGAGAAAGAAAGGAAGAAAGAAAAGAAAGAAAGGGATTGTCAGTATATTTATTTATTTTATTTTTACTTATAATTTAGAGACTGAATGAGGGAGACACAGAGACATAGAGACAGACCAGGAGACAGACAGAGATCTTCCAATTACTGGTTCACATTTCCACCCTAAAAGCCTGAATAATGTTTGGGAGAAGAGCCAGGTCAAAGTTTGGAGCTGAAGCCAAAGCTGGATGGTCCTCTGGGTCTGACAGTGTGTCAGGTCCTTGAGCTGTCACCGAATGCTTCCCAGAGTGCACCAGTGAAGGCGCTCATAACCAAACCAGGAACTCCAATACGGGCTGTGGGTATCCTAAGGCGCGACTTAAAGACTGCAGAAAACTTGCACCCTGATAGCCATCTTCCATAATCAGTAAAATTCTTTAGAAATTGTATAAATTTCAAGTAAAATATGAAAAAACTGCATGGAATTTAAATGCTTTGATTCCATTTTGCATAAACTTAAACGTACTTCTTATTTGATCAGTGTTTGTCTTAATTGTTTCTACATTAAGTGTCACAAGAAAACTAAAAAGTGAAAGATGCATGTATATTTATATATACATACTAATGTTCTGAAGGCACTTGAGATCTAGTGGAAATATGTGCACAAAAATAGTTTTAATGAAAGAAAATAGGTTATATTTTTATAGGAGGACAATTAAAAAGGTGTATAGATAAAGATGGAGTTTAGTTTGGGAAGGATTAAAGACTATGTAAGTCTATGAAATGAATGATATTCTAGTTCTATATTTGTTTTTGAAAATTTAATTGTTTTTTATTGGAAAGGCAGATTTACAGACACAAAGAGATACAGAAAGGTCTATTGTGCACCAATTCACTCCCCAAGTAGCTGCAATGGCCAGAGCTGAGCTAATCTGAAACCAAAAGCCAGGAGCTTCTTCCAGATCTTCACATGGGTGAAGGGTCCCTAGGCTTTGGGTCATTGTCTGTTGTGTTTCCAGGTCACAAGCAGTGTTGGATGGAGGTGGAGCAGCTGGGACATGAACGGGTTCTGGTCTGAGATGTCAGTGCTTGAAGGTGGAAGATTAGCCAACTGAGCCATTGCAACAGGCCCTCAAAGTCTATCCTTAAAATTTGGTAGTTTTGTTGTAAAGCAAAATGGAGGAGGAGTTTCTCATGGAAGGTGTTGGGGGAAGTTTAGACACACTGATGAGTTGCAGGCAATTGGGGTAGAGCATTTAGTGCAGCAGGTTAGACACTGTTTATGGTGCCTGAATTCCACATCAGAGTGCTGAGATTTCTACCTTCCAGCCAAGGTACATATGACAGTCTATGGGGATGAGTCAGCTCATTGACTCCCAGCCATTGACTTGGAGTTCCGGACTAGTTGCAGACTCTGAAGCAGCAATCGGGGAGTCTCTGTTTTCTTTTTTTCTATATGTCTATTGCTTTTTCTCTCGAATAAATAAATTTTAGAATATCAGAAAAAGAATTGTAGACCATTGAAATCAAGGATGGATCCATTTCTTTGGATACTGCTCTGTATATACAGTAGTTGCCAATCAGACTAAATTTGAAATTCATCATCTATGAACCAAGAAACATGAACACGTGTTGCCCTGAGATAAATATAGTTCTATAAGTATAGACATTTAGCACTTTCCGGAAATCAAGCATTCTGGCTTTCTCCCTCTAGTCCGGAAGGTACCTAAGGTTTGTTCTGTTTAAGTGACATATGGAGGAAGCACTTTATGCACTTCCCTGTAGGGAAAAAAATTAACATATTTTGCTGGAACATAAATGAGGAAAGTTTTTACACATATGTCATTTAAATATCCTTGGAATCCAGCACATAACTGAAGGCATGATCTGTAGAAGTACTTATGTCACAGTTTTTAATATTTTAATAGTATTGATATGGTGAGAGAAATGTAAAACAGTGCCAACTACTGAGAATCTTAAATGCTGATCAACAAAACAATCTGATCAAACAAGAATTTCTCTGAGTAAAGTACCAAGCTCTGAGGCTTCCAATCTTCTTCTTAGGTTAGTTGCACCTCAATGAAATGGAATGATGCCTTTGCTATGGAATCACAGACAGGGTGTTCAATGCTGTGGAACAGGACAGCTGAGATTTGGCACCGCTTTCCAAGCCAGGGCTACATCTTTGTCCAAAGCCATAACAACTCATGTCCAGTAGAACAACAGTCTCTTAGGTCCTTTCCAACTCTTAGAAAATTATATGTTTTTGAAACAATAAATTAGGCATTATATTTCTTTTCCAGTTTAAAGCTCCCCCAGAATGGCAAGATTACAATAAAAGAGCAGAGCTGTAAGTCTGAACGAATACATCAAAGCAAAAGAAATGGGTCAAAATAAAACCATTCTAAGGGCCCGGTGGCATGGCCTAGCAGCTAAAGTCCTCTCCTTGAACACGCCAGGATCCCATATGGGCGTTGGTTCTAATCCCGGCAGCTCCACTTCCCATCTAGCTCCCTGCATGGGGCCTGGGAAAGCAGTTGAGGATGGCCCAAAGCATTGGGACCCTGCACCGGTGTGGGATACCTGGAAGAAGTTCCTGGCTCCTGGCTTTGGATTGGCTCCGCTCCAGCTGCTGCGCTCATTTGGGGAGTGAATCATTGGATGGTAGATCTTCCTCTCTGTCTATCCTCCTCTCTGTATATCTGCCTTTGCAATAAAAATAGACAAACCTTAAGGAAAAAAGGAGAGAGGAAAAGAGATGGTCATCATTTTTTATATGTGGAATCCCAATGAAATATTCTGTTAGTTAGCCTTTGCCCAGGCAATTTTGACTAACTCGCATTAGAAAGAGAGAAATGATAAGGAAGTTGCTGATTAGTATGGTGTTATGACGTTTTAACCACAAATTCAAATTGATGTTACATATTCCAGGCAAGAAAAACTTGTCTTTTAAACTCAAGTTTGGTCCTTGGAGCTGTGGGAATTAAACTTACAAAAAAGTGAAATTAGTAGGAAGAAAGACATTTTTATCCATATAGGTACCCATGGGAGTTTATAGAAAAATGACTCTCAATGACAAATTAGAATTTGGGGCTTAAATATCATTTAAGTTGATGGAGGAGATAGTAAGACAGACACTTATGTGGAAACAAATGGCTTATGGGGAATTTAAATGAGCTCTTAGGAGAATAGAGAGAAAAAATGAAAGCTAACTGAAAATATTTGTTTAGGTACAGTGTGGAGACACCTTTTTTTTTCCCCATTTATAAGTCAGTCAGCCAGAGTGGCTTTCAGAGAGAGGACTTAGGACAACTGAATTACTGAGTTTTGAGACTGCTTAAAAGCAAGCAAGAGATTTCCAGAAATCAATTGCCCTCTGTTTGTCTTTGCTTACTTTTTTTCTTGTCATAGTAACATATTCTGGACCCCTGATGCCGTACTCAACCACCATTACCCAATTTAGAGCAAAAATCAATGCTTTGGACATTTTGAATAAATTTTCCTTGGAATGTACGCAAATGATAGTATCCATCTACTGACCTTAATGGTAATTTATTCTGCAACTATCTGTTAGTTTTTATAGAAACATGGTGATATTGGAAGTCTCAAAGCTGTTCCTATTGTTCCATTTCTAAAGCCGAAATGTTATAACTCATTTTTCTTTTCCTTTTCTCTGAGTCACTTGGTCACATGGGATACATCAGTACAACAGATGGAATGATAAGATCTAAAATGTTTTCCACCATAGAAGTGGCTTCCTTCTAAAATGAGTGACTTCTAATTTAAGTCTGAATCTACAGTTCCTGTTCCATGTTTATTTTTATTTATTCTATAATCTAGCATGAAAATAATCACATTTATTAATACAGGTGGACATACAAACTTAAGCCATATAAAATTACCACTTGTAAGTAAAAAGCTTAGGAACATTGTCAATCACATATGCATTTTTTTTTTTTTTTGCATTGGGAACACGGAGACATATAAATTACTAACTATGGCATTGGACAGAGCCTTTATATTTTACTTTAACTTTGCTTCCACTTGCTTTTCTACTGCTGATCTTAGTGCTATCGACAGTTCATTAAGCATTTGACAAACACTTGGCAAGAAATTGTCAGACTAATAAAACAGATTGCGGGAATGACTTTAAATGGTTCCTCTGAAAGCAGGGATATAAAAAAGCATTTGACCATCACGGATAATGCAGAAATAGACACAGAAGACAGTGTCTCTGTGTGTTTGGTTCAAGTGTGAGTGGAAAGGTAACTTCAGGTTTTTCTGATGTCTAAAAGAGAAAACTAAAAAAATTTCTACTCAAAGACATCGTGGAAAGAACGTGGTGAAATATTTGTTGTCTTCAAGATGATTGTTGTTCTAATGCACACTCCTAATTAGTTCTTTCTGAGCTGAAATAGCTAATTAGAAAGCACCCACACACTGCGTGGAAGTGATACTGACATGTGCTCTGTGATGAATGGGTTCCACACCCAGGACTGTCATCTCATGCAAAGCCCCAAGGAGAAAAGATTTGATGCTCTGTGCTAGAAACAGATCCGGAATTATAAAATGGCAAACTTAATATGCACACAAACATTTGAATTGAGATGAAAATGTCAATTGTAGGTAGCAATGAGAATTTACCAACACTGATTTCTGTGAGGCAAAAACAATTATTGAAGAACCAGTTGATTTTTAAATTTAGACATTCATTTATTTGGTATTTTTTCCCCCTACATAGAGGTGCCAGGTTAAGTCTTACATAAAAATCAATCCTTTTCAAATGAATAAACTATGGGAAAGAAGAGTAGTCCAAATTCTATCATTTTGGCCAATGAATATGCAGTTTCTTATAATGAGCAAGAAAGAAAAAAACTCTCCCTCCTTCACTGTCTCTTTTCAGAAGCTACATATGCTTTTTGTTTCAGTGAATAAATTGCTGTGTCCTAGAGCAAAATTTTATTCTGGATGCTTGTTGAGAATTCATCCCTTCTCATATTTGAAGAAAATTATTCAGAGTAATATTAGTCAACAAAATTTTGGTGCAAAAACTGGAAGGTTTGGCAGATTTTAAGACAGAAGCTGGAAAACAAGACCACGGGATGAAAGGTGTGACTGTGTACAAGTTAGCCAACTTCTCTGAAATTTAACTTTCACTTTGTTCAAAATGTTTTCCTATTGTGATGATTAAGCAAAGTAGCAATACAGTACCTGTTATATATTAAATGGCCAATAAATAAAAACAAACTTCTTAAAAAATACTTTTGTAATCCTATATTTACAGCAGCACAATATACAATAGCAAAGACATGGAAACAACCCAAAAAGAGTGGTTAAAGAAACTGTAATACATCTGCTCCATGGAATATTACTCAGTTATTAAGAAGAATGAAATTATGCCATTTGCAACTAGATGATCCCAACTACAGACCGTTATGCTCGGTGAAATAAGTCAATCCCAAAAGAACAAATACCATATGTTCTCTCTAATATAAGAAAACTATCATGCAAAGTGTAACTTTAATAACCTGTTCCATACTGAGTTTTTTGGCTGCATCCCATGTATTTTGATGTTTTTGATTTCCGTTTCATTTCTCCCAAATACTTTTTTCTTTCGTCAAATTCATCGCTGGCTCATGGTGGCATCATTTTACCCAAGAGACTCGATGATTCATTTTTTCATTGTGCTGTAATTTTGTGGTTGTTGTTCTAACATATACTGGTTGATGACCTTGCTTCATGGTTTCTCATTAATGGAATGTCCAGTGATAGAGTAATAGAGACTATCATATCCAGATGTAGGAATACAATACAGTATGTTTCCCTGCTTCCAAATCAATGAGAGACAATGGCATGCTGGACCGTCTGACATTGTCTGTACTGGCAATGTTGGGCACACATAAATAACGGACTGATGGAATCATGACTCATTATGAGCATATTGTAGCAACGTGGGGAAAATCTGTTGGGGGAAATCCTAGTCTTTATGAAATTGTATCATAAAATTCAGAAATTCAACAAAAGGATAGACCCGCACGTATCACTATACACTAAGATCCAATCTACATGGATAAAAGACCTAAACCTACATCCAGAAACCTTCAAACTCTTGGAAGAAAATGTTGGAAATACCCTGCAAGACCTAGGAGTAGCTCCTGACTTTCTAAGAAGGACGCCAAAAGCAATAGCAGTTAAGAACAGAATAAACAAATGTGACCTCATCAAACTAAGAAGCTTCTGTACAGCAAGGCAAACAATCAGCAAAGTAAAAAAGCAACCCACAGAATGGGGGAAGATCTTTGCGCACTATGTAGGAGATAGAGGGCTAATCTCCAGAATATACAAAGAACTCCAAAACAACCAAAAAACCAAAACAAACAAGCCACTCAAGAAATGGGCACGGGAAATGGGCAAACATTTCACAAGGGAACAAGCCCAAATGGCAAACGAACATATGAAAAAATGCTCCAGTTCCCTGGCAATAAGGGAAATCCAAATTAAGACATTGATGAGGTACCACCTAACACCAGTAAGATTGGCCCACATAAAAAAAAAAAAATCAACGACACTTGTTGGCGAGGATGTGGGGAAAAGAGAACCCTACTCCACTGCTGGTGGAGCTGCAGGTTGGTACAGCCTTTATGGAAATCAGTCTGGAGAACACTCAAACAACTCAAAATCTGCATACCATATGACCCAGCAATAGCACTCCTAGGAATATATCCAAAACACCTGTTTCACGACAAACCAACATGCACCCCTATGTTCATAGCAGCACAATCAGTAATTGCAAAAACATGGAAGCAACCAAAATGCCCATCAGCAGATTGGATAAGAAAGCTTTGGTTCATCTACTCCATGGAATACTACTCAGCTATTAAAAAAAAAAACAAAATGCAGTTCTTTGTGGCTAAATGGGCCCAACTGGAAACTATAATGCTAAGGGAAATGAGCGCATCCCAAAAGGTTAGATACCACATGTTTGCCTTGATTTAACCTGTAATTTTTGTTTGTTTGTTTGTTACTTTTTGAACCTGTCATTGATACTGTCTCAACCCAGGTGTTTTGAAGAATGGAACTTGCATTATTTTTAACATATTGTTTACTCAATACTATGTCAATTAATTCCATAACATTGTATATTGATGCTGATGTTTTGTAGGGGCTTTTAACTGACCGGAACTTTACTCTGTTAGCTCTACCTTCAGACCAGAGAAGGTCTCCCCAAGAAGCCACTGAACTTATCTGGACAATAAGATGCTGGACTTTATGCTAGGTATATGCTTGCAATGAAGGAATCTCAACTGAACTTGAACGGTGGTTATGCAGCAAGGTATGGGGGGAGGGTAGTGGGAGGGGTGGGGGGAATCCCAGTGCCTATAAAACTGTATCACATAATACAATGTGAATAACAATTAAAAATAAATAAATAAAACTTAAAAAAACTAAAAATAAAAAATAAAATTCAGAAATTCAAAATAAAAACTTAACAACATCAAAAACATTTTGTACCATACATTTGTTTCCAATTTTTGGGAAAAAAAATCAATACTGTACAACAATTATGGACCAAATAAATGTATTTCCGAGTGAGAAGACCTGATAAGGGCTCAGTGGGAAGGATATTTTTGGGTGAAAGGGAAGCTAAACCATATTTGAAAGTAAATTTCATAGTTCTCTGGCTCACTACAGAATGCAACCACCAGATCCATAATCAATTCCTGTATTTAATTTAACAAACCAAGCCCCTCTCTGTTCTGTTTTAAAAAGGTTTATTTTATTTCTATTGGAAAGTCAGATGCAAGGAAAGACAGAAAAAATCTTCCATCTGTTGATTCACTCCCCAAGCAGCCACAGTGGCCAGAGCTGTGCTGATTCAAAGCCAGGAGCCAGGAGCTTTTTCCAGGTCTCCCACATTGGGGAAGAGTCCCAAGACTTTGGGCCATCCACGACTGCTTCCCAGACCACAAACGGAGCTGAGTGGGAAGTGGGTCAGCCAGGAGAAGAGCCGGCACCCATATGAAATCCTGGTGCATGCAAGGCGAGGATTTCGGCTGCTAGTCTACTATGCCAGGCCAACCCCCCTCTCTTTAACACAGTCTTTTTGCTTTCATTTACTCCATTTAGGATATTTCCAATCATTCTTGTTCAACAAGATTACAATATTGCTTCCCCCAACATGAAACCGGAAGTTTCACCTACTATGAACTTAAGAACTTGCCTCGTATTTTGTAATATTTATGACATTTCTTTTTAGAATTGTGCTGAATACAGACCAATCAATTGAACTCTGCAATTTATCAAATGAAAGAAAAGAGTTTCTCTCAGATGAATTGTTTAATAGCAGAAAATGACCCTGTATTCAAATCTTAACCTCAATGGTTACTCAAATCTTAACACTTTAACAAGATGCAGTTATCCATTCAGCCATCCAAGTATCGTTTCATCCGTGTGTCAGTCTACTCATTAAATATGTAATGATCAACAACTCTGTCAGAAATTACCCTTTTTATTGAAGATCTGGTATAGGGTCAAGATGACATAGTCTGTTTTTTGAAGTTGTAACTGGCTGCAAAAATGATTTCCTAAAGAAAAATTTCAAAATATATGCTGATATAAAGAAAACAGATTTCATAAATGTCAAACTATTTTAAGAATGCAATGATACTTCCATCTGTACTCTTCTCTTTCATTCTTCCACTCTTATTGTTCTTTTAATATTTGCAATGACATAGTTTCAATTTCTTACAGATCAGGCTTAATTTTTCACTAAATAAATATTTTAACAAATAGTAAATATAAACATGGTCACTATTTCTTAGGGGTATACACATGTGATATAAACCACAAACAAACCTCAAGATGTTAATCTCACATTATTGTCTTATAATCCCAAATCAGAGAAAACATGAACCTTTCTTTTCTTTTGGTAAGCATACTGGCCTATAATTTCATCCACTTTTGTAATGAAGGATAAAATTTCATTATTTTTATGGCTGAGTAGTTTTCCACTATGTGTGTATTCCATTTTTCTTTCTCCAATCATCAGTGGATAGACATTTAGGTCTATTCCAAGTCCTAGTATTTGTGAATTGAGTTTCTATAACCATGGGAGTACCGATACCTCAGACACTTGTTTCAATTCATTAGAATAAATTAAACCACTGGAATGGAGGATGATATGGTAAATAATTTTTCCGAATTCTCAAGGATCTCCATTCTGTCTTTTAGCAATTCACATTCCTAACAATAGAGGATTGAGGAAGGTTTTTCTATTACTATGTTTGGTTTGGTTTGGTTTTGCTTTGTTGATTTTTGGATGAGAGCCATTCTCACGAGGTAGAAGCCCACTGTGATTTTCATTTTCATTTCCCTGAAGAGTTGTGATCCTGAACATCTTTGCAGGTGTCTGTTGGCCATTTGCCTTTCATCCTTTGAATATTACCTGTTCATATCCTTAGCCCATTTCTTAACTAGATTGCCTGCTTTCTTGTTATTGATTTTCTTGACTTTTTAAATATTCCAAATCTTCATCCTTTCTCAGATTACAGCCTGAAAATATTTTCTTCCATTCTGTCAGTTGCCATCATTGTGTTGAGTGCTTCCTTTGCTCTGAGGAAATTTCTTAGCTTAATGTCATCCTATTTGTTTACTTTTTCTTTTATTAACTGTGTTTCTGAGATTTTATGCAATAAGTCTTAGTCTAGGCCAATGTCTTGTTCCCCCCACATTTTCCGCTAGTAACAATGGTTCTTATATACTTGATACAGTGTGAGCTGATTTTTATAATAAGGCATTATTTTTTCTTTTTCATCTGGAGTTATAATTTTCCTGAGAGCAATTGTTGAAGAGACTGTCATTTTGCCTGGGAATGTTTTTTAGCTATTTTATGAAAGATTAATTGGTTGTGGATTTGTTTATGAATTTCTGAGGTCTCTAATCTGTTCCATAGGGCCAAATGCCCATTTTTGTGTTAATCCAGATTGGTTTGATTATAGCTGCCTGTGACACAGATTGAAATTTGATATGATATTTTGATGTCTTCGTGTGTGTGTGCGCGCACACTCAAGATTGCATTAGCTAATTGCAGTCTCTTGTGTTTCCATATGAATATTAAAGTTGCTTTTTCCAGACCTGAGAATATACATGGTATGCTTTGGGTAGTAATGGACATTTTGGTATTAATTTGCCGACCTGTGAAGGTGAAAGATTTTTCCAAATTTGTGTGTCTTCTATTTCTCTCTAATGTTTTACAGCTATCACTGAAGAGATATTTCATGTCATTGGTTCAATTTATCCCACAGGACCCAAATATTTGTAGCTGTTGGGAATTAAACTAGAGGTACTACATTTCTACATTCTTTGACCTTTTTCCGTATTTTTCTTTATTTTATGTAGGTACCTAAATATGTAACAATATAGAATACATAATAACTATTATGGATTCAATGTGTATCTCCTAAAACTTACACACTTACAATCCAAACTTCCCATTTTTCCAACATTTAAAAAACAAATTAAAAAGCCCTGTGCCATGGCCTACTTACTAAATCATTGTCTTGAATGTACCAGGATTCCATATGGGCTCCAGTTTGTAAGCCGGTTGCTCTACTTCCCATCCAGCTCCTGCTCAGGCCTGGAAAGTTGTTGAGCATGGCCCCAAATCTTGGGACCCTACATGCTCAAAGGAGACTTGGAAGAAGCTGCCAGCTCCTGATGTCGGATCATCTCAGCTCCAGCTTTTGCAGCCATTTGGGGAGTAAAAAGGCCAATAAAATGCAAAAGTTACTTTTCTCTGTCTTTCCTTCTCTCTACAAAATCTACTTTCCAGTAAAAATAAAATCTTACAAAAATATACAAGTGAAGATAACCAGGAAATGGGGTCGCTTTTGGCCTTCATACATAAATTTGTCCCTATAGAAAAAGACATGAGAAGTTCTCTCAGTCTTTGCCCTCCATCTCTCCTTTTATTAAGAGAAGGGATAACAAGTAGCGTGCCATCTGCAAAGCAGAAGGTTGGCCCTCATCAATGGGAATATATGACTGCAGTGATGACTGCAGAGGCTTAACAGCCTGAAACCATTTGTGTTGTGAATATGCCCTGCTTCACAGGCGGTTGCCTGGAAACAGACTTGTCAAGTACTACCAACATGAGCAAGGAAACATGAACCATATCTTCAGAAGGAATGAGATTTCCATCCAAGGGACATTGTAGGAAGAGTGATTAAAACACCATTGTTTGTCTCTTTTATATATATGTAACATGCCATGTGAGAATGGATATGGGAATATAAATGTCCTTTTATCAATAATCAAACTTGCCAGTTGTACCAGGTAGTCTTCAACTTTAAGGTGATTGATAGCCACACATAAATTTATATTGTTTAATGCCTGGCTCAATGTATGGTTTCACCCTGTAACAAAAGTACAAAAGCTGTAAGCAAAGTCAACTGGCCAAAGAGCCAATTCAGGCAGCTGAACTGTAGCTTCTGGGTTTAAGTCCATTTGACAAGCTGAGAAATCTTCTCTTTTTATTTTCTAATCACATTCTGATTTTTGTCAGTCAACCAGACTCCAAGTCGACTGCAACAATTATCTTGAACTTCCCAACCTCCAAATCTATGAGAAATAATTTCTTTAGTTACTCAGTCTATGGCAAACTAAATATGCTAACTTGAACTAAGACAACAGTCTAAAAATATACTTTCAGAAAACTTTTTTGTTCAATTTTATGAGCTATGAATTTGATATAAGTATTCTGTTTTGGGTTGCTATTGAAAAATGCTTACTATTCTGCCTCCCCTAACTTCACAAAAGCATGTCAAGTATGGTCTGATGTGTGTGTATACATACATACATATATTCATATATATATTTCACTATTATACACAAATATTTATTATATCTGTATACATACATATATACTTCTACATATGTGTGTGTGTGTGTGTATATATTTGTTTGTTTCTTTATTGGGGGACAAAAATATGAAGAGCCAAAAGAAGTAAACAGACAATACAGAGTGAATTTCATCTGCTGAGTTACTCCCCAAATGCTGCAACAACTCCTGACTGGGGCCAAAATTGTTCAATCCAGTCTTCCATGTGATTGGCACTGTCTCCCAGAATCTGCATTGGAAGGAATTTAGAGTCACAAACAAAGCCTGCTATGAAATCTGGGCTCTCAAACATAGGTAAGTAGACATTCTAATATTTAGTATAACTGAGACAAATGCCTACTCCATGCACTTTCATTTCAAAAATGTTTCCTGTATATACACTTTCACTTCAGTTTCCTTACTGTCTTCTGCAACTATCTTCTCATTAATCATTTTTAGTTCTTTTTTCTCAAATACTCTGCTTTGTGTCCTAAACTCTTATAATTTTTCTACCAATTAGAATACAAATAGTTCTTATCACAGAACCATTGTCGCAGTAATTCCTTTTCAGATATTGTAAACTCAATACTGTAACCTCTTGAAAATGGTTTATGGGAGGGATTGTGGAGGTTTGAGATAGACAACTTCCGGATGTCAGGATTCCCGAAGGCCAAAATCCTATGTGCATTGTAGGAAAAGAAGACCACAGGGTATTAAGCATCTATCTTTGTTATTTAGCACTTGCTTGACTACTGCCAAAGGATGTTCATCCCTGTGGAGACATTCCTGTCCATGAGGTCATAACCAGAGAAAATGTTAGAGTTTGAGAATATTCATGTTTATACCATCACCTTTCCTCTCCTCAGTATTTCAGAACTGTTGAAGCTAATATGTAGAGGAATGAATTATAGCAGTGGCTTGTGCTAATTGCAATGATGATCTAGTCCTAAAACTATATGTGATAACGAGTCTTCCTAAACCTGCAGAGCTAAGGCCAGGCGCTCAGAGAGGATTGGGGGAGTGCAGACAGGAACGCAGATTGTTTTTGCAAACCCCTGAACAGAGATGCTCCAAGTGCTTTTACACTTCTTTCCACAAAACTTGATCAAAACATAAAGAAAATAAAATGTGATTCAATTTCAAGTATTTCTTTAGATGAGCTTCTGAAGACGGTCCATGAACTGGGCCTATTAACTCACTTTCAAGATAATGCTTTCCTAAGTGTGATGCGATTTCACTGAGGTTAAAAAAAAATCTGTTTAAAGTTACAGAAAAGAAGAGTAACTATTGAATAGGATATTTGGAATGAAAAAACTGGACACAAACTGTGCTGTCCACTTTGAAATGATATAAAAAGCAGTTATGTGGATGGCACTAGATAGCAAAAACCTGACTGATATGCCGTCTCTGTGAAGATAATGAAAGTCCCACTGTGAGTGCTTGCAGGGGTCCCTTTGAAAATTCTGCATTTCCTCTGCACACCCTCAAGCACATTCATGTCTCCTGGCCTTATCTGACAGTGCCCCGTCCTATAGGAAATGCAGGAGACACACCATTTATATGACATGACCACCTAGCCCTCACACCAGTGTAAAGCTCAGCAAGGTATAACTGATTTTTCTTACTGCTGTTTTGAAACTGTAGAGGATTATAGATTTCCCAAAGTTCAATCTAGGTAATCCCTTCTATAGGATTAACTCACTGTATGGTTTTCTGGGTATATTTGTTTCAAGAAAGAAATAACATATTTCATGTCCCTAAATCTCAAGGTAACATTTGCTTATTGTGTAGATAGCAGGATGGATAATGTGTGTGCCTATGTGCATGCTTTGTACATGTACTCAGCTTATCCCATGAGAAATCTGTAAATTAAAATTAAGAAAACTCCAGTTTTTCACAAACTATAATTATTTTAATTACAAGATAATTATATAAATAATGCATTTGGATGTAGGTTTCAGTTTTCTTTGTTTTCTAAATATTATCATCTTTCAGTGTTTTCAGGCATGTAAACAGGAAACATTTAAGTTTAGATGAAGAGCAGGTGAACTGTCTATGACACAAGTGGAGACAATCAAAAGATGATTAGGCTATTGAAACCTGCCTAACTAGGTGCTAATTTTTAAGTGAGCAGGTGTACTTAGTTATTATAACTTTAAAATGAAAATATATTTGAATGAAACCAGCATCCCCCCGCCCCCACACACACATTAAAATAACATTAGAGGTCTGACGGGTACTGACTCAAACCAGCAAAGGCAAATAGGTGGGAATTCAGTGAGGAGGCAGCCAGCTCTGCCAGGATGAGAAGGAAGGCATTAAAAAGAAAATGTAGGCTTCTCAAGAAATGATGTACCCCTTTCACAACATTTTACAGATCCAAAATCATTAGCATGTGAAAAGGATTAATATTTTAGTTATTGTTAAAAGATGATTAACTTTGTACCAGGAGTTGCACAAAATAGAAAGATCTTATAATTGCCATCGGTGGAAATCAATTGATACGTTTTCCTTTCTCAACTCAGTTGTTTTTAATGTTGCTCCTGAAACGCGTCAATGCACTTTTAACTGCTCATGTGGAACACACAAAGACCTGATTTTGAGTCAGAGAGGGTAAACTAGTAACTGAAGCATTAACATTAAATTTCAAGGTGGTGAGACATATATAAAACTCATTTAATTCACATATGGCTGCACCTAAAATTGAAAGCCCCGTTTTCATCAAAAAATGAATGCAACCAAACAAAACAAACTCACACAGCATTTTCTATGGGGCTATTTTAGATTAATTAAACGCCATGGAAGAATGCACACTCCTTTCAAGCATCCAGGTAGTTTTCAGAACATCTTGCAACTTAACAAAGTTGTCTTCCGTGCACAAAATTTTATTTTAAAAAAATCTGAAAGAATTTAAACATTTTGGAAAAATTAAATCACAAAGTCAAATATATATTAAGAGAATCCAGGAAAACAATGTGAGTGTTCAGATGGTGTGATGCACTCTTAGCTGTGTAGAGTGAACTTGGAATGTGGCTAGTGTCCTCTTCCTTTGACTACCCCCTTATTTTGATGGAATGATCTAGTTTTGTTAAGATTTATTTTATTCTTTAAGAAAAGTCCGATATACAGACAGGAAGACAGACAAAGAGGAAGATCTTCTGTCTGACAGTTTACTCCCCGAGCTTACACAACAGCTGGAGCTGAGCGGATCCAAAGCCAGAAGCTTGGCGCCTCTTCCCAGTCTCCCACATGGGTGCAGGGTCCCAAAACTTTGCACTGTCCTCAACTGCTTTCCCAGACTCAAAGTTGGAACTTTTCAGAAATGATTAGGATTAGGTAAAATTATGAGGATGCAGTCACAAGGAGAGATTTATAGTGGCTCTGTAACAGGAAGAGCGATTTATGAACTCTGTCTCTTGACAGAAAATGTCTGTCTCTTTCAGAAAATGACACTGTTCTCTGGGAAATGGATCCTAGGGAACTGGCATTTTCGCAACTGAATTGTTCCTAGACATCCAGGTAGACAAAATGCTGAGTCCATAAGATATAAAGACTTCGTACTTAAGGGAGATCTAAGTTGCAGATGCTAGCTTAGCCTCACAAAAATTGTTCAGGCAAAGTGCGTAGAGTTTGATGAGTGGGGTATAAAGAGAAAGCAGTAAAGAATATTTAAGACTGGGCAGGCCATGTGACCTGTGAAGAAGACCAGAAAGTCTTTGAGGTGTTCTTAAAGAACAGAGAACTAAACGAGGTGGTTGTCAAGAGAAGGAGGATGAGATACGAGGTGGTGCCGATGGCACAAAGGAGAGAAAAAATGAAGAGCAACTTGAGTTTAGCCGTTAGGAGAACATTAGGCATACCTTCTAGAACAGTTTCTGTGGTGTGTGTGTGTTGGGGGCGGGGGTTGAGGTTGTTGGAGAGGAGGCAGCGGTGGTAGTGGAAGGATAGGACTAAATTGTGTTGGGTAAAGTGCACAGAAAATACAATTTTGAGGAATAATGTTTTTAAGGGAGCTTAACCATGGAGAAAATAGGATACAAATTAGAGAAAATACAAGTCAGTGGAGGGATTCTCTTGTATTTATATGCCAAGGAGATACTTCAGCATGTCGTGTGGTTTAGACAGCATAGAAAGACCCAGAAAGTTTCAGTAAGGGTGAGAGGCTAAAACACTGAATGAATCAGAGAATAAATGAGCTGAGAAATTTGAGAAAACAAAAGGAGATAAGTTGCAAAGCTAAGTAGGAGTCATTAACTAAAGAAGAGATGCATTTTTCTAAATAATATTGAACAAGATAGGAGATGGGAGGCAGAATGTTTCTATAAGTCAAGAAGAAGAAAAATGGAATGAACCACTAGTTTATTTTGGGATTATGCTAGTGGTTAGGGGCAGTGACAATACTATTAAGAAACCTGGAAAACATTGAGAAAGGTCACAAAAGAAATTGAGTAGAGATTAAGACATCTAAGAGACTAAGATAATTTCTCTTCGCCTTTGTTCAAGTTCCCTGACTTAACGATATCCCAATGTCAGTTTATGGGTACCTCAACAAGTGGCTCCAGGATTAACTTGCCCTTTCTTTCTTCCCTCATAGAACCAGATTATTTTTGACAAAATACAAATGTCTGTATATTTGACTATATATCATATTTAGCTCATGGGCTTAATTTCCTCATATTTGTTAAGCCATTCAAAAGCTAGAGTCATATCTATCCCCTTTTCACGTCCTTAATGACTTTCAGATATTGCTGAAATAATAGTTTAATTGATGTTTGGGGACTGTTTGTCCCTATGTAGCATGTACAGTTCTGTTGGGAGAAGTTTCAGTTTATAAGTCTAGTGTTACTGATTGGCAATGGCATTTTCTTGCACTTCTTTTTTTTAAAAATTTATTTACTTTTTATTGGAAAGTCAGATATAAAGAGAGGAGGAGAGACAGAGAGGAAGATCTTCCGTCCAATGGTTCACTCCCCAAGTGACCGCAACTGCTGGAGCTGAACCAATCCGAAGCCAGGAGCCAGGAGCTTCTTCCGGGTCTCCCATGCAGGTGCAGGGTCCCAATGCTTTGGGCTTCCCTCAACTGCTTTCCAAGGCCACAAGCAGGGAGCTGGATGGGAAGTAGAGCTGCCAGGATTAGAACCAGTGTCCATATGGGATCCCAGTGTGTGCATGGCAAGGACCTTAACCACTATGCCATTGCCCCGGACCCTTTCTTGTACTTTTAAAAGTGTCCGGATTTGAGTAATAATTTAAATGAGAAATGCAAGAATTCATTTCTGAAATGGGAGATTGATGGGATGGATACAGGTTGGTGGTGGGGAAGAAGGTAGAGAGTGTTGTCAAGGAACATTCGGTGGCTTCTCAAAACTCCAGAATGATAACATCCACATTCTACCGATAGTGTTGTCGATCCAAGAGTTATTGGAGCGTACAGGCACCTTTACAAGCAGTAGGTACTTTAACATATATCACTTAACCCATTGTAGGAAAATCAAAGCAAAAAGTGAGCCAAGAAAACACCTGCTCTTCTACTTTCTTGTCTCCCTAACCCAAACCCTAAATCCTCTGTTAGGTTACTCTATTCTTAGGTTCTGTGAAAATTATTTTATTCTATTTTCTGAGGGAAGAGAAGGAACTTTCTAACTAATCTATGAAAGTCAATAAAGACAACAAAATAAGCATTGCCTCTCACAAATGATCAGTTTTTGGAGCCAGACGTTTTCTGCATGTATGGATTCTACTTAGTATAAAAATCCTGTGGATTAAGCGGTACAATCCTCATTAACTGCAAAAGAAAACCCAGAGTCAGGGATATTGAATCAATATGCCAAGGCATTCAGTTGATCGGTAGTAGTGAAGTATGATTTGAGCTAGGACTCACATTTTCTCAAAGCTGATCTTTTCAAATACCAAGAGCTTACTTACAAAATTTAGTTACAACCAATTAATGGTGGTTGAAATAAAAACGGACACCGTGCTGCTCTTGAATGTGTCCATGCTGATGAATTTTGCAACTGCTGTGGGGAGGCATCCTGTGCTATAACAGAGTGTAATGAAGAAGTAATTTTAAGGCAGCTGAGATAACTGGAGAATGACCTAATGCTGTGCACCTATTTCTGTAAAATAGTAAATCCTTTTTGCTTTATTTTATTTTGTTTGGTTATTGCCACTATGAATTACAGACACCGGATTATAAGGAGCGACATGTTCGTGGCAGAGACTCTCACCCTAGTCGCACACAACAGCCCTTCCTAAACTTCAAGGCACACTATAATTAGCAATAAATAACAGGCAGCTTACCATGTCCTTGAAACAACTCATGTATTGCCACTGAAGTTGCTCAAAATCTCCTTACTACAAAAGGAAAAGAGATGGACCTAGGATCCACCAATACGGAGAATGTTTGTGCATTTCTGACAAGCAAAACTCATTTGGAAGTGACATGAATTCACCAATCACTATTTTTCTCACCAAGACTTTTTTTTTAAAGTATTTAAAGTATTTAGAGTAAGTCCATTTCCTCATTGCGACTGGTGAAAGCCAGGCAGTGATGCTAAGAAAATGATCATCATTGCAATGCACAATATAGATGTTATTGCCCATAATAGAAATAATTATTTTGGGTGTAATGCACTTCGGTTGCCTACGTGCTGACACTGAGTAGATATAAGTGTGCTATGACGTGCTTCTTTTTTAAAGGGCTAGTATATATGTAGCCTTTAGTATATGCTTTGCATAAGGTTTGGTGAGCAGCTTGCATTTACTAGCTGCTTTCTATATTCGGTTTAGTACCCCTAATAGCTCTAATTATAAACGGCAGTTTTCTATTCCTTCCTGGCTGCTCTTTCTCACTGCACTGCGCATAGACATTGAAACAGTGGAAGCTGTTTATAGTTCATTAAACACCTTAAACTGTTGTTCTAAAGTTTCATACTTTTTTTTTGTATTTTCCAAGTCATTTCCCTCTGCTGTCATATGAAACCATGCAGCACAATTCAAAAAAGACATCAGACACGCGCATTTGTGTGGACAATCAGCAGGGCTAACAGTTGTATATGGTTCAAAGAATTTGGCCATCTATTTTATACTGCATTTCCTGTGGTGTTTGGCACAGAATGTTTAGAAATTTTCTTAAAAAAATGATTCTCTGTAATTCCTTTTGAAGTAGCAATTTCACTTTTTAAATAAAACACTAGTCAAGAGGGCTGTTATATTCCAATATGATACAATATAGAAAATGTGACGATTGGAAAGTGAAGTATTTTCCTATAGTCTCACTGTAGGAAGAGAAGGGGGTAATTACTATAGTAAATGACCCACTAGGACGGTGTTGCGATTCGAAGAGAGATTTACCAGGATGGACATTGCCATGGAGTGTGTAGGAGTTCATAGTGAGATTAAAAGGAGGCTATGTCTCTGTTTTCTCTTGGATTGGTCTCATTTCTCTTCTGGAACTGGCCTTATGTCAACCACTGTTTGAGGACAATACAGAAAGGTTAATTTAGAACACCAGATCTCTACAAGCATTGTATTATCTGCCTATTACAACTGGAAGTAAGAGTTATAGGATTGTTCATGGCTGCTCAAATCATGGAAAATTCACCTCCTCACCATTTATTAACATATACATAAAGACCCCATTTATATTATATTGAGCATGCTTGTGACACAGGGCTCTGTATTAGAGACAAAGTAAACTATGAAAAACTCAATTTAAAAAGGAAGAATGTTGCAGAGGAAGAGAGACACCACGTTAACATTTACTTCCTAACACCATAATCCTGAAATTATTGTTCTCCCTGTGTGCAAATAGGCTGGCTTTCTTAGGAGCTCTCTGGGATAGCAAGGCAGGTGTTGACCTCTGTAGAGATCTGCCCTGGAAGTTCTACAAAGCCATGAAAAATGAGTTTATTTCCATCCCATGCCTCACCTATACTGCATTCTTACTTCCCATATTTTATTATTATGATATCAGCATAACAGAATCAATCAAGTATTATTACAGAGTATTATGATGAACCTTTTGCAGACATAGAGAATAAAATAGCAAATCTCAGTTTACAAATCTGACCTTGGGAGCCCTGAAATTTCTGATCCAATATTTGTAGCTTGATGGCAACGAATCTATTCCTTCTGAATATTGCTTTCTTTGATTTTAGTTCATGCTGGCATGTGCATGGCATATGCTGTGTGCATCCACAGAATGATGACCCAAAGCTAAAAAGATAATTTATAACATAAAGCACTGTAGCATAGAATTCTTAATAATATTTCTAAAGGAAACGGAACTGTATTTCTGCATTGGTCCTTTATATATTTGATTAAAGTCTTACAAATTTGGGGCCTTGCACAGTAGCCTGATGGCTAAACTCCTCACCTTGTATCCACCAGGATCCCACAAGGGATCTCTATATATCCACCTTTCCAATAATATTAAAATAAATCTTTGAAGTCTTACAAACCTGTGTAGTATCTTTGCTTACAGTATGAGTAAATCATATCAAGACTTCAGCAATGACAGGAGGACAGATTACCATTTTGTAAGCTTGAAAACACAATAAACTATAGGATGATATGCTAATACTTGTCATGATTTTTCAAACAAGTAAGTACATTTTCTCAATTCACGATAATGTTTTATCAAACATATCCTTACTATGTAACAAAACAAGTTGAAAACTAATGAGAAGACACGTGTAATATTTGAAGAATTAAATAATAGTTTGTGAAGTTATCAATTCTCAATTTATAGCACGCTATGCACTTTGCTGGTTTTTAGTTTGTTTGCTTTGTTCGTTTGTTCCCCCTACTAGAAGGTAATCACCACAAGGGCTGGCAGTTTTGTCCGATTTCTTTATTAGGATGAATAATAAATACAGAAGAGCCTAAACTCATGCCCAGCACAAAAGAACTGCTCAGCAAATTTTGTTAATAAATCATTGGATGCTACGACATTCACTAGATTATAAATATGCAGCAAGCTGAACACAGAAAAGGCAAGCCAGAAGGATTGCTGACATAAAGTCCTAAAACCCAGAAAACAATGGAACTCTGGAATACGTTTTCCCCAGGGAAGAGTCCAGAATTAAAAAGATGCTAGCCGAGGGCTGAGGCCTCTAGCATGGAAACCCAG
Organism: Ochotona curzoniae; assembly: GCF_017591425.1. Classification (NCBI taxonomy): domain Eukaryota; kingdom Metazoa; phylum Chordata; class Mammalia; order Lagomorpha; family Ochotonidae; genus Ochotona; species Ochotona curzoniae. The sequence continues at coordinate 24,835,419 of NW_024464939.1, read as the reverse complement.
CAGGCCTTGACCTAGGCTATATTGTTCTCCAGCATCCAATGAAGAAGTTTATCCATGGTGCATTTACTGGACATAGTGTTAAGCCTTTGCTAGATAACAAAGGAATATAAAGACCAACAAGCTGTGACTCTGATCTTGTAGAGGCTCACAGTTCAACCTCATCATGTTTCTATGTTTAGTCCCATTTCTGGCATATGAGCCATAGAGCTCATACCTGGATTAGCCCAGTGACCTCATAAGCAGTGCCTCAGCTTCCATGCTCCTCCTGTCACTACCCCACCGCCACGGTTTAGCCTTAAAATAACATTTAGAAATGTCACTGAACTTCACTCCTTTGTATAAATCCCTCTCAGAGCATCTTATTTGTTTAAGGAAAAACAAAAACAAAAACTAAAGATCTTTCAAAGACCCATCCTCATCATCGCCTTGTCTAATTCTTCTTTCCCAAATCGTCTATGTTCTAATTCTTATCTCTCTACATTTCATCAAATATATCTAACCTTAAGGTTTTGCCTTTTTTTTGTCCCCACGATTACAGTGAATATCCTTAAAGTGACCCCATTACCCTTCTTTCATTCAATTTTAACTCAAATTTCACTGTATGCATAGAAAGTTTTCTAATCATCCTAAATAAAATAGGCTAATCTACCACAATCTCTGAGTTCATCCTTGACCATAATTGTTAAAGAACATTGAAATTGGCAAATAGGTGATGCTCAATAAACATCTGTTGAAAAAAATGGAGAAATTGCTTAAACATTTTGATCTTGACAATTTAAAACAGATAAAAAAGAAAAACAGCCTAGGAAGCAACTCAATTTGAATATTGTAACTGAGAAAGTACAAAACTAAGCGTGGTCTAATAAATGGTGTTGAGAGATAAAAAGTAATTTGGAAAAACAATATTTAAACATTCGCTTAATGGTGTATCATTTAAAGTTCTTGGTATTAAGTTACAAAACCATGACAGAATATATTGGGAGCATATTTTGGTGGCCATTAGCCACAGCAGATACTGCATAGAAAAGGGTCAGAACCTAATTAGACTTTTGTGAAGTAGCATATAGAGAAGATTCATGATTTTTTAAAGCTATTTATTTATTTATTGGAAAGGCAGATGAAATTTATAGCAAGAAGGAAAGATAAAGAGAAAACTCTTCCATCCACTGGTTCCAATTTTCAAATAATCACAGGTGCAAAGCTGAGCCAACCTGAAGCCAGGAGCTTCTTCCAGGTCTCCAATATTGTTTACTGGGTCCAAGGCTTTGGGTCATCCTCCACTACTTTCCAGGCCACTAACAGCGAACTGTATGGGAAGCAGAGCTGATGGGACACAAACTGGCTCCCATATTGAATCCTGGTGCTTACAAAGTGAGGACTTAGCCGATAAACCACCATGAAGCCTGAAAACCTTAGCTGCTGCTTCTTTTTTTAAGGAATCATTAAATTCTTACTGACTGCAATATACCAACATCAACCACTGATTTCTGACCTTGAAACTTCAATAAGCATCACGCTTTGGTGATATTGTGGTGTAACAGTTAAAGTCATCACCAGCAATGCTTACATCCCACAGGGGATCTGTTTGAATAGCTGTTACTCCATTTCCTATTTTGCTCCCTGCTGACGTGCTTAGAAAAGCAGCAGAGGATTGTCTAAGTACTTGGGCCTCTCCCTCTACCCGGGAGACACTGAAAAAAATGGCTTGGGTCCTGCCCAGCTCTGGTCATTGTGGCTATCTCGGGGTTGAGCTAGCAGTTGGAACATCTATCTGTCTGTGTGTCTTCCTCTCTTTATCTTTAACTGCGTCTTTTAAATAAATAAATAAATAAAATATTTTAAATGAGAATTCTAACTTTCTTTGAGTGAAAATAATGGAAATTTTTACTTTAAGTATCTCATATTTAGATTTTGAAGTTTTCTATAATAAATATATCATTGTATGGACTAGCATCTTGGCTCAGTTGCTAATCCCACACCTTCAACTGCCAGTATCCCATGTAGGCACTGGCATATACCCTGATTGCTCCAGTTCGGCTCCAGCTCCCTGCTTGTGGCCTGGGAAAGCAGTGGAGAATGGTCCAAAGCCTTGGGACCCTGTACCCATGTGGGAGACCTAGAAGAAGCCCCTGGCTACTTGGGGAGTAAAGCAGCAGACAGAATATCTTTCTGTCCATCTTTCTGTCGCTCTATAAATCTGCATTTCCAATAAGAACAAATAATTTTAATATATGTATGTAATTATAATGAGAAATAACTTATGTGGAAGGAAATTTTTGTATTACTAAGTTTGTCTTTGCTTTTGGTTAGTTTTTACCTCAAAGCTCATGATCTTGAGTGTGTTAGCTATTGGGAAACTTGAATGTCAGAAAAAGTGTAAAAATATGAAAATAAGCAAATATGAAAATGTAAAACACTGATTAAACCAACAGTATGTCAGTATCATGCACCAAGCGTGTATGTTTGTCCTTTGAAGAAACTCTGAAAGCATATACAGAAATATTCATCTATAGCATCAATAATTTTTATTAAAATTTTCTAAATAGTTGAATAATTTGCTGTTTGCATTTTGTATTTACAAAAGATTTTATAAATGATATTAGATAAGGTCACTCAAAATTTTGAAGAAATGCAAAACTGATTCATAATGCTTTAGATGTAAAAGCTTCAAATTTGTCTTATAGTAAAGTGCTATTTTTAAAATATTAAAGTCAAAATAAAAGTATTCAAATTGAAAAAGCTATCTTTTTTCATAATTATGAGGTAGTCTTATTTTATTTTATTTATGTATCTTTTTTTTTAGAAAGATTTATAGAGAGAGAAAGAGCTTCCATCCACTGGTTCACCCTCCAAGTGGCTGCAATAGCTTTGGGCCATGTTCTACTGTTTTTGCAGACCATAAGCAGGGTGCTGGATGGCAAATAGAGCAACTGGGACATGAACTGGCACTCATAAGGGGTGTCTACAGTTGCAAGGTGAGAGTTTAGTTACTTGGCCATTGTGCCAGGCCCATTTTATTTTATTTTCATTCCTTTTCTATGTTTGGTAAACATGCTTCAATGAGCGCATATTTTTTTTCTGATTATAAACTTTTCTAAATGAATAAAATTACAAGGCAAATTATTGAATTTTAATCTAGAATATAAATATAAGATGTGTTTAAAACATAAAATATCTTAAAATGAGATTTTTTTTCTTTTACAAAAAAGATCATCAAGTAAAGAAAACTACCAAAGAACTCAATATAGATTCAGATATCCTCCAAACTCAATACCTTTTGAGGACAATCAACCAGGACTGACATGGAGAAGTATGACATGTTTAATTAACAATATGTTCATAAAAATAAGGCAACGTTTATAGATTCAGGTGGTCGCAACATAAATGATCACACCTAGAATATGTAAAGGAACAGTAAAATTGGCACCCTCATTCATTTCCTGCTACTTTCATTATTGAAAGGATGTTTGTGCAGAAACTAGGCTCTAGAGACAACATCTCCGGTGCAAATCACATCCTACCATTATCTGGTTGTGCATCGTTGACCTATGGCAGAGGATTCCACAGACAGAATACTGTATATCCTCACAGAACAATTCTATTTATCCATAGACTTTTGCAGGGAAAGAAAAAAAAAAGATGCTTATGTTTGTTATCCTTACAGAGCAACTCTGACAGTTTTGTTCATTACAAGAGACCAGCATCATCCAAGTATTCAGTTAGAATCCATTTTTAGAACTCTTCCCAGACTCAGCAGTAATGCTAGTGAGGCACCTCTGAGCTTGGAACTTGCGTACTTTGAGCATCGTATGAGCGAAGTCTACGTGTACCCATGCACCACAGAAAAAGCTGACGAGAACCTCCAGCCACATAAGACTAAAATGACTGATGAGGAGTGATATCTCACCCTCGGAAGCGAACTGTTCCATGGCTCATCCATAGTAGTTTGTAAATGATCAATCATTATTATTGATTAATGGTCATCTGTATCAGAAAGCTAAATCTTCAGATCTCCAAATACAAAAAGTGCAGAAAATTCAAGAAAACAGTACTGGTAATTTGGCAGACTAGTGGCATAAATATTTTTGCATTGAGTGAAAATGTATATATAACATGTAGCATTTCCATGGTTGTAATAATTTAGTAAATCTGAAAAAAAGCCCACACTATATGAAAATTCTGCATTGACAGATTCAAACAATCCAAGATTGAACATTTGCTATTGCACAGCACGTGTATAGACATTTTTGTTCTTATTATCACTTTCTAAATAATCGAATGTAACAGTTATTTACATAACATTTACCTTAACTTGGTTGAATATCATAAGAACTCTAGAGATTATTTTATTTTATGCAGGAGCATACATAGGTTGTGTGGAAGTACTAAGCCTTTTCATATGCGAGATTTGATAATCCACAGCTTTTGGAATACACAAGCAAGTTCTACAATCAGTTCCCCAGATATGAGAGAAAACTGTTAGTACTCATAAGGAATTTGGGTATTTTTTCTTTTGGCTTTTTTCCCTTATGAATGTTTAAAGTTCTAAGGAATAAATGGACTAAAAAATCCTCTGAGGAATAAGAGCATTAACCTGCAGATGGGCATTCTGTAAGCGATTGCATTAAAAAGTGCATGTATGTCTCCCATAAAAGCGTTCCGATTTAGAATGCAACAGAAAATGACAACAGTGAAAAGGACAGATCTCCAGCATCTCTCATTTTCCTCCCAGGACACTGTTGCTGTCCATGTCCTTCATCTCCTCTCTTCCTTTACCCCATTATCTGCTTTTGGCAGCTCCCTTTCTCCCTTCTCATCCCTAGGGGTCTTCATGCAGATTAGGCTCCAGGAAATAAAAAGGAAGACATGGTCGCAGGCTTGTCTCCCTCAACTGAGTCCCATTTTCATATTCTCTCTGACTGGGAATTTATTCAGGAAAAGCAGGGAAGACTTACTAACATTGTACTGGCTATAATGCTTTACCTTGTGAGAGAAGTGAAAAGAGAAGAAATTGCCATTGGAACTGTTGTTTGGGGGATAAAGAACTCACTGCAATAATATTTAGTCTAAATTCTTTTTCTGAGCTTGCACAGAAATGATTTTTTTTCTTCCTTCCAAATTAACAATAGTATAGAATTTTAAATCTAAAAGAAATAAAAGCAAGCAAGTGAGCAAGCAAAACAAACCAACACTTTTAGCCTTACAGTTTGTATGAAAATATCACTGACCTCAACTTTATAAATAATGTCTTTATTTAGATTTACTATTACTACTTATATTTCTAAATAATCATCATTACGTGGTTATATTTATTGAAGTAGATTATCAAAATGCATAACATAGTCTTTCCATTAACTCTTTTCACATTAATGAGTTGCTATTTAGTAAATTACTATTTCCCAGCACTAAAAGGAAGGAAGCCAGTGGCCTGAATAATTTTCCAAAGTGCCTATTAATAAACACCCAAGGCATTTATTAAAATGCTAGATTGAGAAGGTCTTTGGGAAGTACATAAGCAGGGGTACTGGGATTTTTAGAAATCTGCATTAACACTTTCATGATTGTATGATGCATGTATCTCTTCAGTTTATTCATTATCCCATTTTTTCACTTTTTTCTATTTGTGATCATCCTGCAATGATTCAGACTACACTTTATGTTGTTGGTTTCAATTTTTGTTGTAAAGTATTAAGTGATCATTTATAACTGTACATGCTCAATTATTGCATTTTTCTTTTGTTAAAGCTCTGTTTATTATATTTGAAAGACAGAGACAGATTTGTTAATGGCTGTTTCACTCCTCAAATGCCCGAATCAGCTAAGAGCTGGCATTTCAGGCTGGGGCCAGGGCCAGAAGTTCACTTTCTCCCTTGTGTGGCAGAGACCCATGCATTTGAACTTTACCTGAATTGGGAACAGAGCCGGAACTCAAACCCAGGAACATAACTATGAGATGTGAGCATCTTGTGTAATGTCTTAACCACTTGAAGTCAGTCAGACTTTTGCACCATTTTGCACTTCCATCTATTAGAAGCAGTTAAAGATAGAAAGGATTTGTGTAAAGCATAGATGGCTGTTTATTTTTAAAATGCTTGCATTTTGGCCCAGCAGGATAGCCTACAGCTGAAGTCCTTGCCCTGGCTGGGATCCCATATAGGTGCCGATTCTAATCCCAGCAGCCCTCCTTACCATCCAGCTCCCTGCTTGTGGATGGTTCAAAGCCTTGGGACCCTGCACCCAAATGGGAGCCCCAGAAGAAGCTTCTGACTTTGAATCAGCCCAGCTTTGGCCTTTGAGGGCACTTGGGAAGTGAATCAACGCAGAGAAGATTTTCCTCTCTGTCTCTCCTCCTCTCAGAATATCTAACTCTCCAATAAAAATATAAATCAAAAATTTAAAAAGCTTGTGTTATTAGTGAATCTAATTGTTGAGAATTATCATCTACCCATTGCAGTTGCTAGGACTCTTCAAATGTTCACAGATATAGGGTTTTTAAGTTCCTTTACAAGTTAAGCAATTTAAGTAGAAATATTTGTAGGTACACATGCAACAATGAGAAATAATGCAATGACCATTATCCCGTGCTTCCAATGACAGCATTTTACAAAACCATTAGATGACATTGCACCCAGAAATTTCACACATTCGAGATACAAACATATCCATCATTACAAAGATTCTTTATAGAGTTCCTTGCCTGAACCCCCATTCTCTCCTTACCCCAAGCAACATTCTCTCAGCTTCTATTACTTTGTCCTTGGTGACTGTTACAGAACTTGAATTATACAACAGTTCACATTTTGGGATAGAAAAACAAATTTTTTATTAAGGCTAACTATCTAGAGATGCATCCAAGTTGATGTTTGTAGCAGTATTTCATTTTTGTACATATATAATGATTGCTCTTGTTATTATACTAACATTTGTTTAGCCATTCACCCATTTCTGTGCATGTAAGTCTTCATGTCTCTGGCATATATGTTCAGGAGCATAATTTCTGGACTTACTAAAGGTCAAAGGTACATCAACAATGTGCATTATCAAAAACTATGTATGCATTTCAAAATATTTATGCAATAAAATAAGCTCATCTTTTAATTCCATTTTCCATAAATTTTTTCAAGTCTAACTATATCTTAGTTGCTTTTTTTTCTGAGAAACCATGAACTCTTTCTCAGAGTCTATTTTTTTTTTTATCCTCATCAGTAAACATGAGTAAATAATCTCTCCACATCTTGGCTAACATTTGGGGCTATCAGTGCTTTTTACTTTAGCCATTTTGATAGCTTTGTGGTGTCATCTGTTTGTGGCTTTAATTTGCATCTCTCTAATGATTAATAAGGTCAACATCTATTCATACATTTTTCCCCTAAGTGTATTCAAATATCATTTTCTCAAAGTTCCTTTTTATCTTGTTGCTCACATGCTGTATGTATTGTTTCCTTTTATGCTGTACTCAATTCAAAATCTTTTGTTTATTCTGGATCATAGGTGTTGTCGGGTGCATGGTTTGAAAGCACTCTATCCCACGGTACAGCTCATCCTCAGCCTTTCAGAAGGCTACCTTGCTTCACCAATAACTCTAATGTTGTTGCAGTTCATTTTAGCATTTTTGTCCAATTTCTTTTTGGCCTACATCTAGATCATAAAACTTGTCACCAGTTTCCTCAAAAGTTTTATACTTACATGTTTTTCTTTAAGTCTTTATGTATATATTTTTTGATAAGTTGAAAGTGAAGGTTCTATGCTTTTATTATCAAAATGGCCAATTACTACAGCCCCATTTCTTGAAGAAGGTATATTTCCTATTTTTAACTGCTTTTGCATCTTTCTTGAAAAAAGATAAAAGGGACTCTTAAAACTTTTATCAAAATTCAGGTGAGCAAGTTTATCTGGATATATTTCTAGGCTCACTCTCTTCCATTAATCTATATGTCCTTCCTTTCAGCAAATTATGCAATTTCAATTGTAATTTTTTAGCTCAGGGAAGATGATACCTCCAATTTTCCTTCTCATCCTCTCCTATATCTTTATTCTCTCTCTCTTTCTCACTCTGTGTGTGTGTGTGTGTGAGAGAGAGAGAGAGAGTGCTCATACCAAAATGTTGTAAAATGTTCTTTTTTTTTTTAATTTTTAGAAGGCATTGTGTATAACTGGAATTTCTTTATTAATTATTTTTATCAATTATTATTCATATAATTATGCCTCATTAATTGCTTTTTACAAAGACAGTGAAAATGAGTTTGAAGACTTATTTTAAAATTATGAATTTAATTTTCTTAAAACTTATAAAGCTATTCAACTTATTTCATTGTTTCATATTGAGCGAGTGATGATGGCTGTGTTTATTGAGGCTCATTTCATCTGTTATCATACTAAGGTATGTAGTCATTCTTAGCAGTTTTTTTTTATTTAAGACTATGGAGTCAGTAACACACTATTTACTTTTATGAATTTTTGGTTTTTGGAAATTTATATGTATTTTGTTTTATTTCCCTAACTGTTCCTTTTTCACATGTTACTTATTTACAAGAGTGTAGCTTAGATTGTACTAATTTGGACATTTTTTTTTTATATTTTTCTTACTAACTTCTAATTTAATTTTTATGGGTTATAACTGTGTTGAAACAAATTCCATAGGTGAGGTTGTTTGAGATTTGGCTTACCTTTGTGTAACTTCGAAGAGCACTTGAAAATAATGTGTATTCTGCTATTGAGTGGCAGGTTCTACAAATATTGATTTAATTATATCGGTTTAGGTCTTGATGAAAATGAAAGCCTCCCGGACTTCCTTTTAATTAATGAACTAATAATTGGGAAAGAGCTAATAAGTTTTCCCTGCCTAATTTTGGGTTTGCTTATTTACCTGTTCTGACAACCTTTGCTCTTCGTGGCTTGTATGTTTATTGTTGGTATATATACATTTAGAATTTCTGTGTATTCTGTAACGTGATGATATGATCATCTTACAGTTTATAGCAATCCCTTCTGTTTCATGATCTTCTATATTGAAATTTGACTTCCTGTTACAGTAGTAAATCCAACCTATTATTCTTTGATTGCTACTTACCATTTGCCATTTATCAGTCATCACACTTGTAACATGTTCAAAACTCTCTATTTGAAATGACCTGATAGATGACATATATCCCATAATTTTTCATCTGCTCCTCCAAATTTTGTCTCTTAATTATTTAATCATTTGCATCCAGTGAGACTGAGTTAAGAATTAGGATAACTTTCATTTTCCATTGTTTTCTGCATTATTTGTTCTCTTTATTTTTATTTTTCATCGTTTCAATTTCTTTGTACAAAAAGTTACTTGTGTATCTAATATAATTCAGCTGTGACCTATCCATTTTTTTGGAAGACGTATTTTCATATCATAGCCACTAAATAAAGACTATTGGTGTTAAACTTACACAAATGTAATTAAAGGCCTAAACCTAAGAAGGTCCCCATCTGAAATCCTTTAACGTAAGTTGCTGGGTGGCAAGGCCCAAGCTCCAGCATCACCATCACATGTCCTGTGGCCTTGGGGCTTTTGCTGTTGGTGCCATAATCCCTGGAGTGATAAATACAAGCTTGCAGGATCTGGGGGGCCTGACCTGTCTCTGCCTTTAGACTGGTGAGTGATGATCCACAGTCTTGAAATAACCAGCTCTGAGAGGGCCTCATTGCCTTCAGCAGCTTCAAGACTAAACTTTGGGGTCCAGCACAGTAGCCTAGTGGCTAATGTCCTTGCCTTGCACAAACCAGGAACCCATATGGGTGCCAATTCTAATCCCGGTGTTCCCACTTCCTATCCAGCTCCCTGCTTGTAACCAGGGAAAGCAGTTGAGAATGGCCCAAAGTCTTCCTGCATAGAAGACCTGGGAGAGGCTCTGGGTTCCTGGCTTTGGATCAGATCAGCTCTGGCCATCACAAGCATTTGGAGAGTGAATCATCAGACAGAAGATCTTCCTCTCTGTCTCACCTCCTCTCTAGATATCTGCCTTTCCAATAAAAATAAAATAAATTTTTTAAAAAGACTAACATTTAGTACTATATTCCTCAGAGTTCCAAAAACCTATCCTGAGGTATATGGAGAATAACCTGTCTGTATTCAACTGTACCAGACCCTCACCTATCAGTGTGCAATTTCCATCATAGTGTATTTTGAACTTGCAATGATGTCAGGGAAACTCTTAATATTTTTCAGTTGTTGGGCTAGCATTTTAGTGTGGTGGATAAAGCTGCTGCCTGAAATACTGGCTTCTTATATGGGCACCTGCTATTTCTGGGAAAATAGCAGAAGATAGCCCAAAGTTATTTGGATCTGTGCCAAACACATCTGGCATAGGCTCCAGGTACCAAGCCCCAGGCTCCAGGCTCCAGGCCCCAGGCTCCTCCAGGATACAGGTGCCAGGCTCCAGGTGCCAGGCTCCAGGTTCCAGGTACCAGGCTCCAGGCACCTGGCTCCAGGCTCCCAGCTCCTGAATCCCAGCTCCAGCTGCCAGGCTCTAGGCTCCCGCCTCTGGTCTCCAGGCATCAGGCTCCAGGCTCCCGCCTCTGGTCTCCAGGCATCAGGCTCCAGGCTCCAGGCTCCAGGCTCCTGGAGAGGAGAAAATCTAAAGAAAAGAAGAAAGGAAGGAAGGAAGGAAGGAAGGAAGGAAGGAAGGAAGGAAGGAAGGAAGGAAGATTTTCTCCTCTCCTCTCCTCATCTTTCCTCCCCCTCTCTCTTCTCTTCTCTATTTTTTCCTTTTCTTTCTTTCCTTCCTTTTCTTTCTTTCTCTTTCTTTCTTTGTTTCTTTGTTTCTTTGTTTGTTTCTTTCTTTCTTTCTTTCTTTCTTTTTCTTTCTTTCTTTCTTTTTCTTTCTTTCTTTCTTTCTTTCTTTCTTTCTTTCTTTCTTTCTTTCTTTCTTTCTTTCTCTTTCTTTCTTTCTTTCTTTCTTCCTTTCTTTTTCTCTCTCTCTTTCTTTCTTCCTTCCTTCCTTCCTTCCTTCCTTCCTTCCTTCCTTCCTTCCTTCCTTCCTTCCTTCCTTTCAAAGACTCACCTATTTGACAGGCAGAGTTACAGAGGAGGAAAAGAAGAAAGGGATCATCTATCTCTGGTTCCACTTCCCAAATGATTGCAAAGGCCAGGGTTGGGAGAAGCTGAAACTAAGAGCCTAGAACTCCATCCAGGCCTCCTACATGTGTGGCAGGGTACTACGCACTGGAGGTGTATTCTGCTGTTTTCTGAGGTGCATTATCAGGGAGCTGTCCTGGAAGTGGAGAAGTGAGGACTAAAACTGGTGCACAAATGGAATTCCAGCATTGTGGACTGTGGTCTGATTCATTGTTTCACAACGTCAACGCTGCTATGACCTTGTTAATACTCCTGAAGTAAAGCAGGATAAAGGCTTTAGTCAATAATATGTTATTAGTGGCGTTTTCCTGTGATTGGTAAAAGAATGAGAACTCTATTAAAGTTCTCTAGTTGGCCAAAAATAACATTAGCTACTGTCACTCTCCCTCTCCATTGTAAATAACAGAGTACATTCTTTTTGGTGAAGAAATGTAATGATTTCTCCTCACTTCATATATGAAACTCTGTAAGAGTAAAAGCTTCAGTGAGAGTTACATGCATAATTATTGAATAAACGCACGTTGAATATCTCTTGTGTGTCTGGAAAAAATGGTAGTGAATTAGCACTTATTACATAATATGTGGGTGCAAGAGAAATATGAAAACAGGAAAATGAACAGCATACCCAGAGGCGCATGAAGGATTGGTTAGACAATCAGAAACTGCAGAGAACGCTTGGCACTCTAGCAGAGGAAGGAGAATAGAACAAATTGATCAACTATCCCCACTGAAGCATGACAACAATGACCTGAGTAGAGACTCAGAGGTAAACTGTTTCAACCAATGCAACTTGGAAGGAGTCCCTCATCCTTGCATCTGGAAGATCAACAGCACTTCAGAACTATCAAAACAATTTGAGCAGGACCCTTGAGGCATGCTCCACATCAGGGACTTTGGGATGACATTGGGTGTCTGCTCCCCATCTCTGGGAGCAGAGGGTTGGGAGGCTGGATATGGCTTCTCCCCTTCTCTTTCCCTTTCACACAGATACAGGAAGAAGGAAAAGAAAATGTAGACACTACGGTCTCACCCATTTTTCCTGATCCTGGACCCTTACCATGCTAATCAACTACATAAACATCATCGAACATAAAATTATATATATATGGACATATGTGTATACATATATATATATATATAACAAGCTCATAATGGATGTAAATGAATCCTGTGTGCAAAGTGGGTTCCTATACAACTCATTCAGCTTGTACATTAGCTTAAAACCTTCTATAATAAAAAATAGCCTTAAAAAGAGAAAGAAAACGGTTAGGTGTTGGTGCTGTGATATAGCGGGTGAAGTTGTTGTTTCCAGTGCCAGCATTTCATATGGGTGCCGATTTGTGTCCCAGCTGCTTCACTTCCAATTCATCTCCCTGCTAATAAACCGAGAAGACAGCAGAAGATGGCCCAGTATTCGGGATCCTGAAACCCTCGTAGAAGACTTAAAAAGTTTTAAGCTCCTGCCTTCAGCCTGGCCCACCATAGCAGTTGAGGTTACTTGGGGAGTGAAATAATGGATAAGAACTCATTTTCTCTCTGCTTCCTCTTCTCTGTAATTCTGCTTTTCAAATAAATAAATCTTAAGGAAATGAGAAACAAGAAAACAGGTGGTGGTATACCCTAAAAAGCACTGGAGAAATAGGTATCTGTCACAGAAGTTCAGACACTTCATGGGGATGCCAGGGTTCAAATACCGTCTTTTAAGCTTTCTGCTAAGCTTCCTGCTTCCAGAGAAATGGCAACTAATGTCTCAGTTATCCTCCTAGATATTAAAAGTCCTGGTTTGAGTTCTTGGCTCTTGACTTGGGTCTGGCCTAAGAAAGGAGGCTCCTATCTGTCTGCCTCACTCTGTTTCTCTGCATGTCAAACAAACAAATAAATAAATAAATAAAATGTTAAAGAGGGGGAAAGAACATTGAAAATACTAGCACATAAAACTAATTTCCTTTACTTGTCCAGTCCTGGTAATTTTTCAGTTGTTATTGTTCATTGTCATATTCCTTCACGCAATCGTGTATTAAATTTCTCAGCCATTGTTCCTTCCCATGGGAGCACACTACAAGTCACAGTGAATAAGCCATGGCAAAAGATGATCTTTCCTGTGCCAAGGCATTGTGCTTTCTGTGGCATGGAATCGAGGCTTAGTCGTCAGTCATATTTGTGTGTGCCATAATGTTTTTAGTCTTGACTATGGAAATGCAACCTAACATATAGGGATTCCTGCGTGTAATCTCTACTGAACAAGGATGTATCAAAGGCAGAGGCATCAAGGACTAGGTTAATTTGTACCCAACTTGTCAGAGATGGGAGACTTGGTTCTCTAGAGTTTGTGCTAAAGATGCAGTACTACAAGACAAGAAGCCTAGGACATAAGCTTCCTTGTTCCATAGGACTTCACTTAGAAAACACAAATAATTTCAAAGATATAAATATTACGGATTTTACAAAGGCAATCTCACATTTCTTATGACGTTGCTGGTCCTTGGGGTAATGCCTGGGAAATCTTTAGGACTCCAAGTAAACTGCTTCAAATGGAAACTTTCATTTTTAAGCATATATCTCATGTGTTTTGTTAATACACGCTAGAGAAATTTGACTATTTTTTAAGTAAATTGCCATGTTGTTTTGACATTTGGAAGACATTAACACTTTCAAGTGGCTCTGATGAGATGATGTTGTTGACTTTCTCTACTTCATCATATCTTGGTATTATGGTAAAGATATGTATTTCACTCCCATAAATTTTGTAGTGATCCCATTATTATTCTGTAATTATTCCTTCAAGACAGAAACTGAGTTCCATTACTCAATAGGGACTATTTTATTTCATCTTGAACAAAGGAGCTACGGCATATTTACTGTCAAAGAGGAACTAGAGTTCCTTAAATGGCTCTCATCTGCATTCGTACTTCTCTCACTTTGAAAAGTGGCTATTCAGTGATACTCATCATTAGTCTTCTGTCCAGCCTGAATCATCATGTATGTCTGCACACAGGGCTGGTGGGGCTGAGTGGCTTGGCTTGAGGTTTTACTACGACTTTCTTACATATTTCTCAAATGATGAGATAAATGCATATGTATTGCTTAATTTTGAGCTTTTATCATGAATGTTGATAGTAATTTTAATAATATCAGCATTAACAAAATTATGTGACATGATTAATATATCCTTAAGTCATTTGAAGTTTGTGTCAGTCATTCCATGATGCAAAGCATTATGTTTCCATTTTACAGATAAAGAAATAATGTTTCCTGAGAAACCAATGGAGGCAGTTTCTTTCCCAGTCAAGTCATTTATTTTGCAATATGTGTCCTCCCCCCAAATATTCTTTCTTTCAAGAAAAAAAAAAATGTTATTTGTATTATTTGTTTTTCTTTTAAGAGACCCTGTTGTAAAGATGATGATTGGATAATCTAAGACTCAAGGTTTTGTTGTGTTGTTGTTTGGTGTTTTCATTTATGTATATAGACATCACAGTTTATAAAATAACATATCAAAAATGCATTTAATTTGAAGAAAAATGGCTTCAAGTATTCTCTCTTTTCTGACAGAAATGGAAGTTTCTCAATAAAGTTATTGATAAGCAGATTGATGTAACTTGGAACCCATGCATGGAACATTATTTACTGAAAGCAAAAAAAAGGAATCTAAGAAAATGGATTCTCTAACATCATTTTGTCAACCATCTCAGAAAACATCATAACAACAAAACCTCAGAGTCGTTTCTTGTTAATGTTTGCATCAAAATACTATTTTAAATTTGCTTATTGTTCCCTGCTTTTATTCTGGTGTTTTTTTCAACCAATTTTACATCCTTATATAAAATTTATTCATACTAATTTGACTTTATAAAAATAACAGCTCTAGCCTTATAATACAGCGTCATTTTTTTCCTAAATAATTAAAATAGGTTTGAGATGTTCAGAGTGTGCTACCCAACAATATTAATCTCTTGACTTATTGTTTACTATATATTGAGAAACGGCAGTTTTATCTTTCCCTTTCTTCCTGAAATCAAACTATAATATTTCCTTGAGAAAGGTACCCTCATTGTAGCAGGAATAAAATAATATTCTTATGTCCAAACCGGGAAGCAATGCTACGATGCATTTGTATGAGTGAATACTCTAATACAAGTGTTATTGTCCCACTGAGTTTTCTCATATAACTTCCGGTCAATTTCCTACAATGCAAGGCTCCTAACCTTGACTCCTTGGTGTAGTCACTTTTTTTCATCAACTTACTGTTCCTTCGCTTGAAGTACATAACAGAATTTTATGCTTGTTCAACTCCACATTTTCTTATAAAATTGTAGCACAATTTATATACTTCACACTCATTAGTCTGTTTGTTCCTCTGTTACAAGTTTAATTCTTACAGCCATGTAGAGATCATGAGACCTTAGAGGAGCTATTTTTCTTCTCCTAAGAGATGCCCTCACCTGTGTATTTGGTAATATTTAGCTTCATAAATCATCAAACTTCAGAAAATGTTTTAACCACAAATAGTATATTTTAAGGGACTAGGTTATATAACTTCCTTTGTTTATTTACTTGTAAGGGGAAGATGATATTTATAGGATTTGACAAAAGGGAGGAAATAATATTTCACAATTATCTGTTATTTCCTTTTCAATTTTTATTTATTCTACAGTGTGTGTTTGAAAGAAGAGAGATAATGAGTAAGACAGACAACTATATCTCCCACCTGCTGATTTACTCCCCAGATGACAACAATATCAAGGACTGAGACAGAAAGTCAGTCCAGATCTCCCGTATGGGTGGCCCAGGCCTCCTCACCTTAGGAGGAAGCTGGAGTTAGGCGTTGAGTTAGTACTCGAACACAGGCACTGGAGCATGGTTTGCCACTGTTCCAAGAAATGTCTCAATTGCAAGATCAAACACACACCCCTATCTGCATTCTCTACTTTGAAAGCAGTTTGAGTCAAAATTAAGGCACCTAACAGACTCTGAATCAAGCTGTCTTACTTCTGTCGTAATACCTGGGGGACTTTGAGAAGTCTCACTTTTCTCATTGTTCTATTCAAAGTGTTAACAATAGGGCGCTATTCACATTTAATTTTATATTCTTGTTAAAGCTGAGAACTGTTTCCTAAGTCATCTAGTCATGGAGTCAACTATCATTACGGAGACAAGTAAACTAGAGTATTCCAGATGTTTCCACAGCACAAGTTTCAGATTCAATCAACAAACAAGATCTTTTTTATGTAGTCAATGTGGGTGGATGATGAATGATAAATGTTTTTATGCAAGTCTATCAGTAATTTTACATTTAATCTCTTGAGTTGTTCATACTTTCATGTGTAATTACTTAAATCTTTCTGAATAAGGCATCCCTTCTCTCCCAATTATTCTGTCTTTTTCCAACTCAGCCTTTAGGGCTCATCTAACTCTGTGATTGCTCACATAGAAAGTCATCCATGAGCAAACTGCCAACTTCCACCTGCTCCAATTTCAGCTTATGCATGCTTCCGATTGCTTCATAGCATCCTGTACTTCATCACATTATTCCATCGGAAGCACTGCTAATTTTCTTGTATTTTTCTTCAAATCGAGTGTTGGCTTTTGGGGCAGACACTGTACCCTCTCTAAATGTGTTTAGTATTTTAAAAAGATACCACTTGACAAATTTGGTATTGGAGATTAAAATAAGCTATTTTTCTGCTACCCTTGACCTTACTTTGTGTAACTCCTAACTTCCTTCCTTATTCTTTATCAGTCCTCCTTTTCTCTACTCAGAAAACAAGGCTATTTTTCCTATATTTGGGACAGATACTGGACATACAGCACAGTAAACTCCAGAATTGATTGGTTATCACATTCTGTACCTGATATTGCTTTTCATGTTAATCATAGTGTTTTTATACCATAGCTTCTGAAATACCTCCATGAAAGATAATGTGTCGTTCTTTGGGAGGACAGAAAGTACCACAGCAAACCAGTTAGAGGTCTTTGAAAATAAATAAATAAAAAGACACTGTGCTAACAGCTTTGTCCCTTCTTAAACATCATGGGGTGTTTGGGCTATGGAAAACCTGTGAATGCCCACAGCTAAGAAAAAAAGTGCAAAGCAATCTTATGCAATACACAGTTAGTACAAACTTACCTCAAATTTGTTGACCAAATTCTTAAATGTGGTGCCCCACTGCTTGTGATATTTGGCTGATGCTTAAGAAAACATATTCTTCATTAAAGCCATGACTGAATTGATGCTAATCCTCTAGTAAGAATATGACAGGAATTAAAAAAAAAACTCTCTATTACATTTTTCTTCTAATTTCCAGGGACATCATTTTGGCTGATTTTTATATATCTTAAAATATCTTTTTTACACAAAAGCTCAGAGGAAAAGGGTTTATTTTGTCCTGGCATCCCTACTTTCGACCTTCACTTTATTTCCTTTCAAAAAAAATCAATAAATTAATTGTATTTTGTTTGAATATTACAGTACTTATAGCCTATATTTATTATTACTTTTTATTTTTAGTGATTGAATTCATTTTTATATATAACTAGAATAGCTGGGAGACTGCTCGAGAACACCCATTTGTGTTTAGCAGAAAAGGAACAGAATATTTTTTGTCCATTGCACTTTCAGTTCAGTACAGTATACTTTAAAGTTGTTATTTTTTGTAATCTCTTTTCATATTTTCATTAAACTGGTTACCCATTTTCTCATGCTTCCCTCACCAACAAATGGATTTATTTACTCCTCTGTATGTTTTCATTTAATAGCTCTAATTCAACAGCCAAAGTCATTAAGAATCAGTTTGTAGGGCCCAACACAATGGCCTAGCAGCTAAAGTCCTGGCCTTGAATGCGCCAGGATCCCATATGGGCACCAGTTCTAATCCCAGCAGCTCCACCTCCCATCCAGGTCCCTGCTTGTGGCATGGGAAAGCAGTTGAGGACAGCCCAAAGCTTTGGGATCCTGCACCCGCGTGAGAGACCCGGAAGAGGCTCCTGGATCCTGGCTTCGGATTGGCATAGCATCGGCCATTGCGCTCACTTGAGGAGTGAATCATCAGAGGGAAGATCTTCCTCTCTGTCTCTCCTCTCTGTATATCCGCCTTTCCAATAAAAAAAATTAAAAAAAAATAAATCCTTAAAAAAAAAACTATAAGAAGAAGGGGTGAAAGCTTTGGGCCGTCCTCGACTGCTCTCCCGGGCCACAGGCAGGGAGCTGGAAGGGAAGCGGGGCTGCTGGGATAGAACCGGCGCCCATATGGGATCCCGGGCGTGCAAGGCGAGGACCTTAACCACTTGCGCCACCGCGCCGGGCCCTAGTTTTTTTTTTTTTTTTAGATGTGTTTATTTTTATTGGAAAGGCAGATATACAGAGAGGAGAAAAGACAGAATGGCCTTCTATCTGTTGTTCACTCACCAAGCGAACACAATGGCCAGAGCTGAGCCAATCTGAAGCCAGGAGCCTCCTCCAGTCTCCCACGTAGGTACAGGGTCCCTAGGCATCAGGCTATCCTCCACAGCTCCCAGACCACAAGCAGGGAGCTAGATGGAAAGCAAGGCTGCCAGGATTAGAGCTGGCACCCTATGACTTTGGCTGCTAGACTACCTTTTCTTAACTGAAGCCTGTACTTACATCACTCTAATAGTCTTTCCAGTTTCTTTTTCTTAATTAGCTTGTTGCTGATTTGACAATTGCCCATGTTTCATGAAGACAGGACAGAATTTTATAATTAAAATTTCATAATGGTAACTCTATAAGGAATTAAGTGTTGAAATATAATAGTTACACCTGTCTATGTAGTTCCTAATCCAATAATGTTCCCAACGCAGAGGCTACGTTGGACCTAGAGCCTTACTTCTAAGCACTGTGGATTAGCCTACATCCAGCAAGATCTCTGTCCTTCTCTAGTAAGTGTTCCCTCTTTATGTATTTACCAAAGCTTCCTGACCTGTTCCTGACTTGGCGCTTTCCTGGGTGAAATGCACTACCTCCTCACTGAACAGGCATCACCCTGATGGGTCACCTGTGATGAGGAGTACCTCCAGCAGCTGCCAGGCTTCCAGACCTTCCGACAGCTTAGTGTTTCACTAAGAACCCAGGAAGAAATCAGATGAGTAAAAGTGATTTACAAATGAAAGTCAAGACTGGGAAGTACACAGAAGGTAAAAGTCCTGTGAAATGTGTACCATTATTAATGAAATTAAAATTATTCTAATGGTTTATGCTAAATCTGTATCACAGGCATAAACATACAAACTTTCTTCATATGTTGCTTCTACTTCTCACTACTGTCATAATCAAAGTTCCATTTTCTTAGTTTTTTTTTCTGAAACAGTGATACAAATTTTTTCCTAAGCCATAAGGAAATTTTTTCCCAAGCCCCTTTCTTATGATTCACATTTATCATCTTCAAATGTCTTCTCAAATTTTCTTTCTGCTTCCTAACTTAATTCTTTCACTATATGATATTAATTTCCCTTCCCAGATGGATTTTTATATGTTAATTTACTGGTGTTACATTCTCATTATGAGCTTTATATTTTCTTTTTTTTTTTTAAAGATTTATTTATTTATTGGAAAGTCAGATATACAGAGAGGAGGAGAGACAGAGAGGAAGATCTTCCATCTGATGATTCACTCCCCAAGTGAGCGCAACGGCCGATGCTATGCCAATCCGAAGCCAGGAACTTCTTCTAGGTCTCCCACGCGGGTGCAGGGTCCCAAAGCTTTGGGCTGTCCTCGACTGCTCTCCCAGGCCACACGCCGGGAGCTGGATGGGAAGTGGAGCTGCTGAGATTAGAACTGGTGCCCATATGGGATCCCAGCGCGTTCAAGGTGAAGACCTTAGCCACTAGGCCATTGTGTTGGGCCCAAACTTTATATTTTCATATCACCATTTAACCTCCCCCAGTCTCATCCGATGGTCAGAGCTTAAAGTTTAATAAGAGTCTACCCTATTTTTTGTGAAAATTTTTGAGATCGAGGGCTTTACTTTTCTCCTCTGTTATTGCTATACCTAAAGGATGGAATGCTAATATTGTTCAACAAGGGAAGTTTTGAGGAAGACGGAAATTTTTCAGTGGCTAATGATTTGTATGCTGGGTTTTGATTGTCCATCAAAGTCTAATAAGCAGAAAGAAATAAAATGTTCTGATAGAGAGTAGAAGAGGATGCATCAGAAAGAAGAAAGGATTCCCAATAGATATAAGCTTAACCTATGCAAGTGGACCAAGGAGGGATGGAGTTTATCGAAGGGACACTTGGGACAGCAGTGTTAGACAATGAGCAAGGCTCTGAAAGTCGAAAATTTAATCAGAACTAACATGCAGCCCTCACTACAAGTCCTCATGGATCTGACATCTCTCCTTCTCTGCTCAGAGTCAAGACAAGTGTCTTGTTTTCTGCTGCCTGGTGAGGACTTGACCTTGACACCCTGTTATAGGATCGGTCTTCCTTCCATCTGTGCCTGCCACTCAGTTGGGCCACTGACATGAGTTGCGTAAGTCAGGATTCTAGCATAAAGCTTCTATTTGTCATATTTGAGGATTTTACCTTCAGCATAGATTTCTCTTTTGGATTTCTCAATTTATTCAAGTGTCATGTTCATCCCAAACTTAATATATCTCACAGCCAACCTCTGATTGTCCTCCTGGTAATAAACAGCGTTTGTATCTATCTAGCTTCTTAAATCATAAACCCACAGATAATTCTAGACAGAATCAGGTTATGGAACTTTTGTATGGAATTAGAATTGAATGCTACATATAGGCTATCAAATTTAGAGAGTGTAACAAATAACTTTTTTAAAGGTGGTGTAGAATTTAAAGAAACCACCCAACAGTATCAGAGTACTATGAATAATGTCTTGAGATTGCAGAGCCCAATCTTAGGCTTGAGAGGCAGCTGGGAAGGCTATTGCTGTAGGTTTCTGGGACAGAAAGTCCTGCATGGAAAAGAACCTGAGAATTTATGCCTATTAGTTAATAAATGTGTCCAGAGAATGGTGCATTATGGATATGTGGGCAGTAGTAAAACCTCCTGTCATTTTCCTACCCAGAAATTCCTGTATAAATTCTGAAGCCACAGAGTAACAAAAAGGAAAACATAATAAAACTCTTAACTGAACTCCAGAGTGAAGCGCCAAGCACAACTATTTCAAGTGCAACTATTTCATGTCCATAACCTCCAATTAATGTTCCAGCATGTTCTCAAACTAAATAGAGGAATCGAAAAACAGGTAGGAGAAGGGAGCATTAGACAAAGCAGAACATAGAGATCCAGCTATGCTGAGACAGTGTTCAAGATTCCCACAGGTTTCGTCTAGCAACTCTACACAGAGGGTACACGGATGTCTATAGACTGCCTCCAACTCCTGACCAGTCAGAAGCTGGCATTCTTCCTGGCTTGTCCAGTTTGGTTAGAACACCTCTTGCAGACTGGCTCTGTGGTGCTCATTCACTCACACACCAACACAGAATCTAATGTTTTACTTTATTTCTATCATTTCTTTCCTCAAAATAAAAAAAAAAAACTAGTTGACCCCACCATGTTGATTCAGTTGACCGTTAAGAGCAAACAATGTTCCAAGCATCTACCTGAACTGGCTCAATAGTTTACAGTATTCAATTCATAAATTGAATTACTTCTATAACTGATTGATTTCTTTCAAGCACATGATTCTCTTTCTTTGTACATAATCAATCACGGATTAAAGTAGATATCACAGGTGGTTTACTATGAATCTTCTTTATCAAATGACAAAAGAAAAGGTCAAAGAGAAGAGGGTTGATTTTAGATTGCTAAAATAAAACCTTTGCAACAAAGAAGCTGAAATCATTTCTTTCCTCAGCTCCTAGGCAGCTGCAAGCTCCTCTTCCTAAGATATTGTGAGGGGTTACAACTTGTCTAGAGATTTTGTGCTGTCTTCCACAGATGAGATTTAAACCTCCTCCCTTTTAGTGCAGGCTAGCTAGTGGCCCACTTGTGATAGATAGACTTAGAAAGCACCACTCCTCTGTGACTTCCTAGACCACTTATAAAACTTGGCTGTTGTTCTTGAGACATAGGCTTTGGAAACCCCAAGATGTTATGTGAAAAATTCACCTACATGTAAGTCTCTGTGCTAAGGAAATCATCTCGAGCAACATTAGCTAAGGGAAACACGGCAATTCAGCCTTCAGCTTTTGGAGTACCATAAGCAGAAGTGAGGAGTCTCTGCATGACTTCAGACGCATCAGCAACTAAAGGCAATCTCTGAAAGACCTTGAGCGAGAAATCTTGGTTTATTTCTGTCAATCTACAGAATGATAATTCATGATATTAGAAAATGATTGATTATTTTATAGCAATGATTTTACGATGGCCTGTCATAAATCAAACGCAGAGAACACTCTCCCTTCATACACTCCGAATATTATGTGTTCCTTATTCGAATTCTGGATCTCCTTTCATTTAGTCCATTCGTTGTATCAATAATGCCATCTTCCTTATGGCTTTTAATAGCATGTATATGAAATTTCTTTTATTTTCATCGCCAGCATATATTTCTTTTCCAAGTATTGAATTTACTTCTGCATATCTAAACAAGGGTCATGAACATCTCAGACTTAATATAGAACAAAATTGATCTTCAGTCTTACTAAAGAGCATCTCTACCCATCATTCACTTCAACCAAATACACTCAGAATTGTTCTGGACAATTCTAGGATCTCACATCTCAAACCAATGCATGAGAAGTACCTGCATTTCTTTTTTGTTATAAGAAATACAAATAATTTTTGTCCCTATTGCCACCCTTATGCATCATGTAAAAGTTATCACATAGATTCATACAATAATTCTTGATAATTTTTGGTTAAGACTTTGCTGCATCCATTGCTGTCATAACATCATGCTATTCACAGAATAGCTCCACTAATTCATCTTTTTTTAAGATTTATTTATTTTATTGCAAAGTCAGATGTACAGAGAGGAGGAGAGACAGAGAGGAAGATCTTCCATCCGATGATTCACTCCCCAAGTGACCACAACAGCCAGTGCTATGCCGATCCGAAGCCAGAAGCCAGAAACCTCCTCCAGGTCTCCCATACGGGTGCAGGGTCCCAAGACTTTGGGCCGTCCTCAACTGCTTTCCCAGGCCCCATGCAGGGAGCTGGACGGGAAGTGGAGCTGCTGGGATAACAACTGGCACCCATATGGGATCCTGACGCATTCAAAGGGAGGACTTTAGCTGCTAGGCCATTGCACTGGGCCCTAATTCATCTTTTTTTAAAATACAAATCTTACAAAGCTCCCCTCCCCTCCCCCCCCCCGCCCCCGCACACACTGTTAAACACACACTCACTCTTTTCTCTTTTATCTTTAACAGGTTTCCATGATGGATGTCTTTGCCTCTAAGACTCATCAGTGGACTCTGCTTTCCTCTCCAAACTCAGTTTGATGCATCCTGTCCCTCATTCACTTAAGGTGGGTTGCTCAGAGTCGCTTCGGAATTCCATACCTGTTCTTGGGAATTTACAAACTCTGACTCCTTGTGTTGAATGCCATCCCTTCCTCCTCCAGCTCTGCCTTCATCCCCCAAAGCCTCGCTCATATATGTCTTTCCAATTTAAACTTCAGTGTTGCTTCTTGCAGGGGCTTCTCTGACCTCAGTCTCCAGTCTGACTTTGATGTCTTGCTAGTCTCCTTTAAAACTTGCTCTTATTTTCACTTTTAGGTATTATTACAATTAGGTTTCCTAAACAGATGTTGTTATCGAGCTGGCTTACATTGTATCCTACCAGTATCTGGTAAACTTGATGGTAGCACAAGCTAAGTTTCATTTGTTTACTTCTAAACAATGATAATTTAGTGGTTTCCAGGCACAGCAGATACTCAAAGTATGAGGGCATTTCAAAAATTCATGGAAGAATGGATGCTTGGTCCCACTGTTAAGACACTGGTTACGATATCACAATCCTATATCAGTGGCTCGGTTTGATTCCAGATTCATCTTCATTAAGACTCTAAGATGCAGCAAAATTGACTGAAGTAGCAAAATTCCAGTGGGATACCTGGATTGGTTTCTCTGCTTTCAGTTGCAGTCCTGGCCTAGCCTTGATGCTCCAAGCAAATTTAGGGAGTGAACCTGTGGAAGTGGTCCTATGTTTGCTTTCTCTCTGTGTGTCCCTATTTCTATGTGTCTGTTTCTTAAGTTGACAACATGGAATTAAAAGTTTTATTTTGGTGCAAAACAATCTTGAGATACACACATAGCTTTTTCACACAATGCATTTTCAAATACTGCTTTGAAGTACTCATAGACTTACTAAATGAATACATAATTACTGAATTAGATCTTTGGGTCAAGGATTCTGACACATGTGACACTTTGTGAAAGTTACTCACCCTTGGGGAATCCTGCTCAGGTAGATTTATGAGGTCAAGTAGACAGCTGGATCTTGGGGGATCCGATTGCCAAGGAAGTCATAAAGATTTTCATATCTTAACAACTCAAAAACTACCAGTTTGGCAAATGTCCCAGAAAAGGCAACCATACTATCAGCCATCTCATTACCCTAAAAAAAAAAAAAACCTGGGCTCATTATAATATCATTTGCATTATTACCACCTGCTTCCAAAATCACCATGACAGACCCAAAAAGACCCTAGAAGGAAAGAAAAATAGATGACATCCCTGTTCAAGGGAAATCCCACCTTATTTCCAGAAATCCCTGCCCCAAATCCATGAATATCCCTACTCTGTTTTTACATGCTAAAGATAAAAGAAAAATCTCACTCAGAGCACATGCTCCTCCCACGTCCTACTCCCTCCCCCTAGCTTGTTAATGCCTCTGTTCTTGGGAGTGTTCTCCTTAAAATAACATTTGCCTGCTTTCTCACTTAAAATTCAACCCTGAGGCCAGATTTTTGGCAGTGCCAATAAGATTGGCACCCCACATCAGATTGTCAGTTCAAATCCTAACTGCTCCACTTCCTATCCAGCTCAGTGCTCATCCACCTCGGAAGGTAGTTGAGGATGGCCCAAACATTTGGACCTCTATCACCCAAATGGAGGTCCCAGTGACTCTTTGGTTCACTGCAGTCCATGCTCGACTCTTAATGGCATTTGAGGAGTTAACCAGAGGTAGAAGATCACATTTGTCCTGTGTTTTTTTTTTCCCCTTTCTCTCTGTCATTCTGCCTTTCAAAATAAATAATTCTTTAAAGTGATGAATTAAAAATGTAACACTCGTGACTCCTAGAATTATTTTGCTTGATAGCAACAGAAACCTCAACACATTTTCTGTTAATAGACATCTAAAACAAATTCTTACTCTTTAATGAGAACTTCTTAAAAGTTCACAAAAGTCTAAAAAGCAATTTCATAAATGTTTTTGAATCTTCCATTATCGTTACTACAGGAATCACTACACAGATCTCCATTTTTCTATGATTTATTTTTTTTAATATCTTCATATTTATTTGTAAGGCAGAGATGCACAAAAGAAGGGAGACACAGGGAGAAAGAGATAGAGATCTTCCATCCAGTAGTTCACTCTGCACATGGTCGCAATGGCCAGGGATATGTCAGATCAAAGACATCAGCTGAAGCCTCTTCAGGGTATCCTATGTGGGTTCAGGAATCCAAAGACCAAGGCCATCTTGCCTTGCTTTTCCAGGTGCATTAACACAGATTTGGAGCTGAAGTGAAGCAACTGAGATGCTAAACAGAGCATTATGAGATTCCAGCATCACAAGGGACTGTGTTACTGACTGTGCCACAACACTGGCCCGTCTATGATTTCTATGCAAGTTTGAGCCTTCCCTTCTACAGAATCCATGGGCATATAGAAGAACTCAACTCCAAACAGCAAATAAAAAATCACATCGTTATAAGGGATGGTTTTCCCCAATTTAACTGAAAAGAATTCATTCATTTTTTTTAAGGTTTATTTATTTATTTGGAAAGTCAGATCTACAGAGAAAAGGAGAGACAGAAAGATCTTCCATCCACTGGGTCACTCCTCAAATGGTTGTAATGGCTAGAGTTGATCCGATCCAAAGCCAGGAACCAGGAGCTTCTTCTTGGTCTCCCACACAGGTGCAGGGTCCCAAGGCTTTGGGCTATCCTTAACTGCTTTCCCAAGCCACAAGCAAGGACCTGGATGGGAAGTAAGCCCACCAGGGTTAGAACTGGTGCCCATGTGGGATCCCAGTGGATGCAAGATGAGGACTTTAGCCACTAGGCTATTGTGCTAGACCCAAACCATTTATTTTTTAAGAATATAAAGTTAATTCTGTTTCATTTACCTGAAGATTTTCATCCTTGGATTGATAGTCATCAGAATTATAGAAAAAATATTTAAAAAGCAATTGTTAATAATTGATAAAGTCTTATTTCTCTGGACATCTCTAGAATCAAGTCATATGAACAGGAATTACAAATATATTTTTAAAATTCTTTCTTTCCTTCTTTCTTTCTCTCTCTCTCTCTCTTTCTTTCCTTCTTTCTTTCTTTCTTTCTTTCTTTCTTTCTTTCTTTCTTTCTTTCTTTCTTTCTTTCTTTCTTTCTTTCTTTCTTTCTTTCTTTCTTTCTTTCTTTCTTTCTTTCACTTACACCTAGAGAGAGAGGGAGAGAGTTAGCTCATCTCTTAGCTTCTTCTCCAAAGGCCTGTAAATTGCCAGAGTCAAACCAAGGATTCTAACCTGGATTGGAACTCAATCCAAGCCTTTCATATGAGTGGCAACAGCCTAGGTCCGGCACCAACACAACACTGCCTGCTAGAGTGCTTCTAATCAAGGAGGTAGATTTAAAGTCGCGCGGAGAACTCAAGACAGGTTCCACAGGTTGGAATATCCCCAGGCAGCTCTTCACTGCTGTGCCTCAGGACCATGCCTGAAAACTAAAACATAAACAGGTAAAAATATGAGGTTGAAAACAGGAAAATCACATTTTAAAGATCTTTCAAAGGCAAGCAACATGAATGATTTCTTTTGCATATGTAAAATATCAAAATTCTACTTTTTTATTTACTAAAACCAAATCTTAATCCTGAAAACAATATAAGCAAGAAATAACATTCCTGGGTACAGTACAGGAAAAGTCTTTGGTGAATACCTGTCATCACATGTATCGTTAACAACAATTGAGGCATCCCTAACAATTCAGAAGAAATGGCTTTGATCATTGTCAGTCACATTTTCCTTTACTCTTGGGATTAGGAAAATCCTCCCACTTCCCTGAGCCTGATATCAGTGTCTTTTTCTTTTCATCCTGCAAGATTGTGATGGAATATTTTTCTCCTCTGTAAATATTTTCAGTAAAGAATGAATTAAATAAATTAAACCAACAGATGAAGGTGTGCAGAAATGTATTAGGCACTGCCCCTCTCTTCACTGTTCCTTCTGTAAATGACAGATTAGCTGCTCATCTAAAATCTGTCAAGCCAACGCTTTGAAAATCCACATCAATTAGAAGAATTCTCAAACGGTCTTGTTCAGTGGAAGTAAGTGGCGGCATTATGTCCCATAGCCTGCGTTATTGAAGTAAAATCTGAGGAAAGAATTTTCAATCTTTGAGATGAGTGCTTTTCAAAGTTATTATTTTAAAAATACATGTATTTTCTTGGTTGCAATAAAATCCTTAGCTCTTACACTCTCATGCTTTTTCTTTCTTCCTTTAAAAAATGTAAACAGAGACAACTCCAAAACTGGTACTGCAAAATATAAGCAAATTTTGTGTCAAATGCTAGAGTTGTCTCAAATAGATTTCTTAGGAATTTGGATAGTTTGATACACATTATTTTACATTTGGGGGTCTTCAAATAGGGTTCACAATATCCAGTGTATTCAGATGTATTTGTCACTCGGATGATATAGAATAGTAGATATTTAGAGAGCATGAACTTTGTGTAAACAGAGACAAGTTAAAATATATCAAAAATATCTATAGGTTATATGCATATATAACCTATATGGTTATATGCATATATAAATGTGAATTCCAAGGTTGCCTGAATCTACTGGGAAGTGTTGGGCATTCAGAGATTTTTTTTATAATACTGATAGACTAGGAAGATGTCCTGGCACTTTGGTCCAAAGATACAGATAATGATTCTTTTTCAGGAACAAGTACACACAAAGCATGGTGATGGAGATAAGAAAAGAGAGAGAGAGACAGACAGAGAGAGAGAGAGAGATAGAGAGAGAGAGAGAGAGAGAGAGACAGAGAAATAATACTGAGTCTTAATCACAGAATTAAAGTAACAGCTGAATATCTTTAAGTATTTACTTAAACTTTCAAACTTCAATTTACTACTATGCAAAAGAAGCATTGCATTGGTCTTGAGACTCGTTAGCAATTCCCAGTGTCCAATCTATTTTACTGCTTTGGATGTTTGCAAGGACAAGATTTAAAGAATTGAGATAGCTAACAGAAAGATTAGCAGATGATCTTTCTTCAAGTTTCTATTTATTTTATTATCAAAGTTAGATTAAAGTGGTTTAGTAATTGTCTAAAACAAAGGATAATCACACAAAAAGCAGGAACTAAGTAGTATTATGATTAAAAGTCTTAGAAAGACTCAGAAAGTGTCGTTTTCCCCAGCATTGTTTTTTTTCTTTTTTTGCAGAGATCTTTTTGTGTAGTTCAAGTGCAAGATTAGAAACTAATTTGATTTTCTTCATTACAGAAGAGTCTTTAACATATCGTTGTGATGCAGGCTTGTCTATAGGGACTATTTTTAAAAGACATGCTGTTATTCAAAGTAACAGGCCAGCTTTGTTTTTCTAAATTATTCATAACAGAAATAACTGATTGATTTGCTGATATGTAGATAATTATCAAATATTATTTAAACATCACCAATCTTTCTGAATATCTTTCCATCACTCTGGGAATATTAAATCTTTAAACAAAAGTAATGTTGTTTTCCACATGCTAAGTATCAGGTGTTGGATAGGATCCCCAGGAAATAAGAACCCGAGATAAAGCTTCATTTTCTTGCAGAAGAAGAAATCTACCCACTCTCCAAAATCAGTAAAAATAAATTCTGTTTGTACATGCCAGTGTTCCAGAACAGAATCACTAAAAATAACATACATTACACTCTTGTTATGACCACAATAATTTAGTCTATTCCAATTAGAAACAATTCCATTGTGAATAACTTGTAGGAAAGAATAACATTCAATTTCCTTTAAAGTCTGGATACCTCTTGCTTTTTGTTAGTTTTCTCAATTATGCAAGTTTTCTTTTGCACGTTGAAGAAGTTTTCACTGAATTCACTTTTAAAACTTTCAATTTTAGACAGGTACATTTGGTTTTGGTTTCTTCTGCAAAGATCCAGGTGCTTGAACTATCTTTAGGTATGTATTAATAGGAAGCAGAACCAAGAGGGAAGTAGCCTGGACCCCCAAACAGGAAATTCGATATGCTGATGACTTAATCATGCTCATCTCTTGCTTTCCAATTTTGAGGCAAACTGTTTTTGTGTCTTCAGTTTCCCAAACTGTGGATGCCCCTGCACCGTTGTTACTAACACCACTGGCCGTGCTGCATCCCAGTGGGTCATTTCCCTTTGCTTTCGTGCATTCTTGCTGTACTTTCATCTGCCGTTAATTCACAGCACTGTCCACCTAAAAGTGAGACCAACATCTAACTCTTTTTCATATATGTTCCCAAACATCACATTGTCCTTCTCTTTCACTTATGGCCTTCCAAGGAGAACAACCCAAAGTAATTCTGGGTAGGAAAATATTCTTTCAAGTATGATGTTAGCATAAAATGTTTTCCATATTGGGCATTACAGACCGTAAAACCATTTCTAGGTGTTGATATTCAAAAAGCTTTTTAGATTTCACTTTTTTACCACCCTACACTACTACTTGCCTACCCATGAAGAGCAAGCCCTCTTTATTCAAGACCAGGGCAGCTGCTTCTTTGGCTCATCAGCTTGTCCCTGCTGTATGTTACTGTTGGCACTGCCAAGTTCTGGGCACCAAGTAGAATGAGCTTGCAGCATTTGCCACAAAGCTACTAGAGTCTTGTCACAGCAAAATGTCTGGCTGCAGATCTTGGACTCATCTGTCAAAATGGAATGGAAAGCTACAGTCCAGACAGCCCTCACCAGCATTCTTCTTAGCCCCTGTTATATTGATAAATAGCACAGAAGCACATAATGGAGTATTTTAACTTGCACGTCGTTTCTGGTGGGAGCATTCCAGGTGATTAGGAGAGATCTCAGCATTAAGGACTTTCAGGTTAAGCATACAGGTGGCTAGAGCAGGTGTATAGCCATGTGGTAAAGTCTTAAAAGTCCTGGAAATATTCTTAAAACTTTGAAGTACAGCATACAAAATGTTTAAAATGTCAGCAACAGATATTCAAACTTTGGCAAGTCTTCCACTACCTGATAAAATGCAAATGCCCCTAGAAACAGATATATTTTAAGATGTATTCATCAACAACACCTCAGTGCAAAAAAAAAAAAAATGACAGCTTTCTTGGTGAAATTTAGCACATTTTAATTGGTAGGGAGTTGGAAAGATATTTTTCACTCAATAAGTGAAAAGAAAGACTGGCCAGGGAATGTAAGAGAATAGTAAAACTCCTTAAAACACTGCCTTGTTTCATTCTTGTCTTCATTTTGAGTTTTTGTTATGCCATATTTTTACTTAATATTAAGTCAAACGCTTAAAATTCCCGTATATAAAACATGAACATGTAAAAAGTACGAAGATGCTAGTTCAGCGGTCATACAGGCAAGAGTTGTAGACAATAATCAAATGAAAGAAAAACAGGAAAAAATAAGAGAAAGAAGAAAATGGAGAGAGGTTTCGAGGGAGTGCTAGGGTGGGAGAGGAGGAAGGGAATATTTTAGAATTCACCAGTGAAATGAAGTTGAATCTGTTCTCTTTGTGTTGATACTAATATAAGAATCAAAGCATAAGAAGAAAAATAAAAATAAAAAGTAAACAAAACTTTTTTAAAAAAAACGCTGCTTTGAGGACAATCTGGTACATGATTAGCACAAAGTAAGGCATGATCCAATTGGCAGTGCATTCTCTAAATGGTGGTGTCCGGGTCCTATTCTTAGTTCACCCAACTTGCAATAAGGGCAGACATGCTTGGGACCCTAGACTTCTAGGTGTCTTGAAGATGTGTAGATTCTTGTCAACATAGCTCTCCCCTTGCCTATCTGTCCTGCTACACAATTCAGTAAATTTGCTTCTGCTATGATTTGAATGCTTCTCTCCACGTCAAAGTTAGTCCCCAGTTGATGTGTTGATGTGATTTGGAGTTGAGATAATTAAGATCAGATATTGTCATAAGAGTGGGGCCTCCATGTTGGGATTAATGGTTGAAAGGAGAGGAAAGACTTGAGTTGATGCACTGCCCTTCTCTCAGTCTGGTGATATCCTCCACCATGTTACGGTCAGTATATAAGTATCTCAGTGGTTAACTTCTCAGATTCCAAAACTGCAGAAAAAAAAATGTTTTTCTTTATAAATTATGTCATTTGTGGTTTTTTATGATAGTAGGAAAAAACAGACTTGGGCAACCGCCATATAAAAAAAAATGATATTGCCATTATTAATTTTTAGAAGATTTTTCTTAATTACTTCTCAAACTCTATGTTGATAATTATGTAGATTAATATAATTTGGACTTGAAAAATCAAACCTCCAAGCTGCTGACTTCAATAACTAGCATTTACCCAAATTATGTATTTTAAATTATAATTAGAAATTAATGAGTTTTAAATATAGGTAGCTCATGTAGTTCAAAGGAAGAAAAGCGTGGAAAATGTTAAACATGTTAAGTTCAAGGAAAACTGATGTTTTTTACTTTTTTTATGAACTTAATCTAATTCAGTTTTCTCACTGTCATAAACTCATATTCCTCTACTATTATAAAACAAATTTATTTTAAACAACCCTAAACAACTGTGAACAATCTCAGAGAATTTAAAGAGCTGACTTTTTTTTTTTTCTGACGTATCAAAACAAATTTTATCAGATCTTGAAAGTCTTCCTACTCTAAATTCATTCTCAGGTTCTTCCGTGTGAATTCCTGTGGGATGGCATCCTGTCCATTTTTCTCTGTTTCTCCTTGCCCATTGTCACAAATTGCTTCCTTCCTGTTGTTAGCAAGTTCATCTGTTGGTTTTAGGGATCCAGGCTACTTTATCATTGGTTGAAGTATAATGAGTCCAAGCTTCTCATCCAACACATGTGATTCCGGCAAAGTTACTATTTCTTCTTACCTCCCGTATTTCCAGTTAGACTATTAAGAGGCTACAAAACCTCAGGGGGCAAAGGCAAAGTTCTTTTCAGTTAAAAAATACTAGACCAGGGCCCAGTGCAGTGGCCTAGCAGCTGAAGTCCTTGCCTTGAATGTGCCCGATCCCACATGGATGCCGGTTCTAATCCCAGCAGCTTTGTTTTCCATCCAGCTCCTGTTTGTGGCCTGGGAAAGCAGTCGAGGACAGCCCAAAAATTTGGGACCCTGCACCCGCGTGGGAGATCAAGAAGAAGCTCCTGACTCATGGTTTCAGATTGGCTCAGCTCTGGCCATTGCGGTCACTTGGAGAGTGAATCATCGGGTGAAAAATTTTCCTTTCTAGCTTTCCTCCTCTCTGTATTTCTTCTGACTTTGCAATAAAAATAAATAAATCTTAAAAAACAAACAAAGAAACAACAACACAAAACTAGACCAACAAACAGGTGATACATCTGGGACATATATTAACATAAATCTTCAAGACAATAATTTGCAAATAGGAAAAAATTTAATTTTATGCCATTAGAGTAAGTCAGTCATATATTTTCTTTAAAGTAATAACCTAGAATGATTTTAAAACAACATGAAGCCACTACTTCTGAAGAAATACATATCTATCTTGCATTTCTGTACATAAAATATTTATTGGAAAGTCAGATATACAGAGAGGAGGAGAGACAGAGAGGAAGATCTTCCGTCCAATGATTCACTCCCCAAGTGAGCGCAACGGCCGATACTATGCCGGTCCGAAGCCAGGAGCCTCTTCCGGGTCTCCCACGCGGGTACAGGGTCCCAAAGCTCTGGGCCAACTGCTTTCCTGGGCCACAAGCAGAGAGCTGGATGGGAGGTGGAGCTGCTGGGATTAGAACTGGTGCTCATATGGGCTCCCAGGCGTGCAAGGCGAGGACCTTAACCACTGTGCCATCATGCCGGGTCCTACACATTTGTTTTTTTTTTTTTTTTTGGGGGGGGGGGTTATTGTAAATGTGATTTATGACCATGTGAGTATAACATTTTGTTTGGGCAATTATCTTCACTACCCCTGGTTGATGATACAGAACTGACGGATCAGGCCTGGCGCAGTGGCCTAGTGGCTAAAGTCCTCCCCTTGAACGTGGTGGGATCCCGTATGGGAGCCAGTTCTAATCTCAGCAGTCCACTTCTCATCCAGCTCCTTGCCTGTGGCTTGGGAAAGCAGTAGAGGATAGGCCAAAGCCTTGGGACCCTGCATTTGCATGGGAGGCCTGGAGGAAGTTCCTGGCTCCTGGCTCCGGATCGGCACAGCACTGGCCATTGCGGTCACTTGTGGAGTGAATCATGGGACAGAAAATCATCCTCTCTCCCCTCCTTTCTGTATATCTGACTTTGTAATAAAAATAAATAAATCTTTTTAAAAAAGAAAAAATAAGAACTGATGGATCATATGGTAATGGTAATTCTATATGATCCATTACAATGTTTTCTATCTGGACCACACCATTTTGCATTCCCACCAGTAACATAAGAAGGTTTCAATTTCTTCACATCCTTTCAACAGGTTATTATACATTTTATTAGGAAGAGTTATACTAGTGGGTGTGAAGTAATAGGTTATTGTGGTTTTGATTTGCATTTTTCTAGTAAATAATTCTTTAGAATATCGTTTCCTGTGTTATTTCTGAAATTGGTAAATATTTAAAGTCTTTGCTATTTTTAAATTAGGTTGGATTGTTCATTTAAAAACAGTGTGCATATTCTGGACACCAACTTCTTACCAAATATATAATTTTCACACATTTTTCTCTTACTAAATGAGTTGTCCTCACTTTCTGATAGCATCTTTTGACGCAAAACTGCTTGATTTTGACAAAATAGCTATTATCTGCTTTTCTTTTTAAGATTTATTAATTGTTCTTGCAAAAGCAGATTTACAGAGAAGGAGAAACAGAAAGGAAGATCTTTCATCCACTGATTCACTCTGCAAGTGGTCACAATGGCAAGAGCTGAGTCAATTGGAAGCCAGGAGCTTCTTCCAGGTCTCCCATGAGGGTGCAGAGCAGTCCTTCACGGCTCTCCCAGGCCACAGGCAGGGACCTGCATCGGACTTGGAGCTGCCAGAACACAAATGGAAACCCCTGTGAGACCTCCCAGAGTGTGCACAGTGAGGACTCGGCCATTAAACGACCGCACCAGACCCCTTTTCTTGTTTTTTAATGTCCTGTGTAAAAAAAAAAAAATTAACTTAAGGTCAGAAGGATTTTCACTTACTTTTAAAAATAATTATGAAATTTCAGCTCTTGTGTAAAATAATTTAACATTTTTTGAGTTGATTTATATGGTATTAGGTGGATATGCAAATCCATTTATTTATGTTATGACTCATAGCTCTCCCAGAATTGTTTATGGTTAAAAAAAATCATTTTACCATTAAATGATCTTGTCACCCTTGTGAAACCTCAAGTGGCAACAGTTGTATGTCTACTAATTCTTAATTCTATGCCATATAGTCCATATATAATATATTCCATATATAATATATTCCATATATTATATTCCATGTATCTTTCCCTAGACTATACTGATGTATTTATATTAACTTTGGTCCAAGTTTTAAAATCATGAAGCATAAATTCTTCAATGTTATTCTTCTTTTTTAAAATGAGTTGACTACTTACAATTAAGGATGAATTGTTGAATCAGCTTGTTCATTTCTGTGCAATGACAGGTGGTGTTTTGGTAAGGAATAGTTGACTCTGTTTATCAGTATGAGTTTGCTTGATGCATTAATGATACGGAGTCTTTCAATCATTGGTATAAATTGTCTTCCCACTTATCTGAGTCTCCTTATTGTCTTGCAAAGATATCCTTTTGCTTTCCGTGTACATGTCTTGAATGTCCCTGTTTAAGTGTGACTGCTGTTGAAACCTACCCTATTGTAATAAGGTAGGGGAAAGTAGTGAGGGGAGAAGGTAGGAGTAGAGGGGAATAGCAGTGCCTATGGAACTATATTGTGAAAAATTGGTTTAAAGTATTTAAAAAATTGGAATAATTTTAATGCCAAATTTTTAAAAATGTGCTCCTAAGTATTATTGACATTATTATAATGCATTTGATGGTATTTCAGATGGTAGCATATAGAACTACAAATGATTACGTTTAGTAACCGAAAATTTCATTTTTCAGCTATAATAATCTTCGTGTAGTTTTAAAGATGTTCTGCATAACAGTATGGCATTTGTTAATTGGTATATTTATATCTGAAATGAATTTTCATTAAATCTAAACTAATAATAGTTAAAATGTCAATAATATAGAATTTAAAAGAAAGTTTATAAATGAAATTTATAAAGGTATATATCATAGGCTCTTTATTAAATGATTTTCAAGATGTATTTGTTTTTGTGGTAAAGTCAGATATACAGAGAGGAGGAGAGACAGAGAGGAAGATCTTCCATCTGTTGATTCACTCCTCAAGCGGCCTCAATGGTCTGGAGCCCGGAGTCCTGAGCCTGTCATGTGGGTGCAGGTTGCCAAGGCATTGGGTCCTTCTCTACTGTTTTCCCAGGCTACAAGCAGGAGGGAGCTGGATGGGAGCCGGGATGCCGAGACTAGAACCAGAGCCTGCATGGGATCCCAGCATATGCAAGGTGAGGACTAAGTTACCGCACTGGACCCACTGATTCTTTATAAAGTCTTATAATCAGTCATACACTAATTATCATCACCTTCATCTAAGTACTAATTCAATTGTTTTTATTGTTGATGTTGTTGTTATTTTGTTACAGGGCAATGAAAAGGGTCAGAGTAGCTCAGCCTTTCTATGGACTGAGGGCCTTCACAAGAAACCTTTCTTCTTTTAAAACTATTTTCTTTCCCTAAATATAAGTTGCAATATAAGATAGAAGTGTCAAACCATTTGCCTCTGGGGGCTCAAGCATTTATCTCTCTTTAGAAGATGTCCCATATACTTTCTGCTCTATGTGGTGGGAAGCCAAAATGCATCATTTTGTGTGTTCTAACAGTTGGAGGCTGCATGGTAAACAAACTATTTGTACCTCCACGATTGCCATCTGTTCCAACATATTATCAAGACATTTTTTCTTTTTTTTTAAGATTTATTTATTTATTAGAAAGGCAGATATACAGAGAGGAGGAGAGACAGAGAGGAAGTTCTTCCGTCCGATGATTCACTCCCCAAGTGAGAACAACGGCCAATGCTATGCCAATCCGAAGCCAGGATCCAGAAACTTATTCCAGGTCTCCTACATGGGTTCAGGGTCCCAAAGCTTTGGGCCGTCCTCGACTGCTTTCCCAGGCCACAAGCAGGGAGCTGGATGGGGAGTGGAGCTGCTGGGATTAGAACCTGCACACATATGGGATCCCGGTGTGTTCAAGGCGAGGACTTTAGCCGCTAGGCCATTGGGTCGGGCCCAAGACATTTCTTATAGAGAGTATCACACATGTTAGAGTCTGTTCCAGGTCAAAAGTGGGCACATTATAAAGCATTTGGAAACAATATGGACTTAGTTGTACTATTGTATACTTTTAGCTGTGTGTCATCATGTTCAGTGGCTAAAGACCCTTTACCATAACATGATTGGTAAAATCAGTTTCCAGGTTTAAACCAGTTATAGAAATCATTTCAGATTTGCAGAAAAACAGCAACACCATCAAGAGAATCTCATGAAATATCAGAGAGGTGATCAAATGCCCATACAATGTGGTGAGGCAGTAGTGAGGTAGTTGGACCTTCCCACGCAGCGAGAAATTTGTCATAGCCTTGCTAACTGAGGAGTAGCGTTTTTTACACCCCAAGCCGTCTGCCCCAACTGCATGGCTTCCCGCACTCTTGCATGTTATTCTTTGATCCAGAGGCATTTATAAATATGTTCGATATTTTCTAAACCATTATAAATCTTCTATATTTACTTTGGCTATTGATTTCCAAGTTCATTCCTTGTAAGCAGATCATAAAAATATTATTCATGATTTGATTTTTTTTTTTAGTTCATTAAGATTTTATTTGTATTGTAGCATATGTTCTGTCATGGAGATATTCCACAGGTAATTGAGAACAACATGCATGACCCAAAAGTTGGGTGGTTTTCCACAAATGTCTGCAAGTCTGGCTGGTTTGTTATGTCACCAGATCATTAGTTTTTGATGGTTTCTACCCCATTTTTCTATGCATCACCAAAAGAGGGATGTTAAATTTCCCATCACTTTTAGTAAACCATTTTCTCTTTAATGCTGTCAATGCTGTTTCAAACCTTTCAGAGCTGGTTTCTATGTCCTGATCATTTGTGAGCCTCCTGCAGCCTACTAAGTATACTGGATTCAGGAGGCAAAGCCTTGGAGAGGTGATTAAGTCATGAGAGAGGAGCCCTCATGAGTTTTATTATTATTATTATTATTATTATTATTTATATTTGTCATTTTCAATTTTATCACCTTATAGTTTTTCTTGCATGTGTGAGTCACTATTTTTGTAGAGGGTATTACAATTAATATCTCAGTTTTTAACTGTAGGATTAACACTTCAATTCTGTGGTATATGGAATATCAGCTTCTCTATACCCACACACTTAAAGCATTCTCTGCTGTTTCTTAGCATGTGTCCAGTCAGAGAACTCACAAGACCTTTCATATTCCCAGAATATGCCTGAGTGTTGCATGCGGGTTCTCATTACTGATGGTCACTCGTGAGCTGCATGAGGCAGGGCGAAGCAGGAGGAGCCAATGAAAGACTCCAAGCTGCCTTACAAGGATTCAGCTCATTTGTATATTTTTTCCTTTTCTTTGGACAAATTACCTGGGTACATCAATCTTCTGCCTGACGAGAGCTCCAGAATGGTTGTGACAATCTTTACTCATTTATTCCTTGCTTTTCTGGATGCATTTCAAAGTCCCTCCTCTACCACGTTAGCTTTTGTCACCCAACTTGGTAATTTTGAGACTTCAATAAAATTGTGTAGCCATCATCACAATCATAATACTTTCGATTGTTTTTATTTGAACATTTGTTTTTTTGTTTGACCGTCATTACAGAGAGAGAGGGTGAGACACAGAGTAAGAGAGGAGAGATGATCCGTATACTGGTTCACTCCTCAAACGGCTCTAAAAGCCAGAACTGGGTTGCTTGAAGCTGGGAGCCAGGCGCTTCTTCCAGATAATTCATCAGAGTGCAGGGGTCCAACGACAGCTTATTGCCCTTGTGCAATGTAGCACTTTTCCCACCCTCAGGACTTTGAAAGCCATTGACAAAATTGCATCACACTACTTTTTCTTTCATTTTATGGTTTTTAATGTAAATAGCATCATTGAATATGTAAATTTTGTGCCAGACACTTATTTCACCACAAAATATTCTAAATTCAACAAGTGAACTCATCTTGAACATTAACTGATTAAAAATAGTTTAAGTTCCCTTCAGAAATTTTAAGTGGTTAAAAAGAATCCTAGTCAATATTTTATTCCAGTTCAATCTATAATAATCCTAATACTTTCATTAAATACAGAGCAGCAAGTGGAGTATAAATGGCAAGTATTAAAGAATTTTTAAAAAGAACAAATACCAGAGTTTGGAAAATAGTACCCAGGAGAATCATGTAAAGGTCATAGAATATGAATAAATATTAATGCACTTACCATGCAAAATTGGAAAAAACATGCTGTTACAACTGAAATATTATTCAAAGACAAGGATTGTAATTAAGGATTTTCTTTTCCCATGGCATTGCAAAGCAATGCAAGTTTATTCTCAGCCATTAGCCACTTCATATTCATTTGAAGAATTCAAGTGTAAGTCTTGGTGCAACAATGTTAAGGACTGAGTGAATACTTACTTCCCTGAATGTCTGACATCCGTTTTGCAAAACATTCAGATATCTGCCCAGTATTTAAGAATATTGTAGCACTGATTACGTTTTAACTCTTAGAATCTAGTTGAAGTAATTTATAGCTCATCTCCTCTCTGCCATTTTTGGATGATCTACAAGCAACTGGTAACTTAGCGTCTGAGTTTGGGTTGATGTTTTCTTTTTCCTACCTTCAGATTTTTATCACATTGTCCTAATTCATCAGAATAGTTTTTTTCCAGTGACCATCCTGCATTTTAAACCTGGGATCAGTATGCATCCATGGTAGTTACTCAATTTAGTAACTTCCTTTTTAATATTTACTAAACTACTGTATTAGATAAATGTTAACAAGGTAGTTCACATCCACCTGCCAGACAGGGGGAGGAGGGTCTCAGCTCTAGTCTTTCAAAGAGACATGTAAAGTAGGGTAAGCGTTCAGAAGTCAGTTCCTAATGTAACTGTTTTCTCTAGTTTACTTTGTATTATAACAGTAAAATTTCATTTCAAAATAAATGTATTTGGCATATAAAGAAAAATAGTAAAATGAACCTATAAACTCATGTTCTTTTTTTCAGCGAAATAGCATAATCTAAAAAGAGTGATATAATTAACCTTGATTTTCTTTACTGATTAAAAAAGTTATGAATAAATTAGAATTTTAGAAACATCATTAGCTGATTGGATTAAGGAATTTTTAGGATTTTTGTAGATACATAAACAGAATGAGCATAAAATTATATATATATAAAGTGGGAAATTTTGCAGATAGATAAACAGAATAAGCATAAAATAAGCTTCTCAAAGGTTGAAATTTTAAAAGTCAAATACCAAAATCAAATTAGGTCATGGATTAAAGAACATTAAGATGTATATGTTAATATTCATATCAAAAATATATTTATACATAAAAATTAGTCATAAAAAGATATGAATCCTTTGCATAAGAAATACTCATAAAAAGGACTTTTTCAAAAGTAAAAATGATACAATCAGTTGCAGGAGCTGAGGAATCAAAAAGTTTGACAGAAGTAGCAAGTGGGGTTCAGTTTTCTTATATTCAAATAAGTGAACTGGGTCTCTTAAGAGTAGAAATAACATTTTGTTGTCTTTAAACCCACAGAAGCATTACTTTATCATGAGAGTAATGACTTGTTAGTAAAGGTTTATGAGGTCAAATTTAGACTAAAATCAGTTATTATTTATTATTAATATTACTATTATTATTACTATCATTTTAAGCACTTGGAAAAGGGACAAATATAAAGAGGTCTTCTGTTAGCTGCTTCCCTGTCCAAATGGCTGCAGCAGCTGGAGATGAGGCAGGTCCAAGTCAAGTAAGGAGCTTTCCTGGTCTCCCCTGTGGGCGCAGGGGTTCAAACCCTTGAGCCATCTCCCACTATTTTCCAAGGCCATAAGCAGAGACCTAGATTAGAAGTGACGCTGCTCTGATTAGAACCAGCGCCCACATAGGATGCCAATGCCTTGTGAAGAGGCTTAGTGTGCTATGCCATGGTGCTAGCCCAAGGGAAAATGTGCTGTGATGAGAATGTTTTAAACTGAAAAGAGAATAAAATTACGATTTGCAGATATTTATATAACATACTAATTCTAAGACATCCAAGACCTCCAAATGGATGTAATCTCAGATAAGAAATTTTATTTACCGTTCCATCATGTTCTCTGTTTGGGCTATCAGTGTCATTTCTTTAAAAACATGTATTTATTTATATATTTAATTGGAAAGTCAGATATACAGAAAGGAGGAGAAAAAGAGGAAAACCTCTGTCCAATGACTCACTCCCCAAGTGGCCACAAAGGGCAGAGCTGAGCTGATCTGAAGCTGGAAGTTTTTTCCAGGTCTCCCATATGAGTGCAGGGTCCCAAGGCTTTGGCCCATTCTTGACTGCTTTCCCAGGCCACACAGAAGGAGCTGGATGGGAAATAGGACCACCGGAATAAGGATTGGCACCCATCATGCAAAGCGAGGACTTTAGCCACTAGGCTACTGTGTTGGGCCCTATCAGTGTCTTGACAGAGTGGTTTCCTTTTGAATTGGCTGTTTCCCTCGTTAATTATCTCTTTTCTTTCTTTAAAATTTTGTTTTTAAGGCTCTATTACACTTTCATCTCTTCAAGGAAAGCATTCTTTTTTCTTAGTTGTGTGAAATGCCTTTCTTTCATAGTGTTAAATTTGTTTTTTTCTTTTCTCAACAACTTTGTAAGTGCATTAAAAAATAGCAATGAGATACTTGTTAATTTTTGTTCCTGTTCTAGTCCTTGGAACATAGAGAAATGCTTAATTAGCAAGCAGAAACATTTTTTAAAAATAAATTCTTTAATACATTTATTCATTTATTGCTGATGCTATATTTAATAATCAGTAATACTGAATCTCCTAAAAATGTTGATTTGTTCATGAATGGCAGTTGTTCCATTGTTTGGGGTTTGTCCTGGGATAGCTTAGAAAATGAAATCACAGCCAAGTTGGACTCAAAACTGAGTGTCCACAAAGCCAGTTATCAAACTTCTGTGAAGGGGGAGTCAGATTTGCCGATCTTGTCCTATAGTTGCTGTATCAAGGGGATTACAAACACACACACACACACACACACACACACACACACACACACACACACAGAGTCTCAATGCCTGATGACAAGCATTCTATTGTGTGGAATTTGGGGATGAAGAAATTGCTAGTTAAGAAGTTAAGAGCAGGCAGACATAACAGTTCGCCTCGCTGTGATGGTCATGAAGTATTCGAGTCAAGTATAGCTGCACAGGAAACACGGAGGTTTCCAACCCATCAATGGAGCTTTTGGAGTTAAGGAGGCCATATGGGCCAAAGCCCAGTTCAGAAGCCTCCACCTCAGCTTGTGTTGCAAGCAATTACTCCACTGACTCAAGTCACAGCCGTGAGTAAGTTTGGTAGAGCTGCTGTGTGGGAACGAGATGAGTCTCAAACCATCCAGACCTCTTGTCCTGTGATATTGTGTTATGATTTGTTACCTGCTCAGTGTTTTCTCTAAAGATAACGTAAAATCAGATGCTACTGAGGGTGGAAAGTTCTCTAGGTATACTATCCTATCATTCACATTAATGTATTAACCCAACTGATGAGTGATCATGGTGAGGTCATGTTTAATCTACATTTCATCTAAATTTAGGTGCCATCCTGCTATTTATAGAGATGTCTTCCAGGATGGAAAACACTATCTCTAATTTTCTATTACTTACATGATTTCATTGTTCACATCAAAAGCTTGTCTTAAATCATAGACAGAATTCTAGGAAAAGAATAATTTAAAAATTATAAACCTCTTCTAAATCTCTCACACATATATAAATCCAAGCAAGATGTTTTGATAGTTCTTGTAGGCCAGACACTCCACAGAAGTAGTTTCTCGCGCCATGCTCCTTTACTGAAAAGAGAACGCAGAGAACTGGGCATAAATTCAACGGGATGATTTTACTTGAACATGAAGCTTAGGCTGCTTGCAAACTTCTTTTGTAAGACCTTTTTGGAGATTCACCAAAAGGGAGGCTTCTCCACTATTGTCTTTTGAGTCTACCTCTTCCAAGCCTTCGTATATTTTACACACTGAATGTAGTGGGTTTTTTTTCTTCCTTCCTTTTTTTCTTAAGTTTCCGACCTCTTTTCAAAACTGGCTTATAGGGAAATAAAAGATACTTGCCTAGTCCTTACATTTGTAGTAGTATCTTTTAAATCGTTATTCAAAGACAAAGTTTATTCCTAAAAATGAAAAGAGCAATTCAAATGTTCTTCATGTAGAATAGCAAGGAATGGCGGGCCAGTGCGGTGGTATAACAGGCTACTGCTCCGCCTGTGGCACAGGCATGGATATGCATGCCACTTTTGGTCCTGGCTGTTCTACTTTCCGATCAGCTTCTTGCGAATGGCCTGAGCAAACAGTAGAGTATGGTCCAAGGATCCACATAGGAGACACAAAAGAAACTCCTCACTCCTGGCTCCTGGCTCCACATCCACCCAGTTTTGGTCATTGCAGCCATTTGGAGAGTGAACCAGCAGATGCAGAAACTCTCTAACTCTCACTCTTGCTCGTTCTCTTTCACTTGTTCTCTCTTTCTCTGTACTCCTTTCCCCTCTGTAACTTTTATTTTCACGTAACATAAA
Source organism: Ochotona curzoniae (assembly GCF_017591425.1). Classification (NCBI taxonomy): domain Eukaryota; kingdom Metazoa; phylum Chordata; class Mammalia; order Lagomorpha; family Ochotonidae; genus Ochotona; species Ochotona curzoniae. Next base: position 24,792,060 of record NW_024464939.1, on the reverse strand, counting down.
TCCATTAAAATAGCAAGAAATTGATTTTAAAAACCTATTTTTTATTTGTTTATTGAAAGACAGAGTGAGAGACAGATAAATATAGAAGTATTCTCCTCCCCTTGACTCACACACCAAATAGCCAGCAACATTGAGCCACACACTTCATCTGGCTATTCCATGTGTGTTCCAGAGGCCATCATTTGAGTCATCTGCTACCACCTTTCCTACTGCGTTAGCAGGGAGCTGGATTCGTGCTTGAACCAGTATTGCAATAAGTGATGTTGGCGCTGAGAATAGTTACTTAATCGACTATGCCACACGGTCATCCTTGAAAAAATACATTTTAAACTTTTTGTCTTCTAGACATTGGCATGCTCTAGCTCATTTACCTCCCTTAAAGTACAGTCTGGGTTGAGATTCAGCAAATATCTGAACTCAGTAAATTAAAATTCTTTAGTTTGTAATCAGTGCGTGTGTTGAAATTTTGGGGGAGGGAGCACAGAGATCTGTGAAGGGTTCCACGGGATTATTACAGAAATTGCTGTTTGAAGCTTTCTTAATCTGGAAAGAAGTGGTTATGAATAAGGATGCACCCGTCACTATCAATTTTTCTCAAGCTGGTCTGTGCCTGTTTATCCTTCTGCCGTATGTGATGACACGCATTTCAGTCCATGTGAAAATGCCCCATCCGCCTGTAGGAAAGCTTAATAATTTATTTGCAGTCCATCTTCCTTTAGACAAGTGCATGCCACGTGTCTGCTGAGCTGTGTAACCAGCTCTTAGAGCAGGCACACAGTTGGCTGCAAATGGTTCTTCTTGACATGATTCCATTTTTTCTGGTATTGATATTTAGCCCCTGAATGCCTGTTCTGCATTTTCAAAACAAAACAGAAGTGAGAAATCAATTGTGTGATGTTTGGAATAAATGTCATGACCTTGATTATACTTGTCTCTTTGAAGGGGAAATTATAGATGTGAAATTCATCACTATTAGATCCAACACATGGTACATCTAATTTAGAAGGAGACATTCTCTCTTCTGTAAATGAATCCTCAGTCTTCAAGCCTAAATTGACAGGAGACCCTTCAGTCAGTCTATTCTGTGGTCAAAACTCCTTGCTCCTATGCTGGGATCATATTGAAAGAGGCATGTCTTTGATGAAGGAAAGATACATTCATTAAAACACCTAAATTAATCTGACCTTGAAGAAGGGTAAGAAAATTATTGAACTGTAGAAGTTTCTATCTTGGTTTATTTGCCCTAAATCGACCCTCATTTACGACCATCTTGAAAATGACTAATATGATATTTTGCTCTACAATCAAGGGCACTACAACCAAATAATCATTTACTCATTGGATATTAATGTTGAAACTATTGAAATCACCTCATATTAAGCCCTCCTTTATTTAATCTTGGAGACAGACTTCAAGAGTGGCATTGTCGGCCTCTTTGTGCCAGGAGTCATTTGTTGTTTTTTGTTTTTTTTTTGTCTTCCTAATTAGAAAATCTCCCAAATTTTAGGATCACATAATATCTGACTACAGGAAATGCAACAAAGAGTTTGGAAAATCAAAGTTGCAAAAAAGTTGAAGAATGTTCTGATTAGTATCTCCTTGATTTTACTCAAACACTTGGCTAGTGCTTATTTTCATGGCTCTGAGAGAATTATTGAGGAGAATAAAATTACATCTTTACTCCTACCTATTTCCTACAAACGGTCCACACATTGACTCAATTTAATCTCTTGCCACAGAATTAGGATGCTTTCCACCTCTCCATAATAGCAAGTTTTGAAAACTGCAGCGGCCAATGTTGTCTGCATTGAAACCTGGCTTGTATCATTTCAAAGCCAGTTTTCAGAGATCACAGAACTGCATTTTTATACAGTCCTCTTAAATGTACTGCCATGAGGTGATATTTTTATGTCCTTTAGAGAATGAAATTCCTCATGCATGACTTCACCTGTGGCTCCTGCTGTAAGATAAGTAAATGATGCCAGGATTTTTCAACATAAAGTGACTTTCCTTACAAAACCTGGTGCCATAGATGCATATTCTGTACAACATTTGGTTCTTTTTGGTCAATACGCTAAAAGAAAACAGAGTAGCTTTAACATTCTGGGAAGACATATGGCTCTTCTTGTGCCAATGAATACTACCTGTTTGAACAGCTGAGCTCCTACCCGAAAGCAGGTATTTCTTTCTTGTCTGGATTATTGGATGGGTAGAGGAAATGAACAGACTTTTTTCAAAGGAAAAGAACAGATTCAGATGGCTGACAGACATATGAAAAGATGCTCAGGCTCCATAGCCATCAGAGAGATACAAATGAAAATCATGTTGAGGTACCACCTAACTAAGACTGGCCTACATTCAGATCTCAGCTAACAACATCTGCTGGCATGGTTGTGGGGAGGAAGGCACCCTCCTTCACTGCTGGTGGGAGTGTAGGCTAGTACAACCACTGTGGAAATTAGTATGGAGAATTGAAAATAAATCTGCCATATGACACAGCTATCCCATTCCTAGGAATATACCCAATAGAAGTGAAATCTGCATATGAGAAGGGGATCTGTAATCCTATTTTTGCAGCAGCACAATCTACAATAGCGAAGACATGGAAACAATCCAGACGCACATCAAAAGAAGAGTGGAATCTGTGGTACATTTACTCCATGGAATAGTATTCAGCTATTATGAAGAATGAAATCATACCATTTACAACCAAGTGGTCCCAACTAGAGACCATTTTGCTCACTGAAATGAGTCAATCACAAAGGCATAAATACCATATATTCTCTCTTATATAAGAAAACTATCATGGAAAGTGTAACTTCCATAACCCGATCAATATTGGCTGCCTCCCATGTGTTTTGTTGGTTGTTTTTTTTTTTCAGTTTCATTTATTCCAAATACTTATTTTCTCTTGTCAAAATCATCACTGGACCATGGATTACATGGTAACATCATTTTTCCCAAGAGACTTTTCTGCTTGCTTTTCGTCACCCATTTGTTGGTCACTCAGTAGCATGTTTTTTTCATGGTGCTGCAATTTGTTGTTGTTGTTGTGGCTGTTCTGACCCATACCAGTTGTTGACCTGGTTTCATGGCTTCTCAATTACAGAAATGTATAGTGATGGAGTACTGGGATCTATCATATACAGAAGTGGGGGAATAATGGAACATGCATCCCCGCTTTTGGAAGAAAGATAGTTTCCCAATGAAACTGTTGGTCAAGTATAGATAATGGGATGCTAGACTGTCTGACATTGTCTGTACCAACAATTCCGGGGTACACTTAAATAAGAGACTAATAGAATTATGATTCCTTATGAAGAACTACACTATTGTAGTAAAATGGGGAAAATCTGTTGGGGGTGGCAGTTGAAGGGAATCCCAACCCGTATGAAATTGTACCACTTGGGCCTGGCGCAGTGGCGCAAGTGGTTAAGGTCCTCGCCTTGCACGCCCGGGATCCCATATGGACGCAGGTTCTAATCCCGGCAGCCCCGCTTCCCTTCCAGCTCCTTGCCTGTAGCCCGGGAAAGCAGTCGAAGACAGCCCAAAGCTTTGGGACCCTGCACCTGTGTGGAAGACCCAGATGAGGCTCCTGGCTTTGGATTGGCATAGCATCGGCCATTGCGCTCACTTGGGGAGTGAATCATCAGACGGGGAAGATCTTCCTCTCTGTCTCTCCTCTCTGTATATCTGCCTTTCCAATAAAAAAAATAATAAAAATAAATCTTTAAAAAAAAAGTCTTTGACAAGTGGGCTAAAATTATTCCCTAGAAAAAGCAATATCTTCAACAAATTGTACTGAGAAAAATTTGCTCTACATATGCAAAAATATGAAACAAAGCCTTACTTTACATCTTACACAAAAATCAGCTCACAGTGGATCAAGAATCATTATTTTACCACGGTTAGAATGGCTATTATCCAAAAATCAAAAACACAATTCCTGAAGAGGATGGGAGGAAAAGGTACTTCAATACACTATTGATGGGAATGTAAGCTAGTGCAACCATTTTGAAAAACAGTATAAAAATTCCTGAGAAATCTGACAATAGATCTACCACTGTGTTCAGGCAATCCTATTCTTGGGAAGTAACTCAAATGGAATGGTATCAGCATATGATACAAGAGTTATCTGTTACTCTTCTTTATTGTAGTTCAATTCCCCACACCTAAGATATGGAATCAACCAGATATGTGATATCCATCAGATATAAAAATACCACTCATCTGAAAAATAAAATCATGCATTTTTTAACAAAATAAATGCAATCATTGTACTTAGTGAAATAAGCCAGTCCCTAAAAGACATATATCTTGTTTTCTCAGATTTTTCTCTAATTTGTGTAATTAACAATACAGAGTACAAAAAATCTAGTGTATATAAGTGAAATTGACATCTTGCGGTTTGATCTCTGGACGCAACCCTTGTCTTTACTCTTGAAAAGAAGTGAGTGTTCTACTACAAAATGAAACATGCAAATCGTTCTATACACTGCACCACCAAGCTGTTAGAAATGATAAACGGATTCAGCGAAATCATGAGATATAAAATCAACATACAAAAAAATAACATTTCTTATATGTCAAAATATTTTTGCTGGAAATAAAATCAGGGAAAAATACATTCACATGAGTTACAACTAAGCCTTCTAAAGGCTTAATTGAAAAACGGCTTTTAGAAATAAGTTTAACCAAAGAAGTGAAATACTTCTATAATGAAAATTATAAAATGCTGAAAGAAATAATCATCAGGGACATTAAGAAATACAAATATATTCCTTATTCATGGACTGAAAGATTAATATCTTTATAACATTCCACACCACTTAAAACATTCTGTAAGTTCAATGCAGTCTCCATCAAAATACAAATAATAGCGTTTGGAGAACTAGGAATAGCATTACCAAAACTCACATTTAACTACAAAATACCTGGAATATAAAATACAATCGTTGCAAATATATAACATTAAATCTGGAGGCATCACAACGCCTGATTTCAAACACAACTAAACGAAACAAACAATCCTCAGATAAAGCCACATATATAGACAACAGTCATTTTTTATAAAGGTATCAGAAGCATACACTGAGAGACATTGTTTGTAGTAACTGACACTGGCTAAACTAAGTGCACACATGTCAAAGATTTAATTTAGACTTCTGCTTTATCTTTCATGAACATATACCCAAGACAGATCAAAACCCTAAATATAAAACACTACAAAAGCTGCAAGAAGGAAATAAGAGAGATACTTTTAAGACACCGCTGTAGGCATTGACTTTTTGGAGTAAGACTCCAAAATTACCAATGAATAAATAGATTAATAGTAAACTCAGAGGCTTTTGAGGGAAGCAACTGAGGAAAGAAATGCATGACAGAATTAGATAAAGTATTTGCAAACTGTCAATGCAACACAGGATAAAGATCCAGATGATAGCAAGAAATTTTTAACAACTTGCTGATTCTTAAATTTTATTTAATTTTACCTCAATTTTGAGGATGAAGTTTTCTTACTTTTTTGTCATAAAAATCTTATAATTTCAAGCACTTGGAAATAATCCACTAACCAATATACTTATTTTCAAATGCAAGTAGCAGTAAGTTGTATGTCTTCTATTGCTCTACTGCCATCCTATCACTTGTAAGGAAATACTTAGATTAATTATGTATAACTGCAAATATTTATTATAGCATGCTAGATAAACAAAAAAGAAAGACCCTGTTTTTTGTTCAAAATTAAGTAGAATGTCTAAAGAGAAATGGAAAGAAGCACCTCAAATGTTACTTGTTTGTTTTGTGACATAAAATTAATTTTCTCTTTTCTCTGCAATTCTTCGTTCTCCAATTTTCCTAAAATTGGAAATACTATTAGATGAACAAACACAAACTTTCTTAAAAAAAAAACAAGCTAGATATAATTCTTTATCTCTTTTTCACTTAAAATTTCTTTTCATTTTATTGTTTATCCCATTTTGATCTTGGCCTGTTTCTATATATATTTTTAATTTCCTTCTTAGATGCCTTTCTGGATCCCAGTGGTCTTTGTTCTGCTGTCTGCACTGCCTCCTTCACACTCTTAGCCATTGTCATCCCTTGGCACTTTATTTTCAACACTTGATGGCTTGGCCAGCTTGCACAGATAATCAACTTACTATCTGTTTTTCCTGACTCTCAGCCTCCCCTGCTTCAAAAGATATAATGTTAAATTAATCACAAATAAATAGCTCCTTGATGATGTGATTTATCATTTCTAATCTCCTCTCACAAAGAACTGGTCTGGTCACAGAAATCTCGTTGTCTTTGTGGCCCCAGTGGAATCACCTTCCCGTTCACCAGACCAGACACCAGCCAGTAGGTATAACATTTATGGGGTGGTAAAATTCACACAAATTTTGGTTTTCTTCCTCTTTTTCTTCTACTTTGTTTTTAAATTTCTCCTTGTGTACTTCTCTGTGACACATCATCCCATCTTTTTGTTTCTGAAAGCTTGTAACATGGCATAAATAGCTGAGTCAAGCAGCAAACCACCTCCTACAAAGAATCCGGATAGTACTATACTCAGACTGTGGCCTAACGCTCTGTTTTGTGACTGTGACCCAATGACCAAATTTCTCTTAGACTTCCAAGCTGCTCAATGTGGTAAGACAGTTACTGGCAGTGTTCTGTCAGCGCTAAAAACACTCTGCCTTTGCCCCCTGATCCGTATATATTCATATGCATACATATACATACATACACACAAACACAAGAGCTGGGCATTTCCCATGGTAAAGAGGATGATTGAGGCACTAACATCTAAGTGCATTGGTTATAGATCTGGCTACACTGATTGTACTAATTTGTTTGAAAGTCAAAAGTTACCAAGAGAAGGAAACACACACAAAAACATGCACATAGAGAGAAAAGGAGAGAGACAGGCAAGGGAGTGGGGAGAGGAAAGTAGCAAAGGAGGGAGAGAGAAATCTTCCAGCAGCTAATTCACTCCCCAGGAGACTACAGCAGCCAGGGCTGGGCTAGACCAAAGTCAGAAGCCAGGAGTTTCATTCCAAATTCTCGTGTGGGTGGCAGGGGCAAACGTTGGGTCAACTTCCACCCCTATTGAAAGGTCATTAGTAAAATCAGAAGTAGATAAACTGTGACACAAATTGGCACCCATGTACAATGCCAACGTTGCAGATTACGACTTTACCCATTGCGCCATGACAATGACACCCCACCTCTACTGGATTCCAGTTCTTACTAGTGTGGATGGCAACATGCTTGGCTTAAATACTTGGGTCCCTTTCACTCATGTGGGAATCTGGGATTAAATTTCCACTTCCCAAGTTCCAGATTTGTCTTGGACTGTGGTTGGCATTTAGGGACTGAATCAAAGTATAGGCACTCTTTCTCCTTTACTGAATCAAATAAATAGACAAAATTTAAATTCTTAATAAACGATTCTTACATAATTCTTACATTGTTCTTGCACGGAACTATGGATTCTGAGAAGGCGTAACTGTTGTCTTCCATCTCTGTCTTTATCTAATCAAATGTTTGATGAGATCCAATTGTTCTCTTAACACTGGATCAATAAATAATACTAAGCAAATTATTTGCAGCCAAAGATTATTTAGTCTTAACTTTTAATGCATGCAGTAAATTAAAATGCAGAAAAATTAATTAATTCTTTTATTTATCAATCCTCATAGGTATGAGCACAAACTAAATGGCTGAATCTGCAGTCAACATGATGAACTTCGTTAAGGCACATAGCATCTCTTGCTCCAAAGCAGCATTGCACTGGTTCCCGGAGAGGAAAGATCATGAGTTTTGTGAATGTCATTGAATTTCATACACAGAAGGTGAAAAAATGCCAGAGACACGTTAAACAATTAATATGAAGTGTATGTAATTCTGAAAGAGAATAATTTGACCAGAAAATACTAGACCTGTAAAAAGGAAGCTGAAATAATTACTGTTCGCTTCCAGACAGTTCCTTGAATTGGATTCACATTGAGCTAAGGCTCCGTGAATTACAGGCAGCTGTATAACCCAAATGCCGTGCGGCATACAGAATCAGATTGAGTGCTTGAGTGTCTGCACCCCAGGAAATTGATTTGACGACTATGTCAATTACTTCTGGCACCCAGCTTTCTGTGGGTTGCATTACAACTGCTCTTTTTGGTCAGCTGTGACTGCTTCCCCATCCATGCCCATTGTTTTAGATTTATTTACTGCGCTGGCAATCATAAATTATGGACTTTCTCCTATACCATCTGGAAACTCTGGTGTCATGATTTGGGTCACTTTTGATTACTTGCTCTTATTCTCAGCTCCTGACCAGGCTGATGTATCTTGAATTATGAAAGACTTCTGCCACAAGCTGACCTATTTGTGAGCAAACCTTTCAGCATCTGTATGTTTATTTTACCCAAAACACAATTGATTAATATATATGTATATGTGTGCACACACATCTATATATGTGTGTATGTACGTATGTTTTTCTGATTCCTAGGAGATTTGTGGAAATGAATTTGTGTAACACCTTGCTTGTGAACCAACAGTACATTTCTGTCATTATCACAAGGACAGCTTTAACAGATTGGTCATTCTTTTGTAATGTTGGGAATGCAATTTTCCCAATATCTTCTTCTGGTCTCAATCCCTATCTAAAAAAATGCATTTCATGCCTAAAATTAGGATGTTTACTCTTGAAATACTGAGGTGAGACCACATCTCTCTTTAGACTGTTGTTCTCTCTTACAACAACAAATTCTAATTATTGCCATGCATTCCTGACAAACTCACCAGAAAAACCTCAGTGTTCTTTTTACAATCAAATGATGTCGATTCCTACCTGGGTGGACACGGTCAGCAGCTTTACTCTCACTTTACACAGATGGTTCACCGACAGTTTAGATCAAATCTGAAACTGTGTTATCAAGCAGTTTATATCCTAGAAGCAATTTTAATGTTGGCATTTTGTTGAAGCTCCCAGCCACAGCTGCTTGCATCTGACATCTGCTTCCATTCTGAGGGGCAGTCAGTGACTTCTTTTTCTTCCCGGCAATCTCCAGGTTGAGTTTGTAGTGGTGTGCTCATATCTGTTTAATTCTTATCAAGAATTCCTCTTTAAACAGAATAATAAAATCCACATTACACTCTGTGCGGTACAATCTTGGCTCTTCTCCACTGCTCTATTTTTGAGTTCACATATATTCTTAATGATGGTGAGGACAATCTCCATTTCTCTACTACTTTTCCCCCATATAAGAAACTTCATTAACTGTCATTGGTTGAAATCACTACCACAATGAAGTGTTACCATTTTCTTTTTTTTTTTTTTTTAAGACATATTTGTTTGTATTGCAGAGTCAGATATATGGAGAGAGGAAGATCTTCGGTTCAATCATTCACTCCCCAAGTGATCGCAATTGCCATAGCTGCGCCAATCCGAACAAAGCCAGGAGCCAGAAACTCCACCAGGTCTCCCACGTGGGTGCAGGGTTCCAAGCCTTTGGGCCGTCCTCAACTGCTTTCCCAAGCCACAAGCAGAGAGCTGGATTGGGAAAAAAAAAAAAAAAAAGGCTGTCGGGATTAGAACTAGCGCCCATATGGGAACCCGACACATTCAAGGCAAGGACTTCAGCAGCTAGGTCACCATGCCGGGCCCACAGTTTTCTTCAAAAAAATTACTCATGGATATTCTGTAGATCTGGGAAGACTTTATGAGTTTCTTATCCTGAAAAAGAATCTAAAAATAAAAGGTGGTTTGTTTTCTTCCAAAATAAAACTTCAAAGAATGTGATCAAAATCAACTTCAATTTTGATGTATCCCAATAACTATGTTGCATATTAAGAAGCAGCATCTACTGGCATAATGCCTTGTCACCTTATATTATGTCCCTCTCTGTTATGCTACATCTGCAATGTTTCAACAAGATATGATATGATCAATATAACATAATAAAGACATCTGGAAAAACCTTTGTCCTGTTTGTTGCCTCATCGTCAACTTTTAAAATACAGAATGATCAAGCCATTATATCAGACACTAAGCCTGAGACTTGAAGCAATAACATTTCAGAAATCTGTTTTTAAGTTACTGTTAATCTTCCTAGAAGATGCAATTAAGCACAATATGTTAGTTAATATATTATCATAATCCCGTATTGTCTAAGTAACAAATCTTAAATGGAAGCATACCATTTCCTCTTTGTTGCTAAAAGAAGGGTTGTTAGCCTAGTTGTGCTGTTGATTAAAAAATAATAATAACAATACAATAAAGATTGCTATTGGCAAGGTGTGATATTACTATGTGTGCCTGCTGTATTCTCACCTTCCTTTTCCTCCCCATGAATAAGGATATTCAACGTGAAGAATGGTGAAGACTAACAGATTGGTGTTTTTTGGGGTAAAAAATTTCTTCAAAGGGAAAATTCCTCAATTTTTTCTACAAGCATGTACAGTTGCTTTCATTAGCCTTTTTAAAGCAAGATAATCAGGGCATCTGCATCTAACAATTCTATCTGTAATAGGTTTTTTAAAAACATGGCAGAGTAAGGGGGATAAATTACTGGATGGAAGATCTTCCTCTCTGTCTCTTCCTCTTTCTGTGTATCTGACTTTCCATTAAAAAAAGTGAATCTTTAAAATAATATATGGCAAAATGAAAAGGAGGAGAGGCAGTAGAAGGTTAACATTGAAGAGCCTTCAGCAATAAAACTGCCTTTTTGATTTTCATAATCAGAAAAATGTGGAAAGCCAAGAAAGCGGGCTGGTAATGCAGAATTCTGAATATTAAATCGGTGTGTCTAAGTTAGGAACTACGGAGTAACTTCTATTTCATAAATAGTAATGGCTGCAATTGAGCGTAAAACAATGCCATGCAAAAGAAAAACTATTTTCTGAAATGGCTAACACAGAGAAAGCAAAACTTTGTCTACATTGCTTTGTTTTAAACTCGTCAAACTAAAGGACTCATGCTAGAAGCAGAACAAAAGCTTTGATTGCTGGTGATACTTTAAGAAGCAATAGTGATTAAATCGTGAGGTCAGTGTGTCAGAGACACATCAAAGAAACACACCTTCTAATGCTGCTTAACCTTTTATTAAGATTGCTATTGTACAGCATTGCATATAACAGTGGATATGGACTCATTACATCAGTACTATCTTGGCACTTTCTGAGGTCACACCAGTCATCTTTTATTCATGTTGTCACTGGGAATGGAAGTTATGCTAATAGAGCCAGGTCAGGTTCACCAAGGCATAAGGAGAGGTTGAACATAAATCCCCACACCAAGCTGATCAACAATCACAACTGTGGCGACAGCTCTGGACCAACCATGAACAGAAGGGCCCACTTCTAAATCTTTGTCCTCTGTCCCTCAGATGACCAAACGGCAGTGAAATCCCTTGTGGCCTATTCATTCATCCTTCCATTCATTCACTCATTTGTGTCCATTAACAAAACACAAATGGCAAAGGGGAAATAAGATTTCTCTTGTCAACATTCTTCAGTGTAGGATATCTGTAACATTTGCAGTTTTCCAAGTCATATTCTGCTAGAGTTGTGTACAGAAAAGCATGAAAAATAGAAAATATTAAAATCAGTTAAAATTATTAAAATTATCTACTCATCATAAGTTTTGCATTATTTTAATTGTCCAAGTTTTTTTGCTTGGTTTACCAATTTCTAGTATCTCAGCTTAATAAAATAAATTGCTCCATCTCTGGTCATCTTTTCTTTGTTATCTTGTATTGTGCCAAATGACTGAAATATCATTCAAAAGATATTTTTATAAGCTTCATAGAGGAATTGTTATTTTCTTTAATGGTGCTATGCTATATATAAAAGAATATAATAACATATACAAAAAATAAACAATCTTAAGAGTTTTTACCTAAATCATGTATAAAAGTTAAGGTGATTTAAAAAATGAAATGATTATTCTAAAAACAAGATATATTTGACTCTTCAAATGAATGCTAACCATAATTTTACATGTGTTCTTTCTATTGAAGGATTATTAAACATGTAACAAATAGCCAAATCCTTATTTTTAGCACTCAAACTAAGAATCTAATTTAGTTTTGAATATACTTAAAACAATGCATCTTCCTTTAAAATATTCTGTAGAAATTTATATATAAGTGGTATGTGACATGAATTATCATGCGATTTGTGATAGGCTTCAATGTACGTATTGCTCTTATCATTTGTAATGAATTTAAGTAAAAAATCAATAGATAAGCAATGTATGTAGAAACAAATACTGATAATGACAAAATCAACTTGTCAACAACTGTGTTAAAACCAATGTGCTTAATTAAAAAAGGGAAGTCAATTAAAATCAAAATAACAGTGCAGCATGCACAAATGCTAGAATAATCATTAGGCCTTGCTGAATAATGGAAGAGTATAGAATTTTTTTTAATGGAACAGCAGGGGTGATACATTACACAAAGCAACAATCTACAACAATATGACAATTGAATTACTTTAGCCCCATTAGGCAGGTGCAGAGGAATAATTAACATGATTTTTTCCAACGAAAAGGGGAAAAAATTTTTTTGTCTAATAAAGTTTACAATTCCAACTCACCTTGCACTAAAAATAGTAACTTATGAAAGCATAAATCCATGATTTTTAAGAATTGGCGTTTAGTGGACAAAGGACGATTTTTGCTTATTCGCTATATAAATGAGAAACACATCACAAAATATATGGAGTTTTTGTGGTATAGTGCTAACCTTTTAAATGGACTTTGTACTTTGCCTGTATGCATCACTTTTGCTTTTTAAGGTTTAAAAAAATGAAACTCATAAAGAAGTATCAAGTTTCTGAATGCATAATCTAATTCAGATTTAAAAGGCATTCCCCAAAGCCCCAGGCAATATTTATTAGTTTGTTTCTAGCTGAAATTCTAAACACATTGTGACCGCTATTTTAAAGTAAGTGGTCTAGTCATGAAAATTCCAATAGGAGTGTAAGCTACTTCACATTTCTTGTTTAAGGGTCAAAAGACATAAAAGCTTTTTTGCTACTTCTCCTGACAAAAAGCAAAAACATCTTGTGTTGAAACAGTTGTGATAAAAGTCTTACTCTTTCATTTTCCTCCAACTAGTCAAATTACACTGAGATAAATGGCTATGTATTCAAAGAATTTCAATTTGTCATTTTCTTGCTGTCAAAGAATTTAAAAGTAAAACCATTCCTCCTTGGTTAGCTTCATCCGTTTAGATGATTTTTGAGTCAGCTGATGTTTTCTTGGAAGGGCAGATACGATTCGGAAGTAATTAGTTGTTTACACTAGTGGAAAGTTTTTACTTGTAGCCTTGAAAACGTTTATTAGTAGGGTCTCAATAATTCCTACTTGGCTTCTAAGCAAATTCAAAGCTTTCCTCCTTTTTAAAATGAGATACTAAACTATTTAGGATAGAAAGATCTTCTAGAACATCATTGGAACGACTAGAACCTCTGAACTTCCAATGCAAAATTTTGTCCCCTGAAAGTGATATACCACCAGAGGGGTAAACAATGAACACCAGGAAATGAAGATGATTGCATTGCAGTATTACCCCTCATTTTCCAATTCTAAAGCAATCTTGTTTTCCCCAAAGCCCATGATGAGAAGTACAATACTCAGAGTAGGAAAGGGAGAAAATATATACATATACATATATGTGTGTGTGTAGATATGTATATGTGTGTGTTTATTTATTTATTTACTTACTCTAACTTGGTCCTTTTTTAATAGAATAAACAAAGAATCTCATAGGTAATTTTCAACACCCAGCTACTACCAATTCTCGTTCATCCAAAACCTGAAGCTTGAATTGTTACAGTATCATGGGATTTTATACATAAGGAAGTTTTAGCCTTAATGTGAGAAATGCAATCAAGTGTTTTCCCATGAGCTTTGGAACAGAAAGTGCAGATTATGGAATTTCTACTTGAGCTTTTAGTCAAAATATTTTTTCTCTCTCTCTCCAGACACACAACTCATGAAAATGTTATAATGATTTTTTAGGCTGCCTGAAAGCATGATTAACCTTTCCAACTTACAAGAGAGACATATAATAGAAAAATTAGGACATTTCAAAGAAAGATGTTGCTTAATTATAGCAAGCATAATAAAATCAAGTAGGACTATCTCATTGACAAATAATATTTGAAGATGGAAAACATTAACATTTAAAATTAATTCTACCCTTTAAAACAGAAGTGGGAAAACATAATCATAGATAAATGTTTATGAGAACTCAAATAACCAGAGATGAAAACAGGAGGCAAGTTTAAGCAGAACTATATCACTTGATAGTTTATTGTTTGGGACGGTGGGGTGAGGAAAGACATGAAGATCTAATTCCATCAGATCATTAGCTAGGTTGCGTGAGAACCAGTGGAAAAAGAGGTGGATGAGAATGACCACACTGTGGCTTTGGCTATTGGTATGGAGATGGATTGAAACACTGGAATATGTTTTTCAGAACAGTGGCAGTTTCCCTGATGATGACCCTTGCTAACCTCCAAGAAAGCATACTACTATGGTGCACTATGTTATCTAAGAAGCATTAAGTGGTTCTACAGGGCCAACAAGCTCCTTCACAATTTTACAGAGCCCCCCTTGAACCAGCAGCTAACAGACACCTTCCTAGAAATTGAACAACTTTCAACTTCTGATACAAAACTCAATGCCCAGTAAAAACTTAGAATGCTGTATTATTGCCCAGATTAATCTATATTTTCATGCAGTGAAATCAATCTGTTGTTTTAAATATGGAAATATCTTAATGTTTCTGTGATTATTTTAACATACAGGCTTAGAAAACATTTTAACTCTGTAAAAGAGCTTACAGAGGAAAAGCTAAAGGATAAGAATGAAGATATAACAGGAACATTCATAAAAGAGAACTCAAAGGGACACTTACTTGTTAAAGCTGTTATACTATTTACACCTTTCTTCAAGAAAGAATAAGTGAATGTAATACTAGCAGATGCCCTATGTCTAATTTCAACCGATGCTCCTTTGCAGAATTCCATGCAAAGTAGCGATCAAAATTTTAAGTGTCCCACAACAGGCAAGCTAAATACTTTTCTTCCTCCGGTACTTTCTCCAAAGTAAGATATGTAATCTCACAACTGTCGGTAGAGAAAAAAACATCATTTTATAGAAAACAAAAGAAAACTAAGTAATGTGCTGAAAGTTTACAAAACAGCTTAAGAGCAAAGATTTATAACCAAGGATATTATACAACTGAGAACTCATTGCAGCATTTGATCCTTACTGAAGAATTTCTACTTTAAATAAGTGTATATAATGTGTCATTATGACAAAGAATCCATCTTCTTTTTCCGCTAGCCACTTGTTTATGGAAAATACTTTCAGATATTGGTATTTATTGCAATAAGTTCTCCCAATAACTGTTCTCCCAAAAGTGTCTTCTGTACGTTGCAAATAGTACTTTTTGACCTTGGATTAGTGTGCACCATTTTACCCATAAGGAGCATTTTCACTGAGTGATCCTAAGGTTCACAATACTATGTTTTCATGGAGAAGGAATTTGTGATTGATTGCTAGTGGCACTTAGAGGCAGATTCATTCATTATCTTTGTAGAAATCACCTTTCAATAATCACAAACAAGATCTTTCAACTCTCAGAAATGGAGGAGTGGTGATATAGTTATACTAGAGGAATTACTGAGTTGGCATCTGGAAAATAATTTGTCTTAAAAGTATATATAATGGGCAGAATACAATTATTGCGTAATAAAATTAACAGTGCTCCCTTGTTTGAATGTATATTATGTTTCATATTCAAATTAATCTGTTGGTGCAAAGCATAAACATTTGTATTAAAGTGCTAGTAAAAGAGGTTTTGCAAGTAAAAATATTGAGAGAAATGTCTCTCTCACACACACACACACACACTGACTCTTGCTGGACACTGGTGTGCAGAGAACACGCTGAGTAATGTTCTGGTGCAGAGCACAAGCCTGGGTTCTCTTTTTCTGAAAGGCATGGGGGAGGCACAGAATACTAAGTTTCCCAGGGCCACCATATGGCTGTCACATGACAGTTCTCAGCAGGATGCCCAAGTTTCAGCAGCACCTGCAGCAGGACTCTCTGCAGACACAAAGAAACATCATTCTAGGCCTGCAGTGGTTTGTTAGAGTATTTTCAACCAAGGGAAATAATTCTAGCTGCTTTGAATCAAATGGAACTCAAGCTGTTGATAGTGGTCGCTAGTAGTAGAGGCAATGGTGGGAATCTTTACCTGAGGTTTTCAGGCCCATGTGCCATATTCAGTTCAATCAATAGAGAGAGGGAGTGAAGAGGATGGAAACAACAAATGTTATAAATCTGCCCCAAATATCAAGCCAAACCCAGAAACCAGTTCTTTTCTTCTTCTTTTTTTTTAATAAAGAATTTACCACTTACAATCTTTTTTTTTTAAGATTTGTTTTATTTTTATTGAAAAGGCAGATATGTGCAGAGAGGAGGAGAGACAGAGAGGAAGATCTTCCATCTGTTGATTCACTTTGAAAGTGGCCTCAATGGCCAGAGCTGTGCTGATCCAGAGCCAAAAGCCCTGAGCCTCTTCCAGATCTGCCACGCGGGTGCAGAGTCCCAAGGCTCTGGGCTGTTCTTGACTGCTTTCCCAGGCCACAAGCAGGGAGCTGGATGAGAAGCAGGGCTGCCAGGATTAGAACAAGCGCCCATATGGGAGCCTGGAGTGTGCAAGGTGAGGACTTTAACCACTATACTACTGTGCCGGGTACAAAATCAGTTCTTTTCAAAACTCTTACTATTTCCTGAAAATTGGAAAAAATGGCAAAACAGTGAGTTTTCCATAAGGAGGTCATACAGTTCAGTTCCGTTCTGTTTGAAATGGTCTTTCTTTTTTATATTAATAAGAATATTTGCAATTCATAAAAACTAAAAAAATTATAGGTGGAAAGTGACCTAATGTTTAATAATCTCACATGGGAAAAAATTTTAAAGTTTCCGATTAGATTATCATAACATTCTCAGCAAAGATACCAAACATGATTCTGGTATTTTCATAAATACTAGTCTTAATTTTTTTAAAAACTGAATTTTAATAAGTAGATGCTACTGATGAACTTAATAACGTTAAATTCATGCTTTAAATTGTTTTAATATTTTCACATATATATGCTGTTGATTTCCAAAAAGGTTTATTTAAACATACTTAATCAGAATGCCTGCTAGATTTTGTATGCCAATATCTAGCAACGCTACTTAGGAAAGTGCAATTCAGTGATTTTAAAACTAAAATATTAAAAATTTTCATTACTACTAGTAATGATAGTATGCGTCATTATAGTGCTTACCTCAAAAATAGCTTTCATTTTAAATAAAATATACACATATAGTTTATAAATATTAAAAAAGCAGCAAAAGCAAAAAATGTGCCGTTTTAGGATTTTTTTATAATGAATAACATATTTTCAACTAGAAATAAAGTACTACATATGAGACATGCTAGGTACACATTTTCTATGCCGTTTTAAGGAGCTATTCCCTCGGAGAGAGTCTGTGGAAACATATTGAGTAATGTAACTACTTTATTCCTCTGTTAGCATATCACTATCTGTTTAAATTTGAATATATTGACATTTAAGCATCCTTTTTCAGGAGCTATTGCCTTTTTATTGTAATAACAAGTGACAAAATTGTATATATTTATGACATACGTGTGATGCTTTGGGATATGTATGCTTACAGATAAATTGGGCTTATTAATATGCATTGTCTCATATATTTGTTCTTATGGAGAGAATTCTTAAAATCTTAAAATCTTAGAAATGTCCAAATATACATTACATAAACTATAGTCATCATGTTGATCACTAGATCACTTGTATTTATACCTCGAGTATAAGTGAAATTTAGAAATCTTTGGTTATGATCTCTCGGAAGATCTACTTCCACCTTCTACCCTGTCCCTGCAATACATCATCTTGCTTATTATTATTATTATTATTTTTTTTTTAGGAGGAGAGACAGAAGAAAATCTTCTGTCCACAATGGCCAGAGCTGAACTGATTCGAAGCCAAGAGCCAGGAGCTTTTTCCAAGTCTCCCATGTGGGTGCAGTGTCCAAGGCTTTGGGTCATCCTCGACTGCTTTCCCAGGTCACAAGCAGGGAGTTGGATGGGAAGTGGAGTAGCCAGAATTTAACCGGTGCCCATATGGGATCCCTATGCGTGCCAGGCCACTAGTTTATCATGTCAGGACCCCATTTTACTTTTTTTTTTCTTTCAATTTATTTTCTCCTGGATCCTACACATAAATAAGCTTCATATAGTATTTGTCATTCACCTTCTTACTTATTCTTAAATGTTTATTTGATAACGCAAAGAGAAACAGAAAAACAGAAGATTGTTCTCATCTGGTGACTAACTTCACAATCATCTGCTAAGTCCAGGGTTGGGTCCATGCTGAGGCCAGGAACGTAATTCAAGTTTTTCCCCTAGTGCTAGTAACTCAATTACTGCAGCCATCCGGACTGTCACCTAGGTTCTGAATTGGCAGGAAGCAAGTCCGAAGCTTGAACCAAAAATCAACCTCGGACCTTCTGATGTAGGATACGGGCATTCTAACCACTGAATTCTTTCTTTCTTTCTCTCTTTCTTTGTCTCTTTCTCTCTTTCTTTCTTTCTTTCTTTCTTTCTTTCTTTCTTTCTTTCTTTCTTTCTTTCTTTCTTTCTCTCTTTCTTTTTTTAAGATTTATTCATTCTTATTGGAAAGTTAGATTTACAGAGAGAAGGACAGAAAGAAAGACCTTCCATTTGCTGCTTCAATCCTCAAGTGCCCACAGCAGCGGGAGTCTCTTCCGGGTCTCCCAAGCGAATGCAGGTTTGCAAGATCCTGGGCCGTTCACCACTGTCCTGCCAAGGAGCTGGATGAGAAGAAGAGCACCCTTCTTAAACTGGTATCCTTGTGGGATTCCGGTGCATGCAAGGCGAGGATTTAGCCACTAGGTTATTGTGCTGGGTCCGAATACCTGCTTTCTTTTAAAAGAATGTTTGATTTCATGTTTAAAACTTTGTGTTTCTTTAAATTTATCCCTCCCTCTTTATTTTTCTCTCTTGAATTTTCCTTGCTTAGAGTTTTTATTTCGCAAAATTAAACTTGTGTATAATTTCATTCATCTATAACAAGTAGGCTTAACTGCATAAATTATACATAAAATAAGTAAAGCACTTGGTATTTTTTGTTTCTTAGATGGTTCCTCTGTGACACGGCTTTCTTACACAGTTGTCATCAGATTTTCTGCATTAAAGCAGAGCAGTTGTCCATTGTGAGACTCGGGGACCAGGCTCTCAACGTTTATTTTGAATCCAGTTTGGGCTTCCCTTGCACTCTTACTTGCTACAGAAACTCAGTCTTTGCAGTGACAACACTGGCCAGTGCGCCCTTGAGAGAAAGGTTTATTTTCTTCAGGACTGGAAAAGGCAGATTTTGACACTTTAACTATAGGTGTAAAATTTATAATTAACCCCTAGAAATGAGCTTTAATCTCTTACCAGTGACAGCAAAATATACTCCATAACATTGGCTTTGGCATAACCATGCACACCAACATTTTCATCACATTTTGAAATTTGATATTTAAGTCAGAAGGGATTTAAGCAATGTGCAAGGGCTAATTACAGCAGCAAACATGTAGGAATCATTAATGATAGAAAGTAGTTTTTGCCCTAGTTTAACTATGCAAATAGATCCTTCTCACAAATCCATGCATTTAAATAGATTCTTTCTGTAATTCTTGTCTTTTTAAAAACTTCTTGAGAGGCAGAAGTACAGAGAAAGAGGACAAACAAAACAAACAGCTCAGCCCATTCACTTGTTCACTCTCCAAAGCTCCCAAAGCTGAGTCTGGGTCAAGTCCAACCTCAGAAGTGGGAAGTCAATCCAGGATGCCCTTGGGAGTGGCAGACACATAACTGCCACAGCAATCACTGTCTCCCACAGTGCATGCTAGCAGGAAGCTGCCATCAGGAAGCTGCTTCTTGGAGTGAGCTAGACTCAAACCCACCCACTCCACCATGGTACGCAAATGTCCCCCGTGGTGTACTAACCACTACACAAATTACTTGCTCCCTTTGTGTAAGTCTTTGAAAGTGTGATTGGAAGTTGGAAAAATCAAATGAAAACAACACAGCATGTGAACCACAGAGGTAGGCAGAGTGGCTCTGTGCGTTATGCTGCCATTTGCAATGTCCACATCTGATACCACAGCACTAGCGTGAGTCCCTCCTTCTCCACTCTCATTGTTCCTGCAAATGCACCTGAGAAAGGAGCAGATGATTTCTTGAGCTCTTTTGTTTCTGCCACCCACATAAGAGACCCAGGTGGAATTCCTGGTTTTAACGATATCAAGACCTAGATGCAGGTCTCTCCTCTCTCTTTCTCTTTCTCTCTCTCCTCTTTTTGTCTCTCCTCTCTCTCTGTACTCTCTTTTTCCTCTCATTTCTCCTCTCTCTCTCTAATTTCTCTCGTTTTCGCTCACTGAATCTGTAACTTACTCTCTGTGTCTCTTTGCCTTTAAAATAGACAGATGATAAATAGAAAGATAAACGCTTTTAGAAAAGTGAGGCTGATATTTCAGACCGTCAGAGAAAGATTTTGGTTCAAACTGTATCCTGCTCAAATGGATATTCAGAATTGGCTGGCTCTCCAGTTTTATAACATATAATACAAATGCACATATACATATATAATTTTTACAAATTTTTATGTATCTTTCAAGCAATGTGGTGTTTATTCCTTGAATATTATAGGTTTGAATGGACATAGAATATTAGGTCCACAGGCAGCACGTGCTCAGTAAAATCATTTGTTCTGGTCCTGCTACGACAACAGCCAGTACTTGAAATTCAATAAATATAAAACTGCTAATTTTTAAGTTGATAAGTTTGTATGGCCCATGAATGATATTATAAATATCCAAATGCCCCATGGCACAAAATATGTCGCTCACCTCTGCTAGATGAATTAGATAATTGTTTATTACACATGGTCAACTATTCACAGAAAAGAAACATTCCCAAGAATGATAACCCTCTCAAGAAATGAAAACCTGGAAATAATGTAATGATGATGAATCACTTTTTACTCAGTAGGTAAGGAGAGATAATAAAGGAGCTGACGGAAATTGCTCATGAGGATGCGTGGAAGTAATCTCATCATAAGATGTCAGAACAAGTGTGAATTACTATACACTTCCCAAGAATTCTGATGATGCTTATTAAAATGTAAAATACACACGTCTAACCTAATAGAAAATCGACAAAAATGTAAACACCCCTTCTTAAGAAGGAAAATTTGAATACCAAATAAACTTGTGTAAAATTACTGGGAATGTCAATTGTGAAAATCAATTTTTAGAGCAGTTTGAAATTATCAAGTAATGCTTAGTATGCACAGACATAAATTCCAGTTTGCTGTATATACTGGGAAAACTTAAATTAACTCACAAGGGTGCATCCATGAAGCTTTGTGGAGGTGCTGTTTGCAATAACAAGAAATTGGGAACAACCTAAATGCTTATTTACAGGGGAATGGGTAAATAAGTGATGGAATAAGTAAACAATGGAATGCTACATAGCTCTGAAAATGAAGCAACTAGAGGTAAGCTGTAAAACTGTAGCGTCAAGTCAAACAAGTTACGGAAGATCGCCTGTTATGACAAGTATACATATCACATATACGCTTTCTTCTCTCTCCTCCTTTGTCATCCAAACAAAAAATTAAATTATTTAGACAAATGATGTTCAGAGTAGAGGTTAACTCTGAAGATGGAAAAAGCTATCAAATAAAATTATCTATATTTGCAGTGTCTGTATTAGTGCTTTTTCAGCAATACAATGAAATACCTGAGGGAATTTTCTTTGTAAAGAAGCTTGGTTGGCCTGTGATATTGGAGGTGCAAGATAGGCCAAGTGATTTTGCCAAGTCACTTGACTCAGACTTCCTTTGGGCATCATACCAAGGTGCACAGAGCATCATACCGCAGAAAACATGGAGTAATTTTATTGTATGTGTGTTTCTCGGCTTTATGAAATTATCAGGTGTACTCATGGGGTATGCTAGCTGAATGAGCTACCCAACTACAATCTCTTCCCAAAGGACCTACATTTAAATGCAAAAGCTGGATTCTGTCTTCATCATCTTAAATCTTCACAGAAAAAAGACTTGGACGGCTTTCTAACCACAACACTGTCCTTATCATAGATTATGCAATCAATCCATAAGGATTTACCATTGGATTATACTATTGGATTATACATTTTTTTCAAAATTTCAAAATGTTTATTTTATCGAATAATATAGAATTCCGTATTTCTTACAACACATTAAGTTGAATGTCCAGAGAAATACTTAAGATGCAGTACACTAAATTCTCTGAATAGATAATACCTTGACAATATGATACTAGCTTTTCTTTTTGTCCACAACTACAACTCATAATGTACTGAAATAGTAGCAGACTGTTACGCTTGTAAATGTTAGTAAAGGATTATACTGCTGAAGGGGAAAATGGTAGGAAAGAAAGGGGAGGAGGAAGGAAGTCCTATAGCTACAAAAATGTATCATGGAAATTAATATTTAAAAAGAAAAAAGAGAAGTAATATCTTTTATTAACCATTTCATATAGCTGAACTGGGATAGGGTAAAGAAATTTTATTGAAGACTAAAAAACAGAAAGCATGGTGCAAGAGCCCTGGAGTCAGTGTATGCGCAAGTGATATGCAGATCCTTCGATTAGATACAACAGACAGAACAATAGAGTAGACTGCCCATCACTGCACAAAATGAAAATCCCTAAAAACTCAGGGATAAATCTGGAAAAAATTACTCAGTGAATAATGAGAGTGTGAATCACTGCTTTCCACAGCCATGACCAAGAAAAATGGAAAAAAAGAATATAAACGATTCACTGAGATGCCCTAACAACAGATCTGGACTCATGGAAGCTTGCAGGAAGAATACCTATATCCAAACGATTACAGTCGACTTTTTCAATAATATTTCTTCCAGGTTGTTACTGAAGAAGTAAATGCTTCTTGAAGAGAAGTCTATTCATTCAATTATTCATTCATTCTTCATGTTCGTTTTATTTTAAAGGGAATGAGAGAGAGAGAGGGAGAGAAAAATCTTCCATTCCATGCTTCAATCCCTAAATGTTAAGAACCATCATTCATGGGCCAGACTAAAGCCAGGATTTAAAATTCTGGCTTTAGTGGCAGGGACCCAAGTACTTGAGTCATCCACATGTTGCCTCCCTGGTGGTACATTACTAGGAAACTGGATCAGAAGTCTTGTAGCCAGGAACCAAGCATGCTTTCCTTTACAGGAATCAATTGCTGTGCCAAACACTCATTGAAAGTAATAAAATTTAAACAAAGGCTTCAAAAATATCCTACAAACAAAATTCTAAGAATCATAAGCTGGTTAAGAAAAAAAAAAAAGAAGAGAGGAAAAGGGAAGGAAAGAGAAGGGGAGGGGATGGAAACGGAAAGGAAGAGGAGGCGAGGGGCAGCATGAAGGAAATGTATAGCCCCCTTTCACTGGAAAAAAATGATGCAAAAGTTATAGAACTAACACTGTACAAAATATTAGTAATGTGTGAACAGTTTAGTACAAGAAGTCAGATGCAATTATTTTAGAAATATGAGCTTGTTTACTATCATAAAATTCCCAGTACATAATCACATATTAATGAAGTCTACTCATTATAAATTAAAGAAGAAAAATAATATGTTCTTATCAACATAATAACTACGTGGTAGAAAAAATGATGAATTGTACATAATTTAATAAAGATCTTGTCTAGTGGACTTTCCTTATTCTGAAAGAGTATCCATGAAATATTTAACAGAAAATGATGGTATACATCAGACCAAATTGTGTAACAACAAAAATTTGTCTGAAGTTAGGAACAAAATTATGGTCCTGACTATCCCTCTTATGATTTGTCATTATTTCTATTCTGTATACTACTACTACTAATAATAATAATAGTAGTAATATAATGATGTAATATAAAACTAATGATTTCAAGCAAAAATACTTACAAGTTTCAGCCTGGGAAAAAAGAAATAAAACTCCAATATTGTTTAAAGACATGCTGTTGGAAGGCATTAGAAAGTTAGGAGGGGTTCTGTCTTTATTCTTACTCAGGAGCTATATCACAGAGATGTGGTCTAGAACTGTGAAGATTCAGTCCTCTGGGGCCCTGGGCTCTGCACTCATTCAGCCATCCATGTATTAAGTTTTAAATTGCATCCATACTAAACATGAAGGCTTCTTTTTCGTATAATTATTACCTATGATACAGTGTAACAAATACATAACATTTTGTTGTATTAAGTAGTATAAGTAATCAGGAGATGATTGACAATAAACTGGAAGGTATGCATAGTTTAAATGAAAATGCTATGTCATTTTTTTTTAAGATTTATTTATTTTTATTGGAAAGGCAGATATACAGAGAGGAGGACAGAGAGGAAGATCTTCTGTCCAATGATTCACTCCCCAAGCAGCTGCAATGGCTGGAGCTGAGCCAATTCGAAGCCAGGAGCCTCCTCTGAGTCTCCCAAACAGGTGCAGGGTCCCAAAGTTTAGGCCTTTTCTCAACTGCTTTCCCAGGCTACAAGCAGGGAACTGGATGGGAAGCTGGGCTGCCAGGATTAGAACCAGCGCTCATGTGACATCCAGGCACATTCAAGGAGAGGAGGTTAACCACTACGATATCACACCGGGCCCCATGTCATTCTTTTTTAAATATTTATTTACTTTTATTGCAAAATCAGATATACAGAGACGGGTAGAGACAGAGAGGAAGATCTTCCATCCGATAATTCATTCCCCAAGTAACCACAATGGCCAGAGATGTGCTGATCCATAACCAGGAGCCCGGAGCCTTCTCCATGTCTCTGACCTGGGTCCAAGGTCTGAAAGTCCTGGGTCATCCTTGATTGCTGTCCCAGGCCACAGGCAGGGAACTGCATGGGAAGAGGGGCTGCTTGGATTAGAAGTGGTGCCATATATCGAATTCCATCACGTACAAGGTTGGGGACTTTAGCTGCTAGACTACGTAGCCAGACCCTTTTCTTACTACTCTTATTCAATGCAGAAGTTTAAGTTTTCAATAAAGCTATTAGGCAAGAGAAAAAAGTCAAAAAAAAAAAAAAAACACAAACAGGAAAGAATTTGCGTTGTCCTCACTTGTAGATATCATGGCTTTATATAGACTCCACTATTATTATAATTTTAATGAAGTTGCAAAGGACACAGAAAAATCAATAGCATCACCTTTTACAAAATTGAGCAAAACATAGATGCAATCCCTAAAATTAAGATTTTAAACTGTGAGAAAAAGTGGAGCATAACAGAGTAGTATTTCACTACATTGTCTTTTTTTTCTTTTTTTTGGCTATGACAAGAATAGAAAATCCAAATAATCCAAATAATAAATGGATCAAGATCTCAATACACATATCTCAATGAAGAAAGACAAATGACCAAGCAATCAATATATGCACAAAAATGCTCCATATCAATATTTATCAGAGAAATGCAAATCAAAATCACAATGCAGTCTTTTTCTAATTTAACAGCAAAATAGCAAATGCTGCAAAGTATGTGGATAAAAGAGGACCCTTACGCATTACTACTAGTAATCCAACTTAGCAAAACCACTATGGAGAAAGGTATGGACATTCCTCAAAAAAAGCACAAAAATTAATCCTCTAGATGATCTAACCACCCTGACTTGGGACACACAGCTAAAGAAAATGACATCAACATTTGCAGCAGATATGGCCCTCTCATGCTCACTTCAATACTGTTCTCAGCGACCAAGGTTATCAACCTAAGTATCTGCTGACATGAATGGTAAAATGCTGTGTGGTATATCACAGTCGGTTCTCTAGTGCAGCTAATTACGGCACTGTGAGCATTGCAACATCTCACAGCAGCGTGTCACTTTAGTCCCCCTTACTCTGCTTTTATAAATAATGTGCTTTACTTATTGAAATGCCCATTGGCAGGCATTTTGGAGGAAAATAGAGCAACAAAGACTCCACCTGGCACCCGGGTGGGATGCCCGCATTGTAGGTAGTAGCTTAATAAGCTGCTCCACATGCAGCCTGCTACTAATGTGGCTTGGAAGGATACACATTCTTGAGTTCTTGCTACTCATATGGTAGATGCAGATGGAGCTCACGGCTCCTGGTCCCAGTGGAGTGCAGACTGAGCTGTTGGAATGAGTGTGTGTGTGTGTGCATGTGGCAATAGATAATATTTTTTAAAGTATGTTGTATACACACTTTATATAATATTATTCAATATTATTATAAATATGTCATCTGATTGTTCTCATTGAAATAAATGGAAATAGAGATTTTTGTGCCATTTGAAATTGAGGCAGACATAGAAACTATGGCACTCAATCCTCTTATGTTATGGGTAGGCGTTTGACTTAGGCGTTAAGACAGTGGTTAAAATATTTGCATCCTACCTAAGAGTGTCTGAGTTTGTTCCCTGACTCCGAGTCTTCTGCTAATGAAGACCCTGGCAGACAGCAGAGATGACTCTTATAAATGGACTCCTGGCACTCACACCATGGGGCCAGAACTATAAATCTTAAAATAGTGACTGTTGGAGGTTGAGCAGGGTGGGAGAAGACAATGGAGGTATGTTGGGTAATGAGCATCAGATCAGTGAGCTGGAACAAATGCTGACCAACAACACATTAGGATAATTGCTCTCTGCAATGACATATTTTTTTTTAAATAAAGGACTAGAGATGCAACCAGGATACCCCAAACACAAAGAAAGAATAATGAAATGGAAAGATTGGTATTACTTGTTCATACTGTGAATATGTGTTAAAATGTTACACATGAAACTTAAAAATAATTGAAAAATAGTACTCACTAGTAAATTTAGTATGACAAAAACAAATTACCACCCATACTCTCCATATGTGATTGTTGTCAAGGTGGGCAATAAAGAGCTTTGAGAAAGCCAATGGAAGGCCCTTCTGGGGCCCTAGCTGCCTATATCAGACACATACTGTTTCAGTAATACCATGTTTGAATCATTATAACTTTTAAACTGTCAGTGTTTTTATCTTGTCTCTCTATGGGAAGTGTGAAATTAGCCAGGAACAGTGTCTATGAATAGTAAAGAATATGAAATAATGATGCCAGGATATTCAAAGAATTTTCACATGCCTTAAGGGAATGATAAAATATGTAAATCATTCTTTACCCATTACTACCTTGTACCATAAATTACTATATACATCTCACTATTGTAATATATTTGAATCAAGTTTTTTATATAGGTGGGACCTCAGTGCCCATACATTCTAGGTTTGCCAGGATAGCTTATATTAATTTATTTCTTCAAAACTCTATTTAAGACATGCTTAGCCCTTTCAGACACTTTTGCTCAGTCATATTACTAAACAGAATTAGAGAATTATTATTTTCATTTCTGATATTTGGGCTCAGTGACTCAAGTTTTCAGCCATTTTATGGTGCCTCCCTCCGAGAGCATACATTGGTAGGAACGTGAAGAGGAAGTAGAATAGTCAGGAATGAAACCAAGCTTTCTCATATGGGATGTGGACATCCTAAAAATGATTTAACCCCTAAACCATATGCTTCCTATTCATTATTAAAATACAGTTTTATTTAGAGTTAGTGAAATGTCACAATTAACAAAAAGAATGATGTATGTTTTAGTGAAATGGTAAACACTCCAACTGAAACTTTTATGAATCACTGTGTAGTGATTTCAATCTACAGCTGGGAGCACATCCTTCTGAGTGTATGTGGAATTGAAAGACAGACATTTAAGGAGATTCAGGAGCCAAAGGACGAGCCTGAGACAGAGTGGAGTGTCTAGGGGAAGCCACATCACTCTGTCTGGTAACTGTTTCATCAGATGCAGACATACCTCTCAACATCCACAAATTGAAGTTCTGAAAGAAAAAGCTACCCAACAGATCCCAATGCTTGGTAGTTTTCTTTGTATGGACCTCTTCTATCCTTTAAGATAATTCGCTAGAGGGTTTGACACAGTGGCATTTCAAATAATCCCCTGTTTGCAGTCCAGCATCCCGTAAGGGCTCAGGCTCATGTCCTAGCTGCTGCATGTCAGACTGGGGATGTAGCAGAGGATGCTTTCAGTCTTCAGGCCCCTAAACCCATGTGAGAGACCTGGAAGTAGTTCCAGTTTCTTGGTTTTGGATTGGCTTAGCTCTAGCCATTGTAGGCATGAAGCAGTGAACGGAAGATCTGTGTTTCAAATAAAATCACATTGTGTACACAAGAACTTACATAAAATAGGTGGTAATGTGATATAATCAAATGTCATGGGTTTTAGGGTTAGAGAAACCCTAATTTGAATCCTGGCTTCAGCCACATATTTCTAGAAGACCATTTAACCTTTCTTTCAGGAACTTAAGTATCAATGTAGACTAATATGCTTACTTCTCAGGAAAGATAATATACACAAAGCATCCAACATAAGCAGATACACAGTGAAAAAGAGTTATTATTGCTCTCTCATTGTAAGAGATCTTTCTGAATCTGGTCATTATTATTACTAATAATTGCTGCCTTGTGCCACCAAATTTACACAAAATGGGATGAACTTTGTTTAGAAAAAAAAATTTACAAATAGTTCATCATTCTCATGTGATTTTTGCAGCAGTAATGACCTCTGAAACATTCACTTGCTTAACGAAAAGTTAAATTAATTGAGTGGATAGAGGAATATAAATGAGAAAAATAGAGTATTCACAATATAAGGCTGTGAAGCCATATAACTACTTCTGCACACTGTTAAAAATTATATTCAGATGCTCACAGTCCAATTTCAGTGAGTAAAGAAAGAGTAGTCAAAACAGGTGTTAGACTAAATTGGCTGGTAAATTTAATGAAACTGTTTAATTCATTAAACCACTTGAGTAAGCAGACAGGCACAAGTACATATGTAGTGATTTATTTTTTATGATTCACTTTTTTTTTCTTCCACTAGCACCAATTCTCTTTTGTAGTTCATACTTTTATATTTCTTTTATTCAGAAACTAAAACACAAATATCTATCAACAATGAAATATTGTCAGCAGTACAAATGAACAAACTATTATATTATGCATTAACATGGATGAGTCTCCAAAACAGAACAAACTAGTCAGAAACAAACAGAAAATACACTTTGATTCTATTTATATAAATTTTTAAATCAGATAAATCAATTGATAGTGATTATAAGCAAAATAATGATTATTTGCAGTGGGCAAGAATGTTGTTTATGAAAAACTGACATAACATATGTTTGGGAGATAAAAAGATATTTCTACACACAAATTGCGGTCTTCTTAGCAAAGCTTTTTCTATTTTTTAGTAAAGTGGTTAAACTCACCAAAAAGTCACACGAAGCCATAAATCATATATTCATGATAGAATGTAAAAGAAAGTGATTTTTAAATACATGTAAGCCCTATAAATGTGTCGTTTGCCCCATATTCATAAATATCTACATGTTTGCATTATATTTGATGACAATCAAGTGGGTTTTTTTTTAGCATTTTTATATCATGTAAGGTGGATTTTCCTTCTTGCTTGTTTTAAAAACATTAATCTTGAATAAATACCTTTTTCATTTAGGGAAAACAATCTTGTTATCAACTCTACTGACGAATCATTCTGAATTAAGCATTTTCTTTTGGGTAATATAATTTAAATCATCTTGAATATTATGTAGATTATTGGTCAAAGTAATTAGGAAAAAGAATAAAGGTTTAATTATAATTTCTGATGGATGAACTGATAAAGCAAAAATTGACCTGAATTCTTATCTAAAACTAGAATAAAATCAAATGAAATCTTAAAACTTTAGTTATGTTTTTAATTGATTTTCACACCCCAGTGCACTTCTAAGTATTCTATTTTCTTCAAAAACTGTAAGCAGAAGATTCCCTGAGGAAAATGTTTTCTACTCATGACAAACTAGTAATCTTCTAGAAATATCTTCCCAAAATATACAAAGTAATTTTCTTTCTAAGACCAATTCATTCTTCAAAAATGTATTTCCAAATGAAATTTATATAATCCTTTATATGAGTTAGCTAAATTATAGTAAAGAGCCAGTTTAAAACTAGCATGGGTGGTCTATTTTGCATAGCACCAGGCTAATGGTGACTTACGCACACCAGCACTACATGTTTCCTTTGAATAGGTCCACAGTAAAAGACTTCAGAGCAAACAGTGGGTCCAGATATGCCAAGTTTCAGTGAACACAGTAACTACTCTGCAATATTTGTCTATTAACAATGAAGTTCATCAGGAATATACATTACCTTTATGAGAAATGTAATGCTTGCTTTGCTATCAGTATTTAATTTTGTGTGAAAGGAATGTGTGTATCTATTTTTATTTTTAAAATATTACAAAATATTCCAAGTCTTACCAGGAAAAACAACAGTGTCACCCCACGTATCACCACTTTGAATTTGCCTTCTGAAATTTAAATTCAAATTCTGATTTAAGTAGCACTATTTATGAAAATATAACTAAATCATATAATTTTATTTGTAAATATGTTGTAACCTTCTTTTGTTCTTTTAAAACATTTTTTGTTTTGTTTTTTCATTGGGAAGTCAGATATACAGACAGGAGGAGAGACAGAGAAAAAGATCTTCTGTCCACTGATTCACTGCCCAAATGTACACAATCCTGGAAGTGAATCTATCCGAAGCTAGAAGCCAGGGGTCTCCCACACAGGTGCAGGTTCCCAAGGCCTTGGGTCCTGCTTGACTGCTTTCCCAGGCCACAAGCAGGGAGCTGGATGGGAAGCTGGACCACAGAGACATGAACCAGCGCCCATATGGGATCACAACATGTGCAAGGCGAGGGCTTTAGCAACTAGGCTCCTGAGCCAGGCTCCAAGATTGCTTCTTGATTAATGAAATTTTGGCCTCATACTTTGTGAGTTCCTGGTCCTACTTTTTTTGAGATTATCTGCATAAAGTTGTACAACTCTAATTCTTGAATTTTCTTTCTGTTCCTTCCTGCGTGAATTCTTGTTGGATTTACTTGGTATCACCCTTTTCCTTGGTTTGCCCTTTAATGTCTTCACTCATCTTCTGGTATCATTCGGAGGTTGTAGGAACTATTTTAAGATGTTATCTGTCCAAAATGTCTCATCTCTGTTCATGTTAATTGGCTTTGTTGTCATTTCATTCTTAAATTGATTTATTTCCTGACTGCTTGAAGCCAGAATTCTGCTGCTTGGTTTGTTTTTTTTTTCTTCCTATTTTGACTTATTATAAGTTTAAGGCTCTGTGCTTACATATCAGTTTTGTCTGCACTATTTGACATGTGGCTGATGTTTTCTATAAAATCATATTCTGGAGATCATGGAAATATTTCAGTACTACTTCTGCTATTTTTCATTCTTATACTTACTCTGTTATCTCCTCTATATCGTATGGCATATCTCTAGAGTGATGCTTTTTATTTAACATTTGATATATTTCCTAGTAAATTTGTTCAACTAAAAACCCTTCATAATTGCTCTAGAAGCTCTTTGTTCAATTCTAAATTTTATCATGTTCCTCATTGTATGTTTTCCTGGATGTATATTCACTTTCCTCTATGTGTAATAACAGGAAATTTTCAGGAGTTTTATTTTTCTTCTAGTACCATCTTCAATTTCCCTTGAGTTTCTTTCTTTATTTCTTGAGGTTTGTTTTTCCATAGAATATTTTCTAGGCTACTGAGAATTCTAGTTACATAATCATATTTATGATTGAGACACTAAAATTTATGTGTATGAGAATGGCATTTTAGATAATCAATTTTATCGTAGCATAGTGGGTAGGGAGTGTTTAAGTGGTTGCAATATTTATGATGGGAGTAGTGTTGCAGAGATACTGATGGAAGTATAAAAAATGTTGAACAGTAGGAACAAATTCAATAGATGTGTTATATATTATGGCTACTATGGTTAGGGATGATGTATTATATTCTTGAATACACTTTATCACTTGAATACATTTAAAGTATGCTTTAAATGCTCTTATTAAAAAAGACAAGTATGTGAGGTATGCATATGCTAATCAACTCAATTTAACCATTTGACGTATATAAGATATATTTCAAAGTAGCATATTGTCTATGATACATATGCACAATTTTAAAAATCAGCAAGTCATTCTCCAGGATAAAAGAAGCCCTGACTTAATAACATCACCTATTTCCATAGTGCAGCCATTTCTATGTTGGCTAACACCAAACTACCAACTTAACTTCAAATCGTTCTCAAAATGCCTAAAAATTAAATAGTTCTCACAAACCTGCAATGATTGAATGCTCTCACATATTTCCCTTGTGTTAATTTCTGTTGCATTCTTTTCAGTGAATGATTTAACAATGTACTACTTCAGAATAAGACATACATGAGGTTATGCATGACTGTGCTTACAAGCATCAAGAGAAATGCTTTGTCCATGAGGTTTTACTGTGCCTCTTCATTTCCTTGTGTAGAGCTTTCGCCTTTCATGTGTTCTATTGTCTGGTTTTGGAGATACTCTGCTTCGAATCGGCTGTTCTTTGAAGACAGAGAAAAGCAGTCATGGAGTCATATGGGATGAGACTGAGACTCCAAATTTATCTGATACTAACATGCATGGTCTAAACTCCTTCATTGTCTCAGATCACATTTTCACATTCCGCAGTGTTTATGTGTGTGTGTGTGTGTGTGTGTGTGTGTGTGTGTGTGAGAGAGAGAGAGAGAGAGAGAGAGAGAGAGAGAGAGTTATAAATGGTCTGTAACTCTTAGACTTTTCTAGTTGGTTGGCATGGTTTTCTATTGGGAAACAATTTCCTGACTGTCCATCCATGTAGATTTTTCAATCAGTAGTTCTTGCCTACTAATTTGAAGCATTTCTCCTCTTTTTTTGAGTTTTTTTCTCCTTATTTTGTGCTTGAGTCACCATATGTTGCTTTCTTCGATGGGTATCAGCAGGAATCTGAATCAGAAAATGGTCAGGGAATCAAACGCAGGCACTCCAATATTGAATACAGACATCCCAAGCATTGTCATAACAACTATATATGTATATATATGCATCTTTCTATAGTGTGGCATTTGAAACTTTGAGAAATGATTTCATGTTGAAGATTGCACTTGCAATTTTTTTTAATCATAGAGTATTTCTTTTGGTATGTAATGTTTTGGTTGAAGAGATGTTTGCCAGAATGAACAAATAGAAATAAATATGGAAAGTGATATAAAGTGTTTTGCTGTCTTCAGTAGTTTCTAGAATAAAAAATACTCCCCTTCATTTTGTCTTACTATGCTCTTCTGAAATGTCTCTTTGACATTTTTTGTGCCTACCATTATGCTGTTGAAAGTACTTAACACTTGGACTTGGCATTTGGGGCTAATTACCAGGGTTACTAATTGTTTCATAGGAAATACTGATCACATGTTAAAATCTATGCATGCTTCAGAATATTTATTTTATTACATTTTTAAACTACAATCCCTCTTTGGGATTTTAGTATAGATGCTATTGTAGGATGTAATATATCTCAATAAACTCAAGATGAAAATATTAAAAAAAAAAACCAAAAACAATTTTGCCAAATTCAGGCTCCTTTTCATATTTTTCTTAATGCTGGCTTTTCAAGTGTAAGTATTTTATAATTTTATAATGTCCTTGTCCCCAAACTTTTTTTTTAAAGAACCATTTTTTTAAAAAATGTTTAATTATTTTTATCCACATGAAAGGCAGAGTACTATCTATGCACACACAGGAGAGAGAGAAAAAGAGAGAGAGAGAGAGAGAGAGAGAGAGAGAGAGAGAGAGAGAGAGATGTTATATTGGCTGGATCACTTCCAAATTCCACAAAAAGTCAGGGTTAGCACTGGCCAAAGTGAGGAATTTGAACTCCTCCTGAGCCTCCCATTTGGTTAGTAGAGGACCAGACATCTGAACTATTGGCAGCTCCAAAGACACATCAAGTACACACAGGAAGGTACTTTGGAAGCAGAATAGTCAGAGATCGAGTTGGCATTCTGACCTGGTGTGCAGGAATTCCAAGAAATAGCTTAGTCGACTGCACAACAATGGTTACCTCTAAACCATGCTATTCATGCTATATCTAAAACCTATTGTTTAACTTAAGGTCAAAACAGTTTTTATCTTTGTGTTCTCCGGAAATTATATATAAAGTGTTGTGTGTGTGTGTGTGTGTGTGTGTGTGTGTGCGTGTGGTGTGTATATGAAATTCATTTTTGAATTGCTTTTTATATGAAAAAGCAGATAAAACATTTTTTTTCAAAAATGGGATTGCATATGCATTATTGCATATGATCCTTTTCTCATTGCTTTTTCTGGAGACATTATGTTAAAATTCAAATGACCACTAATGTAAAGTTCATTGACTGTGTAAATAATAATGAAAGCATATCAGGCATTTAAAACAATGATTACTCTGCCACCTTGACTGCCCACATCCCCAATATGAGTACCTGGTTCTGACTCTGCAATCCATTCCAAATTCCTATTATGCACACACTGGGAGACAGAGGTATTGGCTTAAATAATATGTTCTTGCCATTCAAGTGGCAGGGTAGTATTGAGTTCTCAGCTCTTGGTTTTGACAGGACCCAGCTTAGCTATAGTGAGCATCTGGAAAGTGAGCCAGAGGATGTATGACAGTCCTCTGTCTCCGTTTCTCACTTTGCCATTCAATTAAGTAAAATTATAATAATACTACACATTATTGAATTACTATTTTTGTCTAAGGATATATACATTTCTTATTGCTTGATTGCTTGAATTTATGTGCTGTATGTTATTTATCTGAAACTGTTACAGAGAGAGGCAGTGGAGGGGGAAAGAGAGAGAGTGCTATGCTAGCAGCTGTTGCACTCCCCAAGTGACTACAGCATTCATGAAGGGAAAGGCCAAAACCAGGAACGTGAAACTTCACCCTAGTCTGTCACTTGCATGTCAATAGCCCAAATATTTGGGCGAATCTTTGCTACTTTCCCAGGTGTATCAGCAGAGAACTGGATAAAAAAAAAAAAATTGGGCAGCCAGGACTTGAACAAATACTAACATGACCCTATATTCTGCAATGCCAACCCTTATTTTTTTTTTTTAATTTCTCTATGTCACAGGCAGAGGCAAAGGACAGATAAATTTTAGAGATGATAGAGGGATAGAAACAGTAGAAATAGATCACTGCATTGCTGGTTTATTCCCCAGATCAGGAAAACAGCCAGGCTAGAA
Source organism: Ochotona curzoniae (assembly GCF_017591425.1). Taxonomy (NCBI): domain Eukaryota; kingdom Metazoa; phylum Chordata; class Mammalia; order Lagomorpha; family Ochotonidae; genus Ochotona; species Ochotona curzoniae. The sequence continues at coordinate 24,756,700 of NW_024464939.1, read as the reverse complement.
TACCTACATGAGTGGCAGAAACCCAGTGACTGGGCCATCGCCTGCTGTTTCCCAGTGTACAATCAGGAGAGGAGCAGAAACTTGAACCTAGGAACTCTGCAAGCATCAAAACATAAATAAAGTTACCTTTTGCTTACATGGATCCATTTTCTCTTGAAAATGTATTTAATAATCCATTTTCCAATAAATTGGCATTGTAGCTCTAGTAAGAAATCAATTGTGGCAAAGCGTGACCAGGCTGCACTTATTCTGGCTCATGAATGCACCAGTGTATACATTTGCTTATCCCAGCGTAGTTCTCCCCCTAATCCAGCTCATGTACAGACCAGCAGCTTTTGTAGCTATACCCAATATGGTTCAGCTCTCATGCTTACCAGTGGTAGCAGTGGCTCAGCAGAGGAGTCCTCACTACCCGCTACAAGGTTCGTCACCCCATGAACCCCAAATCTTATGTATGTTGGTGGGTGCTGCAGCCAAGACTGGTATGACCCTCCTCAACTTGGCATTCCTTAGCAGGTGCTACATCCTGTCTTCATCCAGTCCAGCTCATGCTAGTAGGTGCTGTAGCTTAGTCCTACCTGGACAGTCCCCAGTCCTAGCCTTAATGTGAACTGGTTGGCATTGTGGCCCAACCAAGCATGTCCTGCACCCAGTCCTAATTCTCACATCTGCCACTGGGTGTTATGTACTGGCTTAGCCTGGCTCAGCCCCAAATTTAGTCCACAATGACATTGGCAGGTACTGTAACCTGACTATCTAGCTGTTTCCAGTCTTGAGTCTTGCACTCACCTAAAGACACAGCTCTGATAGAGAAATACCTAAGATCCTCTTCGGGTCACTTCACAGTCAAAGATATCATGCACGCTGAGAGGTTATTGGCCTAGCCTAACTTGACCACCTCCTGTCCTGGCAGGTACAGCAGCTTTGCCCAACCAGCCCATAGCCATTCTGGCTCTTACTGTTGGATACTACAGCCCAGCCCTGCCTGGCCAACACCCAGATTCAGCTCTGGCATGGGTCGGTGAATACGTAGACCTAGCCAAGCTTGTTCTATACCTATCCTAGCTCCTGTGAGCACTAGCAGGTGCTGGAATGTAACCAAGTCTGGCATACCCAAGACCCAGTTCACATCCATGCTAAGGGATGCTGCAGTCATGTCCAACCAGTTCACTGCCCCCATTCTGTCTCTTGTACTTGTCAGTAAGAATCACAACCCAGCTGGGGCATCCTCTTATCTCCTGCTGCACATATCAGTATGTGCAAGAACTGAGGCTAAGGGCAGGCCTTTTGGGAGTTATTGGGATCACTCCAGTAAGGCTGTAATTCCCACTGGTATATGTAAGGGTGGAGTGTGTGATGGGCCTGGGGACAGAACTGATCAGGGGATTACAACCAACAATGTGTGTTTATGCTAATGTGGGTGATGGACTGAGTTGGACACTGAGCTGGCTGGCACACACAGGAGTCAAGTCTGGACTTACCACTAGTGAGGTTTCTTTGGAGCTCCCCCAACTGGGCCACTGGGCTTAAACTCCAACCATGGGGAAAATCACAGGATCTGTGGTCTGACCATGGAGTACATGTGTCAGAACAAGGTCTCCTCCATTGTTGGAGTCTGTGCAGTGGACAGAATTCCCAGATGCACAAGGGAAGGGTATGACAATCAGTTCGTTGAGGACTGCAGAGTACACCTAGTCTCATGGAAGGCAGAACAAATTGGACAGCTCCTTGCTAAGCTTTGACAGTGAATGTCTGGGTGAGTGGAGGTGCTAAGCTGGACTATGTCAGCTAATGGTCCTTGGATGGATTTCCTCAATCTTGCAGCAAAGAAATGAACAAAATCTCCAAACTATCAAGAGCACCTAAGTAGTACCCTCGGAACATGCTGCACATGAGTACTTAATGTGACATCAAGTGGCTGTCCCCCATTCCCAGCACTGATATGGTTGGGCTGCTAGAAGCGGCCCTTTCCTCGTCTCTTCCTGTATTCCCCAGATACAGGAAGAAAACAGGAGATTGGTGGCTGTCATCTCAACCACTTTCTCCCATTCCTTGACCCTTTCCACAATAATCCATGGTCCACATAAGCATGTAACCTACTAAATTATGTAAATTTCTTCATAAATAAAATGTATTATACATATATATGAATCAATTATAAATTAATGGTTGTGTATACTACAGGAGTCTATCCTATTACCCTGTTCTGTTTTTCTGTCTTTCTGCCAATGTTACAATATAGAAGGACATACCTGTCAAAACTGATTTAAAAAACTAGCCTCTTCTAATGTATAAAAGTAAAATCAGCAAATATGTTTTTAAATTTTATAAAAGAAAAGCATATGATATATTTTGTGTCTTCTAAGTCATATAATTTATCTTATTTTTAAAATTTCATTGTAGAGATTTTCTATGGTATTGTTAAATTTATTGCTAGGAATTCATATTTTTGATACTACTACAAGTAGTAGTTTTACAATTTTAGATTCTAATTTTTCATTTCTAGTACATAAAACAGTGATTTATATCATATTTAGAATTTATATAAATATATAATTGCTCTTACATCTTGTAAAATTGTTAAACTCAGATATTAAATCTGCTAGTTTTTACACAAGTTCTGCTGAATGTTCTATACAGACAAGAATATTGTCAGGTAAGATAATTTTTGCTCTATTCTTATCTAGATGCACTTCTTTTGTTTTCCTTTTTAAGGATTTACTTTATTTTTATTTGAAAGGCAGAGGTACAGAAAGAAGAGGAAAGAGATCTTTCAACTGTTGGTTCACTCCCCAAATGCCTACAATGGCTGCAACTGAGCACATCTGAAGCCAGAAGTCAGGAGCTTTTCCTGAGTCTCCCATGGATCCAAGGATGGCCCAATGACCCAAGGCATCCTCCATCGCTTTTGCAGGTTGTAAGCATAGAGCTGGACTGGAAGCTGAAGAGCCATGGTGCAGTGGAAATCCAGCTTATTACATCATGACCGCAGCCCCTTTTCTTCTCTTGACGACTTGCAGTGGCTGAGAATACTTGTATACAATGAAAAGAAGCAGGAAGAGCAATCACCTTCATATCTTTCCTTTTTTTTTTTCTTTTTCTTCTTCTTTTTTTTGCTATCTTTCATGGTATAGTTTAAGTTGTAGATTTTTTTGTGATTTTGTTTTTGTTAATTTGAGAAAATTCTTTCAGGGTTTAGATTTTAGAGTTTTAAGCAAGAATGAATTTTCTGTGTTGCTAAAATTTTTTCTTAAGAACATAATTACCTCAGCATTTTTAGTAAGGTGAATTAAACAGACTGATTTTCAAGTATAAATCCATATTTGCATCTCAAATATATATTCCAATTGGTCAAGATATATTATCCTTTTGATATGTTGTTATATTTGATTTAATATTGTATGTTTTCATACCTGTTCGTGAGCAACATTGATTTAAGATTATCCTTTCTTTGTAATGCCTTTACTGGTTTTGAAATAAGAGTAATGCTGGCTTCCTATAGTCACCTGAGAATTGTTTCTTCTTCAATTTCCTACACATTATTCTATAGAATTTATATGACTTAAGTATTTAATATAATATAATATAATATAATATAATATAATATAATATAATATAATATAATATAATATAATATACTAGGAAAACTCTATAATTAAAACATTTTAAAAATTCAGTTCCTTAATGGGCATAGGGCTGTTCAGATTATTTCTTCTTCACAAATAAGCTGTGATAGCTTTTGTGTCTCCAGAAGGTATCTATTTTCTGTAGGTTTTTGCATTATGGGAGATTTTTTTCTGAAATAAAATCCTTGGATTAGCTATCTAAAGTCTGCAGAATCTCAAATGGTGTTACACCTGTCCATCCTGATACAGGTAACAGGTCCTTTCTTATCTATATCTTTCAATCCTTCTTTTTTGATCAGTCTGGCTAAAAATGTATCAAAAACTATGATTGGTTTCATTTATTTTCTCTATTGCTATTTTCTAATTCATTCATTTCTACTCTCACCTTAATAATTATTTTTAGCAATTATTTGATGATTTATTTTTTTCTTCTTTGGCTAGTTTGTCAAGGTCATAATTGAGGTAGTTCATTTTTATTATACTGTATTATACTGTAAAATATATATAAAGGGTATGAAATTCCCCATAATTGCTTCTATAAAATGTTATATATTCCTTCTAGTAAGTTCAAAATAGTTTGCACCATGAGTTGTTTCTTCTATACAATTTGTTACTTAAGAGCATGCTATTTAATTTCCATGTTTGTGAATTTTCCAAATTACTTTTTAAAAAGATTTATTTCTATTGCAAAGCCAGATATACAGAGAGGAGGAGAGACAGAGAAGATCTTCTGTCTGATAATTCACTCCCCAAGTGACCCAGCAGCTGGTGCTTTGCCAATCTGAAGCCAGGAACCAGGAACTTCTTCCAGATCTCCCACACTGGTGCAGGGTCCCAAGGCTTTGTGATGTCCTTGACTGCTTTCCCAGGCAACAAGCAGGGAGCTGGACGGGAAGTGGGCTGCCGGGATTAGGACCGACGCCCATATGGGATCTGGACAAGTTCAAAGCGAGGACTTTAGCTGCTAGGCCACCGTGCTAGGCCCCCCCAATTTCTAGTTGGTGCTCAGTACTAGTTTCATTTTACTACCCTTGGAGGACACATTGCATTATTTCATTCCTTTTAAATTTACTGAAGTTGTTCTATGGCCTTAAAATGGGTTTTGCTTGCCTCACTAACCAGCCTATGTAAGTTTGAAAGGCATATATTTTTTTCTATGTTACATGTATTGTTATGTAAGTACCAATGAGGACAAATAAGTTGGAAGAATGTCAATGAAATATTTAAGGAGGAGGAGCAAGATGGCCAATCATGGTAGGAAGGGGTAAAAACAGTGTCTGGAGGAAAGTGGGTTTTGTGCAGAGCTGGAGAAGGAAAATCCTGGCATTTGTGAATAAGGTTTGCAGACGCCTGTTGAGAGAAGGTAGAACTTCACAGAAAACACAAAAAGTGCTGAACATCCCTGAGGTTGCATCTCACAGTCCAAGAACAGGGTGAGCAAAACTAAGCTATAGGAAGGCAGATCAACCCACAGACAACAGTTTTGTGTATTTGGTACTGACACAAAGGAAGACTGAGCAGGTAAAATTCTGCAGGAGTCCCCAGAGAGGGATCACATGAAAATAAATCCACAGATACAAATTACTGTCCCCAACACCTGTGGGGATGCAAAATTGAGTGGAATTCGGCGAGTTGGCAAATGTCCACAGAAAGATGTAGTCACATCATTAGAGAGCAATTGGGGAGCAAATCAGTGAGAAGTAAACCACACAAAGGAAGGACCCTGGAGAGAAATGCAGAGTTGACTCCACCCTCAGGAAGTCCATACTCTAACCCCCATGAGAGATACCAGGGCCACCTGAGAGGGGGGCATGGGAGTCTAAGGGGGCAGAGACTGGAACTGGATTAACTACACAGAAACTTCAGAATAAGACTGAACCAAAGGCCACATGCAATTGTGCATGTGGACATCAGGACCTTGTTGCTTGGATTCCAATGTCTGGAATATGAGCATGATGGGAGGGTGAAGACTGCCTAGGTAAAGACAAGCTGTGTAAGTGAGCGTAGGCAGTTCAGCAGAAACCGTTCAGGTATGTGCACTCAGACATCCATGGAGAGAGTTGGAGAGCAGCATGTGGAGGCGCTTTCACATGAGGTTTGGCAGTAGCTGCTGGAGAAGGAAGAAGGAACAATGTCACTGACTTGCACCTGGTTTTGTTGCACTAATGGCCATAAGTAGAGCAGACAGAGCGAAGCACACATCATCAGGCATATAGGTCTCAGATTCCACAGCTGTTCTGGCACCTGCCTCAATGCATGCCTACCTCAAAATCCATCCATAGCACCAGGAGACCAGCAGTCCTGTAGTGTGCTCGGCTCTTTAGTGGAAGTCCCTTATGCATGACAGTGGACTTTACCACTGGGTAGCAGTAAATGAATGGAAGTTTGCTTTGAGGTCTAGCAATTCCACCCTTTCTCTGATACCAAAAAAAAAAAAAAAAAAAAAAAAAAGAACCATTCCCTTGCTACTATCTTCAAGAATTCTCTCTACTCATTCAAAGAAGAATAGAGGCAAACCAAGCAAGACTCATTTGTTTCCAAGAACAACAGCTACTGCATCACCAAATAGGGCAGAAGAAGAAAAGATTAAAGAGATGACACAGTTCAAAGCCATGGCAGTAACCTCCCTGGCCTTGAGCACTGCTGAGACCACAGGTGAGAGAGAAGGTAAGCATATGAAATCACAGATATGATTTGTGAGTGCACAGGGCAGAGAGAGGCATCTGGGGTGATACTGATAAAAGAACCCAAAGTTTAAACTCCCTGGAGCCACCAACATAATTGTCAAGACACTATCCTATAGAGAATGAGCAGAAAACTGAGGACAGAACAGGAACTGTAAAATCTGCCTACCAACTTGGGAGCAACACAATGAAAAGACAGCGCCTACATAAATAAAACACCTACAGATCTGAATGACAACGAGTGTACCTGGAGCAACGATCATTCTATAGTCAGTTATTTTCCGTCCCTGAGGTAAAATCCTTGAGTACTCCATCAATTACCTGTGAATTGGCCATTTCTCCTGCCTGAGAACTGAGAATGGGCCCCATTCCTGGCCCTGTGTGAGCACTGAGTACAATTCTCAGTCTTGGCAATGAATCATTACCAGGTTTGGATAAAAAAATATTTTTTCTCAAACTTTTAGCATAATAATTTCCTTTCACTTGTTTTAGATTTCATTTAATAGCATTACATTGTCTTAGTAGCTTCTTGCTGCTATAACGAATTTCTCAAGACTGGGTAATTTTTAAAGAACAGGAATGTCTTTAATTTTTTTTAGAAAATTATTTTTATTGGAAAGGCAGATCAAATTTACAAAGAAAACCAGAGACAAAGGGAAAGATCTAGCTACTGGTTCACTCCCCAAGTGGCCGCAATGACCAGAACTGAGCCCATCTGAAAGCAGGAGCCAGGAGCTCTTCTGGGTCTCTCACAGGGTTGCAGAGTCTCAAGGCTTTGAACCATCTCTACTGTCTCCGCAGGCCATAAATAGGAAACTGGATGGGAAGTGAAGCATTCAGAACATGAACTGGTGCCCATATGGGATCCCAGCATATACATGGTGAGAATTTAGCCACTGAACCATTGTGCCAGGACCATAAGTTTATTTTTCACATTCCTGGCAGCTGGAGGGTCCAAGATGAAAACATAAGACTGTTTATCTGTTTTATAAGATGGTGCCTTGTTGCCATGCCCTTAAGTTGCAGAAGAGCAAAAAAGACCAAACAGAATCACTAAAGCTCTTTTTCTAGGACCTTAATTCCATTCAGGAGGTCAGAAGCTTCATGACCTCACATCTTCCCACAATCCTACTTCTTAAATCTTGATTCTATCCATAGGATTAACTGAATTTAACAAATTTTAGCAGTCAAACCATGAAAGACATATATTTTTTCCATCTTGCTTCTTTCATTCAGTATTAAGTCTTTGAAACTGAGCTATTTGTTGGATGTGCATCGCTACATTCATTTCATTGCTTGTCCTATAGTACAACTCTGATTTATTGATCTGTAAGTAGTTTACTGGTAAGGTATCTCTTATCAACTGTGCCACAATGACTGTTTTCATACATGCCTCTTGCTAAATATATCCTGAAACTCTACTGCATAGTTCTCAAGTGTGTGCATATTAAAATTGGACAGATAATTGCAAAATAAGCCTGCAAAACTTATTGTGAGTTTATGATACCACTACTAGTGTATGGGGTTCATGATTGCTCCACATTATCACTGATTTTTTAAGTGTCTTTTTATATATATTAGACATTTTAGTTGGTGTGTGGCACGACTCATTTTGGTTTTAATTTTATTTCCCTTGCTGACTTACATTGTTAAATCATTTTTTATTAATTGATCATTTGAATACCCTCTTTCATGAACCTCCAGTTTCACTATTGAGCGATCTTCTATGAATAACTTGAAAGACATTATATAACTTGGATATGAGCCTTTATTAGTTATATTTGTGGAAATATATTCTACTTTGTTAATTGATGTTTAATTTTCTTTTTAGAGAGTTTTTAATTTTAATAAACTCTAATTTATCATTTTTCTTTTACGAGTAATACCTAAGAAACTTTAACTCTAAATAATGACTATGTGATCTAATGATTATGTGATCTAATAAAAAGTCTGATGGCTTTGGCTTCCCTGTACAGATCTAAAGCTGAAGTTGTTTGTGTACATCTTGAGGCAGGCATCATAATTCATAATTGATGTAGCTGTATATTTTGAAACATTTATCCTATCCCCATGACATTGTTATGCTTTCTTTGGTATAAACTGTTTGCTTGCATTTTTCACTCCAATTTTCATATTTGTACTTTCTTCCAGTGCTGAACAGTAAAATTGTTTAATATTTTTGCTTTATAGTCACTTCTGACATAAGGTAATGTAAATTATGTCATCTTCCTCATGTTTATTTGCTAACTATTATGATGACTAATCTTGTGTTTTTGTATGAATTTTTATGAGTTTGATAAATTTATGAAAACATCTTTTTGATTATAAAGTCATTGACTCTCTGGGCCAGCTCAGAAAGAATTAACATCTTTTCACTATTGTGTCTTCCAATTCATGCATATGACATGCAGTGTATACATTTGCTAATTTAAATATTCCTTCCTTTAATATTTTTAGTCTTCTATGTGATCATATGTTATCATATCAAATTTAACCATATGTATTTAAAATATTAATTTTTGAGTTAGTGTTGCTTAAAATCTGTTTTTGTCTTTTGCTGTACAATTTATTTCTAATCCTAACATAGGATCTTACTAATTGCGAGAAGTATGTCAACAGGTTTCATCAACTGATTTTTATCCTTAATATAGACTACGTTTTCATGCTTCTTTATATGCCTGGTTATATTTGGATATTAAATATTGTGAATTTTATGTTATTAGTGACCACTTGTTTTATATTTCAGTTCTCATTTTACTTACATCCAAGTACCCATGAAATGCGTCGTATTCATTTTAGATCATCCACTAAATCCTGCTTCTCAATTGTTTTTCAAATAATCACTTCATTTCCTTAGCACTGCATGTCAAGGCCGTTTCTTCTCTGTTTATTCTCGCTCTCGGTCTCTTTCTCTTTCAAATCAACTTATATATGACTACCAGAGCACAGGATTGCTAGAAGTAACCAATCATAATCATAATTAGCAATCATGTGCTGGCAAATTTCATATGTCAGATGATAAAAATATGTTATTTCAAATCTTCACAAAATGTCTTTCAATTGGGTAATTCTATCTTCCTTTAATAGGTGGGAAGACTTCTTTTGCAGATCTCACACCTTGGATAAGAAAAGGGGAAGATCATAAGGCACAGTCACCAGCTCCAAAGCTTACACTCTTTCTGAAGTGTTACAGCTTGAATTTATGGAATGTATTTAATGCTATCAACGTTGCCATTTTTAAGTCTTTTCAACTGCACTGTACATTTTTTAGGGCTTTTAGGTCTTTTTTACTCCTCCAACCCCAGTTGCTTCAGCAAGCAATAAATATTGATCAACTAGCTGAATTTCTATGATATAATTCCCCAGAATAATAACAGGCAGAGAGCAGAGGTGTGTTCAACACGAATAGACAGAAAGTCTCTTTTGCTCCAAATTATACTCCCTGGACAATGCTCCCTTGATGAGAGAAAATAGCTCTAGAGAAAGGAGCAAGTAACAATGAGCTCGCTTTTTCCTTGAACATGTCCTCTGTTCAGTAATATCTGGACATCATATTTTATTGATAGTCTCTGAAAAGTCAAGAAATACAAGGCCGTTTCTAAGATTGTTTCAAAACTCATTCAGTGAGCTTTCAGTCTTCACTTGAGTCATAGCTACAGTCTGATAATAGAAGCAACTGTCAAGTTACTGGACAATTCAGATTGAAGGAACTTTCTTTAACCCGATCTACCCCCCTATGAACACTCCCAAAAAGAATAAATAAATAAATAAATAAATAAATAAATAAATAAATAACGTACTATAAAGACTCTTGAACAACTCAGTCTGTCTATTCGTTATGTTTCATACGTGTTCATTACTTGATCAAAATCTTTATTTAAGGAGATGTTGTATTTTTATTATAAACTGCATGCTGTTTTCTGGTTATGGTTGAATTAAATATATAAAATGCATATGAAATAGGGGCAGATTTTGGCAAAACAATGATGACATCACTTGTGATGCTTGTATCCTGCATCAAAGTGTTCTGATTTGGGTAATGGCTCCACTCTCCAGTGTGACTTCCTAGTACTGATATCCTGCAAGTAGCAGATAATGTCTCAATCCATGTAAGAGACTTTCTGGCTTCTGGCTTTGGTCTGCACTGACCTCTGATCCTGCTGTTGCGTCACATTTGGGGATAGAGCCAGTGCATGCGAAATTCTCACTCTACTTTTGAAATATATTAAACACACACACACACACAAGTGAAATGGATATAAATCTATAGAAGGAATAGTTATCCTATGGACATAGACATAGTTACCTCAGCTTTGCAAAGGGCATGACAATTTAGATGACCATTATAGTGTATAGTAATTCTGGGGATTGTGTATCAAGGGTTGCAATCACGTAAACTATGTAAATAATGACTTTCACATTAAAGTAAATTATTTACTCAAGACTTTACTGATAAGTAAACATTTTTAAATAATTGTTTTTCTGAAAATGTATCCACTAAGTAAGTAGAATTTGAATTCAATATCTTAAGCATTAACAACCATAGCTACCTGTAGTTAATCGTGTGCAGTATATACAAAGTGAGCAAATCCCAACTGAAACTGAATGATCTCTAAGTGTTAACTGTGGTTTTTATTGACTCATTTCCCTGGATGTTCCTTATATATTTTGTCACTGTAGTTTCTTGTTGCCTTCTATGCATGTTTTCCAGCAATAGCTGTCTTATCACCCAATCTTTAAAATGGTTTCATTCTGTAACTGTTTCTACCAATATTAGAAGTAAACACCATTATCCTTGTTAATATAAATCACTCAGCATTTCATTAATGGTATAAAATTCATTAAATTCCTTGATTAGCAGGACCTTAATCTAGGAGACATGCTGTGTGTGTGTGTGTGTGTGTGTGTGTGTGTGTGTGTGTGTGTGTGTGTTCACATGTAGCTAGAAAAGACCTTTAAGATCTCTGGTCACTTTGTTATGTTCAGAACCTGGATGCGGGTACACAAAAATACTAAGTAGGTAAATTTGGCCACATAAAATTGCATGGGGTTAGAAAGCACCTATAAAATGGTTTATAGCATATTTTTTCCTATTTTGCTATACACATATATGTTTTATAGAGAGAGAAACGCTAATTTTAAATTGCATATACAAATTGCATATTTTCTATTATTTTCAAGGTAAAACTTGAGAATTGAATTTTTAGAAACTATGTGGGTATTCTTCCTTGCATTTGTGTTATGCCTATGTTAGATTTTTAAACAATTCTGTTATCTAGGTTGTGTGACCCTCAAAATATTGATCCCTTGGTTATTTTGAAGTCCAATTTATTTTCTCACAAATAAAAGTCATTGGAAATCGTTTACTATGTGAGTTTGTTGTGCAGGAAACACTGGATTAAGAGACTTTCTAGATAAACACAGGTATGATAGGAGACTGATTTCTATATCCCAGTGGCTTATTGGATCCGTTTCCATGTTTGTTTTCCAGATTCAGTGGCTAATTTGGTTTGTAATCATGCTTTTGACCCCATTTCCAGACTGTTTGTGGTAACAGGAGAAGAAAGGCCCTGCAGTAGGTAATTAAGTCTGCAAAAGCAGGGCTGCTTACTTTTCATTGCAGTAGATAATCAGAGTGCTGTTGCTCAAGTGTAAAATGCAGAAATTAATGATCCTATATAATACAGATTAGGGCTTTCATTTTAAAAACTATCAGTGCAGAAGAACAAAGGTAGGAAAAACAGTGTTGATATTTGGAATTCCAATATATAATAAAGCTTGCAAATTTTGAAAGAGGTTTTTGAGCAAAAGACTCATCAACATTCTCCTGGTGTACTAAGGTGATTGATTAACTCAGAACTCAAATATATTGCTGCCCCATTGCATCTTTGAAATGGCACAATTAGACACATTTGTCCATGTCTTCTCCCTTGTAAACATGTGCTATTGTTCATTCAGATCAAATGGGGTAAGGACAAGTTTTTAGCACTTCAAGAGCCACATAGTAGGTACTCAACAATTATTACAATGTTTGAACTAAGTAAGAAATTCAGAAATTGATCAGAGTACAATATTAAAATGTTATGAAAAAGAAATGCACACGTGTTTTGAAAAACAATCTTATAAAAAATTTCCATATACAGGGCACAGTCCAGGAGCCTAGTAGCTGAAGTCCTCGCCTCACACACACCAGGATCCCATATGGGCACCAGTTCTAACCCTGGCAGCTCTCCTCATCCAGTTCCCTACTTGTGGCCTGGGAAAGCAGTCGAGGACAGCCCAAATCCTTGGGACCCTGCACCCAAGTGGGAGACCTGGAAGAGGCTCTTGGCTCCTGGCTTCGGATCGGCTCAGCTGAGGCAGACGGGGGGTCATTTGGGGAGTGAATCAATGGACAAAAGATCTTCTTGTCTGTCTCTCCTCCTCTCTGTATATCTGACTTTACAATAAAAAATAAATAATTCTTTAAAAATGTTGATGTACAACATTATTTTACTCAGATATTTTTGTATTAAAGATCAATAAATTGCAAATCTATGCAGGGTGTAGAGAGGTACTAGTTTCATAGAAAGTAAGGAAGTTTCTAACAAAATGCCATTGTTTGCTTGTAAAATGTAACTGCTGCAAAATGTGAGCATTTCGTAACATGAAATAAATATTCACTCTTCAGTGTATATTAACATACTGATAGCAGTCCACTGCATCGCCAATTTAAGCAATGGCTACAGCACTGGTTTTCTGTGTTCTTTCTTAAGTTATTTAAATCTCTTGATTCTGTATTTCCCATGTAAAATGACATTTTCTTATAAAATTACTTGTCACTAATCACCAGTTACAGATTGTTTGATATGGACAAAATATCACTTAAGCTTTTTAGGAGGATGTTATAATCTTCACATTCAAGTAAACACAGAGGGAAAATGTGAATGCCAATTTCACTTCAAGGATCAGTTCACATCAAAACTTGTATAATTTTCTCCTCTATTTAGTACATTTCCCACCTGTTGTATTCAAGGAATTATGGATCAGAAAATACAGCCACGGTCCCCTGAGATATTATTTTAAATGGCAATGTAACCTAGAACAGAAATTTATAATCCAGAATAAAAGAGCAGCATTGCCTGCCAGCAGCTGTGAAAGCATTTGGTGTGTTGATCTGGCACCGTTCTAAGCCTGCATTAGAACAAGGGCGAACACTGCAAGAGCAGCATTTGTTGTACAATGGGAAACATTCTCATCTATGTATTACATCTGCTTTGCAGTGTTGTTTTCTAAACAGAGAAAAGCGGAGGTTTGGCATGCATCCTCCATCAGAACATTACACGAAAAGAACTCAGCCTCAAAGAAGCCCAGACGTTACAATGGTCTTTAAAGCCAAACACTGGTGCTTCATGGCTCAATTTTTACAATGACCATGACTCACTTGAGGTTTAGTGTTTATTCATTGTGACAAATGCGGCAAAATTCACAAAAAATCTTTCTTTTATCAAGCTCTATGCAGTAATTACAAGGTTATCAGCAACAGCACCGAACAGCATAGTGCGTAGTTTCATCTCACTAACCTGTGAGTCATGCAGCTCTTCACAGCCAGTTGATCTCTTCTTTCCCTATAAATTATGCAAATAAGCTTTCCTTTTTACCAGCTTGCAAAAAGCAATATTAATGTTGCTCTTTGGTAATTTTTAATCATAATAATGCTACTAACAGAAGGACACTGGGTCCAAAGATGTGGCATAGCAAGTAAAGCTGCAATGTACATCTCTGGCATGCTATACATGTGGCAGATCATGCCCAGCTGCTCCACTTCTGATCCAGCTCTCTGCAAATAAACTAGGAAAAGCAGTGGAAGATAGCCAAGCATTTGTATCAATGCCATTCACAAGGGAGACCTGGATGAGACTCCCGGTTCCTGCTTCAGCCTGCCTTAGCTCTGGCCACTGCAATCATCTCAAGAGTGAAGTAGAGGATGGAAGATCTCTGTCTCTCCCTTTTTCTCAGTAACTTTGACTTCCAAATCAGTATGTTATCTTTAAAAAATATTACTAAGATACCATAACCATTAGACTAGCTAGATTCTCTGTCTTCACCTTTTCTTCCAGGGTGATGAGTAGGATTTTCCTGGCCTTGAACCCCTGGAAAGAAATTGAGACAGGGAGCTCAATAGTTGGTTCTCTGATAATGACTGGAATCAGAATTCCTGACTCAGGAAACTCGAACCATTTCTTAGACACAGATTTATAGTTCTGATATTTCTGAAGAAATTTTCATTACAAAAGCTCCTGGATGATTATTCAGTAGTGAGTCCAAGCATATGAAAAAACTGTATGCTGTTAGTAAGGAGGAGCAGTCAGTCTGAATTTGGTCACTTCTTGCAATATGGACTGACGATAGCAGTGGGCATAGATGCCAGTGGGGTTCATAGTATCAATGATAAAAAACTGAGTGAGAAGAGCATTCCTTCTACCCCATTTTCACCAGCCAGAAATTATATAGCTATATACTTTTATAATGGAACCCCAAAACTCATTCAAACTATTCCACCTCAAAAGAAATAAACCTATTGTTTAATGAAAAATAATTCAATAAATTTCTTTTGCTTTATTGACATGCCTTCATAGCTGCCCTATATACATCTATTTTCCCCTTAGTCATGAAACCTGGATAAATATCCTTACGCCTTTATGAAAGTGTGTTGATCTTTTTTTCCTTTTCCCATTTATAATTTCCTTGCAATGACTTCTATTTGGAGACTATAATTATTACAAAATAATATGTCAGAGAACAGTGGGTACAGCATGGTTGTATAATAAAAGGCCTCCTCCCAAGCAAGTAGCCACTGCATACAGAATGGCAACAGGAGAAGCACGAGTTCTAGTCATTGTTGGAATTGCAGTGTATCATAAACTGCATTGTCTCCGACATAGAAATCGAAGCAATGAGAATAGGAGGACATTATACTTCAGAGCTATAGAAGCGCCAGCGTAAGTGCTTGCTGAAGCTATAAATTAGAAGAAGAATAGGTCAACATGTCCCCCAGCTGGAACTACAACAAGGAGATGTAATGAACACTAGAGCGTCTAGAATAAACATTCCATAAGGATGGACCTCTTTCCATGTAAGCAAGAAAAGGCATCAGACAATAAATACAAATAATCCAGCTCTTAAAATAACCAAAAAACTGCAAAACAAGGAGACGAGCACGTGATTTTAAGGCTTTTGGACAGACAGTCTTCATCTAGGGGACAGCAATTTGGGTGACAAGATAGAACCTTGTAAAACCGTGTCATATTTCTTTCTTCATATATGAAGTTCACACTGGTTGTAACAGAGTCTGACATGGACCTACACATCCTGAAAGGAGATGGAAAAGTCTTTGTGAGAACTATACTGAATGTGGGGCTTGGTATACTTTTTAAAAAGTAGTTCTGCTCCGGCAAGATTAACAGCACTCTACTTCTGTCTGTAGCCTGAGATGTGAAACTTGCAGGAGCCAAGGAAGTATGGGAGCCACGATTTGAGCTTGGTCATTCTTTTTTACAAAGGAAATTCGTGACAGATGCTTGTGCTATGCTACACAATTTATCTGCTGATGTCAACTTTGCAGATTCTCAAGCAGTTTCAGGATATCAGAGCCTGTTATTTTTAAGAGCGGGTGAGAATGTACTTTTTATGAAAAAATAAATCTCATACATTTCAAAATTTTCAATGAAATATTTTTAAAAATAAATATAGCCTCAAAACATTTGTGGGCTAAATTTAGCATTCTTGTTTAATTTTAATTCTGCAGTACTGCAAAAGAAAAACATGTGCAAAATATAATAAAAACATGAGATATTATTCATCCATATTGGTGGCATGTAAATAATAAGAGCAATTCTATAGAATTCTATAGAATTTATCACTATATAGAATGCTATATGATGGGTGAGAGGGAAGACCTGAATTGTATTGTGAAATACATAAGGTATGTTCACCTTAAAATAAAACAAAATAAATGCATCTAAAAGCTGAAAATAAAGTAGATTACATGTTTGTGATGAAGTCCTTAAACTCTACTGAGCTGAAATGTAAATCCCTGTTCTGATAATCTACATATGTTCTGCCTTGGTAAATCATCACAATCACCTTATCACTTCAGTTTTTTGGCAAGCCAATTTTAAAAATGAGAAAACTAGGTCAAGCACAGTGGCCTAGCTGCTAAAGTCCTCGCCCTGCACACTCAGGATCCCATATGGGCACCAGTGCTAATCCCAATCGGCCCCACTTCCCATGCAGCTCCCTGCTTGTGGCCTGGGAAAGCAGTCGAGGACGGCCCAAAGCTTTGGGACCCGCCACCTGCATGAGAGATCTGGGAGAGGGTCCTGGCTCCTGGGTCCAGATCAGCTCAGCTCTGGCCATTGGGGTCACTAGGGGAGTGAATCATCAGACAGAAGATCTTTCTCTCTTTCTGTCTCTCCTCCTCTCTGTATATCTGACTTTGCCATAAAAATAAATAATAAATCCTTTAAAAAATGTAGTGCTTAAGGGATTTAAATTTATTTTTTATGATAATGAGTGCCTCTAATTCTTCCAGTAAAAAGTAAAAGGGGGAAGCACATATACAAAAAATTGTGAGAAACATGGACATTTTAGGGAAAAAAAATCAAGAGACATGAACTTAAATATGAAATTATGTTTATTAAAGAAGGTAAATCTGAAAATATGTCAAATTTGGCATGTCAGTTCGAAATTTCTGAAAACCAAAGCTAAAGGATTTTTAGAGCCTTCAGCAAACTAAACCCTAGAAGCAGCTATCAGGTTAGCATTAAGCATCTTATTGAAATAAACTAACATAAAAACAACATATGCTAGAAGTCAATGAAGTGAGATCTTCAAAGCTGAAAGATAAAAATGTATTTAGAAAATATCTATACTTACCTACTGACTTAAAAACAACAAATAAGCAAATTATAAATGAGTCATTGAAGAGGAAAGGCATGGGTTCTGAGAAAATAAACAGACAAACCAGCCAGGAGCTTCTCCGGGTGTGAACCATTCCTGGAACTTCAGGCGGGCAACAGGACTTAAAAGCCATGCAACAACGAGGTCAGAGGAAGAAATCAAAGCCTTTGCAAGATTCTGATTTTACAAAAGAAAATGAGTTTTATTTTCTTTACCATGAAAGGTAAGGAAGACACATGTTTTTTTTTTCAAAGTAAATATTTTTATTTTGATTGATTTCTCAATGCATAGTTCAATATAATGCCAGTTTTTAAAGGCAAAAAAGTTGGTGCCACTGAAACGCCATAATGCTACAGAGAGCTACTCGTTTTTCCAGGAAGTAGGCAAACAGCTAGAAAGAAAATATTTTTAAAACTAAATAAAGGGTAAAAGAAATAAAAATGCTAAAGGAAACAGTTATTTAATAAAATCATGCTCCTGTCATAGAGTTAATGAACAAATGAAAGAGTGAGTGAGTGGTGGTTAGCAATAAGATGAATTTCATTTGGGGACCAAGTTTCATGTCAAGAAACAAACATGGGCCCAGCGCGGAGGCACAGTGGTTAAGGTCCTCGCCTTGCACGCCCAGGATCCCATATGGGCGCCGGTTCTATCCCGGCAGCCCCCCTTCCCTTCCAGCTCCCTGCCTGTGGCCTGGGAAAGCAGTCGAGGATGGCCCAAAGCTTTGGGACCCTGCACCCGCGTGGGAGACCTGGAAGAGGCTCCTGGCTTTGGATTGGCATAGTATCGGCCCGTTGCGCTCACTTGGGGAGTGAATCATCGGATGGAAGATCTTCTTCTCTGTCTCTCCTCTCTGTATATCCGCCTTTCCAATAAAAATAAAATAAATCTTAAAAAAAAAGAAAAAAGAAACAAACATTAAAAGAAGGAAATGCATTCTTCTGAATAAGCCTAGCAGGTGCTTAGTTTTATAAAGAACCTTATTTGTGTAACAACTTTGGCTTACAGCATAAGATGGACAGTTTTTAGCATGTTGCCTAGCATCATGAATCAAATGATTTGGAAACAAGAAAAAGTATCCTGTAGCTAACAAGGAATATATATATATAAATATATATACATATAAATATATATATATTTCGTGTGTGTGTATATATATATATATACACACTTAGTAAGTAAAAAGGCTTTGAAATGCAAAGATAAGATATTCTTTTAAAGTTTAGAGGTTTAGAGTTGTGACTGTTTGCCACCAGAAGAACTAAATACACAAAACTGGGTTGATAGTAAGAAATTCTGACAAAGAATTCAGAGGTACAGAAATGAAACTTTTCCTTTATTTAGGTATATGCTGTGGATTTTAGTTGTTTTCATGATGTACATGATTCACTTCTATGACAATCATTTTTAATTAAAAGATAACTTGATCACTTATAATTTTGAGAATCTTTTATTTAAAAACCTCAGGACGATGAAAATTAAAGCATTTGGGAAATTACGTTCTTTGTTTCATGTTAATAATGTCAAAAATGTAAAGCGATAGTAAAGTTTCATTAAGTCAAGATTAAAGTGAAATACATGATACAAATTTAACTGTTCAGAAAGAAACATATACACTGAGTTGTGTTTCCCTTCGACCATCTGCCACTCTTCCACCAGGAAGACTTCATTGAAGTACACATGGGATTAAGCTGTCTTGGGTACTCTGGAGACTTCCAAGGATCTCCTGGTCATATTCCTGCTTGCTTTCCTTCTTCCCACCTGTACTGAAAGCCTCACACACTAAAAACCCTTCTGCAAAGGAACTATGCTCAAGGCCCTGCAGATACTCTCCTGTAGCCTGAAATTCCAACTTCCCTTGCATTTCAACCTCAGGACCTGTGACCATCCTTTAAAATCCAAGTGTGTAAATGAAAGACTTCATGGCCCTCCCCAATTAGCTATTTGGTTTTTTGGTTTTCTTTTCTACTTCGTACATTAATCTTACATAGGTATGTTGTTGCTCTCCCCTCTGCCTCCTTCATTTTTATTTGAAATCCTGACCCGCAATGTGATGGTGCTAGAATGTGGGGCCTTTGGGAAGGAACCAGGTCATTACGATAGAGATTTCATGAATGATACAAATATTCTTAAGACAGGTCCTCCAGTGAGCTCCCTTTCCATCGTGTTGAGAATACAAGAAGAAACCAGCAATCCACAATATTCAGAGGAGAGCCAATAGGAAAATCTAGTCAGGCTGGTGATATGACCCTAACTTCAAGCTCCAGAACCATCAAACATTTCTCTTGCTTGTAAGCCACCCAGTCTACAGAAATTTCTTTATAGCACTCCAGACTAAGTTAACACCTATGTTTTGTGGGTATATGTATATTTTCTATAATAAAAAATAAAATGTATAAAATATTTAGTATTTGATGTCAAGAACTATGTTTTATTCATTTTTCACTTCTCAGAGCACAGCAGGATAGTACTAGGTAACATTTGTCATTTCATGTTTACAAAGAAAAATGCAAAAAATAAAAATAATAGATAAAATATTAAGCAATTAAAATAAATGTTAAAAGGTGAGATTGTTATAATGTATAAAAACTGTTATAATGTATAAAAACACACCAAATATGTATTCTGCAGACAACTTTCTACATCAAATGTACTTAGGATAAATTCTGAAAGAAAACACACAAATTGCTAAGGTCTATTCATTAATAAGTTTAAATTAAACTTGACCAATTATCAGTTTCTGTCTCTCCTTTCTTTCCAAATGCCCCGTCAAATGTTTGAATTTCTCTTATAACTAGACAGTATATATTTACTTATTAATATAATCAAATACGTGTAATGAAATAGCATAAACTATGACATGTATAAGTGATACAAATTGATTTTGTTACGGTGGGTGCTAGGGTATAGTTGAATAAGCCATGTTTGGGACACCCACATGCCATAATCAGAGCCTGGCTTACTCCTGGCTATGTACCTACCAATCCTGTATCCTACTAATGCGCATCTCGGGAGCAAGCAGACTGTGGCTCAACTTACTGGATCCCTGTTAAACATACAGAAGACCAAGACAGAGATCCTAGCTCCTAGTCTGGTCCTGGGTATTGCAGGCATTTAGGAGAGTGAACCAGTTGGTGGTAGATTACCCCTTTCTGTCTTTCTGTCTCCATGCCCTCCCCCAACCCTCTGTGAGTGTGTGAGTGTGTGTGTGTATGAGTGTGTGTGTGTATGAGTGTGTGTGTGTGCAGGAGAGAGAGAGAGAGACTCTTTCATAAAAATAAAATAAACATTAGAAATAAATTTATTTGACTTTTTGTTCTGAAGACTTGAAAGTTCATGACAGGTGCTGTAATTTAGTGAGAGTCTTGTTGCATCACAGTGTGATGGAATAGCAAGGGAGCCCTGGGCAGAAAACAAGGTGTTACGATACCCTTATTGGAAGGATATCATTTCCAATGTAATGTGTGCATTCCTAGGCTACCAGCATTCATAGACTTATGAGGGTGGTGCCCCACCGTGTAATCCCTCTGAAAAGCTGCACCTTTCTATAGTACTTTGGCAATGCATTTTCCACATGAATTGTAGAGGGTGCCTGGAAACCAGAACATTAATCTTTTGCAGCACACCAAACACCTGTCCACAGATTTTTTTGAAGCATCTTTGTATTTAAGTTTGATAATACCTCTGCATTTCCTTTCACTTATGTTGGCTTTACTTTGAGGCAGTAATTTTTCTGAAATCATACTTTTATTTACTATGTAACAATTCTGTCTCCAAGTATTTAAGAAACTTGCTATATTTTCACATAAACTCACTTCAATAATAAAGTTCCATAAATATTCTAACCTATATATCATTCTAAATTCGTTTTTCATTTTCTTGTCATACAAAATCTTTACTGTGTATTAGTTTACTATTCTGCTCATATTGCTTATTCTTTATAATTCTCCTCTTAGCATAACATATTAATTATTTCTCCAGTATAATATATCTTTCCTTTATTCTGCTTCTGAAATTTCTTCTTTAAATTAGGTAATTTATTTTGCATTAATTATTTTGCAAAAATTAATTATTTTTGTCTTCTTGGTTCAACTGTACCTTATTTATCTATTTTTAATTTTGCTATGCATTATTTGTATTGAGTTTGGGATGTTTCCTTTCAGTTTTTCAAATTTTTTGAAGTATGTATTTATTTCAAAGGCAGAACAGAGAGAGAGACACACACAGAGAGAATCTTCCATCATCTAAATATTAGCTTCAATGATTGATGCGAATCTAGAATGAAACCTGGAACCAAAAGTCCTATTCAGGTCTCCCACACAGATGGCAGCAACCCATGCTGCTCACCTGGGCACAAGAGCATAGAGCTAACTTGCATGTAGACCAGCCAGGACTTAAAGTAGTATTTCTTTTTTTTTTTTTTAAGATTTATTTTATTTTTATTGGAAAGGCGAATATACAGAGAGAGGAGAGACAGAGAGGAAGATCTTCCGTGCAACGCAATGGCCGATGCTATGCTGATCCGAAGCCAGGAGCCTCTTCCGGGTCTCCCACGCGGGTGCAGGGTCCCAAAGCTTTGGGCTGTCCTCTACTGCTTTCCCGGGCCACAGGCAGGGAGCTGGATGGGAAGCGGGGCTGCCGGGATTAGAACCGGTGCCCATATGGGATCCTGGGCGTGCAAGGTGAGGACCTTAACCACTTGCGCCCTCACGCTGGGCCCTAAAGTAGTATTTCAACATGAGATGTCAACTTAGCAAGTGACAGCTTAATCTGATATGTCACGACACTGTCCCCATTTCTAACTTTCTGTGGCCTTTTTAAAATTAGTGTTGCTCCACCTTTCAAGGAAAAAGATAAATTATCAATAGGCACCATGTTTTATCATTTTATATTTGTATCCTTCAATAAAGACGGAGTTTCTAAATGTTTATACTCTTTTTCAAAGTTTATGCATTTATTTAGAAGTCAGAGTTAGAGAAGAAGGAGGGAAAGAGGGGAGGGTTAGAGAGAAAAAGAGAGGGGGAATTATCTTCCATGCACTGGCTCACTCCACAGATGGTCACAGTAGCCAAGGTTGGTCAGGCTGAATTTAACACCTGCTGTGGGTATCAGATTTGTAAGGCAGGATACTAAACTCTTGAGCTATCTTCTGCTGCTTTTCCAAGGTCATCAGTAGGGAGCTGAATCAGAAGTTATGCCCATTGTGGATGCCAACATCACAGATGGTGGCTTTACCCAATAAACCACAATCTCTTTCCTCTAAATTTTACATTCTTACTATATATTATTGTTCAAATAATGGTAAAGAAACTTGCGGGAAAGAGTAAAATGGTAAAAAAAAAAATAATTGTTTATTTTATATTATTTTCCATTTAACTATCTTCTTGGGCATTTGGTTGTGATTCATGAATGCTAGATTTAAAACAAATGTTAGAGGTCGTAATTATCATGCTGTTCTTTTATTAATAATAAACTCAGGCCTAGAGAAAATAATAAATTTATCTAAGGTCAACCATCTACACACTGTCACTCTGAGAATTAAGAGAACATCTTTGGTATTCAGTTCCCGGCTTTGGGGCCCTAAAAGAAATTCCTACCCTGATGTTAAAGAGTGTTGTTCCCCAACTGTTTTCAAAGTATTATTTCAATAACACCCATCCCCTGCCTGATACTTGGGTGAACTAAAGAACTGTGGTCTGTGTGATAGACATGATAGGATAAAGAGATGCTAGTGGCTAAACAAGGTGGTAACAGAACAAATCTACAAAGAGAGCAAAATGAACATAGCTCAATAATGTTATTTTTCTCAGTGTTTTATCTACTAAACTACTCTGCCCTTATAAGAACAAATTCTATCTTCCCTCGAGGCTAAATAAGTCCCTAACGGTAAGTTAGTCACTTAGGAGGTACATTAACTCTTCCAGGCCTCTGGGGTGTCATTACTTTGAAATAATCTGTTTCTAGGTCATTGGCTGCAATGATGGAACTCTACTCTAAATGGTACCCTAGTGGCCAAAAGAACTAATGCATCTTCTATTGCTCTAAACTTCATGCAAAGTTTATGGATGCTCCGGACATTTCACCCTCCTTCATGGACATTTAAACATTAATTAAAGAGTGTCTGGCCAAGATTAGCACCACATTGAATTGTCTTTGAGTTTATCTTGACTTTGAAGATCTTACATCTGCTTTTAGGGATTTCTCTTCCATCCCTTTCTCACTTCCCAAGATCTACATCACCAGGGACCCTGAGCCTTCATGCTGCCTCCAGATACTCGTTTTGCGGTGTCCTCAACACTTGTGCCCCGTTGTTAGGATTCTGCTTTGCTGACTCCATCACCTCACTTGTTGTATATATTTTAGTCATCAGTCAGTCTTCGTCTTTCAAATGAGAACAAAATAACTCAGATTCTGATATTAATAGCTTATATTGAATTTAGGTATTACTTCCTAAACCTAAGAATTTTGTTTCATGAAACCAAGACATTCATTAACATAATACAACATTCAATAAACACATAAGTTCTAAGTGAAATCTTTGTCTCTCTTCCTGATCTAATACTAAGAGTATGATTTCCTGTATGTGGCAACTTCCCTTGCTAATTATCTGAGTATTTTTCCATGGGATTCTGTGAAATAATCATGTGTATGTGTGCATGTATCTAAGTTCTATTTTTTTTTAAGATTTATTTATTTTTATTGGAAACTCAGGTATAGAGAGGAGGGGAGACAGAGAAGAAAATCTTCCATCTGATGATTCACTCCCCAAGTGACTGCAACAGCAGGAGCTGAGCCAATCCAAAGTCAGGAGCCAGGAACCTCCTCCAGGTCTTCCATGTGGGTGCAGGATCCCAAGGCATTGGGCTGTCCTCGACTGCCTATCTAGGCCACAAGCAGGAACTGGATGGGAAACGGAACTGCCAGGATTATAACCGGTGTCCATATGGGATTCCAGGTGTGTAAGGCGAGCACTTTAACCACTACACTATCGCACCAGGCCCATGTTCTATTAATGCTACCCTCTTAAACATAATGTCTACACATGTTGCCTTTTCACATAAAAAATCAAAGTTGGTGATCATTCTAATTCAGTATATGCAAAATAGTCTTGAATATTTAGCTGATATATTGCATTTCCTCTTTTAAAAGTACCATGGCTTATCTGCCATCCTCCCAGTGATGAGCATCTAGGAGCTTTTCTAATTTGTTGCACAAAACAGTCATGATAGCTTTAAATCATTTTTTATACATCTTTGTGAGTATATTTGCTTAATAAATTCCATAAAGGACTTGCTAACCTAAAGACATATGCATTAATATAGACAGGTGGAATTGATTGGCTATAAAGTAAGCATGTTATAATGTATGTTCTCTCCATAGTATGCTACACTATCATGTTTTGACGATGCTAAACTTAATAAGTGAATATGATTTAACAGTGAAGATGTTCACAGAGCTGACTCATGGAACTAAGATTCACAATATAGCTCCCCTCGCCCCATTCAACACCTTTCCTCCTGTTAGCCTAGTTACAGAGACAAATTTATGCCAAGTATTTTCTATGCAAACCCACCCATTTGTAGACAGCTAATACATGTAGTTGTGGCCTGAGAAATAGAGATTGAAAAGGAGAGAAAGATGAAATATTCTAAGCACAGATTTACAATCAGCACAGAAAGAGAACAGGAAGAGACAAGAAAGAAAGAAGCAGAATGGCTGGCATCAGTGAGACAATCATCCGAGAGAAGTTGGCAAGGAGCAGTAACACTAATCACCCCAAGATGGAACTCTGATTCAACACCACCACTGTTTCAGGTTCAACTGCACCAGTTTTTCGGACCCTCCAGTCTAACTTTAACAGTTACTTATTTACCACATTTACTTTAGAAATTCTTACACACATTACATATTCAGCAAGAATAGTTCATTCCTGCCCCCTTTTCCTTTTCCTTTCTCTCCCTTCCTCACTCCCTGTCTCTCTTCCTTCTCACCTTCACTTCCTCCTACCTTCCTGCTTTTCTAACTTTCCCCCTTACATACAGAGTTCTGTATTTTCTCAATTGTTTCATTTGAATAAATGAAGCTAGTAGTAAGAATGCTCTCAGACTCTTCTTTCATTTAAAAAAAAAAAGAATAGGATAAATGGATTTTATCCAAGCAAAAGAAAGTAAAAAATACACAACCGTACCTAAGGGACTTTAAAGCCCCATGAACCACCATGCCACCCAAGACGTTAACAAGCTGGCATGTTTTGAGCATCAAAGATAGAGAGGAAACTGTGTTTACATGTTTGGCACAAAAACTAATGAGGAAAGTCAATTGGCCCTTTGTCTTGAGGGCCTGAAGCGCTGAGCTCAAATGTTTGGTTTCTTCATTGGCACTTGTTCAAGTAATCACTCGTGGCCTGACAAAGCCGCACTTGTGTTTTATTAGTGGCCATGCTGAACTCTCCCGCTTGGGCTGTGTTGTCTCTCAATAGAGGGCTGCAGCAGAGGGCACATTTATTTGAAAACACTAAATCAGAGCATAATGATCTTTGCTCAACCAGAGCAACCCAAAGAACAATGAAAAATGTTCAGGATACTGTTTCTTTTGTTTTGGAAGGAATGGGGCTGAGAAGAGCAGAAAGGTAAGACCAGCGCCTGTGGCTGAGTCATGTGGAAATGGTACTGACAACACAGGGTTTACAGAATAAATCCTTTCCCCTTCTAATCACGGGTGCTCCATTAGCATCTGACCCTGCCATATGTATCCCATGGCACAAGACACAGAGGGCTGGACTCAGCCTCAGGTTGGCAGGAAAAATCAGGGTGACCTAGAGGTCTTTTTTTTTTTCCTGAATTTCTAAGCTGCTGTGAAAGAATAATCATGTCACCATGCGAGAAAGCTGATTTTATCAATGCAAATATAGTTGGGCAGAAACAAAACTTTCCAAAGTAGGTCAAAGTGAAGTGTTTATAACTTGTCCCATTAGGCTGCGTCTTTATCCTTCTTCCTGCCTCCCTTGCTCTCATTGTACCTTATTGATTTCTTTTTCTTCCAGTTAGTGATAGAAATGCTTTGGACCATTCTGGATTTTTTTTTTTATCTGCACAACCGAACAAGTATCTAAACATTTGCGAATTTCAAAGTCCTAAACCAGAAATGAGGACTCCAAAATCTGGTGGCAAACAACACTTTAAGTGACAGTTTTGGCAGTTTTACCTACAGATCCAGTAAAAATAAAACCTAGAACAGTTTGTTCTTAAACTATTTCTAGTACCAGTTCTGTGAGGAAAGTACTGAACTACACATAATTAAATTTACTTTTTCTTTTTAAGTGACTGAAATTTTACATGTTCAAAATGAGAATTTGGGATAGGTTAAGATACATCCCTGCCTTTGCCAAATCCTTGAAGTTCTCTCTGGCTGTCTGCCTGGCATCAGATCTTTTTATGAAGGGTGTAAGTGTGCATTCCATGCATTCACTGCCACGGAAGAAGTCTAAGCAGTGCCTACGCTGAGAAAATGCTAAGTGAGACTTACTACTCAGAAAATCACATGGTGAGAAGCGGAAAGTTTAGAATACACAGAACTGATCCAACTCCAGTGTCTGATTTGTTGCCTCACAGGACCAATATGCACAATTTTTCTTTCCCACTTACCACTTCTATGTTTAGTTCTTAAAAGAAAGAATGCTTATCACAGAATAGCTTTCGTCTTACCATACTAACATGTATTATATAAGCCTCTCAAACTTCATTGCTCTTACAGAATCAAAAATATCAAGTTTACATGAGGGCCACGCAATTCCAAAATCCCGTTCTTGTTGTTAATATTATTTATTTTTGTGTAATAATCATGGTACGCCAGAAGCACAAATGACATGTTGGTGATGGTAGAAAAAATGAGCATGAGAGTGCACCCTAGGAAAAACAATCCTATGGGGGGGGGAGTTTCTTTCCTTTTTTTCCCCAAGGCTCTGGCCTTTGAAATCCATCTAAGGTGATGAGTCAAGTCTCATATGCAAAGTGCACAGCCTTCGCTGTCCAGGAATCTAATATGTTTAAATAGAATTGGCTTTTTATAAGTAAACCTTCGGATCCAGGGAGATGTAGTGTGAAGCGGTAACTCCCTGCCATCCTCTGCCCAGCCCCTCCCCGCCCCCAGCCTGTGCCCTCCACCCTTAAGGCACCCAATATTGCGTTTTTTCCCCGCAAGCTTCTGCTGAAAATGTCCTACACTGCAGCTCACATTTCCAGCTCTGTCTTCCAGATTACTGTGTCTGTAGCCAAGCGATGGGGGTGGGGATGGAAAAGAGGAACTCCGCGGCCATTAGCCATTTCTCCACGGAGGAGCTGCCCACAGCACAGAGCAGGAGGGATGCGCTTCCGTGGAGGAGGAGGCCTCCTCTATGTACACTCAGTCCCGATCTGGGGGACCTTTCTTATACAGGGCAGAAGAAGGGACTTAAGGGCATGTTGACCCGTCCTTCCCACTGCCACCTTCTGATCTTAAAATCTCACTGCCATTATGGTGTCTTAAGAGAAGATATTTTTCCTCATGTTAAAAATATACACCCTGACCATATAAACAATTTGTCATTATAATTCTCAGAGCATATTGTTGGAAATAATATTAACTAATAAGTGTATTCCAACTATAATGATATAAACCTTTTTTGCACATATTTTAACACATTCTAAATATATCAGTAATATTTAGAATGTCAAATATTCATAACTGGCATTATATATGTTATTATAATTGAGAGTATCATATATAAACATATTAGGCTTCAGAATTTATTCACCAAATAAACCTTACATATTAAGGCTCTTAAGTCGTGGAGTGACCTCACCAGATGCAGAAGCAAGACCAAGTCCAACAAAACAGAATAGTGACAGTAAGCAATGTCAGTTTGGCAGTGCAGCCCTTGCCTCATAGAATGAAGCAATGACTACATGCTTTAGTGTTCTCCAGTTGGCATAATCACCACCACAGCAGCCTAAGGACTTCCTGGGGATGATAAAAGTTAGGTCTATAGTATTAGGATAGTTATACGATGGCAATGGATTTGCACAATGTGTCAGGTGAGAATATATTCACCTGTCCAGAGAACGACAGGAGCAGAGGCAGAAACATTAGGAACAGGAAAGGCAAAGGGAGACAACCTTGAGGAATTTCCTTCTACAGGTGGAGTATTTTGTGAAAAATATTCAGATAGCAGAATTAGACAGCTTAGAGCTTAGCATAGAATTTAAGTAGTGCTATAAACCTGACATTAGTAATAAGACAGAAAACATTTTATTACTTCTCCCCAGATTTTGCAGTGGCATCAAGAATTATCTTACTTAAATACCGTTGTTTGTGTGTGGAATGCTTAGAGTTGTAGCAAAATAAAACCAGAAACTGATGCTGATCTGCAGACAGTAGACTGTGAAAGTCAAAGACATCTGGGAACCTTGCAAAGCAGTTACGTAGCCAGCTATCCCTGCAGAATGATGTTCACTTGCTTCTCCATCATATAGTGATACCAACGATGAGCAAATACGTCAAAACACTATGTGCTACTGAAACAGAGATCAAAGATGTTGGTAGCAGCAACACTTTTCAAGTAAAATTTATGAATTTTTTTTAGAAATTGTATTATCAACAGGTATTGACATCCAATAATTTCCCTCAACAGGTATTGGAACACTATTCAAAAATATTATTCTGTGGAAGTCTACTGGTTATGTCACATCACACACACACACACACACACACACACACACACACACACACACCATTCAATTAAAAAAATGTTCAAAAGAGTGCAGACTTTCTTATAAATAGTTGTTTGAAAATAGTTGCAAAAGTAGTAACATACCCTTCACATAAACATTTGGAAGTAATTAAATGCCGCTAACAGCTAAATTTGATGTGTTCGTGAATTGTCAGTTTTCTTAATAGAAATTCTAAAACTTTACAGAGATTTTTCTTAAACTTTAAACTCTGTAAGTAAGAATAAACAATATATTTTACTTTTTGAAATGGACGAGTGATAGAAATATTTATAATTTCCTTTTGATACATTTCCTAAGATCATTTTTCTTATTTTAGCATGATACTAAAATTGTAACAGTAAATTTCTCTCCATTGTATCTGACTTGTTATATTGCTTCCAACTCTTTTGAGCTGGTACATTTTTCAAGATCAACTCTTTTTAGCTCAAGAGACTGGTTTAGTAATTGTTTTCATTTTTGCCATTTATATCTTATTTTTAAATTGGAGTATACACTATTCTGGATATCATAATTTCTTTTCATGCATGTATTTTCTTTCTCACACAAAAATGGTTTGATTGCTGGGTTCAACATAAGGCAAAAGAGATGCTTAGCAAACGGCTTAGGATTTTGCCATATTGGTGTTTTAGTATAGGTACTGCCGAAGCGAGCACCACTTCAGTGTTTTAAACAAAAGCAAATATAGCTTTCCCATCAACCTAACTCATAGGAAAATACAAGTATTTCTGAAATCCTTCAAAGAAATCATTCCATGATCCTGCTCCGGGTTCTTAGAATCTGAAAATATGGCTTTAACATTGGTGAATCTCCCCTTTAAGAGCAGATGTGTTAATATAGGTCCTGATGACCTGATGCTGTTATCTCTTCATGGCACAGTTTTTTTGACCTTCAGAATTATTCATAAGCCTCAGACATAGCCCTATGTTTTAAGCATGTCTTTGAAGTCTTTGACTAGATTCAATGTTTACAAGGATTCTCTCTGCGTGAATTGGGTCATGTCGCTACAATCCAGTGTTCTCAAACCAAAGCTAATATAATTATACACATATATGATTCATCCTGGCTTTTCAAGACAAAAGAAGGATTTGATTCAGCATTTTAGGGATGGTTAAATACAGTAGTAATTTAACTTAATTTTTCTAGAATGATTTGCTCCAAATTATTTAATAAAATGTATCTTGGAAAACCATAAAGTCCTTACTGAAAATCCAAGAGGCCATTTGGGCATTTCAGTCATTTACATAGAAGACAGATTTTCCTGTCTCTAATTTTCAGCCTTTCTAAGGGTTCTACTGAGTGGTGAGATCATGCAAATGGACCAAAGCTCCAAACCAGGCTTCTGCAGGGAAAATCTGAGTCCTGCAAGTTCCATTAAGCTAGCTAATTTTCAGTCAAACAAGCTAATTTCCAGACAGATTCTTCTGATGTTTTCCCTCTGTTTGTAATTTGCATCATTAAATAGCTCGATGTTTCAAAGCAGCCACAGCTCTAAGGTCATGGGGCTTTGTGTTAAATAGCAACCACCTCGATTTGTGTGTGTGTGTGTGTGTGTGTGTGTGTGAGAGAAAGGAACAGAGAACAGCCGATCCTGCTGTAGTATGATTTCTTTTTCTTTTTCTTTTTTTTTTCTTAGTGGGAAGTGGCTCTTGTGGATCACAGAAATGTGCTTTGGTTCGGAGGACAGCTTTCTTCCATGTCTTTGTGCTCCAAAAAAAAGCAGCCTGGGATCACAGGTGTCCTTGATTATCAAGATTTTTTTTAATGGTGTCCCCCTCCTTTTCCTAAAACAGCAGGACATCTTCCTGACATGAATATCTCATTTTAAGTGGCACAAAATTCAAAAATCTTAAAGAGATATCCAAAATCTAAATTAAAAAAATATATAAGTTTCCATTGAACTTTAAAGGCTGAAAATGGTTCACAAATATTACTGGTACCATAAAAGAATTATATACAACATAGACTTGTAGACTCTTGCTGCCATTTTTTTTCCCGAGTGCATTTGAAAGGGCTGGTCCTACAACAACACTATGTCTAACACAGAGAAAGCAGAATAGTCTTTTCCCTTGCCTATACCTCTCCAGAATAAAATCATTACTCCCTGTTTTGCTGGTCAGAGGAATATGTACTTTGGTTTACTGGCATCCACAAGCACTGCTGACATTGGTGCTAATATTTAAAAAAAAATGTTTTTTAAAACCTGTTACTATAAGCCATTCATAGTAATGTGCCTTAATCAAATTATTCTTCCTATTCTGCAAGGGGAAGAAGGACCCTAAAAAACTCTTGAATTTGTGAGACCAATCCCATTGGCACAGATAGGGATTTTACTCTCAAGTGACAACATTCCTGTCCTGATATATGACCTAACGACTGTAAAGAGTCTTTGGAAATACCATGTTTTGTCATTGAATCTTCCTTACCAGATCTCACAGTCCTGGTCGTTGTATAGTTAAAGATGGCTCAGAAGAAAAACTGTCATCCTTAACAAAGAAACACAGTAAGATATTTGTCATGGAGAAAGGCCCAATTCAATTTGCAGGATCTCTAGATTTCTGTTTTGACTGGAGTTGTTTTCAGCATATTCTCTGCATGCTACCAAAAGTTAGAAAGTATGTTTTCATAGATGCTGCCATTTTTTGATAACTGCTCAGAACAATAAGCCTGGGAATTTATTTCCATGAAAATGTAGATCTTAAAATTTAGAAACATACAATGTAAAAAAAATATCTTTTATAATGACATTAAAACTTAGGAAAGCTTTTGCCAGTGCTAATGTGTACAGCACTTGTACCAAATTGTGTCCTTTCATTGATATCAGTTGATACTGTGAAAGGTAAATTTAAGAATTAGAAAATGTTTTATCTTTGGAAGGAGTGTGTTTGCCTATTTATTTATTTAACCATAGTTCACTAGTACCAATTCCTTTTTAAAAAAAGGAGTTCTTGTCCCTCTTGGATCTCTCAACAAACGCCTTACCCTTTCCATCACATCCCCTTTCCCTAATACAAAAGATTAGGTGGGTAGGTACTTATTCATAGATAGCACCACGCACTGAATTTAAAACATTTCATAAGCAAATAGTACATGGAATGAAAATGTGTCTCTTCTTTTTTCAAAATTATGTCATGTATCTCATTAAATTGTTTCATTTATTTTGGAAATCCAATTTGTTAAGGAAAAGACAATGTGCCATTGAAGATTTTCCAGTGACAGCAAAAGATCAAGAGGATCCACAAGTACAGTAAGTTGAAAGAAATAACAGACCCAGGTAATTATAGAGGCATGTAATAAATACTCAGATGCAAAGAGGCCTTTGTGATTAGCTTGGACATATTCTTTCGTTTCTTTGTTGCTCATATTATTCTGAGGATGTTGGGGAAAGAAGGGCGGTTATAGCTATCTATCTTCACTTGCCTGGTTAACTCCTGCAAAAGAACAGGAAAACTTCAGTTAAATAAGTAATGCAAGAAAAGTTCCTTGGTTTGCATCCCAAGGTGTGTAAATATGGAATACTTAATTAATATTATATCCTCTATTTTAAAAGACTCCCAAGATTTGAGTTATAGCAATTACCTTATAATAACCTAGAGGGGCTAAGTTTCTTAAGCAACCATAACTACTATTGGTTCTCAGGACAGTCCATAAGTGACAACTTCTCAAAGCAGAGCATAATACACATACAGGTAGGTCACAGTATGACAACACTTGCACTAGAAAAAATATTTTCATATGCCTTCTTGATTAAGTGCATGCGACTGAAATTAAAACAAATAAAAAAACATATTGACCGGATCATACAATTTATTATAGGTGCGATGGATGTGTTACTAGGGACGTTTAATTTGTCCATTGAAGTTAAGGTGAAGAGAATCATTAGGCTTTTAATTTTGCTCAAAAACAACAACAGCAAGAAACTAGTCAGTCTTCAAAAAGCACTCTTTTTTGGCCTCTACTCTATCAGGCTGCACAGAATTTTCAAAGCAGCACAATGTTGTAAAAAATGCCCTTTTAATCAGATTACCCTTGGCGACCGTCCCAAACTCAGGCTGAAGTGCAGTGCTTGTGGTTTCTCAACAGCTTACACTAAGCCTGCACCATGGAAATAATCTACTTTTAAAACCCAGGAAACAAATCGACTGCACTAAGGACATAAGTCGCTGTCATTAGGGAGTGATTAGGCTAAACATTTTTATACACTCTACTAGCGCACTTTCAAATTATATATGTCAGGCCGATAGGAAGAGAGCTACTTCAGGTGGGCATTCCAAACAATCTTGCGGGAAAGTTAATAAATCCAAAGGGACTACCATGGTAAGAGGAAGTAGTAAAAAGAGCTCTTACTTTAACCTTACCCTGATAATACGAAAGTCATAATTTTCGGGAACCAAAACTGGACACACAGGCAATTGGAGAAAGAATATATAAATATATAATATATATATAGAAGCATTTCAAAAATTAACACAGTTCATGCACTTATTATTTATTTTAGGCGAAGATGCTTTTAGTGTCACATACTTTACATAGAAAATTCTGTGGGAATTAAGAATAACAAATGTTCTGTAATTTATTATTATAGGCCGTATTGTTAACCATTTGTTAACGTGGTGGTAAGTGTGGGGACTTAGTCTCTCAGCATCACGTTATACTGTGGGATACTCTCAGAAACTACAATATGGTCTAAAAACAGCCACATGTCTATGTAGTATTCCCTGGTCCCCAGTGCTCCAGTAAAACAACCTTGGAATTGAAAGTTGACAATCTGTGGTATGTTCGTAGTTGCTGTTCTAGGATCTTTTAAAGTGTTCATACTCATTCATGAAATGCTCAGGATTCAATTTTGTTTGCTTGTTTTTAAATTTTGAGAAGTATAAGCAAAATATAAGAAACATGCACTCCTTTAATGAAGGAGCAGAATGTTTGCTCTCAGCTAGCAGAAATATTTTTTTTCTCAGGGGTTGAAAAAAAGATTGGATTTAAGATTGGGCTCTCCCACTGCCCCACAGCTCCGACTTGAGCTGTGTTTGATTTCTGTTTTGGACATTCTGCTGATAGTTTCATTTCTAATTTATGAAACATTTCATTAATCCTCAATCTGTCAGCGCTTTTTTGACAACAATGGAGACTGACAGACAAAAGATTAATATTTATTAAATACGTTACACTTTAGAAGTTTTTGAAATGCTCTTTTTTGTAAATCCCCACTTCACCTAATTTGAAACAAACTGTGCCGTTTCTGATTTTTCCCAGAAAGCAAGTAGACAACACAGTAAAGCAATTTTTAAATACCAAAATGTACAATATTGGCTCTAAGTGCTACATACAGAAAAAAAAAATCAAAATACAGCTGTCCTGGAGAATTGTTAGCGTTCACAATAAAAGCATTTCTTAGTCCAAGTATTTCAAGCATACATTTTTGTATGTTCTTCCTCCTCATCCTCCAGTCACCCCCCCTACACTTTTTCAATCTTATGAATAATTCATGATCTGATAAATATGCAATTTCAAAAAGTGCAGACAAGGCAGCACTGCATTAAAAAAAAAAAAAACAGAAGACGAGGAAGAAGAAGGGAAGAAAAGAGCATGCAATTTTTACACGCAAGTCCTGCGTTGCACTTTACGGATGACAGATTTTCTAGTATTCAAGCCCTATATTGTGTACCTCCTATGAGTGTCACTGCATTTCTGGTCAGGTACCTTGCTAGGCATGTTACAAACTGTTTGAAGAAGATTGTATTGCACAAAGCAGTAAACATTTAAAGGAATGAAGTTATCCCATGTTTTAGAGTCAGTGCTTTATCAACGGACTCTCTGGATAAATAATCTAAATTTTCACCCTTTCAAGTTAGAAGATCAGAGATGTGCCGATCTTGCATATCAGTTAATTCTCTAGTGACAGCACCATAAAGTTCTCGAGCTCCTAAGGCTTCTCCTAAACAGCAATCATTGATTTGAGATCATAAGAACATTCTTCAGAGGCCAATTTCACAAGCTCAGCAATAAACTCTTCTGCCTGAGCTTTGGAACAGGTAAAACCACCTATCTAAGAGCCGGTTTATAGAGCAAAGCGGAGGACCTCCATTTTGTGGGCTAATTGCTTGATTACCAGGCTGAAACAAAATGGAGGCGAGACCTTTTCAAAGCAGCTAGGAGCTGATATCAGAAGGAGATGGGAAACAGTATTAAAAGGGCAAAATGATTCCATAGAGAACCTTAAGCCTCTAATTAGATAAATATTAAAGATAACATAGTAAATACGCATTAAACTGAATTTATATACTACAGATACAGATAACAAGGATAAAAGCATTCATTGAAAGAGAGCTATTCTAGGTTAGTAATACTTAAGTTTAAAAAACAAACAAACAAACAAAAAGAAACGTGAATTCAGTGTGAAATGTAACCTTTCAAATGAACATTTAAATTGGAAAACACCATGGGTAAGAAACAGACCACAGCATTTAATTTGGACTGGCTAGTTGGAAGCCTATATTTACTGTACTATAATTTCAAATTTAATTAAGTCACACTGCTGATGCCAGTAGCATCAACACAGTAAAGATGATTAATTGCATGCGTAGATGAAATATAAACAATCCTAAAAGTAACATTAATGCAGAACCTTGTGCACGGAAACGGTATGATTGATTTAAGTGTATGTGCCTACCTGCATGTTTGCGACATGCCGGGATAGGGATGAGGGTCCTGCATTTGAATATAATCACTGTACCCAAAATATAACCTTTTACGGGTCATTATTTTTCTAAGACATGTGTTCAACCTCCCTGTTTCCTCTCCTCTTCATACCTCAACCCCCAACATGATTTGTTATCTTACAGCAGACTTTTCACACAATTTGCATTGTCATCTTATGGATTGGCTACTGGTACACAAACATGAGCTGACATCCTGCCATGGAGGGACTGGGCTGTCACAACAAGGCAGCTGGGCTGTTATATATTCACTTTGCTCCCATTGTCCTTCCATTCACAGCCGCGGTAGGACAAAGGGCCTGACAGAGCTAACCACGGATTGTCACCTTGATTTGTCCAGTCTAACAGATATGCAGGGATGAATTATATCCTCCTGCTTATGAACATAACACAGAAGCAAATACACTTGCAAACAGCATCTTCCAAAACATATTATCTCACAAACATCAAGCTTCTTCCTAGATGCTACATGCTGCCTTACTCAGTAGGTCGGGAAAAGAGGAAAGCAACTTAACAGTGAAGACACAAACGACTCTCTTCCAATAACACAGTGTATTTCCCGACTACCCATATTCTTGACATTAAAAACTAAATTCAGCCTGATGGGAAGATAGGGAATTTAAACTCTGCTTGCTTTCATATTCTCTTCAATGCATCAAAATGCATATTTATGTCATCTATTTTTCAAAAGAATAAGGTATGTGAAATGTAGTAAATACACACAAATCAATTGTCCTTCTGCAAAAATTACCAATTTTTCTTAAAATTGATAAGATGAATCGCTCCTTAAAATTGATCAAATGAATTGCTTCATCGCTTTCTATTAAAACTTCTCAAGAAACTCAAATCGTGTCTTGTATAAATTGTGCCAAATGTTAACTCTGTAAGTCTGAAAGCACCCAAAATACTTGGCTGCCAATAATACAATTCACTGGAAGATAAACATTTTTTAATGTCCCGTGTTTAATTTACTTCTTTATTGATAAGGTGTTTATGTGTCTTTGTGATCCAGACAGTTTGAATATCCACATACGCATAAATGAAGCAGCCTGGGTTTGGAGATTTTATGAAAAGATGTCATCAAAACCTGAGAAAAGGGCAAAACTGTTTTCTACCAGCTTTGTAAGTGAAAGTAAAGGAACACTCCTGCTACAGCAAAGAAAACACAAATCCCAAACCGATAACAACCAAATCTTTCTCGCTCTCATTTTCTCTCTCCCCCACTCACACACACACACACACACACACACACACACACACACACACACAACTTGCAATTTTTTCCCATTTTTATAGACAATGCTGCATGCTTTCTGATCTTTCAAAGACACAGTTTCATATTTAAGAACACCTTGAGCATCCCAATGTCACTGCAGTTGGTTTTATTATTTTTTCAATACTACCTAAATAAGTACATGCAGAACGCTTATTTCTGAGGAAAGCCCCGGGAAGCACTCTTTTAAAAAAAAATTATAAGATAGGGCTAATAGGAAGATGGTTCGTTTAAAATCAAAATATCACATTCTGCATCTAAGCACATATTTAAAGCAACCATGCTAAAATACATTCTATTTGGAAGACCTACTCATTTTGAATTTTAAATTATACCATTCTATTGTCTTCCACTTAATACATATGGATTTTGTTCACAAAGCAACACTTGATACCTAATGTGTTTAATGGTGATGGCACAAACCAACATGATACACATAGCTATAGACAATGTGTACAAAAAGAACATAAAACCCTACCCCATACCAGAAATGCAAATGTTACTTGATCAAAGGGCTGCACTTGCATAGTGAAGGATTCAGTAAAAATAAAACCTTTCCTTTAGGAGGAAGTCTAAGAAAATCCAGCATAGTTTGTTTCCAATAAATTTAGAAAAAATTTAAATGTATCAAAAAGTGCCATTTATTATTGTCCAAAGAAAATGGTCCAGATGTGCCTTTCCTCGGAATTCTATGCAGCCAGCCGTAAGAACTGTGCAACCGTTCACCTGATTGCAGCAGAATCGTGGCTTGATGGTGACAGAGGGTGACAGAAAGGGAACATTGGAAGTGCTATTATGCAGTTCACAGGGGAAAATTTCAGCACATTTCAGCTTTATCTAGTTATACTAGGTGGTTGTTTCGTGTGCCGTTTTGTTCTTTGACTAGTTGTGCACAACTTCCAATACCAAGATTCAACTTGTCCTCTGTAACCACCATTTCTAACACCCTGTGCTTGAAGATTACATCTTATCTGACAGATTTCCAACT
Organism: Ochotona curzoniae; assembly: GCF_017591425.1. NCBI lineage: Eukaryota > Metazoa > Chordata > Mammalia > Lagomorpha > Ochotonidae > Ochotona > Ochotona curzoniae. The sequence goes on along the minus strand of NW_024464939.1, from coordinate 24,718,704 downwards.
TGCTTTGGCATTTCAATCTGCTTTATAGTTGTAAATAAAATTCATGCATTAGTGCCTTCATGCACTTAGTCCTCTGAAAAAGATGTAATTCCACTTTATTTATTTTAATCATAAGATCTAAGAACATATTTCAGAACTTTACCCTAAGGTTTTCTCCCAATTGCTCGTAGTAATACTGGTACACTTTAAAGCTTGTGTGAAAATGTGATCTTGGGTTAGAATGGTCTCCTCAAAGGCTGTCATTTATGCTTTTATAGTATATCATGTAAACGTTATTTTCTTTAAAACATGAGGAGGCCCTTTTAAACATCATTCCAGAAATGGAGGCTGCTTGCAATTATTGTATAGTAAATATAAGTTAGCACTCTACATTAAAATGGAAGGGCATTTTGCAGTCATTAAAGACAGAAAAATGCATCAAAATAAAAAAATTAAAATAAACACTTAAAGCCCATCATTACCTTAAAAAATCAATAATTTTGTCTAAGGCAATGTAATGTCTTAAGGAATATCATGCAGGACACAAAATATTTATAAACATACAATTTTGTTCCAGAAAACAATCTTAACTGTCCATCTCCTTTCTGCATTACATGCTCAGCCCCTCTCTCGGAAGGTTCTTTTGAAACATAGATTAGGAGATTGTGGGGTGGGGGCAGACATCTAATCACTGCTCAGCATTGCCCTAAACTTTCATTACATTTAAGAGCAGAGCAAGCCGCATAGCTCTGCTGCCTGATATATTGTTGAGTGGGGCTTCTGAGGTTCTGTTTTCCGCACAGGGTCAAGACTGCTGACATGGGATTAATCAGCTACTCCTCCTAAACCATGAATCAGAACAATTGCTGTCAATTTCATATAGTACAACTGCCTGGAAATAGAGGAGTTGGAAAGAAAGAGAACATATCAGGAATGTAGAAAAGAAAATGTTAGTGAAGAGTTTTAACTTCAATTTGGGTATTGTGATTTGGCACTGTGACCAAATTACAATAGTGAAATTTATATGTCCAACCAAGTGATTTTGGACTCTCCTCGCCATGCAGATATCACTCTTGTTTCAATACCAACATTGGAAAAAAAAAAGTCATACTCATTTACCTTCTTTTGGTAGGTACCATTTATGCTCAAGTCCATATATAAACATGTCTGCTGACCCAGGGTTAAATTCAGGGTAGGATGGGCAAAATGCCTGCAGCTCTTCTGCATACATATTGCAAAGCCATCATTGCATCTAACCTCTCCGTGAATGTTTGCATTACAGAATCAGAAAATTCTAGGTGTAAATGTCTGTATAAGGGGAAACTGAAATCCTTCACTATTAGAGAGTGACAAGATTCTTTTTATATGAAAACACAGTCACATTAAAATGGCCCGTCTCCTAAGCAGGATTCTATTACTAGTGGTGAAAGGGAAAAGGATACCTTTTGATCACCGATTAGGAAAAGCACTATTTGCTGCTTTTTATAGCACTCAGGTAAAACTAAGAGCTATTTTTTTCCTTGGGAATGAAGTGTCACTTACAAAAGCTATTTCTGTTTGTTAGTACTAGAATTGGATATTTTCAAAAAAGCACGTGTTGAGATTGTCTGATTAATACAAAGCCAAGATATGCATGATTAGTAATTGTGCTATCAAAATAAAATATTATATTTAGGAATATGGAAATACAGGGATTCTTTTCAAAATAAAAACTTATTTTGAATTATTAAAGTCAGAATTCAATAGCAATTTTTTGCCTAGTTTTTAAGAATGATACAGAAGAGTCTTTTATGATTAGAAAATCTGAATTCTATATTAATGTATTTTTATAAAGAATGTGTTATTCAGAATATTGAGTATACAACATATAACTATATTCATAGTGTACAAGTAGTCCATTTATAAATGTTATAAATGTAATGATTTCTTATGTATCTGAAATCCTCTTTTGTATAAGTAATTTAAAGAAATAAATTTGTTAATAAATTTGTTTAGATACCTCATATCAATGTAATGTGTTCATAGCATATAATAAAATGTAAGAATGTCGAAACTGGTCATAAATTACACAAAAAATTAGAAGTGTGCTATGCATTTTATGTATACCCATATTGTATTTCACCTTCATTATATATGTAATATATAAACATGAGAAACATAGATTTAATGTTATTAAAAACATAATACAGGACTTGTAGTTTAAAATCAATGGAATAATTTTTCTATAAATATAATTAAGAGAAAAAGTAGATTTTAACTTTTATATGAAGCAGCAAATATTCATTTTTATAACAAAGATGCACTCATCATTTTATTGCAATTATTTTGTGTATCTGCATTTAATTAACAAGAAGTTTCAAATGACGCAAGAAGAAAAGAAGTGTCTATAAGCACTTATACATCGTATTTGTTCTTCTAAAGTACCTGCGTCAAAATCTGAAGATATTATTGGGAAAAAATGTGTAGCTATTACTCAGAAATGTTTAAAATGTTTTACTTCTATACTTATTCATCCAAATAGTACAGGATTCAGACTTAAAACTAGCTTATTGCTTTAATAAAAAATAAATTTACAAGGTTTTCAAAAAATGTAAAAATTAGGTAAACAAAAATAAGTCTTACAAAGTACTTAGAAGAAAAATTGTTTTGGGAGGCAGGCTGGTTTATTTTTATCCAGTGGATAAAAGATTAATGCACTTTATTATTGATGAAATATTTGATTATAAAATAACTGGTTATTGTGTAATTTAAAATGACTGCTTGGCAGTTCTCTGACAATGATTTATATGGTGTTTGATAAAATTACTGCCAAGTTTTAAAATTGCACAAAACAGTATAAATAATTTGTAAAAGCCTATCTAGAATTTTAATCCTTTTTCTTTCATTAATGATTTTTACATGAGTAGAAGCAATAAAAATATTTCTAGAGTTTCTCATATGAATCTAGAATAAAGATACAATTGTTTAACATTTTTAGGACTTACTCTAATTTGGAACATTAGGGCTATTAGTGTTATTTCCAATGAAACTCCATATTATTAATACTAGTGCCTGACTGCTCAAATGAAATTGTGTGTGAACTGATATGTATATCAAATTATATGTCAAATAAAATGCATTACATGTATTTTAAGGATTTGTTACAGATGCTTAACGATAAAAAACACACAACCCGAATGTCATTAAAATAGAATAAGCAAATACACTTAAAGAAGACATTTAAGGTTTTGTGCTCTACCTACATACAATTGAAAGTCAAACTGATGCAGCCAGACAGAAGAGCTCCTAGCAGGGTCAGAGGAATTGAATGCAGGAAAAAGGAAGAGGGGCCTTGATAACCTTTTTTAGCAAGGCAACTGAGTCATTGATGTGACTTCCACTTTTCTGCCTGGACACTGAGATCAAAGCCACACTCAGCCTCTGGACTCTTGCTGACTTGTCCTCAATTATAGATGACCTTTAGGCAATGAAAGAAAAAGAAATATTTTTTTTTAGTATTAAATGGCACAAAATTAGTATTTTTGAATTGCTGAGTACACATGTACAGTTTTTACCTGCCTTTTTACCATTTTTCCATTAATATTTTATCTAATTCCTATCCAGAGTTTGGGAACAGTCTTTTATATTATTGGGTGTATCTTTAAACAGCATAATCAATATCCTGTTAAAATTCTTTCAGAATCAAGATGTATGATAATGTTTTATGTAATTTTTTCTATATAAAAGTAATGCATACAAAATCTGCATTTTCTAATCATATCCAAGTTTTGCAGCTATAGGAATAGGTGTTTGTATTTCAAAAACATCTCACAAAATAATTGCCTACCAAAAATTTGATATCTCACAATAATAGGTTATAGCCTATATCATTTTAAAATAAATCTCTGCTAACAAAGGCTTTAGTATGTTTAAATAATTCTGAAAAAGACTTTTTTTATTTTAAAAAATATTTTTATATATTTTTAAAAATAAGTAATACAAATAAATTTTGTAAACTCCACACAAAATAAATAGAAATATCACATGATAATAAGAATATTAGGAAGCAAGGATTTTAAAATATTAATTCAGGTAAGGCGACATTTACTTAATAGAATTTTCCTTATAATTAGACGCTTACTCTAAGTAGATTCTAAGTCACAAAATTAGTTTATTCAAGTCATTGTTTAAATCTTCTAAAAAAATGTATAATTTTGATATTTAAAACAAAAAAATGATTCATGTTTGTCTTGTCTATAACCAGATAAATATAATCTAAGTCATGAGAATCATTTTATTTTTGTTAAAAGAAGAAATATTTTTGATCATTTCTTTTCTCTTTGATTTATTATGTAAGATATGAAAAATTGGGAAAATGTGGAACATAAGTTATCTACAATACCAGCAATTAGACAATACTGAAAATGTTTCTGAATACTTCCTCCCAGTCATTTTTCCTCCTGAGATTTTGCATTGTATAAAAATTACTATCATAAACCACATAATTTGATGCCTTCCATGATTGTCCTGATGTACTCAATTAGGATTTCCTACACAACAGCAACCTCTTTGCAAACAAAACTGACAAGACACCATCATCTGCCATCAAAAAAAGGAAATTTTTAGTGGAAAGATATTATGATGAATAATTTTATCAAGACAATGATTATCCTAAGTTGTTTTTCTTTTCTTATCTTGCTTTAATAGTTTTTGGTTAGAAATCTGTGGGCTATTTGGAACAAAAGATAAAAATAAAATAGTCTTGAGTTTTTGTGAAAATGTTGCTCAGATAAATAGCTCAGTTTTAAACATGTGTCTTGCCAAAGACTTGCAAATCATTCCTCTTTTAGGGGCAGGTGAGAAGGGGCTGGAATGAGAATAGCTGAGAGGTGCTAACCCAAAGCTTACAGGAAGAAGTCTGTAGGTCAGAGGAGGTAACGCTGTACCCAGAGCCTGCCACAGATGTGCAAGTAAAAAGACACAGAGTTATGAATTCCATGCTTGTTTTAGACAACCTTGTTTTTCTGTGCTGAGGTGACAGTAATGCATGTGACACACAGACATTCACCTTAAAATGTGTTACCCAGAATCAAAGTCATCAGGACCGCTAAGTGGAATAATGAGTGAACTGTACAAAGAAGAATATAAATGGGTAGGATGTAGTGGAAGGTTGCAGGTGGCAGAAATATCTTCTCTATCCAGTTTCTCACTACCAGAAAATTTCCCCTGAAGAAATCTGTTGTCCCATTTTTATTTTTTTATTTTTTATTAGTAGTAATTTGAAGATATTTAGGAAAGTCTTACTAAAAACTGACAAAATCAGCAGCATAGCTCAGAAAGGTGGTTCTGATATACGGTTAAACATTTTTTTTCCTACTAACTTATGGGAACGGTCTGATTCTAAAGATCAGGTGGTATATCCTGAAATATTTGTGATTATAAATTTTACAGTTATGGTGCTTTTTGAATAGAATTTAACTGTTATTTGGCTTAACTGATGATACTACATATGTTGGAAGACATATATTAGGGATATGTGTGCACACGTGTATGTGTATTAAAGAATGATGGGTAGGCACAAAAGATTTATACCTAACAAGAGGTAGAAATGACAACAGATGCAAGAAATATTTTAAATAACCCATAGGCATCTCTGAAGCTTTGATGACCAGTGTCACATGTTTTCTCTCATATTTAAACCATAAGAGTCCTGATTCCATTGCTCCAAATAGCCCAAATGCAATGATATTGTCACAGTAAGTATTTAACTGTGGTCTTAACTTGTTGGGGTTCAGGCTCAAAGAAAACTTTTTAGGATATATTTCTGAATATGTTTACAAAGGGCAATACAGTTGACATACACTGTCCTAAGTGTGCTTTTTCAGCTGTGCTGTTTATGTCAATACAAAAAAGTGTCATCTAATTCCAATCCACTAGGAGAATTTCACACGTGTTTACTTATTTAGAGTTGTACTTGATAACAGTTTACTCCAGGCAGAGAAAGGATAATGAATGGAATCACAAAAGGAGGGATCAGAGCTGGAATATCTGTTTTGCTATGACGCTCATTTTGTGAGGTTACAAAAGTGCTCATTTTGCAGTTAACAACAAAAAAAAATAGTCTCCATTTTTTTTTGCCCCCAGAAAAAATATCAGTCTGCAGCATGAACATGACTAGACTTGAAGCAAAGTGAAAACTAAAGATGTTCCTTTGTGAATTCCTTGGGGATGTAAAGGTATATTGGGTTTCTCCAATTTATTTTGAACCAGGATGTTAAATTTTGTTTTGTGTATAATTTAATTATCTTCTATGTCAATGAAATAACAGTATTTCAAGGTGTTTCCACATTCCCTTTGTTTTTATATCTACTATTATAGAATGATAGAAATCTTCAAAATATTAGTTTTCGCATAAAAGGTTAATTCTTCTAAAAAAGAGCATTTTTTTCCTTAAAAAGACAGTTCACATGCAAGTTTAAGATTTCTAGCTTAAAGTATTAAATATACGCAATCATCTTAAACTTTTCTGTAAATACTCACTTTCATTTAGCCCCTTCCTTCTAAGATGAGGTAAACAATTCTACTGGTAGATTTCATTAATGCACCAAGCATTGAATCCTGAGTATATTACAAAAATTATATATTTGTAAAACAGAAAATGTGAGATTATAAAATAATAAAGTCAGTGCAACAAATAAACTGAATTCATATTTCAAATAAATGCTTATTGTCCAGGGGTATCTCCTCCAATATGTTTCTTCATTTGATTTGATGACTTTTCTTCTTAACATGGCCTGTGACTGGAACCAGTGCTGTCACATCACATATTATACATCTGCCTTCATTACTGCCATCCCTTATGGATGCTGGCTCAAGTCCAAGCTGTTCCACTTCTGATCAAACTCACTGTTCATGCACCTGGGAAAGAAGCAGATAATGGCCAAAGTGCATGGACACCTGTGACCACATGAGAGACCCAGAAGAAGCTCCTGGATTCAGGCAGGCCCATCTCTGGCTATTGCTGTCATTTGGGAAGTGAACCAGCAGATGAAAATCCTGCAGTGTCTCTCTGTCTCTCCTTCTCTCTGTAACTATGCCTTCTAAATAAAAATAATCTTCAAAAAATTATTTTTAAATGGCCTATTACTTCCATAAAATCCAGCTATCCTGCTACCGATATATATCCAAGGGAAAAGAAATAAATACATAGAGGAAACATTTGTACTCTCAAATAATAAAATATGTTTATTGGTACAAGTATGAGTAGATCTAGAAGTCATTATGTTAGGAGAAAACAAAACAAAGACTGACACAAAAATATAGATACTACGTGATCCATTTATACAGGAATCTCAAAAAATAGATACCATCTCTTAAAACTTTATTATAATGGTGGCTACCAGAGACAGGGGTGGGGGAGGTGGATTGGCTTTCTTAAGAAACACTTGCACCCTGTGAGGCCAATTAGCATGTGTTGACAGAGTTTCTGATATCATTCAGTCCCAACAGTGGTGAATACGTAAATAGTCTATCTTGTATGGGAAAGGAGAGAGGAAAGTAAGAAAAGAAAGTTTACAAGATAATGTGACCATGTCTTCAGGCATGACTTGTGTACAGATCCAAAGCTATTGGAAAAGAACTCCAAACATGGATTTAAGAAAGACAGAAGTGTTGGTGAATGGTGAATGTATGTATGCCTGCAGAAGGACATTTTTTTATCTGGATACTGGCATACCAATATGCTAATTTTAAATTATTCCATGGTAATCTTTTGCTGTCTTTACTGCATTTACTTCTTGAAAGAGAGAAACAAATTGGTAAGCAATGTAACTAGAAACTGAAGCAAGAGCAACTTGTAGCCTAGAATGCAGAGTTGACTGTTTTGTCTGAAGTTCTGCCTTTTTTAAAGTAGAAACTTTTCACACTTGGTTCCAACGCAGTAGGGTTTACCTGTAGAGTACTTTATTTGGTTATTTTCTCCATTAGTCACACAAGAAAATCAATCTTAGTACCTAGCATTACATTTTGAAACCATCCCAAATGGTATTATCCAGTTCAAATCACTCAATCTGTGTATTAGAGTAGGCTTTGAATAAATTCTTATCATTTCTGAAGCCAAAATAATTCCAAACGTACAAAAAGGTTTTTACCCTCTTACTTAGAAGAATGTACCACAAGTTGAAAAATATTTTCAAAAATATCTTACAGTAATATTTGTACTAATTCATATCCATTGTTTTAAGATGATTATTTAAAATGGATAGCATTCAAACATTCCAATTTCCCATGTGCCCATTTAAAATATCTTTATGAAATTTTAATTCCTTATGCCTCTTCATTGCAAAATACATAAGATTTGAAATATAATGAATATAAGCCAAAGTGCTCAATTTGTGTCCTCTGAATAGTCTCTTATTTAAAACTTGAAACCAATTCAGAATAAAAGGTGAATAAAATGTCAAACGGAATCATTCTATAATGTAGTATTTTGTCAACTCCAACCTAAAAATTTAGGAAGATGAACTGTTAAGATACACATTTTGGTAAAAATACCCATTTTTGATGAAAAAAAAATATTTGGCTGTAAAGAAAGAACAGCATAGGATCATATCTGACTAAAGCACCAGGAAAATAATTAAATAAACATTTGTGTATAGGTTTGAATATTTTAAAAGACACATATATTCAGCTATTTAATATATCCTTTTGCTCTTTTTATTCACTTAATGAAGTCTGCAATTTTTTTGGAGTACTTATAAAGTTGCTATGAAATTTTGTAGCTTGCAGATATTCTTTCATTCATCATTCCTAATCCTTTTGAGCCATTTCTGCTATATTTAGACTGCAAGAATTTTCTGAACAACTCATGCAGACATTTTTCATCCAACTCATATTTCCCATTCAGCGAGCATGATCACACAAAATTATGAAATAGGATTGATCAATAGGTTATTTTCAGAGTTAGAAGGGAGTTAGTAGTCATTTTGTTTCATGGCATATTCTGAGTGTGAGGAAACCAAGGCCAGATGTGTCAATGGCACGCCATGGCATCAATAGATTATAAAGGTCAGACAGGCATAGGAGGGTACATACTCTGCTCCCTGGGCAGTTGGAAAGAACATAAGTTTGTCGTTGATTTGTATTTAGCTGATCCAACACTTGTTATTACCTGCAGAGAACTTGAATTTATTTAAACCTTTTTTTTTTCTAAGAAAAGATACATTTTTTCCCAAGAGATTGAAAAAGAAAATCAAGATTAGAGTCTGTCAGACTTTATATGTGCCAAACTGGGAATGAGTGAGAACTTTCCCTAGGCAGTTAATGTTTCTTTGCAGTTAGTACTGGGAATGGTCAGAAGAAAGCGTGCTTGAGCTCTTGTTCTGTAACACTGCCAGTAAGGCACAAGGTTACTGCCATCAGTGAGTGAGGCTGCCACCGACATAAGCTTAACAGTAAATCCATGAAGGAAATCATGGGGCATTTCACCATGTTCGTTGTGTTCCTTGTTATTTAGAATTCTGTTTATGCTTCTAACATTAGTATAGATTTTCTTTAATGAATGTTTTATGACAGAAGGAGAGTGAGATACGCTATGTGAATTGCTTAGATATAAGTTCATTAAATTAAGCAGTTCTGATTTACCATGAAGCCTTTTCTGTTTGATGTTACCTTGAGGTTTTCAGATAATGTCCACGAAATACATGTGTGACCTGCAAGGACCATCTTTCTAATCAAAATCATTTACTGTTAACAGTTGCCTGAAAGTTTTTTTTTTATCTACAAATTTAGCTATTCCACAATTTCTATTCATGCACTTAGCTAAAACCATTTTATTCTCTGCACACTCAACAACTCTTGTCAATATATATGCACACATGTATAGCTTATAATCCATTTTCTAAGATTTATATGATAAGGAAGAGAGCCTTTCCCTTACAGTTGTCAAATAAGTCATTGCAGTAAAGAAAGACTTCCAAAACTTCCTTATGCAGCACCAAAGGGAAAATACCACCCCTTTAATAATGATTGTATTGAATAATAGGTCTCAAATTAGGTACTTCAGAAAGAACATGCTGCAACAAATAGCAAATATTCAATCCAGACATTGCCTGGAGGCTTTGGACATATCTATCACAGGAATAATAGAATAAAGTATTTCTGTAAGGTGAGAGAAATCAAAAGCTCTCAGGCACTTTTCATAAGAAATATTTAAATAGCCAATTCTTAATACAAATATTTGTTACTAGCCATCACAACAAGCTGGGTACATTCCATATCTTATTAGTACCCAGTCAATCACAGCTTGCTTTCTCTATATCAACTCTGGCACACAGATAATAGAGATAAAATGTTTATTTCCCACATTACTAGGCAATTATAAATATTTCAGCAAAAATAAAATCTAATGGAATAATTCAAGATGCAAATATCATTGTTTAATAAGCTAATGCTGATGTTACGAAATGATCCTCACTTGGTTGTCCTGTATAGAAAAAAAAAAAAAGTACCAGAATAAGATATGCACTAGCTTTTTAAAAAGCTTCTAGACTAACACTATGCTACCTACCAATGCCGTGGGTCCTTCTTTATATGGAAAATATTCACAGTAATGCTATATATTGCACATGACTGCTACCAACAAAAGTTCTTATTTTAATTTTGGAATATTTTAACCATAGTACTTAGGAGTTACAAAGCTACTCATTTGTCATACCACTTGGCATCTACTATGCTCTGGGACAATTTTCCTGATTTAGTATTTGAAGGCATTTTTTTTAATTACTTGGAATGCTGGAATTTAAGGATTTGTAACAACTAATATGAAAGTAGAGATTAACTAAAGGTAATGGCTTATCTCAAAAATAATAATAAAAAAATATAGTCACAGAATCATGGAACCAGAATAAGGTTTTGAACATTATAAAGCCAACCATATTACATTAAGGTTAAAAAAACAAAACAAGGGTCCTGCATGATAGCATAGCGGTTTAAAGTCCTCGCCTTGCACGCACCGGGATCCCATATGGGCGCCAGTTCTAATCCAGGCAGCCCACTTCCTATCCTGCTCCCTGCCTGTGACTTGAGAAAGCAGTCGAGGACAGCCCAAAGCCTTGGGACCCTGTACCCACACGGAAGACCTGGAAGAGCTCCTGGCTCCTGGCTTCAGATTGACTCAGCTCCAGCCCTTGCAGCCTCTCGAGGAGTGAACCATCAGATGGAAGATCTTCCTCTCTGTCTCTCCTTTCTGTATATTCGCCTTTCCAATAAAAAAATAAATAAAAATCTTAAAAAAAAAAAGAAACACGCACAAGTGAAATCAGTTTACTTGAATTTAAGTGAATGTTTTCAATGGAACCAAGACCAGTGTCAAGGCCACACAGCACACCATTGATGTCCTGTCCTTTATAAGTGTTACACTTCCATTTGTTTGTATTTACAGTTCTCCCTCATTTTGCAGAAATGTTTGGGAGTCATCTCAGAAGTCTCTGTACCTGCTTTTCCTTCAGCAGGGTCTTCTTTGTCTTCTATTTCCACAGATGAAGTTTAGTTATCTTACTGTCTATAGTCACTGCTTTCATCTTCTTGCCTTTTTTTTGTATTTTCTTTGGTTTTTTATATTTTATAAAAGAAATGAAGAATTGTTGAAATATGTAGATTTTTAAGACTTTTCTGCACAGAAGAAAAAAATCAAGATATTTTAAATCAAAAATATTTATTCAACTTCTAACAAATGAAGCTGAGAGAACATAATTCCCCAGCATCAGAGAAAGTGTACAGTTGGGTGGAAACTTGGGGATAGAATGCTTTCTAAGAGTTATGGTTGAATTTCAATGGATGATTCTGTTGGAACAGAATTCTCTTCCTATTTTGGTAAAAAATCATGAGAAATGTAGAGACCGAAAAATTATTATAAACATTAAATGTAAAAAATGGACAGATGCAAACAATATGTTTGTGTCAACTCAATATTTCAGATAGTTCTGGTGAGCAACACATACATATTGTATATTTTCTATGTACTGAATGTGAATATTTCACATGTCAATCATTGAATTTACAAAGCTCATAATTTTTCTAAGAAAAACCAACACATTAAATTTTATTCCAAATTTGAAGTATTATTCTAAAGTATAAAAGCACAAATGTGGTCCAACCTGGTTCCTGGCAGCTTAAGTCCTTGTCTTGTACAAACCAAGATTCCATATGAGTGCTGGTTCTAATCCTGGCAGTCATGCTTCCCATCCAGTTCCCTGCTTGTGGCCTGGGAGGCAGTTGAGGACAGCCCAAAGCCTTGGGATCCTGCACCTGTGTGGGAGACCTGGAGGCAGTGCCTGACAGTTTCAGATGGGCGCAGCTATGGCTGTTGTGGCCGCTTGGGGAGTGAATCATCAGGCAGAAGATCTTCCTTTCTGTCTCTCCTCCTCCTCTCCCTCTCTCTGTCTAAGTATATATGCTGTATATATACATATATATATGCGAAGTATATATGCTGTATATATTTTTATTGCGAAGTATATATATAGTTATATTATATATAAGTATATACTATACTATACTATAAGCATATACTATACTATATATATATACTGTATATACTTATATATATAACTATATATATACTTCACAATAAAAATAAATAAATCTTTTTTCAAAAGCACCAATGTTTCACTTACTGTGCAAGTATCAAAAAGAGGAAAAGTCCAGATGGTAATATTGAAATGAGGAAGAAACCAAATAGTACTTGTTCATCTCAGCATTGGTTGTTTTCAAATGAGAACCCAACTTCTGGGACATATTCAAAGTGATAAAGACCCTGATTTAAAATTTGCTAGTTTTTGGAGTTCATATATTTAATAAATTTAGTTGCTCATTAGCATAACACCCTCAGTATACCATAAGACACTTAAGTCAAATATTTTACACATGAACATAAATATTAATATATTAATATATATAAAATGCAGGACATGAACTTGTAAGACTGTTACAAAAATTCAAAAGCAAGGGGGTTGATATGACACAGTGGGTTAAGTTAATGCCTGCTCCTCCAGCATGCCTTATCAGAGTCCATGTTTGAATCCAAGCTTTTCTGCTTCATATTCAGCTTTTTCCTAACATGCCTGTGAAGGTTTCAGGAAGATGTGGGAGATTGCAATTGAGCTATCTGCTCCTGGCTTCAATATTGCCCAGGTCTGCCTTCTGAAGAAATTATAACAGTGAACCAAGAAAAGCTCGCTCGCTCTTGCTCTCTCTCTCTTTTGTGCTGGGCCCTGTACTTGCTAGCACATAGAAGAATCTCGTTTGAGAACACCTCAGACAAAGTTTCTTTGGAGATCTCCCCAATTGAAATGCCGGACTCAGAACCCTAACCAAGAAAAGAGAAGACAGAACAGGTCAACCAACCATCTCAGCTATATCTTGGCAAAGAAATACGGGGCAAACAGAGACTCTATGATGGACTATGTCAATCCATGGATTCTTCAAAGACCTCATAGTGCTTGGAGTGGCAAGATTGGCAGCGATTCATAACTGGTGAAATATAAAAACCACTTGAGCAAGAACCCCAAAGCACACCCTACATCCGGGACCTGAGGAGGGTGGGAAATTGGGTGGGCCTTCTCCCTTAATACCCACCTTTAAACATGAAGGAAACAATAAAAAAAAAAAAACAGAGAAAAAAAAGTAAATACAGCTTTAATAAAAGGAGATTCTGGGAATTGTAAAGCAAAGTAAGGTGCTACTGCAATGTTGGTATCCAATAAGGGTACCATTTTGTTTCCTGACTGTTCCATTTCCAATCCAGCTCCTGGTTAATGAACTTAGGAAAGTAGCACAAAATGTGCAGTGTTTGGGCCACTAACACCTAAAAGGGAAACCCAGAAGATTCTGGCTCCTATCTTCAGCTTGCCGAAGCCTTACCATTGTGTCCATTAGTAAATTAGCAGACTGAAGACATTTCTCTGTCTTTCTGTCTCTCCCTCTCTCTGTATAACTTTACTTTTCGAACAACAGACAATAAATAAATGTTTTTAAAGATTCTAACACCTGCGGTTTGAACAAAATCTGGCTTTCCAAATGCACGCCAATGCTTAAACTTCAAAATCTTCGTAGTTAGTACATTGGTGTTAATAATTAATGGGTTACGTCTAATTATGGCTGTGAAAGGTAACCTACTCATGGGTCATTAGGTTACTGGGGGCTTCCTTGTAAACATAGCTTTAACAGAGAATTGGTTGGGTAAGCAGTGTGTTGTCTGTTTCTCTGTGTCTTGGCTCCCTGTGTAATCCTCCCCGGGTACCTACTCCACCATAAACTGCCCTCATCAACAGCCAAATCAATTAGGTCAGTGATCTTGGATTCTAAAGCTCCAAATCTGCAATTATAAATAAATCTTTTCGCAAGAATCTCCTTTCATGTGTTTATTATGTAGCAACACAAAGTTGATGAATACACTGATCTAAAAGTACAGGTAGTAAAGCATAGGCAGCCAAGGAGCACTCAGAAACAGAGCTTGAGGCCCCTCGTATCTAGCATTCCCCTTTGGGGAAGCAGAAATAGTTTAGTGGGATTATTTCTTCATTTCCAAAGGCATACAAGGGTTGGACACCCAATCCTTAATGTGCAATAAAATGAAATGGCAATTTTCCAAGAGCTGTGAGACTGCAGCTAATTAGCACATTAATTTATATAAATAAAATTCTCTCTGCTGTTTCCCAGTGCTCTGCCTGAGAAATGCTACAAGATGAATGAACATGACAAATCACAGTGAAATTTACAGGCTTTTTAAAAAAGGATACAGAAATATTCCCTTGACCTTATTCCAACATTTCTGTCCCTATTTCAACAATGCCGTTCTAGCAATGAACCCCTACATGTCTATCTTTTATTTTGCCAAACTTAAATTCTAATGACACTGCTACAAAGAGAAAAAGCATTTCTCTATCCTGAGACTACTGGCTCTAAGATCCAAAACACCAATTTTGGAGGAGGTTCCTTTGCTCTTTCAGGCACTTTTAAGCTTATGTCATGCTTTTCCTAACCAACACTTGTTCAATTTTTAAAATATTTCTTCTTACATATGAAGTATTTTCTTCAGTCATTTTAATTTTAATAAGTTGTATGCTTAGCCTTTATAAAAATGAATAAACAAATACTCTGAAGGCCAAGTATAAGATTCAAATAAAACTGTTCCTTGAATATAAAAACAACATCCTAATTTAAATCAGAGAAAGAGTGAGTGTGTGTGTTATATGTGTACACACTTATTTTTATATGGGTACATAAATATTGTTGACGTAGCCCCATGGCCTAAAACAAATGAACCTTAACAGGTAATCCTGCATATAATCTGCTACTACTAAATAGAAAGGTCAATTTGATAAAAAATAAAATAGAACAAAAAGTTGAAACAAATGTACCTCACATAGTAAATACCAGTAAGTTGAGAAAATGAGGTGTGAAAACTTTAGCCTAGTAGCTAAAGTCCTAGCCTTGCATGCTTCAAGATCCTATACGGGTGCTAGTTCATGCCTCAGCAGCTCCATGTCCCAAGCAACTCTGTGCTTGCAGCTTGAGAAAGCAGTTAAGGATGGCCCAAATCCTTGGAACCCTGCACCCATGTGAGAGACCTGGAAGAAGCTCCTGGCTTTGGATAGGTTCAACTCTGGCCATTTTTTTAAATTCCATGGCAGAACCAAAAAAAAAAATCTAAAAAAAAAGAAAAGGCAAGAGGGTGGGGGAGGGAATTATGTCTTTCTGTAAACAAACAAACAAAACAAGTTAATTTCATTCATATGAAACAAATTCATAATGATGATCAGAGAAGGAAAGGGATAAGCAAGTATCACTGAAAATTATACAAAAATTTTAAGCCCATTTTGACAGACATGACAGTTTAGGATGAATCCTGTTTGCAGTGGGTACAGCATCTACACCCAACCACCAGCCTTTCCCTTGGACCTTCATTCGGAACTCATGTAAAAGGCTGACCTGAGCTGTGGGAGGCTACGATCAACGTAAGCAATCCCAACCTCAACAGAAAAGAAGGCTGCCATAGACAGGAGGGAACAGCATCTCTGAGAGGTAACCTACTGATCCTAATACAGGCACATCTGAGATCAAGACTAGACAATGGGAAGAAATTCCGCATAGAAACCTCAGGCCTTCACCATATGTGCTACTTCAGCCTTCCAAAACTGATAGAAGGGGTGGAAAAAGTACAGGACTCTGTGGGCAGGACTGAGGAAGAGACTATCCATCACTACACCCAGAGGGAAGCTTGCTCTGACCTAGTCCTTAGCACAGTGAGATATCCAGTCTCTGTGTTTCCAGAAAGCTGGTCCTGCTGTGGTGAAGACACTGGTGAATTGAGTTAAATAAAGTGACCACCCTGGTTCAGTCTCTAGTTTGATGATGTCAGAGCAAAGGCTGGCTGTTACATCTTTCTGGGTTTTACTATCATTTAATTTTGTCTCTATGATTATGTATTAAAATTTTATTTACTTATTATTCAGAAAGCAGAGTTATAAAAAAGCAAAAGAAGTGAAGAAAGGGAGCAATTGTGACATGGAGAGGGAGAGAGACAAAGAAAGTAATCTTTTCTGGTTGTTCCACTTCCGCTTCCCAATTGGCTGAAACAACCAGGACTGCACCAGCTCAAAACCAGAAACAGTGGACTTCTTATGAGTCTTCCAAGTAGATGACAGGGCAAAAGGACTTGGACCTTATTCCATGGCTTTCTCAATTACTGTAACGGGAAACTGGACTGGAGGTAGAGCTGCCAGGCCACAAACCGTCACCCATGTGTGATGCTCACATTACAACAGGCATCAGCTTAACTCACTGTGCCAAAAATCAACTGTCTACTATTCTCTAAACACAATATCTTGTATGAGAAAACTATAACATACTTAACAATTGAAGAAGTGCGGCACTTCATGAAATAGCCTGGAAATGACTTGGGCACTGGAATGATCAGGCTTCAGAATAATAATGATAAATGTGCTAACTGATATCTAAAAAAGACGATGTAACTAATTAGATTAATTTCAGCAATTTGAAACATCATTGAAAAACAAAAGGCTGAATGAGAAATGTAACTGAATGTTACAACATTAGAATGAAAGAATCAATTTGATTAGTTTATCAATATATTGGAAATAGAAAGTTAAAGATAAAATAGAATACAGATACAAAGATAAAAATAGAAAGATAAAGTACAAAGATATGCAATACAATCATTGCTTACTACAATTATACAAAGATAAAATAAAATATAGAACAGAGGACCTGAGACATATGGAATGAGAGAAAACAAAGTGATGTGAATAATTGGAGAGACAGAAAGAAAGAAGGATATAGCTATTTAGGAAGTGTATTTGAAGAGACAGCTTAACAAGAATTTGCCAAAGTTGATGAAATGCATCTACCACAATCCACAACAAATAAATCCACCTCAGTGCCTGAAAGAGAATAGAAACCAAGAAAGTACATCAAGATATATCATAGCATAAATACCTGCTCCCAGTCAAAAATAAACATCAACTTAAATAACACATGCAGCAAAGAAAACTTATTTCCTCATACGGTAAGAGGTCCTGAGATTCAGTCATCTCAGAAGTGTTTATTCATCATCATCTCACCCTAGATTCATGCCATCAAACTCTTCTTTGCCATAAGTAGCAAATAGTCTACTCCCCATGTGATCACAGATACTAATAGGAACATCAAGAAGTACATAATTACAGGAATCTCAAGATGGCGGTTTAGGATAGAGACACGTTTGGTGTGACGGAGACTCGTTAGATAGGATGAAGCACACGAAGTAGATTATAGAAAAAAAAAAAAGATAGGGGTCCCTTTGGACACAGCAAAGTGGCGGCGGCAGCAGAGCAGTGTGGCAGTGGACTAAAAACCCACCAGCAATCCATTGGCAAGCGGCAATCCTCACTCCATCGATCCGGGATCCAGCACCAACCAGACATCCAGTAACGGCCTCCACTCAGCTCCTGTGGCAGCCAGGGGGGAGCTTGAGTTCACACGGGGAGCTCGGGAGGCAAATGTAGTCTGAGACTTGCCAATCTCACTGAATTGCTTGGACTAGCCACAAGCAGATAAAATGTAGGGGACTCCAGGCACCACCTGTGTGGAAGCAGAATACAGAGTTGATGGAACAGCCTAGAGGGAGCTCGATTCTGGATGATCATACAGAACTGATCCAGTGGGGAGGGTAGCACCAGCTTCGCTCCCTGTAGAGTCTGTTTGGTCCTGGGAACTGAAAACCAGCAGCCCCAATTCTCCAGCAGCACCCTGCCAGGCGCCATCTCATACACTGAGTGTGGATTTCAACTGAAGGACCAGAGAGGGCTTGATTCTAGCTAATTGCATTGAGCTGAGCCCAGAGAGAAAGTATCGCCAGCCTTGTATCCTGTTGAGTCTGTGTGGTCCCTAGAGCTGACAGCCGAAAACCTCAGATCTCTGTGCCCTTACAGGCACCATCCTGCACAGATAGGCAAGGGCTCAGAGCACTGATAAACTACAGGAGAAGCAGTGGTAAACTGCGTATGTGCTAAATCAGTAGCACTCAGAAGTCAGTGTCATGGGATCAGACACTGTCAGACTGAAGGGAGGGCAGCTGAGCTATCAAAATGCTAAGCTGGGAACAAAATCACCTCCACCTTAGAAAATTGTACAAGCACCACAGAAAAAACAGCCCCATCATGGCACTCTACCAACTCCACCCAAAATAACTCCAGGAGGCACACAGATATATTGGCTAGCAGGGGTTGACAAGATCAGTGCCTCCAAGATCAGTGCTGCTGAAAAAGCAATTATTCAGAACTGATCCAGGTACTGAACATATAAATCAACTCAGAGACATGCAGGAGACACATCTCACCAGCAAAAATTGGAGAAAATTGAAAGTAAAAGGATGGAAAAAGATATTCCAAGTGAATGGCAAGGAAAAATGTGCAGATGTAGCCATATATCGGTTAAAATAGACTTTAATGTGAAGAATATCAAAAGGGATGAAGAAGGACACCATATAATGATCAAAGGATCCATTCAGCAAGAAGAGATCACCATAATAAATGCATACACGCCAATGCCAAAGCATATAGCTATGTGAAACAAACATTAATGGATTTAAAGGGAGAAATAGACTCCAATACAATCACAGTGGGTGACCTTAGTACCCCGTTAACATCAATGGACAGATCAAACAGACAGAAACTCAGCAAATAAACAATAGAACTCGCCCAAACTCTAGAACAAATGGACTTAGTTGACATCTATCAAACCTTTCATCCTACAGAAAGAGAATACACTTTTCTTCATCAGCACATAGAACCTTCTCCAGGATTGACTATGTTATAGGCCACAAAGAAGCCTCAGCAAATTTAAAAATATTGAAATTATTCCATGCATCTTCTCAGACCATCATGGAGTAAAGCTAGAGATCAAGAACTCAAAACACCAAGGAAGACTTGCAAACACATGGAGACTGAACACTGTGTTGCTAAATGAACAATGGGTTAGAGAGGAAATCAAAGGGGAAATTTAAAAATTGCTTGAAACAAATGAAGGCATCAAAACAACATATCAAAACTTATGGAACACAATCAAGACAGTGATAATTCAACTCAATCAGTGCTTATGTCAAGAGACTAGAAAAGCATCAAGTAAATCAGCTACCCTTACACCTGTAGGAAGTAGAAAAACAACAGCAATGCAATCCCAAGATTAGTAGGAAAATAGAAATAATCAAAATAAGGGAGGACGTAAACCATATAGGGACCAAGAGAGCCATACATAAGATCAATGAATCAAAGAGTGGAGAATATCAACAAAACAGACTGCCCACTAGCCCAACTAATCAAAAAAGGAGGGAGAAAACACACATCAATAGCATCAGAGACAAGAAGGTAGACACAACAACAGATACCTCAGAATTACAAAAAATCATCAGGAACTATTTCAAGCAACTATATGAGAACAAATCAGAAGACCTAGAAGAGATGGATAGATTTTTGGACACAAATAAGCCACCAAAGCTGAATCAAAACGCGATTAACAATTTAAATAGATCTATAACATGTACTGAGATTGAATCAGTAATCAAAGCCCTCCAAACCAAGAAAAGTCCTAGACCAGACAGCTTCACTGCTGAATTCTACCAAATGTTTCAAGAGGAACTTACCCCAATCCTACACAAGCTTTTACAAATAATAGAAAGAGAGGCAATCCTTCCAAACTTTCTATGAAGCAAACATCACCTTAATACCAAAGCCAGATAGAGAAACGACAGAAAAAGAGAACTACAGACTGATATCCTTGATGAACCTAGATGCAAAAATCCTCAACAAAATACTAGTCAACAGGATCTAACAACACATCAGGCAGATCATACACCCAGATGAGGTGGGATTCATTCTGGCCATGCAGGGATGGTTCAACATATGCAAATCAATAAATGTGATACATCACGTCAACAAATTGAAAAATAAAAACCATATGATCCTCTCAATAGATGCAGAGAAGGCATTTGACAAAATCCAGCACCACATCATGCTGAAAACTCTAAGCAAGGAGCATTCTACAACACAATTAAAGCAGTTTATGAAAAATCCAATGCCAGCATCATACTAAATGGGGAAAGATTGGAAGCCTTCCTGCTAAAATGTGGAACTAGACAGGGAAGTCCACTATCACCACTACACTTCAACATAGTATTGGATGCCCTTGCCAGAGATATAAGGCAAGAAAAAAGAATTAAAGGAATCCAAATCGGAAATGAGGAAATGAAATCGTCTCTATTTGCAGATGAGGGGATTCTCTACATAGGAGAACCAAAAGAATCAGTCAAGAGACTATTGGTACTCATAAGAGACTTTGGTAGAGTATCAGGATACAAAATTAATGAACACAAATCAATGACATTAGTGTATACAAACAATTCCGTGGCTGAGAAAGAAAGTCTTATGTACAGTTCCCTTTAAAACAGAGGAGAGGAATCTTAAATATGTAGGAATTAAGCTACCTAAATATGTGGACGATCTCTATGATAAAAACTACAAAACATTTAAAAAGGAAATAGAAGATGATCTTGAAAAATGGAGAAACTTACCATGCTCCTGGATTGGCACTATCAACATTACCAAAATGACCATATTACCAAAAGCAATATATAGATTCAACACAATCCCAATCTAAATCCCAACAACAGTCTTCTCAAAAATAGAAAAGACAGTACAAAAGTTCATCTGAAATCACAAAAGACTACAAATAGCCAAAGCTATCCTGAAGAATAAAAACCAAGCTAGAGGAATCACAATTCCAGACCTCAAGACATACTACAGAGCAGTGGTTATCAAAACAGTCTGGCATTGATACAGAAGCAGAGAAGAAGATCAGTGGAAAGAATGGAAATACCAGAAGGTAGCCCACAATATATAGTCAACTAATCTTTTACAAGAAAACTGAAAACAATCGAGGCAAAAATCCGGGTCTATTCAATAAATGCTGTTGGGACAACTGGATAGCAGCTTGCAGACCTAAGAAGCAAGACCCGTACCTGTCACAGTATACAAAAAGCAGCTCTAAATGGATCAAAGGCCTAAACTTACACTTAGAAACCAGCAAACTACCAAAGGAAAACATAGGAAGCACTCTCCAAGATATAGGAACAGGGAAAAACTTCTTAGAAAAGACGCCAAAAGCAAAGGCACTCAAAGCCAAAATGAACCAGTGGGACTACATCAGACTAAAAAGCTTCTGTATAGCAAAAGAAACAATTAACAAAGTGAAGAAGCAACCAACAGAATGGGAGAAATTTTCTCCATACTACACAAGTGATAGGATACTAATATCCAGGATTTACAAAGAGAGTCAGAAACCCAGAGACAGTTAAAAAAAAAAAAAAACAAACTGTGAAAAAATGGGCAAAGGAGGGCCCGGCGCGGTGGCGCAAGTGGTTAAAGGTCCTCGCCTTGCACGCCCGGGATCCCATATGGGCGCTGGTTCTAATCCCGGCAGCCCCGCTTCCCTTCCAGCTCCCTGCCTGTGGCCTGGGAAAGCAGTCGAGGACAGCCCAAAGCTTTGGGACCCTGCACCCGCGTGGGAGACCCGGAAGAGGCTCCTGGCTTCGGATCGGCATAGTATCGGCCCGTTGTGCTCACTTGGGGAGTGAATCATCGGACGGAAGATCTTCCTCTCTGTCTCTCCTCTCTGTATATCTGCCTTTCCAATAAAAAAATAATAAAAATAAATCTTTAAAAAAAATGGGCAAAGGAAATGAATATTTTTCAAAATAACAGATTCATATCACTAACAGACATATGAAAAGATGCTCAGGCTCCCTAGCCATCAGAGAAATACAGATGAAAATCATGTTGAGGTACCACCTAACTCCAGTGAGACTGGCCTACATTCAGAACTCAAGTAACAACACCTGCTGGCATGGTTGTGGGGAGGAAAGCACCCTCCTTCACTGCTGGTGGGAGTGTAGGCTAGTACAACCACTGTGGAAATCAGTATCGAGAGTGCTTGGAGAAATGAAAATAAATCTGCCATATGACACAGCTATCCCATTCCTAGGAATATACCCAATAGAAGTGAAATCTGCATATGAGAAGGGGATCTATAATCCTATTTTTGCAGCAGCACAATCTACAATAGCAAAGACATGGAAACAAACTAGATGCACAT
The DNA here is from genome assembly GCF_017591425.1 of Ochotona curzoniae. Classification (NCBI taxonomy): domain Eukaryota; kingdom Metazoa; phylum Chordata; class Mammalia; order Lagomorpha; family Ochotonidae; genus Ochotona; species Ochotona curzoniae. The sequence continues at coordinate 24,696,039 of NW_024464939.1, read as the reverse complement.
CAAAAGAAGAGTGGTTAAAGAATCTGTGGTACATCCGCTCTATGGAATAGTATTCAGCTATTATGAATAATGAAATTATGCCATTTACAACCAAGTGCTCCCAACTAGAGACCATTTTGCTCACTGAATTGAGTCAATCACAAAATAACAAATACCATATATTCTCTCTTACATTAGAAGATCATCATGAAAAGTATAAATGCAATAACCCAATTCATACTGGCTGCATCCCATGTGTTTTGTTGTTTTTCTTTTTCAGTTTCATTTATTCCAATTTTTTTCTTTTCTCTTGTCAAAATCATCACCAACTCATGGATTACTCGGTGACATCATTTTTCCCAAAAGACTTTTCTGCTTGCTTCTTGTCACCCATTTGTTGGTTACTCAGTGGCGTGTTTTTTTCATGGTGCTGCAATTTGTTGCTGTGGTGGTGGTGGTTTTGGCTATTGTTCTTATCCATACCAGTTGTTGACCCTGTTTCATGGCTTCTCATTTACAGAATTGTATAGTGATGGAGTACTGGGGACTACCACATCCAGATGTGGGGGTGCAATGCAACATGAATTCCTGCTTCCAAATAAAAGATGGACTCCCAATAAAATTGTTGGAAATATGTAGACAATGGGATGCCGGACTCTCTGACACTGTCTGTATCAGCTATGTCAAGGCACCCTTAAAACAAAAGACTGATGGAATTTTGACTCTTTATGAAGGACCATATTATTGTAGCAATGTGAGGAAAACCTGATAGGGAAGAGGGTGTGTGGTAGTTTGGGGGAGAAATAAAATTTTAAAAATGAATAAGTAAGTAAAACAATAAGAAAAATATAATTGCAAATATCCAAAATCAGAAGAAAGGGAGGAGGTTTTCTTTTATGCTTCTGAAGCTGCTTCTGTACTTTGAATTCCTTCATGGTGAACAAAAATATTAGCATGTGAACACATTGTAATCTAAAACTATATTCTAAAAGTATATCAATCAAAAACTCACTGAGTCTCAGCCAATCACAGAAACTGAAATTTAGCCAATCACAGGCTACCAAATGACCATATCATGTCTGTAGAAGTCTAGCACCTTGGCACACCATTCCTAAAACAAGGCAATTGCTAAGCTATGTCCAGTCATAACCTTCTATAATTCACTACTTCTTGTCCACAAACATCACCTTCCTACATTGCTGGATGGAGCGCTCTGAGCTTTGGGTTCTAGTGCTGCCAAATTCATGCATTCTTCTTTGCTAAAATAAACATCATTAAATTTAATTTTCTTCTGTCTTAAATTTTAACATATGTGGTTAAGGCATGGTACTGTATTCCCCATGCAATTAGGCAGCTGAGAAGCATTCATGTATTTTTAAGAATCAGGATGTCTTATTAATGCTATTTCCAAAAATCATTGCAGCAGCAATTGGTGTGGATGGACACCGGAAAAAAAAGAGACTGAAAAATAGAATACCTGTACGAGAAAGAAGCAATGACATGAAGATTTGCTGTCATCTGATATATGATTTAGGACTAGAGTGAGAGCTTTATATAATATTGGAGAAGAGGGATAAAGTGTGAGACACGTCATGGAAAAGCCTACTGTGTAGACGAAAGGTTGGTTTAAAACCTATACAATCTGAAATCTGTGATTAAAGATGGAAAAGGCTTTTAATGATAGACAAAAACTTCAAGGTAGTAAGCAAAATATTATACAGTGAGTGTTCTGCAAAATATGCTTGACTTATTAAAAATCATTTGAAAGATTATTTGTAGCCAGCAGTTACTGTTAAGCTACTTAAAATCAGACTGAATGTTTAAGCAAGATGAATACATGTGTTTCCTTCTGGAGTAACACGACAATTTTACATACAGCATTAACTTAATTATGATGTCTTTCATAAAAGATAAGTGATATTAAAGCTCAAAGCATTCTTGGTTAACTATTATAATTTTTAAATTAGCAGATTGTGAAGTAATACGAATTTTTAAATATCTAGTTTTAATCTCAGTTGCTAAAATTTACATTTTTCTCTTATTTCTCTAGAAATAAAATAAAACTATTTTAATTTTATATGTTTAGAGTGTGGTTCTAATAGAGAATGCACATAAGTATCTTATGGATTCACTCCATTAAATTATAAATGAATTAACATTTCCGTCTGAACAAAATCTCATTCCTCATTAATCCTGGCATATTGACAATGCCCCATATCCCTCTTTCATGTCTTTTCCAATCAGGTCAGAGCAGTCTGTCAGGGTGATTCCTTAATCCTCACTCCATATGAAGCAATGCAGGCAAAAGCTTTAACCCCATTTCACAGATAATTTCTTTATTTGGGCAAAATTCTCTAACACATGATGCCATTCTAAAGTAATTTTTATACAAACTCCATTATGTACATTCTTGGCTGGTAGTTATATAATTGAGAATGTGTGTGTGTGTGTGTGTGTGTGTGTGTGTGTGTGTGTGTGTGCTTTTTTACAACTTGATTAAAAACACTTGATGCTGGAAACTGAACTTTTATCTGTCATTGATTATTTGGTTAGATTTATCAAGTACCAAACAATCCCACATCACAATTTGTACTTTGCAATAATGTAGTCTGCTTTACCCATGGATATATTCCATTGATTATTTTGACTTGAAAATGTAAAGATTTTAAAGCAAGTGTGGACCAGTTAAATGCAAGTTTAATTCATTAAGAGATCTGTCATCTTGTCTCTGCAACTCATGGCACTTCCAATAGCTCGTTTAAAAGTTTTCTGTATTAATTTGCACATGCCTAAATTGGGGATCATGGTTCCTGAATATACTTACCAAATACACTACTTCAATGAATGCAATAATTTGACTGAATAAGATGAGTGAAAGAAAAATACTTCATATTTTATAGCGGTAAACTACAGCACTTCCTTTAATGCCTCCAATGACTTTTAATAGAAAAATATAAGTCTCAATTTCTTGTGATACTGTACAACTCAACTTCCCTGGATTAACTGGTTTCAGTTTCTCAATTAGATAATTTGAGATTCTGGTCTTTATATTCTAATCTAAAATTCTGTTTGTACCCACACTTACTGTTCTTTAATGGTAATGCCAACACGGCTATGTGAGCTGGAACTCAAATTAGGATCTTAAACCTCTGGCTATCACCCAAACTACAAATTCATACATACCTTTATTTGAAAGAAACATGCATCTTATTAACATACAGCCTGCTTTTTGGTCTCTATGTACGCTACATCTTTCTCATTCATACTGTACCCCAGGAGCCTGGCACATTCTTTATCCCAGAGTGTGGATTTCCATTTGGCCAGTGTAGAGCTGCCCTTGGAATCCACATCACTGGCCACACTTGTGTTTACCCTTAGCATCTGGGTTCAGTTATCTGTTTTGTGCCATTTTGGACTGTGATCTGTTGGTTTTATTCATTAGGTTTCCCATTACAGAATGGTGAACAAGGCCATGAAGAGATGGCATGATGTGGTGAAGCTGGGCCTCATTCCTAACCCTGTGGCACTTAATTACTGCTCTTTGTTTTCCAATGATCCCTTGGCATCTCATTTAATTTGGGGACATGCCTAAGCTTTTAATTGAACTTGGAGAACTCCTTTCAAATATTCATACCCACTTTCTCTTTCTCCTCCTGGAACATTGTAATGGTCCTGCACTATATTTCAGATCAAATCGGCTTCCCTTTTATTTCAGCGTGCTTACTTTTTCTTCTTTTCATTACATTCCAATAATGCTACGATTTTATTTTAATGTCTATTAAATGCATAGATACTCTTTTACATTAATTTATCTTCCCTTTCTTCACAACTTTTCCCTGCCTTCTTTCGGTAGAATTCTATACTTTCTCTGCAATTTGCCTCATTTTATTCATCTGTATTTCATTTCTCTGATAGCTTTTAAAGATTTATTTATTTTAAAGCAAATTTATGGAGAACGCTGGAAATACCACACACACATACACAAACAGACACAACCACACAGAAATCTCCTACCTGCTAATTCTCTTCCCAGATATCTGCAGTAGCCAGTCCTAAGCGAGGACCCCGGGGCACATGCTAGATGCCAGGCAGCACTCAGGTTGTCCTCTACTGTTTTTCTCAAACCATTAGCAAGGAGCTGGATGGGAAGTGGAGCAACAAGGACTTAAACTGGCAGTCACATGGTATGACAGTATCTCAGGCAGTTGCTTTACCCTTTATGCCACAATAGCAGCACCTGATAATTTTGTTGTAAAAATACAAGCAACACAAAGAAAAAAAAACGCATTTATTATACTAATCATAGGCAGATTTTTTTAACATGCTCTTCTCTGTAATGAGCTCCTGAGCTTTATCAGTATCTTTAATTCCTTGACTAGTCATTTCTTCCCTGATCTGTCAATATTTCTTTGCTTTGATTTCTTTGTGCAACAAAACTTGATATCACGTGCCATGATTTTCTACAAGATTTTGTGGTGCCCTCAAACTCATAGTCATTTTACCTTGTATAACTGCCCCATTCCAGTGCCTGAAAAAATACAAACATATGCCTTCCACACTGAGATGACTGACTATGCATAACATTGAGTGGAAAAGTGCTAATTAACACCTCTTCGTATACATGTTTCCTACTCCCTTTGGAACTGGAATGTCATTTGTCTGTACTTTTCTTCATCTTGCATTTTTTACACCTCCTAGGTGCGCCAACACACTTTTTTCCAGATATTTTTCAAACCCACTGAAGCACAGAACCAACACTTTCAGTCACATTGTCAGTTACAGAATTTTCCTTACCTACCCCCAAATCCCATGCTATTCACTTTTAAATAGTAATATAAACGTGTAGTGAAAGTTTTGAAAATCAGATGGATAACATAAAGAAATTACACAATGTATAAGAAATTATTCAAATTAATGACAAAATAGATTGGGTGTGATGTTTGATTGGCTCTTCGTTTTGGACAACTAAAACAACCTTGTTACTCCTACCAGTAATAATGAAAAGAAAGTATCAGTGATAGTTCCTTCACGAAGATGACACTCAAGATGAAGGAAGCTCCTTCCCCTCCCAAATCTGAATCCGAACCAAAGGCAGTGAAGACCAAGAAGGCGGCGCAGAAAGATGTCTCCTCACAGCCTCAAGAAGAAAATCTGCTCACAATCCACCTTCCTGTGGCCCAAGACGCAGCCCAAATAGCCTCGGAAGAGCGCCGCCAAGAGAAACAAGCTGACCACTAATGCCATCATCAAGCTCCCCCTGACCGCAGAGTCTGCCATGAAGAAGACAGAAGGCAAGGTAAGAAAGTAATTCAAAGCTCGGCACAGTGGCCTAGCGACTAGGGTCCTCGCCTTGCATGCATGTCAGTATTCTGTATGGGTGCGAGATCAAATCCCAGCAGCCCCGCTTCCCATCCAGTTCCCTGCTTGTGGCCCAGGAAAGCAGTCAAGGACGGCCCAATGCCTCGGGACCCTGCACCCACGTGGGAGACCTTAAAGAAGTTCCTGGCTCCTGGTTTCAGATGGGCTCAGCTTCCGCTGTTGTGGTCATTTGGGGAGTGAATCATCGATTGGACGATCTTCTGTCTCTCCTCCTCTCTGTATATCTGATTTTCCAATAAAAATAAAATAAATATTTTAAAAAAGAAATTGAAATTAATATACTAGTGTAGACACCATGACGGATTTTCTCTCTCTTTTTTTTTTTCTTTTCCTTTTTTCCCTTCAATAAACGAAAATTGATAGGAAGCTACTATGATCAGTACCAAAAGAAAGTTCTGGCCATTGATCCACAGCCTGACCAATGAACTACCTATCATTACTGTGTGTGTCTCAAAAATAGCATCTACTGGTTTAATGTGGATGCATAATATGGACTGAGCAAGGCTCCAAATTGGTGAAAAAAACTAACAGCCTCCTCAGCTGTTTAAGGATAGCTACTAAGAAAGGTCCTTTTCTTCCTCTGTCTGTGTTTCTGTCCTGTGATTCCCTCCAAATCCTCCTGCCTCCCAGAGAAAAGCTTGATTTGCACCAATAACCCAGATGAAGTGAGGAGATTCATGGCAGTGGGCGATGATGCCTCTTACTTCCCCAGTCTAGAGTAAGACTACTCATTTATCTTCATGTAGATATTTCTTCTCATTCAGGCAATAGGTGTCCCAATGAGTTTTATTTCTTATTTAAAATCTTCTTTCGGTAAGAAGATAATTCATACAAAATCTACAAGCTTGAGTTTAATCCTGATGTCATAAGTATTTGGAATGATGATGGGGAAAGGATTGAATATTATCCAAAGCTCTTTGTGTTTTAAGCAACTAGATGCTTTACACAAAGTTATCTGACATGTTAATCTTCACAGCAGAGCCTACCTTACTGAAAACCCAGGTTGGCTATGCAGCCACCTAAAAATATCAAGAACATAAATTGTGAAACATCACCTTCATAACTTTCTTAAAAAGTTATTCGAAACAAAGAAATCTAGGTCAACCTTCTCATGCCTAAGACACTTTAGTCTGTTAAGCAAAGAGATATTTATTCTCCTGTCTCTAATCACAGATTTCCTTTGTGTTACCATTTTCCCTCACTTAGTGATGCACAATTTCAAACTGATGTTGGTAAATGCACTTTTATATTAGGACTTGGGTAAGCAGAGGGTAAAAGCAGAGTAAATGAAAAAAATGTCTCGGGGTGAATTCTGTAGGCAAGCAAGGTCTGCTGCATTATGCCTTCAGTGTAGCCTAACTTCTGCTTCTGTACCAAAATTAATTCTTTTGTTCCCCTCCTAGCGTGAGTCTAGATTTAAATAATCATTGCATAAGCTGTTTTGGCAAATTTATTATCAGTTATTAACAAAGGTAGCAAAAAATAAGCCCACCGCCTGTTTTTTCTTCAAAATCAATATTCTGTTACAATGTGGATTTTAGAAAATAACTGTACTGGGTAGGATATTAATACATGAGTTAGGAGACATAATTTTCTAATATAAATATCAGATAGGTGTTGTCACATTCAGTATTCAAAATGTTATGGACATCTAGAAATTCTGCTTAGAAATCAGAACATGAATGACATTCATTTTCAGAATACATATGTATATGCGTATATGTTATATATATATAATTGGATTATCAGACTAAAAGTTCCTGATATTCCTAGCTCTGTATTTTTTTTCATGTTGTGTGAATTTCTATCTATAGCCAATATGTGTTATCTATAGTGAGCACTGACTGTATATAATGAAATATGTATATATTTCTTGATGCACTATTAGCTTGGATCATTTCTTTTAAGAAATTGAGAGACAACATATGCTTGTCTAAACATGTTATGCAAATTATTGACATAAAAATTTTAATATGTAGATGGTGTAAGACATGTCACAGTAACAATTCTTATGCTCAGTATTCATTTATCCTGACAATTACCATGGTAATTCAGCCTTTCTACATGCAACCATTTTTATATGCATGGTGAAAAGTGAGGCATGTGCAAGCACCTGCAAGATGATAGAATTATATGCTGATTCTCTGAGCTGAGACAGGGACTCTGTACTACTTCTGTGTTTATCACAATAACATATTCATACATGAGGTAACCCCAACAAAGCGAATTTGCCTATTCAAAATGTATGAAGTAGAAATATATTAGCATGGAATAAATATGCATTTTGATCATTTAAGACCAAATGATATGGTCAGAGGCTGGAATTTATACCAAACATATTTAGAGACTTTTTGACATCCGTGTCATTGCTTCCTGCAAAAAGACAATCTCACATGGCCTGTGCCTCAGCTGCCTCTACATCACTGGACACATGACCCACAATCCCCATTACAGACACATTTATGTTACAAAGGAGAAAAATATGACTATCATCTGTTTGAATTGCTACTCCATTTTGTTCCAGATGTCTTAAAAAGAAAATATACTCCAGGCAATCAGATGTACATTTTTAAAAAATCATGTTGTATCTAGAATGAAAACAATATAAAATGTTTCTAAAAAGAAGTAAGATTTCTTGAAATTTCCATATGCACAGTGCCCCATATTTGTCAGAATAAAGTATGGCAAAACCCGTGATTGTTCAGTCAGAACAACACAGATGGGCAGCTGATTCTGCTTTAATCCCAGATTTTATTATTTTAATTTAAATAATGTTGAAAATGCTATGTTGAATTGTTAAAAAAAATAAATATGGGCTTGTTTTAAATGATCAGGTTTAGCTAGTGAACTATTTAAAAAAAAAAAGAATAACTCCAACTACTTGGATTAAAGCCCTCTGTCTCTTTTTGACTAGAAACAGGTTGCAGTCTGCCAATATCAATAATTCTAAAGCCTAAGAGATAAATCAACTTTCTTTCCATTTTTATGTGAATAGAAAAAAAAATTCTGATTAAATCAGATTTGAAAAATCAATTTGCATCATATTTTTCTAGTAGTGCTAATAGATTTTTTAATGTTTTGATCTCATTTATAAATTCCTTTTTTATCCATATGTCACAATGTCAATAAATCCAAACTAAAATTGTTTTTTAAAATTCTATGCATATAAAATCATGATAAAATAGTTATTTTAAATCAGTATGGTTATTCTATAATTACCTCCCATAGTATTAAAGAATAAATATTTAATTAATACCCTCAATTGAATTGAGCAATATTATAAATGATGACTTTTCAGTATTCACAAGTCCTCTGTAATTAGAAGAGGAAGGAAATAGCCTAGAATAAAAATTTTATTTTATGTCCAGGGGCCAAAAATGGGATACAGATGCTTCACACTAGTACTCAGTGAAGAAGTCATGTAGTTATTGCTCCCAGGTTGGATATACCCCATATCATGACTATCAATCAATGGGAGTGAATCAACTCATGAAAAGAATCGCAGACAAGATAGTTGTAAGTAACTGAGACACAATACCTTTAACTGAAGCATCCTTAAGCAACCAAATGGGCGTGATCACATTTTGTTACCTGATAATATTCAATATATTTTAGCTTACCAGAAGATCTTGTATCCTATTCAAAGTCTGGACTTTTTTACTTTCTAATTATTTTAAAATCATTTGTCGGTCATTTCCATATAAAGAAGTGTTGGATTTTATGCAGAAATGTAAGAACTATTTTTAATGTTGTGAAGGTATTGGCTTTTAGTGCAACAGTAGTTGAGTAAAGAACCTATTTTAATGTGTGAACTTAAAGCAAGATACATTGCTTTATAACTTGAAATTGCAAGGCTTCATTTATAATTTCTTTAAAACTGAAAAGTTCCCCTCCCCAATTTCAAATTTAGTTAAATACACTCCACCAACACACTGTAGGGAAAGGTTCAATCTTATTTATGTAGCAATAGAAAAAGAAACAATGAATGTGTTACACAAAACTTCGTCTTTGTCTTAAAATATTAATCTTGACCTTTTCAATGAGCAATTTTTATTTCCTACTCAACCAGGAATAATATTCATGTTTTATAAGTAAACTACTACTAAAATAGAACACATAAGTGAACAGATACAATTTTGGCAGAAAATGAATACGTTCAGTATCATCCTTTTTCTATTAATTCTTACCAATAACTTTGAGAATTTCTAGCTTGAGGAAAGCTCTACATTAGCTCCTGCCATCTGAATCAAGGACCAACTTTAGTTTTATAGACATCGCAGGTATTATACACATATTAAGCCCTCAGAATACAGGCCACGAGGAAATGAAGATATGTGCTTCAGAATCCTGGGGATTCAAGAGGTGAAGGAGGCAAGATCAGAGAAAAGAAAGTGGTGAAAACTGACTTTTCAAGCAGTTTCTTTTCCCTAGGTTATATTCCAACTGGAGACCTGCCTTGGACACAGTAAAAGGAACAGTTTGCCTGAGTTACAAGCCTTCAGGGCAGAGTAGTCCTTGCTCTGTTCACCATGTCACCAAGGCAGTGACCTTAGCTAAATCTCTTGCAGTCTGAAAACCTTTCCAGTATCTGGCTTAGAAGGGTAATAGCCACAACTCCCGTACCTGGCAGTCAAACACATGAGACAGATGTTTAGGAAACCAGAATTTTAAAATTCCTAAAAAGGGTTGCCTCAAAAGTTGAGATTTAATTCACAATACCAGTTTAATTTCATTCTTAAAATTTAACCAATGTTCTCCCCACTAGGAATTTTGGGAAAATTTTCATAAAAGGCATGGTCACTTGATTTCAGGGTTCATCTGCCTGCAGGAAAGAGGACAGAATAGAAATGCATAGATCTTGGTAAGTAGGTAATATATTAATGTAGCCAGGGGAGGTTCTCTCCAGACTGGCTTGACTTTCAGGCAGAAAAGGAAGCAAACACATCATGTATATGTAATATCAATGGAGGAGTTCTGGATATTTAAGAACTAAGGAAAATCAGAATAAATCATCTAACTGAAAGCAAGAATTGATTAAGCCTGAATTCCACCAATACCCATATGGAATGCTAGTATTGTAAGCAGTTGCTCAACCTGAAATATTATAACACCAGCCTCCTTAAGTAGGTCTTTAATAAGAAATTGATTTGATATTTGGAGCAACCTCCAAGATCAGCCATCTTCTAAGAATCACAATATACACCTTATAATTCTATTCATGGTTATGACCTTCTAGAGTGAAAGAATACTAAACAATATTTAACAAGAGAGAAAGGTGTATGAGACAATGTCTGTCTCCGCCTGAACAAGACTTGTCTCACTGAAATCATATGGGACAGACTTAATTGCCCAGCCACAACTCCTAACATTCTATGTGAAATGCTATTGGCTACGAAAGTTCCTCAAGAACTTGACAAGCAAGGGTGGGTCATGCTTAGCATGTACTCAAAATTCCAGACTCATGGAAGGAAATCCAGGATTGTGTGTAAATCATATTTTTTTTTGTACAAAGAGTTAAGAATCATGCAAAACTCATACATTCTTGGAAAGGTGGGTCATTCCTTGCAAAACCCAAATTCCCAGACATGAGAGGGCTATGACTTGGTCCTTGTAAGGATGTTAAGATTGGTGTGATAGTGTGATTTTCTTGTTGCTTAGCAGAATTACACAATATAACAATTTCCACAAAACAATGTTAAAACCCAAGATTTTTTCCCATTGGTGAATTCATAAATATTGTATGTTCATGTCAAATCTTAACAAACTCTTCTGAAACCAAGACAGAGAAAAAAGAAAAACTTGTCTGTTGGTCTCTATGACTTGCAGATCTCTAACTGAAGACAAAAGCTATCAACTATTTGTCTAAAAGATACCAATACAAAAATCATCAATATGGTAGATCCTTGTTATTCACAGCAGTAATTCTCTTTGCAATCACTGAGAACACTAAATTAGTGTGTACTGAATCATTGCTTTGATGAACTACAAGGCTAGATTCTTGCAACATCCTGTTCACAAAATCTTTATCAACTAATTGATAATTAATTTTTTATAGATGTGTTTCTGTTTAAAAACACCATGTAAGGGCCTGGAGCATTATCCTAGTGGCTATATCCTTGCCCTATATTTGCAAAGAAGCCATATAGAGGCAGATTCATCTCCCAGCTCCTCCTCTTCCCTTCCAGCTCCCTGCTTGTGGCCTAGGAAAGCAGTAGAGGACAGTGCAAAGTCTTGGAACCCTTAACCCACATAGGAAACCCAGATCGACTCAACTCCGGCCATTGCAACACTTGGGGAGTGAGCCAGCAGACTGAAGATCTATGTATCTCCTTCTTTGTAAATTTGCTTTTCCAATAAAAAGAAATAAAAGTTTAAAATAAACACAATGTATAATATGTGTAATTGGTTCAATAATGTTAAACTCATGGGTCAACAGTACTGTAATTCATACTTGAACACAGATAATAATAAATAATAAATGCCTTTTCAAAAGGCATATCTTGGTGGATCATTTTAAGTAGCAATATCACCACCCAAATTGTACAAGTATAAAACATTTAAATTAAAAAGACTACAGATAATCACCTTCTGGGAAGCAGCATTTGATAAAAACTCAGATCAATTCATGACAAAAACCTTAACACACTAGAAACAGAAAGGAATTTCTTCACCCTAACAAAAACATTTATGTAAAGTTAACAAAAAGCACTCAACTTCCAGTAGTTTAAAGACAATATTTGCAATATGACAAACTCTCCAAATTCATCTACAGATTTAATAAAAGCACTGGAAAAATCGTAGCAGGATTGTCTTTAGAAACTGACAAATCTGATTTTATAACTCATATAAAAAACGCAAAATGCCTAAAGTAAGCAAAATGATCTTGAATTAGAACAAAGTTGGAGGACTCACATTTCCAAGTTTCAACACTTACTACAAAGCTATAGCTATCAAAAACTGTGTTACTGAAATGACATCTATAAAGATACAATGTTACATATACCAAGATGAGTAAAATAAAAACAATTACAGCAAGCATAGACAAGGATTTGCGAAAACTGGCAATCTTTTATCCTACTGGCTAAAATGTATACTAGTGCATCTAACTTTGGAATACAAGCTGCTTGTTTCTTAAAATGTGAAATCAAGAGTTATCATATAACCTAACAAGACAATTCCTAACTGTACACAATGTGAAATGAAAATACTTAAAAATTTTCAACAAATACTTATAGTGGTATTATCCTAATATCAAACAAGGTTATCAACCCAAGTGCTAGTCAACTGATGAGTGAATAAATAAAAGATGGTAACTCAACTTGATAGAATATTATTTCTCAAAGAAAAAGGCTGAAGTAATTTTAATGATTTTTTTAAAGATTTATTTTTATTGTAAAGTCAGATATATATAGAGAGGAGGAGAGACAGAGAGATATCTTCTGTCTGATGATCCACTCCCCAAGTGAGCACCAACAGCCGGTACTGCACTGATCCGAAGCCAGGAGCCAGGAGCTCTTTCAGGTCTCCCATGTAGGTGCAGGGTCCCAACGCTTTGTGCCATCCTTGAGGACTGTAGCTGCTAGGCCACTGTGCCAGGCCCTTAATGATTTTTTTTTTAAGGCAGAGAGACTGGAAAATGAAAGATCTTTTATCCTTTGGTTCATTTCTCAAATGACAATAATAGCCAAGGATTAGACAAATTCCTGTAATCAGGAATTACCTTGCAGTTTTCCACAGGAATTGTAAGGACACAAGCTCTTGGCCATCTTCCAATATAGCCCCAGGCACATTATCAGGAAGTTGCATTGGAAATGGAGCAGCCAACATACCAACATGGGATACTGATTGCAAATGGCAGCTTATGTGCTTACCACAACACCAGTCTCAGATACAAAGTGTTGATTGTGTGACCTGGTGGGTGAATACTGAAAACTATATGCTAAGTAAGAAGAATTAGTCACAAACGACAATAAATTGTTTGTGTGTGTGTGTATGGGGTGTCTAATACAGACTAGATTAACAATTTCCAAAGACTGAAAATGGTATTAGAGAGAAATGTTATTGATAACAGGTACAGAAGTCTTGTTGTTGTTGTTGTTGTTTGGTATATACACAAAGGCCATGAAAATATTCTAACCTTAATTTTGGTGATAGTTGTAAAATTTTCTCACTACACTAAACATCGTGGAATTATACACTTAAATCCATTGATGCGTATGGAACGTAGATTATGTCTCAAAAATCACATTTTCTTATCTGTTTAAGGCAAAGTGTCAGATTATCTAATGCCAGTGTACAATTCTCTGCCATCTTCTAATTCATATAATAATAATCTCTTACCTAAATAACTACAAATTGTATACTTCAAAAACTATTTCTAGTTTTAATGAGCCATCTGTTGTGACAATGTTATTAAATAATATTTTCATTAAATCAGTCTTCTGCACAGTATTAAGGTCTCTAATCTCTTTGATTGACCATTTAAGGTCCTAATCACCTGACCCATATTACCCATTGTGTTTGGTAGAATAATAAATAGGCTGTCATTGATAACCAAGTATTAGCAGCACTTGGATGTTGAGTATTTTATTAAACTATTTGAAGCTGTACTGGCAAATGAGATAAATGCTCTGTAGCTATCTTAATTTTCACCAAATTGTATTTTTATGGAGTATTAAATTAGGATCTGAATCTACTTTAAGGTAAGGAGCAATGACTAAGCATAGAACAGCATAAATATTATAGCATTTGATATCAATGGCAAAACTAGACACACTGAAAAGGTAGACGGGTTTCATGTTTCCAGGGAACTCAGTAGTCTAGCAAGAATACAAATAAGAAAGTAAATGACAAAGACACAGCATGCTGATGATTTCCTAGGCAAGGGAAGCCATATATACAAGTACTGTTAAGATTGAAAGAGGTCATCACACATTGTAGTTGCTAAAATCTCAGTATGGGACTGGATGTGGAGTGGGGACAGTAAGCAAGAAATGAGGTTGAAGAGGCAATGAGACAGGAAATAGAAAGCCAAGTATGTCACAGGAAGGTAAGTGAGCATGTTCTGATGTAATGTGGACGCCACCACTCTCCCGTGCAGTAATTTAACTTAAAGAGATACTCAGATCAATCAACAAAGGTTCGAGAACTCGCGCTTTTTCCCATATATACTATATGAAGCATTCTTTTTTTAAGATTTATTTATTTTTATTGCAAAGTCAGATATACAGAGAAGGGGAGAGATAGAGAGGAAGATCTTCCATCCAATGATTCACTCCCCAAGTGAGCACCAACGGCCGGTACTGAAGCCAGGAGCCAGGAGCTCTTTCAGGTCTCCCAGGTGGGTGCAGGGTCCCAAGGCTTTGGTCCGTCCTTGACTGCTTTCCCAGGCCACAAGCAGGGAGCTGGATGGGAAGCAGGGCCGCCGGGATTAGAACCGGCGCCCATATGGGATCCTGGGGTATTCAAGGAGAGGACTTTAGCTAGGCCACGGCACCGGGCCCTGAATGAAGCATTCTTATATGCTTTGAAATAAATGTGATTTTCACAAAAAGGGGATTTGTAAAATGTTTATGGTATTGAAAGCTTTAAAGACGGAGTAAGAATGAGGGTATGTAAAAAGCAATGGCAGAGGAAGAGCACTTAGTGAGTGCTTGCTGTACATTATGCTGTAAGGTCATAGCATCTCTGCTTATGATGACATCACCCTCACAACCTGCTAATCAGCTGAGATCTGTCATGACTTCATCGCAAATGCAGCGATGAAGACAGTTCTGCAGAAGAAGCCTGCCTCAGCTTGCAGCGTTGTTTATGAGTGGAGCCAAAGTTAGAAGGATCTGCACAAGTGCTACATGAATCCAGACTCTGTTTTTCATTTGAATTCCCAATAAAATTCAGAAGAAGAAGGTAGAACATTTTAGAGAAACCACTTCTTTAGTAATTAATAGAGTCACAGTCACATCTACTTCAAGCAGAATTCTAATGCATCACTTTTTTCTCACAATTTATTTTATTTCTAAAATTGTATCTTAGGTGTGGTACATTTTGTATATTTGTTACAATTGGAAAGTCAATATTGGTATGCTGTTATTAACAAAAATCTATAATTTGTACCGTGGTTCACTTTGTTTTGTAGATTTTAGGCTTTGCAAATGAAATATCTCATGTTTGCTTCCTTGCTATCATATTAACACTTTCACTGCTCTGAAAACCTAGAGAAAATTTTGAAAGGTGAGTAATTTTTTCATATGTAAACTTTTTTGAAAGCATAATGTGTAATTTTAGTTCAAGATCCCGCAGTCTAGTTCTAGTTCTTCAACAAACATACACTTTTATTTTGTAGACCAAAAATTTCTGGTATAAGATATTTTTCTATTAATCCAATTGCTTAGACTAAAGCCTTGACTTTCTTACTGTGATACCACTTAGGTGTCCGTTTTAAATTTTGCTGTATTGTTTGCCGAAGGGGAAATGGTTAGCTGTGAGCTTAGGGGGTTGTAGTACTTTATGAGGGGCAAATCAAGAATAAAGCATTATGCCTGGTGCTAAGCATTCTCCTGACAATGATGCTCAGCAAATCAAGATATATTCTATGCCTTAGAGAAGAATTGAAGCCTCGCTCGCTTGTACAGTTAAGTTCTTAACAAGAACAACTTTGTAGTTCATAGTAAAGGGATGTTCACACAAATAAGAATCAGCTTCTTATTATTTGAGTTATCAGGTATGTCTGGAGAAAAATAAATATTTTCTTTTATCCTATTGGATTCCTTGAATTCATACATTATTTTTATAATAGCTACTTGTGATGTCTTTCTGCAAAACATTAAAATGCTTATTATAATTCTGTATGCCATTGGAACCTGTTGATTCTTCTGAATATCAGTCATGTAAATTCTGAACTAGATTTTTACATATAATTATCTATTTTATTAGTTTGGACTTAATCTTCTGTAATTTTTCATCATGGATGATTTACGACATACAATTAAGATAGTTAAAGTAATTGTGGACTTGGGACTGGCACATCACAGTGCAGATTAAAGAGGACATAAATGGAATAAGCTTATACTAAGAGTAGATGCAGTGAATTCAGAGAGCTCATACCAAAGAAACACAACACCTTGAAACTAAATTTCTCACTTTTGTAATGAAAATCAGTAATGACTATAATTTATGTAGGAATGGTCACTTTTTAAGCTGCATTGCAACTCACGTGAAAAAGAAAATTATAGGGGGGTGTCTAACAAATGAAAGATTCACCTGTGGCGATTATAAAGGAAGTAGATTCCTGTCCCTGTCATTAGGCTGCCTTTTGGGATGCCTGCCTCCCATGTCGGAATGCTAACTAGGAGTCTAGACTACTGTGCTTCTAACCTGGCTTCCAGCAAGCATGCATCATGGGTGTTTGATACTCAAACACTCGAGTCCCTCTCACTCATGTAGGAGACCCAGTTGGAGTTTCACGCTCCTGGTGCTGCTGTTCAGGTGAAAGGGATTTGGGGAATGAACCAGTGGATAAAAGATAAGTTTTTGCCTCTATCTGTTTTCCTGTCTTTCAAATACAATGTAAAATTAAAATGAAACTTTAAAATACAAAATGAAAATAATACTATCTGGCATAAGAAATCTTTTACCCAAAAGTTATAAACTTAACTGGTTCATCATATAATTAGCAGTGACATATTTAGCTGTTGAGATTTTTTTCTAAATGAAAACTTGAGAGGGCCAGGGTTGCGGTATAGCATGTGAAGCCTTGTCCTAAGAAGCTGGCGTTACCTATGGGTCTAGGCTTAAGTCCTAGCTACCCCGCTGCTCATGCAGCTCTCTGCTAATGTGCTGCCAAAAACAGCAAAAAGATGACCCAAATGCTTGGGTCCCTATCTCCTGCATGACAGATCTGGAAGAAAGCAACAGAGATGGCTCACATGGTTGAGACACTACACCCACGTCACATACCCAGAAGATTTGGCTCCTGGTTTCAGATTTACCTGGCTCTGGCCATTGCAATCATCTGGGGAGTGAGCCAAAAGATGGAAGACCTCTGTCTGTCTGTGTGTGTGTATGTGGTTCTGCCTTTCAAGTAAGGAATAAAGTATATATTTTTAAAAACTCATATGGAATCAAACAAGTTATCCATTATCCAATGAACTGATAAAGAAACCATGGCATATGTACACAAGCAAAATACAGTGCAGCCACAAAATCATATAATCCTGAAAATATCATATTATGTGAAATAAACTAGACACAGAAAGACACACACCATATACTTCCATCATATGCAGAAGTTAAACCAAGCAAAACATAAAAAACTCAGAATTCAATCTGAACATCAATATTTATTATTAGAGTGTGGGAGGATTGGAAGGGTATTTTGATAAAAATAAATAAGGCCAACATGTAACTACGTCTGTACACTCTGCCACGCTAGATAGATACAGGTTAGAATATTGGCCAGTCCACTTTTGGTCAAGCTTTTTGATGATGTACCCAGAAAACAGCAGAAGATGGCTCATTGTTTGGTCACTGTATCTGTGTGGGAGACCAAGATGAAACGCCCGGTTTCAGATTAGACCCTGCCCAACAGATGAGGCCATTTAGGGAGTGGACCTGGAGGTGGAACATCTCTCTCTCTCTCTTTCTCTCTCGGACTATGTATTTCAAATAAGTAAATAAATCTCTAATAAGTAAGTTAGGCACATAAGTAAATAAATAAAGGCACGTGGATACATTAATTGCAGCAAATATATTAAATGAAATGTCCATAATAAAGGAAACCTGAGAGTCTTTCATAAATGGCAAAAGACTATAACATGTAAGAACGGGATAAACAGGATATGGGGTAGGTAGAAATCTTTGTACTACTTTACAGCTTTGGTTTTGCAAGTTTAAAATTATACTGAAACCTAGTGTGAAAACGAATCCAATCTTTTTTCTAGCAATAATATACTCTTCTCCTGTTCTGAAATTTTAATGATCGAAATGAAGCAAGTAAGCATGATTACTATGCTTAACACTAGTTAAACATATTTAAAAAGCATTTTTATCTTAATAATACTTTAATATGAAAGTATTATGAAAATGTACATATCTTCCAATAATACTTTCATATGAAGACATTAGTCCTGAAAATATAGAAACTCAGTTGCAATTGTTTTACTGAAGCCCTTGGAGCAATACATTCCACAGTCTGATGCTTTACAGCACATCATGATGTTCATATGATATTCTGAGAATTAGCAAACCTGCCCATAACGATAAAGAATAAATATAAAGGGATAAACACTTGGCTTAGAATTTAAGACACTTCATTCCTACATTTCATATTGGCCTAGAAGGTAAGATGCTTAGGATGCACACACTCAGAGCACCTGGGTAAAGTTCTTGCCCCACTTCCAATTCTAGTTTCCTGATAACAGACTCAAGAATTGTCCTCTATGGGAGATTGAGATTCAGTTTGAGGGTCCTGAAGCTTTGAGCTCAGCTTTGTTATTGTGGGCATTCAAGGAGTAAAACAAGTAAATAGGAGCTATCATTCTCTTTCAGTGTGCATACATTTCTATCATTCTATAGCATAAATAAATAATGATGCCAAAAAGAGTAAGTATAAAAAGATACCTATCTTGAAGTTAATGCTTGAAGATCATTAAATATTGAAATATCTAACTAAAATCACCTTAATTAAAATTTTTAGCCACAATTTGTAACATATAATCTGAGAAAATTGGTCATAGTTAATTTCAGAAAATATTGTGTTTTCTCAACATTTTGTAATATAATCAAATCAAAAAGATGCCCCTATGCTATCTCACAGAATTCAGATTTGTGAAATGGGAAGGCCACGTATATGGCATAGAAAATACATTAGAAGTTGAGCAAATATTTTGTTGATTTACAATGTTTAATATGTATGTTTGTATATTTTCTGTTTCTTTTTGGGAATTATCTCTATAAACAACTTATCTGTTATGCACATTTCATCTAAAATAATGAAATATTTTCATAAAATTATCAAATTGTTACCAATCTATTTATCATTTTAAAGAAAAAATATTTTGGAGAAGAAAAGGTGAAGGCAATGCACTAAAAAGAAAAAGGAAGACATGAAGCGCTCCTGTAGATTACATGAACTACACGTCCACATGCCAGGAGTAAGTGCTTTGCAAGGGTCAGCACTGAATCTGTCTTGCTTCGTGACGGGTTGTTTATGACAATCAATATTGCCACTCATTTTTGATGATCTTTTGTGTCCTCTGTGACTCACATTAAATGCATCAACATGTTTGATTTTTAATTTAGCCTTGTTAAAGTAATTTAGTCCAACCTTCACTGAGGAAATGGTGTTATTTGCAATGACAGTAGAAGCCAGTCGGCCTCTCAGGGCAAATGGACTGTCAGCCTCATTGTCAAGTTTTGAACTGTTACATTCAAGGAGCTAGTGAAAAAGGTGGATCCTGGACACCAACATTTACCATGATTGTATAGGTGTACAAGGAGGGAATTATTGCTCATTTTTTCATTTTTCTTTCCTAATTAGTCATCTACTTATCATACTTATCATTATTTTCTTCATCATTTATCCTTTTCTTCATTATTCAGTGTCAAAATCTCAGTAATTTTTGTTCTTCTATCTTCCACACCATCCATGCAAAAACATGTCAATCAAAACTTTATGTCCAACACAAATGCCCTCACCCCAATAAAAATGTCTGACATTTTGTAACTATGTCTTTTCATTAACATCGCAACTGATGCTCTCAACTTTAGTTTTTATGTGAACAACAGGGTATCTATAAAAAGCCCCTCTTCTGACATACAGCGCACATAGCCTATTAACTGATATCTAAGACCACTTGCTAGTACTCATAGTTCATCATTGTTTTCCCAGGATGTTGTTCTTACTTTGTTTATTACTTCCATCAACCCTGCCTTTACCTAGGAGAGTCTTTTCCCTTTTCCTTTGTTAGATTCCTTTATCAAAACTATCTTTCCATTTGTTTGAATTTTCAACTCCCAGTCATCTTTTGGGCAACATTTCAAGCCTACTTCCTATCTCTGTTGGCTATGTCGTTTTGTTAGAAACTCAGTTTTAGATTTATTTCTGTACCACTGCTTTGGTCATTGTATATATTTGCTTCAATTACTAATTATATCTTGAAGTACTTAAGCCAAAAGGTGGTTTTTAACTTCCTCCTAATCTGCTTACCTTGAACATCAGGCTATCTGGATTTATTAATTCAATTATCATTCATTTTCATTGGTTTTCAGCAGCATAGAATATAAAGAAGAAAGCAATTTATGGTTTCCTATAACTAGAAGGAGAAAATTTCTGTGTAATTGTTTGTATGTGTGAAATTCTGTAAGGGCAAATTAAAATTTAAATAATTTTAGGGATGTAAACTTTATAAACTTTATAAAACTTTACAGAAGTTAAACAGTATTTACTTGCTCATCATCTTTGCCCCATGTTCTCTGAGCTAAAATATGAATTTCATGAGCTCAGAGTGTTTGGCTCTTTTGTGTACCCCTCCTCATTTTACCCACCAGTTGGAATTCAGCATAAAATTCAAAAAAAATCATTATTGAATGACTGTGGTCTCAGTACTTAGCAGAAAGCATGAGATTTAGTAGGTACGCAAAAAACACTAATTACATAAGCACAAATTTTGTAAGCACTAAGACAGTCCAACACTAAGAATTTCTATGAATATTTTGAATATATTTTAGAGACTCTGGACCGTGCTTCTTAGCAAACACAGACTCAGGAAGCATTAGGACATGAGAAGGCACATGTCTAAAACTTATTTCAAAAGTCTCTATGATGAGTAGAATTCCTTAACTTCTATTAACTTAATCATATGTGTACTCTGGTAACTTTAATAATAGATGTAATTGTTACATACAGAGTAAGGTATTCTCTCCATTTTTCATATAAGAAAATAGAGTTGGACCATTGATCAAGCTGGTCAATGGCACATGGCTAGACAATGCAGCAGCAAGAGACCAGATAAAACAAAATGTAATGCAATCGTACATTTTTAGAAACATATATAGCGAAGATTACGTCTGTGAGAAAACAAAAAGGTAATGTTTAAATTCATTCATTAGATTTGTATTATTCATCATTCTTTGTTTTCTTTGCAAATCACAGAAGATACTATTTTTGGAAGCAAATAAACCTTTTTGGATCATTGTATTTTCATCATATCAGATTTGATATGCAAATAAATATAATTCTTACTAAAAAAGTGAAAGTGAAGCTGTTTTTTTTTTTTCAGTATGTCTTACACATGTATTTTAGTGAGCATTCTTCAAAAATCTCACAAATCTGAAAATGTTTACATTATACTTTAACTTACATTGGTATTTTCACCAAGAAATTTGTCCCATTTAAAATTTTTATTAACATAAATCCCTTCCCTTCACCCTCTTGCTTCCCTTGAAACCCCCCTCCCTCATTTCTCTTCTTCAGTAGTGCTTATTGCCATTCTCTTGGCCTTTGAGTTTTTCTAACTAAAGCATTTTAATCTTTAGGACGTAAGTTATGTGTCTGATGCAAACATTAATATTGTTAAATTTAAAATCAGGCTATCTTAGTTCAATTTGTAAAATAAAGGAAGTCAGTTATGAACAGTAGTTTCTCAAATAACAGTTGCAGTGAAACAGCATATTGGTTCCTTTGAAATAAAGTGAAAATTGGTCTTACACATTGGTTTGAGCAGACATTCAAACCATGGAAAACTCTTCAAGTTTTATTTATTTTCAAAACCCTTACAAATCTGCAGTTTGCTTATAATGTCAAACCGAGGAGTCTTTTTAAAAATGTTACAAACGACATCCTCTGTTCTTCACATCTGAATGCGACAGTCTCTATTACATCGTCACTATACATTCCCTTAAATGAGAAGCCATGAAACAAAACCAACAACAGGAATAAAGTTAAAACAAAAGAGTTATATCCAGATACGAAGATATAACACATGTCTACTTAGAAATAAAAAATGGAATCCAAGTGAAACTGTTGGAAAGATCTTGACAACAGGATGCTGGACTGCCTGCCATTGTCTTTACCAGCAATGTCAGGACACACTTAACTAGCAGAATGATGGATTTATGACTGCTTATGAAAATCTATACTATTCCAATAATAAGGGAGAAATCAGCTGAGGGGGAGAAAGCTCAGGGAGGGGTAGAGGAAATTTCAGGCTTTATAGAATTGCACCATAAAATTAAAAATAAATTAGAAAAAAATAACATCCTGAGTATCGCTTCTGAAATTGTCTTGAGGTCAGCATGCTGACCTAGCATGCTGATCCTCTATCTGCAGCACCTTCATCCCACATAGGTACTGATTTGAGTCCTAGCTGCTCTGCTTTTGATCCAGCCCCTGCTAGTGGACTGGGAGAGCATCAGAGGATGGCCCAAGTCCTTGGGCCCCTGCACTCACATGGGAAATCTAGAAGAAGTTCTTTGCTCCCCATTTTAGGCTGGCGCAATTCTGCGCGTTGTGACTATTTGCAGAGTTGAGCAGTGTATGCAAAATCTCCCTCTCTGCCTGTCCCTCTCTCTGTAACTTTGACTTCAAATAAAAAATAATCTTTACACCAAAAAAGTCTGAATATTTCAAAAAAAAATCTGCAGAGGTCATAATATTTACCCCATGGAAGATTTTTTTAATATTGAAAACTTTAATTCTAAAAATGAGAAGTCAAATCTCTGACTAATTTACTAAATGCCAAATTTAAGCGGTTGAATTTATATTATCATACCATAAGGTTTTCAATAGTTGTTTTAGTAGTTCATTTTTAAGATCAACATCAATTTACTATTGTCTTACTTTTCTGCTTCTTAGGTCTGGGACTGCTTTCCGTTTTTCTGTTGTCTTTTTTTAGAATATGCTAGAAAGGGTGCTATCTGGGGTCAACATCAATTGCAAAGTCATTAATTCAATTCAGCATATAATCATCATAATAAAAAAAAGACAAGCATTTAGTTGTGTTCACAATTATTAAGTGCCATCCCAAAAGTTTCCTATCTGAGTAATATTAAATGATGTTTCAAAGTCGGCTATCCATTGTCTTTTACTCAAAATATATCTGCAAATTTTCTGAATAGATGGCCACAATGAAAAGAAATCCCTGTGGCAGAATTTAAGAAACAAAGTGCAGGAAGGATTAACTCCCAGCCTCCTTGCTTTCATCTTCAGCATGTCTTAAAAACAAAGAGACACAGTCTAACTTCTAAAAAAAGAAAAATGATTAAAGTTGTTAATTAGGCTAAGAGATAAAAAGCTATCACCCTCATGTCAGGCAAACTGAAACGAAATCTTTCAGTGGATTAAAACATCCACATACACAGATATACACATGAGGTAGAGTTCATCTGCACTGAAATCCCACTGGTGATCATTTCTTACGTGTATTTGTAAACAGTTTAAGCTAAAACTGATCAATCATTTTGGCAAGTTTTTAAAATAGTCATTGCTACTGTTCTAATCAAAACTTTTCTTAAATTTAAGTACAGAATTCTAACCATTGGAGAATTAAAGGGAACTTTGCACAGTAAAATTCAGATTTGACAATCTTTCCATTTCCTTTCCTGTCATGAAAGACTATTGTGAAGCTAATATTATAATATATAGAAATGCTTCCACTTTACTGTCAGGAGAAGACAATAACGTGTTGGTCACTTATATGAGCAATGTGACATCTCACAATATATCTAACATACTTTAATATTAATTAACAGAAGAATGTTCAAGCTGATCATAACCTCTGATGAAGTCTTTCATTACTCTTTATATTTTATCATTCAAGATTTACACATTTTCATCCTTAAATTAAAAACACACACATATACACATTGCATATCATATATGCATAAATAAAATTAGTATCCATTCAAATTTTATTTGTGGGTATGTTTATATATTAATACATATAAAGATATTCCCTACTATTTCTCCCCTAAATGATCGCTAATTTTATTTCATCACATTTTATAGGGTATGTGAGAGATGCTGACACTAGAAATCAAAATAATCGAGCCTTTAGATTAGGGACAGGCATTTAGTGTAGCTACTAAGATACTGCTTGGAACCTCTGTGTCCTATATGAGCACGTCTCTGAGTTCTGACGCCACTTCTGATTCCAGCTTCCTGCCAGTGACTACTCTGTGAGGTAGCAGACGAGAGATCAAGAGCTTGGATCCTTCCCACCAAGATAGCTATGGGTTCCTGGTTTCAGCCTGGCCCAGCTCTGGCTTTGGTGGATATTTAAGGAGCTCCCCAATGAATGGAAGATTTCTCTCTGTCCCAATGTCAGTCTATCTATGCTTTCCCAATACTGATAACAAAAAGTGTAAGTAAAAAATTAAAATATACTATATGAAAACCAGTATATATATATATATATATATATATATATATATATATATATATTCCTTTTTTCAGAGAACTGTTACCTAAAACTTTGAAGATATTTCCAAGGGACATTTTGTGCCAATTATTACAGTCATTAAAATTATCAAGGAACAGTTTTACATATATATATATATATACCACAACGTTAGAGTTAATTTGTCACTTTCTGCAGCTGTGACCATATACCCATTTCCCTGTGATTTGAATCAGTTACCATCAGCCACTTCTAGGATCACTCCATCAACGAATTCTTCCACTAGCAACCTGACACTTTGTAATACCTGGTCCACAATACCGCTACGTTCTGTATCCTTTGGAACAGGATAAAGTGGCATGTTCCAAAGGCCTAGACCCATTTTGTGAATAATCTGTACTTGCATACTGTTCTTTATAGGAGGAAGCTAAAGGGAAAAAGAAAAAAAAGAAAATGGCGGAATCCTGCAGCCTTCACCACTGTGGATCCCATTAGTCCTGGATAGTATTGCCAAGACAGGTATCACAGGTCTGGCTTCCAAGAATCCTATCAGTGTTAGCTGATGTTGATATCAGTTGGTTGAGTTGCATGAAAACGCCATCTTTGCATTCTGTCTGTATCAAGAGATGGTGTACTTCAAGCAGCTGTCGCAGCTAAAACCATCTGCAGGAAAGTGTATTTGCCTAATGAATCTAGTTCTAAAAGGTTGGAGGAGATGCTCATGTAAATGTGTAGAAATAATGGAATGCAATTAGAAGCACATAAAAAGCAACTGCGTAATACTTTCAAGGCACATCAAAATTCTCTAGTGAATGACCTCAAAGAAATACAAATCCACATGTTACCTTAAAAAGCACCGAAGACAGTTGTCTTAAAAAGGTTTAGAAGACACATAAAATAACCAAAAATAGACAGCAAAGTGAATTGGTAAGAGGACATCAGCAGAATGAGATGCTCCAATAACAGGCAGAAGTAATCAACAGGAACCAAAAGAAAAAAAACCTGGAGTAAAAGAATGCAAGTAAAATGTGTGATTGAAAGCATTGGCAGCACACTCTTTCAAACAGAAAAAAAATAAGAAGAATCTGTGAGTCTAGAATCATAACTTTTGAAAATATCCGATGAGTCAAAAAAAGAAATTAGAATAAAATAAGACAGTATGTAGTGATTAAGGAACACTATCCAATGAATAAGGCTACACAGTGCAGGCATCCAAGGAGGACACAGAATCAAAAGTTTAGTTTCAAACATATTGTGTAAAACTCTCCAATTTTGAAAGCATGTGGAAATTCAGATCCATGAAGTTCAAAAGTCCTCAAACAGAATCAATTCAATGGGAACTTCACTTGGGCAAGTTATCACCAAATTGTTCAAAAGTCAAAGAGAATTTTGAAAGCAGCAAGAAAAAAAAAGTGACTTATCACATACAAAGGAAATTTCATAGGGCCTTCAGTCATTTTCTTAGAAGAAATACTGTGGGCCACGAGATAGGAATGATATATTCAAAGGAAAAAAGGAAAAATCTGCCAACCAGGAATAATTTATCTGCCAAAGTTGTCCTTCAGAAGTGAAGGAGACATGAAAACTTCCTGATATAAACACATGATGAGAGAATTCACCAAAGTTCTTGTAATACCTGCCTTATAAGAAATACGAAAAGAAACTCTTTATGTTGAAATAAAGTGACATTAATCAATAGCATGAAAATATTCTAAAATTAAAAAGTTATTGATAAAAGCAAATACTACATATTAGTTCCTATTACAACAATAAGAATTGGTCTGTGTATTTACTCCTAAAGATAGTATAAATTTAACTATAAAAGCATTAAAATAAAACTAGATAAAAAGCTGGTTAATAAATATACAATACCAGCAATTTAAATATCGACAGCTTAGCAAAATATGAGGCAGGACAAGGAAAAATATAGAGAATTTGTTTGCTTGTGTTTCATTCCACATTATTTATAATACTTCAATTACTACACAATAAAAGTAGAGTATCACTATAATGACATTTGTTGATGACTTAAAAAGAACAAGACATATGGGTTCTATAGAACTCAGTTTGTAAAGCATTGTCTTTGCCGTATTATCAAGAAAGATGTATTCAACAAGAGTCAGTGTAAAATGAAAAATAATACCCCGACTTTAACAAGTTTCTCAGCTCTTCAAAATATACATTTGCAGCCTTAGATTAATCCTGGGTACATTTTCACTGAAATGATGGAAGGCCGACTGTCAGAATCTTTGTTGTTTGTAAACACACTGTGCATGATCTCTGCACCCTACACTGATGACAGGCACTACAGGAATACTCCAGAAGTTGGATTCTACTGACCTTTATGGTGGACAGCCACCCTAATCAACTGTAGTGGTGATCACTGGAACCCACCCATGGATGATTTTATCCTGATTGAGTTGAATTTCTCAATCTGAGCCTTCTAAGTGTTTCAAGGACTCATATTTAATCAGTTAATCTTTAAAGTGTTATGAAATTATAAATCAAACAGAATATACACTCTCATCCTAATATTATTTCCATTGTTGTGGAGAATTTCAGCTAATCCACAAAAAAATAAACATGTTTTTCTACTTAAAAAAAAAATTATTCCTGACCCTTGTGTCAAAACTTGCTAGCCCATGTAAAAATAAGAGCCCAATAGTATTGGAGTAGTCCTAAATGTCTTCAGCTCCCTGCTTAATGGACTGAGAAAACAGCAGAGGATGGTTTAAGTCCTTGGACCCCTGGACCTACATGGTAGACTCGTAAGAAGATCCTTGCTCCTGGTTTCAGATTGCCTCAGCTCTGACTAATGCAGTTATTTGGGGAATGGACCATCATTTTGAAGATTGATCTATCTATCTATCTATCTATCTATCTATCTATCTATCTATCTATCTATCTGTCTATCTCTGTGTCATTCCTTCTTCCAGCAAATGTCTTCCAAACAAATTTCCTGATTTCCTTAATAAGGGTGGGTGAATAAAATATTCAAAACTGAATAAGTCTCAGGGATATGTTGGGTGCTTTATTATAGTTTGGTAAAAGCATCCAAGTGGTAGGATTTTGATTTTTATATATGAAACACTTAACCTCTTTTTAACAACTGAGAGAAATCTTTTTAAGTGGCTATTTTTCTGTGGGACTGCCCCCTACTTGGTAATTAAACTGCTTGAGAGAACGATTTCTACTCACTTGTTTACAACCTCATTTCCCATTCCTCAGCCCACAATATTATCATTTCCACCTCATTTTCATCATCTTTATTGAGTGAGTTTATGATGAATACTAATTAACCTAATGATTCATTTTAACTGTAATATGTCATCTCTTAGGATGTAGCTATAATGGCCTAAATATTTACATCTCCCCAAAATTCCTGTACAAAAACCATACTCTCCTATGTTAGGGGACAGGCTTTTTGTTAAGCGAATAGATTATAAGTGCATCCCCTCAGAAAACTACATCCCTCACACATGGGGTTGATTCCCCTACAAAATGCTGCAGAAGATCCAGGTCTTCTCTATCTTATGGAAATGTCATACAGGCACTACTCAACGCACCAAAAGGGGGCCCCTTACCAAATACTAAATACATTGCTACCTTGATGTTGACCAGCCAGAGGGCATTCTGAACTATGAGATACAGATCTGCAGTATTCAGAGTATATCCAACTTGTGCTATGTCATTACAGTAGCCCAGGCAGACTAACAGCATCAGTGGTAATTCTTGACTTCGCCTCTAAAAACCAACACACTTCAATCTATATAGTTCAGTGCCTCGAGTCTTTCTCTGGTCTTCACCAGGAATTTCTCCATAATTTCCTCAGGTAGCTGAAACAACAATGAGGTAATGACTATTCACTCTTTGTTCATCTGAAAAACACTACTCAATTATTAACGTTGACTAATTCTTGTTTAATCCTCCACTTTTTTTTTCCATTACTCAGGTCAGCAACATGATTCACCAGCCATTGTGAAAAGACATCCAGATTTCTCAACACTTTGTAACAACATCTACATGGTGTGTCCAATCTTCAAAACACTTCATGTTACTCTTCTGCTTTAAATTTTATGGTTATTTCATACTGTTCATGAAATAAAAAATCCTAAGTCTCTAAATTCCAAACCTGTTAAATCCTCTTCTTAAAGACAATATCAAAATTTCCAGTCCATGCTCATCTTCCCAATACCTTTGGCTTCGTCATTCTAGATTCTTATTTATTTAAATGTCAGGATTCACATATGTTCTCCATAACCTGAGCTTGTATAAGAAACTACATTTGATTCCATATTTCCCTAAGGTAACATTTATCACATTATGTCCTACTTAATTCTTGATTAGTACACTGGTGTTTGAGATAAAGAATGTGTACCACAGTATTGCACACAGTAAGTGCTCAATCACTATTTAATCACTGATTGATTTCCCAATGATAACTTGGATAGAGCGATGGTTTGGTTTACATGTGAATATCACTTAAAACTGTATTCATTCAAAAAGCTGTCCTTTGCAGTCAAATTCCTTTATTGAATATTTGAATTTAAACATTGACAAACCTGCCAAATGACAGAAACTTGGCAAAGATGTAAGCTGTCTCAGTTGAGACATATTATTTAGCATGAACACCAACATCTAAAAAATTGAAATCTCTTTTAGAAATCTTTTAATTAGGTAGTCGTTTCTGTTTACACAGGATCCTGCACATCCTGTCACTAATAGAAATTGACTCGGATTGCCTTTGGAATGTACACTCATAATTAGTCTTACTTCTCAGATAAATTTAGCAAAGGATAGCAAAGAAGAAGTTTCACTTTAGAATTGAAGTTGGTATAATTCCAAAAGCCCTGAACATTCATTACGGATACACAAGTGATGGGATTTCTAAAGATTACAGCCTGAATTCAGTGTTTTGTCAGCTATTTTTTTTTTTTGAAAAGTAGTAACTTTAGCTATGGGAAATTATCACCCACCCTATAATCTTACATTGTTTTAAATCTGTGACATCCTAAGCATTTGTGGATAAGCACTGAATATTTTGTAAGCCCCATGGATGGATATGTTTCTAGAACTGGGTATATAAGTGAACGCTATTCTGGGACAGGGTCCAAACTGTTTATTAGCCATCAAATGGATATACAATTTCAAAGCATTAATAACTACTGAAAATCATTGCACAGTTATATGGAAAACTGGAACCCACTGAAATATTTCTATATAGGGAGAGACTGTCTTTGATATAATAAATTAATGTATTTGCTGAATCAGGATTCATACTGAAACTTATAAATATTAATTGATATCATGATTATAGGTTTTCTATCTTTGCCTATTATTTACCACATCTTGGTACATTTAAATATCAGAAAATAAAGCTTTTGACTTGTACTAAGGGAATATACTTTTATGATAACATGGGGACAAATGGTGGGAGGGGAAACAAAAAGGGAGGAGTGAGAGGGGGATGAATCCGTATGTCTATAAAACTGCATTGTGGAAAATAATAATAATAAACCACATGAAAAAATGAGTATTAATTTATATCTCAACACATGAAATTATAATATGGATGTAATGGAATGAAGGGTGACATTTTGGATTTTTACTTTTTATATGTAATGTCTAAGGCCAAAACAGTGACTGCTATGTAGTCTTATCTAATTTACTAGAGCAAAAGCATTTCTAAGGGCCAATCCTATGGCACATTACGTTAAGTCACTGCTGGTGATGCCAGCATCCCATATGAGCACCAGTTTTTCCTGACTCCTTTGCATCCAAATCAGCTCCCTGTTATTGTGCCTGAGAGAGCTATAGAATGTTGCCCAATGGCTTGGGTCCCTGAAACCCACACAGGATACCCAGATAAAGTTCACTCTAGCTTCAGTCTGACCAAGCCCCAGCTATTATAGTCATTTGAAATGTAAACTAGTAGAGAGAATTCTTTCTCTCTCTTTCTCTCTCTCAGTGTGTGAATGTAATTTTGCCTTTCAAACAGTTAAAATAAATATTTTAAAAAGTATTTTTATATGGGCCCGGCGGCGTGGCCTAGCATCTAAAGTCCTCGCCTTAACATGCCGGGATCCCATATGGACGCCAGTTCTAACCCCGGCAGCTCCACTTCCCATCCAGCTCCATGCTTGTGGCCTGGGAAAGCAGTGGAGGATGGCCCAAAGCCTTGGAACCCTGCACTCGGTTGGGAGACCCGGAAGAAGTTCCTGGATCCTGGCTTAGCACCGGCCGTTGCGGTCACTTGGGGAAGTGGATCATCGGATGGAAGATCTTCCTCTCTGTCTCTCCTCCTCTCTGTATATCTGACTTTCCAATAAAATAAATAAATCTTTTTTAAAAAAGTATTTTTATAATAATAATATTTCTAGAATATTCTGGTCAGAGTGCTTTTTCCAGCATCTACAGTATAGCTTTCTAGCACCTTCTCCAGATACTGCCTAAATCAATTTTTCATCTTATCTGCCTGAAAGTAAATCCCTCTTGATTTCTTGACCAATCTTTCCTTTTCTCTGTCTTTACAGAATTATTATTCCATTTGTTTTTTATAGCTAATGGCTCTTTAATTGAGTCAGGGTCTATTTAAAGCCTGAAATCAAAAGAGAAGGAAAATTCTTAAAGGTTTTAAAAAACACTCATGTGAAAACACTAATTAGCATCTATTACTAAATTCCTGTCTGAAATCTTAGATTAGTCCCCATACTGAAAAGAAAATGACATAAAGTAAAATGTCCAAAAAATCAAATCCTCTCAAAAGAAGAATTTCAATTTTAATAACTTAGAAAATTATTAGAATATTTAGTTTTCATTCTAAGTAAATGCCTAAAAACAACTTTTCATACTGTAATTATATATTATTCATGAGTGGGTCTGCGAGCTTTTCATTTAAGGATTAACACATTATTTGGGTTGGCATTATAAATCACAGATTGGCTATGCCTTTTCAAACATCAAAACGTAGTGAGTTTTAAGATAAAGCTGGAAAAGAGTGCACGAACTATGTAGTCACAGGCAATTTATTTTTCCTAATCTTTTCCTGAGTATCTCACAATACTGAACTGTGAAGGAATTTTGGAAAATCCTCTTTAGTTTCCTCATGGCTATAATTAGCTTTTACCTAGGAGGTTTTAATCTTGTCATTAAGCTCTAATGAAATATTTTGCACTGCCTTTCTGAGTGTTATACTGTAACTCTTAACTGAGACTAACAGAGAGTAAAACCAAAAACCTACTAAGAATTTACTCCATTTGAGGAAGTATGGAGAAACAAAAACCAGGACAAAAATAAACAGCTATTAGGTTCTAAGCTGATTTTTATTTGAGAATCAAAAAGACACAGAGAGTTAAAGACAGACAGAAAAGTACAGATCTCCCATTACTGTTCACTTCCAACATGACCACAATGGCAAGAGGTGGTCCAGGCTAGAACTCAGACCAAGAACTCCATCCAGGCCTCCCTCATCCGTGGCCAGAACACAATATTTGAGTCACCACCTGGTGTCTTCCAGATTAAACTTTAGCAGGAAATTAAAATGGAGTGTAGAATCAGGACTCAAACTGAGGTACCTCAATGTAAGCCATAGGCCTACTAGCTGACATCCTGACCTCTAGACCAAAGGTCTACAGTGTGGACTAATTATAAATTAACGAAGTTAAATCTCAATGATTACATTTTTTCACTATATCCCAATTGCCTGATTTGGCAAGGAGGGCCAGTTCAAATCAGATGAATGATCCTCTGTGGAAATCCTCTGTAAGCTTGATTATCTTTTTCTGCTTGTGTCCGTTTTCTAATACCCATAAGGAAAATCATATATTACTTTGCACATAAATTTCAAATTAGACAAAAAGCAGAATAAAAACCAAGAGCTTGGTATGGTTATGTGAGGGAACTGACTGTGAGAGCTGCTCTTTATCTACTTAGCACTTCACGAGAACATCAATAATTCTAGAATGAGCTCATGTGAAGCAAAGATTTAAGAAACATAATACCTTGTTGACAATGTTCAGATCAATTGCATCAACCTTCAAATTGGATTTAGATGAGTTGGTTTGAATGTAAAAATTATGTATTCCAAAAAGGGAAGAGCAAGGTCCTGGAATTAATGAATTTGCCGTGAACAGTAAGCATGTGGATGGCAAAGGAGGAGAACTAGGGTTGATTATGCATTACATTTCATGGACACTCTTAGGCACTCGACTAATAATACCCCCAGACGTGTAACTTTCATATGTGCAGGGCAAGGAGCGAGGGACATGTGCTCACACATTCAAACACAGATATTCAAGTGAATCTTCATGATCTAGAGTCTGTTGACCCTTCATACTGCGCTAGACCCTTCAAATAATGCTTCAGGTCAGGATTCCTTTACTAAAACGAAATATATATTCTGATTACCCGGAGAACTGGGCTGTGGATGCGTTTCTGTAAATGGAAATAATAAATTATATACATTTTTTTCTGGTTACTCTTGGCTATGAAGGTGGCTAGTCTCTCGTGGAAGAGGCAATATTATTCCGTGCAGCTTTACATTATTCTTTGAAGCTGAAAAAGACTTTGCAATATTAGTTCTGTTCTTCAACTGTTTGTTTTAAAATTGCATTAAATTGCTTTCTCTTGGAAAAACAGAGCATAAGAGACAAGCAGAGATGAAAAGAGACACACACACACACACACACAAAGAAAGAGAAAGGGAGAAAAAGAGATATCTTCTACCCACTAGTGTAC
This sequence comes from Ochotona curzoniae, assembly GCF_017591425.1. Taxonomy (NCBI): domain Eukaryota; kingdom Metazoa; phylum Chordata; class Mammalia; order Lagomorpha; family Ochotonidae; genus Ochotona; species Ochotona curzoniae. The sequence continues at coordinate 24,662,551 of NW_024464939.1, read as the reverse complement.
TCTCCAGGTATCAACAAGAAACCAGCAATTCCATCTGGGATCCTCAAATGGGATGCGGGCTCCCAAGCACTTGGGCTATCATCCATTGCCTTGCAAGGCCCATCAAGAGGGAGCTGGATAACAAATGGGGCAGCTGGACTCAAACTCACACTCCTATTGGGATGCCTGTCACAGCATTGCCCCTATTTTTCAATCACTAAAATTTCAAAATACTCATTGAAAGCCTTTTTCTTATGTTTCAGGGTAGTTTACCTATAGAAAGTGAACAGAAAATGAGAAAATGGAAAAGTCTATTTTACTAAATAATCTGTCCCCACTCCTAAATAGAATATAACACAAGAGAAAAAAATATATACCTTAATGCATTTTGTATAGCTTTAAGATAGAGGAACCTGGGCCTGGCACAGTAGCCTAGCAGCTAACGTCCTCACCTTGCAACTGTGAGGATCCCACATGAGCACCGATTTTTCTCCTTGTTGCTCCACTTCTCATCCAGCTCCCTTCCTGTGGCCAGGGAAAGCAGAAGAGGACAACCTAAAACTTTGGGACACTGTATCCACATGGGAGACCAGGAGGAAGATCCTGGCTCCTGTTTTCAGATCAACTTAGCTCCTACTACTGCAGACACTTAGGGATTGAACCAGCAGACAGAGATCTTTCTTTCTATATCTCCTTCTCTGTATATCTGCATTTCAAATAAAAATAAATCTCTCTCTTTTGCATAATCTTTACATAGTTGATTAGGGCTCAAAAGGTCAAGGGCTACAGGAAAGTTGGTAAGGCCATTGCGTCCACATTTTTTTTCCTTCCTGTATCCGGGGGAAGAGGAGAGACACTTGGAGAAGCAACAATGAGCATGTATGCAATATGAGGCATGCTCCGAGGGTCCTAATCAAGAGGTTTCGACAGCTCAGCTGTTCTGAATTGCTACCAATCTCACCATTCCACGCACGATGAAATCGCTGCAGAATCCACTGGCTGACGTAGCCCACCTTAGAGGCTCCACTTGCCCAGATTTTCCCTGCCAACACTAGCCTGAGGTAGTAGTTGATTTATTTGTTCTGTCCTCCATCCTTGGTTCTGGTACCAGGTGTCCTTTGCAGGCTCCAATGTACTGCCATATCCTCCATGTTCACCTGGATATGCTGTCCACTGCTTAAACTGAGCCATTGAGGAGGCTCAGCTTTGACACATGCACTCCACAGTCAGACAATAGAACCTGCAATTCTCTTCATGGTTGAAATTCTGAGTACAGCAGTTCAGTTGGAGAGATTTCCAAAGAAACTTCATCTGAAGTGATCCCCGACCTAATTGTTGTGTGTGTTGGCCAGTACAGGGTCCAGCACAGACCGATGCCCCAATCATCTTACGAATATGCTGGTGATTGCAATTGCTGGATCACTTCTGTTCCCAGCCCTGCCTTCTACACAAACCAATGGGTGTTGGAGCCCAATGTGAACCTGCCCACCACATACTTGGCTCTCATGCAAACCAGTGGGAGCTGCAGCCTAGTCAGATCAATCCCCAATAACCTCACCAGACCTGCCCTCTACCCTGGTTCTCCTGCTTGCCAGTATGTACCACAGACTCATTCAGTTTGTCCCATATCCCATTCAGCTGTCATACACGTCAATGGGTATTGAAGCGCCAGTCCCAGTTATTATGCTCACCAGATGGAGTGGCGACCCAAGAGGGACGTTCCCACTGTTTCCCTATTGGGTCCACTCCCACTCCCCATTCATGCATTCTCCATGTGGTTCTGCAGTTTGGCTTGACAGAATTAGCCCATTCCAGCACTTGACAGCAAAGCCCAACCAACCCTCACCCACTCTGACATAGGCATGCAACAGTAGGAACCATCAACCCAGCCTGATTTTTCCTGGTCCAGCTCATATGAGACCAGCAGATGTTGTAGCTCTGCCAGGTCTGGTCTGAGCTCGGCTGTAGTCCTCACTAGCGTGAGCTGGAACTGGGAATTGGAATTGACCGGGCTTGGTCAGGTAACAGCACCTACATGCAAAAGCCGAGGTGAGGCAGGCCATGCCATACCAGGAGGCAGCACCCAACCGGCAAGCATGACAACCAGGAGGACAGGGGGTAAATCTGGTAGTGGGGCTAGTAGTACTGAAGCTAGTGGAGTCTCAAGCCCTACCAGGAAGTGATTTGCACAAGGAATCAGGACCAGGCAAAAAATATTGACATGTTAAAGAAAAAAAATTCTCAGCTCTGACTGTTGCAGCCATTGGGATAGTGACCCAGCAGCTGGAAGCTCTTTCTCTCTCATTCTCTCCTACTCTCTGTAAATCTACCTTCCCAATAGAAATAAATTAATCTTTAAAAACATATTTATTATATACACATAGAAAGAATATAATCTTAATTTAGTAACTGTGTTAGGCACAAGAAAATAAAAATGCTCTGGCCTCTAAAATGCCTACTTAAAACTATGGATTTTTTTTTGAACACTCTTTGAGATCAGCTTTTAAAACAAATAACTCCAATATGTTCTCCAGTCCCATAATCTCTCAAAAGTCATCTCAGTTGGGTTCATTTACTCAGATACTGTACATAGTAAATAACATATACTACTTTATTTTTTACCTAAATAATTTTAATAATGTTTTTGTTTTCTTCTGCATCATGTTGAAAACTTTCAGTGATGTATATCCCAACTGTGATTCCAGTTACAGGAAAACAAGGAAAGCAGTTCAAGTTGTGAGCATGCTCATGCACTCATTCCCCGCATTGTTAGGCATAAGGGAATCCAAGGTTTTTTCTTTCTTTGTGGAATTTAAAGGGCGACTTCCAGACATGCATTTTACATACATAAAATATACTGTTCGAGTGGGACAACGTGTGAGAGCACCAGGACTTGTCAGCTATGTTCTCTCAGCAGAGAATTTTCAGTGCATGATATTTTAGACTTCATTATATTGTCCCACGGAGCATTAAAATATATATATATATATATATTCAGGTAAAAAACCAGGAGCATTCACATGCAATGATGCTCCTGGGAGCAAAGAGTAGTTTTTTTTTTCTCTCTCTCTCTCAGTTGTCTCGACACAGTTGACTTCACTTTGCCATTGAGCTATGACAAGGTGATTATTTTTAAAAACCAAAATATGGTGCATAATACATTTTAGCCTGAAGCTAAGAGTTAAATGTGAATATTCATTCATTTTTGGTCTTCCAGGAGGGAAAAATGTGGCTGAGTAGCACATAGTGTTAACCCCTATCAATTAAATGGAACTAACGAATGATGTTGAACTGGAATCATTTTTAATAAAGGGAAATTCTTTCTATCATGGCCTTGAGATTTTCTTGAACGGGAAGAAAAATAGAATTTATTATTTACACCTTGGCATCAACCTAAGGGAGAAATTTAATATCTAAACATAGAAAAGTATGTAGTCTCCACAAACACTTCACACAACCCACACAAAAATAGATAATCGTCGGCACACCCTATAGGCAATCCATGCCACTTGGCCAGAAATTTGTGCAAAGAATGTTCAGGCAATCTTGTGACCTGGATTTATAAAGCCTTTCCTTCAATACAGTGATAACTCAGAAAGTTCATGGGGAATCTGACATAGCCATAAGTTTATGTAGCCATAAGTTTTTTAATTGCATGCATAGTTTTGTTATATGTATTTTCATAAACCTCTTCAGGATCTTCATGTACGCAGAAAAATTGTATGCAATGTTCTCAGATAGAAAATAAAATATATTCCTCAAATTTTCCTCAAACTTTTTAAATTATTCTCACAGAATGTAGATAAAATCTCTGCATTTTGCTTTCTGTATGTGATCAGAATTATATTCGTAGGCATATCCTAGCCAAAATCAGACAGTAAATCAAATGCAGAACTCACTCCCTTCCGGCCAATGTGCTACTATCCGGACAATTCTAGTCTAGACGGAGTTTTATCAAAATATTTTCAAGAAAAGCTAAATCAGAAGGTTGATCTAATCTTACTCTGTATGTATGTCTGTGTGTGAGTGTCTTTGTTAGAAATTTCTAATTATCCATGTATGTTACATTTTTAAAAATATTTACTAGATAATGTTTCTGTGCAAACCTCTTGCATGAACTCATAAGCCTTAGATCATATAAAGTCTGGTAATTTGTCTTTTTCATTTTGTACACCTGGGGTCAGAGAACAATTGATTTCCTCTTAAATGCTGGCAGGGGAAAATAAAATACAGAAGATAATAAGAAATTTCTTATTCCAATACAAATAACAAAATAAAATTACTCTGTAGCATTTGCAAAATCCTTTCAACCATCAAGATTCAGAGCCAGGACATTCACTTTTTTTTTTCTAAAGATTTAATTATTTTTGTTGCAAAGACAGATATACAGAAAGGAGGAGAGACATAGAGAAAAATCATCCGCCTGATGATTCATTCCCCAAGTGACCACAGTGGCCAGTACTGCGCCAATCCGAAGCCGGGATCCAGGAGCTCTTCCGTGTCTCCACACACTGATGTAAAGCTCATCTGAGTGATACAAAGGGCAGATGTCCCATTGAAGGTCACCTGCCAAATCAGTTGGCCACGTTGTCTACAGAGCATTGTCATGGTCTACTTATTTCAAAATGCACAAGTCCAGACTTTTATATTACGTTGGTAAATTTAAAACTTAGGAAAACCTGGGACCAGCACGATAGCTCACTGGCTGTGTCATCACTTTGCTAGTGCAGGGATCCAAACCGGCTGCCACTTCATGTCCCAGCTGCTCCACTTTCCATCCATCTCCCTGATTATGGCTTAGGAGAACAGTACAAGATGGCCCAGTCAGTGCCTTGAGAGTCTACACTCACATGGAGACCTGGAAGAAGCTCCTGGCTTCAGAGCAGTGAACCAATGGACAGAGGACCTTTCTGTCTCTCCTCTCTGTAAATGTGATCTGCTTTTCCAATAATAAATAAATAAATCTTACAAAAGAAAACAAAAATGAAATACAAAAAAAAAGAAAAGAAAAACTTAGAACTTAAGAGTTTTTCAACTTGTTTGTCTAAGCACTGCTTAAGAATATTTAGACCCCTTAGGTGTCTCTTGTGTAAAAAAAAAAAAAAAAAGTCATTTCAAAATGGCCACTCACTGAGGTACAATTTGGTGCAGAAAGTAAAGCAAAGCTATGTAGCCTTCATGGGAAACAAAGTGATTAGATTGGAATCATTGGTGCAGACCTCTATCCAAGCAGGGTAACTCAATGCAGAATGTAAAGTTTGTTTATATCCTTTCATATTCTGCATTCCACCTAATATATTTGGCTCACATTAGATTTTTTTAAAATTATTTGTTTACTTATGAGAGAGAGAGAGAGAGAGAGAGAGAGAAACAAATATCACATCTGAACTTTTTTTTAACAGCTGGGGCTGTGCCCAACCACAGTCAGGAACCAGAAGCTCTGTGTGGGTCTCCCATGTGGGAAGCAGGGAACAGTGCTTGGGAGCCATCACCCTGCCTCCCAGAGTAGACAGTGTCAGGAAGACGCAATGGAAAGCAGAGCCCAGTGAGGACTCGGGCATTCCCATAGAAAAGCCAAACATCCACAACGCACCGCAACCACTACGCCAACATCCAATCCATCCCACAGTGTACTTCTAATAAACACGTGTGCGTCATCAGCAAGCGGTGTCTGACAATAAAACCATCTAAGAGTAAAGAGCAAAACACAAGCTGAAAGCAGTATTTCTCAAATAGACTGTTGGCATGTCAGCCTGGAACAATCCAGGCAGAAATCCTGAGCGTGGCAGTGACACTGGCAGCTCTAACTGAGCTACTGAGTTAATTCTAACATGCAACAGTGTGAGGAGCCATTGAGCATAAGTTACCAAACGCAAGAGTTGACAGTAACATCTGAGCTTGAAGAGAAAGAAGGAGGGGAGGAGGGAGAAAAAGGAGTTGGGTGGGGAGTGGGGAGAAGAAAGGGGCAGGGCAAGGGGAAAAGACATGATTTATTACCATTCACAGTCTGAGAGGGCGAGAAGAGCAGAGAATAAAGAAGAAAGAAGAGAGAAGAGGAGAAAGGAGAAAAGGGGAGGGGAGAGTAGGGGACGGGATGGGAGGGGGCAGAGGGGAGGGGAGAGGAGGGAAGGAAACTGGAGCAGAGGGAATGGGAGGGGGGGAGAAGGAAACAAATCCAGCAGTTCAACAAACAAAATCTGGTCCTTTAAGAAGATAAACAACAAAGAGAAATCTTAAGCAGACTAACAAAGGGGAAAATGACAAAAACTCAAATAATTAAAATCGAGCAAAGCAGTGCGGGAGTCTCTTACAACATCCACCTCCTGTATTGGAGTGCTTGGGTGCTTTTCCTGGTTCCACTTCGGAATCCAGCTACCTGCAAATGGAACACCCTGGAAGACAGCAGGTGATGGTTCAAGTACTTGGATTCCAGAGTGAAACATCTGGAATGAGTTCCCGCCTCAGTTTGACTCAGCATTGAAGTGGCATTTGGAAAGTGAACCAGTGCATGGAAGATTTCTGCCTGATTATCTGTCTGTTTCTGCTTTTTTTTTTTACTCTCATTACATAAAATAAATAAAATAATTTAATCCTCAGACATTTTGTTAATTTTTATTTATTCAATACATTCGATAACAAAATAAGATCACATTTTCCCTTATAAAATGTAAAAGGTTTATACTGAAAGAAGTATAAAATCCAACTTATACCTGTCTATAAGATATAAAGTGGAATGTTTTTCTTTGGAAGGCAGAGTGACACAGTGGAAGAAAAAGACTGAAAGAGATCTTCCATTTGCTCCATACATGTGGGAGGGACAAAACTAGTCGGACTGTCAGTTCCTGCCTCCGATCATGTTGCCAGGAAGCTGACTGGAAGTGGAGGTGGGATTTGATCCTAGACATTCTGATTTGGGAGACAGGTCAGTGGCTAAACTTTCAGTGCCACAACATCAACCTCTTTTTTCACTGTTTGAACTGGTGATGTTAGAATTCTTAACTTGAGCTCTGAGTTCACAGACATTCATTTTATATTATTATTGGAGAAATAATTATATATATGCATATGTACAAACATACCAGTAAATAAAATACATCTATATAAACTTTTAAAAGAAAAGGCTTTAGTACTTTGTCAAATACTGTGAAATAAATTTAGCAAACAGGAATATCTTCAGATTCAATTCGTAACATCCATTTTTATGTTAGTTACAAAGAGATTAACCTAGAACCTATTGTCACAAGACAGACAAAAGAGATGAAAATAAAACACATGACAATTAACCAAAAGAATGTTCAGCTATGTTTATGTACACATGTTAAACAAAATAAACCTAAATGAAAGGAAATTATTAAAAACGAATATTGCTACCAGTATTAGAAATACCCAATCTCAAAGAAATAAAATTGTTCAATATTTAGGAGCTTAAGAAATAAGCACATTGGTTCAACTCAGCATGTGGAAATAATTAAAATCATAATTGCAATGACCACATCATTATGAAAATGTTTAAAAATAATCTTTTAAAAAAAGATTTCTTTGTTTTTATTGGAAAAGCAGATATACAGAGAAAAAGAGATATAGAAAGATCTTCCAGCTGCTGGTTCATGTCCCAAGTGACCTCAATGGCCAGAGCTAAGCCAATCCAACACCAGGAGCCTCTTCCGGGTCTCCCATGTGGGTGCAGGGTCCCAAGGTCATCCTGTACTGCTTTCTCAAGCCATAAGCAGGGATGGTTAGTAGATCAGCTGAGACATGAACCAGTGCCCAAATGGAATCACCCCCCCACACAAGGTGAAAATTTAGACACTGAGCCATTGTGCCTAAATGGTCACAATGGATGGAGCTGGACTAGCCGAAAGCCAGTAGCCAGGATGTTCTCTCAGGTCTCCCAATTGGAAGCAGGGACAAGAGAACTTGGCCCTCCTCTGCTGCCTTTGAAGGCATTAACAGGAAGTTGAATTAGAAGTGGAGTGACCCTGAGGGACTGCAATCAGCACACATAGGGAATGTTAACACCACAGGTGAAGGTTTAGCCTGTACAGTGCCTACACCTAATCCATCTATTTTATACCTTTTTTTGTTATATATGTTTTCCAGATGCTTGTCTTTCACTATTCATAATGTTGATCATGAGTTTTGCATATATCCCTCTCTTATAGCTGGATTATCTGTAAATTAAAACTATATTATCTTCACAGTTTTATGATCTCCACTTACTCTTCTCTGTATTTTAATATATACTTGCCATTCATTTTAAACATGTTTATATTTCACAGTCCATAATTGCTGTATGTAGTCAGTATTAGTTTAGAGTTATACAAATGCATCTTGTTTTCCTTGCTCTTTATTGTCTTAACATTTCATATGTGCCTCTCAGATTTTTTTCCAAATATTATTTCTGAAATATTTTTACACATTTATGTATGTATGCATTTAAGTCAGAGTTGCAAAGTGATCTTCCATCATCTGGTTCACTCCCAAAATGACAGCAATGGCTAGGACTGGATAAGGCCAAAACCAGGAGCTGGGAGCTTCATTCAGGTCTTCCTCATGGGTAGCAGGGACATATACATTTGAGCCATTTTCCACTGTTCCCCAGTCCGTCGGCAGGGAGCTTGATTGCAAGTAGAGCAGGGGGGCATAAACCAGCCCCATATGTGATGTCAACATCACAGACAGTAACTTTATTCACTACGCCACAAAACTGGCACCCTTTAAGTACTTCTGTCAATCCTGATCTGATAAGCCAGAAACATCTGTTTTAATTTTTTTCTAGAATTATTTTTGGAAACCTTAGATGCTTGAATATTTTCTTTGGTGAAAATAATACATATTAGAATTTATTCTTTTGTACCACTTTCCATTTTTTTTGATTGACATCTTCAGGTTGCCAAATGCTTTTATCGAAAAGTTGGTTGGCTGTCAGTATCACATTACCTGCCTTAATTTTCCATTTTTCATAAAGCTTCTTGTTTAGCTCCTGGAAAAAGTTGAAAGTTGCTAGATACTACATTCTTAAGTATGAATTATATTTCCTTTTTCTTCTGTTCAGAATGCAACAAATACACATTATGCCTTCATTTTCACCATGTCCATATCTTCTGTTAACTTGACTAGTGAGTTCTTAAGATTATATTGTTTCTCAATTTTAGATTATCCATTTAGAAATGTATTCTAAACTGTGATTTTATAAAGGAAGTCTAACTCAACTGCTTCTTGAGCACATTACTAGCAATTTTACTTAAGGATCATATTTGACAGTGCCAGTATCTGAACTGTCCATCGATCCTTTCCTCTTGTTTCAGGGCATATAAACCATGTCGAGATCTCATCGATCTACCTCCTTACTGATTCAGCCGGATTTCCTTTTCCTGACAAAGGCATATTTTAGCCCAAGAGCTTTCTATGGCAGCCAAATTCCCTATTTATAGATCTACATTTTTAAGTTCTTGCTGAAGTCCTGTGTATGTGGCTGTGTGTGTGTCCGTGTGCATTTGTGTGTGTGTGTGTGTGTGTGTGTGTGTGTGTGTGTGTGTGTGTGTGCAGGATATTTAATTGCTTTGGATAGAAACATTGAATAGAAACATTTGGATAGAAACATACTATAGGGGTTTCATCATAATGTAAAACAAAAAGCTTTTTACACATTTCTAAAGTGATAAAACTTATCATGTAATAAAATCATTTTTCAAATTGGAATTATGCTCTCATTATGTGAAAAATTGCATAATACTTTTAAAAAGCAAGAGGGATGAGAAATTGATCACTGATTTCATGACTTTCATAACACGCAACACATTGAAATTGGATCTATGACAGGTTTTTGAAAAGTTCATGGAAATGTATTTTTCAAACTTAATAGGAATTTTCACCAAGGCAAGCTTTTCTTTTAATTGTAACTCCATTAACTTGTTCAAATTCTTCAGATAGCAAATGTTATTTCTTGGACTATTTAAATGTATGATTTTACTGAAGCATAAAACTTCATCTTTTTGTGTATGTATACTTCTCTTATATCAGTCTTATTGTTTGTTTATGTTTTAACTACCTTTTTTGATTTATATTTCATACCTATATTTTTAAAGGACTATAAGTTATCAAAAATTCCTTATAAATTTCTAATCACCTTCAGGGAAATAAATGATGGAGGCATTTTCAAAATAAAAAAGCAAGTATTTCATAAGCAATCTTTACTTATACTAAAATCCAGCATCAGATTGCCTTACAAAGTTCACTGTCAATACAAGTACTATCTTGCACAATTCTGCTCATTTTAAATATGGTCGAATTTTAGCTTTAAAAGAACTACCGGCTACTGATAATCCAGCGGGCTGCTATCAAAAAACTAAGTCTGAATAGAGCTACCACACCCACGGCCTCTTGTCTCCAGTCACTGTGCCTAACTGCAGGATTCCCATTAACATTAATGGAGTTCTATGCACATATCACCAAGAGAACAGACCCCTCGATGTTTGATCATTATCTTCCTAGACAGGTAGGAATGGCATCAATCAGGGATCCAGCTTAGTTTCACAGTATGTACTATTAAAGGCATCAGGGCAATAAAAACACAGCCTTCTAATATTTTCTTTATAAACCACTAAAAACCTGCAAGAACAACCAAGGGAGAAGATTTTAAAAGCCATCGGTAGCTTTCTCACATACCTTTTTATAATTATAAATGACTTAAAGGGAAGCATATACACCATTTTCCTTGCAAGACACTCATAATAGGATAATAAAGGCAGCCTTCATAATATAAAACTGATTTGATATATGGATTACTTGACACTCATTTTTGTCTTTTAAACATTTTCCCACTGTACGGCATGATTGATTAATAAATACTTCATGTGATTAGAAATAAAACACGATGGCTAAAATTGGTATGTGAGCTCTGTGAGGCTGGAGGAATGTTAAAAATATCTAAGTTCTCAATTGCTACTTATGACATATTTAGTAAACTAGGAGTAGTAATATACTGAAAAAGAAAATTTGGATAATATCTGGTGCAAACAACATCATGGGTGCAAACAACACTCCTTGGGACATGACTTTCCCATCAATATTATCTTGGATAAGTGACCTAACATTTGTAAAATCATATTTTTACTAGTAAAGTGAGCCTAAAAGCCACCTATATTACAGGTCACAGGAGATACAGCACTGTACATGACAATAATAAATATTAAAACAGTGAATAATACAGCACATGCATGTATAGTTAGTAACTGCCAAAGGTAGCAAGCTTGCTATTATAGAATAAGAATTAGAATCAAATAAACACAGTTTAAGTTTCCATGTCTGCCATGAACTATGTGGTTCTGAGCACCTTATTTTTTTAATTAGATCTTTTTCCAAATACTTATGTATATGAAAATATACATAACTAAAAATGTGTACTAACAGATAAAGTATATATGTATATTTGAATATATAAATCTATTTAATTACACACCAGCTTATCACTGGCTCAGTTCTAATATCTTACTTTTTTAAGATATATTTATTATTAATGCAAAGGTAAATTTTACAGACAGAAGGGGAGACAGAGAAAAATCTTCCATTCACTGGTTCACTCCCCAAATGGCCATGATATCTAGAGTTGAGCTGACCCAGACAGGAGCCATGAGCGTCTTCTGGTTCTGCCACATGGGTGCAGGAACCCAAGGCTATGGACCATCTTAGATTGCTTTCCCAGGCCACAAGCAGGGAGCTGGATGGGAAGTGGAGTTGCCGGGATTAGAACCGGCGCCCTTATGGGATCCTGGCGTGTTCAAGGTGAGGACTTTAGCTGCTGGACCATGCCGCCGGGCCCCATGATCTCCATTTTATTTAGCCATATTTCCACTCTCTTTACACCTCAATTTTTTTTAATATTTATTTTTATTGGACAGTCAGATATACAGACAGGAGGAGACACAGAGAGGAAGATCTACAGTCCATTGACTCACGCTGCAAAGGCCAGAGCTGAGCCAATTCAAAGCCAAGAGCCAGGAGCCTCTTCCAGGTCTCCCACATTAGGTAAAGGATCACAAGGCTTTGGGCTGTCCTCAGCTGCTTTCCTAGGCCACAAGCAGGGAGCTGGTCTGCTGGCATTAGAATTGGCACCCATACGGAACCTGGAACATGCAAGGCAAAGACTTTAATCGTTAAACTACCATGCTGGGCCCTCACCTCCATATGATTGATTTTAGCTCAGAATTCACTCAACAAAGAGTACTGAGTCCTTTCCATTTGAAAACGCAAGCTAGAATTAAATGTTGCTTGTTATGGTTCCATAAAATAAGGAGATTTTATAAACTCTAGTTAATGAAATAAGCCAGATTTTAATAGCTTTCGCTATTTCTATCATGAAGGCTACAAAAATCCATGACATCATGAGGAAGACATACAAAAAACTGATTCATTTATTTGTAGAACAATTTGTTCCTGTTAATGCATTTGTCTGGTCAGTTTGCAAGAAAACCTCTGTATCAGAAATGTTATTATTCCAGTTTTACAGATAAGAAAACCAAGACTCAGTAATATTTGTTACTTATCCAAATCCTACTGCCATTGAGCAGGGAAATCATTACTGGATGATTTGACCTCTAGGATTGGTAATCCTTATTGGGTGTAGCTGTTTGGTGGCCACTTGTCTCTAATGCACAAGATAAAAAGAAATGAAAATAGCTTTTGATGACAGAGTGCCTGACTTAGCAATCTATATGACAAATCCATAGATTTAAATCCTAGAAAGTCCATCACTTAACTTTTTCATTGTTGTTGTTGTTGTTGTTGTTGGCTGGTAATCTCTTCCAGACAGCATTGTGGTACAAGTGTGCTATTGTGCCAACTTACGTAGGATTCTTTTTTTAAAAAAACACTAAGGTCCTCAGTTATTCTCCTAGTCAAGGAAAATTGGAAGTAAAGATAATCTGTGTTCTGGGGAAGTTTTATGCATTTGGAAGTAGTTTTTCTAAAATATATACACAATGGGTAGTTTTAATTATATTCATTTCTACATTACTTTTAAATAAAAGAAATGTGTGGCATTAAACATATATTCTAGAACTAGAATGTTTTCATCTCTGAAACTATTTTGACTAAAGTTACCATGTGGAATAAGCCTTATAAACCAGTAAAGCTGCTATAAAATGAAAATGGATTTTGGAAAGTTTAATTGAACCAATGATGTATCTGTAAATTAAGCCTATTAGATTTAGTCTTATATTCTATTAGGAAACATATCTCTGAAGGGCTGAAATAAAGTTTTTCATATAGCATCCTGTAGATTTTTGTGTGAAGTCAGATAGAGTCAGAATTATTTCTATTGATAGCAGGTGGATGATTGAGTAATTGACTGTGGGTATTTAAGTTATGGCTAAAATGCAGAACTAAGCTGAACTTTGGGGAAAAAAGATAAAACACTTTCTTAGAATGAGTTTTATTTTTAATCCTAGGTACTTCATTCATACATTATTAGCATCAATATTTTTTGACTTTTAATTCATAAAATGGAAGAATTTTTGTTTAAGTTTCATTGATTCGCAAGGCAGAGAGAAAGAACTGAAAGATCTGTATGCTGGCTTACTGCTCCAACCAGGGATATGGCAGGAGCTGTGCCAATGTGAAACTAGGACAGAAGCTTCTTTCTGTTTCCCATGTGGGCTCAGACACCCAAGAAGTTGGGCCATCCTTTACTGCTTTCCCAGGCACACTGGATTCTAAATGGCAAGTGGAAGCATTGGGAGAACAGAAGAGATCTTTTATCCTGTGTCCAAAATCCATGAATCCTATCTCTTCCAACCAAAACACTGTTTCTAGCAAGACAAAGCAGGCTCTCAAATGTCCTCCTGTCAAGGCAGAGTCCCTTAGACATTGAGATGAGCTCTTAAATACCTTAAAAAAAATCACTAAAAATGTGCTATAGACTTACAAGTTGGTAAAAATGATGATGGAGATGATACAATGATATTGCTAAATTAAATTACTAAATTAAAATAATAGGAACAGAACTCCTTGGGAGTTCAAAACATTAAAATAGATTACCAGATATTAATTACAGTTTTTTTTTTCTTGTAGTTTGCTTGTTTCTTTGTTTTGTTTTAAAATACGATTCAAGACAGAGGCAGAGAAATCTTCCATCCTCTGGCTTATTCCCCTAATGGCCACAACAGCCAGATCTGAGCCAGGAAGCCTCTATTTCTTTCCCAAGGAGCTGGATTGGAATCAGTGTATCCAGCATTTGAACGAGCACTCTGATATGAAATGCTAGCACCTCAAGGGGTGACTTAACTGTTGTGTCACAGTTTAAGTCCCAACTCACTGATTCTCCCCTCTAACCCCCAGGATTTATGTAAATGAGATACACTAAGCATGTATTTATTTACTACACACTAAAATAAGAATATATTGCTCTTTCATCCATGATTTTGCTTTTCACATTTTTTTTCACAATTTACATATTTGTATTGGAAAGGCAGATTTACAGAGAGTAGGAGACACAGAAAGATTTTACATTTGCTGGTTCACTCCCCAAATGGCCTGAATGGCCAGAGTTTAGCTGATTCCTACCCCGGAGCCAGGAGCTTCTTCCAGGTCCTCCAATGCACATGTAGGGTCCTAAGTATTTGAGTCATCCTACATTGCTTTCCCAGGCCACAAGCAGGGAGCTGGATGGAAAGTGGAGCAGCCGGGATTAGAACTTCGCACATAAGGGATCCTGGCACATTCAACGTGAGGACCTTAACCACTAACGCTATTGCGCTGGGCCCAGTTTCTTGAACTTTAAAATGGGGATCATGGTGTTATTTACTTCACAATATTGTTGGGCTCATAAGAATGTCTAAGTTAATTTCATAATGGTGTCAAGAATAATTTTACAACACAAAGAATAATATTGGTCCAAGCCTGTACATATTGTTCTCAAAAATGTTTAGATTACTTATCAAGCTTCAAATAGAAACAAAACATAAGATAAACAGTAAACATGGAATCAAGTAAGTGAACACAGGCTGCATAAACCCCCAGTTCCTACCCACTGGTTCACTACCAAGTGCCTGCAATGGCTGGGGCAATGACAGGCAAGAAGCAGGGGCCGAGAACTAAGTTCAGGCATCCAGAGTGATTGCCAGGAACACATTTACTGCAGTCATCACCTCTGGTGGTCAGGAAGCTAAAATTACAAGTAGAGTTCGAATAGGAACCTGAGCACTCTGATTTGAGAAGTAGACCTTTTAGCTGGTAGGCCAAAACCTACCTCCAGGTATCCATATAGATGATATGAGAAAGTTTAATCTCTCCTTTAAATAAAGAAGACTGATTGGACCAGCACAGTAGCGTAACAGTTAAAGTCCTCTCCTTGAACATGCCCGGGATCCCATATGGGCTCTGGTTCTCGTCCCAGCCACCTGCTTCCCATCCAGCTCCCTGCATGTAACTGAGAAAGCACTCAAGGACAGCCCAAAGTCTCAGCCCAAAGTCTCCCACCCATGTGGGGGACCTGGAAGAAGGTCCTGGCTCCCAGCTTCGAATTGGCTCAGCCACTTGGGGAGTGAATCATTGGATGGAAGATCTTCTCTGTCTCTCTCCTCTCTGTATATCTGACGTTGCAATAAAAATAAATAAGTCTTTAAAAAAAAAAAAGACTGATAATCTGCCCTTCTATCTGATTTTTATAAGTTGCATAATGTATCCTATGTGGATTTGCCGTGACTTGACACCAGGTTTACATCTTCTTATTCACGTCTGTAGACATGAGGGCTAAGCTATGAGTCTTCTGTCACAAGGGAAACTGTATGCAATAAATATTGCTAATGGATGGTACTACTTTCTTCTTTGAATAGGCTGGTGGAAAAGAAATATTAGCAATTTAAATATAAAAGTATTAACTATAATGTAGCATAATTTCTAAGTAATTGAGTTTTCTTCAATAAGTATGACGAAGCACAGTCCCCAATCCTGGAAAGAAGGCATCTTAGCACCTTCACCACGTATCTTCCCAGTGTATCCCAGCAGTTAGCAGGTCTCCAACAACACGCATCAGTGAGAGGCCATAACATCACAATTACATGCATGATGTTTGCTTGAGTTGAGCTTCAAACCGTATTTCATTTACTTTTCTCAGCAATTTATGGAACAGAGAAAACTATTCCCATTTGGCACATGATAAAATTGAGAGTTAAAGAGATCAAAGAATTTGCACAACTTTAGGCTCTTGTTTTGTTACAAAACAAATTCGATATAAAATTAGATACTTCACTTTTCACCAAAAGACTACATTCAACAGTAATGCGTTGTTACTGTTCTTTGCCATTTTGAAAGTATTGTTAGCAAACAAGAATTGATCTTGACACCCACATAAAGTAAATATGGCAGTTAGCGCATTTGATAGCTGAAAATACTTATTAGTTCTAGCAACATCAAGTGTCTGATTGCCTATTTTGTGGCTTTTCTTACCTAGCAAACACTTTTTCCTGCTAAGTGCTGGATGGGCCTTCAGAAGGTACACCTGAACTACCCTCTCCAACCTGAGACAGAGCTTGTGTTGTTGGTGCTGTTAGGCGCTTCCCCATTGAAATCAGCACTGTAACCCAAGGGCACAGTGACTCACGTCAGAGTCATATTCCAAAATGTCCTGTGGACCACAAGTCCTGAGAGTTACTTACAGAATGAGGGGAGATGCTTGCTGACCAATTAGGCCTGAAAAATTCTACAGATTAGCACTCCATTTTTGACGTGATAATTTACCACAGCATATTAAAGGTTCTGAGAAGTACTGGATGCAAGAAATCTGTTTATAGTCATCTAATTAGCTCAGCTGAACCTTACAAATTTCAGAGAACCTTTTAACATGTTAAACCTGATTAATGACATGTGAAACAACGCGCCGCATTCTGGTTGAAAAAAGTCAAAGAAAGGCAGAGGAGATAATAAGGCCTCTGCAAACAAAGCAAGGAATGAGTTACGGCAGCAAAGGTGGCTTGATCATGGACTTGAATTCCCAATATCATTTTGTCACCTTAGAACAGTAGTTCTTTATGTAGGGATAAAACGATTAGGTGACAGGGCCCGCGCGGCGGCGCAAGTGGTTAAGGTCCTCGCCTTGCACGCCCAGGATCCTATATGGTTGCTGGTTCTATCCCCTGCAGCCCCGCTTCCCTTCCAGCTCCCTGCTTGTGGCCCGGGAAAACAGTTGAGGACAGCCCAAAGCCTTGGGACCCTGCACCCGCGTGAGAGACCCAGAAGAGGCTCCTGGCTTGGGTTGTGCTCACTTGGGGAGTGAATCCTCGGACGGAAGATCTTCCTCTCTGTCTCTCCTCTCTGTATATCCGCCTTTCCAATAAATAAAATAATAAAAATAAATCTTAAAAAAAAAAAAAGATTAGGTGATCATTTTGGGAGATGATTTCTGCACTTCATGCAGACATTTATATGACTGCAAGACAATCTGTTCATTAAATTTATTATGACTTAATATATGTTTACATTATATATTTAATTGATCTACCATGTGGCCCAGCTATCAAATTCCTGGGAATATTTTCAAAGGAAGTGAAATCTACTAATGAGCAAGTGATTTGTAATCCTATATTTAAAGCACCACAATCTACACTAGCAAAGTCAAGGAAGCAACCCAGAAGACTTTCAAAAGAGGGAAAGATTAAGAAACGGTGATACATTTATTCCAAGGAATATTACTCAACCATTAAAAAAATAAATAAATTTTACCATTTGCAACAAAATGGTCCCGACTAGAGACAATTATGTTCAGTGAAATAAGCCGATCCCAAGAGGACAAGTAGCAGATGTTCTGTCTGATATAAGGCGACCTTAATGCAAGATATAAGATAAATAGATATATAGCTACATATATATACACATGTGTTAGCTACATATGTAGCTATATATATATACACATGTGTTATATATATATAGCTATATATACATATATGTCAGAAGAAATGTATAAGGGAGACCTTCATACTGAGAAATAAAGAAATAATGCCGTATGTATCCCTACTCCTGAATAAAACATGGAGTCCCAATGAAACTGTTAAATATATCTTGGCAATAGAATGTTGGACTGACTCTCTGCCATTGTTTACACCTATACACTTAAATAATAGTGTGATGGACTTGGGACTATTGCTGAAGGACTATACTATGGTAATGAATACAGGGGGGATTACTTTCCGGGGAACAGGTAAATAGGAAGAGTATAAGGGGAAACCTCTGGGCCTAGGCTACAACCATTTGCACATTCCCTAAAAGTAACAGTAAACTGCAAAAAAAAAAAAAAAAAAAAAGGAAGAAAAACAATAGCAGAGCTCCATGCATATCTCAAGAAGCATAATTATAATATGAATCACAGGAGACCATGGTTATTACAGGGATTTATGATGAAGGGGCATAATGAATAAAGGCAGAAAATAATTTATAAAATTGTCCAACTTGTTATAAGTGAAGAAGTCACTCATGCTGTCAGCAAGGCAATCTCTTATGAACTGTGACTATTGCCTGTTTTTAAAGAGAAAAATAATACCCTTCTGAAACAAAGCTTAAAGTAAAATCTAATTGAAGAACATAAGTCAACAATTTCATGGATTCATGCCAATGTTTCAATTTTCAATCTCCTAATTTTAATGGCATTAGTAAAAGAACATAGAAATAATACAATAAAAAATAATGAACTATTGATTCTTTATTGTGAACTCATTCCATTCCTTGGCATACACATTGAGTCCACTGTAGAGTACATTATCCTACATGAAACTGAGTGTCAAGGAGAAGAGACAGCTAAGATTTTCTCATAAACTAACCTAAAACAATATTTGTATTCAGAATTAACCAAGCCTTTTCAAAAGGTCTTAATTTTATGATATTGACTGCCACTACAAATCCAGAGATAAGCCAAAAATCCCCATTATTTTAGAAATCTTTAATGATCGCAAGCAAGCACACAATTAAACAGTTAAAAAGATGGAGGGGATCTCTGTAGTTTCAGAATTCTCTCTTTATGCTTGTTAATAGTAGATGAAAAAAGAAGACATTTAAAAATTCTCTAATTGCACACAGATGGCGGATTTTGAAACAAGCAATGTGAATTTAGAGCTTACTTTTGTGTATGTCCGGCCAGTGATGTATCTGGGAAAACTTTTTTAATTCAGCTTGCACTTTCAGTCATTTAAGTTAGCAAGCTTTCTCAAGAAGCAGGACAGCACGTGGTTAACAGAATCAAAGTGCAGCAAAGTAAGCAATATATGGACTTAAAACATGGAAGTTGAAAGGATATTGATTATCCTTTTTTTTTCCTGCTGTTTATTGTTTTGTGTGTAGAAGGAATCTTCTCCTTTGAACTAAGACATTTTTCTTCTTTACAAACATCCAAGCTTTCTTATGTACCTGAAATAAAAACTGTTTCCTTTTATGCAATTATCACGGGTTTGTTAGAGTATCTGCCCTCCGTGATTATGGGGTATTTCCACACAGGCTGTCATTGTAAGGTGAAAAATTTGCAAGGACAGTCACACCATCTGTCATCAACTAGGTTCCCTGACACCCAGAGCTGCTCCGAAATGGCCAGCGGCTTCATGCATAACAAAGACCTTGCCCCTTGTCATTGTTTATCCCTTGACCTGTGCTGGGAGTCCTTCAAAAGGGGTTTTACTGAAACCATTGCAAGGCTGCTTTTCAGGGGCAGGGCTTTCTAAAGAAAAAAAAATTATTTATGCATATAGGAAATTCAAAATGCTCTGACTTTAAATTTAAACCAGTAGGAAGAAAAAAAAAAAAACAGAGAATCCGGTTCTTAGCTTATTTTCTGTGATCCCCTGAATGAAAACTGACTTAGTATTATTTCTCACTCTCTCTGTTTTTGAAAGTTTCTTAAGATACATTGAGGCGTTAAACAATACATGCATAAAGACAGGATGTGTACGTTAAATGTTACTAGACTGTTCAAGCCCAAAACCTTGCCATGGTTAAGTGAAAACTCACCTTCTACCCAGCAAAGCAACGGTGCCTCTCACCGTGGCAGCCTCAGACAAACTACACTTACTGCCATGTCAAGCACCACTTATGTCTTACAAATACAATGCAGTACAATCACACTATAGGTCACTGGTGCCCCAAAAAGCTGTGGCTCACAATATTTATGAGGAAATACACAAAAAGAGAAAATGCTAACTGTTGTGAACCAGTTTTTACCAAGAAATGCATACTCTCAGATGACTGACGCATAAAGACATGAACAGTGGCGTGTTGTTTCTCAATGTGCTGTGACTATAACATATGTGTTCTCCAGTTAAGGAAATCTTACGGTTTTTTTAAAGAGACTTCGCTTTGAAAACTAGGCAGATCATCATTAAAAGAGGCTGCATCCATTTCTAACAATGAATGAATAAACACAAAAGAATATTCCTTCTGTCAACATAATTAATGGCAAATTTTTATGAGCTTCATTTAGTCCCTAAGTCATGGTTATATACAATACATGGAGTGTGTGTTTATGTGCACATGGTATAAATATGTAAGAGTCACATCATTAAGTCTTTCATATGTCTGTATTCATAATACACAAAGCTGTTTTTAAATTATTTAAAGATCTATTCTCTCTTCCATATACATTAATACTAATAAGAGTTGCAGTCAACATCAAAGGGATGCTAGACCCCTAATTAGAGTTCCAATCTGCCCTGAGAGTTGCAGTGCAGAGAGAACAAATATGAAATAAGTTGATCATTAGGGAAACTAATAACCAGTCCTCATTCTCAACTTCTAATTACTGCAAGAACTCAGTGATTTTGTAATGATAAAATTCACTCACTTTCCAATTTATTTATGTAAACTTTAATATCAACAATTTCAAAAAAAAAGAGTAATAGCCAAAAGGCATAAAGCTGTTATGCCTTTATACGTTAGGATATTACTTCGTTACAATATCTTGAAAAAACTTGAATTAATGTAGATCAGAATTTTTTGCTATCAGCTAAGCACATTTTGCCTTAATCATTTTGCTACCATTTTGACTGCATATACAGAGTCTTTTAGGTGGCAGCTTCTCTAGCAGAAGTGTTCTTCTGTAATTACCTGTGATATCTGTGTTGAAAATATCACTCATTTACTAAATAAACATTTGGTAAGAAATCCATGTACCAAAATTTTGCAAGACGTTGAAAATAAAGATAACCAAGAAAACAGTGTTGTCCTCTTATTGCCAAGTGGTTAAGGAAGAAAACAACGGATCTGACACAGAGTTAAGTACAGGATGAAAACTATATCAGAATATCAATGTAACATACATATGCAATTGTCCAAGGATCCCACCTGAAAAAGAAAATGTATATTATGGCCTTAGTTTGACTGCTACTTTAGCTTTCCTATTCTGGACAGAGGCTTAAAATTATGGTTATGACAAATTTCATACATACACAAAAATTTCAGAAGAGTATAACGAATTAACATGATTACATTGTTGTTTTACTGAATATCAGGTTATGGCAATATAGGGTTTTTCTAAACTGACTTTCATGGAATTTGTTAAGGAAATCCAAGACATTATGTTACTCCATTTATAACCATTTTATTCATTCATTCATATTCTCCAAAAATAACCACAAAGTTAGCACAGCGAAAATTATCAAAAAGTCAATAATATAAAATCTTTGATCAATGTACAAATTAAATTGATTTTCAAATGTCCCACTTAAATATTATATAACTAAACCTCAATTGAAACTTACATATTACAGTTGATAGAAAGTACAAATAAGTCTTTTAAACTGTAAGTTCTCCCTTCTTTTCCCCCTTTTCATTTTATTACTTTAATTTACAGGACAGCTTATTTTTTCCACAGGTTGAAATTTGTCACTTGCATGCTTGTGATTCTCTGGGAAACTGCTAGAATGATAGTAATTATCCTAAAAATATGAACTAGAATATTGCTTTTCCATGATGAAAATATTCGATGACAGAATTTTTCTGTCCTAAAGAATTACATTACACTAATAACTGCAGAACTGTTAAATTAGAAAAAAAAATCACAATTTTAAAACCTTAGTTCATACTATGTCTAAGTTAAAACTAGTGATTGTTAAAATCGTCATGTAAAAAGTTGGTGGGGAACTTTATCATGGGATTATGAAGTTGACAATACCTCAATCCACTAATTAATATTAACATCAGCAATCTGAGACAACAAGAAATCCCATGCCTTGCATTGTAATTCAAGGAATTACTATGCACCATCTACAAGTGATAATACTTAGTAATAATTAATCAAATTGAAAAAAAAATCTCTAGATACATTATTATTTTATAGGAAATATTTAGAGTAGCAATTTATTTTTTTAAATTCTTTTATTTTGGTAATCTTTGCCTAGTTGATTAGGCACAAAGGGTCAAGGGCTACAGGGAATTGGGTAAACAATTATTTCCACATTAATATTATTTTTTTTTCTGTATCCAGGGTAATGGAAAAATGCCATCCAGCCTCCCACCCATCCACCTGGGATGGGTCCTAGGCACTCTCCAGGTGGTTCTGTGGTTTAACTTGACAGAATTAGTTCCCAGTGCCAACCTTTGCTAGCTGATGTTGCCGCAAAGCCCAAACAACCCTCACCCACTCTAATTTAGGCTTACACCGGTAAGAAGAACCAGGTCCTTAGCTGATCTAGCTCGCCTGCAGCCCACAGGTGTTGTAGCCCTGTCTGGTCTGGTCTGCCCCCATCCTAGCTCACACTCTGCAGTTGGAGTGGCTGCCCAGCAGGGGAGCCCTCCACATTCCCGCCATCAACAAGTGATTATATTTAGTAATAATTAACCAAACAAAAAAATTCCTAGATACATTATTATTTTATAGGAAATATTTAGGGTAGCAGTCCAGTTTAAGAAAATTGGAAGAGTCTAAATTGTGGTTAAGCTATTGCTGGTGATAATGACATGTGATCTTGCAGTGTTAGTTCCAGTCCTGGGTACTTTTGATCCAGCTCTGTACTTATGTGCCTGGGAGGAAGCAACAGATGATCGAAATGTCTGGGTCCTTGCCACCAATGAAAGAGACATGGATGGAGTTCTAGGCTTCTGACTTCCATCTGGCCTAGCACTGCACATTGTGGCCATTTGTGGAACGAATCACAGATGGATAATCTCTTTCTCTGAGTCCATCACTCTATGCCTTTCATAAGAATAAATGAATCTTTAAAAATATTACAAACATGTCAGCAACACTCCAAAATGTGGGAAATGTTCTAGGAAAAATAATTCAATTTATTCAACAACTAACTACTTTGAAAGACAGTCTATGCGGTTGTCTCTTAAACCTCCACCTGTAATTCTGGTATCCCGTTTAAGTTCAAATCCTGCTTCACTTCCGATTCAGCTCCCTGCTAATGAATCTGCAAAACAGCCAAAGATGGCTCAAGTGCCTGAAATGTTTCATCCATGAAGGAGACCCACAAGAAGCTCCAGGCTATTGTACTCACTTTAGGAGTGAACCAGCAAGTAGAAGATTCTGTCTTTTCTCCTTTCTCTGTAATTCTTTCAAATTAATAAAAGATAAATCTTAAAATATACATATGAAGACAATTGAAGAGGAGTAACTTGTATGTATTAAAATATAGTTTAGTGGCTGTTATAGTGACATAGCATACTAATCCTCTACGTGCAGAACTGACACCCAAATAGACACTGGTTCTAGTCCCTGCTACTCTACATCTGATCCAGTTTCCGTTTTTGTTTTATTTATTTTTATTTGAAAGGCAAATATACAGAGAGGAAGAGAGACAGAGCGGAAGATCTTCCATCCAATGATTCACTGACCAAGTGGACACAATGGCCGAAACTGAGCCAATTTAAAGCCAGGAGCTAGGAATCTCTTCCAGGCCTCCCAGGCAGGTGCAGGGTTCCAATGCTTTGGGCCGTCCTCAACTGCTCTCCTGGGTCACAAGCAGGGAGCTGGATGGGAAGTTGGGCTGCTGGGATTAGAACCGCTGCCAATATAGGATCCCAGCATGTGCAAGGGGAGAACTTCAGTCGCTGGGCTACTGTTCTGGCTGAATTCAATTTTCACCCAATGTCCTGGGAAAGCACCGGAGAATGTCCCAAAGTCTTGGATCCTTGCATCTATGAGGGAGATCTGGATGAAACTTACAGCTCTGAACTTTGAACTTACCTAATTCTGGCAGTTGCAGACATTTGGGGAATGAATTAACAGATTAAAAAAAATGTATCTCATTTCTCTTTCTGCAACTCTACTTTTCAAATAAATAAACGACCCTTTAAAAGTGATTTAAAAATTAAAAATACTCAGCAGCACTCCAAGTATAAGTTTCCTAATTTTTTTTTTGTTGCCTATTTTGAGATTAAGAATAACTAGGCAAATTTTAGCCATGGTTATACTTTGAATAAATACTTAATGTTTTAGATAAAGTATATGCAGCCTATTGAAAAGTCTCCTGACTCTACTTTGATCCTTACAACCTCTTGTGTGCACCATGGGTCAATAGCATTGCCAATACCTGATAATTTGCTAGGATTGCAGAAGCTGAGCTCCTACCTTCAATCTAATGACTTTTATATAAAATACTCAAGTGACTCCTAATTTTATAAATTTTTGAAAAAATGTTCTCTTACTTGAAATTTTTCATGAGTTACTGTTTTCAACCTACATTCTTCTCATTTTATTGGCTGTTCTTGTTTTTGTTTGTTTTAAGTATTCTGAAAGAGTTACACTGAGCAGGGAACGACAGATCTTCTAACTACCGGTTCCTTAGAGGTCATTAGTGGATGCGAAGTGAAACAGCCAGGAGAGGAGCTGGTGGGGGATGTTGATGTCACAGGTGATGGCCTTATCCGTTATGTCACAATGCTGGTTCTTACTGACTCCTTCTTCAGTTTATTTATTTTCAAATAAAGTTTAAATCTTGTTCCTCTTGAAAACCAAAACAAATGACTGACAGATCAAAAAAACGACTTGTGCTTCATTCTTTGCCTCCATCCCTTGGCTTCTATTTGAAATGCATGTACCCTTAAATTAATTTGTTGTTTAAATTTACTCTAATACCTTTCTGTTGTCTGGAAGCTACAGAATCCTAACACATCAAGGGTCTATTTTTTCTCATCCTATTACCTGTGATTAGTAAATTTCTGCCCATATTCACGCATTCACTACTGCTTTCAATAGTTGAAAATTCTTGTGGCTCTGTATGTGTGACAGTGCCTTCTCCCTATAGCAAACTCACTGCTTTATCCTGCACCGCCACTTTCCTCTCAACATGTTGAAAACTGAATCTTTCTTCTACATAAAACTTTTTCTTTGCAAGCACACTCAATTTCAGTTTGTCATAGCATCAAATATCCAGTCATAATAGTCTGGGGGAAAAAAAAGCCACCCTTGATCTCATGTTCATGTTACTGCTATAGTTCCAACTTAGCCATTTCTCACACAGACTAATTAATATATTGTTGAAATGAATAATTTTGCATGTCAACCTGAAGCAAAATTTTAGATGAGATTATCATTTAAATCAATGAAGCTTTGGTAAAGCATATTGCCCTTTATATTGTGTGTGAGCCTCAGGCAACCACTAAATAGAACCAAAGACCAGACGTTAAGAACCAAAAGGAAATTTTTCAGCAGCTTCTATTCAGAATTAATCAATACCATTGGTTTTCCTAGGTTGTTTCTTGTAGGCTAATCACTGGCCTTTAGATTGGAATTGCACCATCACCTCTATTGCCAGTCCACACTGCAGATTTAAGCTTCTCAGCATGCATAAGTCATGGCAAATAAGTCCTTATAATAAGTCACATTCAATACACACACACACACACACACACACACACACACACGCATGCACACACATCCTTCAATTTGTTCCCCTGGAGAACTCTGATTAATACAAATTTTGGTACCAAGAAGCAGCATGCTATTATAATAAATGCCTAAACATATGGAATTGCCATTGGAATTCAGTGCTAGGTAAACGCTGGAAGAGTTTTGAAAAGGAGTTAGAAAAAAAGCTTAGATTTCATGATATTTTGGTTAAAGCATATGAATATTGAAGTTGATTCTTGTAATGTTTCAGATGACATGTGATTAAGGAAATGGAGAAAAGATAACCTTTTTTATAAAATGCTTAAGAAATTTGCTGAACTATGCTTTGTGGAAATCTTAAGTTAAAAATGGGTGAATTTGGATATTTAGCTGAGGAAATCTCCAAGAAAGATGTGACCTGCTTTCTCTTTAAATGTGTGTAGTTCAATGAAATAGAAACATATTAAAGGATCTGTTTTTTTAAATGACATGGGATTTAATATCTGTAAGTCCTTAACCTATCCATGTTGCAAAATATGAGAAAAAAAATGCTATGGGAAGAACACTTAAACAGAGTGAGTGGAAAATCACTCTATGAAGATTGCCCATGGTTTTAATCAAGTACTATGACAGAACCAAGGAGAGAGATGAGATCATTACATCAGAGACAGTCAGTTGATGCTAAAGAAGGCAGACAAAGGATGAAATAAAGAAAAGCTTTCAACGTGTCGAGATTACATAGGATAGAACAATAGAACTATCAGTCTGTGAAATGTCATAATTCAGGAAAAAGGAAACTGAATTATTCAAACAATTCAAAGATCAGCAGGGTTTTTCCTGCCACACAAGCCCAAAGGCTCACAGGCTGAAAGGACAAGGTGGCCTCACCTCAGTCTCAGTAGATCCTGCTACCTAGGCAGGAGACAGGCGCCCACCTAGAGCTACAGGAGGTGCAGGTTAGGCAATTCCCTAGAGCCTGGGGGAGTGGCAGAGGGGCAGCAGGATCGTTCCAAACCCTGAAAGTCACATGGAATTTTTCTCATTCGGTTTCGGATTGTCTTAATACCCATCACTACTTACTTCTAACTTCCTCCTTCAAGAATGGGAATACTGATTCTATACCTACCCATCATTATATTTTAGAAACAGATAACTTGTCTGATTTCATAGAATTGCAGTATAAGAGGAATTTTGTCTCATGATCAACTATAGCCTGACTTTCATCCGCAGTAAGTTAGATACCAGTTTAAGTCATTGAACTAAAAGTTGATGGCTAAGGCCCGGTGTGGTAGCCTAGTGGCTAAAGTTCTTGCCTTGAGCGTGCCAGGATCCCACGTGGGTGCCGGTTACAGTCCCTGTGGCCCTGCTTCCCAACCAGCTCCCTGCTCGTGTGGTCTGAGAGGGCAGTCGAGGACGACCTAAGGCCTTGGGATCCTGCACCCTCTTAGGAGACCTGGAGGAGGCTCCTAGCCCCTGGCTTCGGAAAGGCTCAGCTCCAGCCTCTGTGGTCACTTGGGGAGTGAACCATCGGGCGGAAAGTCTTCCTCTCTGCCTCCTCGACTCTGTATATCTGACTGTCCAATAAAATAAATAAATAAATACTTTTTAAAAAGCAGCTGTTGGCTAAATGATTTGGATTTTGAAATATTTGGAATGAAATAGTAGTTTTATGTGAAAAGAAAGTAACAGCATCGGGTAGCATGCTATGAAACAGTATGTCCCAACTTCATCTTTGTTAAAGCCCTAAACTTTAATGTACCTGTGTTTTTAAATAAGAACTTTAGGAAGATGATTATGCTAAAATAAGATCATAAGGGTGGAGTCTTGATCTTTAGCAGCGGATGAGGTAGCAGCAACGTGCACAACCGAAGAAAAGATCATGTGAAGCAGTCATCCGTCTTCAAGAGAGGAGAGTCAGGAGAAACCAAACCTGTCAACTTGTGAATTGGGACTAAGAATCTAAAGCTGTGAGAAAGTGAAATCCTATGGCCAGAGAATTGAACAGTCTTTAGTATTCTGATACCGTAATCCCTGGAACACTAATTCAACCCCCAAATTGTCTCATTGTCTTCCAACTTGCCACGATTTGATTAGTTATCCATAGTGCTTACTGGCACATCTCCCTGGAAAGTGATTGAGATACATTCACTCTTTGCATGTGAACAAACATTTAATGCTTGCTCTGTCTGAGGCATGACTTTGAAAATTCATCTCAAAGTTCTTCGTTTTGTCTTTAGAGTGTGAATTCTTGCCAAATATGAGAAAAAGCTCAACGATCTAGCCAGAAAAATCCAATCACTTATCCTTCTTCCCAACTGCCATGATGATTTACAAAACATGTTTTCTTCACAACTGACCCACCCTCTCTCCCCAGGGCTCCTAGCAAATGCTACTCATTTTCAAATAACCTATGCATGAATTTTCTCAAGGAAACATTTGACTTCATTGGGATATGTTTATCACATACATTTGGGCTGCTGTGTATAAATATCATTTGTAATTCTGGAAAGATTCTTAATTACTTCTGCGCAACTGCATCATTTGGGGATTATGGACTGATGCCATACTGTTTTGAATGAAACTTCTTATCAACCCAGCAAGCTGCTACTATTGCCAGCAGTCACCAGAAGCAGAGGATCCACCGGAATACGGTCCTTAGGGATGAACTCATCATCAGGGACCAGCTCGGGAGCATGGTTTCCATGACACAGCTACAATTGCATTGTTAGGCATTTTTAGTAAAAAATTTGAGGGATTTTTAATAGGTATAGATCCTGAGAGAAAGGCAGTACACCTGGTAGGCCATGAAAAGGGTTGTTAGCAAACACAGATAAGAACAGAAAAAGCACTGCAGCTTCAGGTGCATGAGAAATTGTCTGAACATTCTGTTTAAAAGAAGGTATGACAAAGTGGGGAGTTGGGGCTGGCATTGTGTGGGTAAAGCCACAATCTATGACAGCAGCGGTGCCCTAGAAGGGTGCTGGTTTGTGTCTTGATTGCTCTAGTTCTGATCCAGCTCAATGTTGATGGCTTGGGAAAAGCAGCAGAAGATGGTCCAAGTATTTGGAGCCCTGTGGCAATATGAATGTAAAGTGACTGCTGCTGGTTCCTGATCATCTCTAACACAAACATCTATTGCAGATCACATTGGAAAAAATACAGCACATTGAAAGAAATTGGAGTTTAGGATGGGTTGAGAGGACAAAAATGCAAGAAACAAATTATATCAATGATCAAATCCTCACATTCATTTCTCAGACTCTAAATCTATGTTGCTTACTATAATCATAACATACTAAATCTCATTTTATTTTATCTTTCTTCTGTATGTATCACTATATGAATTATATTGTTGACCTCTATAAAGATTGCCATGTAACAAAAAAAAATGCATTTAATTGCAAAAGCAGTAGTCTGTTTCTTAAGGCAAGTAATAATCTCTTGAGTGTCAGTTATCTCACTGACGAAATGGGATTTCTGTAACAACTCATTTCACAAAATGATTTTAAATACAAAATAAAATGATTACAAATAGTTTCTAAACTGTGATTCAAAAAAAAAAAAATGCTTTCCCAGTGAAGGAGGAATGGTTCTTCACTTCACCAAAGTTGCACTACAGTTGGTCCTCTCACTCTGACCCTTCCAGTTTGCTGCCTTTATCATTTGCATTTTCCTAGCTTTGATTTCCTTAAATCTAGAAATTGGATGATACAAGCACAAAGTTCTTCTAATAAAAAACAAAAATCAAGTGTTTGTAATCCCCGTCACCAGATTTAATTGTACTAGCCTAATTATGTGATCTTGACTAAATCATGTTACCATTGATGCTAACTTCTGTCAAGTATGAAATGAAAATGTGATAGTTTCATTCGGGAGCTGAATGCGACAACTTTGGTCATTTAATTTAACAATTCTGGCAGTCACTGTATGCAGTCTTAAGGTCTCCATCTATAAAGAATTATGGGGGCCCAGCACGATAGCTTAGTTGCTAAAGTCCTCACCTTGTATGTGCCAGAATCCCATATGAACACCAGTTCTAGTGACCTCACTTCCCATCCAGCTCCCTGCTTGTGGCCTGGGAAAGCAGTTGAGAACAGCCCTAAACTTTGGGACTCTGCACCCACATGGGCGACCTGGATGAAGCTCCTGGCTCCTTGCTTTGGATAAGCTCAGCTTTGGCCATTGCAGCCACTTAAGGAGTGAATCTGCAGATGGAAGATCTGCCTCTCTGTCTCTCCTCCTCTCTGTATACCTGACTTAGGAATAAAAATAAATAAATCTTTAAAAAAAATCATGGCATTTGGAGATAGATAAGTTGACTCCCTCTTTTGCTGTTTGTGTACCTTCTATTCCATTCTGTTGCCAGATTTTTGTTTTATTTTATTTTATTTATTTATTTATTTGGCTACAACTTTCAATAAAATTTTAGATAAGATCGGGGAAAATGGATAGCATAGTCTGTTTCCATAACTTAGACCAAATGTTTTAGCTTAGACAAAGTGTTAAACCAAGTGTTACAGATAAATTTCAAGGTTTGTGATGTATAACTCTTGTTATATTTAGATATTTCTCTTAATCTAATTTGTTCAAGATTTTAAATCATTAATTGATGCTGAGTTTATAAATGCCCTGTCTGCATCTATTGATTTTTATCTCTCATTTTGTTGTTGTGTTATATTCTATTTACTGATTGGTTTATGTTGAGCCATCCCTGAATCCCTGGGGTAAATCTTATTTGATCCCTATGTGTTATCTTTTTGACATATTATTTGATTCAATCTGTTTGTATTTTATTAAAAATATTTTCCCCCACGTTGTTGAGGCACATAGTTATGTAAATTTTCTTATTTTTGAAGATATAAATGTATTTGAAAATATAGATGTATATATATGTATTTAAAATATATGACATATATTTTAAATAGAAATATAGAAAGAATATAATTATAGAAAGAAAGAGAGTCAGGGGAGAGAGACCTCTTTCATTCACTGGTTCATTCCCCCAAATGGCTGCTACGACCAGATTTGAGCCAATCCGAAGCCAGGAGCCAGGAGCTCTTTCCAGGTTTCCCACATGGTCAAGGGGCTCAGAGACTTGAACCATCATCCATTGCTTTCTCCGGCCATAAGCAGGTGACTGGTCAGAAGTGGAACAGACGGGGTACAACTGGTGCCCATGTGGAATGCTGGTGCCACGGACAGAGGTGTAGCATATTACACCAGGGATCTGACATTGTAGGGTTTTTTTTGTTGTTTGTTTGCTCGTTTTTAAATGTGTTTCTATGGTTTTGGAATTGAAATAATTCTGGCCTCACAGAATGACTTTGGAAATATTCCCATCATTTCAATAGTTTTTTAGAATTTCTGAATTTCCCTTTTGATTTCTTGAATGACTTCTCTTCATTCAGGAACATGCCATAGAGTCATCACATGTTTGTTCTAAAGTTTTTGTTGGTGCTATAGTCAAAGAAGATAATGGTATGAGCTATTTTTTTAACTTATTTAAACTTGCCTTTTAGCTTAATATATGGCCTATTCTAGATAATTTTTCATAGCTGATAAAATTAATGTGCACTCTGCTGCTCTGAGG
This sequence comes from Ochotona curzoniae, assembly GCF_017591425.1. NCBI lineage: Eukaryota > Metazoa > Chordata > Mammalia > Lagomorpha > Ochotonidae > Ochotona > Ochotona curzoniae. The sequence goes on along the minus strand of NW_024464939.1, from coordinate 24,631,178 downwards.
TGAAAACTTTTATAAATCTCTGCCAAATTCATCTAGAATAAATATAGTTTAACTCGGAGATGTCTTGTTAATCATTTTATCTAGATGATCATCGCATTGATAACACTGGGGAGTTAAAGTTCCCACGCATTACAAAATTGGAACTTCTCTCCCTAAATCAAATAACCTTTGTCTTACAAATTCAGATGCTCCAACATTAAGCATATTTATAATCATTATAACTTGCGTTGCATGAATCTTTTGATTATCTGGTAGTGATATTTTTCCTCTTTTACAATTTTTTCTTAAACCCTATTGTGTTTTATGCAAGCATAATTATTCCACCTTGCTTTTGATTTCTGCTTGCATGAAATACCCTTTTCAATTCTTCATTTTCAGTTTGTGGGAATCTTCATTGCTGAAGTTAATGATGGGCAGAAAATTGCTGAATCTTTCTTTCTTAGAAACTTTCAGTCAGCTATGTTCTTCAGTTTTTAAATGTAGCTTTTTTTAAAAAAGATTTATTTATTTATTTATTTATTTATTTTTATTATTTTTTTATTGGAACGGCAGATATACAGAGAGGAGAGACAGAGAGGAAGATCTTCCATCCGATGATTCACTCCCTAAGTGAGCACAATGGCCGATGCTATGCCGATCCGAAGCCAGGAGCCTCTTCCGGGTCTCCCACGCGGGTGCAGGGTCCCAAAGCTTTGGGCCGTCCTTGACTGCTTTCCCGGGCCACAGGCAGGGAGCTGGAAGGGAAGCGGGGCTGCTGGGATAGAACCGGTGCCCATATGGGATCCCGGGCGTGCAAGGCGAGGACCTTAACCACTTGCACCACCGCGCGGGCCCAAATGTAGCTTTTTTATATTAAAATGTATTAATTAGCAGTTACTCAGTCATATCACTTTTTAAAATCTCTATGTATTGGAACACTATATTTTTCCTATTGAACTTGATGTTTCCCATGGTATTTTTAAGATCAGTTTTTAAAAATTTCACAAACGAATGAGAACAGGTAGTATTTGTTTTTCTGTCCCTGGATTATCGCACTTAACAACACGCCCTCCAGTTGCACCCGTGTTTCCACAATGATTGCACTATTATCTTCATTACTGAATAATATTGCATTGTTTTGTATATGAGTGTGTGTTCCAATCACAGTTCTTTTATCTGCTCAGAACATTTCCTTTATCTATTCATATATTTATGGGTGCCTTAGGTTTATTCCATGTTACCCATTATGACCAATGCTGTAATTAACATTAATGTGTACTTGGCTCTTTGACACAATTATTCAGTTATATATATTTCATTTCCTTTGGATATATATACAATAGTTGGCTCATCGAATCATCTGGTAGATGTTTACTTATTTTTAAATTTTGCTCAGATTTCACATCATTTTTTAAAAGACTCATTCATTTTCACCCTCAACTTTAGGATTTTGCATTGGAGTCAGCTAGATTCCAGAATGAGTCACAGTGGGGAATAGGGGGCTAAAGGCAGAAGAGTGTCTACAGCTATGTTCTTGCATTCAGTTCGGTAACACATGTAATACAGTTAGGAAGCCACCTCAAATCATGGCTGTCCTGTGCATTCAGTCAATGTAGGACAACATTATTAAAGATGAAATTTAAAAGAAAGAACAACTGATGGTAAATTCTTCAGAAATCTTGTTGTCGTTGTTGTTCAGATACAGATCAAATAAATGTTTTCATTTCCCCCTTCTGTATCTCCCTTGCAGCTATTACTGAACACCTAGTTTTCAACAACTCAGAAAGTAAAAAGAGAGTAAAATCACAGGCTGGGTTAGTAAGCCAGTGATTTTACCTTTCTAAAACATTGATAGGACTGGGCCCGGTGCCATGGCCCAGCAGCTAAAGTCCTTGCCTCCAACACATCAGGATCCTGTATCAGAGCAGGTTCTAATCCCAGCAGCCCTGCTTCCCATCCAGCTCCATGCCTGTGGCCTGGGAACGCAGTCCAGGACGGCCCAAAACCTTGGGACACTGAACCCGCATGGGAGACCTGGAGTAGGTTCCTTGCTATGGCACAGCATTAGCCATTGTGATCACTTGGGGAGTGAATCATCGGATGGAAGATCTTCCTTTCTGTCTCTCCTTTTCTCTCTTTATCTGGCTTTGTTATAAAAATAAATAAATCTTTAAAAACAAAGAAAGAATTGATAGGACTATACTCAAATGTATTAACCAACTTCAAACTGGAATTTAACAGACCTTAACATACCATCTTTGCTTTTTCTTATCTTTTTAAAAGATTTATATATATATGTGTGTGTATGTGTGTGTTTATGTATATGTATGTATATATGTGTTCAAATATATATATTTGAAAGGCAGGTTTACAGAGAGGCGGAAGTAGAGAGAGAGAGAGAGAATCTTGCATCTGTTGGTTCATTCCTCAGCCATGATGACCAGAGCCGAGCCAATATGAAGCCAGGAGGTAGGAACTTTTCCCAGGATTCCCACATGGGTGCATGGGTCCAAGGTCTTGAACCATTCATTCTCCACTTCCCTTCCCAGGTTATAAGCAGGCAGCAGAATTAAAAGTGAAGCAGCCAAATATAAACCAGTGCCCGTATAGGATGCTGGCAGTGCAAGACAGAAGATAAGCCTATTGAACCACCATCCCAGCCTGTTTTTTAATATTAGAAGTTTTGGTAACTTTCTTATCAGTTTTGTTATAGATTTATTATCTGTCTAGTATTTTTCTTTTTTTTTTAGTAGCTTTTTAAGCTTTACCAATGATAGGTTGTCCTTTTCTTAAACCAGACAATACACTTCAGAGATAGTAATGTAAATATACTAATGTTTTAAAAGAAAATAATCAAGCAAATGGAAATATTACTAATAACAATCCAAGTTCATTAATTTATTTCGGATATTTGGAAGGTGTTATGACATACTGAAAAAACTTCCATAGGTCAAATTTGTTTGTAAGACAAATAACAAAATATATATTTTAAAGGAAGTAACTCTAGTTAGAGATACAAATGCTATCATTCAAAACTTCTGTTCACCCCTAGTCTTCGCCATTCTTACAAAATTATGTCAGTTGAGTTGTTCCTTTGTAACTTTTCTATCAGGTACAGGCAGGTGCTCCATTTAACCTCTAACATACATAAAATAACTGATAACTTTTTGTAATTCTTTATAAATAGCGGTTTGATCTGAAAACTTCCTGCTGAAGTGGTCACACTGATCTGGTCACTCTTTTTACATAACTTAAAAGTAACTGTCTTGATCGTTTGAAAAACTGCTGCTGCGGATGTTATAAAATCTCTTATTACAACATATTAGATCTCTTTAATATCTAGTCAACACATGTTTAATCTACTCAGCAAAGATTCATGAAATATATTTAAAATGTAGGAAGCAGCAGCTGAGAATGAAAATTGAGTTGAGTCATTGTTAAGACAATTTCATTATATTTTCAACATTTTAAAATAATATTTCATTTATATCATGTGTTAACAATGCACCTTGTATTCTTCCGATTTACTAAATAAAATACCAATTATGTGCATTATACTTCTTGTGCCTTTGCCTTTTTTTTTATTCCTGGTAAATTGAAGCATATTTCCAACATTACTAATTATTTTATGAGATTAAAATAATTAATACGAAACTAAAATGTTATAAATGAAATTTCTTAAAACTAAATTAAAGTAATATTTCTTGCTTGTTTAAAATGTTTGGCATTTCTAGAAGCACAAAAAATTGATCTCAAGTAAATGAGTCCACATACTTCAAAATTTCAGCAGATGAGCATCGATGTTCCATTCTAGTGAATTCTGACTGCATGTCCTTACTTAGTATTCTTGTTTAATGACTCAAAGACTGTGATGTTATGTAAAATAATCTGCATGCTAATAAGGAAAAATTAGTACATTAAACAATTCAGAGACCTGTGTTTAGTATTAAGAAAATCAAGATGTTTTATTTGGAACTTGTTAATGTTTTAACTGTTTAGCTTATTATTTTTCAATCCAAGTTTCTTAGTCTTTGCAACCACAGATATTATTAGCTACCTGAAAAAAAAACAGGGAAAATATTTCTGTAATTACATTAAAGGCACAATTATCTGTGTAAAACTCACTTTCTCTTTTTAAAACAGCCAGTTTTCCTGATGACGGTTGTTTCACTGTTCTTTGACGTAAGAAGGTAGACTGTACTGGCTGGTGGCATGGTCAGACTACAGCCTCCTGACAAACTTTCTAAACAATGATAATTTCCAAAGGTTTCCAAACTACGCATTCAAGATAAGAGGTTTCAAGAATATAACACCCAGGAAAAATGGTGTTGCCTACATTACTGGTTTATGTTAACCTAATAAAGATTGGCGAGAGATTTAAAGGTGATAGGGAACTGAGGCTGTAGCTTGGAAAACAAATTAACATTGGAATTCAAGCAAGGAGAGATGCTTGAGTTATATGACATAAGGAATTTGATGTTATTAAAAGCTCTTGGACACGTGTGTATGCAACTCACACATGTAAGTGTCAGCTGTATTTTTTCCAATGAGAAAAATTCATTTTCAGCTTAGATTCCACTTAATAACTTACTCTTGCTACCAAAATAAGTGAATTATAAATACTCCTTTCATCACCACCCCAGAGGCGAGCCAGAGCACCTAGGGTGAGAACAAATGTAGAGATTAAAGCTTCAGGGCCACACACATGTGAGCAGAAGCCATTCCCCAATAATAATGTACACTGGGGCAAGCATTTTGAAGCACAGAGTAGAGACAGATGATCATACTCTGCTCTTGAGAATAGCTTTGAAGAAGTCCATAGTTAGAAAACAAAGACAAGCTCAATGATGAAAGGAAGGAACCAGAATAGTTAGAACAGTAAATCAAAATGCTTTCACAGAACAAAAACGATTGAAAAAAAAAAAAGGTGTCTGAAAACAGAACAGTAATATTGTTCTTATCTCCTTTGGCAAAGAAATATTTTTAAACAACTCTGATGGAGGAAAATTGGAAATGACCTGATTATCTTCATGAATTATTTATCTATTGCTGTATGCCATACTTAAATCATGTAGATCTAGTTATACTAGGCTGTGATTCATTTGCTCATACCTAATTGCACAGTAAAGTTCAGGAAAAAATTATTCCAGGTAACATTGCAAATAGATCGCACAGTCAGAATCATGATATTTTTTGTAGGTAGAAAAAATAAGTATCATTATTGACAGACAAACCAGCTGGGACAGCAGAACAGCTTCACTCCACCAATTTCTTCAGAACCATCACCATGGGAAAAGATACACAGCTTTGGAGAGTCACAGCATTACCCAAACCATTGGAGAAAGATCTGTTTCAGAATTCTTTTTAATCTCCAGGACATGATCTTAACTTGTCAATAGACTATTCCTATCATTTGGCTATATCTATCTATATAGAGAGAAGTAAATTCGAATGCTGATAGATATCTGGCATCCTGAACCAACCTTGCTGAATAAAGTATGTGATCATTTCAAGAAAATATGATTTTTTTCATATATAACTTCTATAATATTTGCAAAAAGTGACTCATATGTCCATGTAGAAGCATTTGGCACTGTGTTTGATTACATGGAGTATGGCTAAGAAAGTTCAAGAACATGGTAATCATAGAACCTATTTTAGTTTGATTATTGGCCTTTGAGAATATCAGTGGTCAAAACACACCCAAAGAATGAAGCAAGCATTGATCCACAAATAAAACCAAGTAACAAGCAAAAGGTATTTGAAATTCAGAATGAGTATCTCACAACAAAAACTTTAGAGCAGTCATGGCTCTGCTACCTTATTATCTCTCTAGCTGTAAACTCAGAATCGAGGCCCCTGAAGCCTGTTGAGAAGGATTTGACTCAAGTACTTTTTGTAGAGCTGCCTGGAGTTTGCACATGGATGCCATGGAGCTCAATCTGAATTCACATACTCTCTACCTTGTCCTAGCTATGAAACTTATGATAAGAAGAAATGGAGACACAGAAATAAAATAATATACCAGAATATAACTTATTATTATATTCAGATTACACAGATTCTTATATCTATAGAATATAGAATCTATAGAATTCTATATCTTAGAATATGAATTGGTATTTTATAAACTGAATAATGATATATTCAATATAATATCTGATTCTTCCTTGGCAGTGCTTATGTTTTCATAATGCAGAATAATCCTTAGAAGTTTTAATTCATACATTAGTTTTGAACTTCAAACATCAAAACATTACACAAAGAGATTTCACTTTAAAAATCCAAAGACCTGTTAGATATAATTCATGTTTAATCAATGATTGTACAGTAGACACCTTAGATTTGCCTTAAGTAAGGCCCAGCATGGTAGCCTAGCAGCTAAGGTCCTCACCTTGCATGCCATCATCCCATATGGGTGCCAGTTCTAATCCCATCTGCCCTGCTTCCCATCCAGCTCCCTGCTTGTGACCTGGGAAAGCAATCAAGAACGGCCCAAAGCCTTGGGACCCTGCAACCACGTGGGAGACCCAGAAGAATCTCCTGGCTCCTGGTTCCTTGCTCCTGGCTTCAGATCAGCACAGCTCCAGCCACTGTGGCCACTTGGGGAATGAATCATTTGGTGGAAGATCTTCCTCTCTGTCCTTCTCTCTGTATAACTGACTTTCCAATAAAAAAAAAATCTTAAAAAAATGCCTTGAGTAGTAATCTATTGCCATTGTTAATAAATGACTTTTTAAAAAATGATAAAAGGGATTCTATCCTTCATGCCTGAATGATAAATTTGTGTTGCATTAATCAACCAAGTTTGAAATAATTTATTGCAACAGCAGTAAAAAATAAATTCATAAAGCCTCAAAAGCATTATAATAAAATTTCTCCTATATGTATTTACAAGAGATTTGTAGTAAGATCTCTTCCTCAATGTAAGTTTTTAGCTGAGGTATCAAATATCCAGCACAGACATACACTACTCACAAAGATACTAAGACCATAATTTTGAAGCTAATTTTTACTCATCAGTTTTTACTAGATTCTATGGAGGCTGCTCTCCAAATTTTCATCAATAATAGATTAACTAGTATTAATATTCTTTCTATAGATTATATTTATTTTCCCATTCTTTGTAGATTAATAAACATTAGCTGACAGAATGAATATATCTCACACATATGAAACATTTGTTATAAGGGAATTTTAAGAGGTTCCAATGGACCATTTATGCCACACTCAGTGCTCTGATCAGGTTGTGTTTATCCTCCTGAGTTCATATGTCAGAAGCTTGGTCTTCAGTGTGGTGGTGAGACCTTGAAGAGGCTGAGCCAGGTGAGAGACCCTTGGGTGAACTGGAGGGATGCCCTTCGAAGGGACTAAAGCATTTACGCTTTTCTGGTTTCCTGTTTGAAGGTATGATCCCTTCCCTCCACCACACTGCCAGAGTTGTGATATTCTCCATGAAAGCCTCACGAGGGCCAGCTAATGTCAGAACCTTATTTTCAATCTATAAACCTCTTTTCTTTACAGTGTTATTCAAGTTCCAAATTTTAATTATAGCAAAGGAAAATGGACTAAGACACTAAGTACTCAACAAATATTTGCATATATTGTCACAGACCCCCCAAACCTAAAAGCCTCCTTTAGCAAATTTTTTGAGATAATATTTTTCAGGACAGACAAAAATGCTGCATCATGCCTTCATGTTGGATACCATGCTGTATCTGAGATCCAGATGTGTGAAGGTAAGATTTACTGTGTGATTTGTAGATATGAGAATGTTATAAATTCCAATCCCCATCCTTGCCTGTGCATTTTTTGTTAAAAAGGCCTCATTGATCTTTAATACGGAAGATTGTGAAAATAATAGAAGAACTGGAAGTAGCCATTCAGGAATACACTGCACATCTTGGATCCACTAAACAGAATCCAAAATAGAAATTGATACTGCCTTGACGTATACATCCGTCTCCCAAAAGTAACACTGGACTAGGTGAACCTCACCCACAATGTATTAGAAGATAATAGAAGATATCTTTGAAATACCTCGGTATCACCTCAAACTTGAAATTGGGAGCCTTTCATTATGAGAATTCTTTAAACCACTATAAACAACTAGGAGCCAGCATAGGGATGGAACTCAAATTCTGCTCTTCTTTTACAAAGCAGCTGAAGAATATTATGCTTCCATTTTAATAAGAGTAACACTACACTGATAACAGTCTATTCAAAATTTAATAAAGCGTTTCTCTCTTAATCAAAACATGACTATGAGACTTCGATTAATGCTAGAAAGCAGAATAATGGGAACAAAAGAGAAATGAAACTGTATCTGAATATCAACTGCACAAAACAAATAACATCTTGTTACACATGCAGCAATTAAAGGCAGGAACTGAAAAAGCTAATCTCAATTTAACTTTGTCAACTTCCTAACAAGATAAAAATCTAAATCATAAAATCAAAGCAGATGCATAATGAAAAATCAATTTAATGGCATAATATATGTATAGAATTTTTATTTAAGGTAAAGATGTTCTCTACATAAAATTCTGACAAAGGCATATAAACTATTCATGTATATGTTTAAGATGGCAAGAAAGGCATATTTATTGGAAAGGAAGATATACAGATAGGAGGAGAGACAGAGAGGAAGATCTTCTGTCCAGTGATTCACTCCCCAAGCAACTTCAATGGCCAGAGCTGAGCCAATCTGAAGCCAGGAGTCCAGAGCCTCCTCTGGGTCTCCCACAGGGGTGCAGGGTCCCAAGGCTTTGGGCCGTCCTTGACTGCTTTCCCTGGTCACAAACAGGGAACTGGATGGGAAGTGGGAAGTGGGATTGGAAATGGCACCCATATGGGATGATGGCATGCAAGGTGAGGGCTTCAGCTGCTAGGCTACTGTCCCGGGCCCGAAAGCTGTAATTCTAATCACAGCTACATCATGATATGGTCATCAAAATTAAACCTGTCTATTTTTTTATTTGTCTAATATCTGAACAATACATTTTAATAGTCATATACAACCTGGATTCTTAAAGAAATTAATGCTCACTCAAGTTCAATTAACTTTTAATGATAAGATTAAAGCATCTGCTTTCATCTTACAATTTTAAAGTTCAGGCTTATAAGTATTTTGGTCAAATATGTGGATAGCAAGTTATATTGGATTAGAAATATCCCCCAACACAACACAGGATAGATATGAAATTCATATATGTGGATAGTTATGCGATATCAAACACATTCTAATCAAATTGCTTTGGTTGCTTGTTTTTTGTTTTTGTTTTCATATTTTGTTTGTTCGTTTCTGTGGCTTTTCTCCAAAGGTGGTATAGTTTGGTAGTTTTATTATGTTTTTGCCCTTCAGCTTTTCTCTAGGCATTCATTAAAGATCAAGATCTCTATAGGTTTAATGAAATACCAGCTTTTGGTTTTAGAAAATGAAAAAAAGCAGCATTTTGTGAATCTTTTTGGACAAAGATTAGATAGCTAGCAGTTAAAGTGCAGTGATACAAACATAGCTGTAGCATCCACTGCCAGCTATCTTGTGCAGATGGAGAGTTTGTGTGATAACTGGAGTTGACGGGTGTCAGGGATAAGCAACAATTTCAGTGACCTCATTTCATGTTCAAAAAAGGGTGCAGGGGCATCTTAGCATCTGAAATGTGACAGATAGATGGGCTGTTTTCAAAAGGGATAGCTGGGGTTTAAATTCAGAATGAAAGGCCTCGATTGGGGAAGACCTTTGGAGAGACATACTTAATGTGTCTACCAGGTTGGCACAATCAATACCCTCCCTCCTAATTTCTGAAATCTCATGGACAGACAACTCTGTTTCTGACTCGATGGCTGTAATTGTTCAGCCACTTAGAGGTAGACATTGTACTTGTTCTGTCTCCACGCTCTCTCTCAGGAACACTATGCGAAAGTTTTCAAGCCTCCATTAATCCTGTAACTTAAACTCATTACTTTTCTAAGAACTCTGTTTTTTATTAGGCAGAGCTTTACGAAGTTTCATTCTTCAATGTGTACAAAGCTCATTGCCATTTTCTTTTTATTTGTGATCTGTGAAGTGATTTCTCCATGGAAATACTCTGTCATTCTGTCTATCATCCAACGCAATATAAATCAAAGCAATACAATGGGCATTCATTTTCCTCAATGCCCAACTAATATGATGACACGAGAAAATCCTATTGTCACAGAATATGTATTCCGGTCACAGAATCACAGAACAGTAAGAACAGAGAACTTCTGCTAAGAGTGAATTGTCAGGGAAGACTTCACTAAGTGGATGTGTTAGTTTCCCAGGGCTGTCATATGATATATCAAAATGTCAAGGCTTCAAGGCCTTTGACATTAGAACTATATTGTCTCAGAAACCAAAGATTAAAAATCCAAATCACATTTCAACAATTTATTCCTTCTTCTTGGTTTCATTTTAGTATTTGTAGGATACTATCTTCTTGTTATGGCTCTGTATCATCACCCTCTCTACAACTGTGTCCTGATCACTTTCATCACTTTCTCTTGTAGAAAGGACATCACATGGTATTGATGTCCACCATCATGACTTCTTATGACCATAAGATATTCACTTATCTGTTTGAAGACCTCATTTTCTAATACACTCATTATTGCATCAGAGACTTAGCTGTGTTTCCCAAATCTCATACATTGAGGTCCTGATCTCTTATGTTACCCTCTTGGGATATTGAATCTTCAGGGAGGTTAAGATAAAATACCACAATAAGTGTGGAGCCTTAATCCAGTATGACCAATGGTCTTATAAGAAGTGGAGGACACACAAGGATACTACTACAATCCATGTGGAAGATCAGGTGGGAATTCCTGGTTGAGAGATTTGGCCTGGCTCAGCCCTGAGCCTAGCACAAATCTGGGGAAAGTACCAGTGGAGAATAGACCCCATTCTTCCGGATGCAGTAAGAGGGAGCAAGAAAGGAAGCTGATATGATTTCAACTGGCACTTCTATGTGCTACTGAGGTTTCAAGTAGCAACTTTCATTGCTGCACAAATCTCAGTTATGAGTTTTGATATACCTTAGTCTGGCTTCTAAAAAATATTTATTCTGTTTGAATGACAGTGTAATAAAGCAGAGAAAGCAAGAGAAGGCTGTAACGACTCAGCAGAAAGGTGCCTATCTTCAAGACAGGAATAGAGGTTTAGGAGAAACTAAATCTTACACTTTGATCTTGGAATTCCATACTCTAAAACTGTGGGAACAGATGTTTCTATTTTCAGCCACCCACTTTAAGTGGATATTTTGTTGTGGCAGAGCTAGCAGTTTAACATAGACATTCAGAGACACTACATGTTGGGAGTTCAATGTGTGGATTTCTAGGGCTCACACTTGAGCCAGCAAGAGGTAGCTAACTATGAGCTGAGAGATAAAGACAGTTTTGCAAAAGGTTTCAAGTAGAGTGCATCAAACAGTGCGCACATATTGCCAATGGAAGCATGAGCTCCCCTGAAGGCTACGTGAAATATCAAGAAGTCCAAAGTGCCTAAAAAAAAGTGAAATGGAATATGGTGACAAGATCAATAATAAGAGATAAAGCCAGATGCCGTAGCACTATGCAAGACATGGTAAAGAGTTTAAATCTCCCTGAACTATTGAAATCCTTGGATGGCTTTCAAAGGATAAGCATAATCATTTAATTTTATATATTTGAAATATGGTCTTCTTTATATATAGAATAGGGTATAAATGAGCTAAAATAGGAGTATCATGAAGTAGTTGCTAAGAATCAAAGACTCTAGATGACAGATAGCAGTTTGAAACAAAGTGATAGACACAAAAGTAGAAATTTAATTTTCCATGAAAAAGTCCTGAAAAATTGACAGACTAGCATTAGAGGCAAAGGAAAAAAAAAACAGCAAATGATTTCTAGGTTTTTGACCAAGTATTTTGTTACAGTGGAAAGGATTAAGAAGAACAGATTTGATGGAAAGAGTGAAAGTTGAACATTGGTGTTCGACTTATTAAGGACAATACATGTAAATTACCCCTAATGACTCAGCAAGTCAAAGTTCCTGGATAGGTTGGTTGTTGCTCTTGTTTTGTTTTGCTTATTTGTTTATTTGTATTTTGAGTTTGTGCATTGCATATATATCTAGGGGCATAATGCTGCTTCCCTGTGTACCATTCCCTCCACGTTTATGTGCTTCTCTCTTTTCCCCTTCTTTATTTCCTTCTTCCTTTTTTTTTTTAAACAATGACACATGTTCATTTCATTTTGCAATCACGGGATTAACACTTTTTTAGGGAAAGAGTTCTAAAGCTAGCTAGAAGAAAAAAAAAAACCCTATTGCTCCTCAAGAGTATAGACAAAAGCTGTAAAAATAATCAAATCTTAAAACACCAGTTTCACCTAAGTAGGTTCTGATTTTTGGTACCATGTATCTTAGCTAACCAAAGAGCAGGAATAACATAGGATTGTTATCTTTCGGGGACTGGCTTATGTCACTAAACCTAATGGTTTCCAGTTGCACACATTTTGTTGCAAAAGATTTTGTCTTGTTTTAAACAAAACCTAGTTCTGGAAATTTGAGACTCATCATGAATAAAAAACTTTGATAAATGTTATTCACAGCCCCATTTTGTTTTTCTGTGTTTCCCTGATTTAGGGGTAAATAATTCCCATGTAGTTTCTCAGAAACATGTTTCCTGTATATAACTTCATTCCGATGGAAAAATCAGCTTTGGATCACATTGATCAAAATACAGTTCCAGAAGTGCAAATTAGATTTGTTTAGATACATATACTGCATGCATGAGTTATAGCTTTTAATATAAAATTAAATTTATACTAGTTCATTTCTATGGGATGTGATAAGCATTAATAATACAATAATTTCTAAATTAAACTAGGAACCATTAAGCTTGTTTTTTTAGTTCCATGCCATAAAGCAAAATACAGTTATAGGGACTCATAGTTTTTCAAAAAAAAAAAAATGATGGCTATTCTCGGATACATTTCTTTCCTCAGTAGCTTTCTAATTTTCTCTGGATTTATTGAATTGGTTTTAATATTACGGAGAGTTTTTCTAGGTATAATAAAAGTAGAGTAAGAATTTAAATTGCAGGTGACAGAGTCACAGATATCCCAACTAGGTAATTATAAGATCTTTTTTCAGATTTTATGTTGCCCTTTTTGGCAGCTATGAAAGAATATAGGGAAATTGGAAAGATCTGTAGTAAGAAGAGCAAACAGCTATGTCCAGTGCATAGTATAGGAAGACATCACCAAGAAGGATCTGAACAAAGACAAATAGTAAGGATATCGGTCTAGCGACTGTGGCATCCACGTACAACAAATACAGCATTAGACAATTAATTCATAAAAATCATTAACCAAAAATCATTAACCATAAAAATTATTAAGCAAAAACACTAACCAAAAGCTATGGTTAAGTCCATGTGCAAGTCTGAAACCTCAAATAAGGAGAGAAATTTTGATTTTTGGAATAATCACGCCTTAATATTAAAAATGTTTATTATCAACAATAAAATTATGAGGCACAAAAGTCCCACAATATTACACACACAAGAAACAAAAATTAATAATACAACATAAAATGGAAATCGAAAAATGTTTAGGCATTAAACAAAACTTTATATTATACTACATGTGTTCAAAGAATCAAAAAGAAAGTCTACAAAAATATTACAGTATGAGAATTCATGTCTGCTGAGAACATGTTCTCAAGAAAGAAATAGACTTTTTAAAGAAGTGCCAAATACAAATTTTAAATTCAAAAAGTTTGGTAGCTCAAATAAGAGTTTCAGTAGAGCAGGAGAAAATACAAGCAGTAAGCTTAAAGCTGTGCAACATAGGCAGACTCCGGTTACTCGGTGTGACAAAAGGAAAGAAAAGAGAATGCCAAATGAGAGAGAACATGTCTAAGGGAAAGCTGGAATACTACAGAGTATTTAACTTATTGCAATGTATGTATAATGATGACCCAGTAGGAGAAGAGGAAGAGAAAGGAATGAAAAAAGCACCTGAAAAGCAGTAACTATTTAGTTCACAAATCTAAACAAAATCATGAAAAATAGGTTGATAAACAGAAATAAATGCATAATAATTAGAAACAATGATTTTAAAAATATTATAAACCTAACACACAGGAACACTTCCCTCAACAACAGCCAAGTGCATTTTGCCAGGTCTACAAGCCAGAGCCAGGGCTGGGGACCAACTCAGTAGAGGCTCTTGGGAGTCTGCCAAATGGGTCCACTACACCAAATCCCCAACTTCAGGAAATCTGCAAGGATGTTGAATCTGGCCTCAGAGTATAGGTTGTAAGACAAGGCTATCTCTGTTACTGACCCCATGTAAGGAAAAGCAACATATTGGGAAGCACACAGCAAAACAGGATAGTTGGCCTCTCTGATTCAATAGAGGAATTTGAGTGCTTCCATAAAAAATGGAAGAGAAGATTGAATAGTGCTACAGACCAAATCATGCAATAAACATACCAAATCATAGACAGCCTCCGTATGGGAAAGGTATCTCATACTAGTGCAACAAAGCTTGCACCATCTAGGACAATCCAGACTACTCAAGTAGCAACCTCAGGAAACTTTTCTTTCTGCTACCTTCCCTGGGACAAAACCAGGCAACATATCTATCATTTGATGCTGATATGGCATCAAGGAGTGGTGCAGCATCTCCACCATCTCCCCCTCCCCCCTCCAAGGTCACAACCAAGAGGACAGGCCTTTTCCCTCACCCATCTTTCCCCATCTCTTCCCATCCCACCCAGAGAGCTGCATGGGTCTGCAATCCCCTCGCCTGTGTAACAAATTGACTTTATCAAAACTAAAAGCTTTTGTTCATCAAAGGCTAAGATCAAGATGTGACATGACACAAATTAGAGAACATATTTCCATATATAATGCGTCTAGCTTCACTTTGATAATATAATGTATAATTTCAATTCAACAATAAAAACCATAATTTGATTTAAAGATCTTGAAAATGTTTTTCTCCAAGAAAGGTATATAGATAATAAGTAAACAACGAAGGAATTCTCAACATCATTGTCACTAAGAAAATGCCCAAGAAAACCACAATGAGAAAGCACTACATACACCTCACACTTCTACAATGTTGATAATAACTATCAATGAGGAAATTAAATAAAATAATGAACAGAAAATAAGCACTGGTGAAATAATGGAGAAATTGGAACTGTCATATTCAGTCAATAGAATTTTTGAATGAAACAATTCTTTTGAAAAAGAGTTAAAAAACTGTGATTCTTCATAAAGCATAGAATTTCTATTGGACACAGAAATGTCACTTATGGGTATACAAGAGATCTTTAAAAAGTTTATGGAAATAAGCATTGTAAGGGAGACTACTGATTTTTTTATTACTGTTAGTGAAAATGCATAGTTTGGGGAAAGAAAAAAAATGTTATGGTTAAGTCATGCCTATTTTGTGGACTGTAGAATGAAGAATATTAGCTCTGAATTATACTTGGTTTCAATGAAGTAATACAGTAAAGACAAATTAAGCACTTTTGACCAATTAAAACTTGGTTTACTGTGGAACAGCAGCATCAAGCACCACCTGAAAGCTCTGGGATCCCCCGTATGGCTATCAAAATGAGATCTGCACTTTAACAATGTCTCCAGGTAACACCAAGAGACACCACTGTATGTCAATGTTCCTCATTGTAAAGGTGGAAAATTAGGTTTAAATTATTTTGAAACAGTATTTTTTTCCACTTCTGTCTTCCCCTATTACTCTTCCCATGTTCACCCACTTGCTCAAATACAGCTCAAAGATAGGAATACCTGAGAGGACTAAGGAATTGTCACTTAATTCTCAGTACTATCTATGCATATGTTAGAGCAATGTCCAGAAAGAATTTATAAACAGTAGAACACTTCCATTTCATAAAAAGTTTTATTTTCTTTCCAGGATGTATGTGTTTTGATGAATCATGAATCTGCTATTCATATCTGTACCATCTGTTTTCTTCTCACATTGTAATCTTTGCCTACCAAGAAATATTCTTTAAAATAACACACATTTATATTTTCATGACTTATTTTGCAAATGCAAGCTATCCAGATGAATTATATCCAAACTCCTTTGTGTTTTTTCTACACTGTCTCAAACTGTAGTTTTTTTCTTCTAGCTTTTAGTTTCACCACTATCTCTATATCAAAAGAAAAGGCTATAATTGCACTATGCTTTCTATTACTTTTAAAAGCTTATCATATATCTTTATCATTTTTCAGGTCACGGCAATACTTCAGTGTTAAAGATTTTTCCATTTAAGATTTGAAATGTAGTTTTGGAATAGGTAGAAAATACATTTGACTTCCACAACTCAGGACCCAAGATTTCCTTGACAGTGTGTGAGAAAATAACCAGAAAAAAACCCAGCTCATCAGCCATACACAGAGAAAACATAGCTGTCTGGCCAAGCTGGATAAATCATCCAATAGGAGCAATTAAAGAAACAGCAATATTATTAATCATTAAACTTAAGGGGAAAAAAACACCAGTGAAAAGTAGTTACATGTAAAGTGTTTGAAACTGCATTGAGAAGTCAAGATAAAACTTTTACTTAAAAACTAGAAAATCAAAATGTCAAAGAGAATATATGTAACAAACAATAAAAGGAATGCTAATACAAAAAAAATAAATACATCAGTTGACGTTGCTGAGAATTTATCCCAAGATGAAGGAACTGTAAATCAATAAAATTCTATGACATTCAACAAAACAGAACATTTTCACAAAGCGTTGACTTTATAAAACCCTTGCAAAATAATGCACAGGATCTAAAAGTTGGAAACTACATAAAAGCGTAAGAGAGACCAAAAAAAAAAAAAATAGCTCAATTTATGTTCTTCAAAACAGCCCTAACAATTCAGAATTGGATGTGTACTTTGTACTTCTTAACTAACACAAAGTCTGATTATGGCCAACAGTTGGAGGAAAGGGAAAAGTACAGAAGATAAAGAAAGGAAGAAGCAAAGAAACATACGAGGGAGGGAGGAAAACAATGGCAGAAATGGAAATGAAATTTAGCAATTAAGAAACGGAATGCCACCAGACAAGTGTTCTTTGGAAGCAAATAAGGTAAAAGTAGACCACAAAACAAAACTAGAGATTTATATGAAGAAGAGTCAGTAGGGACAAAAAAAAAAAAGATTTTTATAATGATATCAAAACTGGAAATCATTCTTGATAAGAGAATGTCTAAACAACCCCGTTTTCCATCTCACCGTGTCTTGTCAAGAGCTCTCAAAGAGTACATCACAATGAATGCCCTCGGGAATGGAGATGGCTCTTAGCCTATGGGAGTCAATCACAAGTACTCCTGGGAACCCCCAGGATCAAAGTAATTCCAATCGATGTGACTGTACAGCTGCCATTACGACATACCACTGGCGTGTGGAGATAATAGGATAAGGGCACAACACCAATAGTTATCAGAGAACTCACAAACGTATGTTCAATTCAAGCAAAACTTGGTGAGGCATAAAACAGGTCCCAACACTAAGATTATAACTAGTCCTAAGTAAAAGTTTGAAAAACCGTAGGTTTTTTTTTCTTTTTAGCAAAAAAACCCCACAAAAATTTACTAATTTTTATATTGCGTCTAGGAGTGACAACTGTGTGCTAGGAAGAGCAAGGAGCAAAGATTTATGTTTTTCCCTCTGATGATAATCATCTCAGTAGGCATATTTCCACCTTAATAAAAATAGAACTCGTCACTTATCTTATAAGCCTTAAAAAGCAGGACAACTAAAAAAATGAGCATAGTAAAGGAGATTTGTGATTATCCTGAACTTGGCATTATATAAACTAACTGTCTGAGGATTCAGAAAGAATTGTCATAGCTCTCATGTATAGGAACTCTGGTCTCAATGATCTCCAAGCAAAATTGTGAAACAAGTTTTGGTCTGCTGTTCCCTCTCTTCCCATTCTACTCCATAATCTACTCTTTCAATACCACCAGGTTACCATCTAAGACTTCCCCAGGAAACCTGGGTCACAGGAAATTATTGCCAATGGGAAACACAAATGACTCCTTCTTTGTTGTCAAATTGCTATTGTTTCAAATCACCCTTAACAACATGATGATGATAATAAATGCCAACAAATACAAATAGAGCTAATAGAAACATATAATAGGTGAAATTTTTGGTCTTACTCTTAAATGTGGAGATATATCTCTGTTGTGGTATCATATCCATTAAGTTCCTTGAAGACTGTCTTGGCTAAAAAAAAGAAATGAAAATCTCCTTAGTTTCCAAAATAGGACAATGAAACATAGCATTCGAAACTTGGCTGTGCCAATATTTTGACCTTGGGAGAGAAACTCGATTTTTCTAGGCCACAAGTGTAAAATGATGAAATGATGAAGTATGAATATTAGAATAAGTCACACTATATAGTGGCATATGGAAAGTTTCAATAAATATTAGCTATTACAATAAAATGGCTATTTAAGAATGCATATTTTCTTAAGAGAATGTATTCTTTCATCTCAAGATAATGTTTAAAGTTATTTTATTGTGCATCTTTGTTTTTTCAAGGCAGTTTTATCCATACAATCTCAAATTACACTTGGAAAAGAAAGTCACAGGAGACAATAGCAATTTGCTTGAATCGTACTACATTTATTCTATGTAGCACTTAGAGGTCAAAATAGGACATGTGGGGAAAGTTTCAGGGTAACATTTGTGGAAGAGCTTCCTCACCACAGTCCATCAAAAGATGCATTAAAACAAATTTCTGAACTGCTCCACAGATTTACTGCAGGACAGATCTCACTGGGACCCTGAGCTGCTGAAGCATCTCTCATGCACAGCCAGGTTTAGGAATGCCTGCCCCAGAAATACACTTCACACAATGTATATCCATAGTACTGCTTGCATCAGGACTGCCTGTAGATAACATGAGCTCCACAGCAGGAAAGGAGTTTTCTGTGTCTGGAAAGGTCTAAGTTTAAGCAGAATGGTTATGTGGTATAGATACTAAGGAACAGGTTTGCTTTGATTTTGTACAAGCATGTTTATACATATGTATGTATTTATGCTTATGTTTATGAGAACCAGAGTGGGAGAAAGACAGAGAGAGAGAATCTTCCATCCATGGTTGATTGTACAGATGCCCAACACAACAGGGTCTGGGACAAGCTGAAGTCAGGAGTCATGACCTTCATCCAGATCTCCCATGTAGGTGGCAGGCACTGCAGTACTTTAACCTTTCTGTTAGATGTTAGCAGGAAACTGGATCAGAGGCAGAGGCAGGACATGATCCTAGATATCAGATATGGGCTCTCAAGTGGCATCTCAAGTGGCAAATTACCTCTTCACTGCAACACCTCCCAACCTGGAGGATGTATTTAAACATCAAAAGGTGAGAAGGCATTTGACACAGTAGCTAAAACTGAGGTTGGCATCCCACATCAGAATGGATGAGTTTCGGTCCTTGGACTGCTTCATAGCTAGCTTCCTGCTGATGCAGCATTTGGAAGGTTAGAACTTGGGTCCCTGCTGCCCATTTTAAGGACCCAGTTGGAGCTACAGTCTGCTAGCTTACTAATCTATTCTGTACTCTCCACGTCACCTCTTCTGGGTATGAAATGACTTTATTCTCTTGAACTTATCCTTAGTAATCCCGTTCCCATCATCTCAAAGATTTGTGCTTTTCTCCTGTGTTTCATGGATATTACACAATTACTGCCTCTTTTGCTGCCCCTTTTGAAATTAATCATAGTCTCATATTTCCTTCACTTCCCAAATTTATGATTCCAGAAAAAAGTTCTGGTAATGAGGGTTTGACCCTTTTCTCTTGATAATATATTTTACTCAAGGCCACCAGATTGTGTTTCATAATGAAAACTTTAGAGCACATTATTCCCTTAATTAAAAACATTATGTATCTCCAGCTGTAGGCAACTGCTGGCTTGCCTTGTACCTAGGAAAGTGTTACACTGCTGGCAGAAAAGCAGCCAATAGCTGGTGGGCATTGAGGTCCTGGTTAATGCCAGATTTGTGTTAACTATTCCAATATCTCAGCATGGTTGATTATTCTCTCTCTCTCTCTCTCTCTTTCTCTCTCTCTCTCTCTAACTCTCTATCTCTATCTCTATCTCTTTCTTCTTTCTTTCAAGATATGTGAGGAGGCCAGGAACTCCAGGTCAGGACATGCCATGCCAGCCTACATGGGAAGGGAAGGGGCATGGGGATGTTTTGCAGTGGGAGTGACCGAGGGCACGCTTGACAAGGAGGAATGACTTCTGGGATCTTCCAAGCAGTGGGCCACTAAACTCACAGGTAGGTAAGGGAGCTGAGATGGAATGGTTTAGAGGCAGAAACTGAGGCTAAGACTCCCATCCATGTGAAAGACCTGCACTGAAACATAACAACGTCACCTGCTGCCCGCTGACATTTACAAATGCTGTCCAGGAGAGTCACACAAGGGCTCAGCTACATCAGGCTGTACCACAGTACCCACCAGAACAAGAGACAACAAGATTTAGGAGCAGATTCTGTAGTAGACTTACAGGTTCACCTCTGTGGGACTGCAGCACCTGCTGGCACAGACAAACAGCTGAGGTGATGATGGGCCTTGCCAGCCTGGATAAGAACTCACTTGACACTCACTTGTTGTGGGTGGAGCTGGAAGAAGGCTGATAGGGGCAGGCTGGTAAGGGCAAGCCCTGCAGCACCCATTGGCATACACAAGGTCTGGGACAGAGGGCAAATTCTATTAGGGAAGACCACTGCCTCACTGGTACAAGTAGGATCTGGAGTTGGGAGCAAGTCTAATGGGGGAACTTGGGGAACTTCTCTACGAGTCCATAACTCCCTCTGGGGAGTACAGGAGCCAGGATTAGAGTTAGGGCAGGCCAGCCAAGTCTGTAGCACTCATCAGCATTTGTGTGAGCTAGGTCTAGGGACAGGTTGGGTTAGTCGTGGCCTTAGCTCCCATTGGCAAGCAGGAGGGCCAGGACAAGGTGTTGGCCACATCTAGTTAGGCTGGATTGCAATGCCCACCAGAAGAGCTGAAACTGAAGATGGGCCATGCCAGACTAGGTTGATGTACCCATCAGCATGTATAAAAACAGGGCTGTGGCAGACCAGTCTGGGAAAGGCTGGTGCACCAATGATCATATGTATGGACTGGATCTAGGGACAGACCAATGTGGGCTAGGCTCCAGCACCAGCTGGTGCTCACAAGAACTAGAATAAGTGTGGGACAAGGCAGACTAAGCCATGGCCCGCATCAGACCACATGAGAGCCAAGTCTGGGAGTAGGCTAGGCTGAGTTGAGCTGCTGCACCTGCTGACATCAATCAGCCTATAGAGTTCCTACCTGAGGAATTTATAGTAATCTTAAATATTACAAAAGCTTTCTGTGTGAAACCAAAAGCTATAACAACAAGAATCTTATAATTAAACATTTGTTGTTAGTAAGTGTGCATACAAACCTAGAAGTTTTAATTCCATAAACTTATTTGTTTTTCTACATAAAAATATCTTCTTTAAGGCTTTTAAAACCCTGTAACAGACATGGTGCTCTTTCTTTGCCCGGGAGCAACAGCAACTCTAATTTCCTTCCTACTATTTAATATTCTTGGTTTAGTCAGTCAACAGCTGCGAACTAGCTCTTCTTGCATCACTCGCCAGCAGGATACATCATCTAGTAAAGCCATTTACTCTGGTAGGTCATATGTCTCTGAAGAGTGAGTCCCAAACGGCTTCTGTAATTCTGAATCAGCAATCCCTTAGTCCTAGCTAGTGTTTTATCCATGGTGGAATGATGGTGCCAAAGTAAGCAAACCATGAAGGTAGGAAGAACCATTCTAAGTCATGTTGGATTAGGAAAAAGGTTTGCTCTGAGCGAAGACTGAAGGGAAAGATGAACACTAATGATGTTAATATTTTGGAAAAGAGTGCTCAACTTGGTCTTGAACATTTTTCCTAAGGGAAAGGTACATTTTTCCTAAATATATTTTTAAAACTATCCTACTGCAAGATAATTTTAACAAGTCAGAAAATACTTAAAATATCAGGAAATTCACAAAGAACAATGTTTACTTGCTGAAATCTCTTCAAAATTAGCTGTTTATTATAGTATGGACTTTTTTTTTAATAACATCTCTGATATTTACTCCCAGGACCACACATTTACAAGTGACAGTTTGGTAACATGATCACATTGTGAAGCATATAAAGACGCTGGACCTAATAGATCAGGACCACGCTGCCATTATTTAATCAGCCCTTTTTTTTTTTCTAAGTGTTTCAGTGCGCTCAGCAAACACCATATTGAGAAGAGTTAAGTAATGCATTCGAAGCAGTTGAAACTATTTGCAAAAATTGTACTTTTAAAATGCAATGTTAAAGAACAGTAGTAGAAATACAGTTACTTTTCTCCTCCTAAATTATATTGCAATATAGTTCATCCTACCTTGTTACATTAAAAAAGTGCTTACTTAGGTATGTTTGTTTTCATGTGGAATTTAAAATATACATTCTGGCTGTATGCCATGAAACATTTTGCATAAAGTTGCATGTTTAATTATACCAACTGAGTAGTGAATATTGGCAGAATAAATAAGATCTTTCATAGTATTAAAAATTACTGACATTTAAATACTACAGTATCTTCATTTTAAATTCTTGTTTTCCTATGTTTTTCACATATGGCTCCCCTCTTGTGTTTTTAAATAAATTATATTTTTTTTAAATTCCCACTAAGATTCACGAAAAACAAATACATGTAACACAGTTAAGATTTTGGAACTGGTGGTACTATGACTTATGAAATATATTCATATACATGTGGATATTTATACATCCATAATGGAAGTTAAAGGATTTATTTTGTAAAACGAATTCAATTTTGAGAATTTCAAGACAGAAATGTAGTAAGACGATCTTAGCATAAATACTATGCTATATGAAAACTCTTAAAGTGATCAGATCAAATTTGTCTATCGTAAGAAAGAAGCTTACAGTAGTTAAATATGTCATTTGATGGCCATTAAATTTTTAAAAATAAATCAGTGCTATCTGTGAAATGTTATTCCAAACATGAAAACAAACAAAATTAAAGTTCAATATTGTTTATTTACATCAGGAAGTTTAATTATGCAACTATTAAATTAATCCAGATAGGGTTAACAAAAATGCATTATTCCAAGTAACCATTTTATAATTTCCATGAGACTGATATATTGTTATTCTCCCTTAATCGATGAGGAAACTGTTATTTAGAAATAAAAGAAGAAGGGCCCAGAGCAATAGCCTATTGGCTAAAATCCTCCTTTTGCATGAGCCAATATCCCATATGAATGCTGGTTCTAATCCTGATGGCTCAGTTCCCATCCAGATCACTGCTTGTGGCTGGGAAAGCAGTCAAGGATGGCCCAAAGTCATGGGACCCTGCACCCTCGTGGGAAACCTGGAAGAGGCTCTGGGCTCCTGGCTTTAGATTGACTCAGTTCCAGCCGTTGCGGCTGCTTGGTGAGTGAATCATTGATCGGAGAGTAGAACTTCCTCTCTGTTTTCCTCCTCTCTGTATATCTGATTTTTCATTAAAAATAAATAAATCTTTTAAAAAAAGAAGCAAATAAAGCTACTGAAGATCAGTCAGCCAGCCAAAGGCAGAAATGGGTTCAAGTGGACTCCCTTTCTTTTTAATTCACTAGTATAGTAAAGGAAATACGATGGTGACTGAGCTACTCAGTGAAGAGCTGTTCTCAGTAAAATGCCTCTGGAATCCCTGAGTTATAGTCTGCTTTTAATGACTACTTCATCATGTTGGATACCTTTTAGGATGACCCTAGGAACGTGATTTGTAATGATTCAATGAAATACTGCATATAAAGTGTTGACACAATCTCAAAGTGATAAATAGATATTTACAGTTATTATTCTGCCATCACTTTGGGGAAAAGAATTATTTCAGATAGATCATTAAAATTTGCATTCAATTTGAAAACCCCAATCCACAATTCCCAGCTTAATTTCTACCTGTACCATTTCTAAACAACACTGCCATATAAATATGTTTTTTCTAAGTTTCTATTCTAACATGTAATGATCATGTCATATGTATACAGTTTACTGCTGCGATACAGTCAAAACTCCTGGGAAAGTGCCATTTACCCTGGAAAGCCGATAGGAAAACTATGGCCATTTTTTAAATGTTTTCTTAGGTTCTAGCGACTAGAACCTTGCTCTTGCTTATCAAATTTCATTGAATTTTACTAGATGTTCCATTATTATGACTAGATCATTCCTTCTTACGATACTGAACAGTATAAATTTTATATTCTTGTTCTGTAAATTTATTATGTATTATTCAGGAAAAAGTAGTTGTGTACTATGTTGAATTTTATTAAAGTACACAGTATGTATAGAAATGCATAGGAAGCAGTTGTTTATAATAATTCATCATGATTACTGCAAAAAAGTTATAGACTCTTTTGAATATAAATAAATTTGCAATTTTTCTGTGAACACGTAACCATCTCGTGACAACTTTGTGCCTGATATAGTAAACAAAAATGCAAATTCTTGCTCTCTTTTCTCTGTTCCAAACACTCTTTCTTCACAAAAATGTGTGTTACCTAGTCTTGAATTAGCAAGCCTATTCATAACCATGTTATGAAGTCTTCTCAACCTGAAGACTCTAGCTGGTGGATACATCCCTGTCTTCAGTACTGTTTCCATCTTACTTCTTGGTAATTTTAGTAACTATGAAGACAATCCTTCGAATAGTCCTACTTCCAAATTTTATGAACTAGTCTCCTCCGATGACTTTGCTCTCTACCTTACTTCACTCATTCTTTTCCCTCATAGCTCAATCTCCCACTTTACTGCCCTTGAGCTATACAATTAATCTTTTAAGTGGTTTTTAACAGATATTTTGATCTCTTCTATTATCACAGCAGCCTGAGAAGATCTCAGCTTTGCCTGGTTTGGGTAGAAGCTATTTACCTCTGTGCCTACATCCACCCCGCTGATACTATAACTACTGCTGCTGCTGCTACCACGGAGGAGAAAAAGGAGAAGGGGGGGGCGGCATGCAGAAAGCATCAGTTTAAATGCACATCTATGAGAACATAAACAGGTTCGTATCACTTTTTGTTAAGCCCATTCATCCCAGGTACTAATTTCTTACTTTCTAATCTCTAATATTCAGCAACAACGTGACTATATTTTCACCATAATATGTGCTTACTTCACATTTTACTGAGAAAATACAAGCATTGTAAATGCCCATCTCTGCATTCACCATATACCTGTATTTGCGCACTAGGTTATGTTTTCCCTCCCTGTTTATAGATCTAATGTTTGTATCTCCCAATTTCCTTGATAGTAAATTAAATCTTATTTATCTTTTCTATGCATGAAAATTATTCCAAAAATTTTCTCTGCTCTTCCTTGTTAGTAACCACCCCTTCTCCATAGAACCTTTCTCATCAGGAAATAAATATGCTTTATTTTTCCCCTTGCAAACGCGCACACACACAATCTGCTTAATTCCATTGTTTTGTTGTTGTTGTTGTTGCTGTTCTTCTTCATTTAAAGTTGCACCAATACCGCCATCATCTAATGTCAAATATCACATACATCTTATAAATCCAAATAACTTCCAAATTAGTATAACCAGTCAAGACTTCTCTAAAGCCCAGGTATTTCAATCTGTTCTTGCTCTTTATGCCTAGCTGATATTTCAAACTAAACATGGTAAACAAACCTCCTCTATTCTCTCAGATCTACAATTTGCACAATTTTTCTTTATCAGCTGACAGAAATTCAATATTCATAGTTAACAACAACAAATACCTTGAAGTTATATTTGGGTAGTTTTCTCCTATAGCCCACACCTACTCCATTCATTAATGATACATTGAAATGTATCAATCTCCTATCATTTACATGGTTATCACTCTTGTTTGTACTATCTCCATTTCTTACTTGGACTATCCCAGTATCTTTTAGATTGATCTTGCTGCTTTCACTGTATTATCCAATATCTATTCAAAAACATAGCAGTGGACTTGACTTGTTCCATTGGAATATAAACTAGTTGTGACACTCTTGCATTCACCAACCATTGAGGTTGGTGTGATCTTTGCTTTCTGCTTTATTACAGCCCTGCTGTCTGACCTGATCAACTATAATTCCCTTGGACTCCACCCATCTGTTATCCTGACCACTTGGGACTTCTCCTCTCCATAACAAGATGTCTTGCTTGAGTGTGTCATAGATTGTCTCTCTGTATAGAATACCTGTCACCTACTCTTTGACTTGTCTCCTTTCCCTCACCTTTTCCAAATTTTTATTCAAGTAACAAATTATGAAACCTGTTTTGGTTACCCATGGAATGTTCCACTGAAGCAGTCCATCAGATGCCCGAGGGTCTGCAGAATGAGAGTGCTAGCAGGAAGCAGACTTTCTGCATGGGACTGTGGCTGCCTTGCTGGCCAAGCATGGCTGGGGATGAGCAGCACCTCCCTGTGCCTCCTTCCTCATTAGTTGCTTGTAGTTAAGCATATCCCCTTCCTCAGTTAATTGGTTTGTTTGTTAGAATCCATTCCTGAAAAACATGTTTACTCCTTTGCCACTAGGGTGATTGTTACATCATTTCCTTGTTTTCTATCATTAGAGGAGCTTTCCGTGGATGCCTAGGTAACCTGACATTGAGTTCAACATAGTGTGCATTGCTTTACTGGCCTTGCATCCCCTGTGTCCTGATCTTTCTCAGCATGGTCATCACACCTTAGGCCCTGTTCTCCTCAGAGGAATCATCCACAAGTGGCACCTGAACAGGGACCCAAATAGAGCCCATTGGAGGCCAGGAGTGATGCCAAAAGCCCTATTTGAGATACGTTATTACAGGGTAATGGGACAAACTCAGCCTATTCCATTTGTTATTCTTGTGTGTCATGTCCTTAAGAAAAATGAGGCATGAGTCTCTCAAGATCAGATAGATCATTGTCTTAAGGTTGTTGTTGAGTTTAATCGTTGGTTCCCGGAGGAAGGCTCTTTGGATTTGGAAAGTTGGTTCAGAATTAGGTGGGATGTGGAAAAGGCATTGAGACAGGGAAAGAAGTTGCCTTTAGATTTTTGGACTGTTTGATTTTTGATCAGAGCGGCTGTCAATATGGTTCAGGACAATGGACCAGTGATGTCTCTTAGATAAAGTGAGAGAGAAAGCTGAGGAGTCTATTCATGAATATGATTTTCTTGAGGAGGTCTGAGAGCAGGTTGATCGTGAAAAGCAAAAACTTTGGCAAGATCTGGAGCCTACTGTAACCATTCCCATGGCTCTTCCTTTAGATCCAGGATCACGGTCTCAAAAATTCTTTAGATCTCCAGAGTCTGACTCAGGTTCCTGAGTTTGACTCCAAATAATATAAAACACAGAGAAATGAGTGATGTATAAAACAAAATTATGAAATTTGACTGATACATTTAGAAAATTTGAAGGTAAAAGTGGTTCTCAAGTAGTCTCTGCTGCTATGGTCCCCCTCACTATTTGAGTCTCAGTTTGATGTGCAATCATGATTCAGAGCGTGAAGAGGATGTTTCGCTTTTCCAGTTGTTAGACAGGACCCTCAGGGAGGTGGTGCAGCCCTGCCACCTCAATGGGAAGGCATATTTGGAAATATTTATCATATTTGGAAATATGATAATAATATTCATAATCTTTTCAAATATTGGCATATTTGGAAATATTTGTCATATTTCCAAAATAGAAATGGCAATACATTACATGAGACTCAGTCTCCATTTGTTACAGAAATTCGCAATGGACTCGCCAATTACTATGGAACTCTAGTACCACAAGATTGGAAAATTCTTTGTAGATTCTTACTGTCTACTGGGGAATATTTACAGTGAAACATATGTTTTAATGATTTAACACATGTACCTCACCGGCTATGAAAAATGCTAACAGAGCACAAATTAGAACGATAACTTACCTGATGTTTTTTGGAATGGAAGCTTTTGATCTGCTTGCACTGCAAGTTAATAGTCCTACTCAAATTTATTCACAATTGAGAGAAATAGCCTTCGAAGCATGGGACAGAGTCAGACCGGAGGGAGCTCATGATGGTTTTTGGAATAGAATACTACAAAAGTCTAATGAATCTTATGTGGATTTTATTGTGCAGCTTCAAAAATTCTTAAATCGAACAGTTCAAGGAGTGGCTGTGCACACTCAAATGTTAAAACATTTAGCTTTTGAAAATGCCAGTGAGGAATGTCGGCAGGCTATTTAACCAGGAAAAGAAAAAGGAGATGAAATACAATATATTGAGGTCTGTAGCGACATTAATTCAGAAACAAGAAAGTCTCAAATGCTTGTGCATGCATTGGCAGGTTTCAACCGTACTCTGGAAAAAAATCTTAAAATGTTCTGAATGTGGGCAGCCCAGGCATACCAAAAAGAATTGCAAAGAAAGACAAAGAAAGCACCTGGTAAATGCCCAGGATGTAAACGGGGCATGCATTGGGCCAAAGAATGCAAGTCTAAAATGGATACTGATGGGAATCAAATTCTTGGAAAATTTAATTCAGAAAACAGGGTTTAGGGCCAGCTTTAGGGACCCTCTCAAATAACTGGGGCAATGAACCATCTTTTCTCTTCACCACTTGACTTGGAGGAGCGTAGCTATAGATTTGCTTTCTGCAGAATATTTAACTCTAATGCTTAATAATCCATCTAGAAGAGTAAAAATGAGCATTTATGAGCCTTTGCCTGCAGATACGCTTGGTCTACTTTTTGGTAGATCAAGTCTTAATGCCAAAAAGGTCATACTTTCCCCTGGAATCATGGACTGTGATTATTTTTTAAAGATTTATTTTTATTATTTTTTAATTGGAAAGGCAGAGAGGAGAGACAGAGAGGAAGATCTTCCATCCGATGATTCACTCCCTAAGTGAGCGCAACGGCCAATGCTATGCCAATCCGAAGCCAGGAGACTTTTTCCGGGTCTCCCACAGGGGTGCAGGGTCCCAAAGCTTTGGGCCGTCCTCGACTGCCTTCCCAGGCCACGGGCAGGGAGCTGGAAGGGAAGCGGGGCTGCCGGGATAGAACCGGTGCCCATATGGGATCCCGGGCGTGCAAGGAGAGGACCTTAACCACTTGCGCCACCACGCCGGACCCATGGACTGTGATTATTACGGCGAAATTAAAGTCCAAATTTCTTGTTCTTCAGAGTATAATATTTTATTGCATATAAACTAATACAACTTATTCTCCTTCCCTATTTTTTCATAAACACTTCACCATCAGTTTGGACTGGTGGATTTGGAAGCACTAATCCTGCTCAGGTTTTGTTTTTTTATTAATTAATTTATTTATTGAGCTATGAAAATTTCTAAAAAACAATCTAGGGTCAAAGTACAACTTAGCAATAGTAAGGTAGTAGATTATTTAGTAGATACCAACTCAGATATTACTATCATAAAGGAATCTGATTAGCCTTCTTCTCGGGCCTTTCAAACCATGCAATGTGATATAAAAGAAGTTGGATCCACAATGTTTCCAGCATTTCTCAGGCTCTTTCTTTTATTACCTTTACTAATGAAGAACAAGAAAGCACCATTATTAAAACGTATATGATATCTTGTTAGCCTTTCCTGAGACTGGTATTCTTGATCACATTCTAACCATAGTTATCAATCATTTTACTACTTATGGCCTTGTTGTTGCTCCCAATAAAGTACAAAAAGACTATCCTGTTCATTATCTAGGACAAACTCTACAACGTCAGGCTATTAAACCCCGGTTGTTTCAAATAAGCTGAGATAATTTCAAAACACTTAATGACTTTTAAAAACTTTTAGGTGATATAAACTGGCTCAGACCTTCCTTGGAAATCCCCACTTATACTTTCCACAATTTATTTTCTACTCTTCAAGGGGATTCCTCTTTTAATTGTTCATGAATTCTCACTCCTGGAGGCTGAACAGGAGCTTTCAGTAGTAGAAAATGCTATTACAATAGCTTTCTTACTAGAGTAAACTTATCCAAACCCATTGGGTTTTTAATTGTTAGTACTCAGGATTACCCTATGGGCATTGGCTCAGGATAAACTCCCATTAGAGTGGGTTAATACCAAACATCACTTTGGGAAAATGTAGATGATTTATGGTAGCTATGCTGATTCAACAGGCTGGACTGTGCAGCCGACATCTTATAGGCTTTGATCCCCATTACGTTATACTGCCATTTCAAATAGCTCTCTCTGATTTTGGAGAAATTTTATACCATCTTCCTGCAGGAAAAATGTGGGATTTTTTTTAAAAGAACTCATTGTTTTCAATTCCATTATTTCTCAAAGTCCAATATCCTTAGCTGATAATGTGTTTACTGATGGAACAAAAAATGGCAAAATGCTTTTTGACAACTAAATAATATAAGATGATATAAGATGTTTTATATTTCTTTTTTAAGATTTTATTTTTCTTTTATTGCAAAGTCAGTTACACAGAAAGCAGGAGAGACAGAGAAGAAGATCTTCCATCTGATGATTCACTCTCCAAGTGGCAGCAATGACCAGAGTTGAGCCAATTGGAAGCTAGGAGCCAGGAACCTCCTCCAGGTGTCCCATGAGGGTCCCATGACTTTGGGCTTTCTTCGACTGCTTTCCAGGCCACAGTCAGGGAGCTGGATGGGAAATGGGGCTGCTGGGATTAGAACTGGTACCTATATGGGATCCCAGTGCTTTCAAAGCGAGGACTTTAGCTGCTAGGCTACCCTGCTGGGCCTGGTATTTTATACTTCTGATAGTTCTGTTCAGCAAAATTATATCATTTGCTCATATCCAATCACTAAAATATTTCTGTAGCTCTGTTAACATCATTGCTGATTCTGCCTATGTAGTACAAATAACTAAAAGAATTCCAACCTTTGTTACGTCTAACTGCAAGGACTCTTTGCAAACTGTATTTCTACAATCACAAACCTTAGTTAGAGAAATGCACCTCTTCTCATTACCCATATTTGATCACATTTGTGATTACCAGGCCCCTAGCACAGTGTCAATGCAGGTGTTCTTGTTTCCTTTGCCTTGGCAATGGAAGAACATTGAGCCTTACATACTAACACAGGAGGGCTCCATATAAAATATAAAATTCCATATCAGCAAGCCAAACAGATTATTCAAATTTGCCTTATTTGTAGACCTTTGAACTTATTCTGTCTACCACAAGGAATCAATCCCTGATGAATACAACCTACCAAACTATGGCAGATGGTTGTTAATCATATCCCTTCATTTGGCCATTCCGGTTTTGTTCGTGTATGCATTGATATTTGCGTTATTATTATTATTATTACTATTATTATTGTTGCCATAGGTTTACAAGGAGAAAAAATTCCCATGTAATCCAGCATTTGTTAGAATACTTTGCAGTCATGGGCATTTCTGCACAGATAAAAATGGACAATTGTCTTGCCTATCTCAGTCATAAACTCTACTCTTTTCCTGAATTTTGCAAAATTCAGCATTTAACTGGTACGGAGTATAATCCTCCAGATCGACACATAATTGAGTGTACTCATGGAACCCTAAAGTTACAAATTAAAAAATTAATTAAATAGGAGGAATGTCTGCCTTGAAACAAATGACTATAATTAGGCTTCTATAGTAAACAGATTTAATTTACCTTGTACTATAGTAATGCAAGCTCTTTTAATCATAATTTTTAAACCTCTCTCAAGGAAATATTTTATCCAAAGCAGATTAACAATCTTTAGATCAGGAAGGAACGTGTCCTTTAAATCAACCAGTATGGATAAAAATTGCATTGACATTAAAGTTATTGCCCTTCTGACTTGCTCATCCCAAGCACAGGTAAGTAGTCACCATTCATGGGTTTATATTCCTTCTCCTCCTTAGTTGCAGCAATATTACTAGACAGAATACACCATTCCATTTTTTACCTCTCTATCTAATGTTGTTTCTCCTCCATGGGGCTTAGGCATTCCTCAACATCCAGGAGAAGGCATTGTTAATAACCCACCCCCACACTTTTTTTTTTATTAACAATCCATGTGTTTGGGGCAGCCTCCATGTTATCGTTGCAACCACAACATTTGTTTTCTCCTTGTGGCAATTGGAATGATTGTAAGACTCAGTTAATACACTTGTCAGCCTTTTTACAGCTAAATTGCACTGATTATTTCTCTTTTGACAGACGTCCTTTTTGTCAGAAATGTGAGAGTTCTTCCTATCAAAACCTGGACTATACTGGAGTTCATTGGGAGTATTGCAACAGCATTTATGGCAAGAAAATACAATCAAATAGACACACTTGATATGATTGGGTCCTCATGATATTTTTCTAAATGATTGTTCCAAGTGGAATGAGACTGCAATTTTCAGAACACCACTACAATGTCAGATAACATCACCAGGACTCAATTACTCACCTGGGCTGATGGAGGGTTCAGTGGTCACTTTTCCTTAACTCCAGATTTCTGTAACTGTCCATGGCCCAGGGCAACAACATTTTGGAAGCTAGCTGTTGCACTCTTTCCAGTTGTTTTGTCTAACGGAACGTTTTTGGGACTTCTAAATCCAGTTCTAGTTATAATTTTACACAGAGAACCTCTTTAATATTTCTGCTTGTGTTGATTTTCCCTTGGTGATTATGGTAGGCATGATGTCTGTCACTGTTAATTTTGAAAATTGCTTCCACTGCCAATTGTATATGTCTCTCAATTCCAACGTTATGTTTACTGTTACTCAGGATTCAATTAATGATGTTAACTCCATGATGATGTGTGGATACCTGTTAATCTTACTTGCTCTTGGGAAAGTTCATCCATGAAGGGGTTAATGCTCCATTTCCTTTGAAATTTTCTTCACCGCTCAAAACAATTTATTTTCTTATAGCTACCATCATAGGACTTATTGCTGTAGCTACTCTTGCTACTATTTCAGGAATAGCATTAAAAGAAGCCATTCAAACTAAGAAATTTGTGAAGAGTTGGCATAAGGATTCTGGCAAGTTCAAACCCATATCGATCAAGAAATTCGTGGAAAAATTCAAGTTATCCATCAAGTCATTTATTGGTTAAATTTAAACTATGAAAAATTTCAGCACCAGGATATGATGATGTGTGATGGAAATACAACCCAATTTCGTATTGCCCCTATTCTTTTAACCACTCACAGTTTGAATGGCAACAAATTCAGGCCCATCTGGATGGCAAACTAGGCAATAACTCTTTAGATAGTAGTCAATTGGAAAATAAAGTGGAGGAGCCATTTAAACAGGAATTACACCAGACTGATTTGGAAAATTTGGCTCAGCTTTTACGTGATACTTTCAGTCTTGACCCTAAGGTTTGGATGCAAAGCATGATCCACAGTGCCAGCATGTCGGAACTAGTATTCATCATTTTGTTCATTGTTTTCTTTTTAGGATTTGTCTGTCTCAATTCACAAATAAGGTCTGTCATAAAACGATGTACCACTGAAAATCTTTTGACTTTACTTTGCTGTAAGAAATAAAAAAGGAAGAACTGTGGAAGTACACCCCTGAACAAATCCAGCAGATGCCGTCGGACTCTAGAACTCATGCTCTCTCAGCAGAATGAGAGCTAGCAGAAAGCAGACTTCCTACGTGGGACTGTGGCTGCCTTGCGGGCCAAGCGTGGCTGGAGATGAGCAGCACCTCCCTGTGCCTCCTTCCTCATTAGTCGCTTGTAGTTAAGCATATCCCCTTCCTCAGTTAATTGGTTTGATTGTTAGAATCCATTCCTGAAAACCTTGTCTACTCCTTTGCCACTAGGGTGATTGTTATGTCATTTCCTTCTTTGCTATCATTATTTCCTTGTTTTCTATCTTTTAGAGGAGCTTTCCGTGGTTGCCTAGGTAACCTGCTCTTTCTATGTATATATAAATATATGTATATGAAGATAGATTAATATGGATATAGATACAGATATATATAGATATCCTGTTGATTTTAATAAAGTGTGCATTGCTTCACTATCTTGGGATTCCCTGTTTCCCGATCTTTCTCAGCGTGGCCGTCATACCTCGGGTCCTGGTCTTCTCAGAGAGATTATCCACAGACACCCCGAATAACATTGCAACCTATTCTAAGACACCCTTTCCTCATTATAATAATTTAATCTTTTATTAGGATTTATATTAGTTATCTTCCTGTGCACTGTACCTTGAATTGCTTATTATGCTTGATTATCTAGTCCTCCGACATGTGAACAGATTTTGTGCTGTTCTGTCCATTTCTTCAAATACAGCAGAAATGCCACATGTTTGCTAAAGCAGTAAAGGTTTTAACTACTAAAGCTCTAGTAAAACATAACTTATACAGATTTGAAACACGTTTGGCAGAGAGATTTGTCCTGCATTAAATTCATACTTCCAACAGCAGCAAGCATTTTTAAATGCACTAATCTAAAAACATTTTGCAGATGTGTAAATTCCAACATCAAAGTCATTTTCAATAGGAAAAGTTTTGTTTTGAGTGATTGACAAACTATAACAGTATGAAATTAAATTTATTATTAATAAAATTCTATTCATCTTTTTAAAACAATATTCTGCTAAACTCCTAAGTCTGTGAACACAATAAATGTTTGGAGTTTATTTCACTCACAAGCATGACGTGTTAATGAGTTAGCTGTATTTCTTATTTTTAGTGAACTAAACTTCACACTGTATATGAAAATCAACAGACATTACTGATTCACAAAAAAAAAGTATGTTCATAGAGCTCCTGAATGGAAATATCTGACTTATGTAGGTTTCTGTCAAAGACTCAGACCCAGTAACATACAAATACACATGCATACACACGCACACACATACTTATGGGGATATATATATGTGTGTGTGTGTGTGTACACATGTTTGTGTTTCATCCCACAGAATGTGAATGTTGCTCATTATTTTCAGACTCCATAGAACTAAAACAAAGATTTCTGATTTTTACAAATTGAGACCATCTTCTGGTCCTTTGCCACTTAATTGCTGTTGAGCCTCAAGATACATTTGAGAACCATGCAATTTTTCTTAGTTCGAAAATCAACCCAAGTGGACATGTTGCTCTTCATTAAATTCCATTATCACTGTGACAAGAAGTAAGCTTCATGAAACTTGAACAGTTCTCTAAGTGACTATTAAAATTCACATTGATGTTCTTTGTTCTTTATTTACAACAGCATTTTATGTGTTAGTAACATTTATCCATAGCATTTTCACAAATACATTAAGTCCTTGAATTCAATACATACAGTAAGTAATCAAATAAAAAGAAACAAAAAAATCTTAGAAATTTACCCCTGAAATCAAATAAAAGTTTTTCAGTAATTTTAAATTTATGATAGTATAGAAACACAGAAATTTTGTTGTATGTTTTTGGGGTTTTTTGTTGTTGTCACATTCAACCACATGCAACCACTAAATAATGAAAAATTCACATGCCCAGCACGAGGCTTAGTGGCAAAATCCTTGCCTTGCACACACCAGCATCCCATATGGGTGCCAGTTTGTATCCTGGCTGCTCCTTTTCCCATCCTGCTCCCTGCTTATGGCCTGGGAGGGCAATACAGGATGGCCCAAAGCCTTTGGACACTGCACCTATGTGGGAGCCAGGGAAGAAGCTCCTGACTCCTGGCTCCTGGCTTTAGATTGGCTCAGCTTGAGCCATTGTGGCCGCTTGAGGAGTGAAGCGTCAGACAGAAGATCTTTCTCTTTGTCTCTCCTTCTCTCTATAAATCTGCATTGCCAAGAAACACCACAGACACACACACTTTTGAGACTAGTATTGTGAAATACTGATTTAAGCTACCACCTGTAACACTTGGATACTATTGCAGCACCTGTTAAAATCCTTTCTGCTCCATTCCCTATCCAGCTCACTGATCATGCCTGGGAAAAGCAACAAAAGACGCCTCAAGTACTTAGGCCACTGCATTAGGTACCTGGAAGAAGCTCATGCCTCCAGGCTACGTTCTGGCCCAGCCCTGCCCATTAAGGCCATTTGAATAATGAACTTTCCCTCTAACACACACTCTCTCCCTCAATTCAGCCTTTCAAATAGCAAATAAGTCTTTAAAAAAAATGCTTGTAATAGTTGCAATTCATTTTATAAAATGAAAGAGAAAGTAAATGTAAGAAAAATATCATTAAAAACATTTCCAAAAAAAAAAGAGGCCAGTTATCTGTTAACAGATATTCATCAAAGCAGATTTCTATTATCAGATGTAGAAGAGTTTGAAGTGCTTTTTCATGAAGTCAGAGAAATAATAAAGTTCCTTGCTTATGTTCCAAGTACCAACAAGGCATGAAACAGGACAGCAGTTTGTCGATGCTACATTCTGAATATTTGTGACCTCTTTAAAACTCCTGTTTAGGGGGGGACCCCAGAGTGGAGCAGGCAGACAGGAGGAAGCTTGTATCCCAACTCTGAAGACTCCTAGATCCTCACCAAGGACTATCAGTATGAGCTCCGAGGACTACATCCCAATCACCAAGGAGACCACGGGGAATTGGAGTGCCTTTGGAGGCCGAGAACTTTGAGGTCACCAATTTCCATTTGGGTCTCACACGTGGGATGGAAGAAGCCCATACCCAGCTTGCAGGATCCAAGGTCATCGGAATGACAACCAGGAGCACTGAGCGATCTGCAGAAACAAAACAGTAAACTTCCTCCGGGACTAGGGAGAGGAGCTTTCTCTGGTGCTTGCCTGGTTCTAACTTTGGGTCCCCACTCTCTCTCATAATGACCATCAGGATTGCTCCAGAAACCCCTCAAAACAAACTAACAAATAAACAAAAAAAAACCTAGAATAGATGGAGAACAGCAAGGAAAGCTTTGAAACAGGAAATGGGCAGTGAGGATGCACTTATAACTCACTGGGTGGGACATGAAGATTGGTTGCTCCTCACTAGGATATTGAGGATTTCTCTGCACACCCCCCCAAAACAGTTCACCTAAACTGTTGACATATGTCTTGTTACAGTTATAGAGCTAGACTGCCCGAAAAACAGCCAGGTTCTGCAAAATCATGCTTCAACACTATGAACTGCTAAATACTAAAATTAAAATAGACATGAGACAGCTGAATAGTAATCTGTAGCCATTTTAAGGTGTATAGAACCCAGCTATATATAAACTAATAATTGTAATGTCAATGTAGAAGTCATAGGATGTGGTTCAGAACTTGTACTCTTTTTTTGTTGTTGTCGTGATGGTTTTCTCTCTCTCTCTTTGAACATGCTGGTTACACAATATCATATCAACTAATTCTGGTACGTTATAAATTGTTACTGATGTAATGTCGGGGCTTTCAATTTATTGGGATGATACTCTTTCGGCTGTACCTTCAGACCAGAGACTGTCTCCCCATGAAACTGTTGAACTTATCTGCACAATAAGATGCTGGACTCTATGCTTTGTAGATGCTTGCAAGGAAAAAAAATCTCAATTGAATTTGACCTGTGGTAATGCAGCAAGGTGGAAGAATCCACCATGGGGGGGGGGGGGAAGTGGGTTTTGGGGAGGGGAGGGGGGAATCCCAGTGCCTGTAAAACTGTGTCTCATGATGCAATGTAATAAAAAAAAAATTAAAAAAAAATAAAACTCCTGTTTAAACAGTGCCCAGTACATTAACAATAAGAGGTAGGATCTTAAGCAGGTCATTAATATGCCATGAAAACACTTCTCATTTGTATGGGATTAGGGTATTTTCTTAATTTGCTTTTATTTATGATTTTTAAAATTTTAATTCTAATTGTTTTTTAACAGATTCAATGTGATGTATTGATACAGTTCTAAAAGCATAATGATAATCCATTCCTTCTGGTATTTTTTTATATTTGACATAATATATTTTAAATTTACATCACAGTAAAAACATGCATGCTTCATAAAATACGAAGATTAACAAGTAAAAATTAAACAGAGCCTATTTTAGTGCAATACAGACAATTCCTATAGATAATAATTGAATGGAATAATAACCATTTCACGCATAGAAAAGGAAGATCTTCTGAAGGTGCATGAGTAGGGCGAATGTGGCCACTTTCACCTGTCCTACGATAGTGCAACGACTCATTTGTCTTCTTTGCCCATCTACCATGTGATAATTCAATGTGCCCATTGCCAGACACAAAATCTACTGATGGTTTGATGTGATGCCCAATTCCAGAATTGTGAGATCAGTGGTGTTCTCCGTAAATCATCCAGTTTCAGGTATTTTGTCACAGCAGTACAAAAGAAATAAGATAGCCCCATCCCCCAGACTGTGAATACCTTATTGCATCTAGTGAAAGCCTACATTGTCATGTAGATGCTCATAAAAAAGTGAGAGAATGGAAATATATGACTTCCTTGGAAAGTCACTATTTGGTTTTAGAGGGTATACTGCTGTTCTGTTAGGATTTCTTGTCTTTTTCTCTATTTTGTGTTAAGAAAAATCTAAATAAGTATTCAACTAGTGGTCTGACCTCGTAGAATTTTCATGGTCACACAAGAATGGCACAACTCTTACATTTTTTTGGTAAGGTTAATAGGGACAATTCAGGAGTCAGTTTTACCAATGATGATAATCATAA
Organism: Ochotona curzoniae; assembly: GCF_017591425.1. Classification (NCBI taxonomy): domain Eukaryota; kingdom Metazoa; phylum Chordata; class Mammalia; order Lagomorpha; family Ochotonidae; genus Ochotona; species Ochotona curzoniae. The sequence goes on along the minus strand of NW_024464939.1, from coordinate 24,592,567 downwards.
ACGGACAATGAAGACTCCTGGCTTTTTTGAAATAATTAACTTTAATGACTAATGAAGAGCATAATTCAGATATTGTCTGATTAGAGTGGGAAGCATATGTCTCTATATATCTGTGTATATGCAAAATATATATTATGTATAAATTATATACAATATACTTTATATGTGTTATATATATTATATGTAGACATATATCTGTAAATAGATAAACAATCCAGAAACAGATAACCCGTGTTCAGTGCAGTACATGAGTATTTGGGTTTTCAAAAATTCTGACATAACGAATATATGGAAGTAGATGTAATTACTGCAAAAGTGTCTAAAGTAGAATCCCATACATTAACTACACCATATTTTATAAAGAGTCCTATATTTCCCCCAGAGAAACAATTTTTCATGTTTCTATTTTGTCTCAAACTTAAATATAAATGGCTTAAAACCAATTCTACTTGTTAAGCAGCAAAGAGTAGCATAGCTTTGACATTTTGAGATGCAAAGTAATTAAAACAACCGTGCCTTTTTTTAAAGCTTCACCTGTCAATTAGGCCCTGACAACATTCGGATACATATATTTTATTCAGAAACAATTCTATCACATCCATCTGGCATAGACTTAATATAACCTTTTCTATATATTTTCTAATTGCTGCATGAGTACTGACGGTTAAACAAAAGACTGCATGAAAATCAAATAAAGTAGCTAATTCCAGAGCATTTTGTCCCCTATGTACAAATAAACATCTCCTCAGGCATTGCAGAGCCAACACACTCAATCTATTCATAGATTTTTTTCCCCCTGAGTTGAATCAAAGAAAAAAAAGAGGAAGATTAGTAACAGGAGGAAAAGGAAAAGAAGGAGAAGAAAACCTGAAGAGGAGGAGGAAGAGACATGTGCTGTGGCATAGTGGGTCATGCCACTGTCTGTGGAACCAGAATCCCATTTGGGTGCCAGACTGAGTACCAACTCTTCGTTTCCAATCCGTTACCCCTGCTAATTAGCCTGGGAAAGAACAAAAAGAATGTCTAAGTATTAGGGTCCTTTCACCCACACAGGAGACCAGGAAGGAGATCCTGGCTCCTGTGTTCATCTCAGTCCAGTTCTGACTGGCGTGGCCATTTGGGTAAAGAACCAGCAGATGGAAGATATCTCTCTGTCTTCCCTCTATCTATCTCCGTGAGTGTGTGTGTGTGTGTGTGTGTGTGTGTGGGTGTGTGTGTGCAAAATCCAGCCATTCAAATAAATAAATCTTTTCTTAAAAGGCACTACTAAGTGAAAAAAAGACACTACTAAGTGAAAACAAACAAACAAAAAAAAACAATGAATGAATGAAGGCCTGTACTCCTTTGTAGTTGGTCCCACCAGTTGATAAGATTATCATTCTGAAACATTGCAAAAGCTTTGGTATCGCTCAGGAAGCAGCAGCCACCACTGCCCAGCTGTATCTTTCAGTGCCTCGTGAGCATCAATAGACAGCTGATTTCCATTCTGTTTTGCAACCTACAAGGTCCCTGATGGAAAACAATAATCAAGGAGATTTTTAGTAAATGTCAAACTAAATGTTTCCAATCACCAAGTGGTGCTTTGTCAAATATCCCACACATGAAGAAGTTATATATGCACATGTTGACACACATGTCTCTTGATAAGTATGCATCCTAGACCTATATGCACATCCACATGTCAAATGTTATCCTAGAAGTGATTAAAACAGCCAAAGAAATGTTGTTTTTCTCTGAAGTCTTAGTTTATTTCACGTTAAGACTAAGCTCAGACATCTTTCTGTGAGATAGGTCCTACAATTTCACAGAAATAGAAAAATATGGCTACAGCCTATTTTCTCTGTCGATGTGGGTGAATGGTATACTGTCTTGCCAGTAAAATCTTGTACCAATTAAAAATAAGGTGCTATTTTCTTTTCAATATCATAAGTCCACATATTTCCCATCAACCAGTTCCTTACTTCACTGCCAAACAAGTTCAAATGTCTCCTCCCAACACATAAACAATTCTCGCACAGCCCGGATTCCTTCTAGCTGTCTTGTGTGTCCTAAGTAAACTGGCGTACTGTGTGGACCCTGTTAATCTCTTCATTCGCATCACTACCAATGCCACGCATCTTTGTCAAGCTCCTGAATTAAAGAAGATAATGCACAAATGCAAACATAAATGTGAGATAATAGTTTAAATGTAAAATCATCCAATAGAAAATATTTTAGAATCTGTCTACTTAAAGTAGTTTTAACAAATCTTTATCATAACATACAAACTTAAACTAAAATAAGTTTTTATATGGTTTAAATATCTGGGTCATTTTTATGATAATGTGAAACCTTAATTATTAAGTGTTAATTTAGGTTGATACACTTTGTCATAGTGTTTTTCTTTGGCATAGAAAAGCTAAATCTTTTAATAAACATAAAAAATTGTTTCCACAAATTGTGAAATAAAGAACACACAATACTGACTCATTTTTGCCAGAAATAAAGCATGCTGAGAATAAAAAATAAAAATGATTGTTACACACTCTTTCCTATCATGCTGTGCTGGCACCTAAAATCACAGATAGTACTATATCCTAAATATACTGCTTTACTCTTTATGCGTATTTAGCATGAAATTTAATTCATAAAGTATATGCTGTAGGAAATAGCCATAACAAATAATAAAATTAGACAATTTATACCACATGCAGTAATAAAAATGAGTTGTTAATTTGTGGAATTTTCCAGTTAATATCCTCAAATTACAACAAATAGTTGGAACTGCACAAAGCAGGACCACAGAAGGAGACTACAGTTACATATGCAATTAGGCCATTAGAATTATGAAGGGAATAGTTGCATGTGAATAGAGTAAGTTGTATTTAATAAAAAAGAGTTACAAAGGATTTCTTTTTGTTAAAAAATACTCATGGATAAAATGGACTATGAACTTTTTGTGGAACTCTCATGTGGTTGAAACTGAATGAGATTAGATAGATGTATTTAAAAGATTTTTAAATTATAGCTTTAGATTTAGTGTACTAACATAAAAATAGAAGTTGGTAGTTGATGTAAAAATGCAAATTTTCTTATAATATGATAGAGAAGGTATGAAACTTTTTCTTTTAGGTTATCTCATGAAACAGATTTCATATTTTGCCAATATAATTTTATGTTCCATTTTTATTAGGTCTTTGATAAAGACAAAATGATTCGCAATTGTAAAAGAGCTAAGGTTTTCCTTACTACTATGTAAACTTCTGTATTTGCCTTAAAATGTTTTATCACATTAATTGAATCAAGACATGATTATATTAATTTTAAACATTTTGATATTCTTGAAAAAATTTTCCCAAATTGAATGTTTTAAGTTGTCTTTCTTACTCCAAACTAATTTACTTTTTCTGGAAATCCTAATGGATGTTTCTCACTTAATAAAAGTGAGATATTAAAATATTTATTCAATTAAGCAAATAGGAAGTATAGCTATTTAATATATTATGTAAAATCTTCAAATTTTAGCTATTGGTGTATTACTGATATGTTACAGCAGTTTTATGTGATTCCTAGAAATCTAATATATTATCATTCATGGTTTTTGTAATTATGCAAAAATATTGTGCATCATAGAAATAAAGTTTTATGTCATTTGCTATAATGAATTTCAATCAGATTTTATACCATGGCCTGCCTACGTCTTTATTATCCATAGATCATAGCTATTTTGATTCTTTCAAATTTATAATTGACTATATTCCAAAAACCATCTCTTCCTCAAAGCGCTCTATGGGAGAGACTGAACAGTACATAACTGTGATAATTTCAGGGATGTACCCATTGAACTAGAAATTTTCAGAAGTGTATTAAAGAATTGGATGGCTTCATGAAACTGTCAAATTATGTTACATAGAGCAAGAATCAAAGCATTGCACTGAAGAACTAATGGGAGAGTGCAGCGTAGTGGTTAAGTGGGAGAAGCCACTATCTCCCACCTTCACATACTGCATTTGTAATGATTCAAGTCTCAATTCTTCCACTTCTGCTCATGCTCCCTGTTTATGCACCTGGCCACTGCACTCACAGGAGAAACCCAGATGAATTGCTTGGCTTTGACCTAGCCCAGCAGCAGTAGATGTTGCAGTTATTTGGGGAGGCAACCTGCAGATAAAAAAAATATGTCTCTATGACTCTCTAACTCTTGCAAATAAAAAATAAAATAAACTGATGGGGTGATTTTGTAAATTAATTTCTATTTGTTTTTTCTTTTTCTTTTTTTTTTTACTTTCCGGAATTTTTTTTTTCTTTTAAGTGTCTACAGCTTACAACAATAAGGTAAAGGATACTTTTGTGAACAAAAATGGGAATATTTGCTTGTATTTCCTACATGATAACTCCAAAATTTGTAAACTATTCACAGGTATTCCTCTGATACTTGTGATGACATAATTGTTCACATAAGATGGGGAAGAATATGTTTTCATTGCAACAGAGAATGATTAGAAGTATTGCTTACAAATTTACAAGGCCTCCTTAAACATTTGTTTTTTTCACTGTTTGAGAGGGAAGAGGAGGGAGAGTGTGAAAACTCGTCTCAACTGGTTGACTCTTCATATGTGTGCAAAAGCTAGGAGCCATGAAGCCAAACCAGATCTCCCCCAAGGGTTACAGAGATCCAGCTACTTAATCCAGAATCCCTGATGCCTCCAAAGCTAGCTATCAGCAGGAAAGCGGAAGCAAAAATAGAGCCAGGACTCAAATCCAGTCACTCCAGTATAGAAAATGGTCTTTCAAAGCAGTATGTTAAACTTTAAGCTAAATGCTCACCCCTGTATTTCCAAGGCTTTGCCTGAAATGTCATATTTCAAATATGACCACAAAGTTTAAAGAAGCTGAGGCTAATCTTATGGAGAATTTATTTTGGGATAAATGTCTTAAAGCTTCGTACCCTTGCAAGTGAGTAAAGAATACCACTTCCTGGTGGGCACAGGAAAGTCATGTTAGGTGAGTCCTTGGGTAGAATTTAGAAAGCCTAAACTGAACTTCATGAAAAACTATCTCAAAGCAAGCTTTAAAAAGTATATATGTAGTCAATATTCATTCTGATTGCATTTATGTAAAAATCTCAGTCCAAATGCAACAAGATGGACATTGCTTACAAGAAAATTGCTTTACTTTGATTATATCTGATAGAAAACAATAGTCTCCAAAGAAAAAGAAAAACAAACAAACTATAGTACACGTATTACAAGCTGCATTGTTTTCAAGAGTTTGCTATATACTTAGAATCTGTACTGACTCTTAAACTTGTTTAGTTTCTCCACTATATGACTACCAATGTCTACACAAATAATTTTTCTCCCCACTATCCTGCTTAGAATCATGCAAACTAAAACCTCTCTTCTCCTAAAGCCCTTGAAGATGAAGATAGATAACATGATACAGATTCTAAAGGAGTCACCACACAGCTGATATATGAAAAACCGGCATGTCTGTTACTAAATACAGCTTACAGTAAAGCTCCTCAGGATGCCGAATGCAAACTACAAAGCAAGAACATTGGCCAAATAGCCACTGTGTGCCATCACTGCAACTGAAGATATTTCAAGCCTCCCTTCTAGAAAAAAAATATATATAATATATATATTTTTTAAATATTTGATTTTAAAAATATTTTAAATATATATAAATATGTTTTAAATGGTTGAGAATCAAGATGGCAGAACAGGATAAGGACACATTTAAACAGATGGAGAAACATTAGCCAGTGTGAAGCAGAGAGGGCGCATTCCAGGAAACAGGAGAAGAAGGAGCAACAGAAGAGGGGCGCCTGCAGACTGAGAGACACAAGAAAGCAGCGGACACAATAGTCTGGTATCCTAGAGACAGATACCCCAGCATCATTCAGCAAGCAGCAATCTGAATTGCACCAGCTGTCAGAACTCCAAAAGCAACAAGGTGGGGAGAGGTGTTCACTGGGAGCTCAGGAGGTGAATACAAAGAATTGCTCATCTGGCTAGTCTGTTTTTGATATGAACAGGAGCAGATACAGAGCAGCAGGTCCCAGAGAAGCAGTGAAATAACTGGATGGATTTCATGGCCCAGTGTAACCCTAGAGCCAAATCAGGAGCCATTTTGTTTAAGGAGGCAAAGGCTATGGACAGTGCTGTGCATGCATTGACCTGGGAGTGAACACATTTCTAGCACAGTGAGTTGAAAGTACCTGGCATCCTACAGGTCCCACCCAAGATAGATCTGAGTAGTTCTCACATCTGAAGGCCAGCAGATCAAGAACTCTAGTAGAGGCACTTCAGATATCATGTTGTAAAGTGCAGCAAAGAATTTAACAATGTAGGGACAGCAGTAAGCTGTGCATACTCTGAGCTGGGAGTGAATTCACTGAGCTCAGTACATTGCACTAGATCCACAAGAAAATTAATATGGGCTTTGACATCATATGGGTCAAAATAAGACCATGCGGCCCTCATAGTGGCCAACAGGCTCTGGTGAAATCAGCACCAACAACCTAGCTATATAGGATATCTGGTGTCTCCCTAATCCTGGGACCTGCTCCAGCTAGAAGTGGAAGAAAGATTGTTCAGACAATGGTGCAGCCTCGGCACAAGATCACAGGAGGTGCAGAGTGGTGAGGCAGGAGCTGGGGCTACAGAGACCATGGTGGAAATCCAACATAAGAACCAGACCTAGAACTTGCTGGAGGGAATGGCAGAAGTGACTAGCAACAGATAAGTGTCATGTATTAACTGCAATAAGTAAAATTGAATTGTAAACTTGTGGGTGACACAGCTTAGAAACCTGCCCCAAGGAGAAGAATCTACTAATCAGAAGTACAATGACCGAGAGCAAAAGAAAAAACAAAGGCACAATGAATATTAGTGCAGACTTCCCTGCAAAGGAGCAAAATCCTTTGCCAACCTCAGAGTTAACTGAGGAAGACATTGAGAAAATGGGGGATACAGAATTCAAAACACTTGTTATAAACATTCTTATCAATAATAAGAAGCATATAAATCAGGAATTCAAGGAATTTAAGGAATATGTCACACAGGAAATGAATGAAATGAAAGCTGATAAATCAGAAATGAAAAGTACAGTGGAATGCATTAAAAATACAGTAGAAAGTCTCCAAAACAGAATGAAGGAGGCAGAAGAAAGAATCTCAGAACTGTAAGATATTTCCTGTCACCAGGGGGAAACAAACAAAAAACTGGAAGCAGAGCTAGATCAAACTTAAAAAAAGTATTAGTAAGGGAGAATGTCCCTAATCTAGAGAAAGAATTGTGAAAAAACACCCAGGAGGGGCACAGAACTCCCAACAGGCTTGACTCTTCCAAACCTGCCCTGTAAATGATACAGATGTTCTGAAAGATAAGATGGATAGTGCCTACCAAAATCAAAGACAAAAGCGAAGAACATTCCAGTAAAATAACAACAGAAGATTAAATCAATGAACAACCCATTGCTAAAATGATAGGAGAAAATTACCACCCATTCACATTAATCCTGAATGTAAATGGCTTAAATTCATCACTCAGATGTCTAATTAGTAGACTGCATTAAAAAACAAAACCCATCTATTTGTTGTCTACAGGAGACATATCTCACCAACAAAGATCAGCCGAAACTATAGCTCATGGATTTTGATTTTTTTTTTGTTTCATCTTTTCAAAACACTTTCTTCCTCATTAAATTCTTCAAGGACTCATAGATCATACAGTAACAGCATTTTCTTCAAGAAGATTTTTGATTTTCTTTTTCGTTTCTTCAGTGACATATTAGTCATTCAGTAGCATGTTATTTTTCATGGCATTGTTAATTTCTTCCTGTTGTTGATTTTCTTTTGTGGCTTTTCATTTAAGAGGATGTATAGTAACTGTAATGGAGACTATCATATCCAGATGCAAGGATACAATGCAGTATGTATGTCTACTTCCAGATCAAGGGTTGATTCCCAATGAAACTGTTTACTGTATCTTGACAATAGGATGCTGGACTCTGCCATTGTCCATGCCCACAATGATGGACATATGATTGTGTATGAAGAACTATACTATAGTAATAATATAGGGGAATTCACTGAGGGGAGAGGAAATTGGGAAAGGGGGAAAGAAAACTCAGGACCTATGGAACTGTATCATAAAATGATAATAATAATTATAAAAAGAAGTAAACATTTTAAAGAGTTAACATTGATATTCTTCTCTTGTTTCTCTCGTTTAAAAAATGTTTATTAAATGCTTGATTTTCAAATACACATCTGTTTTTTTTTTTTTTTGGAAGCTTATCTTCCACACTGAATCCTAAAATGAGATATCTATTAACTCTTTAGCCAGACTGACCTATTGTTGGGACTGAGAGACTAATTCAATAGCTGATGATATACCCACACCAACTCCAATTCTCACAGTGAAATTTCGTATGAAAGTTCAGATTGAGGAAGTGGAGATTCAGAAATAAGTTGCTTGGGAGGCTAAGTACTTTGAACTAAAGTTGATGGAAAGATTTCACAATCAGACTCAAAGGGAAAGTCTCTCTGACTCTTGATCTCTTGGCTGTCTGCCTTCTAATTCTGAATCATCAGTCAGAATTTTCTTCCCAAAAGTAGGCCATAGAAACCTGGACTGCGCAATCTGTCTTCCCTTCCTTCCTTGAAATCTCTCATTCAAAAGGTGCCCTGTTCCTTACTTGGGAAGAAAAAAAATCTTTAGGACAGGCAAGAAGGATTTGAACATACAGTCCTTGCTGGCTTTCCCAAAGTCAGTTTATTATCATCATAACACGATCATATTTTTAACTTTTTATTTATCACTTATTTCAAAAGCAGAGTTACAAAGAGAGAGAAGGCAAAACAAAGAGAGATGTTGAATCAACTGGTTCACTCCCCAAATTTCCATAATATCCAGGGACAGGCCAGGTGCATGTCAGGAGCCTGAAAGACCAGTGAGTGTCTCATGTGAGTAGAATGGACCCAAGTACTTGGGACTTCTCGTGCTGTATTTTGAGGAGCATTACCAGGGCACTGGAGCTGAAATGCAGCACATGGAAATTGAACTGACAGCTATGTTAGATGCCAGCATCCCAGGCTTTGGCTCAACCAGCTGCATTGTTGTGCTGAATCCACAATCACATTTCAACATAGTTTTTTAGTTTCAGTGACCCTGAGAATAAAAGTAGACAGTTTCCTCAGCATCCTGAGACTTTATTTCTGATGCTTCCCATAGCAAATGAAAGTTTGATTATAAAAGTTCAATATTATAAAAGCTCAATATGTTTTCCATCATTAGTCCTTCCTTTATTCTAGAATTGTTGGCTGTGATTGAGACTTATGATGAGTGAGGAAGTGTGTGATACCTTTCCCTATCCATCATATGGGCCTCACCTTCCTGTGTCAGATCAAACTTCAGAAAGTTTTTAGCAAGACCCATAAAGTGAGCATGTTGGGCCTGGTATAGTGGCCTCACAGCTAAAGTCCTTGCCTTGAATGCACCGGGTTCCCATATGGGCACCAATTCTAATCTTGAAAGCCCTACTTCTCATCTAGCTTCCAGCTTGTGGCCTGAGAAAACAGTCAAGAATGACTCAAAGTCTTGGGTTCCTGCACCTCTATGGGAGACCTGGAAGAAGCTCCTGGCACCTGGCTTTGGATTGATTCAGCTCTGGCCATTGCAGTCACTGGGGGAGTGAATCATTAGATGGAAGATCTTCCCCTCTGTCTCTTCTCCTCTCTGTATATGTGAATTCCCAATATAAATAAATAAATATTTTTTAAAAAATTGTAGAACCAGCTAGAGAGTGCATGATCCAGGAGCTGGCCTATTGGGTGGCTACTATGTCTGGTGAGCTTGAAAATCAGGACTGGGGCAGGCATGTGTGTGGGTTGTATAGCGTGGCTGGTTGGGTTGAACTAGGCTTCAATGCCCGTTGACATGTATGAGACCTGAATGGGACGTGGGACAGACTGAACAAGTCCGCGGTACATACTGGCAAGCAGGGGAACCAGGGTAGGGGGCAGGTCTGGTGGGGTTACTTTGGGTCGATCTGACTAAGCTGCAGCTCCAACTGATTTGAATGAGAGCCAAGTATGTGTTGGGCAGGTTCGGGTTGGGCTCCAACACCCATTGCTTTGTGTAGAAGGCAGGGCTGGAAACAGAAGTGACCCATCAATTGCAACCACCAGCATATGTATAGGCTGATTGGGGCAATGGTCTGTGCTGGACCCTGTAATTGACAGGCTCATACAAGAATCAGGTCTGGGATCTCCTCAGACAAAGCTTCTTTGGGGATCCTCCCACCTGAATTGCTGGACTCAGGACCCCAACCACGGAGAGAAGTGCAGGTTTCACGGTCTGACCGTGGAGTGCATGTGTTTTGTAGAGCCTCTTCAGTGGCTCAGTTGGAGCAGTGGACTGCATATCCAGGTGTACATGGAAGGATATGGCAGTACATTGGAGCCTGCAAAGGACACCTGGTACCAGAACAGAGGACAGAACAAATAAATCAACTACTACCCCAGCCTAGTGTTGGCAGTAAAAATCTGGGCAAGTGGTGATTCTAAGGTGGGCTACGTCAGCCAGTGGATTCTGAGGCGATTTCATCCTTTTTGGAATGGTATGATTGGCAGCAATTCAGAACAGTTGAATTTTCGGAACCACTTCAACAGTGCCCTTGGAGCTTGCCCCACATCCGGAACCCTGGGATGCTTAGGAGGGTTGCCCTGGTTTCTCCCTTTGTCTCTCCTCCTCCCCGTATACAGGAAGAAAAAAAGGAGAATGTGGAAGCAAAGGTCTTACCCATTTCCTGTAACCCTTGACCCTTTGAGCCCTAATCAACTATATAAAGAACATATAAATAAATAAATAAATAAATAAATAAATAAATAAATAAATAAATAAATAAATAAACAAAGTGAGCATGTTCCCAGCTCTTGTCCTGCACCCTTCTTCAGCTTCATTTGCTGTTTCCCAGTTTTTATTTTCCCTGGTAGGAAGCTGTAATGTGTTAGGTTGTGAGGCTGTCCTGAGTTTGGTCAACAGATACTAGACACCTGTGAAAATATGTGTCTCATGGATTTATTAGTTTTCCAGCTCAAATAGTTTGGTTTGTTTTCTGTACTTGCAGATTTCTTTTTCATTCTCCATTATAGAAAGGAAGATGGCAGCTAGTATAAAAACAATTTACAGATACAGTTATTTTTTGGGAGGTTCATGTTACTTAATACAACACTATTAGCATTAGAGTAAAATAACATATCTGTTTTTCCAGACACTCTGACTGTAAACGTAGTATGTTATATGGCCTAAAGCAATGTAAATGTTATCTACTGATTAACAGTATCCATTCCAGGGCTGGTTCAGTGCTCAACAGGCTAATCCTCTGCCATACAGCAGCAGCATCTTACATGGCCATTGATCTCTGTCCCAATTGCTCCATTTCAGATCCAACTCTCTGCTTATGACCTGGGAAAACAGCAGAACAAGAGCAATGCTCAAGTCTTGAACCCCTGCACTCATGTGGGAGACCTGGAAGAAGCTCCTGGTTCCTTGTTGCTGGTTACTGGCTCCTGTCTTCAGATGGGCTCAGCTCCAGCTGTTGCTGCCATATGGGGAGTGAACCAGTAGACTGAAGATCCTCTCTCTGTGTGTCTTTCTTTCTGTAAATCTGCCTTTCAAGTAATAATATATCTAAAAGAAATATTTTTTGCAAAAAGTAGAAAACAGTGCAGCTTCCTATGCTACCTACTTATAATCTGAGAAAATTATTCCTGGGGGCTTCAAATTCCTTATAAACAATAAGAAAGGAGAAAGCCATGGAGATAACATTCAGTAGAGAATTTGAACAATCATTCTAATGCTTTTACAAAATCATTTTTTTCTTTCTTTTAACTGAACTATAGAATGCTTTCTAATGAAAAATAATTCCTCTTCAACTGATGTCTCATTAAAATAAACAATATCTTTCAAACAAAATAATAGAAGTAGTTCAACATCTGTGAAAGTCAATGTTATCAAACCAGCCCCATTAGAGTCAGAATAAAAGAACAGTATCACCTAAGGCTATAGTACCCAGTGACAGCACCAAGACCTGTGGATAAATAGATGTGAAATTTAAAAGAAATTGGGGAAATGTAAGGGTGATTGGGAATTGGTTGCAGTAAATGTACACATGGCAGAGGTACAGGTGATGCTGGCAAACATATTTACAAAACGTGTCTGCAGTGTTCTCTATCACAGGTAAATGCGCTTAAACCTCTTACTGATGTGAAGAAGTTTCATTAAGCTCCATGACTGTCATTTTTCTTGACATTATTATGCAAGTGCAACAGATGAATCAAAGTAGAAGAGATAGAATGAAATGATATCCATCAGAAAGAAAGAGAAGGAGCAAGAGAGAGAGTGGTGCCTTATGCTCTCCAATGAATCCAATGAGAAAAGGAAACAGACCACACAGCCCATGTGCAGTCTGATCAGGGGGTGGGTGTTTGTGTGTGAAGTAATCACTTTAATTTCAAACTGCATCGCTCCCTGACTGTTTCCTGCTCTTTAGCAGGGGGTCTCTAGTCTGTTCTGAGGTAACAATACTCTAAATACAAAGAGGTATTTCTGAGTCTCTCCTAAAAGTGGCAGAGCCAGAGGCCTCCTGCAGGGCTGGGCTCCCCTTGCCTACCATTATTCATGGGCAGGCAGCTCAGAACCACTTCCACCATCTGCCTCCAGCTGTGTTGGCATAACAGAAAGTCAAATGTGCTGCAACAAGCTCCAACCCTGAATTTATTGTAAAAGCCACCATTTCTATTTCATTTGGCCAGTAAACAATCTCATACTATTAGGATGGTTAATTATAAATAACAGTCTAGCCTCTTTTAATTGAAATCTACATTTATTTAGAGCCTTTTCATGAGACTAGAATTAAGAAACAAAAAGCATTAGGAATGAATGGAAATGGACCACACTATTCAAATAGAAAAACTTCAAGCGCTAAGCATTAAAGTGCCCCCCAAAAGGGTTTCCACATGAACAGTGTTTTTCTTCTGCTGCTCTCAAGCTGCAATATCATGTTAAGTTCTTCTTATCATTCCTGACTTGAAGTGATGATTAAATAAATAAATAAGTAAACAAAATCTATCTGTTGAAATACACATAGATGATAGTGCATAGGAATGTTTAAAGTAAATGGGGGGGGGAAAGTAAATGAGGAAATTCCTAGAAATTTGCTTTTCAGCTTAAAAAAATTACTGATTAGTTACCATGTAAATATAACTAAGCTCAACACTTAATTTTGGAAATTTTGACTGTAAATACTATAAGAAATATATTTTCTGTCATAATGTAGCATATACTTAAAATGTCCTTATATGAAAAGCAAAACATGTATTTGCCATGTATTCTGATATTTTGAAACCTATATAATAGTTCACTATTATAGTTTGTTTCCCCCAAGATGATCAGACTACTAAATCTCAACCCATTCTGAGGTTCAAATCCACAGTTTAGACAACAATGATAATAAAAGAAAGACAAATTATGCTCCATTTCCTGCCCTTAAGGAGCTTACAATCCAATAAGACAAAACAACAAAATAAGAAGAAATAATGATGCAAAGAGGAAAAATAAGCTGCTTCTAATTTTTTTACTGATGGAGGCATTGTCAAAAAATAGAGTATTACAGACATTGTTATTGAAAAAGTGAGACAGAAAACTGAAAGTTGAAAGAAAAAAGTTATAGCACACTTGCACAAGAGGAAGCTTTAATGGAGAAGCTGATGTTTATAATGGAACTTGAAAGCAGATAGGATTTTGAGCGGTAGATATATAGGAGCATAGAGGGGCTATTCCAGATGGAGTACGCAGCATGAGACAAGACACACATGGCTGAATAGAGAAGGGAGGGGCAGATTTAGAAATCAGTGAGTCATCCCTTTTGGCTGGAGAATATAGTATAGTCTGAAGTAACAGAAAAGAATGTTGGCAAGATCAAAAGGACTTTGGGTGTCAGGGTGAATAATATTTTAAAATTCAGTGAGCAGTAAGGAAGAATCTAAAACTGCCCATGCGTACGTGCACCCATCCATTCACTTACCCATCCATACAACCATCCATCTACCAAATAAGAATTTATGAAGCAGCAAGGTCTCTGTAAAGTACAAAGGGGAATAGTCTGTACCTTTTTACTTTGTAAGAAACAGAGCTTAGCACAAATTACAATTGCAAGGGTCAGTCAAACACATGTTTTTCTGCATAGGATGATTTTGAGATCATCATTTTGAACAACTATAAACAAAGGATAAGCTCCGACAATAGAAGGTAGCATTCCAACAGGGCAGGCACCAAATTAAATCTACATCATAAACTATATCCTTGTTCTTGTTATTTTTCCTGGCCATACCCTTACATCTAGCCTTTCACACCTTCCTTTCCTGAAGCAGAGAATTGTACTTAAGCCTAAACTCAAAAGTTGACTTTTTAAATTTACTCATTTTTACACTGTGCATATTAACTATCTATAGATGAGAGATACAAGGATACTTCAACAATTTTGTGAAGATGAAATTAAAAGACTGATCTTTTAATTCTTTTGTTTGTTTTGATTGAAAACAATAAAATTTGTGCTACAGTGCTTTGAATGTAAATGTTAGAGACAATCAAGACCTGGCCATTCACAATCTTCTAATCTTCCTGACAAGCTTAAACTCTTTTACACTGTTTTTATGATTGCATGAACTTCTAGCTTAAAATTAACTCACTCAGTTGAGGGATTCTTTATCACTGGACTCATGGAGTCATTTGTTTTCCTATAGTTGCCTCTTGTCTTGACGAACTTCTTTTTCAAGGAACTCTAGGACATGAACAATAGATAATAATAGGTCACCTGCACACAACCTCAAGATGACTGGCTCCCATTTTGCCATTAGCAAAACTCCCTGAAGGATGTGAGCTTGCCCATTAACTGAAGAAGAGCCATAAGCAAGGAAAACCAATTAGACACTTGGATAAGAACAAAGCATGCACCTCTCAGCCTCAATCTCAGTGTATGAGAATCTGCTGTCCAATTCTTGCCTTGCTCCGTGATATAAACACCTCCTTGCCTCCAAAGTCAGAGAATTGGCTTTGCATGCATGGGTAGAACAGATGCCATTTGGGAGGGTTCCACAGCAACTCCTGAAAACAAACCTGGGGAATTCTGTACCACTTTCACGAAGCCCATTCTTTCTTTCTTTCTTTCTTTCTTTCTTTCTTTCTTTCTTTCTTTCTTTCTTTCTTTCTTTCTTTCTTTCTTTCTTTCTCTCTTTCTCTCTTTCTCTCTTTCTCTCTTTCTCTCTTTCTCTCTTTCTCTCTTTCTCTCTCTCTCTCTTTCTTTCTCTCTTTCTCTCTTTCTCTCTTTCTTTCTTTCTTTCTTTCTTTCTTCATTTTATGACATAGTTTCATAGGCTCTGGGGTTCCCCCAATCCTTCTCTCTGCCTTCTCCCCATGGTGGAATCTCCACTTAGTTGCAGTGTTACAGTTCAAATCAAGTCATGATTCTTCCATTGCAAGAATGTACCATGCATAGAGTCCAGCCTCCCATTATCCAGATAGATCCAGCAGATTCTTGGGGTGACCATTTCTGGTCTGAAAGCAGAGCTGGCAGAGTATTATCCCATCCAATGAAAAGCCACAACAGAGCGTCAACATCGGTTTACATCATTAAGGGGTTAATTCCCGTGGTTTTGAGTGACCGATATGTTAGAAAATGCAAGCTCTTAACCATGACCAGTGACTACTTCATTGACAATTTGATTTTTAATTTCTACACACCAAGCTGCTATACACCTTAAAATATTTATAAGGTACTGTTTCAGCTTTCTCGGGCTTGTTTTTATTCTATATTTAACAGCTTGTAGTATTAAAGCATGATTTAACTGAACTTGGCATGTTTTAGGGTACCCAAACAGGCGTATAACTCTAACAAGGCATTTGTTAACAATAGAGGTGCAGAATAGTTTTAGGTGGGGTATGCAGAGAAATCTTCACCTCCCTAGTGAGGGGTGACTAATCTTTGTGACCTGCTTAGTTAGGTATATGTGAGCCCAAGCTGACCTATTCTTGTCTGCTCTAAGCTTTCTTTATTGGTCTCTATCTAATCTGATTGTTTGAGGGGGAGGTGAGAGGGGGCCTCCAGAGCAACCCTGATGGTCATTGCAAGAGAAGGTGGGGATCTGAAGTTGGAACTAAGTAAGGACCAGAGAAAGCTCCCATCCTGGGATACGAAGGAGGTTTCTTCTGTTTCTGAGGACTGCTCAGGACTCCCAGCTATTATTCTGATGTCAATGGATCCTATGAGGAAGGATTTGGGACAAAGCCCATTCTTAATGAACTTACATGTGTTAACAAATGTTTGGTTTCTCTTATCAATCTTTCATGCAAGAGTCTGTTCCAACCAAGAACTGGTTATAATCATACAAGGTATATAAAACTACTAAACAATTAGCAACAACTAAGTGGCAACACATTTGAAAATTACTCACAGCCTCTTGGAGAAGAATGTCAGGAGGCAGAAACTGAACACAACAGGGAAGCTAATTGTGAGTGAAAGATTAATTGTCTGATCAAAGTTCAAAGATGACATATGACTTTTCCAGAGGTTGCATTTTTTTCACTCTTCTGATCAAACTTCCTTTGTCATCTTCTTTCCTCTATGAAACATACATGAGGTTGGCAGTAAGCAACACTCATGACCACCCAGCATTACAAGGTGGGGACATACTTACATGATCATCTGTGGTTCAGAATCATACCTTAATGTGTATTTCTTTTTATCTGACAAGTTTCACTTTAATGAAATATAATCATTTTTGCCAGTCATGAGTCCAGCTTCAGTTGAAAATAATATACTGTCACATTGACTGTCATTTTTCATGTCACATATTTATTGTCTATACCAGGTTTTATTAACACAAAATACATTTTTGTTTTGTTTTGTTTTGTTTTTCTTTTAGCTCCCTCTGCCATTCTAGAAGGCCCTCTCCTGCCCATTGCATTGGGTTTTTCCAAATGTTGCAGTTATTGCAATAACCTCTGATTTTTCAGCACAAGGCAAATGTAGCCTTATTTTATAGTTCCATGGTTGATGTTTGGGGTGAATACTACCTAGTAGTCTGTTTTTTTCAATGTATTGTATGATGCCTCTCTTTGATTTTAAAACACATACCTTTATTCCTTTTGACTTGAGGAGTTCTGTTTGGTCATAAAAGGGACCACTTGGTATCCTAACACTCTCACATATTTGCCTAATAATCCCTTTTAAGTAATCTGGCCCTGTTGTTAATGGCTTTTTTAAGCCAGTCATACACTTAGAATCAAAATTAGCATCTAAATGAGGATGTTTTAAAACGCATGCCTAGGGGTTGCCAGTTTCACCTTTTTTATAGTTTGCCACGTTAAATTATGTAAAATAGAAATGGTATTTTAGTATTTAATGAGCTAATGCAGAACCTACTGAGACTGACTCCCATCCCCCACTTTTCCTTCCACAGCTCACAAAACGCCTTTTAAGATATGAGAAATTACCGTGAATTTCAAAGCATGTGTCAGGATGTGGACTACTCTTTCCTTTCCAATGACTATCCCATTTCAAACACAAGGTATTGCCAGGGAGAATACCTGGGTGTTGAATATAAAAATTTATAAATGAACATTTTAACTGATGTTATTTATGCACAATAATAACATGATTTAATTATTTTAGCGTTCAATTTTCCTAGAAAAAAAATGTATTGCTATAGTCATATTTTAATTGGAAAGGAATATTTCATTAGCTAAACCCAGAACTGATGACATAAGCAGAAGAAAAATGAAATATCCACTTTAAACTATTGAAACAAAACATAAATATAAAGCAAAGAAGTTGTAAGTATCATAAAGAACTGTATAAGGAATTGGTTTTAACTATAAACAGGGTGCATTTTAGTAAGTCATGAACATTTCTGGAAAACTAGATCTGTTATCTCACAGTTCACACATGATGAAGAGGGGCTCTATTGTTTTAAACCATTTAGAAACATTTTAACAAGTTTCTGACACCAACTGATAGGAACTACAGGATAGCAGAGAACAAGGGAAGGAGTAGATGACCTCCTGGATTGATTTTCCCATTATTACAGATTCTGATCCCTCATGTAAAAAATTTAAGTAGAATTTCCAAATGAGATTTAATGATGATGATATTATTATTTTAAATAATAATACAATCTTAAGTGAAAAAATGCTGGAAAAAAAAACAGTGAAAGTACAAACCTACTTGTTAAAATCCCCATATCTCATATCAGGAATCAGTAGTCACCCCTGCTGGTAACTCCATCTTCCTACCAAAGCTTCCCTTGGAAGACAGTGATGATTCTAGTACTGGGTTTCTGCTACCCACATGGAAGATCTGAACTTAGTTTCCAGTCCCTGGCTTCGGTCTAGCCTAGTCATATCCGTTGCTTCTCTCTCTTTCTCTGTCTATTTCTGCATCCTAAATATTTTTGTAATTACAAAAAGGAAAGCAAGATACATGAAAATGTTGATGGTAAAATTCATCAATGACATTATTTTACATTTCAAATCACTAGGCTCTCAGGTTTTCATTGTTCTTATTTCTCTGCTTTTGACCATTTTTTGTCCCGTTTTTTTATTCTTTGACTCACTGCAGATTTTCTTCACTGATATCTCCAAAATAACGTGTCCACTTTGCAGGATATATGTCAGTTTTGATTTAATGACTTTATATTTACTGACTAGAAAGTAAAAGGAAATGATGCTATCATCATAGGAAAGTCGCATTCTGCCTCTGCCCTCTAAAAGTTTATGTTTTGTTATTTGTTTAAATCAAATCCATTGCTTTCTAAGAACAATGGACAAAAGTATGCAGTGTATCTAACTAAAAACCAGCCTGACTTTTTCATCTATGTCCCTAATCATTGGCCAGAGATGGCTACAGTTAATAGTTTGGTACATAGTCCATGCGCATGCAAACTCAAGTGTGTATACTCACACAGTTATGCTGTATTAGCTCACTCTCTATTAGCATGTATTCATTAGCTTCAATATGATAACATTGTATTATAATTGCAATATTTGAATTAAATATATTTAGTAAAAATATATTTATATTAATTAAATATAAATTAAATATATTTAATATTACAAAATATTTGATAAGTTGCATCTTTAATTTTAGTATCTTTTTTCCAAATTGGCATCTATAAAGCTTAATTGGATCATCAAAATGTCTGTGAAGCTTCTTTTTCTTATATATTTTTTATATTTTATTTTTATTTGGAAGGCAGAGTTACAAAGAAGCAGAGACAAAGAGAAATAGCTTCCTTTCTTTGGCTCACCTCCCAGACCACTGCAACGTTCAGACCAGGACTGATTGCAAGACAGGAGCCAGTTATGCCTTTCCAGTCTCACACATTGGTACAGATTCCTAGGACGAGGGTTATCTTTCACTGCTTGCCTAGATCATTAGCAGAAAACTGGATCAGAAGTGGAGCAGCTGGTACTCCAATCAGTACCAATCTGGAATGCCACCACCACGGTTGCCTGCTACGCCACGATACTTACCCCAAAACTTGTTTTTTATCCATGTCTTCTCTTCACCAAGAGAAAATCAATCTTGTCACTTTTTTTAATGTTGGACAAATTTAAGAATTATTTATTTTGTTTTGATTTATATCATTTTGAATGACATTGTGTTTTTTTCTGTTTATTGACATATGCATTTATTTTTCTTTAAACAGTATTATGTAGACCTTTAACCTATTTTATCATTGATTTCTTAATCATGTTGGTGAGTTCCTCATATATTACGCACACCGGCCATTTGTGTCATAAACGTCCCTTGGAATGTTGTATGCTTTTGATTTTTTTTTTAATTTGAGAAAATAAGCAAGACAGAGAGAAAGACAAAGAAACAGAGATAGAGAGAGGAAGAGCAAGAGAAACTCCTATGAACTAAAACACTTCTAATTGTTTATAATAACTGGGACTGACCCAAGGCAGGAGCTGTGAGTAAGAAACACCATCCAGATCTTCTCTGTATGACAGTTAGCCAGCCAGATGGAAATTCATGGTTTCTACTCAGGATTTGCAGTCACAGAATGCTGGAGTCTGTAGCTTGGGCTAGAACTAGAACCCACACTGATATGAGATGTGGTTGTCTTACCCTCAGCTTAACCACTAGGTTAAATGCTCATCTTGTTACTGATATGCCAGGGAAATGCAATATTTTGAAGACTTAAACCTCAGGCCCACCCTGTGTTAGTAGTTGGAAACTGTTTCTTCAACAATTGATCCGTGTTAGTAATCCATGACTTACATGAAATCAAGATGGATCACCTCCTCTGACACCTGTGGGCATGGGGAAACTCATAAGAAGTAGAAGAAGAAGAAAGCCAAAGAAACACAAAGAGAAGGCAATAACTCTGAATCAGGGAGTCAAGCAATCATGAATCAGTGGGACTCAAAATGCTCAAAGAAGAAAGAAAAGAAATCTAAAAACAGAAAGACATGGAGACATGTCCCCATCAAGCTATCAAAGAAAAACTAAATTGCTTTGAATTCACTGTCAAAACTATATGAAATCAACTATTCATTTTCTGTGACTTCTATGTGTACACTAAGATAGTTTTCCATTATTTCTTTTCTTGTTGGACCAGACAACCATTATCAACTGGTTACCTACTATGTTTCTGCTACTTTAAATCAGAAAATCCAATAAGAACTACTAGATATTAATTACCAGAATGCTTTTTAAAATGCTTAATTTTTTAAGAGAGGGAGAATGAGAGAAAGCAAGAGAGATCTTCCATCTTCTGGCTCACACCCCAGCTGGCTAAAATGACCAGGGATGGGTCAGTCCAAAGCCTGAAACCATAAGCTTCATCTGGTCTCCCAAATATCCAAGACCACTATTTGCTGTTTCCCCAGGTGTTCAGCATGGAGCTTCATCAGAAATGAAGCATTCAGGACTCAAACAGCAATCTATATGGGATGCTGGCATCACAGCTGACAGCTCAACTTAATTAGGCACAACACTGGCCCCTCTAGAATGCTTTCTGAAATATGAAAATCCACACAAAACAAGGTATTTTTCAATAAAATAATGTAGCTGCATGTATCAAGAGAATGAATTTAACTTTAATATTTTATTTAAATAAGACAGTGATTGTTAGCATTGTATTTAGATTGGCCAATCTTAAAATAAGATTGAGAATACCACAGTTTCATCATTTTAATAACATAAAATTATGATAGTATATAATAATCATCAAATGGCATAGATGGGATGTTTTAGGCATTTTTATGGTTCCAATTTCCTTTTTCACTATAATAAGGGTTACTATTAGAATATGCACAGAAAGAATGATAAGAATTAGCTAGAACAGTTTCCCCGTGAAAATATCTCAATCTTTCTACATTGCTCCTTGTGAAATGGCTGAAGCAGCTTTACTTGGAATATTTTAGAATGCTTCAGACAAAATCATTAAAAGATGCTAGAGGGAACTGGCCAGTGCTATGATGGGAATGGAAGAGCTGAATGTAAGTCCTTTCATCTTTATGTAGGCTTTTCTGTAATATATTTCCTTCCTCAAAAAGAATTTATCTCCCTGCGACAACATGCTGGGGAAAATGGCAATACCAAGCTATATCGTAATGCAATAATCTATGTAATTAAATTATTTCATGGATCAATAGGAATGTGCAAATTGTGAAAAACTGTGAAATGTAATCATGTGTCTGACATTATAATTTCAGACGCCTTATTTATTCTTCAAGGACTTTATACATTGATGCTCATTTGATTTCCCTGCACAAAGACATTTTTCCTGGTCTGCTTTGGTTCTTCATTCCTTAGACAAATGTATGGAGAGAGCATACGCTGTGTTAGTCATTGTGTTAAGCACCATACGGGATAAGGGAGAAAACATGATTTTTGCCTTTAAGGAGTCTACATTCTAACACTGACAAGAAGGCTTTGTAGATTCTAGAAACACAGGCCAGGTTCAATCTCTGCCTCCGCCTGTTGCCAGCTGGATCCCTGCTTCTGAATGTGTAAGCTTACTTAAAAAAATGCTTTCTTGTTGTCGTTGTAAGAACATATAGATAGCATATATAGCACAATCACTGTCAATTCAATCGTGTGACTTTTCCTTCTTAAAATTATAATCAGAGTAAACACATGCTGAAGATGTAAACTAATTACATAGAGAATAATGGGGCAACATTGCTTTACATTTTTGATATGATGATTGTCAACAAGGGCCATAAGATAGCAAAAACACCTGGGAGGTAATTAGAGAATGCTCTTTTCTATACAGCCCAAACCCATGCTGCTTTTGTGAAAGAATAGGGACAAACTTTTAATCCAGAAAAAAAATGAAATTCAAGTTTCAGTTCATACTGATATTGGCCAAGACATTCAATCTCTTTTGAATGTCTTATTTTAGGGCAAATATCACAAGTGTAAAAGTTTTGCATTCCCAGAAATTGACATCATGCCTGGTCCGTATTTGATGCAAAGGAAATGTTATGCAGTTGAATAAACAACTATGAAATTAGTAAAGTAATACCTGTATTACAGTGTTACTGTGAGAATTTAAGATTTTTCTATAGAGCATTTTCTCTGCATTGAAGGCATCTGATTTCTAACAATAATTTTCATGAGCTAAGGGTGGCCAAGAAAATGATGCCAGAGGAAAGAGTACTGAACAGATTAGGGGTCTTATAGGTCAGAGGAGGAGAAAGAACTGCTGGGCACGGTGCATCTGAGTCTGATCATGGTGACAGGAGCTGCAAACTGCATGTGCTGCTGCAGATGGACTGTGATCAGATCCAGAAAGACCCTAAAGATGCTGTGGAAGAGATTTTACGCTCTCCATCATTCCAGGGAAAACTGAGGGGTGCACAGCATAAGAAACTGACATGATCTGAACTTCACTTATCAAAAATGTATTTGGCATTTTTAAAAGATTTATTTTATTCATTTGAAAGGCAGAGAAAGAAAGAGGAGGAGAGAAAGAATCAAATAAAATAATTTTTTTTTTAAAAAAAGGAGAAAGATCTCAGAGTAAACAGCACAGCTTTATAATACAAAGGAGTATGGAAGAAGAGGAACGTTTGCTAGCTTTGATTGAAAGTTTTACAATTGTGAGAAGGATTGTTTCATTTTCCAAAGTAGAGACAACTGGAAAAACTGTTGTGGAAAGAGTATTTAGCTGAAACATATTAAATGTTTTAATTCAGTTTTAGATTTTCTGCCTCTGAAGTACCATGAGAAACTTGAAGAGAAAGATGCCAAAGATACTTTTAGATAACATTCAAACAGAAATAGAGACCTCACCAGGGAGGATTAAGGATAGAACATCAAGGAACATTCATCTTAAAGCAGCAACGTGGGAAGATAAGCTGGTAGAGTTTACCGAAACTGTTCTAATACCAGCATCACTTAAGAATCTGACTTGGATTATATTTAAATGCCTTTTTATAGCAATACTTTTATGCTACCAAAGATAAGATACTACTGATGATTTTTATGGCCAATAAAACATTTTTATTCATATGGGAGTGAGTTCTCAAGTGACCCTAGATAAGTTTTTCACTTTGCATAACTTGAGAAACTATTTATTTTGCTATGCTTTTCCTGAATTTTGCACCCAACATGGGATTGTGTAAGAATAATGATTCAGGGCCCGGCGTGATAGTGTAGTGGTTAAAGTCCTCGCCTTACACACACCTGGATCCCATATGGTCGCCGGTTCTACTCCTGGTGGCCCCGCTTCCCATCCAGCTCCCTGCTTGTGGCCTGGGAAAGCAGTCGTGGACAGCCCAAAGCTTTGGAACTCTGTACCCGCTTGAAAGACCCGGAAGAGCGCCTGGCTTTGGATTGGCTCAGCGAGCCATTGCGGCCGCTTGGGGAGTGAACCATCAGACGGAAGATTTTCCTCTCTGTCTCTCCTCCTCTCTGTATATCTGCCTTTCCAATAAAAATAAATCTTTAAAAAAAAAAGAATAATGATTCATAAAAATTACATTTTGATTCTCAGTACATATATGCATATCAGAGATAGAAAAGTATCTGCATAATCTATCATAAAAACATCTCTTAACCATCAGAATTTTGAATTTTTTAAAGCTTTATTTATTTTTGCTGGAAAGGCAGATTTACAGAGAGGAGAGACAGAAATATCTTCCACCGCTGGTTTTCGATTCAAATGGCTACAAAGGCTGGAGCTGAGAAGATGGGAAGCCAGGAATTTCTTCTAGGTCTTCCAAGCAGGTGCAGGGTCCCAAGGCTTTGGGTCATCCTCGGCTGTTTTCCCAGGCCACAAGTGGGGAGCTGGATGGGAAGAGGAGCAGCCAGGACATGGACCAGCATTCATATGGGATGCCAGTGCTGGAAGCTGGAGGATTAGCCAGTTGAGATGTTGCATGAGCCTCTAGAATTTTGACTTCTATACACAATTTTCACACTCAAAGAAAAAAATGCTTTATACTGAATTACATGGTATTGATGCATATCATTTTTCAAGTTATTGTAATGAGTAGTACATGGTCTATTTAAAGGCTCAATTGTTCCTGATGATGACTCAGTTTTTTCAGATATCTTATTGTAATAACACACAAGAAACAACTGTTAAAGAATTTTCAAAATGAAAGTCTAAATTAAGACCCTTGTGGTTTTCATTAATTAGACAATTAAGCAAGTATTTTTCAGTAGTGGACTGATCACAGTGAGCGTCTCATTGCCCTCATGGAAGTTTTAGAGCAACTGGAAGACTTTGTACTAGACATCCACCACAGCGAAGAATTTGTGTGATAAAGGACGAAGGAAAGGGAAACTGTAGATCCCAGAATAGGGTCAGATACTCAGTTTAAAGGTATACGAGCTTCTATTCTGTCCAGCGACAAAATGAGGTTTAAAATAAGGCCAAAAGAATGAGTAGCAGTTGTCCACAAGAAAGGTTCTGTCGCTAATCAGTTTACCTCTTTCTGACTCACGCTGTTATTATCTGTGAATTAAAGAATGTAAAGTTGATCATCTTTAATAAACCCGTTTCCAATGTCATGTCCAATGCCATTTTAAGAATCTTCCCTGGTGGAGTAGTTAAGACTATCTGGTATACTTTAATACCATATCAGAGTTCCAGGGTTCAAGTTGCACTTCCAGTTTAATCCTTATATTAATACATATCCCAAGAACCAGCAAAGATTGCTCAAGTACTTGAACCCCTGTCACCCAGATGGGAGATTTTGATTGAATTTGATGTTGACCTGGTCCATCCTCACCTGTTATAGGCATTTAGGGAATGTTGTAGGCATTGCACGGGCTAGTAGATTTCCATCTGTCTCTATTTCTCTGCCTTTCTAAACAAACATTTTTTGAAAGACTGTTCTTATACCACAAGTTTTGTCCATGTTTGAGCTCTTTCTTGAAGCTCTTCTCAAAGTTCCCCATCAGGCCAAGCAGAACTGATGTCTTCTCCCAGAGTGCCTCTTCTTTTATTGTATACTATTTTTATCTCCATGAGATGAAGCAATGTTGAGCTTCCTGAGGTCAATGAATGTGTCACTGTTTCCTTGCTGTCCTTGGTACCTCTCAAATCCTGGCATAGGTTCAATGCTCAGTGAGTGTTAATTGAATAAAAGAATGCCTAAAGAATGTGTAAAGTTATTTCTAGAAAATATATATATATGTATTTTAAATCTATCATTAACAGAAAATGAACTCAGAGATGATTTTTTTGTGGGGGGGGGGATTAAAGAGTGTTTTAGGAGAGTTTTCACATATGATGGCAAACTGCAGAGTTGAATAAGAATCCACTGGAACTTGGCTGTCCCAAATCTTTATCAGACCCCACGTCGTCACTTTTTGAGGATTATGATGCTTGAAAGCATAATTATCTCTTTGGGATAGATTATTTTTTTATCTCCATATTTCACCTTTATTTTAATCATGAAACTACTTTATTATTCACGGTATTTTTAAAATCAATCATGCTGATATTAAAAACAATTAAAAAGTGATTAAGGGCAAAATAAAACAGACTTTTAGACTATGTAAGTACAAATAAACATTGCATAGTGATGTTGAATCACAGTTATATAATAAAATTAATATGCCAATACTTTATGTGACTGAAAAAGATTATACTTTGGTTATCTAATTCACTTTTTGATGATTAAAAATGTTATCTCCTGATATGTGGATTGTGAGTTTTGTGAACTGAATTAGCAGGTAGTTTTTATTAAGCATTGATTTAAT
The DNA here is from genome assembly GCF_017591425.1 of Ochotona curzoniae. Lineage (NCBI taxonomy): Eukaryota > Metazoa > Chordata > Mammalia > Lagomorpha > Ochotonidae > Ochotona > Ochotona curzoniae. The sequence goes on along the minus strand of NW_024464939.1, from coordinate 24,566,287 downwards.
GCCTGGTGTTCTTTCTTCTGACCCCATGATATAGTATGATTTCTGAAATTCCTTTATCAGCAATAAGCAGGTCTTAACATTTATAGGAGTCTTTCCAATACCTTGACAGACTAGCTTTCCCATAAAGGCCAGAGAAAAAACAGTTGTAAGGAAAACCACAACTGTCTAGTTTTAGTTCATTTAGAGGCCCTTGAGCGCTCAGTGATATGAAAAGTGACATATATCTGTGAATTAAGGAACTTTAATTACACTAAGAGCGCTCTTCATTATGTAACACATAATTCAGGAGAAAATTCCCTATGTTGAAAATTCAATCCAATTTTGGCATTTAAATTTATGTTGTGCTTTCAGTCCAATCCAAAATGTTATGAAACCAGGCAAATATTTTGAGGCTGTATACCTTACAGAGTTAAAGCACAACTGGGCAGGTGCCCTTCAGTGGATATTGTTTAAGTGATTTAGGGTTCCCCAGATTCAGTTGCAGCGGTGTCTTTTAACACTGGCATCACTGTGAGCCCAAGGCAGAATGTTCTTCAGTCTTCAGCACAGCACCTTGGAGCATATTATTTCTGAGCAAGGCGTTTCCCTCTATTAAATTACCTTCTGCCAATTTCCCATAGCAATAAATCAGGAATTATTTCCCCCATTCACCACCTTAAAAAGCAGAGAATGCAGTGTTTGAAGCTAAATAAGTGGTTAAATAGGGAATTGGGGTTTTGTTGATTTCTACAATTCAAGTTTACTGTTTACTGCTTACTGCAGCAACACCTTCAGAAAAAGAACAATGCAAATGTAATCACCTAAGAGACAAAGCCCTAACTCAGGGCAGGAATGGAATGGAGGATAGGCTACAGCAATCAAGCTACACCCTGTAAGCCTGCAGCCCACGTTGGAATCTCATTTGAGTCCAATTGCTCCACTTGCCATCCAGCTACCTCTTAACAAATCTAGGAAAGACTGAGAACATGAGTCCCTGCCACTGAAGTGGGAGACCTGGTGGAGTTTCAGGCTCCTGGCTTCAACCTGACCTAAGCTTGGCAATTCTAACTGTTTGAGTAGTGAATCAGAGCATGAAAGATCTCTCTCTCATTCACTCTGCTTAAAAAATAATATAATAAAAAGTAAAAATGTCTCCAGGCCCAAAAATCAAAGCTGTGAAACCAATCAAAATTGAGAGACAAGCAGAAATTTCTTTTCTTTAGCTCAGCTGAACAAACCTACTTAACTCACATAATTCACCAGTGTGCACTCTTTCATTTCTTCACTGTTTCATTCACCAACTATTTTTTGAGTAGTAATGGAATTAATTGTAGGTTATAACATTTACTGTAACATATGATTCTTTCTTGTAGCTGCATTTCCTTAAAAACGTAGGAGAGGCCACCTTATTGTTCAATTTATGATTTAGCCAATTGCTTGTCAGGAGCTATTTTTCCTTCTTTTAAGTAAAAGGACATTTAGTTGTTTCCTGATTTGGTGGAGACAGAAGTTTGCTTGGAGTATACTTTAAAAGATCCCTTGTAATTATACTCTACACAACTGTGGCCCTTGAAAAATAGAAAGTGGTCCTTTTGAAATGGAACCCAGTTTAGGTTCCTTCTAAACTCAGTATTTTCCAACATCCCCTCATCTTTCTCAGAGAAGACCTAGTTTTGTCTGCAATGAAGGAGGCACTCTGGAAGGATCAAGATAAATCCTTACACCTATGTCCTCAAACTCGCCCACGCCTCCTTGCTTCTTCATTTTAGTTTCGCCAATAGTCCAGGATATCAATCAATACTTTGTAACTATCCTGAAATATATGACATGGGCTATTAATAAAAGAAAGGGGTTTATTTTAAAAGCTCACAGTATGGGAGGTTCACAGTTCAATATCAATGGGCCTTGTTGGTTCAAAGTCTGGTTCTAGTATGTTTGCTGGCAGAGTCTAGAGGCAGCATAGAACATTGCAGGCAAGAGAGAGCGTGTATGCCTGCTCATATTTTCTTGTTAAGTCTTGAGGATTCAGTCTAATGGCCTCCACTTTAAAGAGTCAATCCAATTCAATCAATGCCAAAGGCTCTACCTCCAGCACCATACAAGCCCTGTTGCTACCATAATATATTGTGGAACAAGGCTTTGCCACATGGATCTGTGGGGGACATTTAATATCCAACTCATATCTGAACCATAACATTCAGGAACTCTCTTGCCTCCGTAATTGTATATCTGCTCCCAATTCCTGCCTACAATGCTGCCTTCTCAGATTGCCACACGGCCCCCTAGCTCCAACAGGTCTTTAAAGTCTTCAGTTAAAAGTTACTTTTGCAGTTACTATTGGCCTGTTTTATCTAGTTTACAATATTTAACTTCTTAGCATTAAACTCCATATAACATACATTTTTCTTTCTTTTATCACTTATTACAATTAGTAAAGCATTTCATTTAAGCTGAGAATTATTTTTAAAAATTTGGCACTCTGATGCTCTTTGTTATTGAAAGGCTCTGTTTGTGTCTTGGTAGCTTGCAAGTAGATGCAAGTTCTGTCTTCAGTTTTTCAAGCCCAACAAGTGCCTCCCACAAGAAGAGTTCCTAGTTCAGATCTGCTACCCTCCATCTAAATTTCTTTTTCTATGTCTGTGGGAGAGCTCAGATTTCGAAACTCAGCTTGAGCATCAACAAAACTTTCCCTGGTCCTTCTCATAGCATCACGTCCATTCATTGGTAGTGCTTTAAATTTAATAATAACTATCACACACCTGTGATTGTGTGACTAAAATTTCTTCTTTAAGACTGTAAGCATCTTGGCCTGGCACAGTAGCCTAGCAGCTAACGTCCTTTTCTTGCAAATGCCAGGATTCCACATGGGGGTCAGTTCTATTCTAGGCGGCCTCATTTACTATCCAGCTTCCTACTTGTGGACTGGGAAAGCAGTTGAGGATGGCCCAAAGCCTTGGAACCCTGACACATGGGAAAACCAGAAGAGGCTCCAGGCCCCTGACTCCTGGCTTCAGATTGGCACAGCTCTGGCAGCTGCAGACACTTGGGAAATGAATCACCAGAGAGAAGTTCTTCCTCTCTGCCTCTCCTCCTCTATGTATGAATTTCCAATAAAAATAAAATAAATCTTAAGAAAAGAAGACTGTAAGCTTCTTAAGGGCAAAGATAGCACAGCTCACAAAGCAAGGACTGCTCAATGAATATTTGCTGAAGATATGTTGCATATACTAAGGAAGTAATTTCACTCTGTTTAAGAGAGTCAATCATGTTTGCAATCTTTTTTGAGCAAGCAGAGCAGTGATAATGAAGAACAGACACAGAAAGAAGATTGATAAGAGGAATGCACAAACCGGTTAGCTTTAGGTGCTTCTTGCTGACACTCTTACAAGAAGTCTTGAACTGAGTTCCTTAATTTGTGAATATTTGCTTTGAGAAAAAGAAATAGCCATGCTAATTATTTAAGTAGGAGAATCCAAAAGCATGTGAGATTTCTCTTCATCCCTCTGTATCAGGGATTTAACTGGAATTTTGGTCCAGGATTTGGACTTCCACCAATAGTAAGCTAAGCGTGAGCTTTTGACCAATGCTATACTGATTAAATTCAGGGGAGGAAGGTTTCCAGCTGATATTTGGGTTATATATCTCATCAGCTCTTTATTCTCCCAAGATCAGGCACTATTAGATGTATCTACGTCTTGTCTAGAAAATGAATAAATATGAAACTTTTCCTTTAGAGTATATTCACGCTGCCCTGAAGAGAATGAATGCAATCATAAGATTCCAAATGATATTTAGAGTTCTTCATAACTTAACCCAGGCTGACTTCCCCATATTCACCCTGCACTTACCTTGCTGTGTCCAGGCTACTGTTTACCACAATTAACCTTCCCGAGAAATGGAAAGCTAGCATAAGGTCCCAACTTTTGGCATATTGTGCTCTCAAAACTCAGAATGCAGTGCTATATTGAAGTATTAATATTGTTTCCGATTAAGCTCAGTGTATAGGACAGCTTTCTGGAACTTTCCCAAGGCAAAGTTGCAGAGTTTGACACTAAATTTGTTGCCACTTTAAGTTGGAATGACTATAAAATATTATGATTATGTATATTCTATGGAAGTCTAGGACTGCTTTTGTGTGAGAAGAATCATCATAGGTCCTATCTCCCTGGCTTGGATTTCAAGGTGATTATTTTGGAATATTCACAAAAACGATTGGAAGAGAGTTTCTGAAGTAAAGTAATGAATTCTAATTATTGGAAGCTAAAGTTAGTAGATAAATCAATTTTAACTGCACAGGGAGATGTCTGTAAACTAGAAAAGGTAACACAGAGGAAGTATAAAGAATTGAAAAACCAGAGTGCCATTGGATGTGGCTGATTGAACAACAGCAATTCAATATTAAGTGGAAGAAGAAGAAAATTCCAAAGAGGAGAAATCTCCATCTCACTGCAAATCAGTGAGGAAGGGACCTTTCCAAAGGAAACATAAACAATTCACAATGCTGCCAAAAGACAAATGCTAAAATTAAGGCCTCCTTGGCCATTACGGCGTTGTGTCACTCTGGTCTCAAAAACTGTACATATCATTTTTCAAAATAAAAATAATTACATTTTTTGTGTCCCTTGACATCTCACATGAAGATAATCATCCTCTGTGTTCTCCTTACCGCCTTTCCCTAAATGCTAAACTTTTTTTTTTTAAACCAAATGGAATCTTGTCAGAAGGAATATCAGAGAAATGTAGATGGAAGATAGAACAATCAAAAAAAATAGTATCTGACCGGATGATGAGGACGCCATGATGTAGACTTGCTTTCACATAATGAGATGATTAAGGATGTGTCTGTGAATGCATATATGTGAACTTTGTCTTTCAGCATCTCCTGACAATTTCTCTCTTACTTTCTTTCCATATAATTGCATCCCACAAAGTAGAATGATAGTTCTGAAATATCAAATATGACTGCTTGCCTAGCTCTCTATTTTTCCTTTGTTATCTTTTCAAATATTTACATGCATGTGAAATCTGAAATGTCCATTATGAATATAATTAGTCTCAGAAGTTGACTTTAACAACGTTCAAAGTACATACAAGAGAAAAATACTGATTCTGTTGGATTTGCAATGAAAGCTGTCATTTTATTTAAAAAAATTCTACTCATGCAGATGTCATCTCAGATGACTTATCATTTTAAAGTAAGTGCTGGATAGGAGTAGAACAATCATATCGATTTATATTATGTTTACATATTGTCAGCACATTAAACATAATTGGAGGATTAATAAATTGATAAAATATATCATGGTATACTTAAACTCTAGTTAAAATGATTTCAGTAGGTATAGGAAATTAATATGATTATGTACTTCCCCTTATGAAATAATTTGAACATGATCACACACACAAAAACAACAATTAAAATTAATACCAGTAGTCACTGGCACCGTGACTTAGTAGGCTGGGTCTCTGTGTGTGGTGCCAATATCCCACATGGACACTTATTTGAGACCTGGCTGTTCCATTTCAAATACAACTTCTCGTTTATGACCTGAGAAAGCAGCATGGAATGGGTCAGCATGGAATGGGTCAGATCCTTGGGCCCCTGCAATACCCATACAGAACACCCAGGAGAAACGCCTAACTCCTGGATTTGGATTGTGGCTCTTTGGGGAGAGAACCAATAGATGGAAGATCTCTCTCTCTCTTTCCTGTTTCTGTAACTCTTCTTTTCCAATAAAAATGAAATAAATTAAAAAAAAATTAACACCAATAACAATACTTCTGAACATTAGTGGCATTTTTTTTAAAGATTTATTTTATTATTGGAAAGTCAGATATGCAGAGAAAATGCAAGACAGAAAACAATGTTCTGTCCTATGCAAGCAGCCGCATGGCTGGAGCTGAACCAATCCAAAGCCAGGAGCCAGGAACCTCTTCTGAACCTCCCATGCAGGTGCAGGATCCCAAGGCTTTGGGCTATCTCCAATTGCTTTTCAAGCCACAAGCAGGGAGCAGGATGGCAAGTGGTATCACCTGTGTTACAACTGGTGCTCATATAGGATCCCGATGCATGCAAGGTGAGGATGTTAGCCACTGGGCTATTGCTCTGGGCCCTACTGTCATTTCTTGCACAAGCAGTTTGTACTCAGATCCCTAATTTTAAAAGACCTCTACTAAGAAAAGAGTGCATATGTGGAACATGCTTGAGAAGCATAACTGCCTAAGTAGCTAACTCTTTCAAATGCCTTCAGAAGTATGCTTGTAGTATCTAAAGCAATGATAAGGCTGAGGGGTGATTTGAAGTAGATGGTGGAAAATAGATACATTCGAAACGCACATAAGTTCTTTCTGGAAGAGAATTGGGATACAACTAAGGATAATATGCCAGCAAATACAGAAAATTTTGAAAGAATTAGAAATCCAAATATCCTGGAGAGATTTTCAGTACGGTTCAGAGCAGGTCCCAGTGCTATGTATATGTGTATCTCTGCTTCTTTATGTGTGATACACATTCAAATTATGTTCTTCAAATTGCGATAAAGTTACTTCACCATAAATCCTTATCTTAAGTCAAACAGGCATTGAATAAAATGACTATCAGGAATCACATTTTAACAGCATAGTTCACCATGGAGCAGCAGTTACGTATCATATTAACTGCAAGACTGACTGATTGTCCAGCACTAGAAGAATTATATTATATATTGTTAATCTAGGAAAAAAATGAAAATTCAAAAATTAAATGAGTGGGTTCTATCGGTATGAGTGTTGTATTATAGCACGTTAAGTCACTACTTGGAGTACCTAGGTTCAAGTTTTGTCACTACTTCTAATCCAATATCCTGCTTATGTCCTCCCTTGGAGCAGCACCATACCTCGCTGCCATCCAAATGGGAGACCCATATGAATTTGTTAATTTTGTTTTGGCTCAATCCAGGTCTGGAAAGTGAACCATCAGATGGAAGACTCACTCTCTCTCTCTCTCTCTCTCTCTCTTTCTCCTTCTTCCTCTTATTTCATCCTCTTTTTTCCTATCACCATGATTTTTAAAGAAATAAATACTTAATCAAAATAATAATTTCTACTGACTGTATATTGCTTTTGCACTATTGTAAAGTTGAAAAAGTGCGAGTGAGAGCATTTGAAGTAAGGAACAGTTTGTACTTTAAGTTATAGGATGCAACTCAGTATCACATGTTTCTGTCATAGTTATAAACACAGATAACCTCTTGCTAGCAGCATAAAAACAGAACAGGTGTTAAGGATGGAGAGTAAAAGACCAAGCATTCATTTCCCAAACTCTCTGCTGGGGCCAGGGAGTGTGACCCAGTCTGGACCACAAGAAATGAAGTCTGCTAGGTGAAGAGGGTGGGCAATGTAGATCAAAGAACCAAGAGAGCCTTAACATTATACTTTGGCCTGGCTTTAGGATGTAACGTTTGGAGCTTCTGTTGCCACCAAAGCCAGTATAAGTCACAATCAATCACTGCTCACCCAGATGGAAACAGAAGATAGTAAGAGCCTGAGTCTTCACAGGCTTACCTGAGTAACTAAATTACTCTAAGTCCATTTTCATCATGTACATGCTATTTTTCAAGATTTATTTGAAAGAGTAACAGCAAGAGATGGTGAGACAGAGGGAGAGAGAGAGAGAGAGAGGGAGAGAGATCACCCCATATTATGAAGATAATATTTAACTCTCAGTGTTAAGGCCCTTTAATTTCAGATATTTTGTTACAAGAAGCCCAAGGCAGTCTAGCCACTAATTAAATGAACTATGTGCTGAGTCAAGAGACCCAACTGTCAGCCATATAATAGGCACCGACACTTCATTTTCAGTTAATATATTCATATTAATCTCAAGCTAAATTTCACAAGTTTTAAATGAAACATTATGTATCTAAAGTAGCTATAGAAATAAAACTAATAATTAGACACGCGATGGCTAAGTTTCACCATATCTCCTGCTGTGATGTAGCTGTTGAAATATATCTGGGTTCTTTAAAGTCTTTTTTTTTTTTTTGTAAAAGGCGAAAGATTTATACGATCAGAAGAGAAACCAGAGTATATAAAGTCTTTTATTTTTGTAATATTAGCTCCTAAAATACAGCCCCTAGAATTAATTACTATCATTTCATGTAGACGTAGGAAATATGACTTATCACAGTCTACTATAAAATTTCAATTACATATTAACATTGAAAGCACATAGTTCAATACCAAACAAGTTAATCTGATGTATTCATAATTTTCTCCAATTGTTCAAATAACATTTACTATCAGCCTTCAACACCAGTTTATGCAATTTATATGGGTGATCATGGAGTCCCTTTCAGCTCAAAAGTTGTGCAATGAGAAAAAATGCCAGTTGTGCTAATGTTACTAGGACATAATGCCCACCAATACAACTTTTTCTGCTTAGCCGTTTTGAGAGGATATCTTATAAAATTTGCTCGTAATAGCCATGGCCATAGGAGCATTTTACACGCAGTGACCTCACAGACCATTTATTGCATTTTTATACTAGGAAATAGGAAGTGTCAAATAGATCAGACTCCACCAACTAATAATCTGCTTTGCAAAGGATCAGCTAACACTTCCATGTCTTCAATTTCTGTAGCTGACATAATAATTTGGTTATTTTATTAGTCAGATATTTTATTAGTTCTATAATCTAGTTCTAGATATGAAACTTAGATATGCTAATATATTTCTTACAGAAGAAGTGAGCAGTAAGTGTCTGTTGGAAAAAATAGAAAAAAAATTGTAATTATTGGATAAACAGTAGATTCAGGAAGATTTCAGAACCAATATCAATTATATAGCCTTGGGCAGGTCACACAGCAATTTAAAGCATGATATTTTCTTTGGTAAATGAACTTAGTAAAATTTCCCACAAATGTTGTTGAAGTGACTCATGTGAGATTCTCAAGGACAAGTGAAAAACATAACCTGATACATTCACATGTATTTTGGGGATTATCACAAATAGTTTGCCAAAAAAGAATCTACGGAGGCCTGCTAAATCTGTCATTAGTTCTGTAATGATACAAATCATGTGTATTTTCTTCTGTATATCACAAAACTCATGAAAGTGCCAACAGTACCATAGGTACTGACAAGAGAATATTGATTCATACAGAATTCATGAGATATTGATCTAGGTTTAATGGGTATTGTGGCATATGGAGTTGAACTACTGCTTGAGGCATATGCGTGCAATATCAGCGTGCATGTTTCAAGTCTCAGCTGTTTCCTTTCCAATCCAGTTTCCTGATACTGTGAACCTGTGAGACAGCAGACGATGGATGGCTCAGATGGTTGAGTCGCTGTCAGATACATTGGAGATACAGATCAAGCCAGGAGTTTTAGTATGGTCCAGAACTAGCTATTGTAGATATTTGCTGAATGAGACAGCAATTGAGATAATTCTTTTTACCTCTGTCTCTCCTTCTTTTTTCTCTCTTTTGTCTCTCTGCTTTTCAAAAAACAAAACTAAAGTTAAAAATAACAAAGCCTCAACTCAGTAGTATCAATAATTACAGAATTGAACAATTAGACTTCAACAAAGTAACTCCAGCCAGACTGCCCATTACCCAACCATTAATAGGAAAGATTGGGTGATAGAGACATTTCTTAATGTATATAATTCATTTCTACAAGTACAAGAGAAATTTATCTAGCAGTTGTATTCTATGATGATTTTTTAAAGAAAATTTGAAGGAAATCCCTAAAAAACGCCATCTTTCTAAGGTTTCAGTAGTAATAGCACCAATTATCACTTTCATATTTTACATGAATATAATTCTGCAGGGATCTACAAACAAATGTTATTGATCTTAACCAATAGATGATTTCTGGGCAGATCAGACAATTAAAAGTCATTAACTGTTTTTCAAAGTGCCTAGGGAATCTTATTAGCATGCTACACCATCTTGCAAAAAAGAACGTAAGCACCAGTTAAAATGCTTTTAGGAATAGCTGAGAACCTTTGGGATCCTCTTCAAAAACCACGGTTCCAATTCACATCACCTCTTTCCTTGGTATAAACTTATACCGGGGGGGGGTGAATCTACAAAGATGTCCTGGCTTTACCAACAAATATACAAGGACAAGAAAACTGAGAATATTATCAAATGTGTTAGCAACATGGAACTCCTCGGTGATACATATAGCAGTATAGGTAGCAACCCTCTGCTGCCCTTCCACCCCTGCCCCCATTCACTGCTAGAATATGTTTCTGGTTAATTTGTCAGTATTGTCCTCAAACAAATAATCTCCTTATTGGCAGGTACAGGCAAAGTTTAGAAAAGCTACACAAAAAGAACTCCATAAAAAAGAGAGATAGCCTTGCTGAGAAGGTAGTTCTTTCTGGTTTTCTGTAATAGACTTCATTTTGCCTTGAAATTAAGTTTATAGTATATCTGCTAGACACTGAGACTCCAGCAAAGTGTTGCTATTTCCCGCCTTGACATTAAAGTAGGAATTTTCATGGGGAGCCTATTTCTAGCCAAATAACTGGTTATGTGAGCCGTTTACAGAAAACCTTTATTTAAAAATAAAATAGGTAGGAGCTACCATTTCCAGAACCTGCTAATATATAGGCACTCATTCAAATTTTGTTTTCCTTTGAGAATTCACCTAAAAAGGCAAATGTAATATTAGACAATAGAAAGCTTTTTGGCCTACTATATCTCTGCACTTATCAGATGGCAGACAAAAATGGAACAGCAAATCCTATTTCAATAGTAGGTGATATCATAATAATAAAGCCCAGCCTAGGATTCAGCCTCAGAGCAGATATTACATCAGGTGGTACACAAGACTGGGAATAAGCTATGATGGAATCTACATCAGGAACACTCAGTCCTGAGCTTGAGGAACTGCCACCCTCCATATCTAATCCTGTTGTAAAGGGAGCAGATATTGGCCCACTATGGTTTAGTCTCTTATAGTGATTTCAACTTAAAAATTTAAAAAAAAAAAATGAAGAACTAAAAAGTCAAATAATTCAAGGGAATGGATGTTTGCCTTCCAGTTGCAGTAAAGTGAGAAGAATGCTATTGCGTTTTTGAGATCATGGTTTTTGTATTGTTGTTTGTTTTTGCAAAACCTTTAAATAACATTAAAAGTTTAAGTCAGGTTATGAGATATAAGAAAATGGGAATACATTAGCTTACCAAAATCACTAACAAAATGGCACAAAATCAAGCAATTTCTTACTAGCTTGGTTTTTTGAAAATCATGCAAATACATCTCCCATTGACAAATGACTTAGGTTCAGATGAGTGACTATACTGAAATTCAGTCTGGATTAGCAGATAAAGCATTGTTATGTCAGGAAAGAAAGTTTTGAAATAGACTTAGTAATAAAAATACTCAAGCTCAAGGCTTCTCAGGGTCTATGGTATAGCATAGGTCCCAAGTTAATTCTCGCTGTTTTTTGAGCAGCATGTCTTTTGTTCTGAAACTGGATGTCACCCTAATACCAAACTGTACACATTGATTTTCTGTCTGTGGTTCTTCTCCCCCTCCTTCTTCTCCTCATCCCTCTCCTTAGCTTTTAGCTGCTTTTATACCATTCTCCACCAATCACTTCTCCCCATGGGTCCACTTGGCACTACCTGATAGGCCAGTAGCAATGACATAACAGCAGCAAGGGCATCAGCTTATCCCTGTGACTTCCTGTTTACCTGCTGGCGAGACCAACCCCGCCTCCTGACCCTCGGCCAGCCGCCATCCTGTGATGGCCTTTCCTATTCCGGGGAGCGGCTTCGGCACCCCACTCCCACAAACCACAGCAGAAGCACTTTCTTAAACTAAACCAAGTTGGGCCTCCAAAGAAGGAAGAAGCTGTTTATAGATCAAGAATACTACACTGCAGAACCTTGTGGCATAGCTAGGGTTGGTGTGTGTATATACATGGAAAGGGTCTATTTTGAGGGGAATTAGGTTAAATATTGACAGTGAAATATAGATTGTGTAAATTAGAATCTCCCTTCGTTTGGTTTAGGATAATTATCTCACTTCACAAGTTTGGAAACCACTGCCTTCATAGGTTACGTGACTTCCTTAATTTCATCATTAACTTGCAGAGGCTTTTCACTCTGCAGAAAAAGTTCAACACTACTCTTAAAATAAAAAACACAGAAATTAATCATTTGATGTATAAGAGTAATGAGCTCCAAACAGTGGGTTTCAATCCGTGTTCTGTGAGTTCTGATTTGTTTGTGTTGGGACTTTTGATCCTTCTTCTGTGAACTGAAAATAGCATTTTTCTCATGAGTTTTCAGGATCAGATGATTGGTTATATTGAAAGTATTTTCAAGCCATAAAGTCATGTCGAGATACATTTATTATTATATAATCTCTTCCAGAGAAGCCATTTTAAAAGAAGTGTGTAATGCTATTTTGGTCAAGGATGATAACTCATACTGAAAAGCACAAGGAAGAAAGCATGCCCATGGCGTTGGAAACAACATTTTCTGTAGCATGAAGGACATACTGCTGAGATTTGTAAACCTGCACATGATTTCAGCCTCTCTGAAGTTTTGGGAGCAATCTTTTAGACTACATTCCCAGAGAAATGTACATCACAAGCAAGAACAGAAAAATCTCACAGAGAAATCTAAATATTTCCAAAAATATCGTTAAGGACACTGCGCAAAACAAAACTCTCTATGAGAAGGGATGTACAACTTGAAAGATCTTTCTTTGTTTCTTTTATTGATAAGATACTTTAAATTGTAAAGCAAGTAACATCCTAAAAGTCACACTGAATTCAGGTCTCAAAATCTAAAGTCTCTTCAATTACTTGGGAAGATTAATAAAATGTATACTATTAATTCAGACCCATTTAATAAAGTAGGCTTTTTAAAAAGAGAAATCCTGTAAACTTCTGAACTAGAAATCAAATCAAAGCATTAAAATAAGTTAATATAATCAAAAGTGTTTGGTTTGAGTTGGCAACGTGCTAAGTCTGAAATACTGAACATGAGTAATGCATTAATTAATATTAGTAGAAGTTAACACTGGAAATTTCTTCTATTGAATAGGCAAACAACATTGCTAACTTCTGTCTAAGTTGCATTTTTTTTGTAAGTGTTACATTGGTACATTCAAACATGTAATCTTGTCTGTGCTTGGACAATTCAGGATTGATTGAACCTGCACTACTTATTTCTATCAAAAACCACCTTCTAGCTGAGACCTAATTATTGCCATACTTACTATAACTGAACGCCTCAGAACAGACACCTCATATAAGAAGGCAATTTATAAGATCTCTTCAACTTTTACTTCAAGAGCCTTTTATTATGATGATAAAGGGCCTGGAATACACATCACATGATGAATAGCTCAAAGAACTCAACTTGAGTAACACTATTGTGAGTACTTCTATTAGCACTTCTTCTTCTACCGTAATTATTTGTTTACATAGCTGTCTTCCCATCGAGACTGGGAGATTTTCCAGAAGAGGAGCTCTATTTTATTCATTTTTGTTCTGTACTTTTGAACTTACAACCTGATACATGGTTGGAACTCAAAAACTTTACAAAAGAAGGAAGAAATTTAACTAATTAGTAGATTAGATGAGAGGAGGTAGATTTTAACCTTCTATCGCAGATAATATTCAAAAAAGTTGCTACATCAAAGTGGAAGTCTAGTCACTTATGTACTTGGTCAGCCGGCATATCACCAATGTGCAGTAAATAGAAAATTCTGGGCTTAGGTTTCAGGGTTATATAAGAAACCTTTGCTGGAACATGCTACGAGAAGGTTCTATAATTTGCAAACCATGCTGATTCAGATGTTGTTACATATCTCTCTTCACTCTGTACACTGAAGAATTCTGTGTTTTTGACACAGTCTTCTTTAAAACTTCCCTGATTAATTTTTCTTCCACAATTTTACTTTCAATATATATATATATAATGGGATAAAATATAGCTATGATACCCTAAGAACGAAATGGCATAGCAATGAATGTAGGCTCAAAGAGGAAGCAGTAGTGGCTCAAGTAGTTTTGTCTGAGCCTTTCATCCAGGAGCCCCAAATGGGGACCCTGGCTGCTTATGGTAGCTTGACCAAGTTTAGCTGTTGTGGCCATTTGTGGACTGAATCAGCAGACAGGAGCAACTCATATTTTTTTTGTTTCTCTCCCTGTTTATCTCCCCACTCTCTATTTCTCTTTCTCAATGTGTGTGCATGCATGTTTTCTCAGTTTAAAAGAAAAATTGTGTTAATGTACATATGTACTAACATATGAAGAATGAAAAAATTTTATATAAATTTGAAGAAGTTCTACTCGCAATTCTCAATTTGATTTCTTGATCATCCAAATACTTTGAGATGACTAGTCAAAATACTAAAACAGCTGGAATGCCAAAAGTTTGAAACTTTTCTTCACCAAGATATTTTATTCAAGAGAAGGATTTTTTTAATGTGATTTTCTTTCTCACATCAAAGAAATAGAAACTTCAAGAAATACAGTAAATGTGGCTTTGCCCCACTGATATAGTGCATTAAACACAGGGCCAGAAGCTGACATGTTTACTTTCAGGTAAAACACACAAATGCTAAAGTAGACATATTTAACATAGAGTTTTATATTTTAATCATTGCTATGTAAATAGGCAGAAAAACATGTGGCACATAACTTTGGAACAGTGTGGAGAAAGAAACCAGAATAAAAGTTTGAACCTCAAACAAACCGAAAAGTAATGCAGACATTGTGCTTTGAAAAATAAGAATCTGTAATCTCAGAACAGAAGGGTTTAACTCATTCATTTTGACTCAAGGTTGAGAGCAATGGCCAAGAACAACTGTTGTCATGAAGGATCAGAACACGAAAGCAGATCATCAGAAGGGCCTGCAGCTGTGTAGTCTTGAAAATTAGGGGTCCATTCCAGAAGGTAAGATCAGATAGAGAAGACTGAGCTGTTCAGTCAGAGTTGGATACTCAAAGGTGTGCTAGCCTGACATAGCTATTTTGCATGTTGATCAATACGGTTATCTTGGAGCAAGTTAAATTAGGCACAACCTGTATTAGTCACAATCATTTCAGCCTGTCTAAGAGCCTGGTCTGCTCCTCAAAAAAACCCTTTGCAAGAATTATCCAAATCCATCTCTCCTTCCATATAACAGAAACTACAGCTTCCACAATGTTACAACTTGGAACTATTTAGGCTAAGCATCTGAAACAAGCCCGCAGACTCTGTTGCTATGAGGACAGTTAAGTCACTAAAACAAATTGACTATGGGCAACATTGTCACTTCTCTCATGCACCCAATACCAACACATCCAAGATTTTTGAAAAAGCACACAGAAATGGTCAATACTTAGCTCCAACAGCAAACAACGATTCTCTTGAAAATTTAAGAAAGCCTGATCTTAGACATTGTTCTTTATACCTACAAGAGTATAAAAGGATGACCTCGAACCACTTTTATTGCAACACATTCTCTCCAAACCTTGCTAAACTGACTCTCTCTAAAAATATTAACTCATTAGAAAGGTAGAACAACACAGATAGGACAAGGCAGGAAAAAGAGAAAAAGAGAGAAAACTTCAGGCTACTGGTTCACACTCAAATGGTCACAACAGCCAGTTAGGCCAGGTTGAAGCCAGGAGCCACAACTGCATCCAGATCTTCAAGGTGAATGTTAGGGGCCTGAACACTTGAACCATCATCCTCTGCTGTCCCAGGGACATTGGAAGCTAGCTGGATCGGGGTGGAGCACCAATATAGACTGGTTACTCTATACAGGATTCTGGCATTAAAAGTGGCAGTACTAGTCCTTACTCCTTGAGTTTTTGCTTCATGTTTAACAAATTCTTGCTTTGATGGTGGCATTTATCTAGGTTTCTTCCTAAAATTCATTCTTGCAGCAGAAAAGAACCTAGAACAACCCTATGTAACACTACAGGGTGATACTGGATAAGTAATGATACCAACGGTTTAATCTACACCTAAAGAACTGCTGGCCCCCAGAAATTAACTCTGCCATTGCAGGTTTTTTTAATATATGTGTATGTATATATATATATATAACTATATATATATATATATATATATAGAATTCACTGGAGAAAAATGGATGTTCTTGCAAGAGTTTTCAAGATTAGAAGACAAAGTCAGAAGGAATAAAACTAGGACAGGAAAGTGATTCTTTGCAGAGCGGTCGTTCGATTAGAGGAATGATGAGTCACAGCATGATGACAGTGGATAGACACAGGTCTGGTGAGGTTTTCCTGGGCATTTTCTTTTTACCAGGGCTACCTTTCTCTAAAGATTCACAACAAGATGCCAACTGTTTGAGAGACTGTAAGATTTGGTAAGTCCTTCTGGTAGGAATGATTTTTCCTTGTAAGTTAGTCAGCTATGCTCATACCTTAGCATTCAGAATTCTGACTTCAGGTTTAGAGCCTTCCACATGGGCACTATGCTCATGGGGAGGGTGAGTCTTTAATCTAGTGGTTAGAATACCATTTGGGTCATCTGCATTCCACAGCAGAATGACTAAGCTTAAGCACTGGCTCTACAGCTAATTTTCTGCTGAATGTCCTACAAAGCAACATGTACTACTTCAAGCACTTGAGTCCTTCTGATTCTTCAGTTAGATTGAGGACCCAGCTCATGGCAGAAGCCTGCCCTAGCCCCAGCTCTATGTTATGTACATTGGAGGAGTACACCAGAAGACAGAAAATCTCCCTGTGCCTATCTCCATCTCCCTCTTTGTATTTCAAATTCAACGAAAATAAGTTAATAAAAACTCACTCATTAAATTATTTAAAATAACTTAAAGCAAAATGAAAGAATGCTCATCACAATGCAAATTACAATGCCAAGTAGCTAAAATGAGATTATATGTTGCAGCTGTAAGAAGATAAATGTGTATGAAAATAGTGCTCCAGGGGACCATCCTCACCCCCGCACTGGAAGTAGATGATTTCACTATGGCTCTCCTTCCCAGCTTGAGAAATCCAGGAGACCACAGCTGAGAGAAAGTGCTTTTTCCCAACATTGCCAAGTTGCCTTTGCTTGTTTTTAGTCATTTCTGGAGCAAAGTGAAACATGCTTCTTAATATCGTAAGATGTAATCAACGTCGAGAGGCTTGGCATGAACAAAACGCGGATGCTCACACTAGAGTGTATCTCTTCCTGCAGTGAGAATGCAAAGGGCCTAGGCTGTGAAAGGACTGCGTGGCAATACTCTTAGCTCTCTATACTTTAGCTGGACACATAAGGAATCTAAATTTTCTGGTCTTTTAATTCCTGCAAAGGTAAAAAGCCCCACAAAGTAAGATATAAAGTTTTATTTAAGTTATTAGTTTTGCTAGTATATTCTCCCCTTTTCAAAATTTACTGATTTTGTCGTATAGTTCCATAACCTCCAGGATCTCACCTGCACCTCTTCCCAAGCAATTACCCTCCCCCACTGATTTGCCCTATATTTTTACAATAGTGCAGTCCTTCAAGTAATTATACATAAAAATAAGCACTGTGCAGTATGTCTTCAGCCTTTACTGCACACTAGACACTGTATTGAAATCTCTGTATCCGATCTCAAAGAACAAGAATATGAACCATTATGTTAAGTCAAGGAATTTGAGAGTTGGAAAGGCAGCACTCTGAAACACCAACTTCAGAATTTTCAAAATCATGTGGTCTTTAGAAATTCTATTTACCCAAAGAATATGAATATTTCCCCTATTGAACATCGTATTAATTTTTAAAAGAAATAATGTTTTTCTAATTGGATTTTCATTTCAAGTGCCTTTTTGGGAAGAAAAAGTATGAACAGATTTAAATATAAATTTATTTAATAAGCTCCAGTGCCATTTACATCTTTAGTTATATTTGAGAAAAGGAAACTGTGAGCCCAGCATTGGTACTCAATATACACACCAGTTCATGTCCCAGCTGCTCCACTTCTCATCCAGCTCCTTACTAAGGCCTGGGAAAGTATCAGAGGATGGCCCACAGTCTTCGGCTCCTGTACCCACATGGGAGACCAAGAAGACACTCCTGGCTACTGGCTTCAGTTTGGTTATTTGGGGAATGAACCAGTGAATGGAAATCTATGTCTGTCTGTCCTTCTCTGTAAACCTGTCTTCCCAATAAAAGTAAATAAATATATTTTTAAAGCTGCAAAGTGATTCGCTAAGTTCTAAAAAGGCAAAAGTCATCTGTCAATCTAATATGCATAGGATTCAAATGCAAACAAATGACAAATGTGGCTGTGTTTTTTTCAAGGTAAACATGAGAGAAAAAGAAGGAAATAATATATGTTCTGATGTTGGAAAGAATTTATATAAATGATATTGTCACATTCAGTATCTGACATGATACTTTGTCTTCATCTAATATAGAAGCTTTATTATTGCATAGATGGTATGTAGAACAGTTGGGGGACACTTTGGTAGTAGATATGTTGAAATAATAAATCAAATAGATTTTGTTTCTTAATTTGCTCACATGTTGGTCATTTTTACCATATTTCTTCTTTTTTCTGTCTAATTACCAAAATTTCTCCCTCAATTCTTGCTTTGGAGGTTTCCTTCCTTTTCTCCTTTACAGCCAATTGATAAACAACAGTTCAGTGAGCTTAAAAAGATAAACATCAGTCCAGATAGAACAGTTATGGCCATTGCCGGAATCTCCTTTTTATATAAAGTCAGTATAATTTAATATACTAAATTTCATTATAAGCATTTTAAATAAATCTCTTAAATAAATAAATCTCACCATTAAATAAATTTATGTCTTATTTGGTCTCTTGTTCTCAATGGTTATGTTTAGTGGACCAAACATGAATCATATTTTATCTTGGAAGGAGACGCAGCAATTTGAAAATGCCTCTAATGAAGCAACATGTCATTTTATCACAAAGTGGACCTCATAGTATCTGGCTTGCTTTAAACTGTAATTGTTCTAAATTTTGAATTATGGTTTCTACTGAAGTGTTACACTGTCAAGAAGGTAAAACATCCAAGGATCTTTGACAAAGGACAGAAGATAACATTAACTGAAAGGGAAATCAAAGTAGGAATTGCACAGGCAAAGAGCAACAATTATGGAGTCGTTAACGTTGTATCACTATGAGTCAAAGTTTGGAAAAGCAGTAAATGCTTTTACTCTTCTGTAAACACATGCATGGCAGTATCCCTTTCTGACAGACACAGAATATGGGGTTCGTAATTAACCTTCTGGTTTTCAGAGCTGATCCTCAGTACCTGTCATCATGTCTCTGGAGGTACAAATCCCAAAGGAAAACGTAATTCCTGTTGCTGTCACTCTCATTTGTGGCCCCAAATAGCGTGAAATCTTGGTTGTTTCTTTTCAATACAGAATGCTACTTATGAAATTTTTTTCTACCGAATAATAAGCCAGCTTAAATGTCTTCTGAAAGATAACGTTTCAGAGCCCAGGTTTAAGGTATCACATTATGGCATAATGAAATTCAATTCATGTTTTGCTGATCAGTTGAGACATTTTCTGAATTTCTGTGGTTGGTTGACACATATTCAAAATAATTACCACAGTTTTCTTGGGAATGCCATTTTGATAACTTGTCTCTAGCAACAAGAGTTAAACATTTTCGACATTTATCTCTTACTTTAAATATTTCTGTTTCATTGAATAAATAAAAACTTATGATTCCTCAAAGTATCTATGTAAGTTTGCTCTACTCTTAGTCTATAATGAGTGAATCAAATCACCCCTACTCTTACTAGGTATGAATAATCAGTTTGCCAGGACAAAAAAAAATTGTAAGATATCTAGGTTGTGTTCTTAACATAGGGATAAATGAAACGACAACTATTTTCTCTACAGACTTCATGAATTTACTTACATTTCTCACCTTCTTCATTTTAACTAACAATCTAAATTAGTTGTGATCCTTCATATTAATATGTATGTATACATATACACATAGATATACACAAGTTTGTGATTATTAATTAGATTAAGATCACTGGTCAACCCTTATGGCTGTGTCTTATGCATTAATACACTCACAGAGATTAAGTGAAAATAAATTGGCGTGATGGTTAATGTGTCTACTTAATAGAATCAATAATGTGTTACTAGTATAATAAACTTTCTACCTAAATACTACTTCTGTTACTTTTGAAGAGATTATATAAAAGCTTTGTTCATTCCCCAGTAAACTATTTAAGTCTAGCATTTTTTTTTATTAAGTTACATTTCCATTTTAAAACACTTCAGACACAATGACTCTCACCAAAAGACAGAGCCACAAAAGAAAGTGATGGCATAGTAACAAATGCAATAGGAATTATTTTAAGATTTTAGATAACAGGAAACTTTAAATTTTTTTCCTCTGGAAGATAATGAGAGCCATATATTTGATTTGAAAAATGATTTGAGGGTAAGAAAAGGCTTGTTTTATCTCTCCTGAGTAATAGATTTTTTTTCCCTGAATTCTGTTTGTGAATAACAAGAGTGGCAGCCATTTTCTCCGAGCTCAACATCAAAACCCCTTTCATCTGCTGTCTAAATGCAAACAAAGCAAACCTTCCACCAGGCCTTTCTTTCCAGATAAATTAAAACTCTCATGTCCTGGGGCCTAAATCAAGCCTACAGGCCTTCCCTAGATAAATCCGCTCTCAACCTGAAATCTTCTTGCCACACGTGCTCCTTGTAAGATAATTTTGCAGTAGCTAATCAATAATGCAACAGTAAATTGCATTTAAATAAACATTAGCAGCCCCTTTTAATGAATAAAACCTCATCTGCAATTTGTCAAAGTCAGAAATACTGGACTCTTTTGATATTCATTAGAATATTGGAAGTTGGAGCTTTGACAGGTTTTATGTACATTGCAATTACCAATTACCTGTGTGTGTGTGTGTGTGTGTGTGTGTGTGTGTGCATGCACTAAAAAAAAAAAAGCTTACTTTTGTACATTCCAAACTGAATATAGTGGAGTATACAGCAGGTTTCTAGACTAAAATTCATATGTCTGCTACCAGCCTGGTTTAAAATATATCGAGATAATCCTGCTTTCCATTGCAAATTATGAGGCATCCAACTTGTATGTACCTCATTTGAATTGTCTGACTTTAGATGAAAAAAATCAGAAATCTGTATTCTGAAGTGAAGAGAAAAACTACTTGACTTGACATTGCATGTATCTTTTCTGTGTTTCACTTTAGAAAACTATCATGGAAAAGGAAATATGAAATATTTACAAAGGATAAGAAGAACCATTGAAAGTTAAGATATTAAGTTTGTGAAGATATTTTGCAAAAGCATATTTTATCATAAGTTAAGTTATGATTATTATATCAGGTTTTATCAGTTTAATTTCCATTCACAGAATGGTCACTTTAGAAAAGTGAACAACTCTTTTGTATTTTAAAAGTGCTTTAATTGGAACTAAACAAAATATTAAGACATATGTGTCAGACTGTGTGAGACAGTCTTAAGATTATATTCATTTCTTGCTGTAGTTTGAAGTATTCTATTCTTTCAAAAAAGTAGAAATTATTTTCTGGTTACTTAATGTATTATATTTTAGAGGTCTAGAAAATGAAGGCCACTTTGAAACTAAAAATAAATAATGCTTTCTATTTTATAAGATTTGGAGAGAAAATAGTGCAGAAACAAAATGTAAGAAAGCTGTAAGTTTGCTTGAAGATGGAAGAAATGTTTAGAAATATCATTAGATATAATACCACCTTCATTTATGTATTTTCTAAATCATGTAATTATAGTAGAAAACTGAATAATCACAATTTTAAGCTTGAAAATTTTGAGTCAAAGAATGATCAATCAAGGTCCACATCCAATTGCCAATCTCCAAAGTACTCAGTTCCCATGCCATTTCTAAAATGCATATACCAAATAGAAACTCAAGCACACAAGCAAAGTATGCTGACAAAGACAAACCAAGCTGAGAAAGCAAAGACAATCCAGTAGATTCACTTTGACTCCTTAAAAATACACCCTGTGTGCCTGGTGTGGTAGCTTAGCAGCCAAACTCCTCACCTTCCACTCCGGGATCCCATACGGACGTCAGTTCTATTCCCGGTAGCTCTGCTTCCTATCCAGCTCCCATCCAGCTTCCCATCCAGCTTCCCATCCAGCTCCCTGCTTGTGGCCTGGAAAAGCTGTCAAGGATGGCCCAAAGCCAAATGGGAGACATGGAAGAGGTTCTGGGGTCCTGGCTTTGGATCAGCTTAGCTCCAGCCATTGTGGCCACTTGGGGAATGAATCAGCAGATGGAAAATCTTTCTTATTCTTCTCTCCATAAAATCTGCCTTTCCAATAAAAATAAGCAAATCTTAAAAAAAAAACACTTTATGGAACATTTTATATTCATATAAAATGAATGGGTAAGACATCCATGAATGATGAGAAATTGATTAGTATTATAATTTGTTAACCTTTCTATCTGCCTCAACTTACTGTGACAGGTACTTTAGTTCACCCCATGGAGAACTCAGTGTTATTCTATATGGCTGACATCCAGAGGCATACCTAATGCCTCGGGATAATACTGTGCCGGCTCTACCTTCAGACCAGAGACGGTCTCCCCAACAAGACATTGAACTTATCTGGACAATAAGATGCTGGGCTCTATGCTTGGTATATGTTTGCAATGGAAGAATCTCAACTGAAGTTGAACTGTGGTAATGCAACAAGGTGGAGGAATCCACCATGGGGGGAGGGTTTGGGAAGGGGTGGGGGAATCCCAGAACCTATAAAACTGTGTCACATAATGCAATGTAATTAATAATAACAAAAAAAGAATGAAGGAATATCTTGCTGACAATGTAAAAGTGAACACAGATGTAGATCCAAGAAAAACTTACACTTGCAAGTGGGTATAAATGAACCAAAAGTTTCTAATAGTTACAAATTAAGTATCTGATAAAGAACGAGAGTCAGAACCAGAATACAACTCAGCAGTGAGGACATAAGTAAATTAGAACTGTAGTGATTTCTACAGGGAAGGTATGCAAATGGCCTACAGATATATGAAAGTATCTTTAATATTTTCATCAAAAAAATGTGAAACAAGAGCACAATGAAATGTCCCTTTATAGCCACTGGTTATTCAGAACTGAAAATATAAGTAAGAATACATGCTACCAGGATTAAGAGATTTTGTGGACATTGTGACAATTCCCCAAAATGGAAGTGGGCATTGTGGAACAGCAGGTGGAGCCACCGGTTGGGATGCCCTTGCTCTCAGATCCGACCAGTTCTGGCCATTGACAGCATTTGATAAGTGCATCAGCAGAGGACAGGTCTCTGTTTCTATCCCTGCCTTTCTCTTTCAAATTAATAAATAAGTCTTTATGAGACTGACATGCTACCAATTACACTAACAAGACACTTTAGAAACATAACACAGGCACACTTAAATAAGACACTGACTCCTTACCAAGGACTATACTATTGTAGCAACATGGGGAAAATCTGTTGGGGGTGGGAGTTTGGGGTAGAATCCCTGTCTATACGAGATTGTACCACAAAATTCAAAAAATTCAAAATAAAAATACAACAAAAAATATAAAATAGAAGAAGAAGAAAAAATGTGAAATAAAGCCAGTCACATACATAGGAAAAAAAATACATGCTATATTATTCAAAACTGAGTGTCAATCTGGTTGTATTGCTTAGAAGTTAGTAGTTATTTGCAAATTTATTTCCTCTATGTTAAAAGTTCCTCATTCATAATGTGGAGATAATAATAGAATCTACCTCACATTTATTGCCGTAAGTTTTAGCTGATAAATATAAGCAGAAGTCTGGGAGCATCTGAGATATTTAAGGCATCCGTATCTGAATGCCAGAAGGTATAATATTCTGTAGAAAACTCTATTATCCCAGTGCTGTGAATTCCAAATAGTAACCACCAGATTATAAAGTATTGTTCAGCCTCTTCATTAAAGGAAACAGAAATTCATATTTATTTCATGTGCACAAGTATATGACAATGACTGATAATATCTAAACCAAATCGCTGGTAAGATCTATCTCATGTACAGATGACACGTTTGTGTAGAAAACAGTGCAAGTCTTCTTTGGAAGGTCAGTGAAAAGTCTGATCTAGACATTAGAATTAATTTGAATTGGCATAATTATTTTACATTTATGCTTAAAATATGGTAAGTCTTAACCTATCAATTTAGTTCTTTGATAATTAACTCATTATGAATGTGTGGTAAAAATGTCTTCTCGTTGTAAAGCATAACCACTAAGTTTTCTATTTTTTTACTTCATTCAACTTGTTGATTTTTCAATCTCAAATGCCTGTACAGCTTGTGTCTTTACTTGAACAAGATTTCGGTAGTTAAAGCGTAAAACATATTTTCCTGCACAATGAATGTTAATGATGTGAATACAATGCTTTTATGTAGTCACACAATAAGGAAGGGAAAGAAAGATAATCAAAGTCCATGGTATGCAAGTGACAGAGATGAATCTAAAACTAGTATTTCCCAAGTCCTCAACCAAATGTCCTTTTGCTGTACCACTATTTCACATACTTTTCCATAAGACCAACCACCTATAGCATTGGTGTGCATTCGAGCCAGATGGTATGCAGATTAGACCTGGCTAGGCTTCAGTGAATGCCAGCATATGTGAAAACTGGGACTGGGGAGCAGTTTGCTATTGTAGGTTTCTGCGACTAAGCCACTGCGGCACCCACTGGTGTGTGTGAAGAACAAGTCTGTGGCACGCTGAACTGCACTAGGTTCTAGCATCAATTACTTCATGTGAGAAATGGGTTTGGGCAGAACTGACTAGGCTGCTGAACCAACACCATGTGCTTTGGCTGGGGCAGGTGATAGACCAATCTGACCCTGCACTTGTTGGCCCACAAAAGAATCAATTCTGAAGTCACGCGAGATGAGGTTTCCTGGGGGACTTCCGAACTAGATGGCTGGACTCAAATCCAAGTGAAGGGAATATCAGAATATATGTGATATGATCTTAGAGTGCTTGTACTGGGACAGGGCTTCCTCAGTTACTGATGCCTGCATAGTGAACAGCATGTCTAGATGCATGTTAGGGACAAGACAGCCAGCTCATCTAGTCCAGTAGAGGATGTTGAATGCCTCGTCAGAGAATGGAAAACAAAACAGATTGGGCCACTCTTGTAGCCAAGCTTTACAACATGTTCCTGGGCATGGAGATGCATTTAAATGGACCTAGTCAGTCAATAGACCTTAGGAAGATTTTCTCAACATTGTTGCACCAAAGCCAACACCATCTTAGAGCTATCAAAACCACTCCAGTAGCATCCTCGGAACATGTTTCCCCATATTAGGGTTTCTAAAGTCTTACCATTGGGCCTTCCTCTAACCATGGTTGCAAGTAGTTCTCTCCCCTTCTCCTCTTGGGGACACAGGAGAAAAAAATTCAAACATATGTCCCATTCAACTTCCTCCATAGTTGACCATCTATACCTTAATAAGAGGCCCACAAGGGCATGTGTCCCTTTCAATAATGTAAAGAATATTAAAAACGGAATTAAATTTTAAAAGCAGGAAAAGAGGGAGAAAATGAACCACTACATTTTAGGAGTAATTTGGACTAGTTTTTAACATACTTTCTAAATAAAAAGACAATGAAGTGATTCATTAAGTGGACCACTTCACTTCCATGAAATGGTCAAATTTCAAATAAAATATTCTGAAACATAATATCAATCTATTTCTTAGACACAATATCATTTTAATGTACTGTAATTCAGACCATTTTCCACACAGTTTTCAAGGATATCTTTTATTCACATAAAGATCAGTTTGTTTCTCCCAACATCTCAGTGAATACCTGAATTTGATAGTATGTCTTTGTAGTCTAGATTCTTTATTCAAAATGCTAGCCTTTTGAAACAATCGCTTGGGAGATTTTCATCAGAGTCTTCAAGGAACGGCTAGACTTTCACCATCAAATTTGGAGCAGGAAAGCTGGCAGGCTCTCTTTCCCTTTTGTTAATTTTGGCCCTTGCAGGATGATGTTCCCCAGCTCTATATCACCCTTTTCTTGAAAGCTTTTCCAAACCTCTTTTATAATACCCATCTCTTTTGTAGAACAGAATTTCTCCACCCCACTATGGGCAGCAACAGGAACCAAGAACTTTGTCTCTACCTCTTCCAAGAATCGAAACAACCCAAAATGTGTACAGTTGGAGCATCATGGATTTTTTTTTTTGACAATTCTGATGGTCTTTCTACAAGTTCAACAGTTTGCTCTCAAACTGTCCCTTCTTCATCTCATTTTCTCTTTAAATTCCCAAATATAAAAATACAAAATTTAGAAAATGAAAAATGATAAACAAGAATATTGTTAAGATTAAAAATCAAATGTTTAGGAAATATTGCACTATTGCAAAAACATACATGTTGTTTTCTCCATTTTCCAGTGCAGTCTTTTTCAATGAAAAGTTGTGTCAATCATTTGCATTTACAAGAGTTAAGGTCATGCCTCATAGCTAGTTTTGCTAGTAAATCGTTTGTTAGCCATGGTAGAAGACATTTGTACCTTCTAACTACACTAACAGCATGTATTCTCTTTTAGGGATAGATCTGCTTTTTTTTATGTGAGGTTACTGTGCACAGATGGGATATCCCCTTTTCAACAGTGTTCTTACGTAGTAATGACACAAAAATTAAAACAGACTAACAAGCACAGATTGGTGGTTCTTTCCTTAAATGACAACAGGCAGAGTTTACTAAGTTTCTTTTAATTTTTATTATTTTCTAAATAATATTTGGGGGAATAAGAAACATTATGTTCCAATAGAACATTCAACAAGAAAGAATGGATTGACCTTTGATCAAACCTTTCCTCTCAATGGACCTCAATTTCTACATATGAAAGATAAGGAAGTAAAGTGATTTGTAAAGCACATATTTGGTTAGCAGATTATGTCTCATCCTAAGCATCAGGAACAATTTATTTTCTTACTTGGCCTTAAGTTAATTATCGATAAAGAACTGTATCTCTCTATACAACCAAAATAGCATTTTAAAGTGATCTTTTGCATGACTTATATGTTACTATGCTGAAATTAGGCAAGATCAATTAAATTTGCAGCTTCAAGGAAGTTTCTGTGTGATACTTCCAAAGGAAATTAAGGTGGGGGGTTTACCAGGTTGCCCTGGCCTCAAGGACCAAGGTTTGCATTCTTTTCACCTGTGTCACATAGGGATTTTCAGATCTGCAGTACAAGGTCTTATACAAGATCTTTCACATCCTATTACATGGACATCCTGTATTTAGGTTGTTAGAATAAAGGTGCGTTTCTAATTTAGTCATTGCATTCTCAGACAAAAAAAAAAAATGAATGCAAGTGAAAAAGAAGGAAAATTATTTGAATGATGTCAAAATCTAGAAATTCAAATTACATACTTTTATGTGTCTTTAATAATGATTTCTCCTTGAATCATAAGCTGTAGTATATCTAGGATGTACTGAGGTCACCACCATACAAATTTCCTCTAAGCCAATTAAGACTCATAATCCTGATTAACTGAAGGAGGTCAGGAACTAATGACCTTCTTTATCTATGCCTATGAACATGTTAGGTTCACAGATAAATGCATTCACTAATATAGAATGAAAAATTGACTTATTTCTAAGTAAACATACTAACTTATGTAGAAGGACTTAAACGTTTCATAAAAAAAATGAAAATGTAAAATGGCAAAAGCATTATTTCTTTTCCTCCTTTTGTGTTTGTCTTTAAATTTTATTATGATATAGCTTCATAGGCTCTGGGATTTCTGCTCCCTGTTCCCCAAACACCCTGACCCCTACTGATTTCCCCTCTATCATTGCACTATTATAGTCCTTCATAAAGAGTAAAAGGTCCATCATTCTGCTATTTAATTATATCCTGACATTGTAAGCATGGACAATGGCAAAGACCCCGTCATCCTATTATCAAACTGTATTTAACAGTTTCTGTGGGAGTCTGTCTTTGATTTGGAAGTAGAGATGTATACTGTGTTGTATCCTTACATCTGGTTATGATAATCTCTATTACACACTTACTACACAACCCTTAAATGAAAATCTATAAAACAAAACTAACAACAGGAAGAAATATAGAGAATTTACAAGAGCATGAAGTTAAATAACATGTGACTGAATGACCAATATGTCACTGCAAAAATGAAAGAGAAAATCAAAAGCCTTGTTGAAGAAAAGAAGTTACTATATGTGCTATAGCACAGTAGATCATTTAATAAGAGTAAAACCAACCGTGAACAAATGAAAAAAAGAACAAAAATATCAAATCCCATGAGATGCAGCAAAAGCAGTATTGAAAATACTATTGATAATGTATTTTGCCTGAAGTTTGCCTTATAACAGATATTTGTGCTTTAGGAATTGACTTATTTCATTGAGCACAAAGGTCTCTAGTTGGAACCATTGCTTATGATGGCTAAGCAATACTCCATGGAATAGAACATACCACTGCTTCTGCATTCACTCTGATTTTGACATGCATCTGGGTTGTTTCCATGTCTTTGCTATTGTAGATTGTGCTGCTGTAAATATAGGAGTACAGATCCATTTCTCATATTCAGTTTTTTTTCCCTTTGGATGTATTCCCAAAAGTGGGCTAGCTGCATCATATGACAGATTTATTTGGAGTTGTCTAAGCACTTTGCAGACTGACTTCCATAGTAGTTGAAACTAGGATACATTTCCAGCAGCAAAGGGTATCTTTGTCCCCACATCCACACCAGCAGGTGTTAGTAGAGCTGGAGCCTGAACATGTTTTCACATGTCTATTAGCCATGTGAATTTGTTCTTTTGAAAAATGTCCTTTCATTTCCTTTGCCTATTCCTTCACATGGTTGTTTATTGTGCTGTTGTTGAGTTTCTGAAGCTCTTTGTAAATCCTGGATACTCTTCCCCTATAGTGCTGTACAAAAACACCTTAGTTTTGGCTTTGACTGCCTATGCTTTTGGTCACTTTTCTAAGAAGTCTTTCCCAATACCTGTATCTTAGAGAGTGCTTCCTATATTTTCTTCCAATAGTTTGATGGTTTCTGTATCCATTTATAGTTGGCTTTTGTATATGGTGACAGGTGGGGCTCTTGCTTCTTACCTCTGCCGACTGTTTTTCCAATGTTCAAGCAGTGTTTGTAGAGAAACCAGGCTTTTTCCCTGGGTTTTCAGTTTTTCTTGTGTGGGCTCCCTCCTAGAGGGTTTTTCTGTTCAACTGAGCTTTTCTGTTTCTGTGCCAGTACCACACTGATTTGATGATCACCTCCCTCCAGTGTGTCTTGTGGTCTGGAATTGTGATTCTTCCAGCTTGATTTTTATTCTTCAGGATAACTTTGACTATCTGTATTCTCTTGTGTTTCCAGATGAGCTTTTTTGTCATCTTTTCTATTTCTGAAAATGTTGTGGGGATTTTGATTGGGATCACATGAAGCTTGTATATTATTTTTGGTAATATGGACATTTTAATGATGTTAAACCTGCTGATGCAGGGCTATGATAAGTTTCTCCATCTTTTAATAACTTCTTTTATTTCTATTTTTTTCTAATATTTTATAGTTTTCATCACAGAGTTCTTCCACATATTTAGTTGGATTAATTTCAAAGTATTTAAGATTCCTTTCCATTATTTTTAAAAAGGACTATAGTTACAATTTCTGTCTCAGCCTTGGAACTATTTGTGTATACTAGCACCATTAATGTGTGTACATTATTTTTGTTTCCTGCTACTCTGCCAAATTCTCTTATGAGCACCAATAGTCTTTTGATTGAGTCTCTTGGTTCTTTCATGGAGAGAAGCATGTCATCTGCAAACAGTGATGATTTTAATTGCTCAGTTCTGATTTGATTTCCTTTAATTTTTTGTTGTTGTTTGTTTTTCTAATAACTCTGGCAAGGACTTCCAATGCTATTTTAAATAACAGCGGTGAAAGTGGACATCCTTATCTAGTTCCAGATCTTAACAGAAAAGCTTCCAACGTGTCACCATTTAGTATAATGCTAGCATTGTGTTTTTCATACATTGCTTTGATTGTATTATAGAATGCTCTTTTATGCTTATGTTGCTTGAAGTTTTTAGGATAAAATGGTGTTGGATTTTATCAAATGCCTTCTCTGTATCTGTTGAGATGATCATATGGCTTTTATTTTTCAACTTATTGATGTGATGTATCACATTTATTGATTTGCGACTGTTAAAGCATTACCGAACGCCAGGGATGAATCCCACTTGCTCCAGTTCAATGATATGCCTCATGTGTTGTTGGATCCTGTTGGCTAGTGTTTTGTTGAGGATCTTTGTATCTATATCCATCAAGGATATCAGTTTTTAGTTATCTTTTTCTGTTGTTTCTGTATATGGCTTTGGTATTAAGAAGACATTAGCTTCATAGAAAGGATTTTTAAGGATTGTCTCCCTTTGTATTACTTAAAATAGTTTGTGAAGAATTGGGATAAGTTCTCCTTAAAACATTGGGTAGAATTCAGCAGTGAAACCACATGGTCCAGGACTTATCTGGTTGGGAACAGATTGAATTACTGATTCAATCTCAGTCTTTGTTCTAAATCTTTTTAGATTATTAATTTCCTTGGTATTCAATTTTGGTAGATAGTATGTTTATAAGTATTTACAAATTCTTCTAGGTCTTCTGATTTGTTGGCATATAGTTGCTTATGATAGTTCCTAATAATTCTCTGTATGTCCAACGTATCTTGTTCTATTTCCTTTTCGAATCTGATCCTATTAATTCATATGTTCTCCCACCTTATTTTAGTTAGTTTGGCTAAATAGGAATCTATTTTGTTGACTTATTTGAAGAAGCAACCTTTTAATTCATTGATTTTGTGTATAATTCTTTTGGTATCTGTTTGGTTTGTTTCCTCCCTTCTTTTGATTATTCCTTTTTCCTGCTAATCTTGGGATTGTTTTGCTGTTGTTTTGCTACCTCCTTCTTATGCATGGTTTGCTCATTTCTTAGTGCTTGTCTAGTTTCTTAGCATAGGCTTTGACTGAGATCAACTTTCCTCTTTATACTGCCTTGGCTGTATCCCATACGTTTTGATATGATATGTTGATGCCTTCATTTGTTTAAAGCAATAATTTAATTCCCATTTGATTTACTCTATATCCTATTGCTCATTTAGTAGCATATTATTCAGTCTCTGGGTATCTGCATGTTTTCTGAGGTATTTTGACTTATTGGTATCTAGTTTCAGTCTATGATAATCTGAGAACATGCATGATATAATTTCAATTTTTTTAAATATTTGCTAAGCCTTATTTTGTGACCTATAACATGGTCAATCCTGGAGAAAGTTTCATGTATTGATGAAAACAAACAAAAAAAATGTTTTCTTTTAGAATGAAAGGTTCAGTAAATGTCAATTAAGTCTGCTTACTCCAGTGTCTGAGTGAACTTTGCTATGTTCTTGCTGAATTTCTGTATTGTCATTCTGTATTAAGAGGGTGTAAAAGTCCCCCACTATTATTGTATTAGAGTCTATTACTCCCTTTTAATTAAAAGCCACTAATATTTGCTTCATTTAGCTAGGTAATTCAGCATTTGATACATATACATTTATTGTGGTGATCTATTCTTGCTGAGTGGATCTTTTAATCATTATATGGTGTCTCCTGTAAGGAACAGTGAGTTGGGTTTTGTTTTGTAATTCAGTCCACTAATCAATGGCATTTTTTTTATGAGTTTAAGCCATTTACATTCAGGGTTAATGTGGATAGCTGTTATTTCAGTCCTGTCATTTCTTGCTGAATGGATTGTTCTTTGATTTAGTTTTCTGCCGTCATTTTACTGGGATGCTTTTGTTTTTAGTGGGAGCTATTCCTTTTATCTGTCAAGAGAATATATTTAAGTTCCATTTGTAGGGTATGTCTGAAAAAGGAAAATTCTTTTAGCTTTTATTTATTGTGAAAGAACTTATTTCATTTCCAAAGACAAAGGAAAGCTTTGTTTGGTACGCTAGTCTTACCTATGAGTCTGCCATTCCCCTATAGGTCAATTAATTTTTTTCACATTTAAGGATCTTTTCCTTGTTTTTGATTAAAGAGAGCTTGATGATCATGTGTTGTGAAGATCACTTTGGGTCAATCTTGTTGGGAGTTATGTGTCCCTTTGGTATCTTGTTCCCCATTTCTTTCTCCAAGTTAGGGAAGTTTTCATTTCCTATTTCACTGAACAATACATCTTTCTGTGCCTTCTGGAACTCCCATAACTGTAACAGTTGGCCTTTTAAGAGTGTCTCTTAATTCTTTAATACTGTTTTAGCTTGATCCAGCTCCACTTCCAGCTTTTTAATTGTTTCCCCATTATGGCAAGAAATATCTTCTAATTCTGAGATTCTTTCTTCTGCATCTTCTGTTTTATTGTTGAGGCTTTCTGCTGAATTTTTAATTTGCTCATTTGTGTCTTTCATTTCTAGTAATTTGTCTTGATTTTGTTTCACTATTACTATTTCCTGTATGATGTATTTTTTAAATTCCTTGAACTCCCGTATGTTATTGACAGGATGCTTGGTAGTAAGTTTTTAAAATTCTTTATCCCACATGTTCCCAATGTTTTCATCAGTTAATTTCAGGTTGGCAAAGGCTTTTGCTCTTTTGCTGGGGAATCTTCGGTAATATTCATTGTGTGTCTGTCTCTTCTTTTGCCTTTGGTCATTGTATTTTGGGTTAGCAGTTTCTTCTTAGGGCAGGTGGCTAAGCTGTGTCTCTTGCAGGTCTACATATCAAATTTACTGATTGCATTTCATATCCAGTTCTTCACTGGTAGTCACTTATGCCACTCCCTCCAGTGAGTTTCAAGCCTAGGCTCTTGAGCTAGGCTTCCACCACAGTTTCCTTCTGATGCCCCAGGTAGTAGCTTGCCATCTCCACCTCCTGTGTTCCTATGCTGTAGCTGCACCATTTCTAATACAGCCTTTCTCCCACTTCCGGCTCAAGCAATGTTCAGGAATAGGAAGACACAAGCTGTCCTGAATAGCTGTGTTGGTGGTGCTGATCTTGCCCAAACCTACTGGCTGCCATATCTGAGGTCCACCCAGATTTATTTTTGGTGGAACCTGTAGGATACCACCTCGATACTGTTTTCCCTGTGGGATCAGTGCAATACACTGCCAGAAACAAGTTTCCTGCTGGCTTAGCACATGCACAACCCACTATTCTCCATCCCAGTCCCACAGCTCTTTCCTCACTACACAAAATTGTGCCCATTATGGCACTGTTTGGAGTCTGGGCTGTGATATCCACCCTATTCCTGCACCACTCACTTAGAGTCTGATGCTCTGACTCTGCATGCTCAGATCAAATAAATTAGCAGGACAGGCAATTCTTTCCAGGGTTCACCTCCTGAACTGCCTGTGAACTCCCCTTCCCACCTGGCTGCCAGTGGAGATCTCACCACCAGTAGAGCACAGATAACCAATTATTGTCTGCTGCTTGGTTATTTGCCTATGGCAACATTGCGCCATTGTGTTCACTGCTTCCCCACGTCTGCAGGGCTCCAGGTATCCTTCTGCTGTGAACATGTCCTGTCCCATATCCTGGAATCAGCCCTCTCAGCTTCATCCTGGCTAATGATTCCCCATCAGTTTAAACCTGTCCATATCTTATACTGCCATCTTGCCTCCACCCCAAACCTTTTCTTTCTAAGATTTAATGCAAAGAAATCTATGAAAATTTCATACTGTTTGAATAGCATTACAAGGTTATGTAAGAATGTAAATGTTGTAAAATTACATCAATTTATATAAGTTGTCAAAAGTAGTGTATTTCAACATAAATGTAGGTAATTAATATGATTAAAATCTGCTATACCTAATACAATTTCACAATTACGTAAATGACTTCAGACCTCAGGACATTTGAGTGCATCCTTTAGCTATACAGGAAGGGTTTGCTAAATTAACTAAAAGGCTTCCCAAGGTGCATTAATTACAGCACTGATTGCTTTTTCCCACCCCACCCGACCCAACCAAGTCTCACTTTTGCTTCACAGTTTTTTAACAAGACAATCTGGATAAAAATGGATACTAGGAATATGCAAAGTGGAGGAGGGAGAAACTAAAAATATTGTTTAACTGACCTTTTTTAGTTCAGTCAACTAAAACAAATATGAATAGTACTAGTCAGAATAGTACTATTCAGGATGCATTGAGCTAATACACAAAACAAGATGACAAAACTCATTCTCCATCTTGCCAGAGCAATGACATCATGCAAAAAAAATTCATCAGCCATCATGCCTTCTCAGGGCTCATGATGTCAACAGAGAGCCTCAAGTAATTTATAGCATTGTGCGTATTCTGGTACCATTTGATATGTATTCATGCATGCAACAACAGCTGTCTTTTTTACAAGAGAAGTGTACTCACATGAGCTCTCTCACCCATACTGACAACAGAAGCAAGTTCTAATAGTAAAAGACGCAGCTGCGTTTGCTGAATTAATACATTACAAGTTACTCTTTCATTTGCAATTCTTTCTAGAAAATAAAGACACTTGGAATTTTAAAGCAAATGAAAGTTCTAGAAACATTTAATGGATTGTTAGATGTAATGGAGTAAATTGACGCTTTTATTATACTTTTAGGGATCAATTCATTTACATATCAAACAGAAAAACAATTATTTAGAAAATAAATCAGAACTGAGTTAGCTGGTGTATTTGAAATGCTTAAAGGAATGAGAGATCAGAAAAGGTGTTTCTTATTTAAGGTTCTGATGCAAAGCTGAGAAAGGGTTTTTTTCAAGAACTTCTATAAAATATCAGAAACAGAAATTAGTGTTTTATTTCAGTCATCTTCTGAGAATAAAAGCCCATTTTGCAAATAAATATCAAAACTTATTTTTAATCTACCACTGAGTTGCTAGTAGTTTCCTACAATATCCATCTTTGGAAATCATCTGAAAATTTAATTTAGGGCAGGTTGATAATATAACAATCATTCACACTGTCATCAAAAAGGCTGAAGAATTTTTTTTTTGTCTTTAGCTGTTTTTAAACTAATACACAGCTCAGCAATATGTGTACATGTATAAATACACATATGTACATTCCCATTTATGTACTAAAATATCACCATTTTTAAAATATTGTAATACCTCAATATGAATTTTTGTTTCATTTGAGGTTGGTTTAGCTCATCTGTTGATTTAATAAACAGGTTATCAGTAGCTGAACGAGAAGTCATTTTTAGATAAATGGAGAGTTGGTTCCATTTCCTTTACTCCTTTCAATTCCATTTTATAATTTCCTGTTCTTCTCAGTGCTAAGGTTACATTTCCATTTTGTAAATATTGTACTGTGTAAATCTTATACTTCTAATTGTATGCATTATTTTATCATTGTAAAATATCTGCAAATTAGTTTTCTGTTTATCTAGGAAGCTTAAGTATTTAATATCTTTTTTAATGTTATGCTAGCTCTGTTAACAATATGGCTCATTATTTAATTCAGAAAGAATTTAAAAGGTGTGAGGTTTGTAACAGAAAGTGCTATCATGATTTGCATTGACCTAATTAGTTCATTTACAAGTTGACCTTTAAAATCAGGGGACTTTTGTGAATCCAACTTGTGGTTGTAACTATTGCACAAAAAAAAGACCAGGGAAAGAGCATAGAAAACAAAACAAAACAAAACAAGCAGGGGGTGGGAGGGAAATGATAAAGAAGTGGTGATGGTAATTAAGAGAAAAACAAAATTAAAATATTATAATATAGTCCTAAAACCATCTCAGATGAAATATTTTCATGTAACATTTTCAGAACATCCAGTCAACTCACTAGACATTTCTAATTGCTTATTTTAGTATGGTAATGGGAAAACAAATATGTCAGTATCCAAAGTTGTAGTAGAATTTCACATTTCTAAGATCACTTCTAAATTTTGTGAATTGTAAATAAGCACTCTAAATTCACTATATTCTCATAGATTCTACAATAACATTACAATCAATTCAAAATAATGAAAGCTTAAAAAAATAAAAGGATTTAACGTTGTATCATTTGTAAAAGCAAAAAGTTGGGCCCAGCACAAAAACTCAGTTAGCCGATTCCCACCTTGTAAACACTGGAATTCAATAGGAGTACCAATTCAAGCCCTGACTGCCCCAGTTCCCATCCAGCTCCCTGCTTGTGGCCTGGAAAAACTGTGGCGGGAGGCTCAAAGCCTTGGAACTCCACACTATCTTGACCCAAAAGAAGCTCCTGGACTCTGGTTTCAGTTTGGCTCAGCTCCAGCCCTCCAGCCATTGCAGCCATCTGGGGAGTAAATCAGCGGATGCAAGATTTTTCTCTCTGTCTCTCCTTCTCTCTGTAAATCTGACTCTCCAATAAAAATAATTAAATGTTAAAAAATAAAAAAATCATAAAGTCTATAAAGGCTTTCCTGGAAAATAGATACTAATGGAGAAAT
Source organism: Ochotona curzoniae (assembly GCF_017591425.1). Classification (NCBI taxonomy): domain Eukaryota; kingdom Metazoa; phylum Chordata; class Mammalia; order Lagomorpha; family Ochotonidae; genus Ochotona; species Ochotona curzoniae. The sequence goes on along the minus strand of NW_024464939.1, from coordinate 24,529,870 downwards.
TGAAATGAAATTTCACATTCAAGATACCAAGAATGGTTATATTAGGCCTCTTCTCATCATATGCCCTTTCCTAACTCTCACTGTGTCAGTAATTCATTTACATTTTATATTTATCTTCCCTAACTAATCCTCCTGCTCCTGTCACTTAATGTTTATTCATTTACTCCCATACATCATCTACCACAGATTTTTCAAAAATGCCCTTAATCTGGCTTTACTAGGCTGCTGGGTCATCCAAATGGGCTCTCAGTCTTGCTCCTCTTAAATAAGCAGTGCTACTCTGCTGTTCTCCTTATACAGGACTTGAGAATTCAGTTAGCCTGGGGAAGAATAGGCAGAATTTTGCCTCATTCCTCCAGCCCTTTGCACACCCTCCTTTTTCAAAAGAGCAGAACAAAACACTCACTTGATTACAATCCATGTGTGTGAAGGTACTCTGTTTTGGTGATTGTCATAAATTATTTCCCTTGGCTACTTTCTAGAGCTCCTTGAAGACTTTAACAACCGATTTAGTCTTTCTCTTCAGTGCTCTTTCTGGGCAGTTTGGAAGTCAGTGTGAATTGGTCAAAAATCTAGATTTGATCCCTTCTTTGCAGCTTAAATGCTTCTTTTTATTCCATTTCAGCTGTCTACTCTTTTCTTAATCTGGAATTGGTTAACATATGGAACTGCCTTACAACTGAAATCTTAAACTCTGCCACATGATTACCCAATCCATAATACTCATATTTTAAGCCACTGGTAAGCATCTCTATTATTTCAACCCCAACAAGTGAAAAAAATCTCTATTTTCTGTCCCACTTCACTGATAAGTCAACTCCTGCTGCTTCTTGCCAAGCTTCAACATAATTTTTTTTATCTCTGAAAGAATCTTCTATTTCTTTATTTTTGTAGTGTTGCAGACATCTTCCAGTCCCCCACTGCTGTTTCTTTCACAATGTTTTCGAAATGATTTCTAAATATCATACTTTGTGATATTTCCTTTTAAAGGCACTAGACGCTTCTCATTGACACGCATGTTAAAATGCCTCAGTTAATCATCCTAGATCCATCTAGACCATCTCGCACTGATTTTTCTGGCTAACACGGATTTACCCCATCAGTCTTCCTAAATGATTTTCTGTTGAACTGCTTTACTACTTTGCTACCACACTTCTATACCATTTAAGGTAACGTTTCATCGTAGTAGTCCATGTACTCTAAATTCCCTTCCTTCCCTTCTAGATTACCATCCTCTCAGGAGGGAATGTACCAGCTGCACGGAAAATGCTCTCCAGGTGTTTATTAAATGTAAGATGCAAGTACACTTTGCTCTCCTAGACTGTAGATATAAAGTTCTCTGGAAGACAAACAACTCTGAATATAATACACTAATTAGTACCCACATCAGTGATAAACCTCTAATTAATTAAGCAAAATATACTGACTGGACTAGACATTTGACCTTCAATTAAATTCTGGTTAACACTTCCATGCTGCGTAGTAGAGGACCTGGGTTTGAGTCAAGCTCTGCTTCGGATTCCAGCTTTCTGTTAAAGCAGATCACAGCAGTCGGTAGTAATGATCAAGTATTTAGGTCCTTGCCACCTACATGGGAGACATGGATCAAGTGCCAATCCCAAGCCCTGCTACGCATTCAAGAAATGTATGAGACAGTATGTTTCTCTCTCTCTTTCTCTCTCTCTGACTCTCAAAATAATTTTTAAACTGTGAACGCATGTACATTTTAAGATGTACATGTTTTCTCTGTTTTAGATGTAGATAAGATAAACTTTTTAAAGCTTGTTATGAATATTTAGTGTCAGAGATTGGTATGGACACTGCTTAGAATACCACATCCCGGGTTGAAGGGACTGGATTCAAATCCTGGACTCCACACTGAATGTCAGCTTGCTGCAAATGAGCACCGTAGGAGGCTGCAGATGCTAGCTCAGGTACTTGGTGAAGAACCAGATAGAGTTCCTGACTGCTTTGGCCTGACTCGGCTCTTACCTTGGAAGAAACCAGCAGACTGACAGTCCCTCTGTGTATCTTTTTCTGTCTCTCTGCCTTTCAAAGAACATCCCTAAATGAATTTTAATTAAAAATATGTTTAGGCTTATCATATAAATTCAACAAAAATATATCACAGATCATATTATTAGTAATTGTTCATATCTACAAGTTGGTAACCAACATTGACTAAATCTCTAATGTATCAAGGGTAAGACAATTCTAACCCAAAGGAAACCGTTACTGTGTCTTTCTATTAAATTAAGTCTTAGCAAATATCTTCAGAAAGTTCAGAAGCCCAGGCAGTGGCCACTCAAAGGTAGCATTTGTGGAGGCCCAATACAGTTGCATCTCCCTCACTGGAGTCTTGTGACTAGAGTTTGCTCAGTTTAACTACCAGCACTAAGTACATTTAAATTTATCACCTGTACTAGAAATAGAGCCACACATTAAATAAACACGATTCAGCCTCTACTTACAAAGAACATACTAAGTGCCACAGGATTCTTGAATCTTGAGAAATTAGCAGAGAACAAAATAAAATGAGAACATAATAGCTATGATAAGAACAAAAGGGTATTGGAACAAACGACTAAAGTTGACATGCATTTCATTGTTTTCCTGGGGTTAGCAGCTTTGAGGGAACACTTCTACCACCTACCTAAACTGTGCGATGATAAAATATGTGAGCACCATCCACTTTAAAGCATGACAACACCTTGCTGTGTTTTGTTCTATGGATATTTCCCTCCAACTTCTAAAACCTCATTAAGAACTAAACTCAGGCTTTCATAGTTTACAAAAGAAATAATAGATTAACAGGCATTTTCCTCTAATTCAGTGTCATTATCCTAACAGATTCACAGGGACCTGTGACCTCAATATTTAAAAGTATGAAATTAAGAAACAACAAGAGGGCCCGGCGCGGTGGCGCAGTGGTTAAGGTCCTCGCCTTGCACGCCCAGGATCCCATATGGGCGCCAGTTCTATCCTGGCGGCCCCGCTTCCCTTTCCAGCTCCCTGCCTGTGGCCCAGGAAAGCAGTCGAGGATGGTCCAATGCTCTGGGAACCTGCACCCACGTGGGAGACCCAAAAGAGTCTCCTGGCTTCGGATTGGCATAGTATCGTCCGTTGCGCTCACTTGGGGAGTGAGTCATCGGATGGAAGATCTTCCTCTCTGTCTCTCCTCTCTGTATATCTGCCTTTCCAATAAAAATAATAATAATAATAATAAAAATAAATCTTTAAAAAAGAAACAACAAGAAATGCAGTGAAGTTAATATGCATCCACAGTAACCCTCACTTGTGTTGGCAGAAAAAGCTGCTTCTACAGCCAATGTGGCTCTTTCTCTCTCCTTGCCTTGGAACTGATTTTTTCTACAGGTTTCCATTGTTTCAAAATGTATGATGGTTCAGAAAAAAAATCTTGCATATGTATTTCACTGTTCTCCACTGGTCAGGAGTCTCTGTGAGTTATTGTAGAAATTCAAGAACAACTTTTAAAAGTTAGCTCCCAGCTGGCTACTTGGATGCATCATAGAAGATCCTGAAGATACTTTTAAAGAACAATTAACACTTCCTCACATTTAAGTAACCACAGACCTTTTTATTACAACATGGACATGTTTATCACTACTACATACTAATATTAAAATAAAGACAAAATGTTCAAGTGTAAGGTCTTTAGAGTCAGATTCATCAACCTTATGTTCAGGGTCAAAAAGCAAACTTCCATTATTTTGTCTTTCATATCCTCAGACCATAAGGACTAAGTAAACATGGCTGGGGAAAACAGATGAATTAATTCAAAATATGTTTTCATTAAGCGTAAGTATTTACGTAAGAACGATTGTACACTATTATATTCTTTCTAATGTCCTAACAAAATTGCCCATTTTGATCACTGCAAAAATGGAGTTGATTCCAATAATCAGATGACTGGTTAATTCCTCTATGATGTGTACTAATAGAATCAATCATGAAGGACATGGACACTGGGAAAGGCAGATTTTTCTCAGCTTCAGATCCAGACCCAGTGCTTAGCATTTGCTTCTCAGAGACAAGGATAAAGAAGGGTTCTATACATGGGAGATATCAGGAGAAGTAAACCAAGATGTCATCTGGTGACAGTCCCATGAAATTAACTACAAGAGGAGATAATTCAATCTCAGCCATCTTCTTTTTCATCCAGAGAATAATGTCTTCCTTTGTTGCCAGTACACTTAAATATGTCTTTTTCATAGACCTTCTTCTTGTGGTTCTGTTTTAATTTAGGCACAGCTCAACAGGGTGTATAAAAAACATACTGGAAATTACACCTGATCAGTTTTGTTAATTGTTTAGTAGCTCTGGATTTCAATGGCAGGTGAGGTTAAAATAATTTCCCTTAAAATGAGTCCTGGTAATTACTTGTGAAATTTAATGACTTTTCCTATCCCTAGTTCCTAGGTTTAGCAAAAGTTTGTTGTATTTCTTTATGATTATCTGTTTCTTCCTTTTCAGGAAGGGAGAAAAAGAACTGTATTTACATTTAAACTTCCTCCAAATTCAAAATGTTTTCCAATCTTTATCAGTACAGTTTGCAAATACATTATTGCAATGATTATGAACTGAAAATTAAGTCAAAGAAAATTTCTCTCCCCAACCACCCAATATGAAATGCTTTTTTTCTTCCAATGACCAGTGTCCTACCTATAATTTTCCATTCATGTATAGATAATTTGGTCTTCAGTTATTCTAAACTGATAAAATTTTATTTCATTAAAGTCTTACTGGCCTAGGGGGGAAAAATAATTTTACCTCTAAAAGATATACATATGTATTTCATAAAACATCAAAATCAATTTAGATTTAATATTTGCAGAAATTTTTTTCATAAATAAAATGCATTTTAAAATACTCAGTTGATAATTCATTGACTATGTAAAGGTGTTAAACATTTTTTCTAAAAATCTGCTAAAGTAGTAGCTTTATTAGCAGTTACATTTGTTAAATACTTATTATCCAAGATCTAGGTTTAAATAGGCCAAATATGTACTAAGCCATTTATCATCAGAGATTAACAAATACATGAGCGCCTGTTAATGTCTTGTGAATGGAAAAGGAATTGACTTTTCAGTTTCAATGGAGAACAACATTTGACATCTGGAAATCTGGGTTTAAAAACGACTGAAACTCCTTCAGAGCCCTGGATTTCCAACAGTAGTCAGAGATATTACTTAAATATTCCTGAGACAGTTGGCTGGGAGACTGGACCAGGCAGGTGGTAAATGAGTTCCCCTATTTTTCAGCAGTGGGTGCTTTATTTTTTATCTGCTGTGTGTGTTATGAAACCACACAGGACTTAATTTTTAAAATGGTTTTTGCTAATTTTTAGACCTTTTTATTGTTTTTTTTTTTTTTTGATACAACTTATTTGGCAGTGGGTTCTCCTCTTCCCCTCCTACTCGGCGATTTAAAAAAAAAAAAAAAAAAGGCCAAATAGGCCAAACTAGAGACCATAATGCTAAGGTAAATAAGTCAGTCCCAAAAGATTATACTTTTTTTTTTTTTTTTGCTTTTAATGGAAAGGCAAATTTAAAGACAGAGACACAGAAAGATCTTTCATCCACTGGTTCACTCCCCAGGAGGCCACAACAACCAGAACTGAGCCAAACTGAAGCTGAGAGCCAGGATCCAGGAGTTTCTTCCAAGTCTCCTATATGAGTGCAGAGACTTTGAGCCATTTCCTGCTGCTTTCCACAAAGCGCCACAAAGCAGGGATCTGGATGGAAGTGGAGCAGCCAGGACTTGAACTTGTGACCATAATAGATAACGGTATTTACAAGGGTAGAATTAGTCAATTGAGCCATTGTGCTGGGCCACCATTTTGGCTGATTTTAGAAAGTTTAAAAATTTTCTAATATTACCCATTCTTCAAAACTACTAAGGCTTACGTAGTAAAACCTGTGAAGATGTTCATAAATATTGTATAGCAAAATGAGAATCTCCATTTCTGTATGAGGTTTGAAATCATCACTCCCACTTGAACCAAAGAGCTTATGTCAATACCCTGTGAGTGCTAGGAATATATGAAGATTGGTAGTGAAGGCACATGGATGCCATTTTTAAAAATCATAATATTTAGAGTATATCTTTAACTCTTCTGCTTACTCATACCCTTTGTCCAATGTGTTTTTTATAGAACACACATGATGACAACATCACTGGAACTTCATTATGTCCCTGATTCACTCCAAGGCCGAAGGAAGTCAAAAAGAGGAACAAATCTAAAACGTGAAATGCAAAATTTCAATCAATGGCAAAGGAAAAGATGCTTCTAAAAGAAAATGAAAAGTTGTGAATACATTGGTTGTGTTGCAATTCCAATGGAGGACAATAAAAATAAAGCCTGAAGGCTAGGTCAGGAATGAATGCAGAGGTCAAAATGAGAACCAGAATTTATCTTTAGGAGGAAATTAATTGTTACAGCTGTAAGGACAGCTGAAAGAAGAGAGTTTCCTGATGTGACTACTTTTAGAATTTTTCCTTCTTAAGAATTTCAGACAGAAATTTGGTCTGATTTAAGAACCACATAGAAGCTGTTGTTTTTCTGTGGGTGCTTTGTTAAGATGATGAATGACATGAGTAAAAAATGCACCTCTCAATTTGTGTGTATATCTATGTTATTGAAGATTACAGATATTTTGCATGCTCAACCCGTTAAAAGACTCCTGCCTTTAAAAACGTGCATGTTCGGGCACCTCCTGGCAGCCCCACTTTCCATCCAGCTCCCTGCTTGTGGCCTGGGAAGGCAGTCACGGACAGCCCAAAGCCTTGGGACCCTGCACACGGGTGAGACACCTGGAGGAAATTCCTGGCTCCCGGATTCAGATAGACACAGCACCGGCCGTTGTGGTCACTTGGGGAGTGAATCATCGGACAGAAGATCTTTCTCACTGTCTCTCCTCTTCTCTGTATATCTGACTTTACAATTAAAAAAAAAACAAAATAAATATTTTTAAAAAAAGTGCATGTTCTTCCATTTCTCCAGTGGAAATACACTGGCACAGTTTCATCCATAGCTAAGCACGTGTTTCACCTAATAATGTGTCTTTGCAACAAGTTTGACTATGTGAGAGAAGAACCTGATGTCTACAGACAAGTGTGAAACTATCTGACTCATGCAGGGATGCTGGACCTGGAACATTAATCTCATTTGCCAGAAATAAGCAGCTCTATTTTCTCAAGTAAATAAGTCCTACCAAGAAACAAAGTGTTTACCCTAAAATTTTATGTGTTTCAAAACACAAGAAAACCACAATAATTGAATAGTATTTCAATCAACCTAAAGTACATTAGATAGGCATTCACAGTTAGCTAATCTCAGGTTTCCAAACAAAATGAATAGAAACATAAATAAAGGCAATTTATCATTTACCCAAATTCTTTTTTCCCCACACTGGCATTAGCTATAACTTTCATATGACCGGGTATGTGTCTCTTAGGTAGATGTTTCCTTATGATTACTAACAAAAATAATGATTTTCAGGTCTCCTAGTCAACTGCTCTCACCTCTAACACCTCACCTTGAAACAGTCTTGCTGTCAAATAGAAAGAGAAGTTATTTAAGATAGTAGCACAATATTAAGAGATTAAGGTTGATATCAGAACTATGATGTGAAATAAAAAGCACTTTAAAAATAATAAATGATGGGCTGCATTCTAGATTTATATAACTGGAAATTGTAGAGGAACATTAAAATGAAATGTTACACCTAGTGAAGATTATAGAGCAAAGGGAATTTAGATAATGTAGCAATACATTCATTTATGCTGCAGGGGAATAAAGCAAAAAAATACCCATGAACATCACAAAGGCACAAAGCTTACCTTAGAGAACTAAAACAACTGACGAAATTTATAATTTTTGTAACTCCTTATCAGTTTGTGAGCATGCTCCAATGGCCTATTAGGTATTATGTCAGATTGATATTTAATACTTCTGCAGTGACATATCTTATTAAGACCAAGCAGGATGCAACTGTCCGAAAATTTTCTTCACATTACAAATCATCGATTTTTATCTGAAGCATTCCATTAAGCTGCACATTGTTCATAGAATGGCACTATCTAAATATATAATATTGTGTCATATCATGTAGTCATTTGTCATGAAGAGAAATGAAGTGAGAGGTGTTCCTTCTGAAAAATTTAGAATTTCCACACCAATCTCTAATTCAAAATTTTAAATAAGAGTTTGATAAATCTTTTTGAATTATGGAACATCTTGCAATATGCTTCAAGAAACATTTAATTTCCTAAATTTCCATAGTTCTTCAGTCAACAGCTGAAAATTGCATGTTGATTAATTTTATCTCACCAAGTTATGCCTAGTGTTTAATATTTTCAAATAAAACATTATAACTTCAAGTTATCTGAACACCTTGTAGAGGTCAGAAACACAAGGGGGAAAAAAAAAACAGAGAGATAAAGCAAATGTCAGCGGATCCAGTGCCTCAGAAGTGAGCATGGGCTTAGGGAACGCATAAACAGAGCCTTGTCACTGGCACTAGAGAATTTTAAAGTTAAGGGTTAGGTCACTGGATATAGGAATCACCTTGTCCTCTTATTTGCATTTATTTGGTAGAGTTTGAGATTCTCCACACCAAACATTAGTGGAAAGTCTTTCATTCTAACAGCAAAATGAGTTATATCAGGTTCCAGTAACCTGGCTGCAGTCTTAAGTCTGGCACAATCCAGCAACTGAAAGCACTTGGAGAATGAACTAGTAGATAAGAGTCTCTCTCTCCTCCCTCCCCTGCCTTCCAAATAAAGGGCAAATAAGCACATGATTTTATTACAAAGGAAGAAATGCTGCTTGGTGTTTCAATGTTAGGCTGCATCCTGTGTCAGAGTGCAAGTCTGAGTTCTGCTTGCTCTGTTTCTGATCCAACTATCTATTAATATGTCTAGAAATTCTTCAGAAGATTGTAGAAAACACGTGGGCCCATAATATCCACATGGAAGACTCAGGTGAAATTCTAGGCTTTTCTTGTGTGGATAGCCCTGATTATTGTGGCCATTTAGAGAGACAATCAGAGAATGGGAGATATCTCTCTCTCTCTCTCTCTCTCTTTCTCTTTCCCCCTTATTTTTAGTTTGCTTTTCTTATTTATTAATACAGAGGAAACAGACTTCATGAATTTTCCAAGAACACAATGACACCTTGCTCCCCACCTCCTCTTTCCTGCCTTTGCTTTTTTTCTTTTATTATTTGCAATAACATATTTTCAATTTTCTTTACAATCGAAAGCTCAAGTCATCCTTAAACAAGGGCCTCTACAAGCAAAAGGGAGGCATACCATTGCTCTGCAGGATTATAAATCTTTTAAGGGAGAAGGAAGAAGAGGAGAGAGTAGAGAAGAAATGTGTAGATCAAATCCTCTCACATTGTAGCCTGCAGGCCAAATACAATCTCTGGCCTACTTCTATAAATAGGTAAAGTTTAAATAGAACATAGCCATACTCATTTATTTATATGTTATTTAACATGACGTTGTTGCAACAACACTAGTGTTAGAGAATTGTGACAAACTATGCAGCTCACAAACCCTTTTTATGCCCCATAAAAAGTTTATTCACCACTGATATAGGCTATACATGCACAGTAAAACTTTTGGAATTAACAAAACCCTTCTAAACAATTTCATCCAGTGGCAAGATACTTTCTATTAGGAGCATTTCCTTGTTTGCTTTGCACTTACTGTATCCTCTGCCTTCCTTTAAAGATACACATTTCCCTTCCTCTATGGTAAAAGTCTTACACCTCACCAAGTGCAAGAGCAAAACGCAGTGGTAAATTCTGGTGCTCACAACTAAATTCTCTCTGCTCTGTCTTTGCCATTATCTCAGTATACCTCAGCATTTATTAAGATGGAACAATCAGAACTATAACTTTAAAATTTCTATTTATCTTCAAATGCTCAATCTCCTTAAGACTCACTCTTTCCCTCATTTACTAGATAGAAATATCTGTCACCTAAGATGGCTGTTAGAATCAATGAAGTAGGGTATAGTAACAGTTTTTGTTACAAAATGATTTAAACATTTGGATTGGAAGCACAGCCGAGGATTTCAGGGTACTTTTCATTACGCTCCTACATTGCCATTGGACTGTATCTTAGTACTTGTATTGGAGGGTAGGCTACCACACAACTGTCATCTGCTCATACCACAAACTTCTGACCATCTCATCTAAGTAAAATCTGGATCTATTATTTCCACCTTTAAGGCAACCACTGTATCATGCTCAAACTTCTTCCTATTATAGGGTGATCATTTAGCTCTGCTTCTATCATTTCTCCAACACTAAGATACATGTGTAAAGGGAATGAGAAGTTGTTTTGTAATCCTTAAAATCCCATTGCAATTGTCAGATTTCTTTTTGTACTTCTAAAGTTGCTCCCCCTGTAAGTCTAATATCATTGTGCTATGCTGTTTTTCATTCTTCTTTCCACCATAATCTGCCAATTACAGAGTCATAGCCTCAAATCTGATTCTGGCTCACATTCTCCATTCCCTAACTTCCAATCTCAATCTAATGTGTTTGTTCTTGTTGCTTTTATCCCTAAAATAATGTCTTTAATAATCTATTATCAAAATTTCTTGAGCTTCTTATTTCTAATGATGTTCTCCCAACAACCCTGTTCAGCCACATACTTCTAAAATAGCATTAGATTATGTTAGTACTTGTGTACGCTTCACCCGAGAGAACTTATCAGTATCTTCTACTCTTGTCACTACCTTTCACCTTCACACTTTCTCATACATCATCATAACTTCACCTTCTCATAACTTGTCCATGCTTAAAGTAAACTTAGATTTCTGTTTCCTTCCCAATTACTAACCATCTGAAACTCCAGCTTTATGTCTTTCCTATCTAGCACATATGTCTCATTTCATGCAAATGTAATTTATTTCATTATGTTGACCAGAAATCCTCCTTCTGGATTCAGTCCAAGAATTAGCTTACTAGGGGTTTGTTATCAAAGGCAGTCTTAGTAAGGATTGCCCAAATGAGAGGGACAGTGATGGGGTGGGCAGTGAGGACAAAAGATACAATGGATGTATATTTCTGTGTTCTGAGACAGCCAATGGTAGCATTACTTGCTAATACTACAAAAATTCAGATTCATTGTTGACTTTTCTGTGCTTTCACCAACCAGATTCAACAGAAGTAGACTAATAGTTCTGTCAATATCGATAATGCTTTGTTCCTTTGTTCTTTAACTGTTATTGAAATGTAAGCTTTCATCACTTAACAACTAAATCATTACAAAATGTCCCAATCTTCCATCTTATCTCGTGTTCAACATCGACAGATTAAACTTCCCAAAGCAAGCATTTTATCACATGTCTACAAGATTAAACACTAAAAAATTGGATTTATTTTGTGTTTAGAATTAATTTTGTAATACTTGTACAAGTTGAGGAACCCTGTAATCTGTTCAACACCTACATTCTGGCTTCTAATTAGTCTACAACACACGTTTATTTCTCTGACCTTTACACTTCTTTGCTATCCAAGTACATCTCTATCTCTTCCTCTGCCTTTTTCCATGTGAAATGCTTACTGTGAATCTAGCACTCACCTAAATGCCACTTTTCAGAACACACTCCACTCCTAAACGCCTGCATTCTTTGTATTCTTATTGCTCTGTACTACTCCTATTCGCTATCCAACAGAGGTCCTTTAGTGTCAGTGACATCACTCTGGAGATAAAGTCCCACTATTCCAAGCTCTACAGCAGACCTGTGAATCAAATTATCCATTTTTATAAGAATCCCTAGGTGATTCAGACGCACACTGTTTGACATACACCGCTATGCTACAACTCCAATGCGGCAGATATTACAATAAGGTTTGCATTACACTATGTACATAATTTCAGCGTAAGAAGGGACTATTCCCGATTCTACCTATCTGTATGATATTTCAGAAGTCACTTAAGTTCACTGAACTTCAGTTGTATACATTACGAAAATGCAGAACATAATATGTTGAGAAATATTTTAAAATTAAGTGATTTTACTTTTGTAAAAGTGCATTGCCAAGTATCTGTGGCCTAAGTTTAGCAAACGTTGACTTATGTTCTCCTTCAATTCCTACAAGAGTGAAATTTCCTAAAGGGGAAGAATTGTATCTTACACATAGTTACAGTTCCTCAGCGACTTAAGGAAGTATAAGGAAGATTGAGCAGATTCTCAGAGCAAGAAGTTACACTACCTTTTAAATTTTGCTGCAATATTATGTGCCATGCAAGTATACAGCATGGACATCTGTAAGTGAATTTTAAAAACAATGATTGTGACTTAAGGTCTATAAAAACAGTTTAGAAATGACTGGACCTGGGGAAGAGAACCCCAGAGTGACTTTCATAACCTTAGCAACACATTCACTAAACAAAATGTACCTGCATATTTTTCTTCCCTAGTCCCCCTACTCAAAATAGACATGAGAATACAAAATTTTCTGCAACACTATACTAATAATGCAGCTATTTATTTTCAAAAAAAGTGAGGCAAACACACAAAAAAATAGATTTGTTTCCACTAAAACTGCAGCATTATTTTATTTTTGCCATTTTCAGTTCCATATACAACAAACAGAAAAACCCAAGATGAACTTACCTGTAATATCAAGAAAAGTTGGGCCTGGCGGCGTGGCCTAGCAACCAAAGTCCTCGCCTTGCATGCCCGGGATCCCATATGGGCGCCGGTTCTAATCCTGGAAGCTTCACTTCCCATCCAGCTCCCTGCTTGTGGCCTGGGAAAGCAGTCGAGGACGGCCCAAAGCTTTGGGACCCTGTACCCATGTGGGATACCCAGAAGAGGTTCCTGGCTCCTGACTTCTGATTGGTGCAGCACCGGCTGTTGCGGCCACTTAGGGAGTAAATCATCGGGTGGAAGATCTTCCTCTCGGTTTCTCCTCCTCTTTGTATATCTGGCCTTGTAATAAAAATAAAGAAATCTTAAGAATAAAAAGTTGAGAGACGTTTCTTTCTTTACAAGAATTTCACTAAAAGAATAATGGAAAATAATCTGCATGTGAAAGTCTCAGGCTTAAATAAAAGGCAGAAAGGAAACTTAACTTTCTCCTAATTTTACCAAATAGTTCTTCAAAATAAGATCAAAATAGATGAACGATGTAAACCTGTATCACAGATAAACAATTTTTTTTCCTAATACAGGTTGATTTAAAAAAATTGTCATGATGAAAATGTGTTTTCTTTGCTTGGTATCTTTGTTTCATAATTGCATCTAATGACTCTAGATTTAATGCTATAATTATTTCCCCTGGCTTTCAATTCTAGAATCTTGTGGTTCTGCATTTCAGCATATCTACAAAATCACAAATATGTTGATTTCATTTATTTTCATGTTTCTATACAACCAGCATAAGCAACTTCATTCTTACTCTCTCCGTGTTGTTGAGGTTCCATGAGCTGTAGAGTTTACATCATATCTACTGTCCTAAGTATAGCTTTAACCCCAAATCAGTATATTTTCTCTTTTGCCCATGGGAAAATTATATGTCACTTCACACAATGTAATTTCACATAAACTAAAAATGACCTTAAATGCATCAGTGACCACATCAAATGTTACGGCAAGTTTTTTAATGACTGAATAATTTTTGGAGCATTATAAAAATACAAAATAACAACATGGAGTTAGGAGGGAAATGAATTGTCTAAGGTTTAAAATAATTTTTTCCTTGTGTTTGTGACATCGATCCAAAAGAACAAAGGAGATTTTTCAGTATTAGAAACCCCATTTTTGCCTTTTATTTTCAGCATTTGTGTAATCTACAGGAAACACACACACACACAATTGTCTATAGCTACTCATCGTCAGTTATAAACCAAAACGCACAAATTCTGTTCTAGAAGCCGGAAGAGTGATAATGGCATTGACCATAACTTTTCATGGGAGGTTAACGCAGGTTTGCACAGAGCATTGAGCCATGTTCAGCAAAACTGGCTTAGGGTTTTGCCTGCCCAGCCCCCCAAAATCCCACAAGAACTGCTTAGAAAGCAATTTCTTGCTCATAAGCACAGCATCCACATGGCCAAGCATCTCTCTCTCATCATGTGTCCTGCTCACAGGTGCTCTGTCATCACCGTCCACGGCAAGGTGTCACCACTGCTGCAGCTCCAATTCTTCCCTCACAAAATCCAGATGATCTTGGAAACAACTTGTGTTACCACAACAAAATTTAATTCAAAGAATGAAAGTTATGCTGACATTTGTCTAGCAGCTAAGATGTCCCCTGAGGTATCAATGTTCGATTTCAGAGTGCCTGGGTTCTAATCCCAGCTCTGCTCTCAATTTCAGCTTTCTGTGAAACAGAACTCTGGGTGACAACAGGTGATAGCTTTCATCTTTGGGTCTCTGCCATGCCTGTGGAAGATTCATATTGAGTTCTGAGTCCCACATTCAGCCTGACCCAGCCTTAGCTGTTATGAGTATCTGGGGAATGAAAAAACATTTAGTATGTGTGTCAACTAAATATATGAAAGCTTTAAAATTATCTGCAAATAATAAGTACTTTTTGTTCAAGGCCCATAAATAAATAAATATTCAGGTGATGAACCAAGACTACTTCCATAATTCTGACCTTCCAAACCATAGAATAAGCCAAAACGGCATCAGCGGGGGGAAGGGGGGCTGCTAAAGAAAAATATAATTATCTGCTGTGAGATTGGCGAGAAAATAACAACTAAGTTTTAGAGAAGTTAGGAAACGAATGTTGGAGAACAAGACATTAAAGCTATGAGTATAATTTCAATAAGTGTCAAATGCATTTCAGACCCAAGCAAGATGATAAACAAGCAGATAAATGTGAAAACACATTATATATTCAGGGAATATCACATTAAGATAACTAGTGAATAAGAAGCATGGAGAAACAAGACCACAGAGGGAAATGAAATTGGAGAGTATTTTTTAGTCCATTCAATCATTCAGCAAACAGTTCTAGCATTGTTAAAACATACCCTGGTATGCACAAGGTCTATTTGGTAAGTAAAGGGACATATATGATTTCTACTGTCAACGAATCATAATATAATGCTATAAACAAACAAGAATTGTATAGCATGACAAGTGAATGAGTCAAAAACGGAGTGGAAGCACTGTGCATGGGGGCTGGCCTGAGGATCTACCCTGTTCCAAGATTTCTTCAAGAAGGAAGTGGATTATCCAGGAGATTCTGTCTCAGTAGGCAAAGAGTGTAGAGGGTAAGGACAGTCTTGATGGCATGGCACATCTATCACAATCTGAGGTTGGACACTGAGAGCTAAATCTAAAGGGAAGCAAACAGGAAACAATTTATGTATGCCCCAAAGTTCATCGTCTGAGTATTGGCAAACCATTGAATGTGACAGGTAATATTGATTGGAGAAATTTTTTCCTCAACCATAAAAGTCTATTAGTCTAAGCACTTGGTGGATAAAGGATGCATGCATATTCCAGTAGAAATGGGAGGGTTGAATCTGCAATACCCAGAACCATCCACACTCTCAGATACATGCTCTCAGCATCATCATCTAGGGATAAGTCTCTTTCATTCTCTTGCAATGCCCTGAAATCATGGCACATCTCCAGCCTAATGGGTTTGCATTTATAGTTCATATAATTGTTGGTCAGTACTTCTAGCTACACTGACATTTATAATGCCCTTTACAAAGCCAAAGTATTGGTCCTTAATTGCCTGTGATCTTACTGAGCTCTCCATAGCATTTCATTAAACTCAGTCACTTGCAAAAAACAATTTAAAAAAAATGATGTGTGCCAAGATATCTTTTGCTTCCTTTTGTAGGGAGACTGCAGATCTATAACATCTTACAGCATATAAAGCTGAGTCAAAAACATTCACAGGAACATAAAATAGTGACAAAAAATAGCCTGAAATTTGCAGCATTTGATGTGTAGTACCCTAACATTTATTAATTTCAACCTACCCCGTATTGGAAAAGCATAGAAAATCATTTATAGACAGTCAACAGTTACATTATATATGAGGATGCATATAGACTCATTTAAAAAAAATTGGAGACAAATGATACCACATTAGAGTTCTTTCAGCAAACAGGGGAGATAAATTGACCTTAAATAATGGTAGTTTGAAATGACAAAAATCATGCATGTGTTTTATGCTTGACAATATTTTTGTGTTACATTAGTAAAACTATTGTAAATAACTTTGTGCATTTAGGAGACAAGATTTTGATGCATAAAATATATGAAGGCCCTAACAAAGCTAAGCCAGACAAAGAAGAGTCTCTAGTCTTACAGTCACAAAAATGACAGCTCCAAGGTAAGAAAACCTATCCCTTAACAGGAAATATACAGTGTCACTTTAATACCCTTCTATTACAAGATCTTCTCCTTAAACCAATGAGATTTAATAAGCAAAGTCATATGCCAATATAATAGCTAATAATCATAGTCAGGGTAACATTTGATCATGTGAAATTCACATGAAGGGAGAATGGGATGGGTACCAGTGTAAGTGCTTTGAATAGAAAAAGAACAAAAGTAAAAATACAAAAAAGAAGAATGACACGAATGTAAGTACAGAAGAAGCCACAAAGCCTGTAGTCTTGGGAACTTTGATTTGCCTATACAAAACACTAGCTTGTTCATTTTCATTGAATGAACACTCTAGACAGGAAGACAATGGAATTAATTCACTCGGTGGCTTTTGTTAACTGACTTAGACTATAGCAATGTGTGCTTCTCTGTTTTGAATGTTCCTCTCCCCCATTGATATTTCCAAAGAAATCTGAGTCAGACCAGGAAAACAGGACATAAGCAAGTCAAGGGAAATTTATTAAAGTTATGTGTCTTAAAAAAGTCCAGCTTCAGTGTGGAAATGTTTTAAGACAGACATAGAGACCAGTGCAGAACAAGGGAGGATGATTTCATACTCTTAGATTTTATTCAGATAAATTATTCTATGTGCCTAATGTTGTCCCTGATCAGTCATACTGAGGCCCCACTGCCTCCATCTCCCACCCAAAAACAAACCCAGCTTTTGTACTTAACTTCAGTTCAAGAAGAAACACCTGGTTCTTTTCCTGCTCAACACCACTCCATCTGTTGCTCCCTGACATGCACAGCTGCTTGTATTCCCAACTATCATTTCATCCATCCCATAATTTTAGACCTCTATAGCAGCCCTCCAATTCCTCTGCCAACACTCAAGGTTCAAATTCTATCTGCACCTCTGGCAAGAAGGTGACATCCAACAATGACAAAAATACCTGGTGTGTGCTTTGCATTTTCCACTAATATTTCATTCATCCCATAGGACCTCTTTCAAAGAAATATTTTAACATTTTCTGAATAAGTAATATCAGATGTTGGAAGAATTCTTGCTGTCAGGGTTATAAAGAGATGATTCAAGTCACGTGTGGCTTCTCAATAACTGGACTGATTTGAACTCATGTCTTTCTGACATGTAAGTCCTGGCTCTTCTACATGACACTGTGCTGCCTCCTGGTGGAACTCTTCCCTTTGACCTACTTTTGTAGCGCACAACACCAAAGGATGTGATCCCATTTTTGAACTGCTTTTAAATCAAAATACAGCATTGATCTCCAGTTCCCTATAGACTCCATATTGCAGAATCTAAAAGAGAATTTGCCTTTTTCATTTAGATTTTCAGCTCTGTACTATTGCCAAAGGAGGGTTAATCAACATGTTGTCTACATCAAAATTTTTTGTGGCGAGATGGAAAGGGAGAAGACAAATGTTTTTTTGTTTTAAATAATTCTAGGTGATTCTCTATTTCCACTAATGATAGCAGCAGAAAATTAGGAAGTTTAAGTAGTTATTTGAAGATGATTGGACATAGTTTAATGAAATAAGCCTAGGATGGCACTGTTCAGTAAAAATAGGATGCAGAAGAAACAAAAGCTGAAAATAGCAGTGGTACTGAAATAATAGCAATGATACCACATATTGAATACTGGCTGTCCTCAAGTGACTTTCCAGATGCCGGGTCCTTCAATCTTCTGTGATGTAAGCGTTCTTCTGTATGTGAGGAACTTAAGGCTTAGAGAAGCCAAGTAACACTTCCAAGGATCCAAATCTCATGGGTAGAAAATCTGGAATTTTCATCTTGAGTGGCATTGTTTCAAAGTCTTATTTTTCCTATCTCACTGCTTAGGTATCTTGCTGCAATAAATTAAACAAATCATTTAACTCATTCTTGTACTACAATGAGTACACAAAGAAAAACAAAGATGAACAAGGCAAAAATGAATTATGATGGCTCACCATCTAGAAAAAGACATCTAAAATATTCATTAAGCTGTTCTGGTATTCAAGTGATCAGCCATGCCTTTAAAAATCTATTTCCTTTATGTTAATGAAGGTTGTTTTTCTCATTATATGCTTCCAAATTTACCTTAAACAAACCAGTAGTTCAAATAATCATCAATGTTTTTAACAACCTTTCTCATAAATACATATATATGATCCAAAAATTAATGTTAAGCATTCATATATAAAGATAATAACTTTCCAAAGAAATTTATTCAACCTGACTCCTTCTTTTTTGCTGGTTCTCTCCCCAAAACCTCACCATAGCAGAGAGTAGGCTAGGCTGAGTCCAGAAGCCCAGAACTAATCCATGTCTTCTACACGAGTGACAGAAACTATTATATGAAACATTACTGCTGCATCCTGGGGTCTGCCTTTGTAAGGAGCTGGAATGAGGAGTCACAGTTGGGAATCCATCCCAAGCATTCCAGTGTGGGACACAAGCATCTTCATCAAGTTCAACATTTGTCCCTAAATCGAATGTCTATATAGATCGAGAAACAGATACACAGTTACTTTTGTTGATCAGATAAATGGAGGTCACATTTTTAAAACATAAGGCATTTTTGGTATGAATTCATTTGTCATTCAAGTCTCTAGCCATGACACTGTTCTTTACTTAGGAATGTGTAATATTCAGAATTTTGGATTTGGTCTAAAGCTTAAGAGGTCCTTGGTCCTCAATGCATTTCCTGAGTCAGTTTCAATACCTGCCTCTAACTTCCAAGTGTATCTTCCTGTTAGAACAATCTCTTAGAGGTAGCAGATTGTGTCTCAAAAAATTTGATCTTTGCCATCTATGTGGGATAGCTGCGTTGACTTCCCATCTTCCAACTGCAGCCCAGACCAGCCCCAGCTGTTTTAAACCATTCGGCTACTTAACCAGCTCAAGGGAACTTTTTCTCTCTGTCTTCATTGTTCCTTTCTCTGGAAACAGAAGGAGGAAAAAAAGGAGAGAGGGGTTCCAGCACAATGGCTTAGTGTTTAGAGGCTAATTCTTCACCCTGCATATGCTGGCATCCCATATAGCTCCTTCCCATCTCCTTGCTTGTAGCCTGGTAAAGCAAGATAGGATGGCCCAAAGGCCTGGGACTCTGCATCCACATGGGAAACCCAGAAAAAGCTAATGGCTGCTGACTTCGGATTGGCTGTTGTAACCACTGGGGAGGGAACCAGCAGACAATAGATCTTTTTGTCTCTGTATCTCTTTATCTGTGTATCTGGCTTTCCAATAAAAATAAATAAATAAGACTTTTTTAATAAAATAAATATTTTTGAAAAACAGAAAAAGTAAATATACAAGTTGAACATATATGATATATTTTAAATTAATTCATTGCCAAGGTCATAACATGTGTGGCTCCATTCCAGTTATACTTGTTCCTTTCCCCAAAATGATTGTGGAGAAATTTTTAAAAATGACTCATTTGTCCAGATTATGTTATGACCATGTATAGTAACTCATTACTAAACACATGTCAACTCAAAGTAAGGTGGGAAAAAGTTAACTCTTTCAACAGACCATCGCTAGTACTCTTCGAAGACTAGGTCTGGACATGAGCAGGTGCTCCTCAAACCAATCTCAAAGTTTGTTCCTCACAGTCTGACATCCCCAGAGGAACCCAGGGACAAAGCAACAAATGGCCTTCAGATATCTAAAGACGTACTGTTAAAATATTTTGTTTTATGTCTTTCTCTGCCTTATTATTTTGATGGTTTAAATAAAATGATTTTATAGTATTCTGTTTAGATGCTGTATGTTGGATTTTTGCACAATCAACCATCAAATATGTTTCCAATGGCAAAGAAGTGATTCCTTGCTGGGAGACTTTGCAGGGGAGTGTGATCCCCAGAGAGCCAGGGCAGCCGTCAGACAGATGCTCGGTGAACTAACAGTCTCCTGACGGCAGGGGTGACCTTCCTTCCGTACAAATGCAAAGCCCATGAAATCTAAAACTAAAGAGAGTTTAGGAAAGTAATGGGATGTGTTCACCATTAGGGGCTTCAGAAGTGCACAGCCAGACTTCCCCTTGGGATCATCGCTCTGTGTAGTTAGTTTCTCTGCATGTCCTCCATCATTACCTTCTCTCAGGCACCTGAACTGTTCATGTTTCCTTAACCAGAGCAATGCTGTGTAAGAGTGACCCCCAAAATCCTTCACTGCAAGGAAGGTTATTACAGAGAAGACAGAAACCTTAAGAGGAAAAATCCCATATCAACTGGTGGTATAATCCCCAAGGGGAAACAGACTTTAGTTGAACAATCAGAAACCTGGCTTGCTTTATGGTGTTTACACTGCTGCTTGCTAATGGATCACCATAAAGGAAGCAAAAGGGCTCTTACACCATTGAGTAGGCTATCATGGGAGTCTTCTGAGTGTGCCTTTTTTATTTGCTGCAGTCAGGTTAATGAGCTCACCAGCCCACTTGATGTTGAGGACTTTGTAACAAAGCAATCTCTCATTAAATGCTGCCTGGCACCACTCTCTTGAAGCAAAGGGACATTCAGATTATTGAATGCCTTTGTACTCCTCATTCCTACCAGGCTATGGAGTCCAGCAGTGGCATCAGTCCCACACACTTCCTGGCAAGCGTCCAGTCATCCGCCTGCCCTCTTCAAACTGCATGGGCATTTGCCAATCTAAGCAGCACTGGTAGGCAAACAAGCATGGCACACGACTCCTTTGGCTGAGAGCCAAATGTGCAGCTGAACAATCTAATTTGTTTCTACTGTAGGGGGAAACATTCTTCTCCATTCTTCTCAATTCAGTTGAATTTACATGTAAAAGTTTTGTTGTGGTACAAAGAAACATTCATTTATCTATACTTCCTTTCTGCTTTTACACCTTTTTAGTCTTAACAGTACAGGTCATGATTTTGTCTGTGGCTTTATTTTAAGTATCTCCTGGCTGACAGTTTCTTCAATGAAATGACCCCAGAGTGTTATCAGCTAGCTAGCAGGTGTGTCTCTATTCAGAATCTTGCAGACAGAAGTGCATCCTGGGTAAAAAGCAATCTGCACAATCCAGCTATTTTCAACATTACTCAAGAGATTTCAAGGCCTACTGCCATAAAAAAAAGGTAAAAATATATTTTTCAAGTTTGATGTTTTAAGAGTTTGGATAATATCCTGAGACCATCTACAAAAAGAGGATCACATAATATTTTGTAAAATGCATTTTGTTCTATTTTAAGTTATGTAATGCTGTTAATAATTCCTTATTAATTTGATAAATGCTCACTTGAGAGCATGTAAAACAGATACTGAGAAATTAGGTGTAATTTTAGCCCTAGTGCTACATTTGAGAATAAATGAACATAGATACATGAGCATAGATATTTTGAGACGATTAAATAAAGCTATTGCCATAGTTATACATTCTTATTCTATTCAAATTTCAAATAAAATCTGTTCAAAATTTTTCTTACTATTTTAGAGATGGTTCCTTGAAAAAATAATTTAAATAATAAACAAAAAGTCAGAACATTTTGGAGATTTGCATATACTTGGGAAGAAACTTGCCTATTAAATCCAGTGAAAATATTCCTATTTTTAAATTTGTGAGCAGACTATTGAGTGAAAATTCAAAACGGACCCTATTGAAAAAGGCTCAAACTGAAAGTCAAACCAAAGTGAAATAAAATATAATGTGTGTAATTCTAACAGGAATAAATGTAAGAAAGAAAAGCATCTTAAAAACCAGCATACGTTCCTCTCCAGCCTTTTAAATACTAGAATGGGGTAATTATTAGTAATAATACGAATTTAATTTTTTAAACTTCCATGTAATATCACCTTTCCATGCGAATAGTGAGATAAGAAGTTTAAGAAACAGCAGCATTGTGCAGAATAAGCCTGAAGACTGTCTCTCTAGATCATTCTCCTTATTACATAGCTTACATATGCATGTCTACAACTTGATTAAATATTGCCAATTCAAATCCTTCTGAATGTTGGGTAATGTTGGCTGCGCTCAGACAACTTGGTATTAAATCAAATGGCTATTCATTTTTTACATATTTAAGTGTGATTATTTTCAATACATTCTATTCTCCACCACTGTGATCTCTCTGCTATCAAATTATTTTATATATTCTTTTAGCTATCTCCTGCCTAAGCAAAGAAACACATTTTTATTTTTAAAAAAATCCAGATCTCAATTAAATCACTTATTTGATTCAGAGACATTTGCTATAGCCTTTGTGAATTGTCATTTAAAAAGGAATACCGGACAGAAAAAGTAGCTTCATAGAGCAGTTTATCCAGTTCATTATTTTAACAAAAGAAATTTGTATAAGATTTATATCTGCCACACTAATATTTCTTAAAGCAGAGTTTCAAAGTATTTTAAAAGCATAAATTGTTAGAAATAAAGGAGGGGAACAGGAAACAAACCTAAAACAACAGTACACCATCAGCTTGTCCGTAGATAGGCTGTTTCTACAAAATGGTGTTCTTTCTCTTTAAGGATGCTTCAAACCGATGAAGATTTGTTCTATTTTCCCAGATATATACGTATATTCACACCTTAGGTCAGTCTGAATAGTTGCAATCTTGAACACAAAGAATTTCTGAGCTAAGCACATGTTTTGCTAATTTGTAGAACAGTTTGCAATAGGCTTTAAGGTAGCCTGTCTCGCCTATTTGAAGCAGTGAAATCCTATTATTGCAACACCAGTAAGTTACCGTCATTTTTCACACGTACAAAAGACATAGGAAGTTGATAAACACAGCAATCACAAAGCATTATAATTCTGTTTTTAGTCTAATATAAGTAGCTTGCGATTTCACATGTTTGAGGAGAAATTAGTTTCAAAATATTTGAAAACAATTTTTTTAGAAAAATCCATAGATGAATGGTAGAATATGACTGATTGTGTGTGAAATACAATTGAATTAGAGCATATATGTGTATATGTGTGTGTGTACTTTGTGTACCCTTTTGTGGTGTTAATCTTTTTATCACAGCTGATTTTTAAAAATATTGACAATATTATAATTTGATTACACCTACTTTATCTAGCTTATTATCATTTGTTCACCAATTTTTTGTTCCTAAAACAATACCTAATGTATTGAGCTATGTAGAGATCTCTAAGCATTTGAGCATGCCTGATGAGCTGTCAGCTTCTTCATTAGACACTGACTGATATCTGCCAACTTTTTAAAGACGATTACCATTTAAAAGAATCAGGCCACAATATAGGTGTATGTGTGTATAATATCCATATCTGTCTGTATACTAAATTACTTTACATTGAAAAGCATGAATAATAATTGAAGATTTCTAAAAATCAGAATCTTAACCTGCCCTAAGTGATCCAGATAAGCAGCTTGGTTGCAGAAATTCCCAGCAAGTAGTCTTCAAGTTTTTATCTAGCTATTTATAGAAAGCTGCAGAAACAGCTGAGCTGACTAAAGTGATGTCACATTTGCTGATGGAATGGTTTGTTCCAGAGCACGCTCAGAGGCTGTATGAATCTACTTAAGGTTTGGTACACAACCCTAAGTGTGAGAAGGTGTAAACATGGGCATTTTTCAGCCCCACCAATCAATATTGCATTGATGACTTTCTGCTGACCTTTAACCCCAAGAGGAATACCAATAGCACCATACTGAATCTTCCCGTCTTCAAGGGCTGCCTAGCCTAAGCTACCAATTTTACAATCGATCAAAAGTCATCTCTGTGAATAAAGCTTGAGATTTCAGGCAACAGCAAGCAATTTTTGAAAGGTCAGGGCTGAGTTTTTATTTGCTTGACCTGTGCTTTCAAGTTGTATCATAGTTCTTTATAACCACTAAAAGTAGTAAGAAAATTTCAGATTTTTCCCCATGTATTTTTAGTAAGCCTTTGGGCATTTTCACTGTCCCTAAAAGAATATGGTTGCATGGCAACCTCCACAGTTGCTATGGAGACTCCATGTGTAAGCAGCTGCTGCAATCAGCATTAACTCCAGGCTTGCAGGTTTGTCATTCCAATACATGGAGAGGAGAAAACAAATAGGACAGCACACTGCTGTACAGGGGAAGTCACCTAGATAATGTCACTCACAAACATATGTTACACAATTATTCTTTCCACTGTTTTATTGCTGCAATTATAGCTAAACTAAGATTACAAAATTATATGGTTTTAATTTGCCTCTATTGACTATGTTTCACTTCCATTAAAATTAAGTCTGAATCCATTTACGTAGAAAACCATTGGCTTTCTGGTGGTGGGGGGGGTGGGGGACACAGCCTTCTCATTTGTCAACAGTGAAAATAAATAAATAACAAGGTCCGTGGAAACCTTTTCATGAAACAATCAACTTAACCAAAATATAAATTAACACAAAAAAATATCGCCCTTTTCCCAAAGAATCTAATAATTTCAGTGTGTCAGGATAGATCACAGATATTGCATTGTCACAATCTGAATCATTAAAATGTAAGCAGAAATGCCAGTTAAGTCACCCTACATCTCTCTCCTTAACTCATTCCATCAAGCTTAAATGTTGCAGCACGTGACTCCAATACCCAGGTCCTTACAAACAAAACTCGTGAATAGAGATGGTAGGAAAACCATCATTTATGCTCTTTCACACTAATTTTAATACAAACTGGTAAACCTACAATTTGCACCCAATCTTGATATCATAGTACCTGATAAATGTATCCCATAAAAGAATCTCTTATGGTACAGACAAATTATTATTAATTTAGGGACCATATTTAGCATAGAATAGACATCCATATTTTTGTAAATGTAGGTTTGACATAATCAAAAATGATAATATACTAATAATATGCCCCTCTTGGTTTAGTATTTCAATATCTTACTTGAAGATACAAAAATTATTCCTAGAAAACTAAGAATCACACCAAAATCCAGTGCTTTATTTAAGGGCAATTTAACCTTTGGCTTTCTGATTTGTTTGATGCAATTCTGGTAGCAAGCAATTAAATTTTTATTGTGTTTAATTAGAGTCTAATGACAATAAATTGTTTTCACTCTCTGATGTAAAATGATCTCCTTTATTATTTTTTGCTTTTGGATTTTTGAAGCAATCATGAATCAATCCACAAAATAAAATATTCATTAAAATGCTTCTGTGCTTATATAAATAGCTAAAATGAAGTGGAGTTGAAGCAGATTCATAAACTTTAAAATATTGATGCTATCAAATGTTAAAAATAATTACTGTATTTTAATATTTGCAGAGAAAATCATGATTTTTTTTGCAACTATAGACCACTTAACTGCTTATATGCATGTATGTGAGAGAAGATATTTTTGAATAAAATGATAGTATATAAAATACATGTATATAGATGTGTGTGCAATAGTAGCGGCATCATTAATATTATAGTATAATAGCAAATCATAAAAAAGCATAATTGTCCATTCTAAAAAACATTGCTTACAAGTATTTAAAAGGTGAGATTTAGCAATAGCTAAAAGGTATTCATGATTAAAAAATAATATACAAAAATTTCAGAAATTTGCAATTACCACTTTAACGGATCTTTAAGTAGGTATATAATTGCACAATTTATGGATCTTTTTTAAAGGAACTGTGCTGTAACATGATTTTGTTAACCCTATGTTTTCAGTTTTCATCTATGAGCATATATTATAGCAAACATCGGTTTTATTATTCAATTCAGTATAAAACATGCACATCCTTTCAAAGACCTTATACATTACTATTTGAATGAGAACTATTATAGAATCAGAAAACCATTATACCATCCAGAAACCCTAAAAATGGCAATACAGTTAGACTGATCAGCATAACGGTGTTATAATGCAGCTACTTCTGTAATGCACAAATCTAGGTAACGTTAAGTAAACCAATTTTAAACTCTTCCCAAGAAAAGCAACATCAAGGAATAAGTTCTTTGCCCTTTATTTAATGGTTCCTAGTCATGTAGTCTTTGAACCAGATAGGGTGATCACCACATATGAAATCAGCATGCTGATACCAACCACAGGGCATCTATTGCTGTTCCATTAACTGGTTTCTTTGGCCTATTTGTTACAGCTTGCATTATGCTGCAGTCCATGGCAGAAGGCATTCACTTAAGTAAAATGAAAAGTTAGCAATCGAAATTCTAAATCTGGCCATTGGAGTAATAAGAAATGTAAAATCATATGAATTATTTAAAGCTTGATCATGCTTCACTATGTTTGATGTTAACCTGGAAGATGCTACTTTTTGATTTGTGTAAGAATACTTTAACAACAATAAATTTAACTTACAGAATTTTAAATTAGTTTGGGTTTTAAATTTACCTTTTCTAAACTAATGAGAGAATTGTAATATTTGGGCTTAATAACAGAAAGTGCCCTGATTGATAGATTGAACTATATCCCTATAGTTGGACATACAACATATACTTCAGAGTGGTTTTCTGTTGAAAGTAAGGGCTGTTTTCTGTACAAGTGATTTAAATACAGGAAGCAATTATTTGCATAATTTAAGTGCCAAATCTTATGACTGCAAATAAGAACATTTTCTTTGGCCTAAGTGATAGAAATTACTATCATGTGGACCTTGAGTATATTATACCACTTTCAAGTAAATTCTCTGCATAGCATACTAAAACGAAAAATAAATGTAATCTTATTTCCAACTATAGAATGCAAACTTTTTTCTAAAGCTATAGAAAACTTTAAAATAGTATGACAAATGTTACACATCATTCACTTCATTCAATATTTCTTAATATTTTCCCACATTTGTTTATTCCCTCTTGTAAGAATCTTTCAACTTGAGACATATTTTCATTTGCTAAATAATTTGAATTTAAGGTGCTGTGGCAGTGATTTCAAAGAGCAAAGCAAATTCTGCTACATAAATCACAACAGCACGACACTCAAAGAATTTAGCATTGTTACCACAGTATTTCCCACTATTCATCGATGTGAAAAATAGTTCATTTTGAACTATTGAAAATGTTGAAAATGTTGAAATGTTGAAATGTTGAAAATGTCATATAGAACCCATTTTAGTGGGCAGAACTAAATCCAATCAAAGATTATGGAACTTCTATTAAATTTTTTTATAAAGAATTTATATCAACTATTTAAATATCACGTAAAAAATTCTTCTAACCATGTATTAACAATTAAATATGGATGAAGCATTTGGGGACAGATAGCAACTAAGGTGAAAGACAACGTTTTATCTCACCATAATAGATAACCTACTGATAAAGAACATTATCTAAACTCTAGTTTTGATGTCTTTGTTTTACTACAACTGGTTTGTATGAATCACTAAAATTGTGATCATTTCCTATATTCATCAAACATATGAAGTATTTCTATTAACTTAACATAATTCAGTTTACTGTACTCCAGATATGACTCCATTGGCCAGTTTACTTCTGTGACTTACAAGAACTTGAACTATAGACTTTGAGATAGATTTCCCTTTTAAAACATTACTGATTCTGTTAGCCCTCAGAATGACCAGATTGAAAATAAGAATATTCATCAAACCTTTGTTTTGGCTTTCAAAAAGCTAACATAATGAGTTTTTGTCCCAAATCATTAGATCTGTATTGCATTTAAATAAAAGCACTATATCTTTAGAACACTGAGCCAAAAAAAAAGGATTGAAAATTACTGTGAATAAAAGTTTTCCTACAGAACGATAACTAAGAAAAAAAAAGACTCCCATTTAAAGTATTAAAATAATTCTATAATTTTAAAATGCTGATAAAGCCAACATAAATATATTTCGTTATTGGAAAACGTTAAGGGGAAAAATTTGGTCAACAATAAAAGATTTCTAAAAAATGTCAAAGCATCCAGAATCTATTTATTTTTCAGTCTACCAAGCAATTTACATGTGCAACCAACTTATCTTAACTTTTTAAGCCAAAACACCAAGAAGGAATTTCTAATATCTCCTTTCTAATTCATTCAGTCACATAGCACTTATTGGTTCTGATTTGCAAATACAGGAGTGTATTTGAAATGCTTTTGTTCAATAGATCATTAACATAGGGCTCTTACAACCTGTTTTCTATAACATTTAAATAATAAACATTTATCCTTTGTCAGCCTATTAAGTGTGGAGCTACCAAATATGCTATCTTATTCATTTACTCTTTAAGGATTTTAGAAGGTTTGGGAGTTTCTGTTGCTGTTGTTTTGTGGTGGTGGTAGTTTTTGGTTTTGCTTTTCTTAATCACTACTGGTGAGCTTGGAATACCTTATGCTTTAAACATTAAACCAACATAAAAATCCTGGGGAAAAAAAAGAGCAAGTGGATTCAAAAGGACATAGGTAAATTTTGAGTTTGATAAGCCTGACCCTCAATCTCCTACATGAAATAAGGGGTGTGACACCTATCCTTTAAGAGCGAATATATGAAAGTGCATAACGGAAAGTAGGTGCTCGGCAAGTTGTAACCATTTCTAACCTTTTAAAAATTGTAATGTTAGCTCTGCTTTCACATACTAGGCAACTAATAGACTTGTTAAAAATAGGCATATAACATACATCCACTAAACCCTTTCTTAAAGGTCATCTACTTTGAAGTCCATGAGCACACAGCACAAAATACACACAAAAACATGTATCAACAGGAAAATTTCATGTAATTAAAATACTAGACCACATAAAAAAACACAATTGGTCTGAAGGCTGGGGAAAAAAAGATGCCAAATATCTTTCTTTCCAGATCTTGGCATACTTGGATATGAAAAGCCTTAAAAGAAATCTATAACAAACAATAGAGTGGGAACTCTGTTCTCATTCCTAGAGCCAAGAATGTGCTACTCTCCTTTTACCATATATAACAAACCTAAGAAAAAAGATTCATGTGTAACACAGCAAAGCCCACTATTAATTCTGCAAAAGTAATGTGAAGCAACAAGCAATTACAATGTAAGAGGGAGCATCCTGAATTCAGTATTGAAATGAGAACTACTAATGAAAGAGTAAAGGAAAAAAGCAATGCATATGCAAGAGGAGCCTTCTTAAACTTAGTTGATGAGTTTCTTCATTTTGTTGTAGCTGCCTGCTTTCACGATTTGTTTTCAGTGTTATCTGCAACATTCAAAGCAGTCACACAATCGTTTTGTCTTACACTTCACTTACTATTCTTCTGTTAGTAAGAAATCATGATTTTCTACACAAGTGGACATTTTTAATATTTTTCTTTCTAAACAGAGCTGTTTGAACGTATTAAAATAATAGAAAGCTATATAGTATATGAATCTTACCCAATATAGCTTGTATAGGAAATGTTTCCACTAAATGAATGAAATAAGGGAAGAAGAAAAGAAAGAAAAAAAAAAGAAAGAAAGATAGAAAGAAAGAAAGAAAGAAAGAAAGAAAGAAAGAAAGAAAGAAAGAAAGAAAGAAAGAAAGATTTAAAAAGAGGAACTGAAAGAAATATAAACATTTATGTCTTATAAATATTTTAATTAAAAGCTAAATCACTTGTAAGACTTAGCAGTAAAAACAAGCTGACTTCTGGGCTTACTGCAGTAGCCTAGTGGCTGAAGTCCTCACCTTGCATGTGCCAGGATCCCGTACGGGTGCCAGTTCCTGTCCCAGATGCCCCATTTCTCATCCAGCTACTGATTTGTGGCCTAGGAAAGCAATCCAGGATGGCCACCAAAGCCTTGGGACCCTGCAACTCACATGGGCTTCTGGCTCCTGTCTTTGGATCAGGCTCAGATCTGGCATTTGCAGTCACTTGGGGAGTGAATCAGCAGAGAGAGGACCTGTCTTTCCTGTATAATATGACTTTCCAATAAAAAATAAATAAATCATTTTTAAAAAAGGAAAAATTGACTGCTGAAGTTAAATTTGTGAATTATTCAGCTTATAGCCTTATAATATTGAATATCTGCTGACATCAGTACTAAGGATACAAGATTAAAAATTAAATAATTTTAATCTTTTTTTTTAGCAAAATGAAAGTAAAAGTATGTTTTATAATGAACGTAGGGTATTATATACCTGGGATCTTCAAAAAGTTGATAAAACACATTTGAAAAATTAGGCATGATTTTTTACACCAATAATCAAATCAATGTTTCCACAAGCCTTTTCAAGCAATGGCATATTAGATTGCTGAATCAAAGTAAATATTCACTTATTGATGACTATAAGCAAACAAGCACTTAAGAGCTGAGTTTTTCTAAAACAAATTGCAAAAGATATTTGCCAATAATCAGTATCATTCTAGGATTTGCAACAAGGTTTCTCAGGACCCACAGCCTGTATTCCAACTACCATTGCTGTAATTGACTCTATGAGCCAGTACACAAAGTATTATTCATTGTTTTAAAAATGCATTTAAGGCTCTAAACAACAGTAACAATTCTATTTAAAATATGTGTTTTTTTTTTAATTCCAATGATCTACGTAATAGCCCTAGTCATGTTTACTAAGATAATTCAAATGATTATGAATATCAAAGTTCAAGCATCCTAAAGTAAGTTTATGAAAAGATATCACCTTAATGCACTCCAATCTCTCTCTCAATTTAGTTTTACCAAGATGGAGAGGGAAAATGCTTGCATTATCACATACTATACCTTAAAAATTCAGCAGCTTCTAAGTCTTTCTAAGGGCATGACTTCCTCTCACTCTCTGCTTATGTGTTTGGCAGATGAAATCCCTTGTTCTGAAGTCTACAAAAAACACTCTCATTCATGAGCAATCCCCTCACTACAGCACCTAGCAGAAATCGAGGCAGCTGAAGCGATACAACACTGATCCAAACCCATCAAAATTTTTCTGGAAAGAGAATAATCAGATTCCAAGCCACTTTTGTGGGCTTCCAGGGCAAATTTCCTTTAACAAAAAGTGATATAAAAATGATATTCACCCAGCAAGGATAAGAACAGCAACTGAAGGTTTCAGCCCACCAGGAGAGAAAATTCAAACCACTTATAATAAACCAAGTGTCATATATTTTCCTGTTTAGTATCAAAAAAAAAAAGATATGAATCCATTTTCTGTTCAGATTCTCTTTACTCCTACAAGCAGAAATCACCCTACTGTTTCCAAATGTTTTCATTCTAACGTTACAAATACCAACCAGAAAGGTGGAGTTTCAGTGTGGATAACTTGCCAGGAATGCACAATTTTAAACAAAATACATTCATGTCTTTTGAAGTAGTTAATTGTCAACTTGACCATTTTAAACCTAAATATTTCTGTAGTAGTTAGATGACCAAAATTCTTTCAAGAAAAAACTTTGAACACCAAAATAGCCTCTGCGAATCCCCCCATTAAGTCAATTAATGCACATGACATTGCTTTAGCAACAGATCTCTCATGCTGAATACCAAAAAATCAAGACTGTTTGGCCAACTAACTTGTCTAAGTTCAAATTCTTTGTTCTTTAAAGTATGATATATAGATTATTCACACTCTCAGTAAAGTGCAAACAAAGAAAAAGGCTTTTGGCAGACTAATCAAATTGACTTATAATAATACCCCTATCTAAGAGGATGAAAAAATTAGGATAAAAGATCTTAAGAAATGTTCTGATATTATATGCTATATCCTACTTGTATTAATTGCTCTAAACAGAAACTTTAAAAGGAAATGAAACTATACCATCCATCCAATATCCCATAACTGTCAAATAACTATTCTGTTTCATAACTAACATTTTATCGTCACATACCTAAGTTTTAGACATTTACTCAAAAAAAATTAACCAACAAAATTGATTCACTTAATGGGCTTATTTTATTTATTCTTTTGGAAAAGAATGAGTTAAGCGGGCACCTTATAAAGATAATTATTTTGACAAATTACTCATAGAAATCTTATAAATTATATTTTTACTTGAGATGTTGAATATAACTGTAAACCACAATCTCTAATATGGGAGTTCCTAAGTTAAATTCACATAATTGTTTTGTAATTATTGCCTCATACTGCCCAATCACTTTGTCTACTAAGATATTTGTCATTTCAGAGTAATGAAAATATGCTTTTAAATGTTTTCATGATTGCAATGCACATTAAAGGCTATTGATGCAGAAGTAGAATTCTTTATCATATTTTCTAAGACTTAATGATAATACAAACTGGCAACTACTAACATTAATCACTGCCTTCCTTTAAAGTCTTAGTTCACCCTAGTACCCATAGACTTTAATCCGCTTTTAGAACTGTGATGTTTACACAATTTTTTTATTATTTCCAATCATAGTTATTAATAATGATGTCCTATGTTATTCCAAAGTATATCTTATCAGGCAGTTGCAGCTATTTTTCATAATTTGAAAAAATATACTGATTATTAATTATACCATTGTGTACCGATCATATACATAATATTTCTGCCTATAAATATCATACTGATGAGGTTAAAATAACTAGTTTGCAATAGAAGGTTAAATGAAGTTACAATCAAAAGAATGTAAAGAAACGGTAATATGTTAACAACTTACTAAGCTTAAAGCTAAGGCTAGAAACTTGACTTTCACTACTGCTAAAGAGCAGGAGGCAACTGGATAATTGGAAATGTAAGGTAAAACTTTGAAGTCATGGCAAAAAAAAAAGTATCAATATGTTGAACTATGTCACTTATTTCCCATGAACATTAGGTATCTTTCTTTCCTGGTGTGTTAGCAAAACCATACATATTCTTTCTTGCTACAAATCTATAAATCTGGAACGGAAGAAAAGAACATGAATAGGAAATCTCTTTATAGAATAAAAAATCCTGGGGTGTTATTAAAGGGAACCGTGAGCTTGATTCTATTCATAGTAATTACAGGATCAGATCAGATTAATGCAGGGACCTAGGTCAATAAAGTACTGCGGGTTCACTGCTTTAATCTCTTTCAGTGCTATAGTCTGCAGTGTTAACTGCTCTGCTTGACTTACCAAAACACTATAGGTAAAGTAGATGTCGTGGGAATTTTTGGCACAGAAGAAATTTATATATTCAGTCACAAGTTTCAGAAGGCAAAAAAAAAAAAAACTAATTTCTCAGAACAATTTGACAAGTTTTTCCTCTTTCCTCTCAAATAATAAAGGTCAAATTTCATTTCCAGGTAATGTCATTTTTAGTGCTTTTTCACAATAAAAATCTGCTTCCTTATTAAATTTTTCATCCACCCATCATTCACAGAAGATATTACACAATCTTGATAAACATATCAATAAGAACTAAAATAGATTAGAGTTTGCCCCTATGCACCTCGACATAATTCTTCCATTTTCTCTAGATTTTTTTTCTAAAATTCTTGTAGAGGTTGAATAACTAAAAACTTGAATCTTAATATCTCATGTCTTGAAATAATTTAGTATTTTTGTTTTTGAAAACTAACTTTCAGGTTACATTTTCCTCCTAATAATATGAAAATTTCTGCCAGTATTCAAAAACTTTCAACACGGTTAGCATATTTGATATTATAATTTGCTACAGATGTGACAATTGTGCAATTGCTCACTTTCATTTTCACTTTTAAAGGCTTTTGGGGGGAAGTAATAATAAGAATTTCTTATTCTTGGAAAAATTAAAGGACTTTACGCTAAATGTCTAATTCTCTAAATGTGTGATACTAAATGAGATACCAAACTTTCATAAATGCACCTGCTCCTTTGAGTTTCACGTGAATGTAGTTGAGCATGAGCTCCGATGCCGCAGTAATCACTACCACAGGCCATAATGTTTCAGTTTTGTTCTTGCTTCTTCAGAGTTTTGATAGTTGATTTTGCTGCTACTTTCTTTTAAATTGTCAGTCACTATAAAATCAAACCTACCACTACATTCCAAATGTGCACATACTTAATTGCAGAAGATACCCAAATGTGGAGATCAGGAAAATTAAAAAACAAAACAAAACCAAAAGTAGGTGCCATGTGATTGTTTCAGCTCTGCACCCTAGCTCTTATAAATACTAAACTCTCAGCATCTCTACCTTCAAGTACAGTGCTGATGAACCAAGGATCAAAGAATTGTCCAAAAACCCTCTGGAAGTATCAAGGTAAGCTTACAAAGCAACTCAGAACTCTTGTCAATTATGCTTTTATTATTTAATCACATCACTCACCTTTTGTGGAGATTTTTTAGTAATTATGTTTAGTGTGGGTATGTAAGTATCTGCCATAGTGGCATTAAGATAGATGTATCCTTGCTGCTGATACTGGGCACAACTTAAAGTTAGCAGTTGTGTCCTCTAGTCCCCTGTGAAGTTACTGTAGCATAATTCATTTGAACCATAGCTGCTACACACTGATTTTTTTCCCCTAAAATGTAAATATATAATGACTTTTAGTGAATTTAAAGGCTTAACATTCAATATAAGTAACTGAAAAGCACAAAATTATAAATTTGAACTAGAAATTGTTTTTCTCTGTTACAGTTAAATTGAAGAAAATTTCTTAATAGAATTGAACATTTGAAATAACAAACACAGTGATTTTAAAGCAAAGGTTAAAAAAAAGTTGTTTTTTTTAATGGATTTAAAATACAAAGCTACCATGTATGTTAATATTTGAGTGATGTGAACTCTGGTAAATGCCAGCATGCAATATGGCAAAAATGAATCAATCAGTTCAGCTTAGTTCAGCCTCTGCAACTGGCCATCTGGCACAGAATCAACCAAACGTATCCCTGCATATTCATCTTCATTTTCACAAATACCCATGAGAATGTCATTCTAGGGCAAAATAAAATTAAATCACCATAATTTTTAAGACATCTTTTCTTTCATGTCCTCTTGGGAATACTATATTTATAAGAGAATACTTATTGCTACAGAATTATTGTGTAATTCCTATTTGAATATGTTATTATTTTCTAAAGTTAAAAATAACATTTTTAATTATAAAATATTCAGATCGTCTAAGAACATTGTTTTAGAAGAGAAAAAGTTTCAGAAATAGGTCAATATCCTTTTAGAGGAGTCAGTAGACAAAAAACCTTGGCCACCTTTATAGAATTTAATAATTTCATAATTACAGTAATCTTGAATGAAGTTGACCTACCATATAATTAGTTATTGTTCAATACAAGTAAAACAATAAAACAATTTCTATTGTATGTATATTGAATGATAAATTAAGTTTCAACCTGACCAAATGAGTTTTACATAATAATATTATTATAAAAAGTCGATCAGCCAAATCATGAAGCAATAAGGCTAGATGCTACTCAATCACTTTACAATAATGCTAAAATCTGGTAAATGTTTGTTTTTCATACATAAGCTAAAGACCAGTTTGTACTTAGAGTGTTTGGGTCATTTGGAATTAACAGAAGTGCAATCTTATTGTTTTTCAAGTATAATAACAAAGAAAGGACTAGGTCAAGTTTTTTGGAGACTCACCCATTTAATTTTGCCCTAGAACTGTCTCACCACATTTTATGCTTTGATTCATTAAATGCAGCAAAGGAATACTTATTAACATACATCAAAACACACTACACAAATCACAAATTTATTTAAACTTGTTTCCTAAATTATATTTGTACATGTAGCAGACCTACACAAAGCCTCTAACTAAAAGAGAGTAAAAATTTTTTTCACTGCTATTTTGTTGATTCTAAAAAAGAGTGTTTGGGCCGGCGCGATAGCAGAGTGGTTATAGTCCTTGCCTTGCACGTGCTGGGATCCCATATGGTCACCAGTTCTAATCCCGGTGGCCCTGCTTCCCATCCAGCTCCCTGCTTGTGGCCTGGGAAGGCAGTAGAGGACGGCCCAAAGCGTTGGGACTATGCACCCACATGGGATACCCAGAAGAGCTCCCGGCATCAGATTGGCTCCACTCCAGCCACTGCAATCACTTGGGGAGTGAATAATTGGATGGAAGATCTTGCTCTCTGTCTCTCCTCCTCTCTGTATATCAGCTTGTCCAATAAAAGTAAATAAATCTTAAAAAAAATAGTGCTTGGGCTGACATACCAAGTTCATTAAGCTGCCAACTGCAAAACTGACTTCCCATGTTAGTGGCTGCTGCACTTTCATTCCATCTCCCTGCTACTTCACCTAGGAAAGTAATGGAAGATGGCTTCTGTTCGCCGGCACCTTGCCACCCATAGAAGACACCTGGATGGAATTCCCTGGCCCCTGAGTTAGCTTGATCAAGTGCCCTCTGCTGTGTCTGCCTAGAGAATGAAGAAGTGAGTCAAAGACTGAAGGATCTCTCTCCTTACCTTTACTCTTTCTCCCCCTCTCTCTTTTCATCCTCTCCTTTCTCTGTAACTCTGCCTTGCAAGTGAATAAATAAATCTTAAAAAAGATTAAAACTATGCCAGAAGTTTTTTTTTTTATTTTGAAAGGGATAAGAAACAGACTTTATATTTGCATAGTGCTGTTTACACGAAAGTTAAAATTGAAACTAATATTTCATTCTGTATTTGAAAAAAGCTTACTTATTAGCAAATAATTGATAAATCAAATGCATTATTAGAAAATGTTTGAGTAAAAATATACTGTTCTATATCAATTGCAGTGGCATTTGTTTCCATTGCTGTCCTCTGGCTTGTTCTATTAAAAAGGCCCCTGTAGCTCTGACTTTGTTCCTTGAAACTTTTCAGCACAGTGCCAGGTACCTGGTTAGGATAATTTCTATAGATGTGATCATGTGTGTTTGTTTATGTGCATGTGGTCTTCAAAAGTTGCTACAGATTGTTGTTTTATAAACTGGCTCAGTTACAAAATATTCTTTTATCATTAAAACACAAAAGCAAAACTCTTCAAGCAAAATATAACATGGGGTGTGTGTGTGTGTGTGTATACAAAAATATAGAACCATTAAATTAAGGTTTCTGAATTCATCTTATGTCTGCTCAAATTGAAAAACAAATCAGGGCCCGGTGCGGTGGCGCAAGTGGTTAAGGTCCTCACCTTGCACGCCCGGGATCCCATATGGGCGCCAGTTCTATCCCGGCGGCCCCACTTCCCTTCCAGCTCCCTGCCTGTGGCCCGAGAAAGCAGTCGAGGACAGCCCAAAGCTTTGGGACCCTGCACCTGTGTGGGAGACCTGGAAGAGGCTCCTGGCTTTGGATGGCCATAGGATCAGCCGTTGCGCTCACTTGGGGAGTGAACCATTGGACGGAAGATCTTCCTCTCTGTCTCTCCTCTCTGTATATCCGCCTTTCCAATAAAAAAATAATAATAATAAAAATAAATCTTTAAAAAAAAAGTAAAATGAATCAAGGACTGGGCAATGGCTCAACTGGCTAATTCCACTTTCAAGTGCCATTATCCTATATGAGCACCAGTTTGTGTCTGAGCTACTCCATGATCCATCCAGCTCCCCGCTTATGGCCTAACAAAGAAGTAGATGATGGCTCAAAACCTTTGAAGCATGTACCCATGTGGGAGACCAGAGGAAGCTCCTGCTTCTTGGATTCAGGTTGACTTAGCTCTGGCCATTGCAGCCATTTGGGAAGGGAACCAGTGATGGAAGATCTGCCTCTCTGTCTCTCCTTCTCTCTGCAAATCTGCCTTTCCAATACAAATAAATTTATTTTTTAAACAACAAGAAAGGAAACAAAAAGTCAGAATCATATTTGCTGTGGCTTATTAATCTTGCAGTTCCATTAGGAATTTAGAATTGCTATCAGATACATGAAAATATAAAATAAAACGATACTGTCTATAATAGGAGTTTCCTTTGGGCCAGTGGCATTGTGCTACTTCCCAGACTAAGATTGGCCCAGCTTCTCTGGTCAATGCAGCCATTTTGCACTGAAGCAGTAGATAGAATTCACTCTCTCTGTGTCTGTCATCTGTCTCTAACACTTTGTTCAAAGTAAAAAATAAATAAATGTATTGTTAGGGCAATCAATATGATGGGATAGGGAAAGAACACATATAAACAGATGAGGAAACATTAGCCAGTGTGAAGCAGAGCTGGTGCATTCCAGGAAAGAGGAGAGGACAGAATAACAGCAGAGGGGTACTTGGAGACTGACAGACACAGGAAAGCAGTAGACACAACGGTGACTGATACCCAGCAGCATTCAGCGAGTGGCAATCTGAATTGCAAAGGCAGTCAGAACTCCATCAGCAACCAGGTGGGAAGGAACATTTACCGGGAGCTCAGAAGGTGAACCCAGACAAAGAACTGCCCACCCTGCTGGTATGCTTGATTTGAGCATGAGCAGAGACAGAGTCGCAGGTCTCAGACAGACAGTGTGGGAACAGGGTGGATTTCACATCCCAGCTCAATACTAGAGCCATATCAGGCACCATTTTGTTTAAGGGAGGCAAAGGGTATGAACAGTACTATGCATGCCCTGTGAACTCATTTCTGGCTCAGCTAACTGCATCCTACAGGTTCCACCCAAGATAGATCAGGTAGCCCTCGCACCTGACAACTGACAGATCAAGAACTCTAGTAGTGGCACATCAGGTGCCATTTTTTACAGGGTGTAAAAAAAATTAAGACCGCAGGGGACAACAGTGAGCTGAGCATGTGCTGAGCTTGGCAAGAACTTACCGTGCTTATTGCATTGCAGTGGTCCCACAGGAAAATAATACTGACCATCCATTCTGACCATAATAGGTGTGTGTGACCCTGAGAACCAACGGTCAACAGGTTCCAGCAAGATCAGTACCACAAACAACCTAGCTACATAGAACACCTGGTATCTCCCTAATCCTGGGACCTGCTCCAACTGCAAGTGGGAGAAAGGTTATACAGACAGTGGTGCAGCCTCAGCATCGAATCACAGGAGGTGAAGACTGATGAACCAGGAGCTGGGGCTATGGAGACAATGGTGGAAATCTATCATAAGAATCCAGATCTGGAACTCACTGGAGGGAGTAGCACGAATGACTGAAAACAAAGACCTATGTAACAACTACAATAAATAAAATTGAACTGTAGACCTATGGATAACAGAGCTTAGAAAACTGCAACAAGGAGAAGAATCTGCTAACCAGAAATACAATGACAAACAGCAAAAGAAGAGACGAAAGCAAAATGAATATTACTGAATTCTTCCCTGCAAAGGAGCAAACCCCGTTGCCAGTTTCAGAGTTCACTGAGGAAGACATCGAGAAAATGGGGGATACAGAATTCAACACACTTGTTACAAGCATTCTTATCAACAAGGAGAAGCACGTCATGCAGGAATTCAAGGAGTATGTCACACAGAAAATGAATCAAATGAAAGCTGATATATCAGAAATTAAGAATACAGTGGAGCAAATTAAAAGTACAGTGGAGAATTTCCAAAATAGAATGGAGGCAGAAGAAAGAATCTCAAAATTAGAAGATATTTCCTGTCACCAGGGGGAAACAAACAAAAAAGTGGAATCAGAGCTGGATCATGCCAAAAAAAAAAAAATTAAGAATTGCAAGACACTATTAAAAGGCCAAAGAGTTATGGGAGGCCCAGAAGGTGCAGAAAGAGAAGCTGGGTTTTAAAATGTACTCAATGAAATAATTTCCCTAATCTAGAGAAAAAATTGGGAAACATCCAGAAAGGGCACAGAACTCCCAACAGGCTTGACCAAAAGTGATCTTCACCAAGACACATGATTATCAAGCATTCTTCATTTGAACATTTAGAAATGATCCTTAAATGTGCACATGAAAAAATCAACTGACATATAAAGGAATGCCAATTAAATTCACGGGAGATCTTTAACAGAAAACTCTATAGGCAAGAAGAGAATGGAATGACATATTCTAGATACTCAAAGCAAAAAAATGTCAGCCCAGGATAACATACTCAGCAAAGCTTTCCTTTGCCTTTGGAAATGAAATAAAATTCTTCCAAAGTAAAGAAAATTTAAAAGAATGTGACTATTCTAAACCTGCCCTACAAATGATACTTAAAGATGTTCCCTTGACAGAGAAGAGGAATAGCACAATCAAAACCAAAGGCAAATGTGAAGAACATTCCAGTAAAATAACAGAAGACTAAATCAATAAACAACCCCATGGCTAAAATGACAGGCCCAAAGTACCACCCATTCATATCAACCCTGAATGTGAATGGCTTAAACTCATCAATCAACATCATAGATTAGTACACTGAATTAAAAAAAAATCCATTTTTGCCTACAGGAGACACATTTCATCAATAAAGGTTCGTGGAAATTAAATCTCATGGATTTTGAATATTTTTGTTAATTTCATCTCTTCAAAACACTTTTTTTCTGATTAAATTCTTCAGTGAGTCATAGTTCATACAGTAGCATTATTTTCTTAAGATGGTTCTTTTTTTCTTTTTCATTTCTTCAGCAACACATTAGTCATTCAGTAGCAAGTTTTTAACTTCATGGTGTTAATTTCTTTTTTTCTTCCTGTTGTTGATTTTGTTTTATTGTTTTTCATTTAAGGGAATGTATAGTAACTATGTAATGGAGATTCTCATATCTGGAGGTAAGGATACAATGCAGTATGCATCTCTACTCAATGAGGGGGTGAGGAAATTTGGGAGGGGATAAAGGAAATCCTATGAAACTGATAAACTGATAATAAAATGAAGTAAAATAAATAAATATATATATTTTTAAAATTTGCCTTTATTTATCTGTATTGTAAATAACTGTTCCTCTAGTCTTTTTTTAAGGTGTTGGGACATTTTGGTTCAAAAACTTTGTAAATTTTAATTTCTGAATACTAAATTTTTAATCTTGTGAAATTCAGTTAATATTGATGAATTGCTTACATGCACATATTGCGTTTAAACAACATAACACAAGCATTTCTTTTATTCGGTCTTCACAGTGAGTGAAATGTATTTTCCAATTTTTAAAAAGCAGAGAAACAGATTCACAAAATATACCTAGCTTGCTCAAAGTTACCAAAAGTTTGTGAGACATCTAAATTTAGCACCAACACATCTAAACAACTAATATCTCATTGTACCAAACTTCTGATTGCTTCTCCAAGGTTAGCCCAGCAAAATCTTATTTATCCTTAGGTTATCCATTCACCTTCTTCTAAGCCTCTGAGCTAGCTGAAGACCCTTCAGAGTCCCCATCCATTCAAGTTCTACCACAACCATCTTCTGCCTTTAATAATCAAAATGCACAGAAAGTATGAGATGTGTCACCTCTTTACTAATCTAATCACTCCCTAAACCTTCTTCAACTAGTATCAGTCTTTAGTCCTAGCCTAGTAGAATTAATCCTCTTGATGTGGTCTCAGTACCCAAACCATCCTTTTTCCAAGCATACCCATGTCCCCTGTTCAAGATGGCATCCCTGCTCTTCATCTGTTGTGTCTACCTCATCTTGCACAGGGTCTAGCACACAGCACCTGGATATGCTGTCCACTGCTCTTTCTAAGCCACTGAGGGCCTAGCTCTGACACATGCAACCCATGGTCAGACCGCACAACCTGCAATTCTTTCCACGGTTAGGTTCTGAGTCCAACGATTCAGTTGGGGGGATCCCAAAAAAACTGCATCTGAGGTGATCCCAGACCTGATTCTTTGTGTGCTTGCCAACACAGGGTCTGTCACAGTCCATCACCCCAATCAGCTTATGCATATGCAATTGCTGGGTCTGTCTTCCTCCAGCCCTGTCTTCTAAACAAACCAGTGGGTGTTGCAGCCCAACCCAATCCTGCCCACCACACATTCAGCTTTCACGTATGTCAGTGGAAACTGCAGCCTATTCAGAGTGACCCGCAATCACCCCTACAAGGCCAGCCTGTGCTGTGGTTCCCATGCTTGCCAGGATGTATAGCAGATTGGTCCAGTCTGTCCCACATGCCTTTCAGCTCTCATACATGTTAATGGGCATTGAAGCCTAGTTCAACCCCATTATCCAACCCTCTATCCAGCCCCCGACACCTGCCGACAGCTACTACTCTCTGCCTAGCCATTCCTGCCCCAGTCCTGGTTCTCATGCTCATCAGTGGGAGTGACAACCCAAGAGGGAAGGTGCCCACTGTTTCCCTGCTGGGTCCACTTCCAATCCTGGATCTTTTACTCTCCATGTGGTTCTGCAGTTTGGCTTGACAGAATTAGCCCCTATGGCAGCATTTGCCAACTGGTGCTATAGCAAAGTCTAACCAACCCACACCCATTCTGACTTGATGCATGCACCAGAAGGAGCAGCCAACCCAGCCTGGCCTCTCCCTAATCCAGCTCTCATGAGACAAGCAGATTTTGTAACCCTGTCCAGTATGGTCTGTCCCATTCCAACTCACGCTTTCCAGTAGGAGTGGTGGTCCAGCAGGGAAGCCTCATGCAGCTCCCCTACTGGCAAGAATGGTATTATTTTTAAAAAGAAATTGCCTTTGACAGATAAAATATTGCAATAAATTGAGGGCTTACTGGTATGGATTAGACAGCATGAGACAAAAGCTAAAACATCTGAGATAAGTTTAATTGCTTTGTGCAAGACGGAAGAAAATTGCCTTGGAGCCCAGTGCAATAGGCTAGCTGCTAAAGTCCTTGCCTTGAATGTGCCAGGATACCAAATGAGCACAAGTTCTAATCCAGGCAGCTCCCCACTTCCCATCCAGCTCTCTGCCTGCGGCCTGGGAAAGTAGTCGAGAATGCCCAAAGCCTTGGGACCCTGTACCCGCATGGGAGACCTGGGGAAAGTTCCTGGCTCCTGGCTCCGTATCAGCACAGCACTAGCTGTTGTGGTCACTTGGGGAATGAATTATCAGATAGAAGATCTTCTTCTCTGTCTCTCCGCCTCTCTATATACCTGACTTTGTAATAAAAATAAATAGAATTCCTTTTACACAAGAGAGAATGAGAAACGATAAAGATGGAGGGAGTGCAGAAGGGGGGTGGGGTAAAAGAATCTCTGAAATGGGCTAGTCAGACTGCAGGAACAGAAGTTTTCTATGGGAAGCTGCTTGCTCTGCTGGTATATAAAACTCCCCTTAGCTCCTTCCATCTCCTCTTATTCCTTTTGTCAACAAAATTTCCCTCTCACCATTACAGGTAAGTTTTCTTGAAGAATGTAAAAAGACCTGAGTTTCCTATTTGAACTGACTCTATTCAAAAAAGAACCAAGAATCACAACAGTTGAAAATAAGCATTCAGGAGAGCAAGTCTATGATAAAATTGGTGAAATTTTAGATCAAATTTGAATTTCAAGAAATACAAAAACGTGAGCAAAAAACAATGTTATATAGATCTGAAGGAAATTTTTAAAAACCACACTGGACATAAAGATTTCATAATAGCTGTGGGAATGACTTCAGACAGTAAAACTTGGACAGTATAAACTGAATTTTTTGTTCACACACACACATTCATTGATTCACAAACTTTTGATAGAAGCCATGGCATGCTTCTCCCCAGTAAAATGCCTTGGAATTTGAGAAAACAGCAGGAATACAAAGGTCTCTCTCACCACCTTCTCCTCACCAAGCCAGGAAATGAAATAATTCTCTGAGGTGGTAATTTCATTGAATGGATTAAGTCACCACATGGGACATCTGGTGTCAAAATCCTTGGCTCTGCTCGTCACTCCAGTTTGCTGCCGATGTATAACCTGGGAGGCAGTAAGTGATAACTTTCATGACTCAGTCATTGCTACTCACAGATTGAAATTCAGGCTTTCAGACTCCTGGCTCTAGTTAAGTCCAGTCCTACCTGGTGTGGATATTTGGGGAACAAATCAACAGGTGGAAGTGACAGCTCTCTCTCACTATTGTCATCTTCTTCTTCTTCTTTCCTTCTTCTTCTTCTTCCTCTTCTTGTTCTTCTTTCTCTTTCTCTCTCTTTCACCCCTCAACCTCCTTTTCTGGATAGATTACTTTAAAACCTGTTTGATTTTTTTGTCTTTGGAAACCATTCCAGAGATGTACATCTTATGTCCACAGGAAAAGAGCTGCTTTTCTCTGAAAACACAAGGGCCATCATCTGAACAAACAGGCCTTGTTAACTGATTCCCAGTTTTTAACCAAGAGATCAGACTTTTTTGTTTTCTGATTATGCCTCTGCATGATTACCTATAAAAACACAATATACACTATATCTTTGAGCCTTATTTCT
This sequence comes from Ochotona curzoniae, assembly GCF_017591425.1. Lineage (NCBI taxonomy): Eukaryota > Metazoa > Chordata > Mammalia > Lagomorpha > Ochotonidae > Ochotona > Ochotona curzoniae. The sequence goes on along the minus strand of NW_024464939.1, from coordinate 24,485,585 downwards.
GAAGTTCCCATGTCATGTAAAGCACATTAAATAAACTTATAAATACATCTCTTGTTAATATAAGTTGTATACTGTGTGCCATGTATATGAGCCCTATCAAGGACTGTGGCATGCTTATATTGTTGAGAAAATGAACACATTGGGAGGAAAAGCAATAGCACTTTGGGATGCACATTGAGTTTGTTGTTTGAGAAAGTCAAATGGAGTTCTCCAAATGATTGCTTGATACCAAAGGACACTCAGAGAAGAGACGTGAGATATGCACTGAGGTGTTATAAACAAGTGACATTTCAAGGTTAGACTGAGTAAGGCTATCCAGGGAATGCTCAACAATGAGAGGGAAACAAAACCATTGTCTCAGTTCTGAGACAAATCACTTGAGGAAAATAAAAATGTATAGGAGGCTGGAAACCTAATATGAAGGATTCAATGGAGAATCGGGAGATAAAATTAAGTGTGGAGCCAGGGAAGAGAGTTTCTGCAAAACTACAAATGTGATCTACAATTCCAGGAATCACTAGGAGACAAATGAATCCTGAATGATAGTCACAAGATTTTTCTAGGTGGCAGACCTTACTTATTTTCCTGAAAGAGTTGTAATTACAGAATTAGTTAAACTGGAAAAAAATTCGGCATATTGAGGAGCAAAACGAACATGAAAATATAAAATAAATAACAGGAACACATAAAATTTGAAAGATTCTATACTAAGTAGATTATAAACTAGACAGAATGCGAAATATTGATATGTATGTACCTGTGTGTGAAATATAGATGGTGGTTAGATTAGATAGATAGATAGATAGATAGATAGATAGATAGATAGAAGACTTGAAATAATTTAAATCCTGATAGGACAGAGCTGACAAAGAAGGAAAGTAAAAGAGAAATTATCAGAAATAAGGATTAAAGAATCTTCCTTATTAAACAGAAAAGAAAATACAAGGAACTAGTCTAGGAGAAGAGCAGTGTGTGCCTATGTGAGAGGATCCTTGGGGTTGACGGAAACAGTTACACATTTCTGTTCAAAGACTTCTAATTTCTCTATGAAACAGGGACTAAGGATACTCTGCTGAGTTTAGGAATGGTAGGAGTAAGAAAAACAATAAATTCTGAATAATAGGATCAACATTTTAAAAGAATGCAACTATAAAATGAGATTTGCAGACAAAGCGGGCACTGAGTGGAGAAAATAGTAACAACAGATAGTGTCAGAAGCACAAACGAGGTGGGGCCACTAACTTCCATGCTTCTCTGCTAAGTTTGTTTTACTTGATTTCTTTAAGTGCCTTAGGTATTAGTACTGAAAACAAAGAGACTTAACTACATTGCTATGTTAAAAGAAACACAACAAAAAAGTACAAAAATGAGATACCCAAGATTAAAAATGTGTGGAAAAAATGGAACACAAGTGTAGAGGTCCACATTAGCATTATTTATCCCCTCTTTTGCATTTTATCTCATCTCTCTGACCAATGCTAAATAACCATCATTTTAAATTAGCTTGTTACAAACAAAGCATGTTTTTGCTAAGCCTTCTTTCAACCACACAGCAAAAATTTACTACAAATAAACAAAAACTTTTAAGCCGGAAATCAGCCAAACATTTTAAGCTGGAAACTAAATAAAAATTATAAGCAAGAAATCAAATATATTATGAAAATAATATTACTTAAACATAAAAAAAGACTCTAGAAAAATAAGGGAATTACAATAAACCTATAAAACATATCTGACTGCCGAAAATAAGCATTTACCTATCAATAATGATCTTAAATGTAAATAGATTAAATTTTCTGAACAATAAATGCAGAATGACTGAATAAATAAACACAACTTGCTTAGGTATGAACTGAAAGTGAAGATAGGGATGAAATATTCTGTGCAGGGCCCGGTGCAATAGCATGGCAGTTAAGATCCTCGCTTTGAACGTGCCCCAGGATCCCATATGAGCACTGGTTCTAATCCCGGCAGCCCCGCTTCCCATCTAGCTCCCTGACTGCGGCCTGGGAATGCAGTTGAGGACATCCCAAGACTTTGGGACCCTGCACCTGTGTGGGAGACCCAGAGAAGGTTCCTGGCTTCGAATTGGCTCAGCACCAGCCGTTGCAGCTGCTTGGGGAGTGAACCATTGGACGGAAGATCTTCCTCTCTGTCTCTCCTCTCTGTATATCCATCTTTCCAACAAAAAATAAATGAATAAATAAATAAAATCTTTAAGGAAAAGAAAAAGAAATATTCTGTGGAAATGGAACTCAAATAAAATGTGTGTTAATGCTTAAATTAGATAAAATAACCAAGAATGAGAGATAGCAAAATATTCCGTGGGAATGGAACTCAACTAAAAGTGTGTGTGTGTGTGTGTGTGTGTGTGTGTTAATTCTTAGGTTAGATAAAACAACCAAGAATGAAAGATGTTGAACAGATACCCAGAAAATAAAGTGGTCAATTCTGCAGAAAAAAAAAAAATAGTACGTGTAAGTATATATGCATAGTGGGCTGGATCTTGTGGCACAGCTAACAAACATGTCACCACGGGTGCCTCCAGCCCACGTCAGAAGGCTGGCTTCAGTCTCAGCTGCTCTGCTGTTGATCTGCACAGCAAAGGAGACACTCAGCTCAGTGAATAGATGGCTAACAAAATGGAAGAAAATATTTGTAGACCATTACTTGAGGGAGGATTAGTATCCAGAACATCAAAGGAACTAAGGAAACTAAATAACAAAAAAAAATTGAGAAAAGAATATAAACATGTCTAAAAGTAACAAGTTGATGGCCAAAATATAAAATAAAATAAAAACTACAATGAGATACTCCACGTCAGTTAAAAAAGACATAATCAACGAAGAAAAAGTAAAGCAATTTGAGTTAAAATGCAACTTTCTGCTTTTAAAACATTGCTGATCTGTTTTATACATGGATAGACAACCTGGTTTAGTTAGGGTTAGGTTTAGGTTTAAGTTTGGTGAAGAGAAGTGATCCAGCTATCCTACAACTAGATGTACATTCAAAAGCAATAAAATAAGCATGTTTAAGAGAGACCTTCACTCCCATGGCCACTGACTGTAGCCCTATTTGCAGTAGCCAAGATTTGGAAGCAATTAAGAGGTGCATCCATGGATGAGTTTATCAAAGAAGTATGGTACACACACAAATGTTGTATATGCAGTCACAAAGACTGAAATACTGGTATATGTAGCAAAAGAATGGGACCAGAGGTCATTACATTATGTGAAATGAGCCAGACACAAGACAAATTGCACTAATTCTTCCTCATAAGTGGAAGCTTCTTTAAAAAAAAAAAATGGTGATCTATATTTAGCACAGTGATTTCCAGAGTTTTCAAAAGTGTGGGGAAATTAGAGAGAGAGGAAAGCTGAATAACAGTACTGAACATTTTCATATGAGTAATAAGTTCCAGCATTCCAAGCACAGCATGGCAGCTATAGTTTACAGTGAGGTATTATATGGTATTTAAAGGTCTGCAAAGGAGGAGCTTATAGGCTTCAAACATAAAGAAAAGGTAAAGAAATAGAAATGTCAAATCAGATGTGTTCAAGATGTATACCTGTGTTTAAATACTGCATTGTAGCTCTTAAAATATACATGTACTATCTGCTATTAAAAACAGCCCATGGAAAAATATGAAAAACTTAAAATGATGCTTTCAGTTTTGTACCTAAACAAACTATGACCCTATCCTTTTTATTTAAATGACAGAGTGGGAGGTAAGGAGAGGAAAGGAAAAAGAAAGCAGGAGAGACAGTAAAAGATATCTCCCCTGCTGGTTCACGGCTCCGATGCACAGCTGAGACTGCATTAGGTCAAATCCAGGAGCCAAGAACTGCATCAGGATCTCCCAAGTGGGTGGCATCAAGAAATAGGGAAAAAAAAAGTAAAAATCAAACTTAGAAATTCTTATGCTGCAAAAGAAATAATCAACACACCAGGGTGACAGCCGATGGGATTGGTGAAAATATTTGGAAACTATACATCTTATAAATGGCTAATAATAAGCATAAGTGAGAAAATTTTAAATTCAATACAGAATAAGCAAATAGTCGAATCTTTCAATTAGCGATAGATTAAATGCAGGTTTGTGAAAAGAATATATACAAACAGTCAAGAGTACTTGAAAAAATGCTCATCACGAATCAACAAAGAAATGAAGATTGAAACCATAAAGTCACTTCAGTCAGCAAGGCTGTTAGCAGAGGTCAGCACTGTGGCATGTGGGATGAGCCTTTGTGCTGCCAGCATGCTCCTAGGGCAATGGTATGTGAAATGGATACTCTGCATCTGATCCAGCTCCCTGCTAATGTGCCTGGGAAAGCAGTGCAAGATGACCCAAGTTCTTGGAATCCTACACACATATGGGAGATGCAGATGAAGCTCCTGGTTCTTGAATTTTGTTTGGCCCAGCTCTGGCAGTTATGGCCCTTCGGTGAGTGAACCAGGAGATGGAAAATCTGTCTGCTTCTCCTTTTCTCTATATAAGTCTTTCGAGCGAGAATGAATAAATCTTTCCTAAAAATGAGTATTACCAAAAACATAAAACAGGTGCCAATGTTGTGAGGTAATGTGCCAAGCCACAACTTGCAGCAGCGGCATCAGTTCAAGATCTATCTGCTCCACTTTGCATCCAGCTCCATGCTAACATGCCTTGAGAAACATCAGAATATGGTCCAAGTGGTTTTCCCAAGTGGAAAAACAGAGTAAATGCTGGTGAGGATGTGGACAAAGGGGAATAGTTTCACACTATTGGTGTATAATGTAAATGAGTACAACAATTATGAAAAGTAGTATGCAAGTTCCTCAAAAACTGAAAATAAAAGTACAATATAATCTAGCAATCTCACTACTGGGCATAGACCTAAGGGAAATTAAATCATTCTGTCAAAGAGATATCTATGTTTATTTATAACATTTCTATTTATGTTTATGTCTCATGTTTATTGCAGCACTCTTCACCATACTCAAGAAATGGAAACAACCATAAAATCCATCCATTGATCATGAAAATGTACTGAATATACTCAATGGAAAAAAAAATCATCTTCATAAAAGAGCAAATTTTTTCATTTGGAGCAACATAAGTGAAATTGGAGGTCATTACGTTATTGAAATAAACCAAATACTAGAAAGACAACACCATATAAGCTTATATTCACTACTTGAAAGCATTGATCTAATAGAAACTAAAAACACAGTGTAGATTATGAGAGGCTGAAGATGGAAGGCGTAGGAATGTGTTGACCAATGGGCACTACATTATAACTAGGAGAAAGATGTTCTAGAACTCTGTTGCATAGTAGTGTGACTATCAATAGTTTTTAGAGATTTCATCATGAAATGACGATAATCATTTTAGGAGACGGATATTTGCCCTGATTTGTACATTAGAAAACTTATACATTAAGGCACCATGTGGTGTCCCAGACATAAATATCTACAAGTTTTATATCAGTTACAAATATCTGAAGAAGTAGATGAGTGAGTATTTTATATTGTGAAAGCATTGGAAAATACAAAATGTTTATGATTGGAGACAAGAAAATGGTGTGCTGTATTGTGATGTCTCTCTGGAACCTAGCAAGTACCCAGTGACCAAGAGGATTCCCGGGGTTAAGAGAGGTCAAGCCGAGGTTTTGCTAGTGCCGCACACTCTAACCCATTTGAAAACAACTTACAACTATGAAGGCATTTATTTTTGAGGAAAACTAACAATTGCCATCTGAGATACATTATCTCAAAAAAACGGTGCCTTTTTAGCCATGTAAAATAGATTTCCAGTGTTTAGGAAATAAACAATAAAGAAAATCAAACCATTTGCTAATTTCCTCTTAGTCATGGAATCAGTTAATCAAATGCACTTCTATAGATCTTTAAGGGTGTAATCTCGGTGCTGTTTTACATGAAATAGAGTAAGAACTGATTTCGGTAATGCAAACAAATCAGAAAATTTTCCGACATTGATTAGATCTATCATTCCTCATGTTGATTAATGCTAGAGACATTGAGAGTGACAATAATTACTGGATCCCATGATTCTAATTGTATTTATTCATCATTTGAGCAAGTAAAGTACATTGTGCTTTGTTTCTGAGGACACAAAGAAAAAAATTGTTCACCTTTTCAGTTTTCTCAAGAGAGGACAAGAGTAAAACAGCAACTCCGGAAGGGCGATTAAATTAGGAATGAAGCACAAATAAGGCAAAGGAAGGACTGACACTGGAAATGAGGAAGACTTTCATTGAGATTCTAAATTCTTTGTACAGTTAGACTTGCTTATTTTCAATTTTGCACATAGATATAGACACATTAAAATGATGAGCTGAGATGACTTTCTTGGATTCCTACAATAATAAATACTGGTGAATCTGGGCCTATAATCCAAATACCACACATTAGTTTTATGTGTCTATGATACAATAAATTACTAACCTGTGCTCAATCTGAAGTACGTTTGCCAAAGATTAACATCATATTCAAAAATCAAAAGTACTCTTTCTCTGTTATTCTGTTTGATTATAGTCAGCCATCAGGCAATTTGGTTAGCCAATCACAGTATTGCTTAGGAGAAGCAAAAGCATAGCAAATCTAACCTTGCACAACATTATATACTAGGATTATGAGGTCCTGTACAAACAGCGAACAGCAGAACTAAGAACAGTTAAATGCACTGTAGGGGGCAAGGGAGAAGTCTTTGTTTCAAAAGCCTTTGTTCCAGTGCTGTAGGTCAAAGAATGTGCTAAATACACTACTCTCTCCCCATTGTTATTCAGTGCTTTTTAGCTTACATATAGTTTCATAAAAAGTACAAAAGAGATATGAAATGAACTGGTAGAGCAAATATTACATTGGAAAACATTTATTAAATACAGCATGAGATCAAGATAGTTGAAAATACATTAAGTCAGATTCTCTCAAATGTTATACTTACATAGTACATTAACTATTTCATGACAACATTTGGTAAATTATTTCTTCGGGTCTTAGATGTTAGTGAATATGCTTCATAAAACTGACTTCATGTTGGCAGGCTTATATCATAAAACTGACATAGCCTGCAGTGCTAATATCCCATAGTAGCACCAGCTGCTCCGCTTCTGATCCAATTGCCTGCTAATATGCCAAGGAAAAAGAGCAGAGTGGTCCAAGTGCCTAGGACCCTGCATCTCACGGAGGACCTAGCAGTAACTCCTGCCTCCTGCCTTCAGTCTGGCTCAGCCTTAATAGGGAATACCATTAGGGGAGCGAACAAGAATGGGAGATCTTTCTTTCTGTCTTCCTCTCTGTAACATTGTATTTCAAGTAAAGAAAATAAATCTTTTAGAAAGAGGGAAATTGTCTTCCTTTCATTGATTTATTGTGTGGAACTCATTTTGCTTATATTGGGGCTTGACTCATATATCTTTAATCACAATTTATCTTCAAGTAAAATATTATGAAATATATATATAATTAAACAATACTTATTTTTATTACACAACTAATATCCTATTGTTTTATATATTTTATTTATTTTTTAAAGATTCATTTTTTATTATTTTACTTCTCTTTATTATTGTCATTTTATGATACATTTCCATAGGACCTGGAATTTTCCTTATCCCCTCCCTAATTCTCTCCTCCCTCACTGAGTTCCCCTATATTATTACTATAGTATAGTTCTTCATACACAGTCATATGTCCATCATTGCGGGCACAAACAAAGGCAGAGTGTCCAGCATCCTATTGTCAAGATATAGTAAATGGTTTCATTAGGAGTCCATCTTTGGCTGGAAGTAGAGATGCATACTGCTTTGTATCCTCACATCTGGATATGATAGTTTCCATTACACAATTACTATACATCCCCTTAAATGTAAAAACCACAATACAAAATCAACAGTATAAAGAAAAATAGAAATTTACAGTGCCATGAAGTTGAATTACATGCTGCTAGATATGATAGTTTCAATTACACAATTACTATACATCCTCTTAAATGAAAAGCCACAAAACAAAATCAACAACAGGAAGAAAAAAAAAAAGAAATTAACAACACCATGAAGTTAAACGATGTGCTACTGAATAACTCTAAGACAAGTAGAACTAGTTAACTTTCCTTAGCTTGGATTAGTTCTACCAACTGTCCCCTTTGCTCCTTCAAGGTGGTGTTTTCCTCATCACAATAGATCTCCAATGAGTGCTATGATTAGTATCCAGCTAAAAAAAACTGAAGACACTTTGAAGATTTTCGTTGAGAAAACACACCCCATGCTCCACCTTCCTCAGGACTCTGCTTTGTTAGATCAAATTAGCTTGACCTCACCAAATTCTTACTTGTGTTTTCTCCAGTTTCAAAACTTGCACAAGCTTCCCTCATAAGGGGTTCCTTCGGCTTCGAAGCCTCATAAGGGATTCCTTCTACTGAAATGTCTAGTCATCAATCTGCGGCAATTGGCATATTTCATCCTTTCTCAGGGAAAGAATTGTTCTATTGCATCTGGAAAAGCATGCTTCTTATATTTTATTTGGGTTATTAATTGCTTAAAAGGAGCATTTAAATCTCTACTGTATTTTTTCACTTGGATATAATAATTGTACTTTACTCAATATTCTCAAAATTAAACATCATTGTCTACTTCCACATCAATTTTTTTTTAATTCACTTTCTTAGTAAATCACACCGTCTTAAATCCAAACTGTGTGCCAGAAAAAAAAAGTGTGAGCTATTTTTTACCCTGATGCCCCTTACTTACCTAACCAACCTGTTGCAGGTTGTGAGTGAGATCACATTAGACAAGTCTAGGTTTTATTAAGGAGTCTTTATTATACTAATCAAGGTTGACAATAACAGGACCCAGAAGAAATAGCAAATCACAAGTCCATATGGCAATCCAGTCGATCAAAACCCCAAGAGAAACAAATGGTCATTACTCTGGAGTCCATCTGTTAAGCTAAAGACCTATGTCCCAGCTTCCCCAACAATATAAGTTATCCTAAGAGACATACAGCAAACGACCTGGGCACACCTACAAAACTGCAGACATTCACACTTCCCTGGCTTCTCTGCCCACATTCCATTACTGCTTGACTTCACCTCTCCTGGAACTCTTAAAAGTACACAAATTAGAAATAGAAAGCATCTTAGCATTACTATCTTTACTGTCCCATCCAAGCAGTAAACAGAGGATGAGGAATATAAACATACAGGGGCCATGCTCAAGGGTTACCTGTCCTCGGAGTTTATGCATAGAAAGCCATAGAACAAGAAAGTGGGAAGGCCAAGGATCAAGAATGCCAGAGCGAAGACGGCACAGGACCAAAAGAGCAAGCCCCTCCCTGTCATGAGCCTTTATAGGGGCTTGTGAGGGGAGTGGTTAGACAATAATGCAATACTGCCCCCTCTGAGATTCCAGGTGATGATAGGTGAACATCACAGGTGTCAGGAAGGATCACCTGGGTGGTGGTAGGAGAGTGGCTTCCAAGCTCGTGACCCTGAACTAGCTGCCTACCTCACCATGAACAATGTCTATTGACTCTACATCTTTATTTCCACAGCTTTATTAATCAAAAATGCATGCATTCAGATTATTTTACAATGTGCATTGCTCCAAGTCTCATATTCTTCTAGCAATGTTGTGTTATCACAGTAGTACCTTTAAAAGTTGCAAGTTAAAAGAAAAATCTTTGCATATTAACACTCTCCAAAGATTTCAGACCCATCTCTGACTGCAGGATAAATTCAATGTTTTTAAGATGATCTGAAAGGCTTTTTTACATTCTATCTTTTACGTGCCCCTCAAATCTTTCCCTGCAACTCCTGTCATTTCAACTCTCTGACATCCATACCCTATATTTATAACTTATAAAATGTATTTTCCTGTAGCTAGCCTTCATTACTTTGCCCATGTTAATTTCTTTGAAATAGTCTCTGAGCTAATTATCTTTCTCCTCAAAACTCAGAACAGAGATTATTGCCTCCCAATAGATAGCCAATTAGGCTTCTTCATTTATCCCAGTCTGGATTACTTTGTCTTAAAAGTTTCTGTGGCATTCTATGAATTTCTTTATCATCTCTCTACGACCATCTATGTGCTTGATCCTATGATACACCTTATATTTTGGAGAACAAATATTCTGGTCCTTTTTCTCCAAAACCAGCAGTTACAAAAAGAAGTTTGCTAAATAAATGCCTTTATAAACAGAAATACACTGGATGCTATTGGCCAACAGATTCATTTTCTATGAGCAGAATCCTAGAATTTAGTATCAGGCATTATAAAACAAATAAATATTTTATTCCTATGTTAGAAAAATAACCGTAACTACAATCATATTGATGATCATCAAAATGTGCATGCATATATAGCTAAAACATTACCATTTAAGCTTCAGTTCATCAGAGATAACACACACACACAAAATTTACTGTCATGCTTGAAACTCCTTCAATTTTTAACTTAAAGTACAACTAGAAAAAAAAGTATTTAATAGTAAATGCAGACAGTGGTATTGTGGTATAGCAGGATGAGCTACTGCCTACAATGCTGACATCTGAAGTGGGTGCCAATTCATGTCTCAGCTGCTCCATTTCTGTTCTACAGTGATCCAGCTCCCTTCCAGTGCACATGGGAAAGCAACAAAATATGACCCAAGAACTTTGGCACCTGCACCCCATGAGAGACACAGATGGAGTTCCTGGCTCATAGCTTTGGCTTGACTCAGCCCTGGGTCTCTGAGGCTGTTCGGGAAGTAAATCAGTATACAGAACTTTCTCTCCCCCTCTTTCTTTCTTGACATAGGTTCTTGCATCTCATCTCTTTCTTTCACTCCAGTGTTTGGAAGATATCTCAGTCTCTCAATCTCTCTCTCTATCTCTTCACCATCTTCCTCATCATTTTCACCATCTTATTCTTCTTCTCTGATTCTCTTTCAAATAAATTGTTTTGTACATATACACATATGTATATACATATATATGTATGTATAGATATGTATGCATATCTATACATATTTACATATATATATATATATATATAGAGAGAGAGAGAGAGAGAGAGAGAGGGACTCCAATGAAACCATTAAATATATCTTGATGCTAGAATGCTGGGCTTTATACAACTGTGTATACCTACAATGTCAGGATACTCTTGAGTAGCAGAATGATGGACCTGTGACTATTGTTGAGGGACTAAACCATTGCTAAAATATGAGGAAAAACAGTGGTGGGGTGTGAAAGAGGTTGAAGGGGAAATCCCTAAGCCTAAGGAACTGTATCATGAAAAATGGACATTTTTTTTCAATAGAGTAAATGTGGGTGGTTTTGGTACAGTAGCTAAGGTAATGCTTGAGAGAACCACATTCAATATCTGAGAACCTGAATTGGCTTCCCAGCTCTGTTCATGATCCCAGCTTCCTTATAATGCTCACCCTAGGAGACTGTGAGTGATGGCTCAAGTATCTGGATCCCTGCTGACTATGTGAGAGATTCAGCCTGAGTATCCAGCTCCTCCTTTTGGCTGACCCAATCCCAGTGTACTGTAGGCATTTGTCAAGTGATCCAGAGCATGGCAATACTTTCTCTCTCTCTCTCTCTCTCTCTCTCTCTCTCTCTCTCTCTCTATCTCTATCTCTCAGTCTCTTTCAAAAAACAAAAGAAGAGCAGAAGGTTATGAAAGCATTCAAGTTACCATGATGAAATTCATCACAATAATCTAGCATTTTAAAAGTTATTCATCATGCTTCATTTTCAAGTCAGTTGGCTTAGTTCTTAACCTGCAAGAAGTATGATATTTTGTAAAGCTTCAAGTAATTTTGAAATTTTAACTCCAGGCTAAGACTTTGCTGTTATTAACATCTTATTCAGTGGTATTCTTCTCCCACTTTTTTTTAGCCAGGCAATTTCTTACAGCATACTTTCAAAACACATTCCACAGTCAGTAGCTTCTTACCTCTTCCACATGTTCCTAGGTGGCTGCACACACATGAGCGCTTTTTTATACATCTGTACCACCCTTTCTCTAATCTCCTCATTCATTTTGAATTCCTTCCACAAGCTTCATCTTACCTTCCTGTGCTAACAACCTGTTCCACTATGGGTGAAATTGTTGCTATCATATGGGCTGCCTGGAACGGAAATCCTGCACAGAACCCTGAAATACTGATTGCTAAATAGTTCCATGAATATTCCTGCCAAGAAACTCTTGATCTTTTTGCAAATGATTCAGAAAGACACTGTTAATACTTTGAGTTTGTGACTTATAATAAAAGTTAGCACTGGCATCAATTACCCTCAAGTCTTCCCCAACCATAGGGTGACTACTGCTACAGTCCCATTCTGAGAAGTCAGAATCAATTTAAGACTTCTGTTTGCTGTATCCTAGAAGCCCTTCACTCGCCCTACAAGTTAGAATATGTTCTGTTATCAGGTTGTTCATAGCCTGTGACACCTATCTAGGCCTTCAACTTTAGCAAGAAATTTCCTTGATTATTTCTCTGACCTGGACTGTGGGCCCCACCTCACTTCTTTCTGCATACAATCTTCTTCAACTGAGGTGGGCCTGAACCAACTTGCTGAAGTTTTAATAAAACCACAACAAAAAGAATCAGAAGGATCCATCTTCTCACTTCCTGCCTTCATGACTGATGAACCTGTGCCACTGTCCTTTGCCTGCCATCAGAATGGAATGTTTTGGTTCTCAAGTCATCAGCTTTCTCTCTTGTGTCTTCAACGTGCCAACTCAAGTTCATGAAACTTATCAGATTCTACCATCATTTGAGCCAAGTCAATATAACTATCTTTTTGTAAATAAATATGTTTAAGTATTTATTTTATTTTTAATTAGAAGCTCAGATATAGAGAGGAGAAGAGACAGAAGATCTTCTGTCTGATGATTCACTCCCCAAATAGCCACAATGGACAGAGCTGAGCTGATCTGAAGCCAAGAGCCAGGACTTTCTTCCAGGTCTCCCACTCAGGTGCAGGGTGCCATGTGGGTGCAAGGTCCCTCTACTGCTTTCCCAGGCCACAAGCAGGGAGCTGGATGGATAGTGTGGGGGCAGGGATAAGAACTGATACAACACCCGTACGGGTTCTAGTGCATGCAAAGCAAGGACTTTACCTGCCAGGCTACCATGCCAGGCCCCAATGTAACTATCTTAATTCTCATTATCTCTATTTCACTGTTAAATAAATTGAAGCCTACCAACTCCTCACAAATCAGAATATCAAAAACGGTTACAAAGTGATTGAAGTCAAAATGTAAACACAGATTTCTCTGAAAGAAACACCATCTTTTTTATGCATACATTTATTAAATTTTAATGCCTATCCATTTTTAATTTCAGAATATTCTAATATACACATATATTCCCGTATGCACATCTAATATGCATATACAATCTTTATTAGGAAACAGATGCACAGTACTGCTTAAGATAATAGATGAATTGCATTTTGTGATATATTCATTTGTTCAACATCAATTTACTAAGCACTTGCTATTCTCTGAAAAATACAGAAATGAAATAGTTTTTGTCCCGAAAACAGTTTGCAGTCAAGAAGGGGAGAAATAAAAGCAAATCCATATTTCATACTCTGTGGGATAGAAAGAAGCAGAAGTACATAAAGATCACTTTAGAGTGTCAAAAGTGAGCTTGGACATAATGATGGGGATAAGAGAAACACAAAAAAAGAGCATTTCCTAGTGATGTTCAGATTCACAAAGGATTACAAAAATCAGCCAAGCAGAGAAAAATAGGAGGGCATTCAGGATTGGGGCACAAGTACAGAGACGTTGGGCAGAGAAGAAAGCTGTCCACAAATTGATTGGTATAGCTGATTGTAGGACAGATATAAGATTTTCACTTACTTACATTGGGGACAGGATACCATCTCTTGGGATGCAAAATTGGCTTAATCTTTTCACTGAAAACTCTTTAATATCTTATACTATTACTTTAATAGCAACAAATTTTCTGAAAATGACTTATAAAACTTCCACAAATTGCCCAGCCTCCTCTACATTAATGTTCCTAATATTACATGGGTCCTCTCCCTTCTTCATGGACCAGAGTCTTCATATCTATTGCTCCTTCAGCTTGGCATGTTATCTCCCACAGTCACACTCACCTCTTCAGATTACTTTGCCTACTCTGTTACATACTCACAAAGGCTTTGTTTACTCTGTAAATGGGTGCAGATTTTCCCATTATATCTTCTCATAGCACCCAACTTTACCATTAAAGATTAAAGCATTGGGCCCGGCGCAATGGCGCAGTGGTTAAAGGTCCTCGCCTTGCACGCCCCAGGATCCCATATGGGCTCCAGTTCTAATCCCGGCAGCCCCGCTTCCCATCCAGCTCCCTGCTTGTGGCCCGGGAAAGCAGTTGAGGATGGCCCAAGGCTTTGCGACCCTGCACCTGCGTGGGAGACCTGGAGGAAGCTCCTGGCTTTGGATCGGCATAGCATCAGCCGTTGCGCTCACTTAGGGAGTGAATCATCGGACAGAAGATCTTCCTCTCTGTCTCTCCTCTCTGTATATCCGCCTTTCCAATAAAAAAAAAAAAAAATTGAAAAAAAAAGATTTAAAGTATTTGACTTGCAAGCCTTTGTATATGTAAGAACCATAACTAAAATTAAGTATTTAGCATATACTCAATGCTTACCTGTAAAATAACTGATTTTGTTGGGGGCAGGAGGGATGAGAAGGGTGGAAAGAAAAATCCCTGAGCCTAAGGAACTGTATCATGAAAAATAAAAATAAATTAAAAATTATATATTGTGTTTGCTGTGGTCACTCTATCTGAGGTGTTTAAGCCAATGTTAATTATTTATAATGATCTCATAGGTGCATGGAGTGATAGATTGTGAAAAGAATTCAGGAATTAAGTGGCAGGATGAGAGTGTGGAGTAAACACCAATACATGACATCTGTGGGGCATCTGTGGGAAAACGTTCCTAAGGCAACGTTTCCTTTAATAACTTGAGACTTCTTTTAGTATTTAGGTGGGACTTCTAGGCAGAGCAAAACTGTGAGCATAATTGATCAATAGTACTTAAAGCTGCAACAATTGATGAAGTCAACCAAATAGAAGTAAATGGTCGGGACGATGGCATCATGACTAGGTGCAGATGCATAGAGTGGCAGGTAGAAAAATCAGATCTAACAAGAATAGCCACAGAGATAGGCTGAGATATAGGAGAAAACTAGAGAAAATGGCTATGGGAAGTCAAGGGAAGAAAATTTCCTACTGATGAAAATAAATAATGCAAAGTATCTTCTTGTTTTGTTTGAACATCAAACAATAATAGATAGTTTTGGATTTAGTAATGTTCATAGTGAACTACTTTCTAAAAGAAAAACATTAGAAGCTATAGGAATAAAGTCCCCTATCGTAACAAATATATTCAGTCATTTGCCAGAATCATTGACTATACAAGGCCTTACGATTGTTGGTAAAGACAAAACAGCAAACAAAACAGAAATATTCCCTGTCTTTGTGAAGCACTAAGAGCAGGGTATAGATTGAGTTTTGCTGAAATACAAGTGGTTTGATCTTTATTTTCATATTCTCAGCTGCTGCGGGCATTTGTTTTACCTGCCTGGCTCCTAGGAGCATGGGTTGTTGAACCTCTCTCTCTAGTTGAAAACGCAAAAATATTAGAATCAATTAAAATTGTACATGAAATTGTACATTCAGGAAGAACTACTACAGTCATGAAAGTCAGGAAAGTAGTGAGTCAGGAAAATTAGAGATAACAGCAATCAAAATAAAGAAGTGTTTGCTACAATCAGAGGGCAAGAAACTCACAAGTATTCACAAGAGAAAACATTAAAAGTAAAATAAATGACACATTTCTGTCTCTATTGTTTAAGAATAAGACAAGAAATACTCTTTTGATTGTGTTACAATAATTGTTGATGGTAAAAATCTGGTATATTTTTGTAAATAAATAAATCCACTCTTCTCGTGATTCCTAAGGGGAATCAATGTGACCTTGTGGAAGTTTTGGTAGGACAAATCATCCTAGCTCTTCCCTCTGAAGAAACACACCAAACTAAGTAAGCCACCAGCGACACCTTCTACCTTCTCTGATTTCACCTAGTATTTATGACTCAGATGACAAACAATTGAATAAATAAATAAATAAAGTTTATTTTCTTTTCAGTACTCTCAGATTTTCACCATCTGTCAAATCTCTACTGCTTGAAATACTATGAAGATCTAAGGTAATACTCGCCTTGTTTTTTTTTTAATATTTATTTATCCGAAAGGCAAATTTACAGACAGAGGAAGATCTTCCATCAGCTGGTTCACTACCCAAGTGGGTGCAATCACCACAGCTGAGTTGATCTAACACCAGGAGACACGAGCTTTTTCTGGGTCTCCCACATGGGTGCAGGGTTCCAAGGCTGTGAGCGGTCCTTGGCTGCCTTCCCAGGCCACAAACAGAGAACTGGATGGGAAGCACAACAATTGGGACATAAAGAAGTGCCAATGTGGGATCTGGGTGCATTAACAGCAAGGATGTGAGCCACCAGGCTGCTGTGCCAGGCCAGATAATGTTTTCTTGCGATTTCCTTTCTAAATTCCATTTATTGATAATATTCTGCATTAGTGTTTTTTTTAAGTTTATTTTTATTGGAAAGTTGCATATACAGAGAGGAGGAGAAACAGAGAGAAAGATCTTCTATCCACTGATTCATGACCACAACTGGCAACACTGGCCAGAGCTAAGCTGATCTGAAGCCAGGAGCCAGCAACCTGTTCCAGTTCTCCCATGTGGGCACAGGGTGTCAAGGCTTTGGATCAATCTCAATGGCTTTCCCAGGTCACAAGCAGGGAGATGGATGGGATGGTGCTGCCAAGACACAAACCAGTGCCCACATAGGATCCCAGCAATCATGAGGCAAGAATATTTAGCCACTAGACTTCTGCACTAGGCCCTGCATTTAGTTTTTAAAATTTTATTTATTTAAAAGGCCAAAAAATAGAGAGAAAGGTAGAAAGAGTTCCCAGGAATATGGGGAGGAAGCTGGATCCAAAGAAGAGCTGAGAATCCAAGGAGGAACAACAGTATGGGATCATAGTGTTCCAAGGGCAACTTGACTTGTTGGGCCAGGATGGGCTCTTCCCAGGCCATTGCAGCCATTTAGGGAGTGAACCAATAGATGGGAGCTCTCTCTGCCTTTCTCTCTCTTTCTCTCTTTTTCTTTGTCTCTCCTTCTCTCTGTAACAATGTCTTTCAAATAAAAAATAAAATAAAATAAAATAAAATAAAATAAAATAAAATAAAATAAAATAAAATGAAATGAAAATCCTTAAAAATGAGCCGTATTCTCTGGTTTATCTGCTTTCTCTTAACTGATTTTCTCACTATCACTTTAAATATTACCATTCTTCACATAAAATTGTAAAGAGTTGCAAGATCTAAATAATCCTGTCAATTGTCTATCCTATTGTTAAGTATTTAAACGATAGTGGTCATCCAAATTCAGAAGACAGAAGCTACTTTCCAGTCCGCATGGGTGCAGGGTTCCTATGACTTGAGTCATCCTTCACTACATTCACAAGACAGAAACAGGAAGCTGGATCAGATGTCTCCATCTTCCAAATCACTCCTCAAATATCTGCAAAAATTAGGCAGATCTAGGCTGTGTGCAAGAAATAGGAATTCCATCCAGGTCTGTCAAGTATGTGCCAGTAGCCCAAGTACTTTAGGTCCCCCTCTACTGCCTCTTTTTCGCAATGTCCATAAACTGGATGCAAAGTACAAACAGCTGTGAATGTGGTACCTTAACCTGATGCACTACGCGTCTGCTCCCTAGACAGCTTACTTGCAAATGTTGTTAACCTGTATATGTTGTTGGGGCTGGGACACAAATCCTCTTTTCTTTCAGTGTTCCTAACTGGAAAGCTAAATGCTAATCCAAGTTCTTCATATATACTTTGGAGGCTCTTCTCAGGAAAAACAACACATGGTTTTGCTAAAAACAAAAATGTGATAAGACCATGGGGAATGTTCCTAAAAAAAAAAAAAGTAAAGTGAAAATATAAGCAAGAAGTGAATATTAGGTATTAAAATCCTTGGGTTGTCCTAAGTATGACTCCTAGCTCATTTTCAGACTTCTGCTTCATGCTAATATACAATTTAGGTGATTGCTCAAGCAAATAGGACCCAGTGACACACATGGGAGATTTGAGTTAAGTTTCCAGCTTCTAGCTTCAACTTCAATGCATCCTGGGTCTGACGGATTGACTAGAGAATGATCCCATATTTAGAAAAATGTTCAGCCTGCCTCTCTCCGCATCTTTCTACTTTCCTGATAAAAAATAATTAAAATAAAAGTATGAAAAAGAAAAGTCTAAAATATCCTCTGATAATTATCTTAACAACAGAACTAAAAGCAGGAATGCTCTCCATAAAGCCATGATGATACTTTTAAACTGGATGTGTTCCTGACTGATTCACAAAGGATTATGTGTGGAAAGTAGTGGGAGCTGGCTGCAAAAAAAAAAAAGTCATTGGTAGATGTTCAAAAAGTTGTTGGATGAGTTTTTTGTCAAATGCTGAGAACATGAAGTATCACTACGCGATAGCCAATGCCACCCAGAGCTCAGTCAATGGTGAGAAGATTATTTCTTCAATTTGACCCAAACTAACCTCAAGACAGAAACCATGGAATAAACCGGATGCTAGACTCTCCTTAATTACTTGGATTGCAAGAGATGGAAGGCTTTCGCCAATACGGAGACAACAGGAAGATTGCTGTCCGCAGTCCCAGGAGAAGCAGTGAGAAGCACTGAAACAATGACTCAGAGCAGGTGCAGGCAAATAGCAGTGACTGAAGGACCAGTTCTCCAAAGAATGCAAAGGGTGTTCTCAAATGGATGAGAGAACTAGTGGGAAAAAACAATTTTTTTTTTTCTTTCTGAGTCAAAGGAACCAAATCTGGAGAAACAGCTTTCTTTGAGTAAACTCTATCTTTGTTTCTATGTTGGCATGATTGTTGGAATTCTAAGTCACGCTTAAAGTTTGTCATTCTTGTGGGTCAGTACTGTGGCATAACAAGTAAGCCACCACTGGAATAGTGGCATTCCATGTGGGTACTGTTTCCTGTCGCAGCTGTTCTGCATTCAAACCAGTTCTTTGCTAATGGCCTGGGGAAAGCAACAGAAGATGGTCTGATAACTTAGGTCCCTGTCACCTATGTAGAAGATCTGGAAGAAGCTCATGGCCCAGAACTCTTCCAGCGATCTGGGACGGGATGTGAACAAGAAGATGACCAATCTCTCTCTCTCTCTTTCCTCTCCACACCCATGTGTGTGTATGTGTGGTCTCCCTGCATAACTCTGAATTTCAAATAAGTGGATACATTTTTTTAACTTTTGTCATTCTTTTTTTTTTAAGATTTATTTTATTTTTATTGGAAAAGCAGATATACAGAGAGGAGAGACAGAGAGGAAGATCTTCCGTCCAATGGTTCACTCCCCAAGTGAGCGCAACGGCCGATGCTGTGCTGATCAGAAGTCAGGAGCCTCTTCCGGGTCTCCCACGCAGGTTTAGGGTCCCAAAGCTTTGGGCTGTCCTTGACTGCTTTCCCGGGCCACAGGCAGGGAGCTGGATGGGAAGCGGGACTGCCAAAATTAGAACCGGTGCCCATATGGGATCCCGGGCGTGCAAGGCAAGGACCTTAACCACTGCGCCATCGCGCCGGGCCCAACTTTTGTCATTCTTAAAAAATAAAATGTCCTTCTTATATTTGTTGATCCCAAAGGGGATTAATAATTATGGCAGATAATGATTACAGAGTATTTGTGGGAAAGTTATCTTTAAGCACTCAGGAATAACCTCTCATTATTGAAAATACATAATAGCACACACAAGACACTATACCAACTTTAAATTCATTATTTTATTTGTCATTTACAACAACCTTAGATATCAGTAACATCTTTGTCTTACAGAATGACAAGGTTTCTAGAAGGTGAGAACTGACAGCAGAGAGAGTTGTCATGCACTTGGAATCCGTACTTAAGACACACAATGAAAGAGAGTAGGCTTAAAGGGGAAAATAAGATGGGCTCCCTCCTTGAAGCAGGAAACAAAGGGCTTGAGAAAATGGTCCTAAAATGTTTATCTTAAAACCTCTTTACTATTCTGTGTTGTTGGTTTTCTTTTTATTATTTCATTCATATAAAGTGAACAAAATTCAGGTGTTCCATAACACCACTAAGAAGCATCGCGATGCTCTGTGTCTCTTCTGTCCATGTTCCCCACCCGTCTTCATCCTTCCTTCTTTCTCCTCCAACTAAGATTTTCTAATGGAAATGACATAATAAGTAGTGCCCTTACCATTCCACAGTGGATCTTACGGGTAAAAGAAATCACGGATTTCTTTCCTTAGAGATATGAAAGACAATTTTTATCTGTTTCTTAAATATTTATTTATGTTGGAAGGCAGATTTATAGAGAATGAGAGGCAAAGAAAGAGCCTGTCATCCTTTGGTTCACTCCTCCAGTGGCCACAATGGCCGGAAGTGAGCTGATTGAAAGCCAAGAGCTTTTTCCAGGTCTCCCACTTAGGTGCAGGGTCCCAAGCCTTGTGTCATCCTGCTTTACCATGCCATTTTTTAAGCAGGGAGCTGAAAAAGAAGTGGAGCAGCCAGGATACAACCAACACCTATATTGGATCCTGGAATTGCAAGGAGAGGATTTAGCCACTAGGCTATTGAGCAGGGATCAAGACAAATTTTAAAGCCTTGTTATAATAATTTAGCAAACACACACATTTTCTGGTCACCAAGTTAGCATTATGAATATTCTCTCAATCTATTATGCCAAATGCAGGGTAGACACGTGGATTGTTATGTGACTATGCTTTTGGATAGAAAATCACTCTGAGAGCAAAGATAAGAGTCAAGCACAGCACACAAGATTTCCAAAATTCACTGCTTGTCTTTCTACCCATGTCAGTCCTTGTTATTCGCCCCCTGTTTTCTGGATATTGTAATATATATTTTTTCTCCCCAGAAAGTCTTTTTCTTCCCTTTGCTTCTAGTTAGCAAACTTCCTATCTAACTTTGAAAGGCCAACGCAGATATTGTCTTTGAGGCAGGAATAGTACTATGAGTACTTGGGTTCTTATATCAAACACAGCATAACACAAGCTCCCTGGGTCTCCTGCTGTCGCTACAGGTGGCCGGAAAGCTCTCAGCCCTTCACATAAAGTAATGCAGGGATGACCCCTGTCTCTGGGTTCACTTGCCTTGTTCTCTAGGATAATCACATCTCATTTTCTCTGTTCTCATAGTCCTTAATATACATCTCATTTACAAAATTTACATACTTTGTCATGTACATTTTTCCACCTGAAGATCAAGATTTAATACCATGATGGACTTAGAAGAGTGCTTGGAATGCAATAATCATTCAGTGAAACATGACTGACTAATTCAAGACAGTATATTTGTGCCATGATTGTATGCAGAATAGAATACTTGATTTTGCATAGAACTACATTCATTCAATGTAAGATGTGCAGGCGTATAAATAAGCAAACATAACCATCAAGTTTCCACAACTTGTTCAACATTTACTTCCTCCAAATGTACTGATGAATTTTCAGATACATTCTGTCCTAACCTCTTTCTTAGCAATGATACTTAGTAGTTCAAGCCAAAAAGAAATAAATCCGGCCAGCGCGGTGGCGCAGTGGTTAAGGTCCTTGCCTTGCACGCCCGGCATCCCATATGGGCGTCATTTCTATCCCGGCAGCCCCGCTTCCCATTCAGCTCCCTGCCTGTGGCCCGGGAAAGCAGTCAAGGACAGCCCAAAGCTTTGGGACCCTGCACCCGCGCAGGAGACCGGGAAGAGGCTCCTGGCTTCGGATCGGCATAGCATCGGCCGTTGCGCTCACTTGGGGAGTGAATCATCGGACAGAAGATCTTTCTCTCTGTCTCTCTTCTCTGTATATCTGCCTTTCCAATAAAAAAGAAAGAAAAGAAATAAATCCTCCTTCTTCTTAGAAGATCAAGTGTGCTCCTACCTTGTGCCTTGCTTTTCCTTCTGCCTCGGTTGTTCTTCAATTATGAGCTATTTCTTTCCTCAGACTGCAAATGAAAATATGTGCCTGGTGCTGGAAGTCTAACCACTCTTACTGAAATATCCTCTACCCAACCACCTCTCATGTTGCCTTGTTTATTCTCTCTGCCGCACGTACTACCATCTTGTTGACTCACTTTCTTGTAAGTGGCATTATTTCCCACTTCCGTCCTCCATACATAAAATTAAAGAATTGTGTGGTGAGGACTGGACTTTGTTGATTCCTACATATTGGTTGCTGATCCGATTTCTACAAAACACGAGGTCTCCTGTCATTCCTTGAGAGAACAAGTTAATACATATGTAGTGCTTATTGTGATGTTATGTTTATATAAGGAGATCTTTGCAATCCACAACCATATAGTCCTATGAGAATACAGATACATTGTTAGTCTATTTGCAGAAAACTTTACTGGATATTTACAGTAACTCTGGTTTCAATTTTCATGATAGATAATCAAGACAAAATCAATAACAGAGACTTCTGAAACATGAAAATACAAACAAGGATCTATGAACAGGAGGCCAGCATTTTGGCACAGTATATTAAGTTGTTGTTTGCAATAACAGTATCGTATATTATAGCATCAGTTGGAGTCCTGGCAACTCTACTCCTAATCCAGCTTCCTGTCCTGCACCTAGAACAGAAGATGATTCCAAGTGCTTGGCCTCTGCCATCCCTGTAGCTAAACTAAAATGGAGTTCATTGCTCCTGGCTTCCACCTGCCCCAAAAACTGGCTATTGTGGCCATTTGAGGAGTGAATCAGCAGGTGGAATCTCTCTCTCTCTCTCCCTCCCTCCATCTTCCCCACCTCCTTCTCACCCTCTTGCTCTGTCTCTCAAATAAATGGATAATACATATTTTTTGAAACAATCAATAAATATACAGTCTAAATGCTGATAATATGTGAATATCTTTTTTTCTGAAAATGCTTTGAAAATCTGAAAACTTAATGCTGTTTGCAAAGAACAACTATATGTTACATTTATTTCCCTGTGTGCTCTAAGTACCCATGGATTTCAGTGGATCTCATATCAAAGGGATTCAGAATGTCTAGAGGATCACATCATTAAGAGAATTGAATTTATTAATTCCAGAAGAAGGAAGTCCAACTGAAGTAATGTATCTGAATTTAGTATATAAATTAAAAGTTGGAGACTCGGCTTTGCCAGAAGTAATTTCTTCACTCATCAGGGAATGCATATACTATAAATAAGATTATGTAGCTCAGAAGCTAATTGTTTGAGAACACCTAATTGAAGTAATAGCTGATGAGAAGGTCTCATTAGTGAGTTAACATTAGTGGTCACATTAGAATCCTGCATTTATGCAAGCCCATTTTACTTCCTCTCTTAGACTTGGCATGTTAGTGGGTAACTAAATTATTCTAGGATAGCTGCAGCGGCCAATGCATGCCAGATCTGGATCAAAAGACATTAAAGAATGTAACAAAGTAAGCTCCACTCCTAACACAGACATTCTGATAATAACTCCTGTAACTTTGAACTAAAGCAAATGAAGACTTCCGATAAGTGCCCAACAAACATTAGAAGCAACTACTACAGTTCCTGGTTTTAAATTTAATTTAAACAGACAAGTAATAAAGCTAAAAAATAAACTATCATATTTCCTTCCCCTACAGTCTCTGTATTATACTAATGTGCTCCACATAGGGTAGGATTGGGTTTAAAATCAGAAAGTGTTTCCCTTCATCAACAAACCCGGCCTTAGATAGATGCATACAGACCAGATTCACACATCACTGTCTGACAAGATGTTCACTGATAATTTTAGCAGAGATGAAGAACTTATTGATACGCTTTTCCCTCTTAGAAAAACATCTTCAATTCGTGTGAAAAAAAGGAAATAGAGTAAGAAAAACAAGTGGAGACTCTGAAACCTTTGCAAGAAAATAGGTTCCTAATGGAGGACAGCCGATGAAAGACAGGCAATGTGCTTGTGAATAACAGCCTTGTTAGCAAGACATTCCTGCCCAGAATTTTGGAACGTGAAAATTTCTAACCAAAATTAAGTATTTGCAACATGTTAACAATAGACTGAAATCGTTTAGCTTAAAAATTCCAGCACACAAGGACGTCTAAGTGAATAGATGTACACAGCTCCCCTATCGGAGGCTTTTGCAATGACTACTGGGCTGAAAGCTAATCCATCAGTGTACGGTTGGGGTGCACTGCAGTACTCACAAAAAACAATTTTAACTGTTTGTT
This sequence comes from Ochotona curzoniae, assembly GCF_017591425.1. Taxonomy (NCBI): domain Eukaryota; kingdom Metazoa; phylum Chordata; class Mammalia; order Lagomorpha; family Ochotonidae; genus Ochotona; species Ochotona curzoniae. The sequence goes on along the minus strand of NW_024464939.1, from coordinate 24,461,256 downwards.
AAATGTTTACTACTAAATATGCTAATGAAAGAATAAATTTTCACTTCTAATTCTTCTCCATTTCAAACTTTGACTACCTAAGAAACAGAAACGTATTTCTATAAAAATTTTAAATATGTCTTAACTTGGTTGATTTGTTTATTAGTCTATTCATTTTTTTCAACAAATATCTATGGAAGGCAGTTATGCAGAGGATTGTAAACATTGTATTATGATGGTTTATATTTCTACTGGACTTTAGTATTTCTGTTTTGTCTTACAAATTTAATTTTCTAAGTTTCTTCCCTCCACTCAAAAAAAGTTAAGAATTACTTCTCTATCCATGGTATTTTGTTTGGGAGGGACGGGGCAAGAAAAAAAATGGAGCCAGTTCAAACAATTCAAAAGGAAAAACAATTCAACAACAGAACTAAATCTGTATTAATTAGGACCATCAAGCTAAGGGATGTACACTATTAACAAAGTGACATAGTACCTTAAATAAAGTAAACTGAAAAAATAGGCATCAACCTTATAGGAGCAAAAGATTAGCAAATCCCCCTTGCTTGGAGGTAGGATGTTTGTAATATGCCATAGACATCTTTAGGTCTCTAGAGAAGTGACCTTGATAACAACTGTTCTTAATGATGAAGATAGCTTTTGAGATCATCTAACTTAGAGATTTATATATGAGGTAATCCTGGATCACTGTTACACATGACCTTAAATGTGATTCCAAACCCTCATTAGAGCTACAAATGCCATCCTTTATCAACTTGGCAGTATTCAATAGAGCCTGGAAACCAAAATGCACAGGACACTATAAGGAAATTGGTTATTTCTATTTGCAATTGAAAAGTTATAAACAAAGTTAGTCTCAAATCACATAAAAAGGTCTTTCATTAACCTTTAAATATTCAAATTTAATTGCTATCATCTCGACATGTGAGTCAAGATTTCTACATTTTCTCAAATCTAAAAATTTGCACATAATTTATCTTTAATGTATCTGTTTAAAGTGAAATTTAAGTTTATAGTTTTCACTAAGAATATTTGTACATTAACATGATATTAAAATGAGACATAATTCTTAAACACTAAACATCTCAATCTGCATCAAAGTGTAATCATGATTTGCTCTTTTTTATTCTTACTTCTTTTATGGGCATACAAACAGAAAAAGAAACGGATTGAGAGCTCCTTTCCACTGGTTCACTCCCCCAAATGACTAGGAGCACAGAACTCAATCCCGGATTCCCACATAAGTAGCAGAAATTCATTGTCTGAGCCATCACTGCTTCTTCCAGAATATATAATGTACAAAATGGTGTACAGGAAAACAAGAGTAGTTCGCGAGCATGAGCGAAATAACAAAGCTCCGAGGGTAATTTTACAAAGAAAAAGCTGTCCTACAACTTTCAAGACAGCTCTTATAGCTAACTCACTATGGGTACATAGCCTGTAACAAGGTTCTCTATGTTCTGAAACAGTAACCACACTAGGGGGAAACCAGACCTTGAAAGTGCAGTCCAATAATGCTAAGAGAATACTAAATTTCAACATAGTGAACAATTTTTTTAATCAAATTCAGGAAAATGCAGATCTTAATTTTAGTGAAGTAAAAGATTAATGAAAACCATGTACCTAAAAAAAATGAAAAACGAAGAAATGTAAAACTATTATTTATGTCAGCTGGTTTTTTTATCTACTTCAGAATTAAAATCAAGTGTCATGAATACAACTATCTCACATTAAAGCAAGCCAGTCCTTTTGTTTTATTCATCGAATTGAAGGCAGGTACATGATATACTTGTGTGTGTGTCCAAGGGGGGATATCCAACATACTATCTCCTACAGTATTGACATATCTACTAAAACAGATTCAATGTTAGAACATACTTCAAGTTTCTATTTAAAATGAACTACCATACACAATATCATACTACAAAATAAGGGAGATAGATTTAATTTATGTTAATGGGTAAAAGGAATATTCTACAGAGATCTATAAACAAAATCTGGTACTGGGCAATAGTGCTATGCTGTTGTGTGTATCTTTACCTTATGACCTGCTACAACCTTTTCTTATGCTTCCCCGGAAGAAATCTTTGTGGAGTTCCTCCTATCAGCCGAACATCACTTATGAGGCTAAATGCAATCAACAATTTTTCTTTATTATGGAATTTCCACGCTAAGTAGAAAGAGGGGAGTGAAAAATATTAACCATAGCCAAAATAAATGAATAAAACTTTTCAAAAGTTAATTATAGATTGCGATAAGCTGTATGAAAACAAGGAACAAAATACTACTGTGACAGTTTTAAATTTAAATAGTACAATAAAAAGATCCCTTCAGAAAAGTAAAGAATGAGTGGTAGGTAAAGGGTCAGAGAAGACTTAAATAGAAAGAGTACAAGTACCTAAGAAAAGGAACACCTTGATGTAATTTATTTATTTGGTTGGTTGTTATTTACTTGTTTATTTATTTTTCTGTTTCTTTCTTTATTTGTTTATTTCTACAACTTGGGGAACGGGGGAGGAGGATGGACAGAATGTTTGAAGAAAATATCTGCTTCTAATGTGTGTTTTTAGCAGTTCTACCTTTTTTCCTATAATAAATGACTAAAACTGGTGAAAATACATGAGAAAAACAACATTTTCTCACACACGAAAAAGTACAAGATTGTGATCTCTAATGAGAGTGAACAATCAAGAAGTGTCTTACTGATGTCTCGGGTTTCTGCGTGAAATTGGCCATGCTTGGAGGAAGAAGCATACCAACTAAGGCCTGAGATGTTAAGGAGGCTAATCTGGTATAAAAGAATATCAGAGGGCCCAGAGCAATGGCTCAGTGGCTAAAATTCTCACATTGCATATGCCAGGATCCCATGTGGTCCCAGATTCACGTCCCAGCTGCTTTCCTTTCCTGTCTTGGCTCCCTGCTTGTGGCCTGGGAAGGAAGTGGAGGATGACCCAAGCCTTGACACTCCTCACCCACATGAGAGACCCCGAAGAAGCCCCTGGCTTCAGATTACCTCCGTTCAGCCATTGCGACCACCTGGTGAGTGAGACAGCAAATCCAGGGTCTTCCTCTTCATCTTTCCTTTTCTCTGTGAAACTGTGTTTACAATGAAATAAATAAATCTTAAAAAAAAAAAAAAAAAGAGAGAGAGAGAGAGAAAAGGGAGATAACACATAAAAAGAGCTCCAGAAATCTGAATAAGAGCTTCCAATGTCTTTTTGAAAATACAAAACTGGTATATAAAGAAAAATCTGCATAATAGCAGCAGAGGGTAGTGCTTGGAACCAGAACAATTCCAGAGAACATACAAAACAGGGAGACACTGCAATTCCTAGAGAAAACATGGTGTATTTCTGGGGCACTCTACGGATTTGCTCAGTAGAGAAGGATCATGCGTTAGAAATAAAGCTAAACTAATCCTAGAGTAACAGTCTCTCCAAATACAGGAAAGGATTGTTGCTCTGTGAGTAACTAAAATGCCTGATAAAATGATTAGAGAAAAATAACAAAATCAAGACACTGAAGACATATGAAAAGCTGGAAAATTTAATTCAAATCCAAAAATAAATTGAATAAATAGTAGTAGGTCTATCAATGACAGGACTTAAAAAAATTGACTTCTACAATAAATATGCTTCAAATCTTATATAAATGCAATATAAACATTATGAAGATAATGAAGAAAGGAATAAAAACTAGTGGTATGCGTAAATGAAACTTGTACAGTTAAGAACCACAATATCTGAAAATTTTAAAATTAATATATTGACAGACTAGACACTAAAACAAGCACAAGTCATAAATTATAGCATAAATAATTCAATTTAAAATTACACAGCAAAAATCCTAATAAATAAAATATGTGACCTTCTCAAATGGTTATCCATGGAGGACATTTTCCTTGAAAATGTGGTAATATACTTTGGAATACTATTAAGCCATGAAAGAATAAAAATTGTCTTTTGCAACAAAACCAATGCAAGTGGAAAACATTATGCTTAATGATATAAGCCAGTCTCCAAAAAGAAAATATCACATTTTCCCTGATCTGTGGTAACTAATGCACAGATTTTTTTTAAATATTTATTTTATTCTTTATTGGAAAATCACATAAAAAGAGAAGAGTAGAGACAGAGAAGATCTTCCATTCATTGATTCACTGCACAAGCAATCGCAGTGGCTGGCAAGAGAGGCAAACCGAAACCAGGATCCTGGAGCTTCCTCCAGGTCTCCCAGACAAGCAGAATCCCAAGGTTTGGGCAATCCTCAAGTGCTTTCCCAGGCCACAAGTAGGGAGCTGGATGGGAAGCCAGGCACACGAAATTAGAACTGGTGCCCAGTAATATTCATTATGCCTTGCTCTCCACTTTTGCTCTTGATCATTGCCTCTGGTTATCAGATTCTTCTCCTTGAGGCAGACTTCTAAACTGTCACCCACGGGTCTATAATTCAATTTTACTTATTGTGGTTGGTACACAGTTCTTTGTTTACAATCACTTGTGCCACTCCCTCCAGCGAGTTCCAGGTCTGAGTACCTATGTTAGACTTACACCATGGTCTCCATAGCCCAAGATCCTAGCTCACCACTCTACATCTCCCGTGATCCCATTTTGAGGCTGCACCAGTATCTGTACAACCTTTCTTCCACTTCCAGTTCAAGCAGTTCTCAGGATTAAGGCGTCACCAAATCTGTTATATATTGGTAGGTTGTTAGTGGTGTTGATCTTGCTGGAATCTGTTGGCTGTGAAGGCTGAGAGCTGCACAGACCTATTTTGACCAGTACAATGCCATAGTCTGTATTATTTTTCTGTTGGACCAGTGCAATGCACCGAGCTCAGTGAGTTCACTCTCAGCTCAGCGCATTTGCAGCTCATTGTTGTTCCTGCAGTCTTAATGTTTTTTTTTTTTCCACACTGTAAGATATGTCACCTGATGTGCCACCACTACTAGAGTTCTTAATCTGCTGGTCATTAGGTCTGAGGGATACCTGGACCTATTGTGGGTGGAATCTATAGGATGTCATGTTGTTGCAGTTCACAGAGCCAGAAATGAGGTCACTACCAGCTCAGTGCATGCAGAGTAATATCCATTACCTTTCCTCCCTATGCAAAATGGCACCCAATTCATCTCTAGAGGGGCAGACGGGGCTGTGAAATCTACCCTGTTCCTGCACCACCTGTCTGGGACCTGTTGCTCTGTCTCTGCTCCTGGTCAAATCATACAGACCAGCAGATGGGCAGCTCTTTTTCTGGATTCACCTTGGGAGCACCCAGTGAATGCCCTTTCTCATTTTGTTGCTGGTGTAGTTCCAGCTGCAGGTGCAATTCAGATCTCAACTCACTGAACGCCACTGGGGTATCAGTCACTGCCACACTGCACCATTGTGTCTGCTGCTTTCCTGTGTCTGTTAGTCTCCAGGTGCTCCGCTATTGTCCTTCTGTCCTCTCCTATTTTTTTTTTTTGGATTGTACCCTGTCTGCTTCATAGTGGCTAATATTTCTTCATCTGTTTAAAACTGTCCTTATCCTATTCCACCATCAGATTCTCCCCCACAACAGAGCAAAAGGCTTTGTCAACCTCAGAGTTAACTGAGGAAAATTATCATAAAAAAAAATGGGGGATACAGAATTCAAAACACTTATTATACAACTTCTTATCAACAACGAGAAGCATGTAAAGCAGGCATTCAAGGAATTCAAGGATTATGCCACACTGGAAATGAATCAAATGAAAGCTGATATTTCAGAAATGAAAAATACAGTGGAGCAAATTAAAAGTACAGTGGAGGGCCCAGCATGATAGTGTAGTGGCTAAAGTTCTCACCTTGAAGGCGCCAGGATCCTATATGGGTGCCAGTTCTAATCCTGGCAGGCCTACTCCCAATCCAGCCCCCTGCCTGTGTTCAGGGAAAGCAATCAAGAATGGCCCAAACTTTGGGACCCTGCACCTATATGGGAGACCCAGAAGAAGTTTCTGGCTTCTCCCTTAAGATTGGCTCAGCTCCAGCCATTGCTGCCTATTGGGGAGTGAACCATTGGATGGAAGATTTTCCTTTTTGTCTCTCTTCCTCTCTGTTTATCTGTCTTTCCAATAAAAAATAAATAATAATTTTAAAATGTACAGTGGAGAGTCTCCAAAATAGAATGAAACAAGCAGAAGAAAGAATCTCAGAATTGGAAGATATTTCTTGTCACCAGGGGGAAACACAAAAAGCTGGAAGCAGAGCTGGATCATGCTAAAAAAAAAAAAAAAAAAAAAAAAAAGAATTGAAAGACACTATTAAAACTCCAAAGAATTATGGGAGACCCACAAAGTGCAAAAGAGAAGATGGGTTTAAAAATGTATTTAATTAAATAATAAGGGATAATTTCCCTAATCTAGAGAAAGAATTGGGAAACAACATCCAGAAAGGGCACAGAATTCCCAACAGGCTTGACCAAAAGTGATCTTCACCACAACACATGATCATCAAGCTCTCTTCAGTTGAACATAAGAAAAAGTTCCTTAAATGCACACACAAAAAAAATCAACTGACATGTAAAGAAATGCCAATTAAATTCAAGGAGAGCTCTGAGAAAACTCTACAGGCAAGAAGAAAACAAAACGACATATTCCAGATTCTCAAAGCAAAAAAAAAATGTTGGCCCAGGATAACGTACTCAGCAAAGCTTTCCTTTGTCTTTAAAAGTGAAATAAACTTTTTTTCACAGTAAAGAAATGACTCATAGTAAAGAAATGACTCTTCCAAACCTGCCCTACAAATGATACTTCAAGATGTTCCCTTGACAGAGAAGAGGAATAGCACCCAACAAAACCAAAGGCAAATGTTAAGAACACCCCGGTGAAATAACAGTAGAAGACTGAATCAATGAACAACCCATCGCTAAAAGAACAGCACCAAATAACCACACATTTATATTAACCCTGAATGTAAATGGCTTGAACTCATTAATTAAACATCACAGATTAGCAGACTGGATTAAAAATAAATCCCATCTATTTGTTGCCTACAAGAGACACATTTCACCAACAAAGATAAGCAAAGTTATATCTCATGGATTTTGACTTTTTTTTATTTAGGTTCATCTTCAAAATACTTTCTTATTAAATTTTTCACTGACGCATAGATTACACAGTAGCATCATTTTCTTCAAGAAGATTCTTGATTTTCTTTTTCCTTTATTCAGTGACACATTCGTCATGAGTCACATGTTATTTAACTTCATGGTGTTGTTAATTTCTTTTTTCTTTCTGTTGTTGATTATGTTTTGTAGCTTTTCCTTTAAGCAGATGTACAGTAACTGTGTAATTGGGACTATCATATCCAGTAGAATGTTATTTAACTTCATGGCATTGTAAATTTCTATTTTTTTCCTGTTGTTGATTTTGTATTGTGACTTTTCATTTAAGGGGATCTATTGTAACTGTGTAATGGAGATTATCATATCCAGATGTGAGGATACAATGGAGTATTAAGCCTGTAATTGCAAACTGAAATAAAAGTATGCCATTGTAAAATTTTTAAAAATGAAGGAAGGAAATAGGAGGGTGGGTGATTAATGTGGGCAGGAGGGAGGAGAAGATGACAAATGTGAGAAGTATCACTGTGTTCCTATTTGTTAATTTCATATAAATAATTTCATAAAGAAAATAAATTAATAAAAACAAAAATAGAATCTCAACACCAATGCCAAATATCCCCAACTGTATGTGCTTGGAGATGCATAAACAAAGGATTGGAAATAAGACCCCAAGGAAAGCATTTCTACGTTTTATGAAAAGTAAAAACCATAGATACAATGAGCTCATCAGATTCCAACCAAAGGAAAAAAAGTACACTTCAAGAGGAAACATCATAACTAAACTGACTAGAATCCATCTTCAAAAAAAATCTCAAAAATGGAGAGAAGGACAAATTCATTTCATAGATGGAGAATGAAGAAAATAGACATGATTGAAATTATGTCTGCCAAAAAAGCAACCAACCAAAGAAACAAAGAAGCAAACAAACTAACAAACAAAAGCGTAGGAAGGAGAGTTTGAGGGAAGGAAAGGGAAGAATGAAAATACTATTATCATCTTAGAAGTGTACCCATGATAAAGATACAAGGAAGAAGATGAACAGAATAGAATAGCAATTCCAGAAGGCAGCCCACATGTATGTAGCCAACTGATTTTTTGCAAGAAAACTGAAAACAATCCAATGAAAAAACTTAGTCTCTTCAACAAATATTGTTGGGACAATTGGAAAGCAGCTTACAGAAGGAAGAAGCAAGACCCCAACCTGTTACCTTATACAAATATCAGCTATAAATGTATCAAGGACCGAAATCTGCACCAAAAAAAGCAACAAACTATTAGAGGAAACATAGGAAGCACTCTCCAACACACAGACATTGGGAAAGCCTTCTTAGGAAAGTCAACAAATGCACAGGTGGCCAAAGACAAAATAAACAAATTGGACCACATCAAACTAAAATGTTTCTGTATAGCAAAGAAAATGATCAAGTGAAGAAACAACAAGCAAAATGGGAGAAAATCTTTGCACACTACACAACATATAGGGGACTAATATCCAGGATTTACAAAGAGCTTCAGAAACTCATCAACAGCAAAACAATCATGTGAAGGAATGAGCAAAGGAAATGAGCAGACATTTTTCTAAAGAATGAATTCAAATGGTTAACAGACATGTAAAAACATGCTCAGACTCCCTAACAGTCAGGGAGATAGAAATGAAAACCACATTGAGATTCCACCAACTCCAGTGAGGTTGGCCTACATTCAGAACTCTAACAACACCTGCTGACATGCATGTAGGAAGAAAGGTTCCCTACTTCACTGCTGGTGTGAGGGTAGGCTAGTTTCAACTACTATGGAAGTCAGTATCAGAGTGCTAAGAGAACTGAAAGTTGACCTGCCATATGACCAGCTATCCCATTTCCAGAAATATAGCCAAAGGAAATCTGCATATGAGAAAATGACCTGTACTTCTATGTAAACAGCAGCACCATCTACAACAGTGAAGGCATGGAAATAACCCAGATATCTGTCAAAATCAGAGTGAACAAAGAAGCAGTGATATATCTACACCATGGAATACTACTCAACCATTAACAAGAATGAAATTCCACCATTTGCAACCAAATTGTCCTGAGTAGAGACCATTTTGCTCAGGGAGATAAGCCAATTCCACAAGTACAAATACCATATGTTCTCTCTGATATAAGGCAACTTTCATGCAAAATAAAAGATCAAGGGTCTGGCACAACGGCCTGGTGGCTAAAGTCCTTGCCTTGAGTGCACCAGCATCCCATATGGACATGGGTTCTAATCCCAGTGGCCCCGTATACCATGCAGCTCCCTGCTTGTGGCCTAAGAGTGCAGTCCAGGACAGCCCAAAGTCTTGGGACCCTGCACCCATGTGGCAGACCCAGAAGAGTATCCGGGCTCCTGGTTCCTGGCTTCAGATCAGCTCAGCTCCTGCCGTTACAGTCACTTGGGGAGTGAATAATCAGACAGTAGATCTTCCTCTCTGTATATCTGACTGTGCAATAGAAAAAAAATGTATCTTAAAAAAATACAAGATCAATATGTATAGAGGTAAACATGAATATAGTCATCTAGAGAAACAGTATAGCAGATACTATCATATCAAGGTGTGCAGACACAAAGTGGTACACATCTCTACTTCCAAATCAAAGGTGGGATCTCAAAGAAACCATTAAATACATCTTCACAATAGGATGCAGGACTCTGCCAGACCTTACATACTTACAATGTCAGGATACATTTAAATAGCAGAAGGATTGACTTATGCATTTTTTAATAATATAGGAGAAATTAGTGGGGTGAGAGTACTTGGAGAGAGGAGGAAGGAAAATCCGAGAGCCTACTGGACTGAATGATAAAATTAATTAATTAATTTTTAAAAATCTTTTAAGCCCAGAACACAGAATTAGCTACAACAGTACCTGAGAAATGAGGCAAATGATGTTGCAAAGAGCTGAATGTGACTGAGAATGGGGAGAAAAGAAAAGGGGAAAAGTGCCAAATTTGGCTATAGAAAATGTTTTCTAATGCCAGGGCTTTTCCTCTAGCTAAAAAACAGTGTTTGCATCAATTGAAAAATATTTTAAAGAGATATGTATATTCTCAGGATGGAATATCATTGAGAGCACATGCCAATGTTTTGCAGTTTTAAAAAATCAGAAAAAAAAGAATAGAATTAAAATCCAAAGGAGGAAAAACATATGCCAGAGTGGCTATTTTGTTTTTAAAAATCTGGATGGATTTTTAAAAGCAAAATCTGCATTAAAAACACTCCCTATACTTCTTTATTTTATATTAGCCCTGCAGAATGCCCTAGCCCAGGATCTCTGCCTCTGTGGTTACTGAGAAATCATGAGGTCATCTAAGAATGTTTGTGGTTTAATAACATTTGAGTTTCAATGAATTCGAAGTACAAATAAATACAGCATTATGTATTAGTGTTTGTCCTAAGCACTGTACCCCATTATTTACAAAAACAACTTCTTTATGTACTGCTCATATCTGTTCCTTGTTGACCATAAATATACTTATTGTATTCAGTGATTTTCATTCCTGCTCCCAGCAGGTGTTTTCTGTTTCATTTTCATTTATTTGCCATACTGGTCTAGTCAGCAATGTGTATACAATATACTTTCATCAGACCAAAATCAACCCCTGAGCATTCTGATATGGAATGCGGGAGTGCCAAGCAATAATACAAACTGCCACATTATAATGTCCACCATCTACAGATTCTTTGGAGTTCCCTCATGTATCTATACAATACATACTGTTCCATTTTAAAAAAAATGGCTCAAATTATTCCTCTAACATATCCTTTAATGCCATTCGTTTAAATTAGTATGGATGATCTCTCTCTCTCTCTCTTTTTTTTTTTTAATTGGAAAGGCGGATATACAGAGAGGAGAGACAGAGAGGAAGATCTTCCGTCCGATGATTCACTCCCCAAGTGAGCGCAACGGCCGATCCTATGGCGATCCAAAGCCAGGAGCCTCTTCCGGGTCTCCCACGCGGGTGCAGGGTCCCAAAGCCTTGGGCCGTCCTCGACTGCTTTTCCCAGGCCACAGGCAGGGAGCTGGAAGGGAAGCGGGGCTGCTGGGATAGAACCTGCGTCTATATGGGATCCCGGGCGTGCAAGCAGAGGACCTTTAACCACTGCGCCACCGCGCCGGGCCTGAGTGTATCTCTTAAAAGAACTCTGTTCTGACTCTTCAGTACCAGGTGAATAGGAAAATAAAATCTAATAAAATACCACTAAGATGAGACACTGCTTTTGAGAATGATGAACATAATATTGTGACATTTCCATGAAAACAGTTTTTACTTTGCTACCAAAAACTAATGTTAAGAAATAATTTGCCTGCCCAACCATAGAACTTACAAGCACTACTCTGCGTATCTGTGTCTCCAAGTTTCACTTCTTTTAATTTTTCTTTCATTAATCATTTACCACTGATAACCCATCAAGGGGATTTAACAAATAAAAACTTAATAGATCTATTCACTCATGTTATAGCAAGTTTTGACAGCATCAACCAGAAAAACAACACTATTTAGTTTTAAACGAAAGAAATTAAGCTTTCTTTCCTCTGAAATTTTAATGAAATCAACTCATGAAGATGACATTCTTGCTTTTGATTATTTATTGCTCAGTGCAGTAACTCATACAAAAATGGTAAAGCAAGTTACATAACTGAAAAATTAAATTCAATAATGAGATATCCCACATGACAATGATAGGTTGCAATAAATATACTCTCAAAGAAATGTGCAATTAGCTGTTGAATAATGAAATAAGTTAGTTTAATGAAATGATAGCAAAAATGAATAGCCTAAGTAAGATTACCCTAAATGTTCCCTTAATTCTGACACTGAAAATATTGTTCAAGTAACTGCGATAACAGAGAGTTTATTGGTATCTCAGAACCACAAGAGACCTCCAGAATCAGATTAATATGCAAAATTCTCCACAATATGCTTAGGTGCTCTGCACATTTAAAGCTTGAAAATATTATCTACGGCCATACCACCCCGAACACACCTGATCTCGTCTGGTAAGCTTCTAAGTATTTAATAAAAAGTAATTGCTGGGATTGACGCCATGACTCAATAGGCTAATTCTCCACTTTGTGGAGAATCTCATACCGGGTCTGGTTCATATCTTGGCTGCTCCACTTTCAATCCAGCACCCTGCTTAAAGACTGGGTAAACAGCAGAGGCTCGCCCACGTCCCTGAGACCCTGCACCCACATGGAAGACCTAGAAGGAACTCTTGGCTCCCAGCTTCAGATGAGTTCAGCTCTGGCCACTGCGCCATTCAGGGAGTGAACCAATGTATGGAGGAAGGCCTTTTCTCTCTACCTTTCCTTCTCTCTGTGTAAAATCTACCTTTCTAATGAAAATAAGTAAATCTTAAAAAAAAAAAAGCAACTGCATTTAGTCACAACTATGTTATAGAATACCAACATGAAGAGTGTTTATGAAGTACTCCAATTTATTTTAATCTACTAATACATTTAATAATCCAACAAAAAATAAACAAGCTTTGGTTAAATGTACTAAATTTTTGTTTTGTGTATTGGACTATCAATAAGTATCCATATTGTCTGTAGTTTGCAATTTTTTTTAACTTCTCAGATTCTAGTCTGCTTAACTATAAATTGAGAATTTTCAGCTCCCACCTTGTTAAGTGAAAAAAAATACTGAATTAGAAATGATTCCGAATTCATCACATGTATTATTAATAATTATTTTATTTTACTTAAAATCTAAAACTGAAATTTGTCTTCAGAACACAAGTATCTATACTGGCTTCCTCCCCTTTTGGCTTTATTTGTTATTCCATAAGAAGTAAATTATCAGAATCTTTTAAGCATGGCTGTGTCTTGGAGTGTTTATACGACTTCCTCCCTATCCAAAAATAAGCTGATGATTTGGATTTAATGAAGACAATGAAGGAGTCTGAGCCATTAGCCAAGCCTGGTTCTTTCATGTAAGGTTCACCATGTAAGTGCACTTGATTTTAAGAAACTAGAACATAATGTTGCTTACTCCAAATCCTTGCTTGACTTAAGAATAAGTATCTAAATAGATGAAGACTGCCTAGTTACGCTAACAAACTTGGGATCATCACAAGCACATCTGTTACTGAGACATGAGCTATTACCACAAGCCCACAATGTTCAGAGAATATGCTAACAGGTCAAGTGCTCATCATGCTAGGTGTGGAAATAAATGTTTTAAAACTTGTCTTTTAGAACAAGTGAAATACACAACACCAGAATGCCTTGGTTTGGTGGAAGACTTTCACCCATGCTTCACCAAAAAAGCAGCCAATTGAATATACCAACAGAATTAGATATACACATTCATATGTAGTTCCTTTTGTATTCATATATGTATATATGCACATGCAGTGTTTTCTTTAGCAATGAAACATTTGTTTTGTTTATTTTGTAGAATTTGGTGGATTAATTTCTTCAAAGTAAGATTAAGATTCAGATGATTGGACGTGGTGCAGTACCTAGTTGATATCCTCACCTTGCATGTGCCGGGATCCCATATCCCGACTGCTCCACTTCCCACCCAGCTGCCTGCTTGTGGCCTAGGAAAGCAGTGGATGATGGTCCAAAGCTTTGGGACCCTGCACCCACACTGGAGACTCCAAGGAAGCTCCTGGCTCTGGATCAGCTCAGCTATGGCCGTTGTGGCCATTAAGGGAGTGAATCATCGGACGGAAGATCTTTCTCTCTGTCTCTGCTTCTCTCTATAAATCTGATTTTCCAACAAAAAATAAAGAAACCTAGGAAAGTATTCAGATGATTATTCCACTAAATGTAACCTTACAGTTTGTAGTTAGCTGGTCCTGTGGTGTCTTCTCATGAATTTGCTATTACCCTTGCCTTAAAGTGGCTGTGCCTTTCTGTTTTAAAAGGTTATTACAACTTTATTAACTAGTTTCTGTTATTTCACCTCTGAAAAGTACTCACTTTGCTTTTTAACTAAACAAATCATGCTCATGGGCAATTATTTTTAAGCAGACTCGTCCTGTTAAGTATAGTATCATAATGGAAATAGTTGTGTTATTTTAGACACAAATGTTTTCATACTTTCACATAAGTCTCCCGCCATATGTTTCCTCTCTATTTTATTCTTTTTTAAGTTTCTCTACCTTAATTGTAATCTGAAAGGCAAAGAGACAGAGAAATATCTTGCATGCAGTTGTTTACTTCCCAAACATCCACAATGACAGGAGCCTAGCCAAACCAAAGCCAGGAGCACAGGTTTAACCTGGGTCTCCCACGTGAGGAGCAGAGACTCAGTACTTGAGTACCAGCTGATGTCTCCCATAGTGTGCGATAGGAGAGAGCTGGAATTGAAAGCTAAGCTATCACTCAACCCAGACACGCTGATAGGGCACAGAAGGAATTGCAAGCAGTTTCCTATCAGCTGTGCCCAATGATTACCCCATATTATGTTCTCTTTGCAACACTACTCTTACGAATTTTATTCAACATTGTGTAGATAAAAACAAAGCTACAAAATTTTCCTAATGTCATTTCCTGTTGGAAAGTCTCACACACTTTTCTCAGGCTCATTCAAAATTTAACTCATTCATTCATTCTCCCATTCAGTAATATCAGAAGCATCACAGTGAACAAAATGATCAAAATTCTCAGTGCTCATAAGTTTATAATTACACAGGCGAAGGAAATTAACATATACAATAAATATGGTCTCAGGAAGTATAACATTTGATTATCATCAGACAGCGGCCCTTCAACATTATAATAACAGAGTAAAAAAGTCTCATCACCTAATAATACTAGTTGAAGAAGAGGCAAGAGAAAAGGAAATGAGAAGAAGAACAACTCTCAAGAAAATTCACAAGGAAGAGTTCAGGAGATTTCACAGACCGAATGAATTCCTTAAAATATTTGAAAATATAGATCACAACACTGGCAGCAATTAATGTAAAGACAGATTAGTTCGTGGTATAATATCTCTTGCTGGCAAAAAATAAGTGGGGGGGATGAGAAAAGAAGAAAACTAAGCAAATGTCATGGACACATTTTTAAAAATAATATTGCTTCTCATGAAGCTACAGGCAGGTCTCTCAAGAAGTGTCCAAAGAAAGTAGCTCTGCTCATAGGAGATGACAGCTCAATGAATGCCATTGCCCCTAAAGATAGTCCAGTGAGACAAAATGCAGACCTGCAAGACAGTGGTATTAATGAGATTAATTCTCTGTTGGCCTAGGATGCTATGTGCATTTCTGCCTTAGTTTTTAACAAGAAGCATAAAAGTTATGGAAACTTTAATTTTTTTTTTAAATTGAAGGCTTATAGAATTTGCATACTGCTGCAGCACCCACATGTGCATCCTGAAACAGGATGTGTTATGGGCTGGGTCACAACATTCACCAACTCATACATAGGATAAGATGGAAGGCAGGCTATGCTGGGCAAAAGCCTAACACCCACTGGCATGCATGAGGACTGGGTCTGAGAGTGGGGAGCATGAGCCACTCTCCTAGTGAGTCAGAGCTCCCACTGGTGAGCACATGGTCCAGGCCTGGGAGTCAAGCAGCCTGGACAAGGTAGCTCCATCTTTGGACAAGTGTGTTGGTTATTTTTGGAAGGGGGTAGACTGGGCAGGGCTGAGCAAACCTTAGCTCACTGGCAAGTGCAGAAATCAGGCTGGACCACAGGTCATGCCAAGCCAGATTGTTACACCTACCAGTTTGCGTGAGCCAGGGTTGAGAGCAAAGTGAGCAGGGACATGTTCCAGCACCCACCAGTGAGACTTGAGACTAGAAGCAGACCAGTCATGCCATGCTGCAGCTCTAGGCAACGACAAAAACATGTGAGGGACTATACCAAACTGGGTCAGAGCAATCACCAGTATACACAAGATCTGTGGCTTGTAACAGGCCTGGTTGGAGAGCAAAGGGGATGACCTGGCTGGGTTATGGTTCCCACTGGTGAGTGCAAGGGCAAGAATGGGTGCTGCAATGTGATCTGGAAAAGGCTGCAATGTCCCCCAACACAAGTGTAGACTGGGTCTGGGGTGCACCAGACTGGGCTAGACTCTAGAAGCCACTGGTACTCGTGAAAATCAGTGTCACTGTAGGACAGGCTAAGCTAGCTCTCTGCCCCTGCAGAACATATATGAGCTATGTCTTGAGTGTGGGCCAGGTTTGGCTGGGCTGCAGCACCTACAATAAAAACTGGAAAGGGCGAAGGACAGTTAGGAAAGGCCACTGTTCCTGCCAGGACAGGAGGTGGACTAAGTAGGGCTGGCCCATGGACCCACCAATGGGCACAAGATCTAGCACTAAGAGAGGTTCTGATGGAGGAGCTGGGGGAACTGCTCTGTCAGGACACAGTCCCTGCAGGTGAGCGAAAGAACTAAGAAAGGGAGCAATCCAGACTGGGTCCAGCAATGGTACAGATTGTACAAATTAGGCTCAGGTTGGGGGTAGACATGGCTAAGCCAGTTCATATCACATGCTGGTGAATCTGAGCACCAGAATGGTGTTGGGGGTCAGGCCAGATCCAACCACACACAGGCTGGTTCACATGTGGGCCAGGACCTGGGGCTTTGCTGTACTGGCTGGGCTGTAGTCCTTACCAGCATGAGCTAAAATTGGGGATGGGTCAGGCATAGCCAGGCTGAAGCACCCACTGGCAAATGCCAAGTGAAGTAGGCCAGGCCAAACTGGCCTACAATCCCCAACCAGCACACATGAGTCTGGGGGAAGGAGGGGATAAAACCGGTATAGGGGCTGCATGAGGCTCCCCTGCTGAACCACCACTCCTACTGATAAGAACAAGAGCTGGGGTTGAGGCAGATATGGCCAGACAGGGCTATAACATCTGCTGGCCTCATGTGAGCTGGATTAGGGAAATGCCAGGCTGGGTTGACTGTTTCTACTGGTGCATATATAAGCCAGAGTGGGTGTGGGCTGATTGGGAGGCTTTGCTACAGCATAATTGGCAGATACTGGCATGGGCAATTGATTCTGTCAAGCCAAACTGCAGAACCAAATGGAGAGTACAAGATCCAGGAGTGGGAGTGGGCCCAGTAGGGAAACAGTGGGCACCTTCCCTCTTGGGTTGCCACTTCCACTGATGAGCATGAGAACCAGGACTGGGGCAGGAATGGCTAGATAGAGACTGGTAGCTGTTGGCAAGTGTTTGGGCTGGATAGCAGGGTTGAACTAGGCTTCAATGCCCATTAATATGTGTGAGAGCTGAAAGGCATGTGGGACAGACTGGACCAATCTGCTATACATCCTGGCAAGCATGGGAACCACAGCACAGGCTGGCCTTGTAGGGGGTGATTGCGGGTCACTCTGAACAGGCTGCAGTTTCCACTGGCATACGTGAAAGCCAAGTGTGTGGTGGGCAGGATTGGGTTGGGCTGCAACACCCACCGGTTTGTTTAGAAGACAGGGCTGGAGGAAGACAGAACCAGCAATTGCATATGCATAAGCTGATTGGGGTGATGGACTGTGACAGACCCTGTGTTGGCAAGCACACAAAGAATCAGGACTGGGATCACCTCAAATGAAGTTCCTTTTGGGATCCCCCAACTGAATCACTAGACTCAGAACCTCAAACATGGAGAGAATTGCATGTTGCATGGTCTGACAGTGGAGTGCATGTGTCAGAGCTGGCCCTCTTCAGTGGCTTAGATGGAATAGTGGGTATCATATCCAGTTGCACAAGGAGGATGTGGCAGCATATTAAAGTGTGCAGAGGACACCTGGTACTGGAACAGAGGACATAGTACAGGACAAATGGTCTATCCCAGCCAAGTGTTGGCAGCGAATATCTAGGCAAAGGGAGATTCCAAGGTGGACTATGTCAACCAGTGGATTCCAGAAAGATTTCTTCATGTTTGGGTTGGCAAGATCAGCACTAAATCAGAACTTTCAAACTATCAAAACCTCTTGATCAGGACACTCAGAGCATGCCCACATTGGGGACCCTGGAATGGCGTTTAGTGGTTGTCCTCCATCCCAGGGTATGAAGGTGGTTGGGAGGGTGGGTGTAACTTCTCCCCTTGTCTCCCTCTTACCCCAGATACAGGAATGAAAAAAAAAAAAGAATATGAAAATAATGGTCTCACCCACCTTCCTATAGCCCTTGACCCTTTACACCCTAATCAACTATGCAAAACACATCAAAAATTTTAAAACTAATAATTAAAAAAGGATTAGCATACTATGGCCCAGTATGATAGCCTTGTGGCAAAATCTTCCTGATGCATGCACTGGGGTCCCATGTGGACACCTGTTCTTGCCCCAAATGCTTCAATTCCCACTCACTTCCCTGCATGTGGTCTGGAAAAGCAGTAAAGAACAGCCCCAGGCCTTAGGACCCTGCCTCCATGGCTCCTGGCTCCTGACTCCTGGCTCCTGGCTCCTGGCTCCTGATCAGCTCAGCTTTGTCCATTTCAGCCACTTGGGGAGTGAACAAGCAGATGGAAGATCTTTTTCTATGTACCTCCTTCTCTTCATAAATTTGACTTTCTAATGAAAATAAATCTTTAAAAAATTAGCATGCTAGAAGGAACACATTTTAGACAGCTGTCCAATGTATATTTTAATATACGTGTTATAAAACAGGCAAAAAGCTTTTTAAACTGAATTTTAATTAGACAATTTATTATTGGACAAAGATACATATTTTTGATACATTTCATGTAACTCAAGTGTGAAGTGTTTATGAAGTCCACATT
Source organism: Ochotona curzoniae (assembly GCF_017591425.1). NCBI lineage: Eukaryota > Metazoa > Chordata > Mammalia > Lagomorpha > Ochotonidae > Ochotona > Ochotona curzoniae. Next base: position 24,442,454 of record NW_024464939.1, on the reverse strand, counting down.
GCTGCACAGTGATAATCCATCATATTCATTCAATAACCACTCACTGAGTCACCCAGAATTTCAGTACTTTAAAGTTTGTCCCTGGTATATGCTCTAAACATATAACCCATGTTTCAATCATTTACATCATACTTTCACTGTACCTTTTCTATGTTCAAATACATGAATACTCATTGTTTATCACAACTGCATAAAGCATTTAGTATGTTAACATAATATACAGGTTTAGAGTTTAGCATTAATAAGCTATACGATATAGCCTAGGCATATAATAGTACGTAGCCTCTAAGTGTTTGTAAGTACACACTATGGTGCTTACATGATGACAGAATTGCCTAGCAACACATTTCTCAGAATGCACTCCTGTTGATAAATGGCACACAACTGCAATCACAAGTCTTACTTTATAACATTTGCCCAGTAATAAGGGGAAACATGGATTATAAAAGGCCAAAAAAAAATGCCAAAGTGAGTGAAAATTTGAAGAGAGCTGTGGATGACATACACATTAAGGAAGAAAAATTGGAGCAAAGATCTGAATTGAGGACAGGGGACAAGATTTAGCTGCAAATTAAGAACAGAGGATTTATTTATGCAAAGAAGCTAGAAGTGTGAGTACAATAATATTTCAAATGTTTATGAAAAATCAAATTAAAAGATAAGTTCATGTTATGAAGAAAACCTTTGAAGTCCATGTATACAAGGATTAATTTAAAAGTTAGTGAAAAATACATGTTGGGGAAAATCGATGCACAGGTTTGAAAACTTTTGCTGCAAAACAAATTCATTTTAATCCAGTCTTTTCATGAATATTTTGAACTTTCCTTGTATTTGAGTGTAAGTGTGGATAAGGTGGGAAGATTGATGATGGGAGCTGGGGGACACGCTCTTTTGTGTCACTGCTCAGAGTGGGTATACTCAAGGATGTTCTAGAGTTTTTCAATAAAAGAAAAGAAATTGAACTTTCCTCAAGGAATAGAAGGAATTGTAGCAGCAGTGTCAAGCAATTGATATTCGTGATCATAAATTTAAAATGGGATCAACTATTCCAATTACGTATATTTCTTTGACCACTGAATTGTAGAGATACAGATAGCCATATTCAATTTAGGTCAAAGTTTGGTCAGGCAAATGTACAGAATGGCAGTAGAGAAGGGAACTTGACAAAACATAGAAGCCTGTGATTTTGGAAGCAGGTAAGGGCAAGAAAAATAGAAATGACATTCATTGAAGGAGAAGATATGGGGAAATAGAGACTGGAAGCATCAAAATACAAGTTCCTGGCAAACCAATAAAGTGTGGGACCTGAGTCTGAAAGCTGAGATTTAAAGATTCGAATTTTTACAATGAGGTCAGTTATCCTACAACACAGGTAAGGAAAAGTGACCAATATGGGGTACTAAACTAAATCATTGAAGTCTAAGGAACTAGAAAAAAAAAATAGAGCATTAGAAAGATCATTACCAAAATGTTGGAATCCCCAGAACTCTGACAAAAATCTTGTTGCAAATACTGACACTAAGGCAGGAGTGAAATTCTTAATGAATAAAGAAAAACGATTTGAAAATTTACAGATAACCTGCTAAGGAGTAGTGAATGGTTTGATGGCATTAAAGCTAGAAAGATTTGCGACACATGGAAGGAGAGTGACGTAGAAAGGGTTTACAGAGCAAAGAAAATAAATGGTGCAAACTATTTTTTAAAAATCCTTTTTCCTATAAATAATCAATCTATCTTTTCCTCATCTTAAAAGACATTAGTTGGGCTCGGCACAATGGCCTAGCAACTAAAGTCCTTGCCTTAAACGTGCCAGAATCATATATGGGCATTGGTTCTAGTCTCAGCAGCTCCACTTCCCATCCAGCTCCCTGCTTGTGACCTGGGAAAGCAGTCGAGGACAGCCCAAAGTCTTGGGACCCTGCATCCGTGTGGGATACCTGGAAAAAGTTCCTGGTTCCTGGCTTCAGATTGGCCTTGGTAATGTAAAAGGAAAACATTAGATTTATTTGTGGTCAGAATCAGGAATCCATGTTGGGGAGTGAATCATCAGATGAAATATCTTTCTGTCTGTCTCTCCTCCTCTCTGTATATCTGTCTTTCCAATAAAAATAAATAAATAAATCTTTAAAAAAAAAAAGAAAAGAAAAGACTAGGATAGAAAACTTTATCTCCAAGCCAATGAAGCATCTTATTGTCTGTCTTAACAGTAGGGATCAGTCAAAATGCACCAAATTCATTGAGAGTTTTTCTGATAGGATTGGCGTACTATCGTGTTTGCTTTTGAAAAGAGTTATATAAAGCAAATAGCGTGTAGTTCTTTGGATGGTATCTGTTGGCCAGCTCAGGTACTGATATAATCTTGACAAATGACTAAAAGAACCTCCAGTTTCTGAATAGTGGTTTAAAATGATGATTTTCTTTGAATCTTATTTACAATGCTATCAGTGGCAAAATGCTATCATGTCCAACCCACTTAACTAAAAAATATGGATACTGAAGATGAGAGGCGTTAAGTTATAAAAATAATTAATGCCACGAAAAACTTCAGAACACCAAACACATATCTGACATACTTAACAAAATTCTGGAAATCGTGAAACCCTGCTGACGAATAGAATGCCGAAGATGTGAAAAATGAAATTTTAGTAAAATCACCAGGTTGACTAACAGAAGTAGAACTAGACATGATAGCTTCACCCCTGGTCAGATGTTTGACTGGATGCCCCATTGAAGTAGGTATATTGCTATTTTTCTTTGTTCTTTTTTAAAATTTTTTTATTTTGATGAAATTTACATAGTTGATCAGGGTGGGAATGGTTGAGGATGGGGGATAGCAGGCAAGACAACTTCTGCCCCCTGTTTCCCTCTAGGCCCACTCCCAGTCCCAGATCTTACATTCTCCAGGTGGTTCTACAGTCCAGCTTGACCAGATTCACTCCCACAGTGCCAATACTTGCCAGCTGATGCTGCAGCAAAGCCCAACCAGCCTTCACTATTCCGGCCCATGCATATACCAATGGACACAGTGCATTAGCCCAGCCCAGTTCTCCCCACCTCCCAGTTCATTTGAAGGCCAACAGGAGTTGTAGCCCTGCCTGGGCTGCACCTGGTTCCAGTTCTCATACTCACCAATGGGAGCAGGGGCTCAGCCGGAGATGCCCCTGCAGGTCCCCTAAGGGAAGAGCGTCTTGTATCTCCATCTGGCATGGCCTGCTTCACCTTGACACATGCCAGTGGGTGCTTCAGCCTGGCCCAGCCTGACCTACCCCCCTTCCAGCTCATGCTGGTGGGTGCTGCAGCCTAGCCCATCCCAACAAGCCCCCAGGCCTGGTACTAATGTGAACTGGCTGGTGTTGTGGCTCGACCAGGTGCAGGCCTATCCTGCACCTCGACCTGGTTTTCAGATCAGCCAGTGTGTGTTATGATGTGTCCCAGCCTTGCCTGTCCCCAGACCTGAGCCATTTTTATGCTGGTGGGTACAGTAATCTGGCTTGGTCTGGGCTGTTCCAAGCCTTGGTTCTTGTACTCACCTATAGGGACTGTCCTGACAAAAGAGTTCCCCAAGCTCCTTTATCATGTTTCTTCCCAGTGGCAGAGCTCATACATACTAGCAGATCCTTGGCCCAGACTGACTTAGTCCACCTCCTGTCCTGGAAAGATCAGTGCTCTTGTCCTTCCGGCTCACACACATTCTGGTTCTCACTGTTAGGTGCTACAGCCCAATCAGACTTGGTCCATGCCTAGACACAGCTCTCACACGGATGAGTGGTTGTCACTACCTAGCCCAGCCTATCCTACAAACACCCTAGCTCTCATGAGCACCAGTAGGTGCTGGAGCATAGTCCAGTCTGACACACCCCAGATTCAGTCCACATCCATGCCAAGGGACACTGCAGATCACCACCCTCACTGGCTCTTTCACTCACCAGTAGGAACCACAACCCAGCTCCTCTTAATTCCCCAATAAGGTTTGTTCCCAGCCACAGATCTTTCACATACCAGTGGTTGCTCTGATCCAGCTCAGGATAGCCCATCCACTGTCTTGGTCTTTGCCATCAGATGCTACAGCCTGACCTGTCCTAGTCCTCCCCCAAAGTCCCCATTCTTGGTGGCAGGTATTGCAGCCTAGCCCAGTTGACTCCAAGATGGCTCATACAAACCAGTAAGTATGACAGCCTAGCCCATAGTGACCTGCCCTCCAGCCTGGACCCTGCACATACCAGTGGGCTAAGGTGCCTAGAGCTGGCCTGTCCATCCCCTTCCAGAACCAACTCACACACTTGCCAACAGGTGAAGCTACCTTGCCCAGCCTGACCAATACCCAGGCCTGAATTACATGTTCACCAGAGGGAGCTACAGCCTACCATGAAAGTTTCACCAGTTTCCCCACCAGGCCCACTCCCAGACCTAGATCTCACATGCACCAACAGGTTATAGACCCATACATGGCATAATCTTTCCCCTCCGTTTCTACTTTTATATGACCTGGTGGATGTTGTGGGCCAACCTACCCCATGCCCTGTTCCTGGATGCACCTGTGTGTGCTGCGGTCCCAAACAATCTGGCCTGTTCCCAATTCCAGTTACCCAAGAGCATCAGAGGGTTCCATAGTCATGCCTATCCCAGACCATCACCACCCCAGCTGTTAAGTAAACTAGCAGAAATTGCAATTCCACAAGGGTGAGTCCACATATCCCCCCACAGAATTTGCCCCCAGACCTGATTCTCTCACATGCTAGTTAGTGTCATGGACCAGCTCAATATTAGCCATCCAATTCCAACTGTTACTGGCAGGTACTGTGATCTATCCCTGCATAGTTGGCCCCCAGTCTTAGCTGTAGTGTGTGCTGGTGAATGGTAGTTGGGGGTGAACCATGCTAAGTCAGCTCAGGTCTCCCATTTGGGCGATCCATTGGTCTGACCCAGAAAATTCCTCCAACTTTCTCGCTCCAAATCTCTCAGTCTTAGTAGCCCCCACACTTACCTGCAAGTACAGTGGCCTTGTTAATGAAAGTCCCAGAGAAGTCATTTCTCACCTGTAACATATTCCCTCAGCATTTTTCCCTCTCACAAATCCTTAGACCCCCCTTCCCTGATCAATCCACAATCCCCGTACTTGGGAGCATATGGGTTCCCCAGCCCAGTCTTCCCCAATCCCAGGGTGGTATGCTGGCCTCAACTTCTGCCCACCCACTAGGGTCCCAAGCTCTTGGCATGTGTTCTGGCCTGGAGCCTTACTCTTCTGCACAACCAAGTCCCAGGCCCATTTAAAGTTCCCCAACACAATGCCACCAGTACACCAGGCCAGCATGCTAAACTTGTGCTCTCCCCTCCCCTCTCCAGACACCACCTGTGACCAAACACTTGAGAAAAACCCCAGGCTCAATCTGCTTTCCTGGACACCAGCCCCCAAGTCCCCACATGGCTCAGCCAGAGCCATGCTCCATCAGACCCCTGTAAATCTGATACCCAAGTTGGGCACCCTGTCACTGCAAAGAGCTATTATTTTTAATACCTAAAAAGGCAAGTCATAAATCCACAAGCTGTCTGGTCTGTCTCAATTTACTCAATTCTAGTTTTATAGACTTCTTGTACTTTAGTTCTCATCAACCTGGCTTTGTTTGAGTTGCATGTGTGTGTTACCTCTTAGACTGATTCACTCTTAGTTGGATCTTCGTGACACTGAGAATACCTTCCTTCAGTCTTGTAACCCAGTGGTTTCCTTTATGTTCCTACACACGCCTGTTGGGCAGTGTCTGGTGCTCTCCTAATATATTTGAAGATCACATTTTGAGGGTTTTTTTTTTTTTTGGACATCCATAGATGCATTTCCAGATTCTTCTTGGCCAAAGCTCTTAAAAACTCCTCAGTATCTTTCTCACATAATGAGCTACTCATTTTCACAGTTTTATTTCTATCGTCAGAATCCTCCCAGAGTTACCAGCTAACACCTTGAAGTCATCTTTTATTCCTTACTTTCCATCCCATTCTCCCTTCTTTCCTTTTTAAGTCAAATCCACATTTTTACACATTTCTAAATTCAGCCCTATGTTTGCCTCCACCAACAATTCTGTAAGAGGTTACTTAAAAAGCTTCCCCCTTCTTCTTTGTCATCATTTCAAGCAACTTTAGCTATTATACCAGCAATTATGACTGTTCAGGAAAAACCACCCATTGTAATACTAGGGGGAAAATCAACGGATCGGGGAGGGAACTTAGGGAGGAGGACAGGAAATTCCAGCGCCTATGAAACTGTATCATAAAACAATAATAAAATTTTTTTTAAGTTTTTTTTAATTGGGCTAATATGGTAGCACAGTAAGTTAAGTCTCTGCCAATACTGCCAATATCTGTATGGGCACAGATTTAAGTCCCAACTAATCTAATACCAATAAATATCATTAGTACTTCCCTGCTAATGGCTCAGGAAAGCAGTGGGGATGAGAGCGGAGGCCCAAATACTTGGGCCCTTGCACCCATGTGGGAGGTCTGGAGGAAGCGCCTGCCTCCTGGCCTTGGACTAGCCTATTTCCAACCACTGCATCTATTTCAGAGCTTAATCAGGGAATGGGAACTCTCTCCCTTTCACTGTGTCTCTTCTTCCCTGTGTAAATCTGTCTTTCCAACAAAAATAAATTAATTAAAAACACAGAGCATCCATTTGTCCTGCCCCCACCTTAGCTGTCATGTGCATTTGATTCCTTAAACTGATTCGCACTCCTCCAACTTTGAAGGCCCTCAAGAAACACTGTATCTCTCAATTATGAAATTCCTATTGTGTTTTCCCTATAGGTTTTATTCAAAAATTGGCTTTAAATATTTGAAAACCTAGATCAGGGGTAAGAGATTATCCTATAAATCTTAGAGCAAAACCAAGACTGGTAACTAAAAGGTACAAAAGATAGCTTATAGTTCAATATAGGAAATAAATTTCTGACATCCAAAGTTGTCTAAATAGTGGGCTGCTTCTAAAGGTAGTATATCCCTGTCATTACAATATTCAACTATAGATTCAAAAACTACTTTTAGCAGATGTGATAAAAAAGAAAGATGAATTGAGCCAGATGGTCAATGGTAGTCTCTTCCAAGACAGTGATTTTTTTTGAAGTTTTATATTTCTAAAAACAGTTTAGAAGCCCACTTTAAATATAATCCAGTCATATATAGGTACATTGAATCTGCTAAGAAAATCAAACCTGATTCTAAAAATCCACTATCTCTCAACCCCCTATATCAAACTAAAAAGATTTCATCCAGAAAACAAATTATAAAACTTCAAAATACAACCAAGAAGGAAGAAAGAGATCTAAATCATTAGAACAAATTAACTTTGTTTTATTATTATGCAAATAATATCTTGAATGTATATATATATATATACAAATATAGCATAAATACCCTAAAAAGCCTATTCATTGAACATCCACTTCAAACATCAACAATTAAATGCTGTTTAAAATCTATTATATCATCATTTTTTGTAACATGAAAATAGAGTGCTAAGGACAAATAAAATGGCAGATTCTTTATATATCATATAATGAAGACCTTAATTAAATTCAGTGCCTTGAACCTTACTTCAACAAGTAAAGGGAGCCCCAGCATCCCTCTTTATGTAACAGCAAATTTAGTTTTTACAGATAATTATAACAGCTTGGAACTTAGTGCTGACCCTCTTATCAAAGATGTAAATTTCCATTCAAAACAGAAATAGAGAAAGCATTGAAACTATTGCAGAAAATTTTTCTTAAAAACTATATTTTATGATCCTCCTAAAAATAAATTGACAAAGGCTAAGGAGCACATAACTTGAGAAGAAACCTGACAAGCAGACAAAAATGCAGGGAAGTGTGGGGTGTGCTAATAATCAAATTCATATAAATTTCAAAAATGAGATACCGTTTCACAACTGCTAGTGTTCAAACAATATTTTTTAAAAATAATAAAACAGATACAGTTATAGCAACACCATCACATGTGGTTAGTGACATTGTAAGCGAGCATAGTATTTTCAGTGTGGTTTTGTCAAAATACGATATGAACCACTAAATAACCTCAATATTTGTGCACTGAGGATTTCAAATTTCAAAATGCATCCTAAAGGGCCCAGCAAGGTGGCCTAACAGCTGAAGTCCTCGCCTTGCACACACCAGGATCCCATATGGGTACCAGTTCTAATCCCAGCAGTTCCACTTCTCACCCAGATCCCGGCTTCTGGCCTGGGAGGCAGTCAAGGACGGCCCAGAGCCTTGGGATCCTACACCTTCGTGGGAGACCTAGAAAAGGTTCCTGTCTCCTGGCTTCAGATTGGCTCAGCTCTGGCCATTGCAACCACTTAGGTAGTGAATCAAAGACGGAAAATCTTCCTGTCTGTCTCTCCTCTTCTCTGTGTATCTGGGTTTCCAATAAAAATAAATATTTTATTTTTTAAATGCATCCTAAGGAAATAAGAGAGAAAAGATTGCTTGCATTTGCACGCATCACAATATATTTGTGTGTAACAACCAAAATTTTCCATTATAGCCAAGTGTTTTCAAATAATATTTCGATTAAACTGAATATTATATTGAAATTAAGATGATAAATTAAAAATTATATAATGACGAAGAGAAATGATAAGCAAAGGATTAAGGATTAGAATCAGGATTTAAGGCTATACCTAAACTATTGTAATTCTTGAAAGAACTTGAAATGAAATTTAACATCTTGTAAGAATGGCATTTTAAAAAGCCACGTGCCTTGTGTTTGTTGCATCAAAATATTATTTCTGCATTAAAATAGGAGCAAGGTCATGGTTGGTCTCACTGTATGGAAAGAAACTGTAACGCATAGACTCCTGAGTAGTTGTATGAAACTCTTTGGTGTCCAGTTTTCTAGGTAAGTGTTACAAGGTTTTACAAGGAGGTTCTGAGTTTCTCTAACATGATTGTTCTGTGATTCTACATGAACTGAAGGAAAGAATGTATGTAGAAACCTCTCAAGCGGCTACAGAAACCCTAAATGAGCAATTAGCACTTGAATTTCAACAGCCAGAGAGCAAAGCAGAATGCAAATAAATTTCATGTGAGCTCTCAGTAATATTTGCAATGTATCAGTTGTCTAGAATGTATCAGGCACTAAACTTCCATTCTCTATTGTCTTATTACAAAAAGAAAGAGAATAAATCTTCCTGTAAAGTTACTACTCCCCATTTTCCAAATGAGTAAACCAAGATTCAAGGGAGAAATTTGCTTGATGCCATACAGATCTAATTAAAATCAGTTTAGGGGAAATTTTCCAACTTCAAGAGAAGCATTTCAAAGCGAGCCATTGCATCAGGCAACCAGTTGCAATCTAGCAAATGTGGAGTCACTATAGCCTGTGAACTAAGTACTGGGGTGGCATGCCATTCAAGCCATCATTTCTGCCCATGACAGGTCCTGGTGTCCTACCCTTGAATTTCTACCGATAGAAGGATTCATAAATTCATGGTGCTTCAGACACAGATTTCAAGGCAGTTTGTTTTATACACACAAGCTCTTAATTTTCTATATCCCTCCCTGAATAGTCTAATTTTAGTCAAACAATTCTGCTCTAAAAGCAAGTATTTAACAACGAAATTGCATACTGCACCTAGCTAACGGGCAAGATACTAGTAGAAAAATGAAATTTCTTGAAATTCCTGAGTGCATGCCACGAGGGAGCAGATGATGGCTCAAGCACATGGATCTCTCCCACCTATACGGGAAACCCAAACAGAATTCTGCAGGCCTGGTTTCAGCCTGGACCAATCCTGGTTAAAGTGAACTAATGGAAGATCTCTCTCTCTTTTTCCCTCCCTTTATGCCTCATACTCCATATCTCTTCCTTTCAAGTAAAAATAAAAGTTGAGGATAGCCATATCTTCCCATTAAGTATCCTTTGATTCTATTGTCATAAATATAACTAGTAAGCATAACTGTAATCAAGAAGAACAATATATACATATAGATAGTAATGCTAATATATAAAAATTTACTTTTATGTATATAACTAGCAGTATGCAAATATCAATCCATACATAAGTAATAGTTTCTTCATTTGTGCATGAGTAAGTCTGTGCATCTGATGTCTGAATACTTATATTACCTGATACCTTCAATGATTTATTGCAACCAATAAATATTCCAAAAGCACATATTCTATTTCTTTCTACAATGTTTTATATAAAACTGTACCTTATATCTAGTGTTCCTTTTAACTATGAATCTTCACCTTCACGTTGTAGGTAAAAATATTCTTAAACTCTAAAATAATTTTTGATTTTCAGAAATACTGAGTAGAAACTGCAGAGATGACCCATATATCCCCCTTCACACTCACTCCGCCTGCAACACTTACATTTTACTATTCAAGCTTGCGTTAGTGTGGTGTATTTTATGTAATTGATGAGTAAATAATACCAAATTAATGTCAAGTTTATACATAACTTAGGGATTAAGTTTGTGTTATATGCTATACCTGAATTTTGGAAAGTTTATAATGGTACTTGCATTACAGTAGCATGCAAATCAGTTTCACTATCCTAAAATTTCCTAACCCCTAATCCCTAATATCCCTAATATGTGGGTATGGCCTTAATTTGACTGATAAAAACAAATTGAACCTTCAGAAAGCAGGGGAGAAAAATCAATAGAATTCAAAATACTGGAAAGTGCATTGCCTACTACTAATTTGCTGAGAGAATCACAAAGCTTATAATATCATCTTTGGCCTAGTGAATGAGGTAGATGTGATGAACACATCTAAAATATTTGGTTATGTCACTCTTTGAATCGCAAAAGACATTTTGCCTAATACAGCTAAGTATATACATTGGAACTGAACAAATAACCATTTGTTAGATTTCAAAGTTCCAAAATCTGGTTACTAGTACCCAGTGTTCCGGAGTCCTGCATGAAGCTTATGGAAAATGAGATTAACAGAGAAGTTTATTTAAATGGAAAACAAAAACCTGAAATCTATACCCACGATCAATCTTCAAAAAGTTTGTAAAAAAGGCATATTTTGGAAAATCTAGGAATGGATTTAAATTTTTTGTACCAAAATAAGCTTATTATTCTGATTCCATTTCAAATTAAGTTCTTAAATACCTTATATAATGCCCAAATGATCTTAATTGTTCAAAACTGTGTTCTAAAAGATAAGTTTTCAAAACAGCACTTGAAAAAATAGAAGATTCATTTATTTTTGTTGGAAGGCAGATTCTCAGAGAAAAGCAGAAACAGAAAGTCCCAAGAGACCACATTGGCCAGAACTGAGCTGATCTGGAGCCAGGAGGCTCTCCTGGGTCTCCCAGGTGGGTGCAGGGTCCCTAAGCTCCGGGCCATTCTCCACTCCCTTCCAAGGCCAATAGCAGGGAGCTGGATGAAAAATGGAGCAGCTGGGACATGAACTGGCATCCATGTGGGATCGAGTACATGGAAAGCAAGGGGGATTCAGCCACCAGGCCATGGCACCAGGCCCCAAGATGGCATATTGAAAAATCACAGTAACATACATGGGAAAGGCCATCAGAAAAGATAATGGTGACATAAGAAGTGAATAGCAGTAGTTCATATAACTGGGGCAGTGAATAACACTTGAATCACTAGTATATATAATTTGATGAAAATGCTTGCATTAACAAATTCCATGCAAAAAGAAAAACAAAGAAAACACAGATCAGTCAATGATTGCACTTCACCATCGCCAGCGTCCCCACGGGAGTGCTGCTGAGTCATGACGGAGTCTGTATCAGAACAAGCAGAAGAAGCAAAATGTCGTTCCTCAGGAAAAAACTGTCGTAACTTGAGAGCCTGATATTGAGACAGACAAGGCATTTGATCCGATCATTTTCCTGATCTACAGTCTGCACTAGACTTCTTCACAGTATGATCAAAGAAAGCCAGAATTATGCCAACTGGATCTACCACAAATAAGCATATCTAAACATCATCCAAACCCTCCACAGAGGTCAGAAATCATTACAACTGTTCTCCCTCTTCTAGTTCCTTATTGAAAAGGGTTCCATACCTAAAATGTAATTCTTATGGAATTGGAAATACTACATCAAATTCTGATCTAATTCTTTGATGAAAGTTTCTTAAAAGTTTCCTTCAGGGACCCAATGGGATAGCCCAGTGGCTATAGTCCTAGCCTTGTATGCACTAGGAGCTCATATGAACACTGATTCATATTCCGGCTGCTGCACTTCACATCCAGCTCCCTGCCTGTGGCCTGGGAAAACAGTGGGGAAAGATACAAGGCCTTGGGACCCTGCACCTGCATGAAAGACCTGGAGTAGGCTCTTTATTCCTGGCTTCTGATTGGTTCAGCTCCAGCAGTTGTCTCTCCTTGGGGAATGAGCCAATGGCTACTTTTCTCTGAATCTCCTTTTCTCTGTGAATCTGACTTCCCAATTTAATTTTATCTTTTGTTTGTTTGTTTGTTTACTTCCCAATTTTAAAAAATCCTTCAGGAGATGGCATGAAAACAGGTTAATCCTCCACCTTCAGGTGCTAGCATCCCGTATGGGCTCCAGTTCGTGTCCTGGCTGCTCCATTTCTCATCTTGCTCCCTACTTAAGGCCTGGGTAAGCAGCAGAGAATGGTTTCAAATGCGAGACTTGGAAGAAACTCCTGACTGCCAGTTTCAATCTGCTTAGCTCCCACCACTGCGGCCATTTAAGGAGTGAACCAGCAGGTGAAATACTCTCTTCTTTTCCTCTCTTTTCTTCGCTGTCTGTAATTCTGTCTTTCAGAAAAAAGTAAATAAATAAGTCATCTTTTTAAAAAAAAAATATGTTTCAGACTTTAAGAACTAATGGTGGAAATTCACCAAGAATAATTCTCAAACCCATATTCTGGTAAGATCAACACAAAGAAAGTAGTCACAATAAAAGTAAACTTTCCTGTTCCAGGTGCACTCAACATCTTTCAAAGACAAGTATTAGAGCCTGTCTGATCCTAAGATGGAACCTGAAGCTGAGATATTGTCCAGAGCCTAATACAAAAAGCTAGTACATTGTATATATGCATGCCTTCCTTCAGTTTCATTTTTAATTCCTCTATTTTCATTACACAAAGTAGTCCATTGACTGTAAACTTCACAAAACAGATAGCCATACTTGGAGGAATTTTCATTGGCTCCACACAGTAAGATTTTGCCTCACAGAGCAGAAAATCCACATGGGATAGGATGCGTTCAGCTACTTCCTTTGCCTTTAAAAATTGAACTCAAAGCCAGAATATCATTTTGTTGTGACTCAGATAACTTACCTGCATCTTTTCATTTAGCCTTGCTACAATCCTATATGATACATTGAGAGCTCAGGCATTGTCACAGCATCTTCTGTCTGGGCATGGAAAAATCCAACCATTGCCACCATGACATCACTGGAGTCATATGACATAAAAATAATGATGACAGATCAGCATTACTTATTTCACCTAAGGTGCCGCTAAATTATATTTCATCTTCACAGTGGCCTAATGAGCAGTCACCACTTCTGTTATCATTTACAAAGAGTAACTCAAAGTTTGTATCAGAAACAAGGCTGTCTTATTTCCTACCACATATATTATCACCATTAAATTATTTGATAATCTCTACCTCTTGGGTACATCTTTACAAATATGTTTCCCTTCCCTGATGAAATCCTCTAATTAATATGATTTCCTGAGTGCTCAATATAAATACTGGAGTACAAAAAAAAAAAAACGTATCATTACAAGTTTTTTTTTCCCCCATCAGTATCCATGTATTCCCAAAGAAGATAAGGAAAAGCCTGGAACAAGTCTCAAAATATTTACATACATCCTACCCTATTCCTAAATGGATTCCACCTGAATTAGTATTCTCAGATTCATCAAAGAAAACTAATTTGAGCTACCAAATCGTGTCTGACTTTATTAACGCATCTATCTCCTGTGTCTGGAACTTCCCAATTTGCTCTCGGTGCTAAATTTTACTCTTGAATAGGTTTCTCCAAACCGTTTTGCTAGAATAGATATCTCCAAGCCATTCTTTCTTGAATGGGTTTAAAAAAAAAAAACCCTAGTTCTTCCTTCATGCTATTGACATTGTCACAAGGTCTTAGAACACTCCACCATGGAAACACTAAAATAGTAATTCAATAAATACCTACTTGCTCAATGGAATTTTAAGAAAATTTGCCAAGTCCAGATTCTATCCCCACCATCATTGTTTCTAGTCAGCTGAGATAAGATTTATTGGCCAGCATGGTGGCTTAGCAGCCAAAGTCCTCACCTTCAATGCACAAGGATCCCATGGGCACCAGTTCTAATCCCAGCAGCCCCACTTTCCACCCAGCTCCCTGCTTGTGACCTGGGAAAGCAGTAGAGGATGGGCCAAAGCCTTGGGACCCTGTATGCATGCACTCCTCCCTGCTTCTGACTTTACAATAAAAATAAATCTTACATATATATTTTTTTTTCACCCAGCCACCATTCAACATTGTCAGGGTCCCTTGGCCAGCAAGTCAAACCCGGACACTTGTTGTCTTTGCGGAGCCTTTATTGTGGAGAAGACAAGAAGACACAGCAAAACCGGCGCGTGGTGGGTGTGCGGCAGCCGCCGTGCCACCTCTCTCCCTCCGAGGTGCGCTCTCTCCGCTCTGAGGCGCGCTCTCTCTCCCCCCGCCCCAGTTCTCTGGCTCCCTTATATGCTGGGTAACCCGGCCAATCGAAGTAAAGGTCACCTGTGCACGCAGTGGGCAGGCCAATCATCACACAGATCACGCGCTGTCCACGCGCCATCCACGCACCCCTGGGCCAATCACAGCAGACTTCCTGTAGCTTGTTTTTTCTAGCACAGAAGGAAGCGGCAGTCTGGCGCCGTCCGCCGTCCGTGTAGGGTGTAGGATGCAGGCTCCCTACAGCTCCCCACAGCTACCCCTTTTTGTTTTATTAATCACGGGACTGTGCCTGTCCTAAGTGTTCCAGAGTAGGCTCTCCTTACCCGTCATCAGCTAACCACCTGGCTCGTGGCGCCTGGCTTAGGTTGGTAGAGCCTTACCGGATACTTACCCGTCTTTGACTACCAGTCCATCATGTTAAGCCATACCTCAGGGGATTCTTGTCTAGTGAAGGCCATGACAACCTGCAGTAATAGCACCTGTTGCTGCTGCTGTTGCTGAAATGCGTCTGCATAGAGTGCGAATGGCCCAGGCTCTCAGATCATCACAAGCATGCATACACCAATCATTCCAGCCCACTGCTTAGCAAAGGATGAACACTTTAACAATCAATTAGTCCATGGTTCCACAGTCATTAGTATAAGTCAGAAACAGATTGGACAAGTTCAGGCCAGGAGCCATCCTACAAGGGTGACAGTGCTCTGGCAGTCAGTCCAGTCTGGCGGCCATGACCATTGGTCCATACAACGAGGGAGGAGCTGACAAACTCCCAGTCACAAAATGGTTCCCGCATTGTGAGCGCTGGCAAAAAAGCGGGGTACCTGACCCGTCAGGAGATGTGCCCATCTTCCTGAGCTGTTCCTCTGAAATTGTCCAATGGTCTGGTTCGCCAATAGGATGCAAAGTCTGGTCCCATTTCCAGAGTTAATACCAGGTGGGAGGCGGCACAGAGGTCCAATCCTGCGCTTCCTGGGGTAGCCCGAAGGATGTTGGGCTGTTGGATTGCACCCCGTACACTCTGCTGGGGCCCCGAGGTGCTGGGCCCCTCGGCCCGTTTTTTGGCCGAGCACCATAATCCAAAGGCTGTCCTGTAATATCCTGTCTGGACCTACATTCATTCGCCCAATGATTCCCTTTGCCGCACTTAGGGCAGAGACCTGGTCTAGGTGTTGATCGTGCATCTCGGCCCTGTCTACACTCCCTTTTGAAGTGGCCAGGCTTGCCACACGGGAAGCACGTCCTACCTCCCGATTCTTTGCCTTTAATCATCGCCCCCAACACTTTTGCTTGCTCTCTGGCTTGTACCACCCCTGCAGTAACTTGATCATGAACATCCCTGCAAATCTTTATCCATGTATCTAGATCTTTATGTTTCCAGGGACGGATGGCCTCACGGCACCATTTGTTAGCATTCTCGTAAGCCAGCTGCTTAACCAGAGGCATAGCCTGCTCTACATCGGGGAAAAGCTTTCCTGCTACCTCCATGAGGCGACTCACAAAATCAGCGTAGGGCTCGTTAGACCCCTGAGTCACTTTAGAGATGGAAAAACGGAGGTCCCCTTTACTCTGTAGAGCTCGCCACGCAGTACGGCCTATTTGTTGAATCTGGCCATAAACTGGTTCAGGATACTCATGTTGATTATTGTTTCCTGCCCGAGCTCCCTCTCCCAGCAGCATATCGGCATTCCATTCCCTGTTTCCACCTTGTGCGTTACGCTGTGCCTGGTCCATGGCCAGTTCACGGTATGCGGCCCGCCAGACCAGATATTGGCCAGGGGAGAGAGTGGCTCTGGCCAGCTGTTTCCAATCATCTGGGGTCAGGGCATTAAAACTAATCTGTTCTAGCAGCGCGATTGTAAAGGGGGCATGCACACCATAAGAATCGAGGGCTGTTTTCAAATCCTTAATCACTTTGAAATCAAGGGGGAGGTAAAACCGCGGCCATGGGGGACCCCCCCAGCGTTCCTATCCTCATGAACAGGGAACACCTGGCCGGGCTCCACAAGGTCCCGCCAGCCAAATCCCGCACCCCTCTCTGGCCACGCAGGCCAAGGAGGGGCGCTAGGGTTCACCGGTGGGTCACCGAGGGAGGCTGCCAAGGCGGCTTGCGGGAGCCCATGCGGGAGTCCAATGAGGCCCTGTTCATCTTGTTGGCGAGCTGGTCTAGCTCCTCGCCTGACTTTTCATCAGATTCGCTGTCACTTTCAGATTCTGAACTCCCCTGTTCACTCCTTCCCCAAGTAGAGGCTTCTTCCTGCATGTTTCGGAGAACCTCCTCTCCCTCCTGTATTATCTCTCTGTACTTTCCTGAATTATCAGCTAGGCAAGATCTAACAAACATCCAGAACCCTACGGTCCCCGGTGGTAGGGGCTTATGCTGAGCTGCTCGGGCTAAGTCTTGACCCAAACGCTCCCACTGCGGCAGCATTAGGAGTCCCTCCTCTAGAAACCACGGAGCATGCCGCTGTGCTATCTGCAAAAACGAAAGTACTGTCTGTGCCTTTACCGGCGTTCCATTCCTCTTCAGTAGCTTCTGCAGTAAACACTGCATGTGTACTGAAGAATTTGAATTTCCCATATTGTTACCACTTCTGGTGAGCTTACTCTTGTCGCTATCCTGCGAACCTAGCGTACGCTTCCCGCTCAAGGCGGCTCCCTGAGTCTCTGCTCAGCTCCTTTTCAAATTCCCCGCTTCCGCGGCTCCCTGAGTCCCTGCTCAGCTCCATTTCGCGCTCCCTGCTTCCGCAGCTCCCTGAGTCCCTGCTCAGCTCCCTTTCGCGTTCCCTGCTTCCGCAGCTCCCTGAGTCCCTGCTCAGCTCCCTTTCGCGTTCTCCGCTTCTGCGGCCCCCTGGGCTCTTATCCCCAGCTACGGCTTACCTGTAGTTCCCATCTGAGTCACGGCACCAGATGTCAGGGTCCCTTGGCCAGCAAGTCAAACCCGGACACTTGTTGTCTTTGCGGAGCCTTTATTGTGGAGAAGACGAGAAGACACAGCAAAACCGGCGCGTGGTGGGCGTGCGGCAGCCGCCGTGCAGCCGCGCAGCAGCCACACCATCGCGAGGTGCGCGCTCTCTCTCCCTGAGGCGCGCTCTCTCTCCCCAGAGGTGCGCGCTCTCTCAGCCGAGGTGCGCTCTCTCCGAGGCGCTCTCTCCGAGGCGCTCTCTCCGAGGCGCTCTCTCCGAGGCGCGCTCTCTCTCTCCCCCCCCCCCCCGCCCCAGTTCTCTGGCTCCCTTATATGCTGGGTAACCCGGCCAATCGAAGTAAAGGTCACCTGTGCACGCAGTGGGCAGGCCAATCATCACACAGATCACGCGCTGTCCACGCGCCATCCACGCACCCCTGGGCCAATCACAGCAGACTTCCTGTAGCTTGTTTTTTCTAGCACAGAAGGAAGCGGCAGTCTGGCGCCGTCTGCCGTCCGCGTAGGGTGTAGGATGCAGGCTCCCTACAGCTCCCCACACAACATAAGGCTGCAAATTACCTTTCATGGTAACCCAAACCTTAGGATTTACATGGAATGCATTCTGTGTTTTTCTGGAATTCCTGTCATATGCCATTGAAACTTATGATTCCAGAGTACTGCTAAGGCATCCTGTACTCTATAATATCTCAGTAATTGATGGAGAGAATATAAACAATGCCAAAGATCCTAATGGTTCCAATAGATATTGTCTCTGCTATTGCATGTGTTATAATAGAAACCAATAAGTAAAATATAACTTAGAGAGTCATTTGGCCATTCCTTCAAGAAAAGTTCTCTGTGGGTAACTATGCCACAGTGCTATCACATAGTATACCATGACTACAGTGCCAACAAGAATCTTCCAAAATCATGGCTTTGGTATATAATTCAAAATAATAGCACAAAGCAATAGCAAAGTAATTTCATCTCTTTCAGTGAAGAAAAATACTAAGATTAAAAAAGGACTACAAATACTACTGTCTGGTTAATATGAAAGAATTTAATTTGCAAGGCATATTTTTGAAGAATATAAGCATGCTACATAAATAACACAGTTGTTGTGAATCACAATAGTCTTGTGAGCTTTATTATTCCATTTTGTCAATGGAACAAAACAATAAAAAAAAATCCTCACAAAATAAAAAGAGTTCAAATCAGTTTAGGCAGCCACTTCATGAATGAACTTGAAAAGCATTTAAAAATATTTTTAGATCTATTTTTGCCTTTTCAGCAAGCTGTTTTCACAAGTCTAATGGAGAGATTATCTTTACGTTTATTAGTCAAACACTCAAAATCCATGTTTGCTGTGACAATTTCTAAATGCTGTACAACTGTAACTTGCTTATTTCTCGTGATGACATGTGTATATCACATATTACTATTTCTTCTATTTAGTAGATGTGGAAAATGACTCATGGAGCAGTAAAAACTGTTCAAAGTTGTTTAGTTAGAATATGTTGGGGCAGGTCTTCAAACGCAGACTTGCAAGCTCAAAGTGTGGATTCCTCATCACTGTACTCCATTCCTCTGTTTGATAAGGATAAGTGAGGAATGTTTGACGTCTCTGACTTACGCATCTTCTCTGTGTCTTGTTCTGACACAGAAAAAGGAACCTGATCATTTCTTTGGTTGTCTTTACTCCACAAATATGACAGGGATAATAGTAAACAATTGAAATGCCATGAGAAATAGCACAAAGAAGGTCTACCATTAAGGATCTTGTATTGTAGAAGGAAATACAAGAAACTTGAGATAGAAACAAATGGTTATAATAGGAATATAACAGGGAGTCAGGGATCCAAAGAGGAACACCTTACTGGGTCAGTACGATAGTCTTTCTGAATGAAGTCCAATCTAGGAAGATACCCAAACATTAAGTATACAGAGTCCAGGAGGGGAAGGAGAAGGGATGTTAGTATATTCAAAAGATAGTGGTAATTTTTTAATTAAAAAATGCAGTGTGCCTGGACTGCTGAATATACAATAGCATAATTGAAAACAATAAGACTACAAAGTCAGGAAGAACAAAAATGCTACACTGACATTTAGGCCTTGGAAAAAAAAGCACATAGCTTTTTTTAAATTTCCTTTTAGAAAAATTAGTTGACTTTAAAATGTTTAAGTCCAAACAGTAACATAATCATACATGCCTTATAGAATATCCTTCAGCAGCATTAAACAGAAATAATTACAGAGGCCAACATGGCGGTTCAACTGATTAAACCTGGCATCCCATAAAAGCTCTGGTTCAAGCTTTAGCTATTCCACTTTTAATCCAGCTTCCTGCTGACGGACTGGAAAAACAGTGGAAGCAGCTCAAGTCTCTGGGCTTCTGCACCAACGTAGGAGACCTGGTTCTCGGCTCCTGACTTCGTGACTTCAGCCTGGCCCTAGTCTTGACCTTTGCAGTCATTTAAGGAGTGAGCCAGCAGATGGAAGATTCTCTCTCTCTCCCCTCTTTCCTTTCTCCCACTCTCCCTCCATCCCTATCTGCAATTCTTCTTTTCAAATAAATGAAGAAATCTCTAAAAATTGCAACAGTCTTTAAAATGGGAGCACTAATAAAGGGATCAATGAAACTGAACAGAGAAATCTAGGACTGGACTACCGTGGAAATGGGTAGCAAACCCCTTCGTCTCATCCCACTGTCAGTCCCTGGTTACATAACAGTAAAGGAAGACCTTCATTGCATGGCTGCCTGCTGCATCTCCCATGCTTCCCCATGCACTCTTGTGGCCCCACACACCTTTTCGGAAGCCAATAGCAAGAAGTAACCAGGACTCTGAGCTAGTGTCACATTGTATCCTAGAGCATAAGACCTCCACAAGTAAAGAACTAAAGTTATTAAAACCAAAGAACTACCAAAAGCAAGTTTTAGGCTCTTCACATGTTCAGCAATGAGAAAATCAGATACTAATCATGGGACAGAAGTAACTCTTGGTACAGGCAAACAACATGATGATACTGTATTACAACCAGAGAATGGAATGTGATGCAACTATTTAACTGAATTATACAGAGAGAGAGAGAGAGAGACATTCATAATTGGAACATAGTTCTCTGAACACAATGTCTTATGCAATATTAATGACAATGAGAAGCATATGTAAAACAGTTTCAAAACAAAAATAAAAGGTCAGGCATTCCATTGTATACTAATAGAGAGAAAAAGTTCTGAATAAAATGTGTGTTTATTAGATAAATACTCCATGTGCATGGTACCAGGTATTACTCTAAGTACTAGGAATATAACTGTGAATAAAACAGATAATACAATCTCTAGTTTGGGAGCTCCCATTACACTGAGAGAAGGCAAGGAAGAACTATAATAAAATATTAAGCTATATATCATGTTAGAATAAAATAAATATGTGGATGAAAATAAAGCTGGATAAAGGGAAATCTTATAATTGCAAAATAGTTAGGCATTAGAGAGAAATTGACAACTGAGAAGGTATAAATCAAAATTTTCCATTATTGTCTTCAATAATAGGTTAACTATTCTATTTTTTAAATGGAAGATAATTTACAAGTGACTGCTAAAGTTTTATTTTCTTATTTTTCAAAAATAAAATATGTTATATTTAAAATGGGTAAAAATGCAAAAAAAATTAAATAACACCCCACAAAAGATAATCTACATATAGAAGTGAATGTGGAGTTGAAACTATTACAGAAAACCTAAAGTTTTCACAGATCTGTTATACAAACATCTCAGGGGGAAAAAAAGCATCCTAATCACATACAAACTTTTAGATCATGGGAAAAAAAAAAAAAAAAAAACAAGAATGCTTCCCAAACTCATTCCCTACAATTTTAAATCCAAAATCAGAAAGGTTATTTTTAAACTATAGTTCCATTCATTCATAAATATAGATGTGAAAATCCTAACTAAATCAAGAGCAAATAAAAATAGGTCCCTGAGTTGCAACAGTTGTTAAATTTTTTGAAAAAAAATCTGTGTGTGGAGTCAAGTGTTTGGTGTGGCAGTTAAACAACCTTGGAACACCTGCATGTCATGTCTGAGTGTCTGAATTCAAATCTTGACAGGCTCCTCAATCCAGCCTCCTGGTGCTGTGAACCTTGAAGACAGTAGAGGATGGCTCAAGAGCCTTGGTTCATGCTACCTGCTTGAGAGAATCACACTATGTGCCTCATTCCGGGCTGACCCAACCCAGGCCGTTGCAGAGTCTGTAGACCTTTGAGGCGAGACATTCTCTCTTTCTCTCTCCTCCCTCAATCCCAAATTAATATATATTTTAATTTTAAAAAATTCTATAGGGAAAAGTATCACATTAACAGATTCGGGCAGAAAAGCATATGATAGTCATAGTTCAATCAGAATGACTGGTGAGAGGAAGAAGGCATATGACTGAAAAAAGAAGTGAGCAAGGAGGGACTGACCTGACTTTCCAGTTCATGAGGAAGAGGAGATTGAAACCTGCATATCTCTATCCGATCTTCCTCCCACCCTCTGGTGCTCTAGTCCTATGCCCCACTGAGATTCTAACTACTGGAAACAATAGAAGGACAGGAAATCAATGGTATTTTTAAAAAAGATTTATCCATTTTTTCATTGCAAAGCCAGATATACAGAGAGGAGGGCCGGAGAGAAAGGACTTCGTAATCACAATGGCCGGTACTGCGCCGATCTGAAGCCAGGAGCCAGGAACTTCCTCCAGGTCTCCCACGCGGGTGCAGGGTCCCAATGCATTGGGCCATCCTCGATTGCTTTCCCAGGCCACAAGCAGGGAGCTGGATGGGGAGTGGAGCTGCCGGGATTGGAACCAGCGTCTATATGGGATCCCCGCGTGTTCTAGGTGAGGACTTTAGCCACTAGGCCACGCCGTGCTGAGTCCTAGGGTATTTTTTTTAATAAAACTATGTTAATTTACCTTTCTAAATGTATCATTTAATAACTATCAGCTTTAAAGTCTCAAACCATCTTTAATCCAATGAAATATTTTGTTATCTCTGCTGAAATGCACTCTTTTTGTTGTTTTATTTATTCAGTAAAAAAAATCAGAGAGATACATGGATAAATCATAAATGTACTAACTCAAACAATTCTCCAAACTCAAATACAGAAATAAAAGCAAACTCTAAATACTGGCTTTTACTTATGATTCTAGAGTGATTGAAAAGTCTTTCCTTGGAAGAAAGCAGTAAAAGAGAAATGGGAAAAGAGTAAATAGCTAATAAAACCAGAAATGTATTACTCTAAACTATCTATGCTTAGAACTATCCATACCAGTAAAAGCATATCCCTGTAACAGGGGAAAAATGTGATTTGTGATAAAAGAAGAAAGGGAAAAAGAAAATTTCCCTACAAGATCAATATTTTTTTAAAGGATCAAATCTTCAAAGAAAGTTTTTATAAAGCATTTTGAATTGTCACCTCAGTAGTAATTTTGATATGATTATTAATCAATTGTGAAAACATAGGATTGGGGCAGGGATTAGCCAAACCAACACCAAAACTGACTTTTCTGGGCCTAGCAGTCAAATTCCTCACCTTGCACATGCCAGGATCCCATATGGGCATCAATTCTAATCCAGAAAGCCCTGCTACCCAGCTCCCTGCCTGTGGCCTGGGAAAGCAGTTGAGGGTAGCTCAAAGCCTTGGGACCCTGCACCCACGTGGGAGACCCAGAAGAATCTTCTGGCTCCTAGCTTTGGATCAGCTCAACTCTGCCCATTGTGGTCAGTTGGGGAGTGAATCAGCAGACAGAAGATAAAGATTCTCTCTGTATATATGAGTTTCCAATAAAATAAACAAAATAAAAAAATGACTTTTCCAAGGACAGCCAGGTATCCTTGTGTGATCAGCATCAGAAAATCCATGGAAAGATGGAAAGATGGCTGAGAGTATAGACTAGGGCCATCAGATTTTTCATGATGAGGGGCTTCTCCCTGTTGCTTATACGAACATAAGCAAATCTGTAAGGCTATTTATGTAAAGTACCAGTGCCTTGCTGGAAGACACTTGGACAAATGTGCATCCTTTTGTGTCCAACCACAACCATTGAGAGAAAAGAATCTGAAAACAGAATTTCAAGTTTAGAACACATACTAATTCAAGAGTTCTTCCCTAGCCAAGCTAAATACTTTTAAAATATATTTTGTGTTCAAAACTTCTGTCTCTAGCACTTTATTGTT
Organism: Ochotona curzoniae; assembly: GCF_017591425.1. Lineage (NCBI taxonomy): Eukaryota > Metazoa > Chordata > Mammalia > Lagomorpha > Ochotonidae > Ochotona > Ochotona curzoniae. The sequence continues at coordinate 24,418,677 of NW_024464939.1, read as the reverse complement.
CATGCTTTCCTTGTATCATTCAGAAGTCTTTTTTTCTCCAATTACCTGAAAATCAAAAGGATATTTTTAAAGTAGTATCCTGCTGGCCCCTCAATGGAAAAATAGTTGTTTTCCTTTAGACCACCGGCTGCTCATCAGTATGCACAGTAAAGAAAAAATGGGCTGATACTGACTTTCAAATTCTTTGAACACAATGTAGCTTCATTTTCCTTATGTTGTTGTTTACTTCACGTAATAGTTGGAGACTCCAATAGTCGGGGAGAAAAATAGATTAGGATTCAAAATGTCTAAATTGAAGTGTGACCTATAACACTAATTATTTAGATGAACTGGGAGAACTCAATCAACCAATTTGGATGAAATATAGAAGTAGGAATCATGAAAGTATTTTATTTATGGACCTCATGACATTTTATATGAGAAGTGAACAAATATTGCATATTGGAGCATTTCATAGCATACATGGTGATACAATTATGAGATGTCATTACAAATGAGATAACTCTCATCCACAATGGAGATCCTTAACAAAGAAATACACTTTGAGCTACGTTTCTGGCTGCAGTATTTGTTTAATGACAGTTATCCACACTGCACAGTCTTCCCTGTCATTGGTCAAAAGTGGAAGCAATCTATAGCATAGATCAGCATCTGTGTGAAGCCATAAAGCCCAGAGAGAGAAATACTGTAGTAACAGCCCTAGCCTGATATTTCCCAGGTTTTATTCCTTTGAGGATCATCTGGTACTTAAAAGCGTAATACCCTGGGATAATTAAGATGGCAGAATAAGGTAAGGACACTTTTTTTTTTAATTGGAAAGTCAGATATACAGAGAGGAGGAGAGACAGAGAGGAAGATCTTCCGTCCGATGATTCACTCCCCAAGTGAGCGCAACGACCGATGCTATGCTGATCCGAAGCCAGGATCCAGGAACTTCTTCCAGGTCTCCCACACAGGTGCAGGTTCCCAAAGCTTTGGGCCGTCCTCAACTGCTTCCCAGGGAGCTGGATGGGAAGTGGAGCTGCCAGGATTAGAACCGGCGCCCATATGGGATCCCAGGACATTCAAGGCGAGGGCTTTAGCCGCTGGGCCCAGGTAAGGACATTTTTAAATAGAGAATCATTACCCAGGATGAAGCAGAGAGAGCAAAATACAGAAAATAAGCAAACACAGGCCAATGGCAGAGGAGCACCTAGAAACTGATGGACATGGGGAAGCAGCAGAGACAGCAGTGCAGTGTTGCAGTTTCCCAGTGGCAGTCAACAATCAATGAACTGAAGTTCATCGGTAGCTGGAGCTCCACAAGCAGCCAGCTAGGAAGGGGAGTTCACTGGGAACCCAGCAGGTAAACACAAGCAAAGAACTGTCCATCCTGCTGATTTGTTTGATTGAACCGGGAGTAGAGACAGAACAGTATACTCCAAACACTGGTGCAGAAACAGGATGGATCCCACAGTTCACACTCTCACCAGATCTGCATCAAGCACCATTTTGTGTAGAGAGACAAAGGTTGTGGGACAGGACTGAACATGCACTGAGCTTGGAGCAAACTCATTTCAGGCTCAGTGCATTGCACCGATGTGGCAAACTACAGGTGTTACCCAAAACTAGGTCCAAGTAGCTCCCAAATCTAATGACCAGAAGATCCAGATCTCCACCAGTGGCACACCAGGGGCCACTTTGTACAATGTGGCAAAGACTGTGTGCATGTGCTGAGCTCAGATCAAATTCACCTCCAGGTCAGTACATTGCACTGGTCCCACAGGGAAGATAATACCAACTTTTGTACCCTACAGGTCAAAATAGGTCTTGGTACCTCTCGGAGCTACCTACCTAGCCAGTAGATTCCAGCAAAATCAGCACCACCAACAACCTATTTATTTAGGATACCTGGTATCCCTCTAATCCAGGGAACTGCTCAAACTGGAAGTGGGGAAAGGTTGTACAGATAATGGTGCAAGCACAGCACAGGATCACAGGATCACAAGAGCCCAGACCTGAAACTCACTGGAGAGAGATGCAGTATGCACCTCTACTTCCAGATTAAAGATGGGCTCTCAATAAAACTGTTAATTATATCTTAATAATAGGAAATTGAACTTTCTGCCACTGTCCATTCCCACAATGATGGACTTATGACTGTTTATGAAGAACTATGCTATTGTAGTAATATAGGGGAAATCAGTGTGTTGGGGAGGGGTTTGGAGGATGGGACTTTGAAATCACAGAGCCTGTGGAACTGTATCGTAGAATAATAACAATAACAGTAGTAATAGTAATAATAATAAATGGGGAAAAAGGAAACTTAAATGAACAAAAAATTATAGTACCTTGGTCTATCTCAATCTCACAAGAGATTCTAATGATACTACTATCCTTGGCCCAGTCAGATTTGGGAAGATAACACATTTACATAGCACAGACAAGTTTATAGCAGTTTTAACATCTCATTTGAATATCAAAAACAATTCAGAGAAGATATCAATCTACTATTATTATCCTCATTCTAGAAAGGAAATTGATGCTAAAATTAGATACAGGATTTTCCCAAAGCCACACAGTTTGTAAGTAAGGTAGCTAAGAATGTGGCCCAAATATTTGTATTCCAAGTCTCTTTCTGTATTTTAGAAACTTCCATTACTCCTTAATAAAAAGATAGAAACAAAGAAACATGTTAGTTTCAGATAAAAAATGAGCAATATAACTATAGAAATTAGTGATTATGTTGAGCTGGTAAAAATCACATTGTCTATAAGAAGAGTTTTAATTCTCAAAATATAGACATTCAGTGAGAATTAGCAAGAAATATTTCTTCCTCACAGAACAATGACAATCTGTATTTGAGCAGCAGTAGGGATCTTACAATGCCAAAATTTCACAATTTGGCTGGCCTTCTGAAATTCAAGATCTCTGAACATTCCTGGAGGATAATGTTCTCATCATGATTGCTCTCAACTTCAGAGAAGTGTGTACCATAGGTTGGTTATGGAAAAAGAGGATTAGCCCTTATAAAGCACCTGTCATTGCTCTGCGCTCTACTTAATACGGAAATGTGGGCTCTGAGAGATGAACAAGTTGCCTGTAGTCACTCTTCTGACAAGAGGTGCATCCAGAATTCAAAATAAGCCTTTCAGATTTCAAAACGCATGGTCTTTTTGTTTTTGCTGCTTGCCAAATTCTTAAAGCGGTAATATAGTCATTAACTCCGAGAGCCCTCTTGAGATTCAATTTATGGTTTCCTTGTTAAACCAGTGAGTGTATCTGTGGATCTAAAAACGTCTGCTTCGGAATGATTATCACATATTTCATGTATCTCTGAATCCCATCAGCAGTGTTTTAATCATGTATTACTACAAACCCACTTTTGTATGAAGAAAGCAAGAGGAAAAAAGCAGAATCTGTTAGGTTTCATGGAATCATACCCCCACATGCCAAAGCACTTAACCCCAATCTCTCTGGAAGGGTCCTTTCCTCCCCCATTTCAAGAGTAAGCTAAAAGGAGCAGTTTCATTATATTAGTGCCCAGCACAGTTGCTCAATTGGCTAATCCTCCCCCATCAAGTACTAGGATCACACAAGGGTGCTCCTTTATGTCCTGGCTGCTCCACTTCCCATCCAGCTCTATGTCTCTGGCCTGGGAAAGCAGTAGAGAAAAGCCCAAAATCTTGGGACCCTACATCCATGTAGGCCTGGAAGAAGTCCCTTGCTCCTTGCTCCTGGCTCCTGGCTCCTGGCTTCGAACAGGCTCAGCTCGCCTTTGTGGCACTTGGGGAGTGAACCAGTGGATATACTATCTTTCCCTCTGTCTCTCTTTCATTCTGTAAATCTGCTTTTCCAATATAAATAAATATATCTTTTAAAATAAAGCATAGTATCTTTAATGCTCTAGTTCACAAACAATAATATATATTTATGGTCTACAGTTTGATAATTTGTTATAAGATTACAGTATTTAGTGACCAAATCAGTAAATATCATACTTTAAGGGTCAGTCATTTTGTTTTCTAGTTAATAGATTATTTCACTTTTGCGCAGTTTTCAAGACAATTTTATATCAAATATTTTGCTTTCTTGAAATGAAAGTAAGTCAAGACATATTCAGGATCACATTTTTGCAAAATACAAAAAACAAGGTATTAAATCTTTACAGAAAAAAATAGCAACTAAGATCATTAATACTCAGTCAATAAAAGATTGGACTGCCCAGAGGAAAAAAATATATGATTAAGCATCTCCTTTTGTAAGTGTGCCTGCCTTTACAAAAAGCTTTTTGAAAAAAAAAAAAAACTAAACAATTAGATTTATTAGCTTGCCATTGATTATTTAGATTTGTAGATTATAAGTCTTTTAATTGACTTCTGTTTTTGCTGTTTTGCTGCTATTGTGAGCAAACTATGAATTCTAAATGAAAGAGGGCTGGAATAAAGCTAGACTGCGTCTGTATCTCCTCTTGTAATGTAGCCTATTCCAGCAATTTCTGCATCCTGAAGTCAGGAGGACTTGCTGAGTACTCTCCATTCCCAAGAAGTGTTCCAAAGGCAGGTCGGTGGTCAAGGGCAAATCCAGCTACTGAGAAAGCACCTTGACTAGTTTATAATATGACATTCCACAGAGTTCTGTGTAATTGGCTTCCAGTTGTAAAAATAAGTCTCCCACAATTCAATGGACATTATTAAATAGTTTGTCATTTTAAATAACCATAATGAGAACCTTAGAGTTTTGTTCATATAAGGGCCCAAGACAAGCAAGATGTGGAGTGGCTATGAATTACAAGTGTATTACATTCCAGGAAGATTAATTCTATCCCAGGCTGCATAGACATACAGCCATCATAAAAAGTATCGTATGTAGAAACCCTGAACCTTCCAATGGGCCAGGCCTCATTGGCTTTATCCTAAACTGTCAACACATTCACTGCTGCCAGTATAGAAACAAATTACCAGCAAATTCAGTACTGCAACATTTCTTTTTAATTTTTGTTTTATTTTTGACATTGTTTACATAGTTAACAAGAATGCACACCAATGATACCAGTAAATAGGGTGGAGATGGTCAAGGTATGGGGGAAGCTGGGTAACACAAATGCTTGCAATTTTCCTTTTCTCCTGTATCTGAGAGGGGAGGGGAGAGAGGCAGAGAGAAGAGGAGGGGACTGTTCCTAGCTGCCAAACTACATCAGTACCAGGGGATGGAGGATGTCCACTTGACATCATCTTAGAAACCCTGATGTGGAGAAGAATGTTCCAACAGTATTACCTGAGTGGTTTTAATAGTCCTGAGACCCTGTTGGTTTCGTAGTATTTCTAACAGATATTGTTGGTCAACATTGGAAGAGAGACAAGGAAAGATAACGAAATGACCACATTTAAAACTTAATCTATTCATAGTGTGATATGGTCCAAAATTAGACCCACTGTGGCCTGTAGCCCTGAGTTTCTGTGCTATTCTCTTGCTTACAAGTAAGAAAGAACAACTTATGCTTGAGAGACCTATATTCATTCATTGCTTATGAATTTCAAAAAAAAGCAATACATTTTACACAGAATGAAATAAAAGCTAAAAGAAGAGTATGAAGTACACAATAAACAGAGTAAAGATGGGAGAAACAAAAGAAGAGTGAAAAAATAGAAATATAGATGCATCATCCAGTGGGGGGGAAAATAAAAATCCCTTTTCTTGACTGCCAGAGCAGTACAAAGGCCTGTACAACTCGTTTTAATGCTTAATTTTTGCCTGACTGTAGTTATGTGGGCCTGTGGAGATGTCAGGGTCTGCTACTCAACATACTCGGTACACCAAAGGATGTTGGCATGAAGATGATGAATTCTCAAACTAGTTCAAGAGTAACTGAAAATGGAATTCTGAGAAAAGCTACTGTGTTTTCTTATCTCCACATAAACACATCAATACTCATTTTAAGCCTGCCAGCTATCTATCTGCTTGGAAACACTCGATACTGCTCCTTGTACACTGAGCAGATCATTGAGTTTTCTCTCAAAAACTAACAGTACAATCATTTGCAACAAGAAATTCTTTGTCTGGTGAAATCATAGCTCCCTCCCCCCCCCTTGAGCTGCTGCCTTATATTTGAGGAGAAATGGGAGTTGAGAATATGTATTTCATGACATAACAGACTCTGAGACTCTAGGCTATCATAACCTACATTCCTGAACCTGAAAGGACTCTTAGAGATCTTCCAACCAAACCCATTCATTTCACAGAAATAACAGCAAGCCTTCCAAAGTCATCTTAATTCTGCAGTTGCCTGTTACTACTATTTTTAAAACTGGCTGCTCTTATTTTTCTAAACAAGTGAGGCTCCACAATTGCGGGGGGCGGCGGGGGGGCACAGGGGGAGTCCCTCTAGAATATCACTTTAAAGTCTAATCTACTTTGTCAAATTATAAATATGTATCAGATTCTATGGTTGGGGTACAACGCTTGGTTTGATTCTGCATCCTAGTTTACAGCAAAATCTGATGGTTTGAGAACACAAATACAATCCTGATTCAAACAGTTAAGACTATATCACTGAAGCAAGCAATTACAAAGGCATGTCGTATTTATTATCTTATTTGAGCCTGCAGCTGTCCGGTGACATGTGTATTGCTTTTTATTTTTCAGATGAGAAAACAGGGCCTTAGCATTCAAAAACCGTACCACTGGCCTAGAACATCAGCTGCTCATAGGTGGACTTACAGGTGTGCTTGGGTTTCATTCTCAGCTTTACTACTGATACCTATCTCTTACTAATGCACATCCTGGGAGGCAATAAGTGATTAATCAAATGGTTGGATTCCTGTCACTCACACAAGAGACCTACACTGAGTAGCACTCTCAGCTTCAATCTTACACAATCCTCAACATTCAAGAACATTCAGGTAGTGAATCAGCTGATGTGAGAGCTCTGTTTCCATCTGTCCATCTCTCTCCTCTCTCTCCTCTCTCTCTCCTTATCCTCTCTCTCTCTCTTTATATAGATAGATAGATAGATACTTATTTCTCCATAATTTTTTCATTTTTTTCTTAAGCTTTATCTCTATTTGAAAAGTAGGGTGAAAGACAAGAAAGAAGCGGCAGAAAGACACTTCCATTTGCTGGTTCACTTCTCAAATTGCCAGGAGTTAGAAAGTCCAACCTGGTCTCCACATGAGGAGCAGGAGTCTAGATACGTGGAACATCTACAAGGCTTCCCCAAGCACATTGGTAGGAAGCTGGATAGGAAGTGAAGCAGCCAAAATTTCAATAGGCTCTTCATTATGGAATGCTAGCATTATGATTGATGGCTTAATTCACCAAGCTGCAACACTGGCCCTGACTCTCTGCCTTTTGAATATTTTTCAATCACACAGAAATTATTGATATGGAAACTTACATTCAGCAGAAAAAAAAACCAGTTTCCTAGAAGATTTGGGAGATTTTTTTTTTCATTATGGAAAAAAAAACACAATAGTAAAAAAAGAATGAGTGAAAGTACAAAAGATTTTCTGAATTGTCAGGAAAAATATTGACATCAATATTGCCACAGATGCACTCACTGTTCTCACAGAATCAGAAAAACTTACATGCTAAGCACAAAAGAGGTAACAACTAAGCCAAGGGCGTTAGCAGTTAGAGAAATCAATTGGAACGACTTCATCCAAATGTGATATAAAATCACAGAAGAGGAAACAGCTTCCTAACTGAGGTCAGATTGCCCACATCAGCAGGTCATGATTAAGCATTCCTTTATGATCCAGGGCAAAAAGTCGCAAAATAATTGCACTATCAAAATGGCAAAGTCACGGAGTAGATGTTTTACTTAGCAGTTAAGACGCTGATTTAAGACAGCTGTTTCACACATCTAAGTACATGATCATGCTCAAATCCCAGTTTCGACTCTGGGGCCTAATTCAAATTTATTGATAATTTGTACACTGGGAATCAAATAATGTCTCCAGAAGAAGATTCCTGCAACTCACATGGCAGACCGGTTGATTTCCCAACTTCCAGCGTTGACTAGCCAGCATTACCAATAATTAAGAGGTGAATCAAGGGATGGGAATTTCTTTTCTCTGCCTAGTTCTGTCTCCCAATTTCATGAGTTGGCTTGTTAATTATTTCCAAGTGTTCAAATTTGTTTCCCAATCATAGGATTCATAGTAAACAGACAAAGTAATTCAACAGTAAATTGACAGTTTAATATGAATATTCGGTGGGAGGAATGTTAAAGGTACAAGTTATAAAGATTGATGAGGAAATCAAAATCATATCACTGCTGATATAATAATGACTGTTATGACTGATTAAGGCATTAGAGGCCAGGCATATGGTGCAGGGTTTAAGCCAAGGCACCCTGCAAAGCCACGTTGGAGCACTGGTTGAGTCTTGGCTGCTCTGCTTCCAATCCAGCTTTCTGTTAATGCACCTAAACTGAAGATGATGCAAGGACTTGATCCCTCGTCTCCCATGAAAGGGGCATTGATGGAGTTCCAGGCTTCTGACTTTAGCCTGTCCCAGTCTTTTCCACTGAAAGAATTTAAGGAGTAAGCCAGTAGCTGTCAGAACCATCTCTCTGTCTCTCCCACCTTCTGTCTTTCCATCCCTTCACCGTCTCTCTCCTTGTGACATTCTACCTTTCAAATACATTTTTTAAATGTTTTAAGAAAAATTTCAGAGACAAACCATTCTAGATGAGAATAGGAACTACATGAATAATCAAATCTGTGAAATGAGGAATAGAAATGGAAAGTTAAGCATGCAAATATCAAACTAACATTTTAAGAGTATTTTCAGCAGATAAAGCAGAAATGCAAACCACAGTCTAAATGCTGAAATCAACAAGGTATACACAAGTATGTCATAAAAATTGGCCAAGGAATAACACTAAGGATAGAAAGCAGATAATAAAAAGAATAAATAGATACTTAAAATCACATGACAGGGGCTGACATTATGATGTAACAGAAACACCGCCCGAGGAGCTGACATCATACATGAGTGAAAGTTTGTCTCTGCATCAAATTTAAGGATCCAGTCCATCTCTCTATTGATGCACTGGGAAAAGTTTTAGAAAATGACCCAACTGTTTCAGTCCCTACTACCTATGTGGGAACCTAGGTTAAATTCCTGACTTAGGCCTGACCTAGTACTGGGGAGTGTACCAGCAGATAGAAAATTTCTCTTTCTCTCTCTCTCTCCTTCCTATTTCTTGTAACTTTGACTTTCAAAATATGAGATATCAAGTTTCATTGTAACACTTTCTGTTCCAATAAGTTAAGGGAAACAAACAAACAAAAAATAAAAAACTGTATCCCCTGGAAAGGGAACATGAAGGGGGAAAAAAAAAAGTAGAACACTGGAATTTGATTCAAGGCCTGGCCAGAGGGACAAAGTGCTTCCTGACTTCCCAGATCTGCAGTGTAAGTGTACCTAGCTCTCTGAGCACAATAGATGCGTCTTCCATAGTCCTTATTTGTTATCTTTCTCCTTCGTTCATTCTCAATACTCCCAGAACACACAGGTCAGGAATATGTGAGAACAAATGAGGGTCAATTCTCCAGTTCCCAGTGGCCTAATGACTTCTTTGTAAATGAGTAAAAGGCAAAGTGATCTTTATAACATCAAATTTAAGGATAAACTGATCAGCCTGCCATTTATAAATTAGGAAACTAAGACACAACTAATTAATGTCAGAGCCACAGCTAGAAGCCAGGTTTCTGGGCTACTAGCCCAGAGCTTTTAACCTAAATTACACCATATCGTTCTTAACACAACATCGTGCTTAAAGGACACACTAGGAGGGGGGAGGGGGAAGGAGTGCTGTTTTCCAATTCTAAGATATCTTCCTTACAATCATTGTTGACAATAATCTCCCAAACTCTGATTTCCCCTAGAAGGCATTTCACTAGGAAAAATCAAGAATGGACTGATAACAAGATTTTCCTGTTACTCCCTTCAATTATTATCCTTTAATGATTAACTACCATTCAACAGATGATAAAAATAGGAAGCAAAAAGAACAAATTAAAAATCTGACAACAAATTTGGGGGATTTTTTAATTTCTCCTTAGCACCCAATATAATGTTATTTGCAGAGTAGGCAATCAAAGAGGATTGATTTTTTGAATTTTACAAGTGTCCTTTCAGTAATAATCTGTAATTTTAAAAGTTTTAACTTAGTTCATAGGAAATATAGTAATAGATTTTTAACTTTTACATTAAAGAATTGCTTTTATGACTTTTAGATTTCATAAATATTTAAGGCCCATATGGCGCATATGCAATTTGTGCTTCTGAATCATCATTATGGAATTAATATCTCAGAATAGCACATGTTGACATTTCTATAGTTTCGAGTACATACTGTGTCTGACTTTTTCTACCATAGGGCAGCTGTTGAAAGTAAAGCCACTTAGACAGTCTCTCTATTATATCCTGTATCATGGAAAGTTATTTGAAGACAAAAGTTAAAACCTAATCTCTGGAAGAGACACTCTCATTTAACTCTCTTTGTAAAGGATCTAGAATATCTTCACATAGAATGTATCTTTTATTCTTACAAATGTCAGTTGTTGGATAGCAGGTTCGCCAGTATTCTGTAGGGACCTGAACAGAGGGTATCAAAGGAAGCCCTCTGGCAAGTAGATGTCAGGGCTTCTATCTAGTATCCTGGAGTTGCCTGTCCTATACTTGCTGCACACATCCTAAACCCTTCACCAGACACCGTCATCACATAGACAGTGGTATTTTAACGTAACTTGGGGAGGGACACAAACCTTTATGTCATAGCAATCAGTATGTTTTACATCTTTGGCACTTTCTAACATGCCATCTTTGACTCTCTCATCCACCAGACATTCAGAATTCTCTCTGAATGACTGCAGAAATGAAAGCTCCAGAGTTTCTCCATGTTTTTCTATAGACAGAGACAACCACAACAGAACACAGCTTGTAACAAAGAAACCCGTACTTTAAAGCTTTAGTGTCAGATGTGGTTGAGTATACAGTTTGAGCACCTCTTTCTGATTGACTGAACAGATTACTGAGCTATCCCTAGAACCTCTTTGCTTTTAGAAAAAAGATTTATTTTATTGGAAAGGCAAATTTTATACCAAGAAGGAGAGAGAGAAATGTCCCCTATGCATTGGTTCACTCTCCAAATGGCTGCAAGTCAACAGCTAAACCAAAGTCCCAAGGCTTTTGGTCATCCTCCACTGCTTTCCCAGACCACGGGCAGGGAGCTGGAAGGGAAGTGGAGCAGCAGCCAGGGAAACGTGCCCTTTAACAAAGCCAGTGCTTGATGGCAAAGGATTAGCTGATTGAATCATCACACCAGCCCTTTTCTGTGGAGGAACTAGGATACAGATTCTCTCTTACTTGTTCTTTGCAATTAATAATTATGTTCTCTGAAGAAAAGCTCATCCTTCAAGATTTCTCAATTGCTCATCTTCAATTAAGTTTTCTTTAATGCCACCAGAAATAATTATTCTGTAACTCATTAATACGAGGGGCACTTCAAACATGTCATGGGAAATGCACACTACCTTAACTCCATCTCTCCACAGTTTGAAGTTTGTGGAAACTGTCCATGGCACTTTACTCTTGGTACCGAAACATTTATGGCTACACGCAGTTTCACTGTGTTTCTATTCAAAGTCGGCTGCTTTTCCACTTCCAAAGTGCTTCTTACCTATACACATGTATGCCATATAATTCATTATACTGTCAGTAATTTAACTACTGACACATTTATCTTTTTCAATCCTTTCCCCATCTCCCAACACAAGGAGATCTTTTTTAGAACAAGACAAGGCTCACGGTCAATTTATCTTAGTTTCTTCCATTTGGTCAGCAAGCTTTGTAACAGACTAAATATTGTCAATGTCATCAGGTTGGAAAGCTTGTCAGTGGTGCCCTGGCCTTTGCTGGTCTACCTGACATCTGGCAACAAGTTCTATATCAAACTTCAGTATTGATTGACTTTCTTCCATCTCAACTCTGTTCTTTGGAGAAAAAAAATGCTTTGTGGAGCAAAATCTACAACCACTTTGATCTTTCCTTTCTCCACAGAAGTTTGGCATCTATTCTCTAACTCAAACCACACCTTCAGAAACAACCTATGCATTTCTATTATCCCTCTGTCTTCTTTGTTTACACCTTTGGCTACTCTGGTAGAATCTGTTTCTCAGCCTGCTTTGAGGATCTGTTCTATTGGATATGCTTCCTTTTGCTTCCTATCTTGTGTCTCATTAATCAACCACAGAACCTCGGGAATCTGTAGATCATTCTCATTTCAAATTGATTATTATAATTTTTTCAACTCCAATAGCAAATGAACTCATAGTTGCATCACACACTGTCCTCTGGCCAAACTATTGCAATGACCTTGAAAGGAATTTCACAATAGTTGCACTCATGCATTTGTAATATAAATTCTCATTAGAAAAAAGATCTCCAACTGCTCCCTTTAGACTTTTAAAAACATTTTAGATCTCACTTTATCATGCCCACTGTTCTTTCTAGGTGCTTCTCATAAAAGCAGACACTTTGGAGTCAAACATATCCAGGTAGAACACTAACTTTATCATTTGATTAAGTTATTTATATCAGCGCATCTTCATTTACATTTCAGCAAGGTGAAGATCAAATACCCAACAATAGGGTTATTTTAAAGAAACAAGAAGATTAAATGACCACATGGTAGACACTCAGTAATTGATACTTATTTGTGGCAAAGAAAAAGAAAACATCTACTACTTGAATAGGGACATTCAATATATATCCACAGACAATCCAGCTGGAAAAAATAATCATTTAAAATAAATTATTTTGCATTGGCTTCCAAATCCAACACCTTTTATTTTCTTTGATTAAATTTGATCTGCTGTCTTATTTGTTTTCATAAATACATTCTGTGTATAAGACAAGTAAGGGGAAGAGGAAGCCTGGAACAAGCTGTTTTACTTGAGTCTCTGTATATGCACATTGCTGAGTATGTAAATAGTGGTGTTGCCATCACTTCTGCCAATGTAAAGATTTATCTATTCTGTAAAGATAGCAAAGTCAAATGAAAGCTATTTAATTAATTCAGAAAATAGATTCTATTTGAGCCAAATTGCCACCATCTTCATGAGAAATTTGAGCTTGAAAGAGAGCTACAAATCTGCTTCCCTTTCCCAGTGTCTGCTGCCTAGCTATGGACACAGAGAAAACACCATTGATTTTGTAAATCAATATGATGAATTCCGCAAGTCAATAAAATTAGAATGATGGCAAAGGTCACAGTCTGATTCTCTAACTTTTTGTTCGATCCCACCATATCCAAATACTAAAACCCAGTAGTTTTCACAAGTAGCACTACAGGAAAGGTGACTGAAAAGAATGCTAACAAAAGAAGGACTTTGGTGATCTTGAGTCTTACTGGGTATACTCCAAAGGAAAGGACTTCTGCAGCATTACCTGGTCAAACATACTTGATCGAAGTATTTTCTATTTAACACAGACTCACTGCCTACCTCTTGCATTAATTGCAAAATGTAAACCTTGAATATCACTTTCAAGAACGCTGAGCAAGAGCTTTTTCTCGATATACGCCCCCACTGATATGCATTAAGAACTTTCTATGGTCCAGATACTAAGCCAAAGTTTTTGGATACCAAAAAAACAAGAATTATTGCTTGCCTTCCAGTAAGGATCACATCACCTTATAGCAAAGCACAAAGAAAGAGAAAGGACAGAAAAATCACAAATGAAATAAGCTAGTGGTTAAAGTCCTCTCCTTGAATGCACCAGAATCCCATATGGGTGCTGGTTCTAATCTCAGCAGCCTCTCTTCCCATCCAGCTCCCTGCTTGCGGCCTGGAAAGCAGTCAAGGGCGGCCCAAAGCCTTGGGACCCTGCACCTGCATGGAAGACCTGGAAGAGCTCCTGGCTCCTGGCTTCAGATTGGTGCAGCTCTAGCCATTGTGGTCACTTGGGGGAGTGAATCATTGGATGGAAGATCTTCCTCTTTGTCTCTCCTCCTCTCTGTATACCTGACTTTGCAATAAAAATCAAATAAATCTTTTTAAAAATCGTAAATGAAATGTCTGAGAAATCATTCTAATGTTTGTATCAAGACAAGAAGTTTGAATAGAAAGTAGCCAAGTGAAGAGGGAATGCTAGCAGATCAGCTTAAAGCAATTAGAAAGCAGGATTTTTGTGCTAAAGTGTTTAAAACTTTATAAAGCTGGAGGATTGGGATTAGAATAGCAATGCGCTAAGAATTTTTTTCCCCTTTGTCTGCATTTGCTGATTTTCCTGTCATAAATGTGCATATTGATTTTACAGTAAGAAAAACAATAAGGGTTATATTTCAGTTTTTAATTACGAAGTGTGCAAGGAAGAAAAAATAGTCCATGAAAGTAAGGTTGAGCCAGAAATAAAGTTGTACTTTTAAAATTCCTATTATTACAGATAGAGATCATAAATATAGCTCTAAACATATTAGAAATCAATTTAAAGAAACCCCAGTAGATTTATAATACATAAGATACACTAAAAAATGATTAGAGTGACTAGATAGGAATGAGGAGAGAGGACAGGAAAGGAAGCAAATCAAAGGGGGATTGGGATGAGATGACAGAAGAACATGACTGGTAGACAATAGACAGTTTTGTGCGTCATTAGAAGGACTTTGACTATTTTGTGTATGAATGTAGAAGATCTTTACATCTTTTGAGAAGTATAGTGATGTGATTTGATTTTATATAGCTCAATCTGGCAATTTTAGAGATAATAGTCTATAGATAAGGAACAGAAAGGTCAAAAATAAGGAAAGCAATTTGAAGACTATTGCATCAGATCAAAAACAAACTAACAGAGATTCTGTCAAAGATGGTAAAACATAGAAAGATGATTAGACCTAGAAACAATTTTGCAGCTGAAAATTTTTGATGGATGGGTAGAAAGGTGAGGTAGAAAGAGAAAGCTTGGCTCCTGAGGGTTTTCATGTTAAACCTAAATTCAAGGGTGCCCAAATTTTGCAGATTTGAGAAGCTCCTGCTGTGTCTCAAGGAGATTCCTTCTCTCCCCACTTCTTCACTCATCTACATTTATATTATGCTTGGGGTAGTTAACCTATTGCCCTTCAGCCTTCTTGAGTCATCCTACACTCAGTTCTTGCTGACTTATATATTTAGCTTTGATTCTTGGGAAAATCTTAACCTAACCATGACTCCTCTCCCTGCTAGTGAAAGTAAGGATGAGATTTGTGAGAAAAAATTGTGAAGCAGTTACCTCTGAGCCCTGAACAACTTCCACCTGGCAAAATAAGTTGTCTATCAGAAATTCTAATGCTTTTCATAAATCAAAATTATAGGGTTGAGGTTGGGTTTTTGTTGTTATTGTTGTTTTGTAAGAGTCAATTAAGATAATGGATTTGAAAAGCATTTTAATGAACTCTGATGCTCTTTACTGCAACAGAGCATTAAATGCTAATAATAATAGCTACTATTATGAGAGTACTTTATGCCAGGCACTATACTAGGTACTTTGTATGCCATAACACTGAATGTTCAAAACAGTCATATAACCAGGAAATTAATTCCATTGTAAAGAAAAATAAATTAAGGTTAAAATAGGTGAGAAACTCATTCGAGTTCATAAAACTGATAGAAAATGGAGCCATCATTAGAAGTTAGAGCTGTCTGAATGTACTATCTGTGATTTAAGAATCCAAATTGCTTTCGTAAGTGTGCCTAGCTATATCCTTCTCACAATAATGCAGCAAAAGAAAGGAATACACTGGTTTACATATCAACAAAAGCATAAATTTGTGAAATGCTGGGATTCTACCTGAGATAGAGCTACAAAACTAATTTAACAACACAGAACTATTTCTCCTTAAGGAAATATAGTGTTGATCAATAGGAAATGAAAATTTGAAACTTAATACTAGTTTATCTCTTAAAGTTTTACTTATTGTTTAGAGAGAGAAAGAGAGAAGAGTTTCTACTTGCTATTTCCCAAAAGCCCAGAAGCCATGAACTCAATAAATATTTATCTCTTAGCTGGCTGTCAGTATTTGAACCATCATATGCTGCTTTCCAAAATGCATGTTAACAGGGAACTAGAATCAGGAAGGGAGTGAACAAGCAAACTTGAGCAGAAGAATATTATGTATGAGTATCTTAGCTATTAGACCACTCATCCTGAAAATTAATTATCTGGCTGGTCATTTGTGTTGGCAAAGGGTACATCCACAGGGGGAAAAAACTTTATACCTCTTCTGTCAGATTCAGAAAATAACTCAAGATCCCTAAGTACTTTATTTCTTCAACAATTATTAAAATGTATAAATCACTCATATGATTCCAGGATATCTTATTATGGAAATCTCACAATCTAGTAGAAGGAATACACATAAAACAGACTCACTAAACAGAAAAAACATGTCAAATGCA
Organism: Ochotona curzoniae; assembly: GCF_017591425.1. NCBI lineage: Eukaryota > Metazoa > Chordata > Mammalia > Lagomorpha > Ochotonidae > Ochotona > Ochotona curzoniae. The sequence continues at coordinate 24,402,253 of NW_024464939.1, read as the reverse complement.
TAGGGAAAAATGCATATGAACCAGGGAGTATGGCAGCTCCCTCTGAATGGAAAGAGGGGGCAATGAGGCTTTGTCTTATGTGGGATGTTAAGAGCTGTTGGATACTTTAAAACACTATCCATTTTAAAAAAAACTCACTCTGGCAGTAACAAAAGAGAATGTTTTAGGAACAAGTAAATAGGTAGACAATGGAAGAAGCCAGTATAACATCTACTTCATGAAAAAGAGGGTTAATAGCCACACCAAGACAATTGCACAAAGACAGAAAACAAAACTAAAGCAAGCAACAACACTTCCTGTTTGTTTAAATAATCAGGGAAGGGGAGGAACCATGCTTGATATGGAAGAAGATTCTGCTTTGAATATGATCAGGGCTATTAGATGTTGAAGATATAATTTGTATCTGCAGTGCTCTAGTCTTAGGATTTCTTATGGAAACTATTTCTGTTGTTTTCTTTCATTGAAAACGTATTTGCATTTATTGAATTTCTCCAAATTCCTTCATGAAGGAAGTTTCACTTTTCCTGAAAATGATGACCAGTAATCCCATAATGTTAAGGCTCCCCAGGAGGATTTAGATGTGTTTCCTGGATGACTGCTTCCATGAGGTATCAAATGCAAACTGCAAACAGGGTGCCTGGCACTTTAGAAGCATTCAATACATTTTAACTATTTTGCCATTAAGGTTTAGTCATTAACATTGATCACAGACTTTCTCTGGATAATTAATTAATCATCAAAAATTTCAAACAACATGTATTTATTGAATAGTGCACAGTTCTCTGCAGGCTATATTCCCTGCCATGTAGATTGCCTAGGAATCATTCCTGGTCATCAGAAGCTCTTTCTGGGAAGGTAGTATAAAACGCACAGGGGGACACCAGACTAGAACTGGGGAGACTTGGGATGCCTCACTGGCAGCTCCTAATGTTAATCCAGGATGCTTATTTCACAGCTGATGAAACTGTCACTATTCAATGTCTCATTCAGTTGGTTAGAAGTGGAGCCAAGGTTAGAAATGGTGACTGATTTGTGACCTAGGGACTTTTCAATAACAAAATGTATTCATCTATGTGAGAGGTACTTACCATGGAAAATTACCGCATGATCAGACTTATCTGCATGCCTAGGTATTATTATGATGCATGAATTCCAGCAAACCTGATAAAATTACTTAGAGTTGGATTAAGCAGGATAGATGCAAGCAGCTCCCTTTAAAGCCAGGTACAATAATTGACATTAAATGTTGTCATACTTTCAGACAGATTGTAAGAAGGTATTTGGCACCTGGCTTGATAGTGTAATGGTTAAGGTCCTTGCCTTGAATGCACCAGATCCCATAAGGGCACCGGTTCTAATACCGGCAGCTCCACTTCCCATCCAGCTCCCTGCCTGTGGCCTGGGAAAGCAGTCGAGGATGGCCCAAAACATTGGGACCCTGCACCTGCGTGGGAGACCTAGAAAGAAATTCCTGGCTCCTGGCTTCGAATTGGTGCAGCACCAGCCACTGCAGCCTGTTAGGGAGTGAATCATCAGATGGAAGATCTTCCTCTGTCTCTCCTCCTCTCTGTACATCTGCCTTCCCAATAAATTAATAAATCTTAAAAAAAAGAAGGTATTTGAAAAAGTTTGTGAGGAATGGAATTAAAAGATATGCTTCATTCTGAAGGAAAGTAGATTTTAAAATCCATTCATACAAGAGCTCCTCAAAATTTTCATGAAAAACAGTATTATGAAAAAGGTAGACATGAATTTTGAAAACAGTTTGTGCCAAAATAAATGCATGTTTAAATTTCATTTTCCATAACACTTAGGTAGTTCACATGGAATTAAGTGCTGTTGAATTAATTCTGATATGAAGATTTATTTTTCTGAATATGTTTTTATGCATTTCTGCATGAAAGGCAAAAGAAACTACATATATAAAAATATTGCAGAGAAGGAAAGAATTACATAGTCTCAGAATTGAAGGAAGAAAATTCAATGTTTTCTGTTAAAAGATCCTTAATGATGAATTAGCATAAAACCAACATTAACAACTGCTCCACCACACTTACCTGTATTTTGGGTCTGATAAGTACAAATTGAAAGCATGGAAATATTGATAGACATTATGTGTTATGTGTTAACACAGAATTTCCACATCTTAGTTTGTAACACTGAAAACCGTGTTAAGAAAAAAAGCATATTAGTAACACTTATATTAATTAATAAAATTGCTTACTTAGTATTTGATAACTCTTCCGTAAGTAAGCAATTTTATCTTCACATTTAGGATGAAATCCAGTCCAAGAGCTATACTATTCACTTGAAATTTGGCCCCAAATAAATCTCAGATTTTGGTGTAACAGTATAGGTTCTGCTAGGACAGTGCTATTCCCACAAAACTCAAGCAATCTGTATTTTGTCATCTCCTTTGTTTTGCTTTCCCTGGAGTTCCTCAACCCTTGAGGAACCCTTGAGCAGTGCTACACAGAGTAACTTATACCTAAATGGATAACTTCCAAGGCTACCTTCATCTTTAGGTACTTCATACGATTGCCAGTATTTTGCTCCTACTCAAAGACTTCTAAATAAAATGTTAATATTATTTCTTTAACACATTTAGCATTGTTTATTAAATCATTTTAATCACCAAAATACTGACTTTTAGCTACTCCTGCATCTGTTTTTAATCCTACCTCTGAGTTTTTAGTTCAGTGAACAGACATATTTATATTAAGATATAATATATAAATATTTACAATATTTATATATAATTTATATAATTTATACTACATTTATATTATAAATAGTATAAATATATATTTATATTAAGATATAAATTTCCCAAATTTAATCATATGGAGTAATTGTCATTTAACTTTGAAATAAATCAACGATTCAACAAAAAACTAAAACAGAAAAAGAAAAGCATATCAGATTAAGTAGTAGCCACAAACTTGAATTTAAAAGTTTTATAACTTACAACATTTATGTTTGAATTTTTAACTTGATTTTCTGAATCATTCCTTGGACATTCTGTCAATATTAAAAAAAAAAACTTCTATAATTCCTTTTAAATGAAGATTATTATCTTCAGTAACAAAACATTGAAACAGGGAATCATCTCTAATATATAAGTACATATAAATATAAACTCAGAACTAGAAAACTTCGTTTAATGTAAGTCAAATTTTACTACCATATCCTATTTTTCTTTTCTTTGAAAATTAAAAACTAAGTATCAAATATACAATAAGTGTGGCATAATAAATCAATGGCTTGACAATTTTAATTCTGCTCTGGAATGGTGCTTCACCTTAGTAAGAATTAATATAAGCCCTACAAGTTTCAGATTCATAATTTCACTAACTTGACAGTGTCACATGAGACAAAATAGTAAAAATACTTAAAATCAATATTTAAAAACTAGAAAAAAAATCATTACATCCCCAAATTAATTTTCTGAAAAGCAAAATTGCACTTCCATTGCCCAATTTATGTTGCACAGCTCAGCGCCACATAAAATTTCACTTCATGTGTACATATGTATATAATTGGTCTGGCCTCTCTAGGCCATCAGTTCACACACCCTGGTGAATAAAAGGCAGCTCCTGTCGATGTCCCAGTGAAGGCAGTACGGACAAACAGAACAGCTTGAACCAAACAATAGAGACAGCTTTTGGACCCTGGTGTTTGAAAAATCATAAGGCGTCTGTCCCGGGAAAGATGCAGTGAAAAGCAAAAAGAAGAACGGAAGGGAGGGGAGGGGAGGGGAGGGGAGGGGAGGGAAGGGAGGGGAGGGAGGGGAGGGAGAGGGGAGGGAGGGGAGAGGGGAGGGGAGGGGAGGGAGGGGAGGGAGGGGAGGGGAGGGAGGGAAGGGGAGGGAGGGAAGGGAAGGGAAGGGAAGGGAAGGGAAGGGAAGGGAAGGGAAGGGAAGGGAAGGGAAGGGAAGGGAAGGGAAGGGAAGGGAAGGGAAGGGAAGGGAAGGGAAGGGAAGGGAAGGGTCTAAAGAGGGAGGGAGGAATGGAGGAGAAAAGGGAAAGACAAGACAAAAACTGAAATTGCAGAGAGGGGAGCAGAGAGAAAGATGAGTCTTGGAAGATATGCAGTGATGCTTACGTCTTGTCATGAATGATTATGAGGAAAATAAATCATATGAGATGTTTCTAAATGCAGAAGAAGAATGCAAGTTCTGAAGGCAAAAATATTTGAAATCTATTTTGGATTCCAAAATTCATTAGCTGTGTGACTCTGGGCAGGTTAAATAACCCTTAGAGTTTCATTTCTCTCATCTTTAAAATGCTCAAAAAATTAATACTTTGAACAGTTCTGTTATTAATATAAAAAATATGCCTTTGAGTTTGACATAATGAGCATTTTACAAATAGTACACTCAACAGAATATTCTTTTTTTCTTATTATTTTCCCTCAAAGATTAAAGGACATACTAGGCAACTTTTTCTAATAGCCCAGTAATTTTAACATCTCCCAAGCAATTCACATAAATTATTTGTACTGAAGGTCCCTCTTAATCCATTGATCTATCTCAGAAAGTATGTTTTCTTTCTTTTCTTTTAAACATTTATTTAATTTTATTGGAAAGGCAAAGTTACACAGAAAGAAGGAGAGATTAAGAGAGCCATCTTCCATCTGCTTGTTCACTTCCCAAATGGCTGCAATGTCCTAAACTGAGCTGATCCAAAGCCAGGACCCAAGAGCCTCTTCCAGATCTCCCATGTAGATGCAAGGGTTTGAGAACCTGAGCTATGCCCCACTGCTTTTCCAGGTCACAAACAGGGAGCTGCATTGAAACAGAACAACCAGTGGCCATGTGGGGTGGAAGTACTGCAGGTGAAGAACTAGCCTGTTAAGCCATTGCACTGACCCCTGGGAAGCACGTTTTCTTTCGTTCTTTTTTTTTTTTTAAGATTTATTTATTTTTATTGGAAAGTCAGATATACAGAGAGGAAGATCTTTCATCAGATGGTTCATTCCCCAAGTGACCACATACGACAGCCAGAGTTGTACTACACAAAAGACAGGGAGCCAGGAGCTTCTTGCAAGTCTCCCATGCGGGGGCAGGGTGCCAAGGCTTTGGGCTGTCCTCAACTGCTTTCCCAGGCCACAAGCAGGGAGCTGGATGGGAAGTGGAGCTGCTGGGATTAGAACTGGTGCCCATATCGGATCCCAGCAGGTGCAAGGTGAGGACTTTGGTTGCTAGCTAACGCACCAGACCCAGAGTACATTTTCAAAATAAAGGCATTGTAAAACTATTACCTGATTATTTGGTCTAGTTCTTTCCAGGAGAAACAATCCCATTTCATCTCTTAAAAGATTCAGAACTCACAGAAGGGTTCCTCCTAAAATTCAGAAATTATGCTTAGTCAGGCACAGAGACAGCATTCAGATCAGTAAACCTTAGTCACACTAAGCATCCCCCAGAAGAAAATCACACCACTGGCTTGGTTTCTCTTTGCCTCTTGCCTGGCCTCCAAGCTTTAAAAAGTAAGGCATGTGCTCAAGACGTATGTTAGTATAAGACACTTAGCTTCTTTGAAGAGAGAAATATTCAAAGAAAAAAAAAAAGTAGAGAAAAATTGAGCACAGCCACTTCATTGAAGTCCTCACTTGACTAACTTTAAAGCACAAACCATCAAACCAAGCCCACCAATGGCAGAATACAGATGCATCCATGCAGTGCTACTGCAGTCAGGAGAGGAGGAAAGACGAGGAACAGGAGGCGGAGAAAGAACAGAACGATTAAGGAGGTAAGTAAGGAGACAGGGAAAGCTTGTTCGTGAACCTTCTTTTCTTTACAGCTGTAGGAATCATTAGGATTGATGCTAGCAAACTCAGAGCCTCAGCAAAGCATGAAATTGGTATTACCCTACCACTCTGGAGTGATTGTGGCTCTGCTCCTGAGGGCAAGAGCCTTCACAAAGGCTGGGGAACCTGCCATGGGAGGCTTAGCAGCCTTTCTGATGAAGCCCCACAGCTTCATCCCTATTGCTCCCAGGTGGCCCTGGAATAAACCTGTCCCAGCCAGGCTCTCTGGTGATATATATTTACAAACAAACCCTTTTATCTCTAGGTCTCAGAGGGTCATTGAATCACCTGGGGATAAAAAAAAAAAATCAGGGGGGAGATGGAATGGGGTCTCAGATGGCTGCTTTTATAAAAGTTGACTGTCATGAGAAGCCAAGGTATCCAGAAAAACTCTTAGAATATGGCTAACTTTAGTTAACCATAGTCTTGGGAAAACCCTAGTTTGAATAAAAGTAGTCACTTTAGAATGTACATGTACATTTTCATGACTAAATATATTTTTTTCTGTAGCTGTGATTTCTTCTCCTTGAGTGTTTCTTTTTCTTAAATATGTTCAAGTGCATGTTCTTGTATTTAGAGCTTTAAATTTTAATGCAGTTTCCATGTATCTGTAGTGTACATGTGGCTACTAGGAAATAAAATACTGTGCACCCCATAGAGCTTAACAATGTGTTGCTGTAAGCTATCTGGACCACAAAAAGTGCCATATCTGAGTTACTTCCCTGCCACTTGATGCCTTTGTCATGGGGTATAGAACAAATGATTTTTACTCAACCTTACTTTTCATGAGGTCTTCTAGGCATTTTGATTGGAAGGGTAGAAGAATGAGGGAAAAGAGGTTGAAAAATGGATCCTTTCCCAGCACAAGGAGACAGGTTCAATATTGTTAGCATTAACACCCAAACCCTGCTGGATCCACAGACCCTAATACTCAGTGCCGCTCCTCTCCAACACCTCTGCCCTCATGTACATTCCCTAAAAAGCAATGAAGCAAATAAGGGGCATTCGACAAGTTCAAGGACACTGAGTTATATTTGAATCCATAAAAACAGGAGAATGAAATCATTTTTATCACCTTGACAGAGCGTTTCTTACGTATCTTCAAATAGCTTGCTTAATGGAAACTGAAGTTTGTATCAATCTTATACCTTCAATCATTGATTGCATAAGTAAAAGTCCAAATACGGAAATATTTCCCTATAGACAAAAGCTCAGCTTTTGTTTCATTTTATTATTTGAAAAAAGAAAACTACTACAATGGATCAGAATATTAAATGCTTCCTTTAATACTTATAATAAACATTCAGAAACTAGTGGAATTCAAGTCATACACATACACACACACACACGTTTTTGGAGCCTTTTGTGAAAATATCTAGAATACTTTGCTTTATCACAAGTGATTAAATCAATGGATAGCTTTCTGGTTGAAAATTTGATGTTTTAAACTAAAATGGATTGCATATCATATGTATAAAAGGTAATTTGTTGAAGACAACAGCAATACCAAGAATAACTGTGGAAATGATTTGGGATACATACTGGGGTGTTCATTTATAGGCTCAAGTTTCCCTTGTTTTACAAAAAAAAAAAATGGCATGTTATATTATGGTCTGTACAGAGACACACCAGAGGAATTTAAATGCAACACATTAAAACTAATAAAAATTACATTAAAATTGCTTTTGGTATACTCATGAAGTATTTAAATCAAAGAATCAAATAAACACATATCATGTGAGCTTCTACTTTTCTAAATATAACTTTGACTCTCTAGTGAGCTGGAAGTTTATAAATAAGTAAGTACCAGGTTGAGTCACGCCACGGAAGTCTTAGATCTATACAACTAACCAGAATTCTCTGGCAATAGGGCAAATCATAAGGGGCAAGTCAAAATCCTGTAAGTTCCTTTTTACTTTCTCTATCATGAAAAACATCACTGATTTATTTTTGAGATAAAAGGCAAAGCCTGCATTAAGGCAACATTCAGCAGACTTTACATATATATACATATAAACTTCATGATAACCTATTGATACTGTATTTTGTCAGATTATGTAGACATAAATTTGAACTGAACATGACAAATTCTGTCAAGATGAGGAAAAGGTCTGAATTATATGCATCTGCTTGGAAGAAAAACAAATGCAAAAACTGAAATATGTTTCCAAATAAAGTCACCAGATTGTATGTACTTTTCATTTTATAGCCACAGGCTTTGTCATCTAACCTCCATTTGTAGAAAGATGCACAAGTTCTATCAAGATATCTATTTCATTTTTGGTTGAGAGTTATTTAAATGTGCAATTTTTAAAAATAAATTGCTATCCAGGTGGCTTTTTAAGGTGCACGCTCACACACACACACACACACACACACACACACACACAGTGACTTATGGCCTAATTTTTAGGATATGCTAAATCTGCCGTGTCAATTTTAGTTATTTGTTACAGACATAAGCAATTTCCTACTTTTAAAATGCAATGATATATATACCTTATCACAGAATTAATGTAACTGGGAATAGCAACAAATTCATACAGATATACCACAAATTCATACAGATATACCAAATTTAATGAATATTACTTCCATGATAGGTAACAGATAATTCTTTATTTTAGATGTTTGCTGAGTATAGTGTTTATGTATCCTTGTCTTTCTTTGACAAATGTGGAATTTATTCTGGTTTCCATACAAATTCAGTGGCTTGTTTGTCATCACAAAGCCATGAACTTAGGTTAGAAGAAAGAAAGAAAGAAGACAGGGAGGGGAGGAGGGACACAGCAAGGAAGGGAGAAAGGAAGAGAAAAGTATGTGGAGTTCATAAATATGTGTTTAAATTCTGAGCATGCACATTAAATGTACTATACGTTATGATTAAAGCTTTTCTTTACTATTGCTTTTTTAATAGAATTTGCTCAAAGGATAATTAACAGAAGACTAATCCTATTCCATATCTACCTTAGATTTATTTACAAGTAAAAAGCTACACACAAATGGAATACTACTTTTGTAAGCAAAATAGAAAGTCAGCAAAAATACTGAAAAAAGAAAACATGAAATAAAATTGTCGTGTCTCACAAATGAAGTTGATGAATGAATCCTTTTTATGTATCATGATTCTAAAGACTGTCCTTAAACAGAGTAAGTTTATACAGCAAATATGCTTTCTTAAAGAACAATCCTTAGAAAACTGCATTTTAGGTGACTGCCTGTTATGTGCTAAACAGTTAGCTATTGGTTTTCTGGATAGTCTCAATCTGATCATTTGCAGAGCTAATTGTAAAATAATTATTCAATGTACCTATGTATGAATTTCACAAACAATTCACCACACTTGGCCAAATTATTTTCACAGTATAGTGTACACAGAAAGATAAGAATCCTACACTCTCCCCTGTCTACATGTGAGAGCTTGTCAGCATCCAACTCCAGGGCCTTTAATCCCAGGCCTTAAATAATTCACATAACAGTTGATTACTCCATTGCAAGAAATGTTGAGCTCTGCAAAATCTGAGCAACACAAGATTTTCTACCTTTAAAAAAATTTTTTTTCACAACATGATTCTTGGCGACCAAGCCATGCAACACACTTTTCGCATTTACTCCATCAACTCTGGTAAATATCATTGCTACCAAGTAATTCCACATTCTTGCTTTCCTTACAGGCCATCTAGTTCTACAGCTTAATTTGTTCAGCTCACAGTTCCCCATCCATACATTTTCTAGGTGTAAAATCATCTTTGAATCATAACGAGTGAAATGGTTAGTTACGTTACTCAGAAATCAGAAAGTGCACATAAACGACATTTTAAACTTAAAAAAGAACACTTCCTTTGACATTCACTCCTATTTCCTTAGGAAAATAATTGCTTTACATCTTTGGACAACCCAGATTCAGTATCTGCTGCCTCCGTTCACTTGTAAACATCAGCCATTACAAAAGAGATTTGCTCACTTGGCTAAATTACAACCTGAGAGATGTGAAACAGACAGAACTAAAAAAAAAAAGAAAAGAAAAGAAAAGAAAAGAAAAGAAAAGAAAAGAAAAGAAAAGAAAAGAAAAGAAAAGAAAAGAAAAGAAAAGAAAAGAAGAAAAGAAGAAAGAAATATTGGCTCCCAACTCCAACTCAAAAAGAGACAAAATTTTGCAATCAAAAAAAAATGTCTAGCTGAGTTCGAAATGGATTAAATTCATCCATAAAGCTGACGTATGTAGCACTTCACTTTGATGTATTTAAGTGTCCATGTATGTCTGAGCATGTGTTCATAATTATCGAGTAACCAGATAAATGAAAGACAGACAATTAGGTTACAGATATCAAATCAGCTCTTGTAAAAATTATCAAAGTTGAGCAAAGCACCCACTGACTTCAGTGATATGAAACATTTTGAATCATTTTCTTCTTGAAAACTATTCATCACCTTTTCCCTCTTCAATCCTTGTCTAAGCAAGCAGAGATGCAGTCCCTCTTCACTGCAGTAAGCAAGTTTTTTCTCTCTCAATGATATGCAGCCTGAAACCACACCCAGAAGAAAATCTACAGATTGTATTCAGTATCACCAGTAAGTAGCACATTTCACTACTGCTCATACCATTTGGAAACCAGTCCTCACAGGACCACTGGCCTGACACCTCATCCATCAGCAGGGTGCCCAGAGCAGACCCGAACAGTCTTCCTTGCGCCATCTCCAGAATGGAGGCCCAGCTGGGAGACAGGTTCTCTTCCAATAGCAATTAGATCTTTAAGATCAGGCCTCAGCAATTTGACCTAAAGCCATCCTTCCTTGCCACAAAGTCTCCAACATCTTCACAGGAGGAAACGCGAGGAAAGGCAAATGAGAAGTCCAGGTCTCCTCTCTGTCGGTGGCTGATCGGAAACTTTGTTGTGTCAAATAAACTTTGGCCACTGGAGGAAAGTGCCCTACAGTTGCTGCGCCTTTAGAAAGATCTGTCCAGGGCTTCTCAATCTTCTCTCTCTCTCTCTCACTTTCTCTCTCTCTCTCTCTCTTTCTTTCTCCCTTCTCTCGCCTTCCCTCTCCCCTCTTCTCTTGTTTCAAAGGGGCCTCTGGTCAGCGCTGATTAATAAGTGTTTTTTGTTGTGAAGTGTTGAATAATAGAGGATGGCCGGTGACCCAGTAAAGACTCAACCTTGCGCTGGTTTATTGTGGCAAGCTGAGAAAGGGGCTTTAGGCCCGGGACCCCAAGCACTGACCCGCACACATCCCGCGGATCGCCTATTCATTCTCACGGCCCTGCAGTCGCCCAGGCTCCCATTGTTTGCCAAGCAACAATGGAGATTTCGCAGGGAAAGTAAAGCTCTTTTCAGAGTCCTCTCTGATGTTTTGCATTTAGGAAAACACCGACCTCTACTCACCCCCCCCCCGACATTTTCCCTCCCTTAAAGCGGTTCGTTTTTTGGGGGCAAACTTGTGTGAGTTTGGCGCTTGTTCGCCGGACATCAATGTTAGGAGGAGGCGACACGAATGGAACAAGGAGAGCCCAGGAGGTTTTCTTTTCCTTCTCTCTCTCTCTCTCTCTCTCTCTCTCTCTCTCTCTCTCTGTTTGAAATGCATTTAGAGGACGGAAGCTGCCTCTAGGGAGAAAGGGAATGGGGGGAGGGGAGAAGAAAAAGGGAAGAAAGCGCTTCCTTGCCGCGGTGGCCCGGTGGCGGGGGCTTCGCGGCCGAGGGGCGAGAGGCCCGGCCCGCGGCTCCTGGCGGGCGGGAGGCCGGGAAGTGGAGGGTCTGCGCCTGGCTGCGGGCGGGAGGAGCGCTCCTTCTCCGCCAGCTCTCCCCTTTCGCCTTCCGTCTTGCCGCCGCTCCTTGCTCCTCTGTCCCCTGAGTCCCTGGCCGCCCTGCGGGCCCTACCGCCTCTATACCCTCTGTGTGCCCGGAAGAGGGCACCGCGCCGCGGGGTCACGGCGCACGGTTATCCCAGCGGGACTGAGAGCCCAGGCCACGCAGGCTTGGGTAGGGTCTCTGTTTCCATCATTGCACCTGCCCCGGGATGGGCTTTCTGATGTCTCTCTCCTCGGAGAGCCGGCTCCTTCAGAGTTGGTTTAGGGTAGGAGCGGGCGAGGTGGCGCGGAGACTTGGCCGGACCTGCACCTGCTTGGGCCACCCTAGTGGGCTGGCCTCGGCGGGCCAGGGGGCGACCCCGCCGTTTCCAAGGACACTATGGCCTGAGGTTCTCCTTTTCCCCCCCGCCAACGCTCGCTAGGCGTGAAGCGTGGCACGCTGGGTCAGCGGGCCTCAGTGCAGGCCAGGGGAGAGTAAAGCGCTGGCAGCGCCTGTGGAACGTCGACTGTGGCTTGTTGCGCCCGGGGAAGGGGAAAGAGTGTTTGCTGGCCGGGCCCAGGCGTGGACGCTGCTTTCCCAGGGCAGGCCTCTTCCGGCCCTCACGGCCGCGGGAATCTGTCGCAGCCAGGGCGTCACCGCCCCGAACGCCTCCACCTCCTGCTACAGCGTCCTTAGGCACTGGGCCAGGCTGAGCCCCCAGAGCCACACTCGGGCTCGGGCGCCGCACAGGCCTTGGGGCCTGCAGGGCGATGGGAAGCGCGCACTGCGCCTGTCTGTTGGATCCCGGCCTGCTGACCGGGCTCCCCGAGCGTCCGCTGCGCCCGGCTAAAGAGAGAGGAAGAAGGGGGGGTGGGGAGAAAAAATAGAAAAGAGACAGAGAGAAAGGAGGCGGCAGCGGAGGGCGGCGAGCTGAGGGCAGCGCAGGGGAGGAGGGCTCATTGTCCGGTCCCCCCAGTACAATTGATATGCTAATCCCTTTTCTGATGCCATAACAAAGAACACCTTTGCACTTTTAAAAGACTTTTGTGCCCTGGCTACAGAAGTTTATTATCCACTAATTAGCAACAACTTCTGGCAATGAGTTGGGTTACATTTTCATAAGCTCCGAGCCAGGGCGACGAGGTGCGCCGGGCAAGGGGAGGTTCGCGCGCAGGGCAAACCCTAAATCTAGAGCTGGAAAGAAATCGCTCGCGCAGGGTCCTAAGCCGAAGACAGGAGGCGGGGATGGAAAGCGAAGACGTTCATGAGAAAGGTCTTTGGGGTGAGAGACTGAGCCATCTGGGCCCACAACTCTGGGGCTACTGCAGGCGACCTTGTTGGATGCAACTCTGTGGTCCCCAACCGGAGAACCGCGCGGGGCAGACGTCTATAGGGTGCCTCGCATGCTCTTTGGGGTGGGCGAAAGGTCAAAGTTTCTGGCCAATGTTCGAGCATGTCCACCCTGAATCTATCTAGCGCTTTTCTTTGCGGCCTGGTCTGAGAATCAGCCCAGAACTAGCGAGCGGCGAGGTGATCAGAAACGCACGGGTCATTTGGGTCTCCCAAGGCCTCCGCACCTATAAGGTTGGAATTTCAGGGGCCCTAGGAGATGAAGCAGGCTAGGGTAGTGTCAGAACCGGGGAGGAAGGAAGCTGCTGAGTCAAGTGCCCGCCTGGGGTGACCTGAAGTCGTCACCGCACAGCGCAGGCTCCTGCAGCAGAGCAGAACCCAGGGCCGAAGCTTCCGCGGAGCGCACCGCGTGACTTAGCCTCCCTCAGGCCAGGCAGGGCTTCTTTACCAGTCCCCGCTCCCAGGTCAATAAACTGGAAACAGATAGAATGAGCTGCAGCGGTGGGAGATAAAGGGCAAGGCAGTGATGCGCACTCCTTCCGGTGCCTCCGACACCCGTTGTCTTCTCGCGGCTGACAAAGCACCAGCGCCGTGAGGCCTTGGCCTTGGCTTTGGGCTCCACTGCCAAGATGCTGTTTTGTTTTAAGTTATTCAAGCCTCCAAACTCCGCACTTGACAATAAACGCACAAGCACAAACACAGGTACATTCTATTTGAGCTTAAAAATTTTTTTTTCCTGTGTTTTGCAAACCGCCCGGTTGGAAGTGGTGTTGGCTATTTGCAGCTGCTGTCTGGTGGATACGGGATGTGGCTGACTACTGTTTGATAAGTAGTCAGATGAAGTAGTTCAAGATGAAGCGTGGCTGCACCAGAAAATAAAAACAAGTCGGGGTGATCTAGGGTCCATGCGTTGAATATTCAGAGGTGGCAAGTGGTAAGGGCTATGATCCCGTTCTATTTCGAGAGAATAAATGCGGTTATCTGCGGTGCTGACCCCTCTGGCCTCCCGGAACAGCGTTTCTGAACAATCACTGACGGAGCAAGAAATGTGGTGGGGGAGAGAGGACAGGCGGCTCAACGGGAGTGGCGCTCAAGAAAAGCCAAGCACAACCGGCCTGGTAACGGTGGTCTGGGATCCAAGACCCCCTAGAGGGATGCAGTAAAGCATCCCCGAGTTCCTCCCCAGCAGCGGCCTAGGGTGAGAGGAGAGAGGACGTGGGTGACGTGGGTGGGGGATTGGGAGGAGGTCTTAGCTCCTGTGGCTACCCACGGCCCCTTCTTAGAGAACATTAGCTCTGCCTGGGCTTCTCTCTGAAAGGGAAACTGTGGGGAGGCTGGGTTGCCCTTTGTGCCCCAGCCCCTCTGGAGGAGAGAGAATGGTGCACACGACCCTCCCCCACCCCTGCGACCACTGGGTGGTGTCCGGAGATAAGGATGCCTCTGAGACTTTCCCTGACCTAAAAAACCGCGGGCCCTGGAGTCCCATCAGGTCCACTCAGCCGCCGGAAGAAACCCACGCAGAACCGAAGGACCTCGGGTTTCACCTGGGGAGGAGGTGGGCGGCGAGTGAGGCTGAAAAATCACACTCTTCCACATGGCCGGGGAGTTCTCTCCGCGTTACCCCTCCGCAGCCAAGTCTGAGCGCAGTTGGTTCTGCTTACGTCTGTATTTCAGATTTGGGATGTGTTTATTTATTTATTTAATCCGTCAGCTCTTCCCTGACCATAAAAAGACTTAATTTCCTTCCAAGGCGAAGGGTTGATTAAAAGGCTCCATTTTAAAGCAATGGAGGAATCATATGACCGTGACCTTGACGTGTGAAAGGTGGGGGAGGGGCCGGTAGATGGGGACCCAAATCCCAGGCCTCTCCATTTCTGGGAAGTTCTAAGCCCTCACTCAGGACACCGCCAAGAAGAGGGCCCTCTTTTCCAAGGTGACCATCAGCAGTTCACTTGCTAAAGTTGAGAATTTGGTATTTTTATATTAAGCAAGATACATGATTTAATTATACTCCAAAAACAAATTAAGGGCAGGCCTTCTCTACAAATTGGAGGCAGCTAAATGCTCTTTTGTGCCTACAGCCCTCGGGTTGTTAAAGAGGCTGCTGATGCATGAGCAGTAAGTGACTGATTTAACTCATTGGGATGCAGGAAGCGACCTGCCCTCTTTTGAAAAAAAGAGAGAGAGGAGAGAGAGAGAGACTTTCAGCTACAGAAGAGAAGCAGGGGAGTGGAGGGAGAAGGAGAGAGAGGGGGAGAGAGAGAGAGAGAAGGGAGAGTGTGCAGAGGGAGGGAGACAGGGAGGGAGAAGAAATCCTCGCTTTACTGCCTTGAAAGCTTCTGAATTTCAAGCAGAAAGTAGAAGGAGCCCCACACGGCACTGAGCGTCTTTCCTTGGGCTGCGTGAGCGGAGCGTAGACAATGAAAATGCACATCCCCTCCCCCACGCCCGTGAGGCTACAAGACTTTTGTTTTCCTTCCTTCTCAACGGCGCGAGACGTGTAAAATCAAATATATAGAGATGCGTAGATACATTAAAAAAAAAAAAAAAAACGGGCAAGCGAAGCGAACAGGCTGAGACGCGGATTACCCAAAGGCGCGTGGACCGTAAGTACTGTCTCCCCCTGCGTGAGCCGGGCGCGCCGAGAGGGTTCGCTTTGTGCGTCGGGTCGTCGCTCCTGTCTGCTGTTCTTATCCACAAGGGGCTTTTCTCGGAGCTTGCACTTTTCGCACGTGAGCGGGAAGGGTTTTGCCTGTGATGGGAATGCAGGAGAGCACGGTGGCTGCCTAGGCTGCGGCAACTTGGAGCGGCGGGCGGGGGTCGGCGGGAAGCCCCAGGTCCGGGGTTTTGTGCTGCGCGAGCATCATTGAGAGGCGTTCACTCAGCGCCCGGCTGCAAGGTTCGTTTCTGGTACTGGATGGAAATCAGTTCACCTAAATCTCTAAGCTCTGAGGCTAGCAGCCGCCCTTGGGAGAAGGCACGGTGGCTGGAGGGAGCTTAGCAACAAACTGGGCGTCCGAGCCCCCAGCCGCACCATCGCGCCCCACACCCTCACCCATCACGCGCCGACCTAGAGGGGGCCCCGGGGTAGTTTGGGGTTGGTTCCTAGATTTTCGGGCTTAGTCTGGCTAGGCTGAGCTGTCTCGCTAGCATCGCGCCTTCCGAGGTCTTTTATCTTCATTTCGGATAAAGAATCATACTGCAAGGAGGGGCTGAGTGAGGTGGGAAAGAGTGTGTGTCTCAGAGATTCCCCGGCGCAAGAAATTGTGCTTCTGGAAACGTGGTTTTCTTTTTGGCCCCTTGAAAATGTGCAAGAATTCCGCGGGCCCTCGCTCTCTTTGTGTGGCAGGCAGCGCCAGGCGCTTTGTGCTTCACAAGGAGAAAATGGCGAGGCCTATTGTGTTTAGGCCATTTTCTCCCGGGACGAAGATTTCCCAAGTTCTAAATACTTGTGCACAACTTCGCCTTCTCGTGCTCAGGAAAATGTGACTAGCTAAGGCTCAGCCAGGTGGCCTGATCTGGGTACTGACCTCTGCTTAAAAAGAAAGAGCTTGTTTTCTTGTCATTGGAGCCACTTACATCAAAGTAAAAATATGACCCGTTTGTGCTAGTTGATGCCCTCCAAAGACATCAGTTCTCAGAGTAACAGTTCTCAGAGTTTCAGTAAACGATGGGCTGTTTATGTGTGCTTCTATGTATGCCATCAATAAGGTACTCTTTCTGATCATCTGGAGGAGAAAATTAAGGGGGAAGACAATTCAATGTTTGGAGGGGAAAAAAAGAAGGGTTTTGTTTTGATTTACTTTGGTCTAGCTTTTTTTTTTTTTTTTTTACCTCTCCTCCCCCTCAAGGAAATCTGGGATAGTTTGCATGTTACGCTGCCAGGTCTGTCTTTTGTTGTGTAATCCAAAAATGAAACCTTATTTTGGTCACAGAAATTATTAAGTAGCCCTAATATCTAGAGTATCTGCCTCCGTTGCCTTGCTAGCACAGTAAGGGTGTTCACTGTGGTGCTTAGTGTCTGTGTGAAGAGACCTACCCAAGCACCTACAACCAGTCATCTATCTATGGATACAAGAACAGAGGAAGATGGCTGAGAAGGCTGTAGTTTGGCTCATGTCAGGGTGGCAGTTTTTTAACTTACTAAAAACATGTAAAAATAGACAAGGGTATCTGTATTTCTTTTCTTGGGAGAAAAATATAGAACAACAGGTTGAAAATAATATTTTTATTTGCCACAGTTCTTTGAAGCTTTAAATGATGTGTTGATTTGTCAGCTCAAAAATAATAAAATGCAAACTTTCCCCCATCTGCTTCTTGTATTCTTTTAGTAAGTGACAAATACAGGAGGGGGGAAAAATGAGAACAACTGGGGTGGAGGACAGAACTGAAAGTATACAGACTTTTCTCCTTTGATGTCATCTTAAAGTGTGGGGGAGTCAGACTCATGCCGAGGCATTGTGACTTTCCCATTTCACAGCACTACCATCATCCTCCATGTGGGTCAAGACCATGGACAGCGAACTAACATGCAATCACTGAGCAGAGGGGACTCCAGCAGAATTTTGTGAGCACAAAGGCAGCTTACATTCAAACCATATTGAAGACAAAAACATTCTCTCTGCTGTATAAACACAATTAGACTCTTTTAAAACTAGGCTTTTTAAACTTATTTGGACAGGTTTCAAAAAACAGTGAGTCATATGCTGAATTTGTGGCCTGTCTCTATACAATTTGAATAAGACAAATCTACCTTTTGGTGCTGGCAAATAACAAATTTAAATCCACTCATTTTAAATATGAGTTTGTGTAAAGCTTCAAGGTGCAGTGAAGATGGGGGAATGTCCTGTGTAGTCTGGTCCGAATGGAGTGACACTAGAACAAATTAAATTGATTTTTATCAGAGACTGATTTTCTAAATGCATAGAATTGGAAAAATTAAATGCCACTTTGATAGACAAGAATATTATGAATAGAGATATAATCCAACTACTTTTATTTCTGGGTAGGCACTGTAGTCCATAACTAAATCTTATGGGCAAGCATTTTCACCCAAGAAAGTCAGAGGTCTTTATGTATATATAAACATATGTATATGTAAATATGCATGTGCAAATTTGCAGTTTTGAGAAAAGATCACTCCAGTGCAGGTCTGTCAGGTTATCACTTTTTAAATATACATTGTTTGCGTTACCTTCATACCTTCACAGAATGAGAATTCATTTAAAACCATTTCAGGTGTAGATTATGTAACATTCAAAACTGCACATTTAAATTTTGTTTTGTATGTGATTTGGCTTATTTCATAACCTGACTTTCAGTCTGACCTACAAAGGCCTTGAAAGTCACGTAAAGCGAATATTCTACTCAGAGTATGTAACTGAAATAGTTTACATTTAAATTTAAACGGTATCAATTGATTAACTTTAGTGCGTTAATACACTAATTCTTGATCTTTAGCGATCAGATTTAGCTATTAGATGGAACTTCGGTGATTGTAATATGCAGATTCCTTAAATCCGACGCTAGATACGATTTGGATACATACAATTCTTGCTTATTTCTTTCGACCCTCAAAGTACTTGAGGAGAATCTGTAATGATATTTCACGGTGTGTCTTGGTCAGGACCATGGCGAGATCCCCGTGTTTCAGAGAGTGCTGGTCCAGGACTGGCTGGTCCAGGTAGAGAATCAGAGCTAGTCATTGTTGCTTGTCCGGAATGTCGGGTGATAGATTAAGGACAAACCTAAACCTTGGCCTGGGGAAAGGATGTCTGCAGGATTTAGCAGAGAGGATGCAGATAAGCCGAGCTTCTGCTACTTGCGCATATAAATTAAGAGGTTCTCTCTCTCTCTCTCTCTCTCTCTCTCTCTCTCCCTCCCTCCCTCCCTCTCTCTCTCTCTCTCTCTCTTTCTCTCTCTCGGGATCTGTCCGGTCTGAGGTGCTTATTTTGCTATTACTTGGCCAGCCAAGAGCGGGTGAACAACAGCCCGGGAGCTTAGACGCAGGAATCTAGTGTGTTGTCCTGAGGCTTGTCTCCATTTTAGGAGAGAGGGAGCCTAGAGGGGTGTCTTTGGCTTGCAATGAGCCAGCCTGGTCAAAGAGAGAAGGGGTGTAGAGGCTGGGGCGCGACGTCTTAGGGGCTGTCTTTGGGCCACTGCGTGGGCGCCACCGGAGGCGTGGGCAGGAACAGGGCGCTCGTCCTTTGCAGTGCCCAGGAACAGCTCTTGGGGGCTGCGCGGCTTCTGCGGCTCTTTGGTTTCAAGGACACATCGAGCTGCTCCGGACTTTGGGAGCCAACATCTGTCTGACTGGTGACGTCAGCAGCCCGTGTAATCCTCTTGTGCTGAAGGCAGATGCCTTATTTGTTTGGCTGGAGCGAGCCATTAATCCCTAATTCTGGATCAGCAAGCGAGGGGGAAAGACCGGACTGCTGCGACCCACCCCCTCCCCACCCCCCACCTCCACCCTAAAGCACCTTACACCACCGGTGCGCCTCAGCCTGCTCTTTCCTCCGCAAACGCGCTGGACAGCGGTTGAAAACGCGTCGGTCCTCCGAAGGTTTGGTCAGGGCTAGCAAGTCTTTCTCCTTCGAATTTCTAGGGCTGTGCGTGTATGTAATTCTTTCTCTCATCGATCGCTTCGATTTTCTTCCTGGGATTCGCGGTTCTTGCCGTTGGCAGGATCCTAAACCAAGAAGAGGTGGAGATTGGAGAGAGTGAGTTGAGGGAGGGGGCGAGGCTGGCAGAAGGGGCTGGGGTGCGGGAGCGGCAGCTGCGGGTGCCTGGGAGGACGCACTGCGGACGCATTTTCCTGCTTGCAGCTCGCGAAATCGCTTCTCTGGACTCAGTGGTGTCGGCGGCAGAGTCCGCGGCGCATGACCCCCTCCTCCAGGCTGCGGCAGCCGGCACCTGCGCTCGCAGCCTCCGCGCCTCTGCCCGCCACCCCGGGCTGCGGGTCCTACGCTGCGCGCTCCACGGGAACGCTCTGCGCTCGCGCCTGGCTGAAGCCTCGGGATGGGGTCGCGACCAGCCGCCTGGGGTCCCGGCCTCCCGTCACCTTGAGTCTCTTGGCAGCTCCCTCCCGCCTCCGGTGCCTGGTCCCCAGCCTCCTCCCCCTTTCTTCCCGCCTCCTTTAATTCTGCGCTTGTTTCTGTTTTTCAGGGATGCGTTCTGGGGGTCTCGGTGTTGAGACCGGCTCCGGATGATGTCTTCCCCCCTTCCTCGGACGCTGGAGCCGGAGCGGACTTTTCCCTCCGGCCGGCCGCGCCACAGGGAGCAACGTGAAAAAGGCAGCCGCCCCAGCCGCCTCCCGTCCGCTGCGCAGAGGGTTCAGCCGGCCCGTGGAGGTCAACTCCCGTTACCCCTTCCTCCTTCCCGTTCGCCCTCCCTCCGCTCGGGCCAGGAGCCTCCAGCCTCAGGACTGGCGGCCAGCGGAGGAGTGCGCGATCACCACGCTGCCCTGTGCCGAACCTCCATCCCGGCGCAGCCCCGAGGTCGGTGCTCCGGACAGTGGGGGGGAAGCCTTAGCCAGCAGCCTTTTCTCACTGCCGCAAAACCATGACCAGACCAGATGGGCCGCCCATCTCTCCCGGGACTAGGCAGGTGCAGTTGACTTAATTTTTCCGCATTACAAAGAAAGATGGCCCGGCCCGCCCTTGGACTCTGAACTTTCCCCCAAAAATCTCCGCACTAAAACCTATCAGAGGACATCAAGGCTAGGCATGATCTGTATGTTTATCTTGCCTACGCAGGCGCACCTCTCTCTCTCTCCTTCCCTTTCTCTCTGTGTGTATATGTGTTAGGTTTCTTTCTTGACAGGGGGACAAGATTGGCAAGGCTTTCTGCACAAGAACTCGCCATGGCACGGTCTTTCAAAGCTGCCCGCCCGTACGAGTGCCATAGGAAAGATCCAGGGAGAATCTAATCGGTTAATTGCCTTTGGTAAAATAACACGGTCACGCTATTAGATCTGCACCGAAGGGGCGCTTAGCTGCGATCCACGCCGTCATCTGACGGCTAGATTTTATCCGGATGAAAAGGTGTGCAGTGAAATGGCGGGCGGATCTATGCATATGCATACGCTGACACATGCACTGACTATGCTTCCACTGAGCAGACTAATTAACGGTGGCTCTGGCAGATGTGGCAGGAGGCGAGGAGAGACCCCAGTCGAGAGGATGAGTTATGACTCTGGGGTAAGGGGGGCGGGGGAGAGGGCAGGGAGAGAAAGTGTGGTCGTCACGGTGGGTCAGCTGCTTTCCGGATCGAGATCAGACTCTGCCCTCCGTGTTCACAGCGGACCTTGATTTAATGTCATACAATTAAGGCACGCGGTGAATGCCAAGAGCGGAGTCTAAGGCTGCGCTTGAAGGACGCCGGAGGATCTCAGGGTCAGAAAGCGGGGAGGGCAGCTGCACGCAGTTTTGAGATTGGCGGAAGACCCCACCAGAACTGGCCTAGTGTTGGAAAGCAAAAGTGTCATCCTTTTCCGCAGAAGCCTCGAAAATCCCTAGACAAATCCCCCAGGGGGACTCCAGGGTAGCGTCGCTGACAGCTGTCAAGGAAGCGACCAGTGCCCTGCGAGCAGACGCGGGTGTCGGGTGTCCGAAGCCCTGATTCTTTGCACAGAAAGTAATAGTCTCCCATCCCAGGCCGTGCTGAGCAAGCGAAACAGAAATGGGAGAGGGAGTGGTGTTAAATGGCGCCTGGCCACACTGCGCAAGGAAGCCTCACATCCGCGTGAAAGGACACCTCCGCCTGTCTCTCCCTGACTTCTGTCTGTCTCTGCCCGGTCTGCGGTTGGCCTCGCGTGGCTTTGAAAACACCAATGTGACTTCCTTGCCTTGGTGCAATCACTCTGGTCAGATCGCTCAAAGGAGTAGAATCAGGGAACAGGGACGAGTCAGAAAGTTCACAAAGACTTGGTAAATGAGTCATTTTGACAGCCAGTCAGGTGGACTGTGTTAAGGAAACAGTTCCGCACTACGGCCTTGCTGCCCGTGAAAGCCCGGGCTGAGACTGCCGGTCTGATAGATGCCTTTGTTCTGCCTCGGGCTGCAGGGGTTGGGAACAAAGAGAGAAAGCCTAGGAGGATGCGCTGCAGTGGCCGCGCCCGCCACGCCTGGTGCTGTCCGCGGTGCTGACCGTGCCCTGGTTCCACCACAGAAGCAATAGGACCATCACAGGTCCACTCCAAGGGCTAGCAAGATATTAAGGATTGTGCGGATAAGCCTACAAAGGAGAAAAAGGCTGCATACAGTGCCACAATACTCCACCGAAATAACCTATTCCCGTCGTCGCCAAGCTTGGCTGATGCTTCTCCGCCTTCACGTAGGCTTGCTCCTATGAGTACAGGCAGTTAGGTTTATTGGGAAAATTTCTAAGTAGGTATGATGGATTTAAGAAAGAGGTTGAGCAGAATGAAGACTTCAGTGTTATTTTTTGTTATTTTTCTTTCATAGATCATCTTCCGTAAAGCATAGACACCTAAGTTCCTCGGCCACCTATCACAATGTTGGTGTCGTCACCAAGGGGATGTAAGGGGAGCTCAGGTGTGAGCCTGGAGACTTGCCAGGAAGTGATGAGATGGAACCCACTAGCTGAGCTGAGCAGGAGGAGCTAGCGCACCTGCCGCCTTGGGTCAGGTTCGCACGGGCCACTTGCAAGTCCTGAACGCACATGTCAGCCGCTCGCTGCAATCCCAGCGTCTGGACGCACTGCAGGGCTAGGAGGCCTGAACCCCGCACTGCAGGGGATGAAAAAAAACGCAGCGAGGTTCTCTCCCGTGCACTGAAAATTTGCATTAGGAATAAAGGTCCGGATGAGTCAACACGATATATTCAATGAGTGTAGGAATTTCTTAGCATATTTCATTGTCCTGTCCTAGATATTGAGAGCAGTATACACACGAAGAATGTAGATTACCTAACAAAGGGTGAAGAAAAGAGACACTGGCCCAGCCTCTCAAAAGAAATGGAAGCGCCTTTGACATTTGCAAAGGCAGTGGCAGAAAATCCCCAGTTCCCGATATGGAAATGGGCCCTATAGGGGCAATGACCTGGGAGAGCTGGTCTCTTAGCTTCCTTCTGAAATACCTGAGCAATGGAGTGAATCAAACATCTCAGGAAATAACACCAAGCAAATGCCACCAGCAGGAAAACACCTCGCTCCCTTGCTCTCTCGCTCTCTCGCTCCCTCTCGCTCTCTCGCTCCCTCTCTTTGTGCTGTGAGTTTTTTTCTCCCTTGTTAGAACTCAGCAAGTTGAGTCCTTCATATTCACTGATAAATTCAAGTTCCTATGTAATTTTATATGATTGGAAAAGGGGTGGTTAAACACAGCGGGGAAAGGTGGGCACTCAAAAAAAAAAGGCAAAGAAAAAGGTTAAAAATATTCCCTTGGTGTGATTTCAAAGCAGTCACTGGAAGCCAAAATGGATTTAAAGCATCACCTTTACGGAGACCTCGATTTTCTTCCGGTTTTCATCCAGTTGCACTGGGATCCTAAATCTGCCATCCTTTTGGAATTTCACAAAACAACCAGGGTCTAAGGTTGCAGAGTAGTGGTGCCTGAACTTTATTACAAAACACATTATGTAATGGGAACATTTAACCCCCCTCATTTTAATCCTATCTGTTTTGAGCGCTTAATCGGTTTTTTAAAAAGTCTTTTAAATATAACTGAAATATTCAATATGAAAGATTTTGTGATTTGGTGGCCATGATTAAATTCGGAATAAATATTGATCCATAATGCTGCTAGAGTTTTAAGACTACTTATTTTCTTCTTTAAAAACACACACACAATCATCCAGGTCAATGTCCATTGCTTTCCTGCTATGAAATTCTGTGGTCACCCGTGTTGCAATAAAGCAACTCTGACTTCGCAATTGGAGAATTTCGGCGTGCCAGGGGAAAGCCTTTGATTATCACGAATTTAATGTAGGGGTCTGAAATTCAAGCTTCTAGGCGTGATTTGGGAACAGCTTGACCGGTCGAAATACTCAAGGACAAGCCTCTAGGGATACAGAGTGCTTCCTTCCTGGGAGAGATGCTAACGCAGTGCGCCAGGGGTATCCGGTGTCAACAACGCCAGAGCGCCCTCTGCTGTCCGCACAGCGGCAGGACATCAGCTACAAAGGCCAGATGGCACTGAATAGGAATGAGCCGAGGACACATTAAGCCTTTAGGAGCGTTTAATCTGTGAAATTTAAAAGCTCTCATCATAGTCTGCTTTTGGAAGGGCCACCTGATTTTGATCCTGAAAACTTCTTGGACGATTTCCTTGTATTTCAGAGGGTGTGAAAAATCAGTGTTTTGAGAGATTCCGATTCATCTCACCCTTTCTTGATCTATATATGGAAATATGAGATTTAATTTAATTAAAATAAGGTTTAAAACAGAGACTTATTATTTTTTTAAAAGATAGTTTTTAAAAATTAGAGCAACCTGGAAAAATTGTTGTGCTGTTCTGTCTGGATGATGGATTTAGGTTTTCATCACAGTGTGGGAAGGAGAGAAATATTTATGCTTGACAAAGAAGTTCAAAACTTTGCTTAGTCCTAAGAGATACAGTCTTTCTGCTCTCAGCCTTTGTAGTGGGTGTGCATCCAGACTCCGATGCTTGCAGAAGCTTCTTCAGAAATGAACACCCTCTGAGGAAAGCTAATCAGATAGGGGATGACCTGAGCGTATGCCAGCCCGGAAATGCTATTTGTTTTTTTATAAATGGATTTTGCAGCATGGAACAATCTATGCTCAAGCAAAATGTAGCTGACTTTTAAAAAGGTTAAAACCCTTTTTAATTTAATGTGTTATACACTTTATATTGATTAAAACAAATGTACAACTGTATTAATTCAACAGTGTGAATTTCAAAATTACAGCCTATTTTGAAACATTCATCTTTCCACAAAGGATGTTATTGACCACATCAGTACTAATGTAATAAATGCTTCTATTAATTACATAGTTGTTAAATAAATCTTAGAAAAATAAAGTTCTGTTAATTTTATGGTGTCAGAATGAAATAGCTAACATTGCTTATTTTAATCCCAACTTTTAAATGGAAATTCTTCTACTAATATGAAGCTATAAAGTTACTGAATAATATTAATCAATTTTTTAATATTTGATTTTACAATTTGCTCTAATAGAAAGAAAACATGACTTGATTAAATGTTAAACCAAAGCAAACATTTGATGAAATACATCAAATTCCACATAACTATACTTGTTTCTCTGAGGAAAGCCACTTTTCCAAAGACTATACTCAGAGTTTTATACTTAGTATACTTAGAAATTTATAACATGGTAAGTATGAAAATGAAAATCATTGAAACTTTTGCTTTTGTTTGTATAATTCCTTTAAACATTGAGATTGTTTAATTTTTTTCTTTAGTATATTTGTATTTTACCCAATAGAGAATAAATGCCATGACAACTCTGCTGTAATTTCAAATAAAATTTGAAACAACTTCTAAGTAAATAACACTCACAATACATTGAAAACTTTTTTTCTATTTCACTACACTAGTCTTAAAAAAGAATTTCTGAATAAAGTCGACTGTTTATTCAGCATTCAATAAAAGATGTCCGAACTGAAGAGTATAGCTCAATATTTGCCCTTCGAATTTATGTAAAGGTTTTTAAACTCTAGTTATTTTGTATTTGTGCAGGATAGCATATTGTAGTTTTTACCCTCCTAATTTCTTTTGACGACTTAAAATTAGTACAAACTTTCACCTCTGAAAGAATGTTCACCCAAACAGCATATTTATGGGAAGCAGCAATGCAAAACAAGCATCGATGTACTGAAGTTTTTATTTATTAACTCCAGTAATTGTGCAATCTCTTAGTCAAATTTAATATAGAATTGAATACTTGTAGGCCATATAAACTCTAACCATGGGCTTCAGATTAGAAAGAGAAGGTTTTAGCACATTCAGATCTTCTTATCCTGATTTCTGACTCAGCTGTCACTACGCTTTCCAGCAGCTGTTTTGAGTCACCATAGGAGGAAGATGAGTAGGAATTTCATGTTAAGAAGGGATGCAAACGGGGTGTCAAGAAGGTGACATTGACTGTCAAACAATTATATCTTAAGATGGAAGGTCGGTAGTTGAGTTTTTTTTAAAAAAATACTTATGTTGAAAACTCCAGCTTTAAAAAGTGGAAAAGCCTTTGTGTCGAATCAAAAGATACTGCAGTGGCAGCCAGGATGAAGTGGAAACTGATGAAGCCGTTGACGTACACGTGGAAAGCACTAAAAGCAGACTTGACTTCCACTCTCTTTTTGGATGTTCCTGTACACAGTGTTTACGCAAAAAAGAACCCTTTGGAAATCACTAGATAGTACCAAAAAACACATTTTTTTTTTTTTCATTTTGGGATGCGTTGCGGGTTTAACCTTGTTGAAAACATTGAAAAGCAATCAAAATATCAATCTATTGCTGAAATCTTTTTGTCCTATGGATTTGAAAAAACAGAACTGTGTTGCCTTTTTCCCAGTTGTTAGTAAAGCCCTTTTAATTCCTATGAGAGAGATTTTAAACGTGATTGGATACGTGTTATAAATAATGGAATAAATATAACCAAGCATATCCTTGGTAAAATATGTTCCCCTTAACTATTTGTTGTTTAAATACAATGAATTGTGAGAAAGAAACTTGGCTTAACATGTTCTTCCTTACCAATTTTAGTGTTCCAAGAAATGATACAATGTGGGTAGATGGATCCAATCCTTATTTACACGACTTTGTGCTGCTTCTCAGGAGTTCACAACACTTGCCATTAGAACAAGGAATCAGAGCTCAGGTTAAAGTGAAAAGCACCAAGAATTTTAAGGAAGACCAACTGAGTGGTTATGAAGTTTGGACCACAACGAAAAACCGTATGGTAAAAAACATTCTTTTGCCCCAAGTTCGGTGTTATCCTTTTCAAGATCAGTGAAAGGTCTCTTTCCTGGATAACCTTAACCTGATTTTGCTTTCTCAGTTCCAAACCTAAGACATAGTAACATTATTTTAAATTGTCCTGATAATAACAGATACAGAGATCGTCTGTGAGAGAGAGAGCCAAGACTTCATTCTTCGATATGTGAATTTTACAATCTGATTTATTTAAAAGGAAGAAATTTTGATTCTATGAAGGGGTTGGTTTTAATTAAGACAACATAAATATTTGTAAAGGTTCACTAAACATCAGAAACTGGAGAGCTTGGGCATATGTGGTTTTATATAAATACAGAAGTAGAGATGCGAGATTAGGTGAACATCTAAAACATGGTTGAGAAAAAATAAAATTATCTTTAATTGTGGCCAGGACTCATTTGCAGTTATCTTCTTAGTATCAGATAATCTACTTGATGAAATTGCCTGATACAAAAGGGATTACTAATAAAGAATCATACAAAATGACTGTTTCACTCAGATTATTTTCTTTATCCCTGCTGTTGTTATTGCAATAACTTTGTGCAGTAATTAACATTTTCTAAATCCATGGATACTCTTTCAATGAATAGATTTTTCTTCTGTATTATATATCCACCCCTCTGAACAGATGTCTGTGTGTTTCTTCTTGTCTTAATTTATAATGCGGGCCCAGCACGGTGGCCTAGTGGCTAAAGTTCTCAATTTGCACACACCAGGATTTCATATGGGCGCCGGTTCTAATCCCGGCAGCCCCAACTTCCTATCCAGCTCCCAGTCTGTGTTCTGGGAAAGCAATCAAGGACATCCCATCACTTGAGCCGTTGCTGCTGCCTCCCACAGGTCTGCGTGAGTAGGTGGGTGAGGTCAGAAGCTGGAGAGAGGTAATCTGGTTGGGATACTGGTAGCTTAACCGGGATTGAACAACTCGGCTAAATGCCTTTTCCTGATTTTTATTTTAACTCTTTCCTTCTTATTATGGTAAACATCTAAATTGTGAAAATTTCAAAGACAGAAATATTGATTCATTCATTCACTCATTCTCTGTTTGAATGCTTACTGGTTGTTAGCCCTGTTCTGAGATCTAACTATCCAATGATGGATGAAATTGTGTCATTACGGAACAAAGAGCTTCTGTTTTATATTTTCTGGTGTCTGAACTAATTCACTTTCCACAACTTACCTTTTTCCTCTTTAAGTGCCTTATGGACAACATTGGAGTTTTCTACAAAATAAGGTCTGCATGTTACATATTTAGGATGAAGCCAGACCAATAACCTAACATTCCCCTTGTGGACCCTGCTTTTCTTATTCCTTTGGTAACAATGAGTGCTTTTGCTACCCCTTTCAAACCGAAGATCAATTGAGCAAATTATTTGTATCCATTATTGACTACAAAATGTAAGTTTATTCTTAAGATTTATCTACTCATTTTAAAGGCAGAGTTAAAAGGCAGGGAACACAGAGAGAGAAAGAGAGAGAGAGGAGAGGGGGCCATCCATTGCAGGTTCACTCAGAGAACGCAAAAGACAGCGCTGGGTCAGGCCTAAACTAGAAGTCAGGAGCTTTTTCTGGGTCTCCCATGTGGTTGACAGCAGTATAAACATTGGGTTATCTTACACTACTTTTCCCAGGCCATTTGCTGAGAGCATGGACAGAGACAGAGTATCCAATATGAGCAGCCCTATGGGATACCAGCATCACAAGCAGTAGCTTTATCCATTAGACCACAGTGACAGACCCATAAAGTGTAAATTTATATATCAAGTGTGGTTTACTAATTGTGCTTAACTTTGTCTTTATTGATTGTAAACACTCTAATTTCATCACATATATTTTTTATTTCAATGTGTTTTTATTTACCAAAAAAGCATGGGTTCAAATCATAATTTGGCCCTTGATTTTTGTTTTTACATGTTTCCAGTAAACTACAGCTTTGTTGCCGTTCTTCTATTTCTTCAATTTTCAAGACTCCTTTTAATTATAACATTTTCCTACAGACTGTAAATGTAACTAAGATCAACCAAATCCTCACTTGGCTCTGTTAGATCGGTTAGCAATTCAAGCCAAATACAGTTTATTATTGAGCTAATTATAGTAACTAAACTAACTTCATGACCTTATTTCTACCTGTTTAAGTATAAAATCAATCACTCAAAATATTGTCTTCAATACACCCACATATGTAATTTTCAGTTTCTTTCACCATTGTCATCTGCTGTCAATTTTTTAAATTGATAACTCCTAGGAGAGTGGTAATGATTCAGCTAACTGTTCACAGTGTTGGTGACCTTCTTGAACAGGTCTTCGAAAATGGTCAGAAAACGGGTGACATGTGGACCAAAGGTGTCAACATTCTTTCTGTCACTTCTGATTACTTAACTCATTAAAGTCTCTAAAGATGGAGATTTCTCCAATGTTGTAATTCAATAGATATACCACGCAAATAGTTAATGTGCTCATAATTCTAAAGTCCTGATTTTAGATTGTACTCTGCATTTAGTTGATTGAATCATCTAGATAACTTTCTTTGTTTCACTGCATTTTAGTTCTATATGAATATGATTGGTGAGCTCCATAATATGCAATTAAAAATCACCTTGAAAGCAAGACAAAATATTTAGGTTTCTGGAACTCATCCTGGGAAATTCAACGTTAGCAATCCACCTTTGTTAAGCAAGCATTCAAGCCTCTTTGTTGAACTTGATCTATATTTTGAGAAACATGGATATTTTCTCCAATCCTCTTCCTCACTCTGTACACACTGGTTACAAGCCAAAGATCATTAGCAATCCCAACATAGAGAAGCTGGTTTCTGGATAAGCATATGAAGAGAGAATTCATATTTTGGTGAAGTTCTAGTTTTGACATTGAGAATGCATAAGTCTGAGAAGTCTAACTTCTCCAAAAAGTAAATGCCATGATGGGTTGAATGTGCACAGAATTTATTAAAAGAAAATGCCTGTGCAAGAGAAAATTCAAAGCCAAGCAAGCTGGGAAAGCTTCAGACTGCAATGCAGATCAGACCGCCAATCAAACAAAGGCAGGGAAGGTGAGCTGCGGGAGCTGTAGGCTAACATAGTAAGAAAGGTTAGGCAAAATCATCAGGAAATCCTAGAGACAACGCTGGCTGTTAGTGGAATTCCAGGTGTACAGAGAGCAAGCACACTGTAGGATCTCAACAGTCCATGGAAACTTGGCCTCATAACAAATGCAATGATGGATTTCCGAGTACAGAGGTTGGGACCTTTGGCTTAAATACAAACCCTGTAATCCAAGGGTTGTGAGGTATATTCTCACAGCTAACACACAGCAGCAAACCATTGTTAATATCAGCCAGTCACTAGGAAATTTAACAGATCATTTATCATCACATGTAAAGAAATCCAGGGTTGATATCAATGGAATTGACAGTTATTGATGAGAGCAATTCATAAAGTCTACATTTCGGGGCCCAGTAGTACTGCACAGGTTAAGACATCTGTTATGATGCTGACATTCCATATCAGAATACCAGTTCAAGTCCCTACTACCCACTGTTAATCCAGTTTCTTGCTAATTTACCTGGAGATATAGAAGAAAATGAAGCAAAATACTTTGGCTTCTGCAGCTAAAGGGGGACCAAGATGATGTTTCAGACTCCTGGCTTTAGCCAGGCTCAGACCTTGGGGAGAGAACCAGCAATTGGAAGACATATCCCATAATCCCCACATCCCTACTGCAGTTCTGCTTCTCAAAAAAAAATCTTGTAAGAAAAGAAGTATACATTTGTTCTTAAAATATTTGTCAGTGTGAGTGATGTTATATTATGGTAATGAAAACCCCAGGTCTTACTTATTTAAAACAGCACAAGTTGAGTCAATGTTCACGGTCTATGTCCTTTGAAGATGTTGTTCTTATTTGTGAGTCAAGAAATTCAACTGTTTTAAGGCTACCATTGTCTATAGATATTGTTGCTTCAAATATACAATTTGAACAATATGTTAAGAAAAGAGAAAACTAAAGGTTTAAGCACAGACACAACTTTTGACCAATATCTGTTATAATAGATACTGCTTATACTCACACAGATTGGCCTAAGCTTGTTACATAGCCATTCAGAGAATCAGAACCCTGCATGTATCCAGAAGATAAAGAGAATAGATCCTGGTAAATGGAGATATTTTACAGAATAAGACTTTCAAACACTATTGCTCAAATACAGTGGCTGACTCCAGTATTCTCAAGGACTCTAGAATTCCAGAAGCTGGATTCATACACTTATGCATTTTTTGAAAGCAATGAAGTATGGCAGACAGGGTTTAAACAAAGAATTGAGAAATCTCACAAAAATAAAAGGAGGCTTTCTCTGAATCAATGTGTGATTTTGAAATTTGCCCCACCATTCTGGGCTCCCATTTGCACATTTGAAAACAAAAACAAGTAAGAAACCATGAAGTACAGAATTAGAGATCCAAGACACATCCAGGCACTTAATTAACTCTGATAATAATAGAAGCATACCTAGCCACAGAAACAAGATATCATCTAGTCCATAAACATAACGCTACAGAAGAAATATCTTTATTTTTGCTTCCCATGTAGGAAATTACAAATGTGTGGAGGAGTGACAGAGATGTGTTCTATCTGGTTCCTCCCAGCACGCCAACAGAATCGAGGCCACAAAACGGACAAGTCACAAAAGTGATTTTGCATATCCTCTACTGCCCATATCCCACTGCAGTTCCCTGCAATCACTCCTCAGAATGAGCTTCCTGCCCACAAAAACCTTGCTTCCTTCCCGGCTTTGAAGGGAGCCCAAGCTTTCCTGTGAACACAAATAATACAGCGTTACCTCAGCAAAGTCAGACTACAGTAGTGAAGATGGTCAGGACTTCGCTGCTCTTGTTCCATCTTTGTTCAGTGTGTGACTCCCTAATCAGTTGTTTTCTGCTTTGCAAAAATTAAGCTGGATTCCTGACAGGGCAGCTGGTTCCAAGAGAATGTGGGACATCTGTACAGTTAGGGAACTACTCAAGGACTCTGAGAAACCCCAAAATTCTAACCCAAATAAGTGGGTGTAACAGAAGTGCTGTCAGAGATACAGATTCTTAAAATTGTGTGCTCTTTGTTTATTGATCTGATAATGGGTGTATCTCAATGATAAAAGGAATAAGATACATCTGAGAGACAGACATACATGTTTACTAATTATCTTCGTATTTATATTTTTACTGAATCTACCTTTTAAAGATTTATTTCATTTTTCCTTGAAGGGACGATTTTACAGAGAGAGAAGGACAGAGAGATATTTTTCATCTTCTGGTTCACTCCCCAAATGGTCACAATAGCTGGCGTTGTGCATGTCCAAATCCAGGAGTCTGCGGCTTCTTCCAGTCTTCATATATGGGTGCAGATGCCCCTTTTTGCTGCTTTTCCAGTCACATTTGCAGAAAGCTGGCTTAGAATTGATGCAGCTGCAACTTGAACTGGTGCACATATGGGATGTGGGCACTGTAGGCAGAGACAACCTGCTGGTCTCCTCTATATCCATCAAATAGACAAGCATGCATCACATTTGAAATCCATACATTATTTTTTAAAATTCATAATATGCATTTTCTATGAACATCATTATCCCTGCCCCCAGTGCACAAATTTCTGAAATTTTGGCACCCAAATTATCTTTAATTTTATTTTCATGAACTTTATGTATATGTACATAACATGTAACATGCATGCATATATGTGCATATTATATGTATATAACATACATATATGTATATTATATACATAATAAAGATATCTATTCATACACATTTAATTAAACACATATAGTAGGATATATATCATACACACATATATTACATATGCATGTATATATCCTACAATTCATCCTAAGACACACACTGGTAACAGGTTGCCACTAGGCCAATATTTCAGCAGAAAGTAACCAAACTACATCATTCCAAACCACACTGAGGAATAGTAAGAACAAGGACAACTGAGACTCATTCAGGTGGGACACAACGAGATTTTTCACCTACAAAGTGTGAGAAGGAAAATTACATTGCTTATATATGCATTAGCTTCCATTTAGACAGATATGAATGAAATTCAGTGGATGATTTTTGATCCATTTGAGGAGGCATTCTATGTGTATGAATTTATTGAATGCAGTAGGAGTATATTTTTAATAGACTATATTCAGCAGATTTAAAATTAATTGCATCTTGTTGGAATAATACATATCCTTCTTTAGCATTTGATTTACATGTAATTATTAGGGATATAGTAAAAATGTTGTCCAATTTCATGCACTGTAGAATATCTCTGCACTGCAAACTTTCACAGTGTGATTCTAGCTTCAGGATACTGTGCTATTTGCCTCTGTTACAGAGGGCTAGTACAGAATTATTTCTCAGCAATTTCTCTGCATTATATTAACATGCAATATCTGATTTGGTAAAGATCAGAGTTAGGGATTCTTTGGAATGAAACTGAAGCCGTTTATGATTTACTGTATGTTAATTTGATATCATAAACTCATATATAACAACAACCATAATAACCCTCAGCCAATTGATACTTTAGTGTTCGTTAAATACTATTCCTACTATTCATTTTCCTACTTCCATTAAGGTAGAATAGTGAAAGAAATTGTAGTTCAAATCCATTTATATGTTTAATTCAATGATGCATGACAATTAATTCAATAACTGGGAAACCACCTTCTAAGTGATTGATAAATGTGTATTCTTATGTATTTCTGCCTGATCATTCATATCACTGAATTTGTAATTTACCTTCAAGTAATCCTAGGGTAGAAACAGTATATGTAGGAGCATAATACTGATACTCATGCTGTGAAGTGTTCATACTAACAGCTAAAATGAGCTTTTAAAATCGATCAGCAGTGGCCTCTAACAAATATAATCTTAAAACGCTATGAAACAGTAAAATCCATAAGCAATTTTCAACTGGCTGTTTAATATTTATCCCTCAGCAGTTCGTCCATCACACAGAGGTAAAGGACCCTAGAAACACTGCAGTTTCAGAGCTAACTCAGGTATAGTTCTTGGCAGTCCTTTCTAACCACATTAACATTAAACTTCATTTTTACATGTGGGAGTTAGACGCCTCACAACTATAAGAAGCATTATTCTCCATTATGCAGCATAGGGAATGGTGGCTCAGAGAGTGGCAAGAAGCCTGGAGACAAGAGCAGGGCAGAGTGAAATAGCTCAGATCCAGAGATAGAAAATTCACCATTCACTTTGCTCCCCATAGCACATCAGCTTGGACTTCTCACTGATGGGTGTTCATGCCATACACAAGCCTCTAATTGTTAACAAACAAACCAAGTAGCACGTGCAGGACTGTCTTTGTGTCTTGGTTTTTGTGTGTGAGACAAGGGGTTTCACCCTCAGTTCTGATCAGGTTCAGAAAGCTGTGTTTGATACGAAAAGTAATCTTCATAAGAACTTCTCAAAAGATAGAATTGAGTTCCCTGGGAGTGTAATTATATTTTAGAAGCTTCTTTGAATACTTCTCCCAAAGGAATAGTAATGAGCATCAGAAGAAAGCCTTTCAGGCATAGGTATGGATTCCCTCCTGTTCTTTTTAAAGATCAGTTTTGGGGTATAAGGAATGGAAATGAAGCAAAAAGGAAGCTCAGAAATGTTCAGGGACTTTGCATTTAATTTCATTGTCGAAATCAGCAGACCGGCCAAATCAACATTTCAATCACTGTCTTCCAATGGCCACTTTTTTGTTTTGTTTTGTTTACATTTGTTAGTGCAGTCATCAACCTGGTTTGGTTCCTTAGGAAGCTCACAACATCACCCATGACTCATTGAATTTTGCTTCAGAGTTGCACTTTTACCAAACGCAGCAAATTAAAAAAGAAAATAAAAGGCATGGTAGATTCACCTCAGAGTCACATTCAGCAAATAATAGTGGACATTGCTGTGTCTGGTCTGGGAGGGGGTGAGTTTTTAAACATAGATCCTAACACACAACCCATCTTCTCCAAGTACCTTCTTACTAGCTCTGTCATAGCGGTCTCCATTGATTTTATACTTTGCTGTTGCCTTTCTCCCCATCAACCAGAAGTGCCTTTCTCTCTCCTCTCTGCCCTTCTGTAGCCTCATTTCAGCAATAACTTAATCAAATTTCATTTTTAAAAATGATTCAATTTCCAGACCAGATAGTTACCTTTATTTTCAGAGCTACAGAACTTAGAGCTATGAAATGGTCTCTAGTTTTTATACATGTAGTGACCATGTGTACCCCCAACAGTGCCTGGCACACTTCTGTGCACAGCATAAGTAGTCAGTGAACACCAACAACGAATTAATGAGTGTGGGTGATTGTCCTTTGCTCCTTTACTTTCCATTACATGTGAAGACAGCATCAACATCTATTATTATTGATTTATTGTGTGAAATGAAGAGCTAAGAGGTCAATGTGTTTGATGAAATGTTTATGCCACCAACTAGAAAGCTATGTTAGAGTATCTTTGTATCTCTCTGCATTCCACCACTATGTTTACTTGTCCAAAAGGATTCATGAAGTCTTTACTGTGGGAATCTTCCTACCACAACCCAACCACTCCCCAGCTCATGCCTTTATATATAAACTCCTGCTTTTTGTAGAACAGGGAAAGAAAGGAGGTATTTGAATTGGGTCTTACTCTCTAGTTCCATCATTTAATAGGTGTATGAGTTTGACATCTCTGATTCTCAATGTTATTCTGTATTAAATGCAGATAATCATATATCATGAAGAGTCTGAGAATGAACCAAATCGCACATGTAAGGGTCTTAGTGACAGATACACAGCTAATTTGAAATAAATGCTGTTTTCTTTCTCCACTCTCTTTTCTTCTTTCCCATTACACATTTTAGGTTAGACTTTCTCTTCCTACTTGACAATATCTTCCAATGAGGCAATGGTATGTCTAGGAAGGGGAGACTGCAAAGAGGATTCTGGGAAGATTGCATAGGAGCTCTGTCAGTGGCTGTTTTACTCATAAGTCAGCCTGGTCTAGGTTTAATAAAAGCATAAAGACTGCTTTGCAAAAGGCGTGCTGCTGGCAAGTTCCACAAGGTTGAAGCTCTCAAGACTTTCACATGAAACAGAAATAGATTCTATATTTAACTCCTCCACCCCTCAATAATCGCATTCAAAACTAAAGAAGCCAGTGTGACACATTATGTTTTCAGAAGAGCAAGATGCAAAGCTTGCTACAAGGATACCTAAAGGGAAAAGGAAAAAATGCCATTCCCAGAGGCAGAGCGAGATATAAAAGACTCAGAAAGTAGAGCAGAGATGAAAGCATCTGCGATGCACAGTGGACAAATGTTCTGACGTCCTACAAAAGAACCAAAAGTAAAAGTTTAATGTGATTTGATGTTTGACTCAAGTAGGTGGCAGAATTCAAAATTTTAAGTAAATTAAGGAACCCAGGAGGTTACAAGTGGCTAAAATCCATGATTTTATATGTGATAAACAGTTTTTTCAATTATTCAAATTTTATTTGGAAATACAGAGTTAAGTCATCACAGGAAGAAAAAGGTGAAATTTACCCTGTTCCATTCAGGGTCTCTGAGCGACCCTAGAATAATTGTTCTTCATTTACTGTTAACAGAGGACAGTGAATTCTTAAACACTTCAATATATTTGTGTATTTATTCATGACAGTATCCAGGAGACATATTTTGTTACATATTCCCTGTTTCATTTTTTAGTAAACTTAGGCTTATACAGTAAACGTCACTTGTCAAGGATACACAACTAATGAATGACAGGGCTGGGATTTAAACTTGAATATCTAATTGGATACAAAATATTACCAATGATAGAAAAACTTAGATTTAGATTTATTATTGTCTTTTCAATATCTTCTATATGAAGCGCAGGTAGCATTCTTTTACAAACAAGTCAATCCAGTCCTTGGCTATCAAGTTTTCTTCAAAAATGCTATTTATGTTTTTATAAGAAATGTTTGTGGCGTTCTAATTATTTGGTTGTATGTCTCTCTTTGCTGCTGGCTTGAGAATATCACCAGTATTTTGTGTGTATTTCATTCTAAAACACTTGTTGAATAAATGCATTCTGCATAACCAGATACTTCTGCATACATTTATCCCATGTAAAATAAAACTATAAGCATATTTAATGTTGTCAAAATTACAGAAATTATCAGAAATTGTATTCATATCTAGTAAGATTTAAGAATAAGCACATGAGCATTGTATATTACAGAGGGAAATAAAATTGTTAGTGAAGAACTGTGGAATAAATAATGCAACAAACTAATTTCCCTTCATCTTGAAATACATTCAGCCAGAAGCTGAATTTTATATTCTCAGAAAATGTCCTTTTGGGTATTGTGAGACTAACATGCTGTTGAGAACACTTTTTTTCGATATTATAGACCACATACATGCAGTTGCTGAGATATCCAGCTCTTTGTTGGCATGTTTCCTTTTGCCTCAGTTCTGACAAAGGCAGTTTCAAATTTGGGTGGAAATTAAAAAACAAAAGGGGATAAGGAATGATATTAATGATATTGTCTAGCAGAGCATCAGAGAACCTCCCCTTTCCTTGAAAATCAGCTATAGCTCATTTTATTCCACTTAGTGCTGGTACCTATTGTGGCAAGAAATTCAACTTGATAGTTGTACTGTTTTGTTTTGTGTTGAGTCTCTCTTCAGCGTAGGTCTCGGCTTCCGGGCTCACTAGTGAACATTCTCAGCGTGAGGAGGACTTCCAGAGTTCTGTCCTCTGATGGACACGTCAGCGTTGAAATTAGATGAATTTTGCATTAATTTAAATAAATAAATTTAAGTACTTAATTTAAATATTTCTTACCTTCCAGACGAGTTATAATTATAGAGATTCTATGAAGGACTTGACATAAGCTTTCGAATACCGTTGTTAACTTAACGGCTTTGTGACCATGTCTTTCTAAGTGAGAGATCCACAGTGAACACCTACACTGGAGTACATAGCTCCGAATTTGCATTGTCCTTAGCTCTCCATCCCCTCGATGAGAAAATAGAATTAGACGTTTTCTCTCATGGAGGGTTTATTTCCTTGGATAAGGTGGTAAAGTGTGTAAATAAAAATAAAAGCTTGCAAAATGCTTATAACCCATAGCCTTGAAATATTCTTGAAATCCTAGGGGAAATATTTTGTAAATTTAACAAGCATGGAAATTTAATGAATCTAGCCACTGAACCAATAAATTCTGATTTGCTCATCTGAGCCTTGGAACTCCATTTGATCCCAATTCTGCAGGCTACATTAGTCTTTGGATAGTCAACTTATTCATTCAGTATGTCCCCTGTCTGTCCTACCACATTTATCAGTTTAATCGAAGTTCTTCCCTGGTATCTTCTGTTTTAGCTCCCTCTGCTCTGGAAATTGGAAGATGAACACTGTCTAGATATTGCTAGATCAAAGCAAGCAATAAAGGTTTTCTTGGAAAGCAAATGTTAATGGAACTTATACGTGGACATCTGAAAAACAGTATGAATGGTTAAAGTAGAATTATTGTTATTTGCTCCTTGTCACAAAACACCTAATAGTTTTTGAAGTGAATTAAAGATATTCTCCAATACTTAACATTTTAGATCAGTTATAAGTCACTAACAACTTTAAGTGTTACTGGTCAATGCATTGAACAGCAATATATTTGAAATCCAATTTGCAGAACTTGTGCTGGGTCAAGACTTCATTGTCTGGAAACATGGTGTCTTGAAAAATGTTGAACATTCTTGCCTTAGTTCCCAAAGCCTAATCCGTTTTCCATAGGATGTGCTGCTAATGGTGAAATTTGTCATTAAGCAATAGGGCATCCCTGGAACCCTCACCCCCACCCACACTCTCCCTCACAGGCAGCCACCATCCTGACTTCTGTGTTAAAATCATTCCACCATTTTTCTTTCCAGTTCTACCACATAAGTATAAACGTGTATATTAAGTGGGAAACTGTTTAGTTTTGAAATAGTGAGTGGCAAACTGTGTAAGGAAACCTTGCTGTTTCTACTTTTTTTTTTCTTTAAAGCTTCCAGAGAAAACTGTCCTGAGCTAATGATTCTGGTTTCAATTTCTCTAAATGTTTACATCGAGTACTCTGAGGAATTCAGAAGGCAAAGAAACAGTGACTTCTGTGAAACCCACGGAATGCAGGCCTGCCACAACTGCTACACAGGGTAGGGTCTGACACAGGCAGGAATCTAGTTGAAAATGGCAATTAACTCCATAAGGTTATAAAGCATTGTTGATGCTATGTTGTGGCTTTTAATGGGTCGGGGCAATGTTCTGCCAGCTCTCCCTTCAGACCAGAGATGGTCTCCCCAAGAAACTGTTGAATTTATCTGGACAATGAGATGCTGGACACTATGCAAAGTACATGCTTGCAATGAAAGAATTATGACTGGATTTGAACTGTAATACTGCAACTAGGTGGAGAAATCCACCATGGAGGGAGGGTACGGGGAGGGGTTGGGGGAATCCCAGAGCCTATGAAACTGTGTCACAAAATCGAATGTAATATATATATATATTTAAAAAATGAATTCTTCTACATTTCTTATTTCTAATCCTCCCTGGGCCTATCTCTCAAAAGAAATTGAAATCAACTTTCTTTGCAGTGATGTGAGCTTTTAGCAAGCAGGATAGCAAGGCAAGTAGGAATAAGTGGAAATTTCATAAACATGTGCTCAAAGGAAGCCTGGTGTTGAGATGCTGTGTCCTGGGCTCACCAGGCGTTGTGTCGTCAGGTTAGGACGAAATTACAAGAGAAGGCTGGAGTAACAGTTACTGTATCACTTGGAATGACCAAAGCCCATCTGGAAATGGTTGGATTTGAGTACTGTTTCTGCTCTTGATTTTAGGTGCCTGTTAATACGCACTCCCTCAGGCAGCAAAGTGATTGTTCAAGTACCTGTATCCATGGCATCCATGGGAGAGAACTGGATTGGCCTGAATCACTAACAACTGCTTTGGGCAGTTGAAAGTGAACCAGTAGATGGAAAGTATGTGTGTGTGTGTGTGTGTGTGTGTGTGTGTGTGCGTGTGTGTGTGTTTCTGTCTCCCTGTTTTCCCACCTTTCAAATAAAATCAACAAATAAATAAATAGGAAAGAGGGCAAGGTAGCTGCTTTCACATAGACAATGTGGCCCTTACATCCGCGGCACATGAAGCATCAGGGAATTTTCTTGATTCTCTCGGGAACCATTTTGCACTCAATTCTGTGTTGAACATACTGTTTTCTCTGTTCCATGTAATTATTTTGCATGGTTTCTCTATTATGTGTGGCAGATATTCTACTTAAGAAATTGTTGCTAGGACCTTTAAATTATACCTCACAGGTCTGAAACTGTCTGAAATGCAAGTTCATGCTGATAGTTAGGCTCAGTGTTGGATATAGTTTGAAAATAACGTTTCTAAAAAGCTTAAGAGTATTCTTCCATTTTTTTCAGTGTTGAGAAAGCTAAAGTAATTTTATGCCAGAGTCTTTGTTTTTGATATATTTTTTTCATTTCCAGAAACCTTCTTAAAAGATTTATTCATTTTACTTGAAAGTGAAGAAGGGGGCCCGGCGCGGTGGCACAGTGGTTAAGGTCCTCGCCTTGCACGCCCGGGATCCCATATGGGCGCCGGTTCTATCCCGGCAGCCCCGCTTCCCATCCAGCTCCCTGCCTGTGGCCCGGGAAAGCAGTCGAGGACAGCCCAAAGCTTTGGGACCCTGCACCTGTGTGGGAGACCCGGAAGAGGCTCCTGGCTTCGGATCGGCATAGCATCAGCAGTTGTGCTCACTTGGGGAGTGACTCATCGGACAGAAGATCTTCCTCTCTGTCTCTCCTCTCTGTATATCCGCCTTTCCAATAAAAAAAAATAATAGAAATAAATC
Source organism: Ochotona curzoniae (assembly GCF_017591425.1). Classification (NCBI taxonomy): domain Eukaryota; kingdom Metazoa; phylum Chordata; class Mammalia; order Lagomorpha; family Ochotonidae; genus Ochotona; species Ochotona curzoniae. The sequence continues at coordinate 24,361,472 of NW_024464939.1, read as the reverse complement.
TTTAAAAAAAAAAAAAGAAAGTGAAGAAGGGAGGGAGGGATTTTCTGTCTGATGGTTCACATCCCAGAAGGCCTTTACAGCCAGCACTGTACTGATCTAAAGCCTGGATGCAGGAAATTCCTGTGGATCTCCCACATGGATGCAGTGGACAAAGCACTTGGGCCGTTTTCCACTGCCTTCTCAGACCATTATCAGGGATATGGATTAGAAGTGGAAGAGCCAGTACTTAAGCTAGCACTCATATGTGATGCTGGTGCTGCAGGCAGAAGATTAAACTGATAAGCTGCTGCACAGACCTCACATCTCCAGAAACTTGTCAAGCTGTGTTTGCTTTCCTTCACCGTTCTAACATGTCTTAGTGATAGGCTTCATTGTAGGTCAACTTCTACAGATTTTCAAATTCCAGCCTGGGGCACTTGGTAGCTCCTTGAGTGTTGATTTACTTCTTTCAGACATAGAAATTTTTTAAGAACTGTCATACTGATCATCTCCTCCTCCCGATTTCCACACTCTCTTCTTCTGGAATTACTATTATTGGAATATTCGTTTTCTTAAAAAACAAAACAAAACAAAACAAAACAAAAAGAAGGCCTTTGAGCCCGGCATGGTAGCCTAACAGCTAAAGTCCTTGCCTTGCATGCGCTGGGATTTCATATGGGCACTGGTTCATATCCCGGCTGCTCCACTTCATATCCAACTCCCTGCTTGTGGCCTGGGAAAGCAGTCGGGGACAGCCAAAAGCCTTGGGACCCTGCACCCCCGTGGGAGACCCAGAAGAAGCTTCAGGCTCCGGGATTCAGACAGTTCAGCTCTGGCTGTGGCACCCTTGGAGAGTGAATAAGCAGACAGATGTTTCTCTGTATCTCTCCTCCTCTCTGTATATCTGACTTTTCAATAATAAATAAATAAATCTTTAATGAAGCAAGTGTTTAATTGTATTATTTTTATATCCTATCTTCCATTTCTTCATTTCTTGTTTTGCATTCTGGCAGATTTCAATAGCTTTATCTTTTCATTTTGACTTTTCTCTGCACAGTTTTTTTTAAAGACTTAAGAGAGAGAATCTTCTAGCGCTGGTTCACTTTCCAAGTGGTCACAAAGATAGAAATAGGCTAGGCAAAGCCAGTAACTTCTTCTGGGTCTCCCCTATAGGTGGCAGGGTTCCAAGCACTTGGACATCTGTCGTTGTTTTTTTTAGGCCACTAGCAGGGAGCAGGAGCAGAAGTGGAGCATCTGGAACTTGAACCAGTATATCTTGACACATCTAATCTGGAGATTAGCAGTTAAATTTCAGTATATAAAGCTCAGAAAAATGTTTTTATTAGGGATTTCTGGGTTTAGGGAGGACAGTGGGAGAAATGTACACAAAGGACATTCAACTAAATTGGTTTGTTTTAAGAAATAATTTTTAATGGAATCAGAACATTTCTGAGCATTTTGCTTTTTCCCAAACTCAAGAAAATGCGGCCAGTGTTGTAGTGTAGCTGGATAAGCCACCACTTGTTAGGTAGGCAGCTCATATGGGTGCCTGTTCAACTCCTGGCTGCTCCTTGCTAATGACCTTGGAAAAAACATGAGAAGATGGCCCACATGCTTGTGTCCCAGCAGCAATGTGGGAGATCTGGATGAAGCTCCTAGTTCTTGGCTTCATTCTACTCAGTCTTGGCCATTGTAGCCACTTGAAGAGTGACTCAGCAGATGGAAGACCTTCTCTCTGTGTAAGTCTGACTTTCAAATAAGTAAACAAGTAAATAAATAAAAATTTTAAAACCAATTGTGCTCTTGAATATCCCACCCAGTTATCAATTTTCATTCAATAGTCCACACATTTGAAACGATTAAGATGTTCCTAAGTGGAGATCCATTGAGAAAGTGAGGGAATCCCTACACTGCCCAACACTACCCCGTATTCTCGGCTGGCTTCCATTCACAGCATGCTAGAGAGCTCATTACCCATCCTGTGGTTAAAGACTTTGAGGGAAGGAAATCACGTACTATTCCTCTGTGGGAGTAATAAAAAAGCTCTTTCTCACTCATTCTTAGACTTCTGTTTTAATTTTGATTTATTTGAAAGCAGAAATTCGTTACCCAAGAAACAATTTCTAAGCTAAACAACACCAAGAAGTTAAACAACACGCTATTAAATGACTAATGTGTAGCTGAAGAAATGAAAATCAAGAAACTTCTTGAAGAAAATGATGCCACTGCATGATTTATGAGTCACTGAATGATTTAATCAGAAGAAAGTGTTTTGAAGAGATGAAATCAAGAGAAAAGCATCAAAATCCATGAGACATAGTTTCCGCTGATTTTTGTTGGTGAAGTGTGTCTCTTCTAGACAATAAATAGATGGATTTTGCTTTTATAACAGTCTACTAATCTGTGACATTTGATTGAGCTTAAGCCATTTACATTCAGGGTTAATATGAATGGGTGGTACTTTGGAGCTGTCATTTAAGGAATGGGTTGTTCATTGGTTTAGTCTTCTGTTACTATTTTACTGGGGTGTTCTTCCCATTCGCCTTTGGTTTTGGTGGGTGCTATGCCTCTTCTCTGTCAAGAGAACATCTTGAAGTATCATTTGTAGGGCAGGTTTGGAAGAGGCAAATTCTTTTAGCTTTTCTTTACTCTGGAAGAATTTTATTTCCGTTTGAAAGACAAAAGAAAGCTTTGCGGGGTATGTTATCCTAGTCTGACAATTTTTTTTTCTTTTAGATTCTGGAATATGTCCCTCCATTCTCCTCTTGCCTGTAGAGTTTGCTGTGAGAGATCTCCTGTGAGCTTAAGTGGCATTCCTTTATATGTCAGTTGATTTTTTTCACGTGCACATTTCAGGATCTTTTCCTTATGTTCAATTGAAGAGAGCTTGATAATCATATGTCTTAGTGAAGATCACTTTTGATCAAGCCTGTTGGGAGTTTTGTGCCTTTCCTTGATGTTGTTTCCCAATTCTTTCTCCAGATTAGGGAAATTGTCCTTTATTATTTCATTAATACATTTGCAAACTTAGCTTCTCTTTGTGCACCTTCTGGGACTCCCATAGCTCACAGCATTGTGAGTCTATCTTAAGGACAGCATGAAAGTGCTCGGGATGGAGTCCAGCAGGAAATAACAAGGAGATGCAGTCTCTGATCTTAAATGGTTTAGGATGATCAACCCATCCATGGATACAGTTCCCTAGTATTTGACAGGACATCTTTGATGGAATTTGTGGTAGCTCTTTGTGTAATGCAGAGTCATTTGTGAGTATGTGGAAGTTTGCCCTCATGTGTACTTCTAGATAGAATTCCTTCTAACGTAAAGCTTTTGCTTTATTTTCTCAGCTGAATCAAGTTTCCTTGGTTTACAACAAGCAACAGTAACCTAGAAATACAAAGATCACTGGTGTTTCCTATTGTATTATCATCTGCATGTGCGTATCAACTCAGCCTGCCCAATTCCACTTCTGCTTCATTATCACACAGAGCGAATAAAAGAAGGTAAAGCTAAAATAATCTTTAGAATTTAAAAACTGGTTCAGGAGGAGGAGAAAGAAGACTGAGTAAATTGGTTGGTTCAACCCTTGAGAATACTTCTTGGTTTTGATTCGTTTGACAACAGTCATCTACTAATTCTACAACTTTTTCAATGAATTTAGTTTTTTTCTTTTCACTGTCACTATTTTCCATGTTACAGCTTTTAAAAAACATATTTATTTTTATTTGAAAGGTAGATTTATAGGGAGAAAGAGAAACAGAGAGAAAGATCTTCCATTAGCTCTTTCACTCCCCAAGTGGCAGCAACAGCTGGTGCTGAGCTGAGCCAATCCAAAGCCAAGGGCCAAGAGTTTCTTCTAGGTTTCCCACGTGGGTATAGGCTCCAAGGCTTTTGGCCATCCTGTACTGCTTTCCCAGGCCACAGTCAGAGAGGTGGGTGGGAAGTAGAGCAGTTGGCAGATGAACTAATGTCTGCATAACATCCCTGTATGTGCAAGGCAAGGATTTAACCATTGAGCCATAGTTTTGCTGGTATATAGATTCCTCTCTTTTTTCCATCTCCATTTCCCCCCATATTACCACAGTAGTATAGTCATTTGGTAACAGTTACAATTTTAACATCCTGCTATTTAACTGCATCATGGAATTTAGTCTTTGATAGTTGGAGATCCAATTAAGCATTTTTCAAAGTTCTTAAAAACAATCGAGAATGACTCTGCTCAATAGCCTATAGGCTAAATCCCTGCCTTGAATTCTCTGGGATCTCATAAATGTACTGGTTTGTGTCCCGACTGCTCTGCTTCCCATTCAGCTCCCTGCTTGCAGCCAGGGAAAACGGTGGAGAATGACCAAAAGCCTTGAGACCCTGAACCCCTGTGAGATATCTGGCAGAGATTCCTGACTCCTGGCCTTGGATAGCTTCAACTCCAGCCATTGCAGCCACTTGGGGAGTGAATCAGTGGATGGAAGATCTTTCTCTCTGTATCTCCTTCTCTCTGTATATTTCCCTTTCCAATAAAAACAAAGTTTAAAAAAATACAGACTATCTGCATTTAATGACTGTTAATACTGGACAATATTTTATGTTAAACGTATATTAACAACTGCAACAAATTCAGAGTAACTTTCTCTAACTATTGGCTTTTCTTGAAAATAAAAGCTTCCAAGTCATAACAATCAGGTCAGGGATTCAGAGTGCAGATTTTAACAAAAGAATTTTCATTTGGGAGCTTAGCTGCTGGTGCCATCTAGCGACCATCCCAGTTAATAAACAAAGAGAAGTCAGCAGAGTCTCAACATTTGATAAAATTGCAAGTAGTGATGCCCACAAAAGGAAGTCGGATCTTCATAACACTTTTGCTGTAATTTTTAAATTAAAAATGAAATTCTTAAAATGGCTAATGTACTTTAAGGAAAATATATTTAAAAGTGAAAAACATTCAACACTAATATTAAACACTGATTTGTACAACAAGACAGCATGGAAAAACCCTTTTTAATGAAATAATGCATAAGAAATAATTTCTAATCTCTTTGAGAATATTGATTAAAGTGAATCATTCATGTATTTTTAAATTGAGGCAATGGGCTGAGATAGAAACGCAAGCTCATCATCTAGAAATAGAAAGATTGAAGTTCTGGATTTGGAAAGCCAATACACTTATTTTAGAGTCATCACTTTATGTCCATCTTCCTTCTCTACCCTGGACTTGCAGTTCAAAAGATACCTGGATCTACGTAATGATTTTTCTGCAGACGTTTTGTCCTTCCTACTTTTCTGGTTTGTAGATGTTGATTTTCATTAATAGGTATTGAGTAATCCTGTTAATATTAAATTATTTTTCCAAAATTCTTAATGATTTTTATAAAAGATGACTAAAATGAAAAAAATCATTTAAATAGGCTACCTTTGGATTTCTGTGTAGAGAAAAATGCAACAGTGTGAAATAGGCTGTGAGCTAGCAGGGGACAACGCCGCCTCCTAGTTGCCTGAGATCGTGGGTTTGCAGGGCAGCTAGGGCCATAGAGCATGTGAGCACCTAGGAGCTCACATCCAGGCAAATGGAGCGACCCTGAGGATTTCTCCATGTGCTTGGTCCTGGGCCAGGTGAGAAGAGGGGGTGGGGAGAATCCCAGGCTACCAAGCTGGCCTGGTGTGCTAGGGGACTAAGGTTGGAGAACTCCAATGGGCCTGCCTGCTGCTTATGTGGAGGGGGTAAGTCACAAGGCCATGTGCCGTGTGTGTTTGGAGGGGTAAGTCACAAAGCACATGTGCCAGGAGTCTGGGACCCTAGTGGGTGGGCAGAGCTCCAGACCAAATCACCATTTACTGAGCTTCCAAAAACTGGGCTGGAGAACCCATTTACTCCTGGGCACAAAGATTGTAGATTGATTAGGGAAAGGGGCAAGGGTATAGGGAAAGGAGGGCCACTGTGGGATTGTATTGCAGGTAAGGAATGGCTTCTAAGGGACACCCAATGATAAGACCACTGTACTTGCTGGTAAGAGAGGGGACTGAGACCTGGAGGTTTGGAGGGGAGAACCCAGAGGATCTTTGTGGGTCAGACTGATGCACCAGCCCATATGGGAGACCTGAGCTATGCTAGTTAACATGGAACATTGCTGATCACCATACACCAGCCTACAAAATAGCTAGGACTAGGGACCTACCTGGCAGGGCTAAATCACAGTACCTGCCAGTGAGTGTTGGAATAGGCAATGTTAGTGTCTGGGCCATGACAATAACCAGTACGCAAGAGAACCAGGTCCAGGGGGAGAGTCTGTGGGGCATATGTGGGCCTAACCCTGTGGAGCTTTAAGTGCCATTGATTAACTTAATAGGTGAGGGTAGTGATGGGCTAAACTAGGCATGATCATGGGACATGCCAACACTCACAGGTAGTGGGGCTGGCAATAGGCTGGGCAGGTCCAGGCTGTGACACCCACAGGTGTGCCCAAGAATAGGGTATGGGGAGGGCCAGTCTGTAACATCCACTGGCTCATACAAAGGCCGCAACATAGGGGGAAAGCTATGCTGGAGCCTAGCTCACACTGGCATGTGTGAGATTTAGTTCTGAGAGTAAACCTAGTGTGGGAACTTGGGAAACTTTCCTGGTGGGCCAGAGCTCACTGAACTGATGAGCACATGGTTCAGACCTGGGGGCTAGTCAGACCAGGCAAGTTAGCTCCACCTGTCAGCAAGTGCTTGGGTTGGCTTTAGAAGGGGGCAGAGTTGGCAGGACTGAGCATAACATAGCCCACTGACATGTGCAGGAGCCAGGATGGAGGGCAGGTCACTATGGGCTAGGCTATCACACCTACCAGTTTGCATGAACCAGAGATGGGAGCAGACTGAGCAAGGCCCGGTTGCAGCACCTGCCATTGAGAGTTGGGACTGTGGGTGGGATGGGATGTGTCAGGCTGAAGCATCTGATGGCAAAGGCCAAGACGGGTGAAGGGCTATATCAACCTAGGTCAGAGCAATCACTGGCATGTGTAAGATCTGTGGCTGGGAACAGGCCTGACTGGGGAGCTAAGGGAATGCCTCGGCTGGGTGGTGGTTCCCACTGGTGATTGTGAGGGCCAGAATGGGCCACAGCACCCAACAAGCACTCATGAGACCCAGGTGGTGGGGTGTGAGTCAAGTATGGGGGGGTTCCTTTGCTGGGCCATTATTCCCACTGGTGAGCCTGAGAGCTGAGATGAGGGGCAGACCAGTCTAGGCACGGTTACAATAGCTGTTGGCCTACATGTGGGCTAAGTCAAGGGGAAAACCAGGCTGGGCTGACTGTGCCTACTAGTGCATGCATAAGCCAGAATGGGTGCGGGTTGGTTGGGCTTTGCTGCAGCAACAGCTAACAAGTGCTAGCACTGGGGAGAAATTCTGTCAAGCTCAACTGGAGAACCACTTGGACAGTGCAAGATCTAGGTCTGCGAATGGGTCCAATAGGAAACTGTGGGCACCTCTCTCTTGGATTGCCATTCCCACTGGTGAGCATGGGAACCAGTGCTGGGGGTGGACATGGCTAAATGGAGAGTAGCTCCTATCAGGTCAAGTGTGGGCTGGATAGTGGAGCTGGTTGGGTTGAGCAAAGTCCAATGCTCATTGACGTGTATGAGAGCTGAATGAGATATGAGACAGAATGGACTAGTCTACTGTATATACCTGCAAGCAGGGAATCCAGTGTAGGGAGAGGGCCTGGTTGGGGTTACTGGGAACTGCTCTGACTAGGCCACAACTTCCATTGGTGTAATGAAGGTTGAATGCTTGGTAGGCAGGATCAGGCTGGGCTGCAAAACCCATTGGTTTGCATATAAGACAGGGCTGGAGACAGAACTGACCTATAAATTTCAACTACCGGTGTGTACATAGGCTGATATAGGTGTTGGAATGAGCCAGACTCTGTATTGGCAAGCACACACAAGAATCAGGTCTGGAATCACATCAGATGAAACTTCTTTGGGGATCCCCCTCAACTGAACCAACTGAATCACTGAACTCAGCACTCCAACAATGGGGAGAATTGCTGGTTTCATGGTCTGGTTGGAGTGCTTGTGTCAGAGCTGGACCTCCTCAGAGGCTTAGATGAACCAGTGAACAGCAGATGCACATGGAGGATACAGCAGTACAATGGAGTCTGCAGAGGACACCTGGTACCCTAACGGAGGAAAGAGGGCAGAACAAATTGATCTACTTCCCCAGGAATATGTTCGCACTGAACATCTGGGCAAATGGAGACTCCTAAGATGGACTATGTCAGCCAGTGAATCCTGGAGGAATTTCATTGTGCTTGGAATGGCAAGACTGATAGCAATTCAGAGCTATAGAACTATCAAAATTACTAGAATAAGACTCTTAGAGCATGCCCCACATCAAGGACCATGAGATAAGATCAGGTGGGGATCCCCCATCCCAGAGTATGGAGGCAATTGGGAGACTGGTGTGGCTTCTCGCTTTATCTGTCCTTTTCCCCTAGATACAGTAAGAGAGAGAGAGAGAGAGAGAGAGAGAGAGAGAAGAGAAGAATGTAGAAACAATGGTTTCACCCACTTTCCTCTAACCCTTGCTTCTTTGCACTCTAATAAACTATGCAAACATCATCAAAAATTAAAATTAAACAAAACAGTATGAAGTGAACTTCCAGACCGAGTGGCTTCCTGGGACAGCCACCTGGCACAGATAGCTCTGTGGTGAAAATGCTAACTGCTAGTACAGTAGAAATAGGAAGGTTCTTCATCTCTTGATTTCAAGTCAACAGATCATTTTTTATACTTAAAACATAGTCCAATGAATAGTTGTCAAGTTTTGATGATCTTCCTCTAATAGTAGAAGTAAACTCATACTCAGTAAAACACATACTTGATAAAAAAAAAAAAAACCTTCTTCCCATGGGTATGATGAGGAAATGACAATGAATCATTGCCACAGTTCTAGCCTATTAATATTACAAGTAATGCATCTTCTGAATATCCTGTTGAGTAGTAGCCACAGTCATCCAAGAGAAGTAAGGAGCCACCTCTACACTGTTTCTCAAACACACCTTCTCTTTTACTCTTATTTATAAAAGGCATTAATAGTTACAATCATTTGTGTTGTTTTTGTTGTTTATTCAGTGACAAGTGCCTAAAGTATCTGTCAATCAGCTATTGAGCAGAGACTGCATGCTTATGATGGTGAAGTCATGGTTCTCACTACCAAGGAAATACATTTTGGCGTTTCTCAGGGAAAAAAGTATTTACCAACAGAAAACTAATAACTAATAGCGTAGGAGAAACGCTAATAAAAATTTCAATATTTCAGTAGTGAAGGAAATCCTAGGAGTTGGGAAGCAAGCAAAGGAGTGAGGTCATTTTAAAGCACAGCCACATTAACTTAGGCATGGAATAAGGTGTTGTGGTTTGGGTATGATTTCAGTGTGTCTCCCAGGGTTGATGTGTTGGAAACATGCGCTTCATCAGGACAGCATTGAGATAGCCAGATTTTTTTAAAAGATCCAGTGACATGGAATATGTAATTATGTCATGAGGGTTGCTGCTCTTGGAAGCGATTAATACGTCTGATTGTAGTTATCACACAAATTGAGGTTGTTAAAAATATTGTGATCCTATGTGCTTGGAACTTTTGCATTAATCCAATTCCCTTTCATCTTTCCACCATGTGTGACACCACCAAAGGAGCCCTCATCAGAGGACTGACTAATTAGGTTACTTAGTCCTGGATTTTGTGTGAGTTCAAAAACAAAAACAAAATCTCCTTTTTGTATAAGGTATCTGCCCACCTCCTTGCCCTTACCCCTGCCTTCCACTTCAGCATTTTGTTATAGCAATAGAAATTGACTAACATAAATGGATAAGATTTCATTGGAGAGAAATGAGAGGTAATGGTCTTCCATTATAATACAAGAATTACAGAGGACCATTAAGCAGCCACATTCCCCACAACATGAGTGTTTGAGGTTCTGAGAAGAATAGAAATGCTAGTACTTAATTTGGACATCAACAGAATAATTAAATTGTAAAACATAAATTTATTAGTGTTTTATGAAAGTAATTTCTGGCAAAGAGGATGGAGAACATAGGGGAGGACCTAGTGGGTAATGCTGAATGGGCGACTACCCTATGGGACTGAACTCAGAATAGGAAAGGGAAGAAACTGATACAACTGAGACATAACTGTTAAAGCATGGTGGCCACTTAGACTTGACGAAGGACAAAATCAACTCAAAAATCAACTCAAATTTTTTTAAACTCAAAATTTCAAGATTTTAAGCTTATGTAACACTAGTAGAGATGTGCAAGGTAGCACAGTTAAGTCTGATTACAAGAGAAAAAACTGAAAAAAAAAAAAAGACTATCTACCCAGTTCATATTATGGAAAGTACACATTGTACTTGAAGTCAGGGATTTGGGAGAGATGTCTGAGGAATGGCGCTCCATTGCGATGAGGTCAGTGCCCAAGCTTTAGGCTCATTAACAACTACACCGAGATGCTTATTACTTAAACATCAGGCCAACTGCTCAGTTTGCGATATTCAGTTTACTGCAAAGTAGCTTATTTATTATGGAGTAACTCTACCTGTGGAGGATGGATACCTCTGTATCTTTCTCATTTTCTCATCCTTATTCTGCTTTAAACATAACATAGCATTCTTTATATATATATAAAGAATTGACACATACTGTCAATTTACAGCTTTTAAGTTCCTCATTTTTTTTCTTCCGCCAGACTATTAGTCATCAGTTCCTTCATCTAGCTCTCATGTTCCATTATTTATACATGTCTTGCTATCCTGGTTATTCTTGTCTGGATTTTTTTTTTTTTTCAAAATGTTCTTGTTCTTCAGAAATACTGAATGAAAACTTGAGGAGAGCCTGAAAATACACCATGCATTTGTCTATGGCAGAACTCATATTCTTAGCCAATGCACTAATATGCTCCTTAAATATAGAATTGCAGGTAGAAAACTGCCTTTAAGAAAGGCCAATATGGGGCCCGGTGTGGTGGCGCAAGTGGTTAAGCTCCTCGCCTTGCACGCCTGGGATCCCATATGGGCGCAGCCCCACTTCCCTTCCAGCTCCCTGCCTGTGGCCCGGGAAAGCAGTCGAGGACTGCCCAAAGCCTTGGGAACCTGCACCCGCGTGGGAGACCCGGAAGAGGCTCCTGGCTTTGGATCGGCATAGCATCAGCCGTTGCGCTCACTTGGGGAGTGAATCATCGGACGGAAAATCTTCCTCTCTGTCTCTCCTCTCTGTATATCCGCCTTTCCAATAAAAAAATAATAAAAATAAATCTTTAAAAAAAAATAAAAAAAAGAAAGGCCAATATGATACATATGTAGAGATGCTATGTAATTTAAGGACAGCACTTAAGAAGGACCTAGCTTAGCTTTTTATCAATGCATTGTACCTAGTTCTCATTGCAAGGATATGTATTTGCATGCAGAATCAGCAAAAGCCTTATTCAGAAATCATCTGGGGACTTCCAGTTATCAGGAAGAGCACATCTGTTACTCTCGGTCAGACAATATCTGGTGGAGGTTTTGCTCTGCCGTTGCTTGGAAGTAAGGTCTTTTAGTTGCAGTTGCTTTGTTTCTAAAATAAGGGTAAATATACCATGCTTGTGACCCTGTAGCATCACTACTAAAATGTAATAATGCATGAAAAATTAGCTGTACAGATGTTCTGGTTTCACATTCTCTCATACCCCTGATACAGCCAATCATGAAAGCCTATTGCCTTCCCTCCCCCAAGATTCTTCTCCACTTCCTCACTGCAATCAACTCCATTCGTGTCTCCAATTTCCTTTCCTGCTCTTCTTTCAATTGAGCACTAACTCAGAGAAGGGTCTATTTCACACAAAGCACAATATTAGTTGCTGGAAGACAAAAGATGAGTAAAGTTTGAGGGTAATTCTCAAGGATTTCATGGTGCTCATCCCATCTTCAAGGATGGCTACAATAAAAATGTCAGACACTGCAAATATTGGCAAAGATGAAAGGAAATTTAGAGTCCTGTACACACTGGTGGGAACATGAAGTGGTACAGCCACTTAGGAAAACAATCTTAAATTTTTAATAATTATTATTTTGATTGGAAAGTCAGATGTACACAGAGGAGAAGAGACAGAGAGGAAGATCCTCCGTCTGATAATTCACTCCCCAAGTGACCGCTGATCTGAAGTCAGAAGCCAGGAGTTTCTTCTGGGTCTCCCATGTCGGTGTAGGGTCCCAAGGCTTTGGGCCATATTCAACTGCTTTCCCAGGCCACAAGCAGGGAGCTGGAAGGGAAGCGGAGCTGCCGGAATTAGAACCAGCTCCCATATGTGATCCCAGCATGTCCAAGGTGAGGACTTCAGCTGGTAGGCCATGCCGCCGGGCCCAACAATCTGAAATTTTATCAAATATTTATCACATGATCTAACACTTTCACTCTTTGGCTTACATGAAATGTTACCAATACTTCTTTCTAATTAGATTTACCAACAATGGTCTATTCTGGGATACCAAAGCTGGCTCCTGCCAGAATTATTTTTTTCTAAATGAGTGAATCCCTTGATTTCCTCCACACATACATTTTGTACCAACTTTGCTGTACTTAACTACCTCCACTGACCTGACACTGAAAAGACTGTGTCTTTGTCTCTTCTTTTGCTAGTTATTGTGCTTCCGGTTAATAGATTCTTCTCCTTGGGGCAGGTTTCTAAGCTCTGTCACCCACAGTCAATTTTACTTATTGCAGTTGGTACATGGCTCTTTGCAGTCAGGTGTTGTACTCCCTCCAGCGAGTTCCAGGTCTGGATTCTTATGTTAAATTTCCACCATGGTCTCCATAGCCCCAGCTCCTGGCTCAGCAGTCTCCATCTCCTGTGATACCGTGCTAAGGCTATACCATTGTCTGTACAACCTTTCTCCCACTTCCAGTTGGAGCAGGTCCCAGGATTAGGGAGACACCAGGTGTCCTCTATAGCTAGGTTGTTGGTGGTACTGATCTTGATGGAACCTATTGGCCATTATGTCTGAGGGCCAACAGGCTTATTTTGACCCATACGATGTCATAGTTGGTATTATTTTCCTGTGGGACCAGTGCAATCCACTGAACTCAGTGAGTTCACTCCTAGCTCAGCACTTGCACAGCTCACTCTTGTCCCCTGCAGTCTTAAATTCTTTACCACACGGTATGAAATGACACCTGATGTGCCACTACTAGAGTTCTTGATCTGCTAGCTGTCAGGTCTGAGGGCTACCCAGACCTATCTTGGGTGAAACCTGTAGGATGCCACTTTGTTGCAGTTCACTGAGCCAGAAATGAGTTCACTCCAAGCTCAGTGCATGCACAGTACCATCTAAGCCCTTATCTCCTTAAACATAATGGCATCGTATATAGCTCTAGGGGGGCAAACTGGGTTGTGAAATCTGCCCTGTTCTTGCACTGCCTAGGATCTGTTGCTTTGTCTCTGTTCCTGGTCAAATGAAACAGACCCACAGGACAGGCAGTTCTTTGGATTCACTGGCTGAGCTCCCTGTAGATATCCCTTCCCCCCTGGTTGCTGGCGCAGTTCTGGCTGCCAGTGCAGTTCGGATCACCACTTGCTAAATGCCACTGGAGTTTCAGTCGCTGCAACACCACACCATTGTGTCCACTGCTTTTCTGCGTCTGTCCATCTCCAGGTGCCCCTCTGCTGTCGTTCTGTCCTCTCCTGTTTTCTGGAATGTGCCTTGTTTGTTTCACACTGGTTAATATTTCTCTGTTTAAATGTGTCCTTACCGTATTCCACCATCTTGATTCTCCTCAACTTGTTTTAGATACGCAAGGGAAGACAAAGAAAATTAGTTCAGGACACATTCAGATTGGAATTCTAATCCATTCCTACAAATTTGGTTGAATTGCAGGCAGCAGGAATGGGAAAGAGATATATCGAAGTCCATAGTTGGACTGCACAATGTTTTGTTGGAGTAGTTCATATTTTTCACTTATTTATTTATGTAGTTATTTATTTATGTATGTATTATTCATTTATATAAATGTGAATGGTAGAAAGAGACAGACAAATGCACACAAATATGCAGAAAGAGGAATAGAGAAGTATCTATCCACTGTATCACTCCCCAAATGCCTTCAGTGCCAGGACTGGACCAATTTAGAAACAGGTTGTACTCAAGGAGGGTTTCCCACTTGGGTGGCAGGTACCCAAGTACCTGCTGCTTCTCAAGGTGCTTTTCAAAGCACATTAGCAGGGAAAGGGATTAGAAGCAGATTAGGGATTCAAACTTAGGCAGTCTGACTAAAGATTTTAGCTCTCCAAGTGGTCTCTTAGCTACTGTATCAAATGCCTGCCTCACGTTTTATGAAAGAAAGGTGACACACATCTTTTCCTAAAGACAGAATGAGAGGAAAATATTTGATATAGCACTTCAAATTCTTAAAAAAAATCCAGGGACTTCAATTGACCAGGATTAGTCTGATTTTCAAGACTGAGTAGGTCATATGCTTGGGGGAACCATCTGCTATGTGCCCTAATTTTCTTTCTGACTCATGTCTTACTAGACCATAGCAGCGTCTCTAAGGCAAGTGTTAATAAACTTCAGCTCTTACATTTGAATACAGCCTCATTGTTTACAAATATTGTGCTAACATTCATTAATAACCTAAGCTGTCCTAAGCATATGCATATTTATGAGTTATTTTAATAACAGTAATAATTTATTGAGCACTTATTTGCCATTAGGGTCTATACTAAGCACACATGCACACACATACACACACATGTACACATACATAATCTTATGACGTTACAGGAAGAGCCATTAGTATTTATTTCCACTTAATGATGAGAAATCTGGCATTGGGGAAGCTAGGTAACTTTCTCAATGCCATGCAATTAAAAGAGAATAGAGCTCAAGTGCAGCTGGTTGAAGTTGAGACTTCTAATGACTGTGCCATTCTCAGTAGAACACATCCTGAAAATGCTATGCTTTGATCATTAGAAGTGTGCAAGCCTTTGGGAGAACAGGAAACATTTATTAAGTCACGGCAGAAAATCCATTAACAGGGATTATAAGTTTTTGTTTTTGGTGGTGGTAGTTATTCTCCTAAAAAAGCAGGCTAAAGTAAAAATGCCTTCTCTTCTCAGCGTCAACGGCAAGCAGATTGGGTGCCTAGCAGAGGGGCACTAATTCTTTGATTTCCCCAATGATGTGAATGTTGTGAAGGTCAGATTAATGGGTTTGGAGGTGGTGAAGACTTTGTCAACATTAACTAGTACTTCCAGGTAGGTCATCAGCTACATACTGGCTCCCAGCGAATGGGGTCAGCAGAACTTGCTGCTTTGCCGCCCAGGATGCTCAGATGACTACAGTGGCTCATAGATCTTTTGTGCAGGGCAAACAGGGTCCCTGAGGAGGTCAGGATCATGTAATTCAGGACATAAGGAAGAAGAAATCTCTCTCACTGCTGCGCCTATGTGGGAAAGCTCAGCTGGCTCAGCTATTCACAGAGCGGTGTTAATGAGACAGGAGTCAGGTTCAAATTCTTGTAGGAACCAATGTGTGTCTGGTTTTATGCTCTGATGGTGAGAGTCACTCGTACATGATGACTGGGGAGCATCTTTCCTTTCTGAGCACCGAGCGCTTTTCAGAACAGGCTGTGAGAACTAAGAACAATGAGATAGCAGTGGAAAGAAAAGGAGGTGTCTGGAGTGGCTGGTTCAAAATATGAATCAGGATCTTAATTTAGACTTTTGAAAATGTATTACATCATGATCAGCATGTACTGGATTCATGGGTAGATTGTCTTCATTACAATTCTTGATGAGAAGAGAAAGCCCTGGAATTCAAATGCATCATTTCCTTTACTGGCTCCCAAATAGTATGGGGCAGAGAACAGCATCCATCTTAAATGGACTTAGAAATCAAATAAATCAAGAATCTGCCATGTGTAGCAGTTCAGATTACTGGATTTTTATGCTTTGTCTTCAGGATTTCTTGTCTTTGTTTTATTTCCTATCAATAAGCCTTCAAATACTTCTTGAATATATTGTAAGAGAAACCAAGTAAAGGAAGGTTGGCTATGTTTCAATTAAAGTGTTTTGTTTTTGTTTTTGTTTTGCATCAGATACTCTTGAAGACCAGTTTTGGTGTGAGCAGAGGGATGACAATGACTCCAAGAAAAAAGTTGGAGTCACAGGGCAGATGGCTCTCTGTCATCTTGTGAGGAGGAAGAACAATGCAAGGTCAAATGACAGGGACACAGCAACTCAGCTGAAAGGCAACAGGCTTTGGGTTAAAAAGCTCACTTCAGGTCACAGCGTGAGGCAGGTACAATCACACCTTGCATAACTGCACTTGAGCCAACGATTCATTGCATATTTTATAGGGGTCAGTATTCCCTGAGGATTTTAATGGAGCTGAAAATCTCTCATTGCCTGATGATGATGTAGGCATTCTAACATTGCAGGAAATGTGTTACTGACCCATACTGGTGTATGTAAACCTTCCTATACTGCTAGTGGTATGAAAGTATAGCAAATACAATTCTATGCATTAGCTGCAGAGCAAACAGTATCACCTAGGTTATGTAAGTCCACTGTGATGCTTGCACGATGATGAATCTGCCTAACAACGCATTGCTCAGAAAGTATCCTTACCTTACCAGGTTGTACACAAAGAAATACAAATCACAAGGAGAATAAGCCTTGCTCTTCCCTCTTTCTTTCTTTTTTTTTTTAAGATTTATTTTATTTTCATTACAAAGTCAGATATACAGAGAGGAAGAGAGACAGAGAGAAAGATCTTCCATCCGATGGTTCACACTTGGCCGATGATGCTATGCCGATCTGAGGCCAGGATCCAGGAACTTCTTCCGGGTCTCCCACACAGGCGGAGGGTCCCAAAGCCCTGGAACGTCCTCGACTGCTTTCCCAGGCCACAGGCAGGAAGCTGGATGGGAAGTGGAGCTGCCGGGATTAGAACCGGCGCCCATATGGGATCCCGGCACGTTCAAGGCGAGGACTTTGGCCGCTAGGCCATGCCGCCGGGCCCGCTCTTCCTTCTTGATATGAGGCAGGAACAGGGTGAGCCCCAGCTCTTCCCTCTTTCTGAAAAGCCTGGAGAGCACCCTGTTTCTGCCTCATATCAACTGTGTCCTTAGGCAAATGTCTTCATTTTATCTTCCGTATATGTAAAATGGGATTTATGGCACCAACCCAAATAGTAGTTGCAATGACTAGTAAGAAACACACAATGAAAAAAATGTAGCTCAGTAGTGCACAGCCTACAGGAAGAGCAATGGCAGCATTTCCTGTAGCCGCTGTGCGACTGGAAACATCACCAGTGCTGCTGAGGTCAGCCTTGGGCACTCTGGCTCTCACTGTGTAATGCAGGCATTTAGATTGCAAAGAGCAACATCTTCCACACATTGTAACATACATACTTCACCAAAACAATAGGAGATTTCTTTAAAATTTGATTCGCAAACTGGAGAGTTAGGGTCAGCAGATGAAAAGTAACAAGTAAATTGTGGGTTCAAGCAGCAAAAGCTACTTTGGTGGGCAGTCCAGACATGTTTACTGCTTTCAGTGTTGTAATTGGTCTACTCAAGATCCATATTCCAGCTCGGATCACATTCCCAGAGTGTAATCGTCAGGAAAAGGCAATTTTTAAAAGGAAATCTGGTACAATCACTTAAGGAAGGCTGACTAGTTAAAAAGTCCAAAAAAGGAGACTAACTCTTCTAATACGATAATTTAAATTAAAAAGGAACAAATCATGTCTATCATTGACATTAACTGGTGAGGGAAACCGCTTTGGGGAAAAACCTACTTGTCGCATATATTTTTTAGGAATTTTAAGAGGCAATCAAAATCACATAATTATTAGAATGTCCACTAGATGGCAGTGCTAAAGGCTAGGTAGTCTTGGAAAGTTTATTTCACATCAAAGGTTCTTAAAATTGCTTTCACATTAGCATTTTTTATCTCATTAGCTTCACAGAGTGGTTTGTGATATTGAAATTATAATTCCAAAAGCCTCCATGTGAGAAAATTGATCTTCATAGCAATTCACAGACTCCACTCCAGCCCAGTTTGTGATGAGTTTATCCTATGTTCTGTGCTTTTGCTACCCTCTTCCCTAACTTTGTTGGACTTAGTGTTTCAAGGACTCTAACATGTCCAAGCACAGAAACTGGAAGAAAACGTCAAGCTCATCTATTCTAATTTTTCCGTTTTTCCTGAAGAGGAAATAGAATCTCAGAGAAAGTAACTTTCTCAAAGTTGTACAGTTGATTCATCAGCCTTAGGAAGTGAACCCTGAATCCTGCCTGGGCAGGTCTTTCTCACACATCAAGCTGCATTGCAAGGACACCTCCTCAACACACATCACTGAATATTTGTAGACTTTAACCAAAGTCTCCTGTAAAGCATTCCTATTAAGCCTGCTTGCTTATACAATTCAGCTAGAGTTTCCATCTTTGGAATGACCACAAACCTTGTTTTCTACCTTCAGTGATAATGGAAATCAGAGTCTGCCCATGTCAGAGGATAATATTGTATGCCTTAGTTCACACGTGTGGCTGTAGGGCAGTCATGGTACTGGTTTGTGTGCTTTGTTCCTTTTTTGTTAAATGTTATGTTCTCAAAGTAGTGAATTAGGTAGCCTCATGTGGAAGAGAGCCCAAATAGATAAAATATGTGTTTATGCTTCCAGACAGGAAGTGGGACCCATCGTACTCATGGAAGATCTATGATTACCCCAGGAGCAACAGGCAATATTGTCAGCATTCATTATGGAAATAGCCTTGAGCTAATGGTGAACCCAGATAATACTGTTCACGCTGATGAAGATCACCATTCTGCTGCCTTCTTTGCCCTCCCTCCCTCTTCACACAATCACAATCTGAGAATTACAACCTGTTCGCCTTGGTTCATTATTTATTTCAATGTATAATGAATCTTGCCAATATTACCAAGTGCCATTCTTCTGTGCCATGGTTTCAGATTAAAAGCATTCTTTAGCAGCTGATAACGTTGCAAAAGAAACGCTTAATAAAATTAAACATCGAACACGTATCTGAGAAATTTATGTTCTTATTTAGTAAAAGGCAACTTGGTGTAGCAGAAAAAGTTTGTCAGGTTGACATCCTGATATGAGTTTTGGCTTGACTACTAGTCAGTAAGGAAACTTTTTTGTCTGCTTTTATCAAATGTTTGTATATGTCAGGCTACTTAATTTTTTCTCAAGTTCAAGTCCATTACCTATGAACATGGGAAAAAAATGCCTTACATAGGAGTGATTGGGACTATTATTTTCACAAGTAATAGAAACCATCTTGAGCTAGATTTAGTAAACATTGGAATTTACTAAGGGAAAAGGATGTACTAATACTCAGCAAAGATGTGAGACTCAGGCAAGGCACAAATCCTGAGGCTGAAAACATAAAACATTTCTTCATTCTGTATGCTTTGTCTCTGCATCTTCTTCAGCCTGCTCTACCTCTTGGCATATTGTATTTCCTCACAACAGAAGGCAGTGAGAATGGCTACCAGTGACCGGGCACGCAGCTGAAAGCCTGTCACAGAAGCTCTCCAGACCTACTTTTCAGCAATGGCAGAATGGCCTGGTTATAAGTGGCCCTTAAAGGTTTAATAAGTTAATGGACACAAAAGGCTGAGTTCAGCCCTAATACATAGCACGTATGAATTATATAGCTATTATTTCTATAGATCCACAATAATTTACTCTCTATTTAAATCCAAGAATTCTGAAAAGGAAAGCTTTTGTAACTTTTTAGCAAAATTACTTGGTGTGAATTGTGTTGATATGATCATTTTTTAATTACACTTGGTAAAAGGGTGCACTCGTTTTGTCATAGAAATAATGATATGTTTGACTATGCTCAGACCCTACTGAAGATATTATGAAACATACAGTCTATATCCATAATTGTTCTAAAATCTCTAAATTCTAAATTTTGAAAAAGATGTGTTTCCCAAGGACTCAGATTATGGATCACAGCTTGTGTTACCTTCTTTCTGATTCTCCACACCCTTATTTTAGAAATGGGTTTCAGTTTTGGGACAATGGTATTTAAGGAATGCTCAACTTGATATTTGAATAATATTAGTATGGTAATTTTTCTTTCTGACTTTCAAATTGATTTTAAGTGCCCCTTTTTTGGCAACTGGGGTTATTTCTTTAACCCCAGAAATTATAAAAAGAAATAAAGCAACTGTTGCAAATTATCCAAATAAAACAAAAAGATACCTGACTTTTACTCATTCACTCACCCACTGAATCCTTTATTCAATAAGTTTTTCAGTCTAGTACCTAAATGTGTGTGCCCACACACACACAGAACTAGCTTTTACTTACACAAGTCTGAGGGAGGCAATTATGGCCACTCCCACTGTTTTGTCAGTAGCATAGAGCTATTTTCTTTTTCCCATAATTATTAATATCAAGCATTTGGAGGAAAGGCATTACAAAGTGTGTGTTTCCTTGTGTGATTTCTTAAAGGAGTACTTCCCTTGTGTTTGGACAGTGGATTCCAGTTATAGTGACTCCACTTAAACAAAGGAATGTATCTGTAGGACTGGGCCATATGATTATGTCTTACATGCCTGCCATCTGCCTATGCCTGGAGACAACGTCTCCAAAGCCAGTTGCCTGGCAAACAAAACCATACAGAATGGATTGCGGCCTGACTGGGTCTGTTGGTTGTAAAGCAATGTCCTTAGTTTCCCAAGGGCTCTGCTCCAGAGCCTTGACTTCACAGCCAACTCCATTTAGCAGGCAGTTTTGCTGATAAAGCAATGGGCTTGGCCCCATTAATGTGCCTGCCTCAAGATCTACAGTGTTTTATGCCATGTACTCCCATTTTTTAAGTTGTCCAGAGCTTAGGACATTCAGAGTAGTTGATGGAGTTAAGAAACCTGAACCTCTCTGCCATAAATGAACACATCTTGCTCCATTGGGAACGTAGATGAAAGTCAGCCTCCCAGGACACAGAAAATTTATTGTTCACATAAAGAAATTGAGCTGTTTATATGATTTGAATGTTTTTTTCTGTGCTAAACTGGTGTTGAGTTTTGTCATTGTATTGGTATTCAGCAGTGGCAAGTTTTTAAAATAGAAGTTTTAATTATTTGTAAAGGAGAAAGGGAGGGGGAGACAGAGAGGGAGGGAAGGTAGGGGGGAAGAGACAGAGAGAGAAATGACAGAAAAAAGATCTTCATCTACTTGTTCACCTCCCAGGTGGCTTGAATGGCCAGGGCTGGGTTAGGCTAGAACCAGGAGCCAGGTGCTGTACCCAGGATTCCTATATAGGTGCAGGAACCAAAACACTTGGGCCGTTCTTCACTGCTTTCTTAGGCATATCAGCAGGGAGCTGTATTAGAAGTACAGTAGCAAAGACTTGAGTCATCATGAATATGGGACAGACGGCCAGATTTGTTAGACCTCAGTGATAACACCAGCAGTGGAAACTTTGAGGTGGTTTGGCCATTAGGGCTCTACCCTCAACAAAGGATCTGTGTCATTTTTGCAGGTATAGGGTACTTATAAAAACACTAATTCGGCCCCCTTGTCTATCTCACCATCCGTTTTCTCTTCTGCCATGGAATGCTGTCTATCATGTGTCACACAGCAAGCCCTCACTAGAGTCTGGCATTTTGATCTTGATTTTCCAACTTCCAAAAACTGTGAGAAATAATCTTCTGTTTATTATAATAATCTTCTGCGACATTCTGTTATAGGAGCACAAAATGGACTGGCAAGGACCGAAAGCATGAGCCCTTGGCTAAAATCACCGAGAAAGAAATGTTAGAGTTCAAACCTAGACAGTTCAAACCAAAAGCTACACGCTTACCCTTGAAACCATGTTCTCTCTATGTTAAAGGAGTATACACGCACAGTAACAGTTCAAAGGAGACTGTCAACTTCACCTGAGTTGGCCCTGAAGGACA
Organism: Ochotona curzoniae; assembly: GCF_017591425.1. Classification (NCBI taxonomy): domain Eukaryota; kingdom Metazoa; phylum Chordata; class Mammalia; order Lagomorpha; family Ochotonidae; genus Ochotona; species Ochotona curzoniae. Next base: position 24,339,539 of record NW_024464939.1, on the reverse strand, counting down.
TGTAGAACTTAGCCAAGGGTGTTAGGAATAGGATGAAGGGAGAAGAAGATACGGAGAACTGGATTTTCAAAGTCATGAAGGAATCATTTTTGAGCAAGGGTAAGGATGAATTTGGCTCTGTGTGGGAAATAAACCTGAGTGATTTTATGCCAGGTCCTGGGGAGCCTTGAATGTCATTCAGGGGGCTTGGACTTGAGCCTGTGGACAAAGGGTAGAGAGTGAAAGTTTTTTTATGTAATGTAAAAAATGAAGAGATGTGAACATTTTCTTTTGGCAACATAGTGAATGAGCTGGAGGTAGGCAGTTAGATGACAGGGTACCAGACTATTTATGGGACTATAACAACAGCTCAAGGAAAATATGATCAAGAAGTTATAGAAGGCAGTAGCAGTGGGGATGGAGATACCAATCCTAGCAAGACTGATTCACAAGAGAGAAATTGCAGGGCTCACTGGTCAGGTGGATATGAAGGTTGAAGAAAAGAGAGGAGAAGCCACAGGCAACTCCGAGGTGTCTGGCTTGCAGAATTTCTCTACCATAGAGATGCCTCTATTTTGCTTTTGCTCCAGTTATTTTATAGAGTATCTATTGAATGCCTTCTCTGAGCCAAAATCTATGCTAGATGCTGTGGGTAGAAAGATGAGTTAGACAGAATGTTTTCCCTAGTTAAAGAGACAGACACATATGCAGACAATTTCAACACAATATAATAAATGTTATCACAAAGATATGCACATGAATCATTTTCTACTGTAATCATTCATTTACACTTCCTAGAACATTTCTCAAGCATCCTTGAGGCCTCAGTGCTGTAACCCTTGTCTCTCACATAGCGGAGGTTGGTCTGGTTGAATCCTTGGAACAGTCCTATGAAAGTCAGAATTGGCTTCCCAGGGAGCTTACAGAGTTCCCATCTAGCAGAGTGTAAGCAGAATATCCTATCTCGGAGACTTGACCTGGTATAGTTCATACCTCTGAAATGCATGGCTAGAAAGGAGTAAAAGCTCCTTGTGTTCAGGAAGATCTTCCCTGCAATTATAAACTGGGGCTTGAAATCTCCAGACTCTTGTCAGAGGACAAATTCTGTCCAGGAAAAGGCAAAGCTCTTCTGTCCACCTTCACCCCTTTCGAAGCCTAAGATAAGCCTAAAATTCACAGAAGCAATAGCCAAACCTTCATGTAAACATACACACATGCACACTCACACACCCCTCTGCACTGTCTAGCTCCAGAATGATGGAATGAATTTGCTCTGTGTAAGATTCTATTCCTCAGCAAGACCTTGATAGTATTGCTGCACATTTTATGTAAAACAAAAAAAATATGTATTCTTTAGGTTCCATTTCACAATCATATTGTTTCAGTTATTGGAGCAAATTTCACTTTGAGTGTGTCAAATATCTGAAACTCTACAGATATTCATGTCTGGTCTAACAAGTCACGGAAAGCACAAGGTGTCCTTGCCTTCCTCAAGAGATGGAACACACCTCAGAGGGTCATTCTCACTTCCGACTGTTGATCAAATCAACTGTTTTTTTAAGGGGTTGGCTGAGACAATTCTGAAGATAAGCAAATAGCAAACAGCTTGTGTATGTTGTTTAATATTCAGTAGACCATGGCTCACAACAATCATTTTTAATATGTTCATAGAATCTGTGGGTCAAGAATTATGATAGAGAAAGGTAAGAATCATTTGGACTTATGGTAGACTCAAAGGTGAGGACTGGCCTAAATGTCTGAGAATTGCAAATATCTGAAGACTTACTTACCTTACCTCTGGACCCTAAGCAGGGCTGACTTCAAAGCCAGGGTGGTAAACCATGTGTCTGCATACAGCCTCTCCATGAACTTGGATTCCTTACAGCACAGAGACATCAGGATCATTGGGTTCCTAGAGGTGGTTCTAGAAGCATCAGTGACCCCACACACAAGGCAGCATGTATGTGACTGCTTGTGACCTTGACAGAGAAGTAACCTAGAGTCCCTTCCACTGTGCCCTCTTAGTTAATTCAGTCCTGTTCAAATTCCAGGGGAGATGCATTAGCTCTCACAACTTGCAGGAGACTGGCAAGGTCACATTAAAGAAGAACACAAATGATGGGAGATGTCATTGGAAACTGCAGCTTGACACAATTATTATAATTTAATATAACTTGAATTGAATTTCCCTTCTCAAACAGCACAATTTTAAAATATTTTGATAGTAAAAATGACACATTTCAATGACTGTGCTCTCAGGGGTCTTCTACTCTTGAAATTATTGGGCTTCTGGAGATGACAGGGTATTTCTAATTATGTGGGAATAGCATTATGTGATAAATGGTTTCAGTTCCTTCCTGTCTCCAAAAGTCACTTTCAGGTAGAAATCAAAGTTACAAAAGTCTTATTTTCAGAATTGTTAGGGCACCTGTCTTAAAAAGTCTCATCTGTCTTAGCATGGTTGTAAAGGTCTTAGTTTTTGAATATCCCCTGACCTATTATTACATTATCGCTTTTATAATTTAGTGGCTTGGTTTTATAGCCATTTCAACAGTTGCCTTGTGGAAATACCACCTGTGTAATAACACAGTATGGAGTAGGGAACAGTTCCTACTCTCTTGGAAAAGTGAAAGGCAGAGAGAAAGAAAGGAAGGCCAGGGCACACCTTGAAACCCTAGACTTGGTGTTGAATTGATGGAGATTGTAAAAGGAATCATAGAGTTTGGGAAAATCTGGAGCAGGCAGCCTTTATATTATAGAAGCTTAGGAAAACTTCAGCTCTCTTATGAATTCTTCTTACACAGTTCTTAAGTTCAAAGAAGTTATCACCTGGGAGACAAGATCATTCTTAATAAATGTGTCTGGCTAGCACAGCCTCAGGGCAGATTCACAGGGCATGTTAAACTGCTAAGTAACCCAGAGGCCCAAGACTTGGAGACCAGTTAACAGAATCTACCAGCTTCAGCTATAGTTGTGCCCATAACTCCCCCAAAGTGACCACTCGGTAGACCTACACTCATTAGCAGAATCTTCACAAGCAAGCTTTATGCTTTCCTCCTCTCTCAGAAGACAGTGGCATTAGAGTACTAGCCCTCACCACCGTCCACTACTCCACTGAAAATAGTCAGACTCCTACTGGTAAAGGCAGGAAAGGAGGTTGATACAGACTTCAGTGTCACCATATTTAATTCACCTGAATGATATGTTTACCTAAATTGACCTTAAAGAGATTATGTATAGTAAATAGAGTGAAATATCTTATGTGAACATTTTTTCTTGTGAATATTTGTTTATATAAAGCGAACATATTTCATATATACAGTTTTAAGCACAAAATATTTCCAACCATCCCTTTTCTACCCTTTTCTTCCTTTACTTTTGTTTCAATTTTCATGATGGCATACTTTCAGTTTACCTTCTTTTTTTTAAAGGTTTATTCATTTTTATTGGAAAGACAGATATACAAATAGGAGAAGAGACAGAGAGGAAGATCTTCCATCTGATGATTCACTCCCCCAGTGGTCACAACAACCAGAGCTAAGCTGATCCCAAGCCAGGAGCCCGGATCCCCTTCCAAGTCTCCCACATGGGTGCAGGATCCCAAGGCTTTGGGCCATCCTTGACTGCTTTCCTAGGCCACAGGCAGAGACCTGGATGGGAAGCGGGGTCACCAGGATTAGAACTGGTGACCATATGGGATCCTGGTGCATGCAAAGTAAGTACTTTAGCTGCTAGGCCTCTAGGTTGGGTCCTCAGTTTATTTTCTAATCACAAGCTTAATCCTTTACCAAGTAAAAATTAAATGAGTAATAAGTAGAAAAGCCAGTATTCCTTTCAAATATAGACAGGGCTATAAATACTAATTAAATACCAAGATGTCAAATTAATTCGCACACATTTTTTTTCTTTTAAAAATGTTGTATTTATTTATTCACTTATTGTTTGTTTGATTTTTTCCTTTTTTCTTTTTCTTTTTTTTTTAAATTCTCCCCTCCACATCCCCCAAATTCCCTTTCTGCACTCTTTACATTAATCACCATAAAAGAAGAAGTGTGATTATTGTCTTTTCAGGATTGGCTTATTTAATTAATCATTATGCTCTTTAATCATTTGGAGAATACATTTTTAACCATTTCTATTTATTTATTTAGAAGACTGAGAGATGGGGTAGGGAGATAGAGAGATAACAAGAGAGGGAGAGATATTTTTCATCCACCCAAATGACAACAATGGCCATAGCTAGGCTAGTCTGAAGCCAGGATCCAGGAACTTCTTTCAGGTCTTCCACATGAATGCAGGGGCACAGGCCGAAGAGACTAGTACGTACTGATCCACAGAGAGGGCATAGTTCCAAGTTATGCTTTGATGCTGTGCCTGATGAGTAAACAGGCCAAGTTCAGATAAATAGAAAAAAATCTCAAAGTTTTAAAGTTCATTTCCTCTTCTGCTTCTAGTTTCGTTGTATGACTTCACCTTGAATTATGAAACAGTTATATAACTGACATCCCCAGCAGAGCACTGAATTTGAAGCAGATTCTGTTTTGTTCAAACAAAACCCAGATTCTAGGGACATAATGATGGCACCCACGAGCTATTATCAGTGTATATTGTGGCTTTGGTGTTGATAATGACCGTGTTCAGGTACATTCCATTCATTTCTCTGTTTTAATCTCAGTAGTACTCTAGTTACAAAGCAATAAGCATCATCAAGCCAATCTTTTTTCTCCTTTTTTTTTCTTCTTTTTCAGCATATTCTTGAGTCAAAGGTGAGATTCCATTGCTGGTTCTCAGCTGTAAGTCCCCTGGAACAAACCTTTCTGCTTTTCCTGTCCCCAATTGTGCTTTCAAAAAAGACAAGCTTTAAGACTACGCCATGTTCTGTCCTAGAAATTTTTCTTTTTCACTCAAGTCTGTAAAAGGAATGTTCAAAACGTGATAACTATATTCCTTTTGGTCACACTCCACCCAGCCATATGTTGTTGTTTTTTCAGCACACTTAGATTTTTTTGCAGGATGGCAATATGTTGTTTTTTTGGGATGCTGCTTGTTTGGGAGAGCTTTTTTTGAGTCCTGTGATCGTGAGAAATATGCCACATTTGTGGGTTCAGTCTTCTTGACCAGACCCCAGATTTCCTACTATTTGGCTCATGTCTGACTCAAGAATTTCAAGACAGGAGAAGGCACCTCTTTTTTGTGTGTGTTTCCGGAAAGTCTGCAGCACACAATTAGCAAAGTAGTCTTCATTTTTATTCCTTAAAGTGAAAATGATCTGCAAGCCCACCCACTTCCAAGACACAGATGAAATATGTCTCTGGTGTTGGTTCATGTCTGAGTTCCTGTTCACATATGTGCATAGGTGTATTTGTAAGGACAAACTTTCTGTCTTGTTTATTTCAACTTTTTTCCCCCTTTTTTTATCCTATTGAATACCCTTCGCTAGGGCACACATTTTTCCTCTTTGAGTCTGTTACCGTGTGGAGAAATCAAAATAGCAGTACCATTTACTGAGATGCTAGACGTGCATTTTTTTTTCTCCTCTTCATTCCCCATGAGGCAAGGAAGACAGATATTCAAGTTGCCTAGTCAAAGAGCCACCAAGTGGCAGAACTGGGGAAACACAGTTCTCCCCAGCTCCTCCTGTGAGTTCTCCTCTGTATCTGTCATCCAGTAAGGTGAAACATCACAGATCTCAACCTCAGCAAATTTTACCCCAGTCCTCAACCACATGTGACCTCTTTCCTTTTAACTACTGCTTTTAATCAGACTCCTAGATAAGACATTTACATATCTGTCTTAACGTCTATCAACATACACGTGTGTCTTATCTCTCACAGTTATACCAGTTCATTAAATCAGAGCACTTAGCCTCATTCGTAGATTTATCCTGCTGCATGGTTACTCATAGGAATCCTGGAGTCAGAGAGAGCTGCAGTTGGATCCAAGGCAATTTGCTTTTAATGCTAAGGGAAGTTTCCTCATAGTTAAAAGGAGGAGAAAATATCAAACTATAGGGATAGTGGGAGGATCAAATTAAATCAATTCCAATGTTTATTAGGGGCTAGGATTCATCCCTTAAAACATCCATTTCTTTTTCTAAAACTTTCATTTTAAATGGCAGGCCTCCCCTACATGAAAACTAATGGAGCATGATGCACCTAATTGTTCTGTCATCTGATCTGTTACTGTTCAGATTGTAACTTGACCAGATGAGACAGACACTTCATTCTAGCTGGAATATTCAGGGACACAAAGAAATTTCTTTTCTGCAAATGTGAATAGTTAGCTGCAAACTTTAACAGATCCACTATTATTTTCTAAATATTTTCAGTTCTACATCTTATTCTACATAAATATAACAATCATTTCATTAAGCAAAATTATATACTATTACTATAGCTATAATATATACTGGTATTTATGTGTTCAGGTTCTAAGTAGCTCTTTGTGGATATTTAAAAAATCTGTACAATACCCCTGTGAAGGTGGCAGGATGAGTTCCTCGAGTCATTGGGACTTTTAAACAACTTGCAGAAACTTGCACATTTTTCATAAAGGGAGCTGGAATTAAGCAGAAGTAGTCCCAACAGACATGCTATGCAATACTGTGCCTTATCACACTTACAGTAAATTTAAATTCTTACTGTAACTCTTTGAGGTCGATGAGATTTTCAACAATATTCTGCTCAGGAAACAGAGGTTGGGAAAGGCTGAGAATTTGACCATTCTCATTTGCCTCTAAAATGACAGTGCAGTGTTTTGAGCCAGCCCTATCCACTTGTGGTACTGCCATCTAATGCTCTGTCTCCACCATGCCACAACTAGGATGCTTCTTCTATGGTGAACTGGACGGGCAGGGGGATAGAAGGATCAACTTCATTATTCCCCAAGCACATAATCAAAAAAGATGGCAGAATCTCATCTATTTTCACTTTAACTGTTAGTATTCACTTTTACTTTTTTTGTCAAGTAATAAGGAGAGTATTTTGAGTGTCTCAGACACACAAACCACACCCCACTAATCATTTCTCGTGTGCGTGTGCGTGTGTGTGTGCGCGTTTTATGCTGCAGCAGAATGTACTGAAGAAAATATTTGAAGGCCCCGGTGTGTTTCTCAGCTGCTTTGCTTCTGAAGCAGCTTCCTGTTGACGGCCTAGGATATGCAGCAGAAGATGGCACAAGTGCTTACACCCCTGCCGGTCATCATGGGGATGTAAGATCCAAACGAAGTTCCCGGCTTTTGGGTTCAGTCTAGTCCACCTGAGGGTGAAACAAAAGGATGGAGGATTTCTCATTCTCTCAAGCTTTCCCTTTCTCTCTGTAATTCTGACTTTCCAAAACATTTTTAAAAATGAGAAAAATGCTTGAATTAAGACTGGATTTTGGTTTATAATGCCAATACTCTTATGTCTTTAAAGCATTTTGCATTTTTTTTATTGTTTGGCAAGCCGTGGATCCACGGAACAGGTGAGGCACAATACTACTGCCAAATTGCACTGAGCAGGCAAAGATGGGTGCGATACCTTTCCCCTTCGTATCAGTAGTTTCCAAGTCCAAGTTCCCATTTGTACCAGGAGATGTCGGGCAGAAGTGATTAGAAGTGAAGCTCTGGTTATCTATTCTGCTAATACATTTTCTTTTTCCCCTGTACTTAAACAAAAATTAAACCTTATCAAATCATGATTTGCTTTACACCCAGAGCTGCTCTTAGTTCTAGACTGCCACTGACGGTCTGATTTTGAGAAAACCATGGGGTATTTCAGACGGCTGAACTGTCTGGCCCTCTCATGTACAGAAAGCAAAGCCTTGGCTGAGGGCAGCAGCCTTCCTGTGAATTAGAATCTTCAAAGTGCACATGTAGCCTTTTATGTAGGCTCCAGGACAAGGCTGGACCTTATTTCCCCGTTTCTTTGTTCAAGTTTCCTTAGATAAAGGAAAATTTCAACTTCACCATTTTGTCATTTCACTCATCCCTCAAGCATCATAACATAATGAGATGGAGAAAAATAAGGCAGGAAAGCAACACAGAATAAGAAGCAGGGATAGAATTTTATTTTAATGAGAATGGGCTGTGGTAGACCTGAATGGGCAAGTGATTGTGACCAAAAGGAAATGGGGTGGGAGGTGGAAATGACAGCAAGGATTAGTGGAGGAAGCAGACTGCAGGCAGAGGAAGGACAGGTGTCCCAGGAGCAGGCCTTGCCAGCACTGCAGCAGTAGCAGGTGAAGCAGGGTGGCCAGGGAGGAGGGAGTCACTGAGACAGTGGGAGGAATAGAGATAGAAGAGAGTGAGCTATGAGGTGGAACCACACCCTGCCAAAAATTTGGCTTTCCTGCTTAGTGAGGTGTCAGGAAGTTAGTTATTTTAGTAAGTGCCAGTTTAGCAAGTAAACAAAGTAGACAGAAAAATGTTTATATGTGATTTTGTTCAAGATATCTCCCCAGACACCGGTACAGTAGTTCTGGCTAAATCCTCACCTTGAAAGTGCAGGGATCCCATATGGACACCATTCATATTCCGGCTGCTGCACCTCGCTTCCAACTCCCTGCTTGTGGTCTGGGAAAGCAGTAGAGGATGGGCCAAAGTCTTGCAAATTTGCACCCATGTAGGAGACTAAGAAGAAACTCCTGGCTCCTGGCTTTGGATTGGCTCAACTCAAGTCAATGCGGCCACTTTGGTTTTGAATTTCCATCCACTGATTCACTCCACAAACACCCACAACAGCTGGGGCTGGGTCAGGCCAAAATTCAGAATTCCAGGTAGATCTTCTCCATGGGTGGCAAGTATCTAAGTATCTAAGCCACCATTTGCTATTTTCCCAGGTGTGTCAGTGGGAAACTACGGTCAGTAGAGTAGCTGAGAATCAAATTAGTGGGAACCTACTACCCCACAGCTTCCACACACCAATTGCATTTTTACAATGTTCTTTTCTGTTGAAAATTATTCTTTTTATCCTCCTTTTTATGTCCCTTAAGTAGAGAAAGTTGATTTAAAGCATGAATGTGTATGTCCCCTACAAAGAAATGTTTTCCCAATTCTTCTCATATCTCTGATTTTTTTACTCATATTTTTGATTCAGTTGTAAGGATAGCAAATCAGATAATCAGGTTTTAAGTACTTAGAAAGTTTTTCGTATGTTTTCGATCTCCTTTTGGTTGCTATTTCTACTTTCTTTAGCTTCAACAAAGATTTTCATTTCTCACATTCTGTTATGTGTTCCATTACAGTTGTATGTAAAGATTATTTTGAAAGGGGATATATACCGCAGTGGTTTAGCAAACTAATTCTCTGTCTGCAGCATCCCATTACAGTGCTGGTTCTACTCTTGGTTGTTCCACTTCCCAATCCAGCTCCATGTTTAAGGCCAGGGAAAGCAGTGGAGGATGGCCCATGACCTTTGGTCCCTGCACCCATGTGGGAGATCCAGAAGCAGCCCCTTACTCTCAGCTTCAGACGAGGGCACCTCTGGCTGCTGGGGATATTTGAAGAGGGAACCAGCAGATGAAACATCTCTCTCTGTGTCTCTCCCTTTCTCTTTCTGTAACTTACACTCTCAAATAAAACAAATAATTATTTAAAAATATGGAAACAAACCAGAAATGAACCTGTATAAGCCTTATTGAGTTCAGAGACGGCTGCATATAACCAGAAATTCAATAAGTGGCATCTGAAATGCTGTTCAGAAGTCATCCTTGAGAATGAGAATATTGATGAGGGACAAGATGGAGTGGTAGAAAAAGCATTTTAGCCAAATAGAAAAACAGCTGCAAAATCTAGAAAGATAAGTTTTAATATGGCCGGGGAAGAAAGATACAGGTATGGGTTTGCGCACTGAGCGTCAACCACTGGAAAGAACAAGGGCAAAAGTTAAGATAAGACAGATAGACAAGGGCAGGTCATAAAGAGCTCCATGCGCCAAATTTTTCCTGAAAGCAACCACAGGGTTTTGAAATTACAGGGTCAGCTTTACTATCTAGAAATCTTCTCTGGCTTTAGGTAATAAGAGGATTAGAAGAGAAAAATTAAAAGGGAATGGCTGCGTAATGGTTTAATTAATTAAGGGTGACAGTAGTAACTACCATTGCTGCTAATGTTACAAACCAGCATTGTTCTAGGTGTTTTTATTTTATTGCCGTGTGCCTTCCTTCCAAAAGCTTTTTAGGAGTGGTGTTACTACCAATCCAATGTTACAGAAGGTGTTTAGGCACCGATGATCAAGGTGATTCTGTTGTGTGGAGAATTGAGTAGATGGTGAACACCAGTGGATGCAGGGAGATCAGTTAAGAGGATCTGTCTAAAGTCTATTAGGACTTGCCTAAGTGGTAGCGGTAGCTTGGACTAAGCATATGAGTATAAAGATACATAGCAATGAACATGTTTGAGAGATTTTTAAGGCTCCATTCTCTAGTAATAAATAGTAGATAACAAAATAGGAACATGGCTATAGACATTTTGTGCAGTACAGAATCTAAACTTGGCTATTCCAACATATGTTATTTATTCTGTGAACAAAAAAATGTACTATTTTTTCTCCCCATTTTCTGCTTTGTATTTGATAGCGGCATAGCCAGCCAGGTCCTTAGTGGAGGAATGAGATAAAAGTTCTCAGAGAACTTACTAGAGATACATTGTGAAGCACTAAACCTTTCTGAGAAGCATTCCCCAAAAGGAGAAGACACGTTCTCCTCTTTAGGAAGTATTAATCCTTTTTCTCTAGCTCTGTCTCTTTTTCCCTCTCTCCATCCTCCAACCCTTGAACACAGCATACATCACATGTGAACTAAACTAATAATGAGTAATATGAACAATAATAGCAGCAATGAGATGGTATAGTGAGTTAAAGCACCTTTCGGGATGCCCACTCCCCATACTGGACTTCCTGTGTTTGAGTCCCACTCCACTTCTAATCCAGCTTCCTGCCGACGTGCACCTTGGGAAGCAATTGGTGATTCCTACAGGTACTTGGATTCATATCTCCACTAGGGAAATCTGGATGGAGTTTTTGGCTCTTTGTTTAACCCTCACCCAGACTTGGCTGTTGCACACATTTAGGAAGTGAATCAGCCAATAGAAGATCTATCTTGTATTTCTTTTTCTCTCTTTCTTTTATTTTTAAATACTTTGAAAAGATAGTTGGAACGAACATTCATTTGGATAGACTCTTACTATGACCAAAACTCCTTCAGGTCTAGTGGCCCTGGGTAACACTCTGTATTCAATTTGAAGGGTGCTTTAGGGCCTTACTTCACAGATGTTTTTTGAGATTCTTGGTATGTGCTATTTGACCCAGTCTCTGGCAGCAGGTTCATCATTAGCCAAACTCAGTGAACTGACAAACAAGTCAGACATGGCAATTAAAAACATTCAGCCAAGTGTGGCTATCTCCAGCTGCTCCTTTGCATCCAAAGTCACTTCTGTTTCAAGTGAGTTCCCTCGGCATTCTGTTACCCAGTGACCCAGTTACCATATACTGTGTGACCTAAGGATGGAAAAAAAAACATGGATACTTCCCCTCTCCCTCCCTAGACAAATAAAACAAGAGGACTTTAGCTAAGAGCTTAATGAATCCTTGTGGTAGGTAATCTTTAATCTATATGGTGGTCATTGCATCACAAAGGAAATGGATATCAAGAAATTTAATTCTAAAACCATTGAAATCATCATCTGTTAGTCATTACAACTCTTGAATCCTTACATTCAATCTCTCATTCTAATATCCACCAGTTTAAGAAGGAGAATCTATAATCCACAAACTTAAACACAATTCTTTAAAAAAAAAAAAAGATTTGATTATTCATTTATTTGAAAAGCAAAGTTGCAGAGAGACATTGAAAAAAACAAAAAAAAAAAAAACAGAAAGCTCTCTCGTCTGCTGGTTCGTTCCTGAAATGGCTGTAATGGTTATAGCTAGGCCATTCTGAAGCAGGGAGCCAGGAAGTTCCTGTGGACTTCCTATGTGAGTGTAGTTCCCCCAAACACTTGGCCTGTCTTCTACCACATTCCCAGGCACATCAGCATGGAGCTGGATTAGAAGTTCAATAGCTGGGATTTGAACCAGTGTCCCTATGACATATGGACACTACAGATGATAACTTTGCTATGACACAGCACCAGTATTTTAAACAGAACTTTGGAATTTTTGACAACTCATCTTCCTCAATCTATGACCTACCTGCTCGGTCAATTCCTGGAGGTACTAAGGCCCTGACCTGGAAATGAACCTTGATTCTTCTTATCCCTTCACATACCAGGTTGACACAATCCCTACTGGCTCCTGCTCCTAGGCACACAGAATTGTCAAGACAAATCACCTTTTACCATCTATATGATTAACTCCATGATCCCAATATCCTTGATGTCTTTCTTCCCAGTTTACTCGCTGGTTATTCCATTCTGCTTCATGTCTTAACTCCTTCCCTCCATCCTCCAAGCAGTTACCACACCAATTTTGCTAAAGTTTTAAGAACATGCTACTTATTTTGGGCTTGCAGTGATTTCCCACTGCAGCTGAAATGCAGGCCTGGCCTGTCTCCACAGCTTACAGGATCTGTATGATGTTCTTACCTACATCCCTGAGTTCTTGTCTTCCGCTCACCCCCGCATTTTATTGACTAGGATTGCTTCACTCTTCTACCCTTGCAATGCACATTCCTAGCTCAGGGCCTTTGTGTTTGCTATTCAGTCTATCTTTAATATTTTTATCTTTATTGTCACATAGCGTCTCCTTATAAAACTTGAGATCTTAAGAAATGTTCTACCTTCTCCTGGTGGTAGATTTTTACCACCCGAGTTACAATTACAACCCAATCACTTATTGCAAATTTATCATGTTTTATCTCCTCTTAAGCAAACCTGATGTTTTCTTTCATGTTTTTCTATTAATCTCTTTACTATTTCCTTCTAACACAATGTTTGTTCTATGTTACCAATTAAGGGGCAGGATTCTATCTAACTTGTTCATAGTTTTGTTCCTAACTTCTATAACAACAAATAAATATTTGTTGACAGGCAGACCAAGTAACAGATGGGCTAACTCTTCCTAATTGCTGGTAGGCCTGAAAGGGAATAGCTAGAAGAGATGAAAGAGGGAATGCTTGGGTGAAAAGTAGAAAATGGAACAACACAAAGTATTGACTCTTTTTGGAAAAGTGTCTTGCAAATTTTGGAGCAAAGTGTCAGAGTATTTCTTAATTCTTCCATGAATTTGGTACACAAGAATGCTGTCTTTAGAACCAATGTTTGCTTTTGGTGGTTGGATGTTAGTAAAAGGGCTATTTGATAAATGCAATCACTAGAAATTCATACGATAAGATCTTAGGAGACATTGGAAGTCCTGAAGTCACCATGGATTTCTGACTATTTTGAACTTGAGGTATCAAGGTCCTTCAATAATAATTCTGTCAAAATACCCCAGAAAATTTCTTTAAATTTCAAATGTCTCATACTTGGGTAATGTGCTAATTTTAACAATGCATTAATCCTCAATATGAAAAAAATACTTACAATTGAGGGAGTGGGATTTCCTGCCACTGGGCCAAGGAAATTCTTTTGGTGAATTTAAAGAAGCAGATATCAGGAGCCCAAGTGTGGGATAAGCAGGTTAGGGGCAGGAGTTTGACCACTAAATGACATCGCCTGAAAGGTTCATTGAGTTCTGTTTTTGAACTTTAGGAAGAATAAATTAGCACCAAGCCCTTAGCTACCCAATGAAACTGAAAATCCTGAGCAATAATAGTATAGAGAATGAAGGGGAAGGATACCAGGGGAGGATTATTCTCTGCTAGAGTGTGTATCAATGTAGCAACATTGGTTAGAGAGCCTTGCCCGGAGAAATTCCAAACAGTTACCTGCAGCAGAATAGGTGATGGTCCAAGTTATGCTAGAGTTGAGGAGGAGGCATTCATGATTGTGAGAGTGAAGCCCAAGAAGTCTCTGTGTGAAGGATGTTGCTACAACTCCCAGATCATCATTACGTATTAGAGAATGTTGAGAACTGGTGAGGAAACGAAGGGGCTGCAGACCCACTGGTTACTTTCAACCTTGTTTTCTGTTCATCAGTTTTGAACTTTCAACCTCCACTATCATCCGTCTCAAGGTCTGCTTCAGTTTTCTTTTTTTTTCACATTTTACATTTAATAATAATAATATTATTATTATCTTTTTATGATACAGTTCCATAGGACCTGGGATATCCCTTAACCCAGTCCCAATTCTACCCCACCCCACTAGTTCCACTATATTATCACCAAAGTATAGGTCTTCGTACACAGTCATATGTCCATCATTGCGGGCACGGACAATGGCAGAGAGTCCAGTATCCTATTGTCAAGATATAGTGAACAGTTTCATTGGGTGTCCATCTATGTCTGGAAGTAGAGATGCATACTGCATTGTATCCTCACATCTGGATATGTTAGTCTCCATTTCACAGTTACTGTACATCCTCTTAAATGAAAAGTCACGTTACAAAATCAAAAATAGAAAGAAAAATAGAAATTTACACTGCCATGAAGTTAAATAACAGGCTGCTAGATATGACAGTCTCCGTTACAAAGGCTACTATACATCCCTTTAAATGAAGAGCCACAAAACAAAATCAACAACAGGAAGAAAAAAGAAATTAACAACACCAAGAAGTTAAACAACATGCTATTAAATGACTAATGTGTAGCTGAAGAAATGAAAATCAAGAACCTTCTTGAAGAAAATGATGCCACTGCATGACCTATGAGTCACTGAAGAATTTAATCAGAAGAAAGTGTTTTGATTATGTGTTTTGATTAAGTGTTTTGAGATGAAACTAACAAAAAGAAAAGCATCAAAATCCATGAGATATAGTTTCCGCTGATTTTTGTTGGTGAAGTGTGTCTCTTCTAGACAATAAATAGATGGGTTTTGTTTTTATAACAGTCTACTAATCTGTAACATTTGATTGAGCTTAAGCCATTTACATTCAGGGTTAATATGAATGGGTGGTACTTTGGAGCTATCCTTTAAGGAATGGGTTGTTCATTGGTTTACTCTTCTGTTGTCATTTTACTGGGATGTTCTTCCCATTTGCCTTTGATTTTGTTTGGTGCTATTCCTCTTCTCTATCAAGAGAATATCTTGAAGTCTCATTTGTAGGGCAGTTTTGGAAGAGTCATATTCTTTTAATTTTTCTTTATCATGGAAGATTTTGATTTCGTTTTCAAAAATAAAAGAAAGCTTTGCTGGATATGTTCTCCTGGGCTGACAATATTTTGCTTTTAGAATCTGGAATATGTCATTCCATTCTCTTCTTGCCTATAGAGTTTCCTGTGAGAGGTCTCCTGTGAGTTTAATTGGCATTCCTTTATATGTCAACTGATTTTTTTCACATACCCATTTCAGGATCTTTTCCTTATGTTCAATTGAAGAGAGCTTGATGATCATATGTCTTGGTGAAGATCACTTTTGATCAGTCCTGTTGGGAATTCTGTGCCTCTCCTTAATGTTGTTTCCCAATTCTTTCTCTAGATTAGGAACTTTCCTTTATTATTTCATTAAATATATTTGTAAGGTGAGTTTCTCTTTCTGCAGCTTCTGGGATTCCGATAACTCTTATGTTAGGCCTTAAAATGGTGTCGTTCAATTCTTGAATACTTTTTTTGGCCTGATCCAGCTCTGTTTCCAGCTTTTTGTTTGCTTCCCCCTGGTGACAGGAAATATCTTCCAGTTCTGAGATTCTTTCTTCTGCTTGCTTCACTCTATTTTGGAAACTCTCCATTGTACTTTTAATTTGTTCTACTGTGTTCTTAACTTCTGATATATCAGCCTTCATTTGCTTTATTGCTGCTATTACTTGTGTAAAATATTTCTTTAACTCTTTGAACTCTTGTATGTACTTCTTATTGTTGATCAGAAGCTTTATAATGAGTTTTCTGAATTCTGTGTGCCCCATTTTTTTTTTTTTTGATGTCTTCCTCAGTTAACTCCAAGGTTGGCATATGGTTTTGCTCCTTGGGGCAGGGGAGTTGTCAGTAATTTTCATTTTGCTCTTGACCATTGTACTTCTGGTTAGCAGAGTCTACTCCTTGGGGCAGGTTTCTAAGCTGTGTCACCCACAGATCCACAGTTCAATTTTACTTATTGCAGTTGGTACACAACTTTTTGCTTGCAGTCATTTGTGCCACTCCCTCTAGCAAGTTCCAGGTCTGGATTCTTATGTTAGATTTCCTCCAAGAACTCCGTAGCCCCAGCTCCTGGCTCACACACTCTCCATCTCTTGTGATACCATGCTGAGGCTGCACTGTTGTTTGTATAAACTTTCTCTCACTTCCAGTTGGATCAGTTCCCAGGAGACACCAGGTATCCTCTATAGCTAGGTTGTTGGTGGTGCTGATCTTGCCGAAACCTATTGGATGTTAGGTCTGGGTGCCACACGTACCTATTTTGACCCATACGATGCCACAGTTTGTATTATTTTTCTGTGAGATCAGTGCAATCCACTGAGCCCAGTGAGTTCTCGCAAGCTCAGCACATGCGCAGTTGTCCCCTGCAGTCCTAATGCTTTTTGCCACAGTGTACAAAATGGTACTTGACATCCACTACTAGAGTTCTTGATCTGCTGGCTGTCAGGTCTGAGGGCTCCCCAGACCCTGTCTTGGGTAGAATCTGTAGAATGCCACATTGATGCATTTCATTGAGTTAGAAATGAGTTCACTCCTAGCTCAGCATATGCTTAGTCCTTTCCCTTGCCTTTACCTCCTTAAGCAAAATGGCGCCCTGCTAGCAACACCCTCGTCACCATGTATCCCGAGCCAAACAGAGGGACTAGAGTGGATAAAAAGCACACATACTGGGTCGTTCATATAAAGAGAATGCTGTTATTTAAATTCCAGGCTGCCTTTTTATACTCTGCCTAGTTCCTCTCAGTGTTTTTCCACTGCTCAAGCAGCTCTTAAGATTCCCCCTTGGCATAACTTGACAAATGGGAAGCAGGGAAGCAGGAACTTGAGGTTAAGCCAGGGGCTAAATGTAATAGTCCAAGATTTCACATCCTGTTACCCCTTGAGAAAGAAGCTATGCTGTGGAGTTAACCTTTGGGAGACTGGGGCCTGCAGCACCCAATTTGGCTCTAGGAGGCTGACTGGGTTGTGAAATCCATCCTGTTCTCACACTGCCCATCTGGGATCTGCTGCTTTGTCTCTGCTCCTGGTCAAATCAAACGGACTGGCAGGATGGACAGTTCTTTGTCTGGGCTCACCTCCCAAGCTCCCAGTGAACGTCCCTTCCCACCTGGGTGCTGGTGGAGTTCCAGCTGCTGATGGATTTCAGATCATTCTTAGCTGAATGCCACTGGATTATCAGTTACTGCAACACCACACTGCTGTGTTTGCTGCCTTCATGTGTCTGTCAGTCTCCAAGTACCCTTCTGCTGTTGTTCTATTTCCTGGAATGTGTCCTTTCTGCTTTATCCTGATTAAATGTTTCTCTGTCCATTTAAACATGTCCTTACCCTATTCCACCATCTTGATCCTCTTCCTGCTTGAGTTTTCAAAGATCTGTTTGTATTTGTCTGCAACAGGACCAGGCTACATGATTTTTAGTGCAAGTGCAAGGCTAAAATGTGGAGTATTCTGTTTGAAATTTACTAAGAAAAGAGAGATGATGACAACAAAGTATTAAATCAAATTGAGGAGCCTTCCAAGCAGGATTGTCTGTGACCTCATACGTCACACACTCACAGAAACCATCTTGGTCTAAGCTGAGTCACTCTCTTGTCTACAGCACCAACTTTGTGAGCCAGGATGCCAGGATGCCATTAACACTACATCGTCATTTTAGCTACTTTTCTGGGTCTGCTTTTGCTTGTATTTCTTAGTTCCAACAGTCTTCATCATGTACAAATTGTATTTATATTCAATTTTACACTGTGTTATTTTTTGGAAGACTCAGATTAAATATAGATAAATTTCAAGTCCTTGTGGTTATGCAAATGTGAGTATAAAGAGTTACATCCACCCAATACTCAGAATTAACCTAGTACTGTTTAGCATATTAGGCATTTAACCCAGATTAGTCTCAGGATAATCCGTAAAGCATTCAGGTTCCAAGTAGCTTTACTAATCCACAATAGAAGACATATTCCAAATGTAGCTTGTTGTGATATAGGAGGAGATGGAGATATTAGGTGGAGGGGCCCAGTAGAAAGTTCTTTGGTCACTGGAAGTCCAATCCTCAGAAAGGAATGTTGGTCTGCTCTAGTGAGTTCTCAAGAGAACAGGTGTATCAAAGGCTGGTGTTAGGATTAAGAAGTTACTATCTGAATCCCTGATTCATGATGTGGCATTGTCTGACAGGTGCTCCTCCTGTAGAGACTTCATCTGCCAATAAATTCTTCATTAGGGTTGGACTGAACTGAAGCTGGGCCAGGGCTCTAGAACTGTGAAGATAGATAGATAGATAGATAGATAGATAGATAGATAGATAGATAGATAGATACATAATAGATACAACCAATGACTTTTGTCAACTTTCCATTTTGGGCTCTGCCTTGAGAACAGCTCCTTTCCAAATGAATTGGTAGTGACTGCAGTCTATCATGAGTGTTGTGTGAATATAAGTTGGACATTAATCATATTATTAAAGTTCTAGATAACATAATTCTTCAGAATATTTACTGACATGACAACACACTGGTGTTTTCCTTATAAATGCTCTCCTTTTGAGGTCATTTTTATGACACACAATATCAAAGTGTCAGCTCAAATCCTAGTTGCTCTGCTTGCAATCCTGTTTTCTGCTTCCCAGGAAAACAGGGGATGATGACCCAGGCACATGAGTCTCTGTCCCCAAGTCAGAGACCTGGATGATATTGTTGGCTCCTGACTTCATCCTGACCCAGATCTGGATGTTGTGGCCATTTAGGAAGGAAGATCTCTATATATCCATCTTCCCTTCTCCTCTTTTTTTCACTCTGTCATCCTACCTTTCAAATAAATAAACTTTTAAAAAAATTTCTTCTTTAGAGATCAGGGCTTATCTGAGGCCATGAGTATGTTCCAGAAGATAAAAATAGACCCCCTTTCTTTCCTTCTCAAAATTTGAGATAAAGGCTATTTACAATCTTATTCACCGATTTTAAAACTGATCCTAAGAAGCACATAGTGTTTTACTGTAGGCAGCATTTCAGTCTTGCACCCTGCAATAACTAACTTGCATCCCTGAGCTTGCTTGGGTCAAGGCAAGGACACACTGTCATTGTGTATGAGGTCATTTCCTCCCTGTCTCTCTTGTATATGTTCCAATCTACCCCTGGGCATTAAGGCAACATGACATAAGAATATATTTTCTAAATTTGCATAAAATGAGAACTTCACAGATGGGCAGCACATGCTTCCCATAAGTCCAGTGTGAAAATGGCTCGATAGCACTTGTCGCTACACACATTCTTTCCACATTTCTGGCACACGTACATCTTAAACAAACAGGAATTGCGACAAGCAAAACAGATGGGCAACAACAAAAAAGTTTCCAAGGCAAGCATCCCAAAATTCTTTCTTGAACATGGTACTGTATCACTTGTCACAATAAATCTGAAAGTAGTTGGATATTAACAGACAGCCTTTGCTAAAGGGGAACACTCAAGATATTCATTGCCACAACTCAGGAAGAAATGTTGGAAACACCTTTGCCTCCCTTAGGCATACAGAGACAGGCTCCAACCTGTCTTCTGTGAATCAGGTTACCTCCTAATGATGAGAAAGCTTTCTTTGGTGTCCTCTGGTTTTGTCAGTACACAGAAATAGAAATGGTATAACTGGAGAGCTGGAGTGGACTAAAGCATATTTCATATTCCACACATTGTCAACCATGTTTCTTGATTTGTTTTTCTGAAACTACTCTCTACCAGGTAGTGCCACTCAGACACATGCACGCTGACAAGGTTTGCCATGTCAACATCTAACTAGAGTATCTTTTTCCTAGAGTTTCAAGGACCACTATAGTTTTAACCAAATTTCTAAATTTCTAAAATAACTTGGAAGGAAGTTAAAACAGTAGAATCTGATAAGTCGTAAAACCAGGACAATTGTTCCAACTTTTATCACAAGTCATTGCAGTGAATGCAGCACATCACCTAAAGCTCTCTGGGCTTTCACTCACACTTGCTTAGTGAATTTGTCATGGGTTTCCACTCCAACATCCATTACTGCAGGCTATTGCCTTAAACCTGAACCTGTTAGGGCAAGTTCAAGTAAATATCTTTCTAAGTCACCACTCTTCTGGACAGTTACCACCAATCTTACAATTAAATGTCTCTCAGCTGTTTGCCTGAAGCCTTGGTACCATGCTCTATCATTTCCCATGTAACATCAACCTGCAAGGCTCACGGAAGGTAAAAACCATGAGTTCGGCATGCGTTGTCCACATCTTGAGTTTCTAACTAGTACAGGGTCCAAAAATTCAATCTTAATCTTAAATTTCTCAGGGCAATACTTTTTCTTCCTTTTTGAAAACATTTTGAACATTGTTTTTCTTTTTTTTTTCCTTTGGACAATTTTTCAAAATTAAATGTTTTCACCTCTAAAAACTGAAATTACCAAGAACCTTCTGAAAGATTTTTATGTATTTGAAAAGCATTCTCTTTATTAAAATATATTCATTTAAAAGACAAAGAGACAGAGATGGAGACAGAGATCCTTCTCTGACAGCTTATTCCTTCAGATGCTCAAAATGGCTTGGTGCTGCACCATGCAGAAGTCAGAAGGCTGGAATTCTTATCTGCATCACAGTTGTAGCTAAGAAAATCCAAAGCTGAGCACCAGCAACTCCACCAAGGTCATCCACACCGATGGCAGAGATTCAGCTAGTTGGTCCATCACATGCAGGCTCCTGGAGTGCACATTCATAGAAACCTGGTAAAAGAACAAGAACCAGGGCTCCAACTCAGGCCCTCTGTAAGGGATGTGTGCATCCCAAACTGCTTAATTACATATGTAATATAATTAAAGTACCGTAATTAATGGATCCAACATTTATTGATATTAGCGCACACCATATGTCAAGAACTACAGGAAGCTCCTCCCAATATCATCTTCATAAAAAAAAACCTCAAAAACAGATACAAGTTCAGTCATCCCCATTTTGTAGATAAAGATACTGAAGCAAAGAAGATATAAATCTTTGCATTCAGTCTCACAGGAAGCGGGAGAGTCATTCTCAATCCTAGGAAGTTAGGTTCAGGAATTAATATTACAGCTAGTTATGACTGTTTTGTTTTTACTGTTATTCTACAGATTTCATTTTTTTACCAAGTTTTACTTATTTATTTGAAAGGAAACATTATAGAGATAGATACACAGAGAGACAGGAAAGAGAGAAAGGAGACCAAAAAAGAGAATCTTCTATCCACTGGCTCATTCCCCAAATGATTTCAATGGCCAGTGCTGGGCAGTCCAAAACCAGAATTCAGGAACTTCATCCAGCTCTCAAGTACTTGGGCCATCTTCTTGCTTTATCAACGAGCTGGATTAGAAGTGAAGCAGTCAGGACATGAACTTTCACTCATGCCAGCATCATAGGTAGTGGCTTAACTTATTATTCCACAACATTGGTCCTTCTGGTTGTTCTTATTGCTTGCTTTTTGTAGTAAGAATGAACTTTCAAGGATTGAAATAGGCTCATGTTTGTGTAATCATTTATTTCTTACTACACTGTAGCAATTTATTATAAAAATTTATGTTGACATTGAAGTCTCTGGAATTCATTCAGTTTTTTTGTCATCAAAGAAATGTATTTATTATATTTTACTCAGTAAAAAGTGAATAGTGGTTATGGCTTCTCCTTTGTCTTCCCCTCCCATTCCCCCAGATGCAGGAGGGGAAAGAAAGAGATAATATGGAAACAATGATCTCACCCACTTTCCTGTAGCCCCTGACCCTCTGTGCCCTAATCATCCTTGTCAAAATCATCAAAAATAAAAATTATCTTAAAAAGTGAATAATACATTTTTGAAAATAATTTTCATGGTTGAGTGTTTTAAAGATTTTTTTTAAATTTTAAAGACAGTTATAAGGAGAAAGAAAGACAAGAGAGAAACATCTTTCTTCCTCTGGGTCTCTCCCTAAATGGCCGCAACAGTCAGAGCTGGGCCGGGAGCCAGCATTTGTTCAGGAACCTAAACACGTGGACCATCTTCCACTGCTTTTTCAGCCCATTAGCAGGGAGATAGATCAAAAGTAGAACAGCGGGGACTGGAACTGACACCCATAAAGAATTCTAGCACTGTAGGTGGAGGCTTATTCTGCTATGCCATGGTGCCTGGCATAGTAGGCAAGTGTTTAACAGAAGAATTAAGCATCATTGGGAAGGCAGGATTGTGGCATAGCTGCTTAAGCTGCTACCCAATTGATGCCAGTTCAGGACCTGGCTGATCTACTTCCCATTCAACTCTCTGCTAATTTATCTGGTAAAGCAGAGGAAGGTGACACAAGTGTTTGGGCCTCTACAACCACCTGAGATATCTAAAAGAAATTCCAGACTCCTGGCTTCAGTGTGGTCAAGCTCTGGGTATTGTGTACATTTGGGAAGTGAATCAGCAGACAGATGGAACGTCTCTGTTCCACTCTCTTGTCTCTTCCTCTGTACAGCTCTGATTTTATAGTAAATAAATATATTTTTAAAAAAGAAATAAAAGATGCCATGGGATCTTGGGGGTCTTCTCTCCAACAGGCCCCAAGACCACTAGGGGCAAGGAGGGGAGACCACAGTGTTCTTCTGCAGCGGAAACCCTGGAGACAAACTGGTGGTGAGGGATGTCCATTTATTTGAAAAAACTCACAAGTTTATATAGGGTAGGAAAAGGGGGCAGGCAGAAAGGCAGCCCTCACAGTACTCCCACCCAGCAATGACATTGTGACAGGCTAGCACTTATGCCTCTCAGAACCCTCCAATAAAGTTAAACATCATAAAGCACAGGAAGCTGTGTCTCAGGGCAAACTGGTTACCTGCTGTAAGTCAGCGTGAATGAAACATTGGGGTTCCTAAAGTTGTTCACCAAGGAAGCCCTAGCACAGTTTGCTCAAGAGGCAGAGACGAGAGACTGGGGTGCAGTCCTTTGCTCTCACTGCATGCCAAGTGAACAGGTCACGTCGGGGTCTTGGTTAGCTGAGATTTTTATCAGGGGTTGCCTCGGGGACATTGTGCCATGTGCCTACAGCTTCCCACATGGACTAGGCTGGCAGAAATCCAGGGATGATCTCCACCAATGGGATGCCTGCATCTCCTGCTGGAGTACCTACTGCAAGACCAAAATCTGCTTTTGATTTCAGCATTTCAGCTAATGTGTCCTCTAGACAGCAGCAGGTGTTGGGTGAAGTACTTTAGTTTTTGCCATCTATGCAGAAGACTTGGGTTTAGGTCCTGCCTCCTAACTTTGACTTGGCTATGCCCTAGCAGTTATGGACATTTAGGGAGTGAACAAGCAGATGGAAGATCTCTCTGTCTTTCTGTCCATCTGTTTAAAAATATCTGCAGTAACTATTAAAACCAATGAGATTTCTAGTTAACTTTTTAATATTTTTTTACAATATACAAGGGCTCATCAAAAAATTGTGGAAATCGCAGTATCAGGGTCTGGACTAATTTTTTTATTGGAAAGTCAGATTTACAGAGAGAAGGTAAGACAGAAAAATCTTCCATCCTCTGTTTCACTCCCTTTCTCTGTCTCCCATGTGGGTGCAAGATCCCAAAGCTTTGAGCCATCATCCACCACTTTCCCAGGCCACAAATAGGGAGCTGGATGAGAAGTAAAACAGCCAGGACATGAACCAGTGCCCATACGGAATCTTGACAAATGAAAAGCAAGAACTTTAGCCACTAGGCTACCATGCTGAGTCCAGGGTCTGGAGTTTTGACACAAGTAAAGCCACCACTTGAAATGCTGGCATCCCATATCCAACCCATGCTACTGTAGGCAGAAAAGCACTTAAAAAAATGGCCAAGTACTTGGACCTCTGCATTCACATGAAAGACCTAGATGGAATTCCTGGCTCTTTGCTTCTGTCTGGACCTGTCCCAGTTCTTGTTACCATCTATCTGATAAGTGAGCCAGTGTGGGGAGCTGTAGAGAGCCTGCAGCCCACACCCTAGACAGACAGGCGCGGAACTACTGCTTCCTGCTGTGGTAGAAAAAACAAGTCTCAGGAAGTCTGCTGTGATTGGCCCAGGGGTGCGTGGATGGCGCGTGGACAGCGCGTGATCTGTGTGATGATTGGCCTGCCCGCTGCATGCACAGGTGACCTTTACGTTGATTGGCCGGGTTACCCAATATATAAGGGAGCCAGAGGCCCGGGGAGGGGAGAGAGAGCTCGTGCCTCGGGGGAGAGAGAGCGCGCCTTGGAGAGGGAGAGAGAGGGAGAGAGCACGTCTCGCCAAGATGTAGCTGCTGCGTGCCTCGCGATGTGGCGGCTGCATGGCGGCCGCTGTGCAGCCGCTGCGCACCGGTTTTGCTGTGTCATCTCTACAATAAAGGTTCCACAAAGACAACGAGTGTCTGGGTTTGACTTGCTGGCCAAGGGACCCTGACAAGCCAGCATTATAAAATAACTGTGTCTCACAACTGATCACCAGCAGTGTGTATGTAAGCAGTTGTGAGTGATGGACTGAGGTGGACCCTGCTCTGGCTAGCACACACAGGAGCCAGGTCTGGGTCATCTCAGGCGAGATTTCTTTGGGGATCCCCCACTGGACCACTGGAATCAGAAATCCAGCTATGGTGAAAATCACAGTATCTATAGTCTGACTGTGGAATGCATGTGTCAGAACTAGGTCTCCTCAGTTGCTGAAACCTGTGCAGTAGATGGCATACCCAGATGCACATGGGGGACATGACATGAAACCTATGGAGGACAGGTAGTACCATGGAGGGTGGAACAAATTTGACAACTCTCCAGGCCAAGCTTTGACAGCAAGCGTCTGGATGAGTGGAAACTCTGAAGTGGAGTATGCCAGCCAATATCTTGGAAGTATTTCCTCAGCCTTGGAGCAATGAAATCAACAGCATCTCAGAATTATTGGAACTACTTATGCATCACCCTCGGAATATGCTCCACATCAGGGACCCTGTGATGACATCGGGTGTCAGCCCCTCATTCCTAGGTACTGATGACAGTTGGGTTGCTGGGAATGGCCTTCTCTCCTTCTCTCTCTGCTTTCCCCAGCTACAGGAAGAAGGAAGAAGATTGGAGACAGTTGCCTCAGCTACTTTCCCCCATTCCTCAACCCTAACTGGTGGACATGACATCCTTCTCAACTATGTAAACATCCTCAAAAATAATATGAATTTATTATTAAATAACTTAGGTGGGGAAAGTAGTCTAATGATTTATTTTACACCATCTTAATTAAATCAATATCACTAGACATGTATATTTTTAGAAAAAAAAATCTTTCCCTCTCTTTCACTTTATCTTTTTAAAAAAGAGAAAAAAAGATCATTTGATCCTTTCATTTCATTTCTCTGTGAACTTTTTAATGCACTTTCATAATTGATTAGTCACCTGATAATTTCTCTTTTGTGATGCACTTGTGAATTCAGTTCGTGTTGCTGATGACCAAGGGTTTTGCCATGAGGAGACATCAGAGGTCACCTGAGAGGCAGGAGAAATTGGATTACATCAACAATTTGTCATGATGAGACAGCTGAATAGTACCCTATAGCCATTTTAAAGTGTATAGCAGCCAGTTGTGTATAAACCAAAATAGAAATGTCAATTAGGTAGTCACAGGACGTGGTTAAGAACTTGGGTTTTCTAACATATCAGTCACTCAATACCATGTCAATTAACTCCATAATGTTGTAAACTATTGTTGATGTTTTGTTATGGCTTTTAATTGGTTGGGATGATATTCCGCCAGCTCTGCTTTTAGACCAGAGATGGTCTCCCCAAGAAACTGTTGAATTTAACTGGACAATAAGATGCTGGACTCTATGCATGGTACATGCTTGCAATGAAAGAAGCATTACTGGATTTGAACTGTAATACTGCAAGAAGGTGGAGGAATCCACCTTGGGGGTGGGTATGGGGAGGGGTTGGGGGAACCTCAGAGTCTATGAAACGGTGTCGTAAAATGAAATGTAATAAAAAAAAAAAACTCCCTGCCCGCCCCCCAATTAACAGCAGGCTTAGTTGTTCAAAAACAATTTGTCACGGAGAACCCACCTGGTGAGAAGTTTCCCGAAGGATTGTCAGCCATTGTCCACAGAGATAATTCAATATACTGAAAAGGATATTTTCCAAAATACACATTTCTAGCATCTGCATCAAAATTAAAGCCTTTAGGCCCACAGTTCTTTCAGTGCTAACTCATTTTTTAAGTCCATTATGTTAATTTGTGAAACTCTAAGTTCACCTCAAAAGCAACTTGTAAGAAAATGTCAGTGTGACATCATGACAGGCCGAAGGGGAGAAATTCCAATAATTCAGAACACTATGGTGGAATCTTTTCTTCCTGTTTGCAGGAAAAGGCAAGCTCAGGGAGCCAAATCCCTCATCCAGATAATTAGCAACGCTCCAATCTGTTAATTGAGGACATGTGTGCCAAGCCTTCTTGGCAACCTCCATCAAACAGTTGTAGGGTGGTCAGTCAGTCAGACACAGCTACTCAGTGCCAGGGTGTGCACGGCCCTACATTCAGAACTTTGCATTAAAGACAGATCAGATGTGCTCTTTGACTTGAAGGAATAAGTGGGCTAAACAGCTGATTTAGCTGTTTTTCTTAGTCCTATGTTGTTAAGAATAGAATGATTTCATTAACACTACTTGTTTTGTTTTAAAATCATCTTCAATGCAAAAATTACTCCTTTTCTATTTTTGCTGTAACCTGGGGGAAGTTTTTGGGTACTCAGGTATTCTAAATTCAGAAATGTAAATGCCGTAGCAGTATTAGTGCTAATGGAATACATCCTGGGAAGGGATGATGGCAATAAGAATTTTCCAGGTAACTCATCCAAGGTTTCTTGTTTCCTTAGTATGGATTCAAATGTGTTTACCTAGATCTCCTCCTACCTACCATCATATTACCAACATAGACATTCCCCCTAGAAAACTACCTTAGAAAAGAGGAAGACACCAGTTAGAAGGAAAGAATGTGGTGCTGAGTAAAGCAGATAGATGCCACCAGAAGTATCTAAGAGACAGACTATTGAACAAAGCCAGTATAGGGAACAATAAATATCTAATTTTTTATATTCTCCTTAAAACATGGATATGTCTTTGTAAAAAACAAAACCTTTTATCTAAATTTGCCTTGAGAATGCTGCAGTATATGGCTTGAAATGCTTTTTAAAGCGTTGGAGATCTACCTACTCACATTTATTTGTACTCATAATGGAGAAGAAAGCAGGATATTGAATATATGATGGCAAATTCAAGGGTATAAAATGGCCTAAACAAGAGCAGCCTCTTTGCCTGCTAACCTGGAAAATAGCAATTACATAATTCTATGTACATTGAACAAAGACCCATTGTGAAGAAATGTGCATAAGCCTATGGAAATTAAGGTCAGTTTTCATGAGTTATAACTTGCTGGTACAACGATGTTTGTCAAACATGCGAAGGATGAGTATGATGCAACCACAACTTATGTACATGTGAATACCTCAACTATAACACATTTGAAAGATTTTTAGTGTGTTTTACAGTTTTAAAAAATCGAACTTGACATTTGTAAGTGATACTATATGTGCAAAACATTAGTCAGATGGTGCTTCTTGCTTTGTGAATGAACTAGATGTAGTCTAAACAAATTGAATCAGAGGTTTAATGCCATCAACTCTCCTGTCAGAAGCCCACAAAAACTGTGCTCCCTACGCACCTGCTACCTTAACAGCATGAACCATCCAAATCAATGAACTTGCACTAGCAACAAGACACACTGTTGTGACAGAAAAAAAATCTCAAGAACAGGAAATACTGATTTATGTTGCAGTGGTTAACACTTTCTGTTCTTGTCTTATTCACTATGGCATTTTCAGTACAGCAGACATACAACAGAAACAGTCTGAAATGAAAATAATTGCTCTTTTTCCAATAGAGGCATTTATCAATTGCTAAAACTTGCTAAGGTAATATCCTCTCATGATATATTGTCCAAGCCAGCGTCTCTTTCACAAGGCTATGGTGAGGGGGGACTGGAGTCGTTCACTTCCATTGGAGCCCATTGTACGCCAGCCATTAAGCGCTTGCTTCTGTGTTGTGACGATCTACCCAATATGTTGCTGAGGCCCCTTTTTCCTTAAAATCTTATTATTTTACTTATTTGAAAGACAGAGAGGAAAAATCAGAGAGAACAAGTGAGAGAAAAATCTTCTACACTTTGGTTCATTCACCAAATGGCCTTAACAGTCTAGCTGAGCCAGGCTAAAGGTAGGAGCCTGGGGCTTCTTCCTGGTCTCCCTTGTGGATACAGGGATTTAGGCACTTCGGACATTTTCTGCTGCCTTCCCAGGCCATTATCAGAGAGCTGGATCAGAAATGAAGTAGCTGATGCCTACCTAGGATGCCAATATTGCAGCTGGCAACTTGCTATGCCACCAAATGGACCTTCGGAGGACTTCTCATGTAAAAGCCCACTCTTGAAAGCAATAAAACTTAGTTCACATTGAAACAAAAAAGCAAATCATGAAATTGGACAAATGGTAAGGTTGAGAAAGTATTTGTGCTTTGGGGGTAAGATTTTACTATATAGTGTTAAAAATGCAACTGATTGAAATTCTTAAACATCAACACAGCAGGCATAATAGCAAAGTGGCTTAACCCACCTCTTGTAACACCCCTAATTTCATATGGCCTTGCCTAGGTTTTATCCAGGTTCTTGTCTCTGTCATGAGGAAGAATTCAAGGATGAGACATAAATACAGGTGAGCAGAGAAGCAACATTTGTTTAAAGTAAAAGTACACACAGATGAAGGAGTATAGATAAACTCAGGAGCAAAATACATATTATGAATAGGACTTGGAGCCATCCTTGGATGAGGCCCAATACTCAAATACACCAAAATTTGGGATGGAGTTTGAGTACCATACATTTATTTGCCTTTTTATAGAAATCTTGGAAATGACACGTTGTCGCGTGCATAATAGTAGTGGGAATGCTGTCCATGGAAATTCTATTATAATGACAGGCAGGGGCACAACCAGCAGCAGTAGTGGATGTTTCGATAAAGGACTAGTTCTCAAGTGCGAAGTCCTGGCAGCTATGGTCTCTAAGGACAGGATGGGACTTGGACTGTGCCTGTGGGGCAGCAGTGCAATGAGGGTGCACAGCATTCCAGTCATTCTCAGTTCCTTTTGGTCAGCTTCCTGTCTTCCTACATTAAAGAGTACCTGGGTTCAAGTCTGGCTTCTGCTTGTGTTCAAGATTCCTGCTAGTACACCTTGGAGGTCATTGAGATGGCTCAAATGCTTGGGTTCCTGCCACTCACATAGGATAATCCTATGGCTTTCCTGGAAGCCCTACTTCCTTCAGGGGCAGTGGATCAGGGGACAGAATCTCTCTCCTCATCTCTCTCTCTCTCTCTCTGGGATATATTTTTTAAAAAAGAAAAGATATTCGGCCAGGTACCATGGCCCTTGAATGCACTGGGATTCCATATGGGCACCAGTTCTAATCCAAGTGGTCATGCTTCCCATCCAGCTCCCCGACTGTGGCCTGGGAATGCAGTCAGGGATGGCCCAAAGCCTTGGGATCCTGCACCTGTGTGGGAGACCTGGAAGAAGTTCCTAGAGCCTGGCTTCAGATAGGCACAGCACCCACCGTTACAGCCACTTTGGGAGTGAGCCATCAGATGGAAGATCTTCCTCTCTGTCTCTCCTCCTCTCTGTATATCTGACTTTGTAATAAAAATAAATCAATCTTTTAAAAAAGAAAAGATATTTTCATAATCCTCAATAAATACAAGGATTCTTCCAAAAATTCATGGAAAAAACACTTTAGGTTTTCTTCATGTGTTTAAACCTTTTTTTTTTTTTTTTGCACCAAACCTGTATTTCTAACTTTTAAAGAAAAAAATTATTGTAATTCTGGTTTTGCTTGAACTTGCTTATTCAAAAAGCAGCATGACAGAGACTAGGAGAGCAACAGAAAGACATACCTTACATCCACTAGTTTATTCCCCAAATGTCTACAACAGCCAGGACTAGATTAGATTGAAATGGGAAGTCAAGAACTCCATCTTACTGTCACATAAATAATAGGGACCTAAGAACTTGGGGCATCATCTGTTACAATAACAGGTGCATTAGTAGTGCCTTAGCTAGATCAGAAACAGAGTAACAGGGAATTAAACCAACAATTTCATGGTGTGCGATACTGTTATCACGAGTAGTGACTTAACATGCTGTGCCACAATACCAATCCTTTAACTTGTTTTCTTTTATAATTTGAAAGCAACAACATAAAAATAGACTTTCTCTCTATTGGTTTATTCCTCATACATCCATAACTAGAAGAACTGGGCCAAGTTGAAACCAGAAACCCAGAGCTCAGTCTGAGTTTCCCACCTGAGTGGCAAGGCCCCAACTGCTTGAGCCATCCCCTGTTTCCCAGTGGGAGCACTGACAGGAAGCTGGAGTCATAAGATCCAGGGCTGAAAGCCAGGACTCAAGCAGTTTGATACGGGATGTGGACATTTGAATCATCATCTTAATCGCTGCACTAAATGCCTGCCCCAAATTCATATTTCAGTTCTACTTTTCCATGAAATTTTGAAGTCCTGTTGTACACAGTGAATGAAGTAATAAGCATATTTTACCTTAACCAGATTGTTGACTTCTTTTTTCCTAAAACTGATCAGGGAAATATCTGATGAAATATTTATGAATCATCTTCTGAATTCACATCTCTGTTGGAATCATTGTAATATTTCTCTGACTTG
This sequence comes from Ochotona curzoniae, assembly GCF_017591425.1. Lineage (NCBI taxonomy): Eukaryota > Metazoa > Chordata > Mammalia > Lagomorpha > Ochotonidae > Ochotona > Ochotona curzoniae. The sequence continues at coordinate 24,308,661 of NW_024464939.1, read as the reverse complement.
ATTTCTGCATTGTTAGGTTTGAGCTCTTCTCACACACATCAGTTCTTTCTTATTTTTTTTAGATTTATTCTATTCATTTGGAAGGCAGCTATATAGAGAGAGACATCTTCTTCCACTGGTTTACTCCCCAAGTGGCTGCAAGGTCAGGGCTAAAGACTTATTCTTGATTTCCTGCTGGGAACAAATATCTATTTATTTATTCATTCATTCATTTATAAGCAAAGGGGTTCAGCCCTCTTCCTCCCCATTCTCCCTTCCTATATCTCCTCGTATTATTTATCCCCATGTTATGACAGCATGATCATTTGTCTAACTGGTACAAGCTTAACTTTCATATATATAAATGGATCATGACATGAAAAGTATAGGAAAAGACAGAAAATGCAGCAATGGAAAGTATAATTACACATAAAGCACAGTCTATGCAAACTCTACAAGGGAGATGAGCATACTGGAAAATTATAGATGTATACAGCACGAATCTTTACTGCCAGTTAACAGCAGGAATCGTATGCATCCATTCTTGAAATGGGATACGTGAGGTTCTCAGAGTTGGTGTTTTTCAGAGGTGTGTGAGCTTGTGTATAGCACATCTGAGAACCAAGTATATACACCAGCATCCGTGAGCAATCCAGATCATTGCTGACTTCCACCATGTCCTTTCAAGAAACTTTTGAATATGATTAGCCCTTTGTATCCCTAGATTTGACATTCATCGTTTCAATAAAGTGCAGATAGAAAGTATTTGGAAAAAAATGATCACTTAACACTGGCTTTCTTTTCTGGTTGTTCTTCCTTAAACACCATAGTATAGCAACTATAAGGAGATGCTATGCAAGGTACATGGGAGGATGTGTAAATACACATGCAAATACTACATCATTTTATACAAGGGACCTAGTCATTTTCAGATTTAGGGTTCTATGGTGTGTGTGTTTGGGGGAACTGGGAACAGACAGGGTCCTGGAACAAATTCCTTGCAGATACTGAAGCATACCTGTATGTATTTTTTTGCATATTATATATGGTGAGTCAGTGATCCTACCAAACTGTTAAACTTGTCCTCTAACTCATAAACGGCTGTATTTTAAGCAGTTTTAATGAATTTTTATCATGCTAAAGAAAGTTGTGTTGGTTTGCTAGGATTTCCATAAAAAGCAACACAGACTGTGTGATTTAAAATAGCAGAAGTTTATTGTCTCACACTTCTGCTGGCTAGAATCAAGAATCAAGGTGTTGGCATGGCTGCACTCTCTAGCAATGTTAACGCCCTCCTTTTCACCTCTCCCTAGCCTCTTTGCCTCTAGTTTGGTGTTCTCTGACTTGCAGTTGTACAGTAATACCTAGGACTGCCTTTGTTCTTACACAATGTTCTATCCGCATCTGTCTTCACCTGCTTTCTACTTAGAAGACCCAGTTAGAACTAATTCAGTACCCACCCTGTTGCAGTAGAGACTCTTTTTTTCTAAGGTTTTATTTTTATTGGAAAGTCAGATATACAGAGGAGGAGAGTCAGAGAGGAAGATCTTCCGTCCGATGGTTCACTCCCCAAGTATCCCCAACAGTCAGAGCTGTGCCGATTCGAAGCCAGGAGCCAAGAGCCTTCTCCAGGTCTCCAGGTGTAGGTTCCCCAGGCTTTGGGCTGTCCTCCACTGCTTTCCCAAGCCACAAGCAGGGAGCTGGGAGGGAAGTGGGACTGCCAGGATTTGAACCAGTGCCCACATAGGATCCCAGTGTTTGCAAGGAAAGGACTTAAGCCACTAGGATACTGCACCAGAAACAGGAAAGGCTCTTTTTTAAAAAAAAAAATTGTTCTTCATAAGGTATATTTATTTATGCTGATAACTCATGATTTTTGTTGTTGCTCTTTGTAGATTTTTTTAAATTATTCATTTTATGACACAGTTCCATAGGCTCTGGAATCTTAACTAGGTGTCTCCACTGAAGACCTTATTGCCATACAGGATCACATCGTGAGGTCCTGCGTGGAGGGGGTGGTAGGACAGCAACATATTCCTGTTGAGGAGAAACAATTCAACTGAACACAATAGCGAACCTTGACCTAGTCCTGCATGTGTTAGAAGCACAAACAAAAGCAGAGGTATGCATTTAATTCCACAGACTTTGACTCACTGGCCTAAGTGATTTAATTTCTCTGGATGCTTCCAGAAGTGTGAATTTTCTACAATTGCTAGCTACCTCCATGCAGAAATTAGGAGTTGGTTTGGGTACAAAGTGCCTTAGAGCAGCAGGGAGTAGAGCTTTCACGTCTCCTAGAAGAAGTCATTTATGAAATTGTTGACTGTCAAGCAATATTTTTTGTCAGCTGTCTAGTAAGGCTATCCTTCTGTCATGATCTAATAGGAAAACACAGGACATGATTGCAGGTGAAGCTGGCACATATTTTGTGTAGCCCTTTTAAATCTACAGTTGGGGTTGAATGAGTGTTTTATTTTTAGACAATCTATTTGATTTGGCGTGTTTAGGCTGTGAATTGTGTTCTGTCAGCAATTTTTGTGAGGTCCTTTTGATAAATGTGAATACTGTAATGAAGACTTATCAGTGAAAGGTGGTTAAATTGCTAAGTTGCTGATCAAAAGGATCCACATACACTTTTGAAATACACACTTTTTTTTAATATGGAGAGGAAAATGTCACATCATTGTTTTCTTGGAATCTAAAGAGAAATGAATAGAATGCTTCCTGTGCGCTTCTTTATTGTTCTTCCTTACTGAGTGTTTCTGTGTGAAACAGGCTGCAAGTCACACACACGCACACACGCACACATGCACACACGCACGCACTCACGCAGGATGTTTCTGATAGACTATTCCCTGCCTGACACTCAGTGGTAAGTGCAGAGAACTGCAGCTTTTTGACCTGTGGGAGTTCTGCAGGAAAACTTCATGAAGCAAAAATGTATCTTTAGGGCTCATTGTCCTCAGCCTTTACACATAGCTCTCACCTTGTTTAAGAAACTGAATGATACCCTAACACCCAGAAACTGGAAAGGTGGACAAGGCAATGACACCCAGGAAATCCCCGATTCCCTGTACGGCTCTCATGGAGACATCTGAAAGCAGAGAGGGAAAAATGAGGGAAGAATGCTTTCCCACATGCTCTTTTGACAGCTATCCCTTCACTTTTTCTCATCTGATGCTTTTATGAGTAAATACTGAAAATCATCATAACACTTTGCAATGAAGAAAAAACATCAGCTAATGATTTTACCAAGCAATCAAAGAAAATCCTAAGGAATTTAATAATGGGCATCACTTTTGTGGAGATCTGTTTGTCAATGTGTATGAAAACATGTTTTACAAATTACCTCTTTACTCCTAAATTTCACTTCCTTGAAGTTACCCTGATGAAATAGTCATTTTAAAATATATCTAGGATTTGTATAAAATGATGTTTACCCTTTCATCATAAATTTTTAAAAAAAGGGTGAAGAATCCAACAGTGAAAGTAGCATACTTCTTATAATTGTTCCTGAAACACTATAATAATGTTGAATGATTTATTTTCTTTATTTAAAAGACAGGTACAGAGGAGAGAGTAGGAAAGATACAGAGATATGACAGGGGAGGTGAGAGAGATCGTTGATCTGCTGATTGACTCTCCAAATGGCCACAGCAACAGGAGCTGGGCCAGGAGAATCCAGGAACCAGGAGCTTCATCTGGGCTTCCAATATTGAGTACAGAGGCCCAGGTACCAGGGCTATCTACCACTGCTTTCATGAGCACATCATCTCCGAGCACGATTAAGAAGTGAAGTAGCCAGGACTCAAACTGCTGCTCGTATGGGAGGTTAGCAGGAAGCAACTCAACCCACTGGAACCATAATGCCACTCACTAAGTAAAATTTTCTGAGAAAATACTTACAATGTGAGTATAACTAACTAAAATGATGTAAATCAAGAAAGTAGGGACTGAACATAGAAATTAAAGAGTTCTTCAAGAGCAAAAATGTCCCACAGATTATATTCTCTAACTTAAAAAAAAAAAAAGGCTCACAACCCAAGCCGGTGATGGATGGATAGGCTGGAAATATTTATTAGTAAAATGTGAAACTTCAATCTCATCAAGGCTTCCAGTTTAAATGTGAAGGTGAAATAAATTGAATCCTGATAATCTAGGATCAAGAGGGCCCATGAGGAGGCAAGAATCTTAAGACATTTGTGATGAAGTCACATTATACAAGAGGCATAAAGTTCAGAGAAAAGTGTATCATGAAAAAATTATGCACAAGGAAGGGTTCCATAGTGTAATGGTTAGCACTCTGGACTCTGAAAAAATTATGCACAAATTTCAAATATTTTTGCTCCAAAATAAACGAATAGTTTCTAAGAATTCTTGAAAACCTCTTACCTTTTAACTACACTGATTACTTAGGTTACCTTTCCCATTTGTTCTTCAAATGGAACTTCCAACAGCTGTCAAAATTAGCCCAGAAGTTCTATCTCTATGTAATATGGAAGAAGTTTCCTAAGTATTCTGAAATTTGCCAGACAACTCTGCAATACAGTCAACAATCATAGCTTCTTTGACAGTCTCACATAGTTATGATGAAGATATTGCTAAATGAACAAATACAAAAAATGCATGATAAGCTTTTAAATTACTATACAGTCAAAGATGATGATTGGCCTTCAATTCCTGCTTTTCTGTCTTGGTGTAGATAATCAAGCAAAACCAAGGGATTGGTTTTATTATTAACAAACTAAACACGCCTAAATGAGGAAGCAATTAAGATGATGCACTGGAGCAGAATGTTATATGAGATTTCTTTCCTTCTTCTCTAAATGCAAATCGAGAAGTGGGTGATCTTGCTTTTTAATCTAGAAAGAGTTGTTAAAATCTCTGTGCAGGGCTTATCAAAGAGTTCTACAACCCTCAATCATTCGCCCAACTGTTATTAGGAGAACATAATCTTCACCTACGGAATTATGAAGAAGCATACACCAGGGAGGGGTTAGGGAATACAGTGCTTCCTTACAGCCCCAAACAGAGCACAGGTGCCTGGGTGCATGTGTGTGCATGCGTGTGCCTGGGTAAATCCTGGAGAATGGAGAAAGTGGCTTCCAAGGGTCCTTCAGAAAGTCTATCACTAATCCTCTGGAAAGGAGTGTCTGAGTCTTACCTAGGAATGTTTGCAGTTTAGATGTTGTCTGTAGCTACACCAATGAGAAGAATGAGAGAGAATCATAATTTCAGAGCTTCCTAGGGAACACCACCAAGTGTTTCCCATGAACCAGAGTGGACATGAAGAAAAATAGATGTCACCTGAGCGTTTACACTTAAACCCCAATTGCTGTCAGACCATTCACTAAAATGCTCTTGGTTCCTCAGGTTCAGAGCCTGATCAATCTTATTCTGTACTATTGTGACAATCTCCAAGTTGATCTTTGTTTCCCTTTGGGGGGCTGTACTATTTGTTTGCATATGATTCTAAGAATTATGTATGATCCCCATAGAACAGAACTATTTGAGGAAATAAATGTAATTCTTCCATATCTAAACATTAATAAGGTTAGACTGAACCAATGATTTAAATATTATATGTAATAGTGTCTTTTCCTCAGTGCGGACTGCTAAGATCTGACACAAGCTCTACCTTTGGCAAATCCCAGCAATGTTATTGACATGCTTGCAAACTACATTGGCTTCTTGTTTGGACATCTGCATTGTCATTTTACTGATTACTTCAAAGATTAGGACACAAATCTTTGATTTACCACAAAATATCAACAATTAATACTTTTTACCAGCCTCCTCAAATGGAACAAGACATTTAACAGCAACTTAACTGCTCTTTTAAAAAAATATATATATACATATATGTATATATACACATACATGAGTAGCTAATTAGTTAACTTTCAAAATAGATAGACAAATTGATGGGGATTGTGGCACTTACGAGTAGAATGATTGAAATGATAGTGTTTAAAACACTTATATTTTCAGAAATGTCATAAACATGTCCATTAACTTTAAATTAAATATGCTTGTTAAAATTTTTAGTTAAAGCATAATGCTAAATACTATAATGTAAATAGACACGAGACAGCTGAGAAGTAATCTATAGCCATTTTAAGGTGTATAGAACCCGATCGTGTATAAACTAAAATTGAAATGTCAATGAAGGAGTCACAGGATGTGGTAAAGAACTTGCATTTTTTTTTTCATTTTTTAACATGCTGGCTACTCAATACTATGTCAATTAATCCCATAACATTATAAATTGTTGCTGATGTTATGTCAGGGCTTTTAATTGATAGGGATGATACTCTGCTGGCTCTATCTTCAGACCAGAGATGGTCTCCCTAAGAAACTGTTAAACTTATCTGGACAACTAGATGCTGGACTCTATGCTAGGTATATGCTCACAATGAAAGAATCTCAACTGATCTTGAACTGTGGTATTGCAACAAGGTGGAGGCATGCACCATGGGGGGAGGTATGGGGGCAATATCCCAGTACCTATAAAACTGTGTCACATAATGAAATGTAATTAATGAAATAAATTTTAAAAATTTTAGTTAATACTGAAAGAGCAGTTACTGGGCATCAGTTTTGAGTCAGGAACTGAGGGCAACAGTTCAGTTTGGAAATAAATAGGGACCCTGTCTTGGTTTTGGTTTTTTTTAAGATTTATTTATTTATTTTTAGTGGAAAGGCAGATTTACAGAGAGAAGGAGAGAAAGAGACAAAGATGTTTTGTCCACTGATTCACTCCCCCAGTGGCCATAACAGCCAGAGCTGAGCCCATCAAGAGCCAGGAGCCAGGAGTTTCTTTCAAGTCTCCCATGTGGGTGAAGGGTCCTAAGGTTTTGGGTCATCCTCCACTGCTTTCCCAAGTCACAAGTAGGGAGCTGAATGGGAAGAAGAGCAACCGGAACACAAACTGGTACTCTTATGAAATACAAGGAGAGGATTTAGCCATTTGGCCATGCTGGGCTTGTCTTACGAAATACTTACTTCGATACAGTTTTGAATTCACAAAACAAAACAAAAACTGCAAAATAGCATAAAGAGACCCCATACACCCCACACCTAGCTTATCCTTCTATTAAAATCTCATACTGGTATGAGACACTTATGACAAATAATACACAATAATGCCCATGCCTTGATATTTTTTTGTCTTTTATAATTGAAAGTAAAGCTGTAAAACACCATCAGCTTCTTCATCTTTCTTCTTCCTTGCTTTCCTAATTGCTCACAGCTCTAGTTCCCCACCCACACACCCCCACAAAAAATGCAGGCTAAGCTAAGCTATTTTGACTGAGACAAAAAGAGCTCAGCAGCTGGTGTTCCTGTAGGACAGAAATTGGTCCTGTAGGGGCCTGCCAGCCTTCTGCTTTGCCCCCAACATACCTCGGCTGTAAATTTTTCGGGTACTGAGGGCACTACTGTTGTACCCTGCCCACAGATCTATCTGGGCTTTCACCAGCTGCTTCACAAAAGTGTGCATTGTCAGGAAGCTATAATGGAGAGCAGAGATAGGACTCCAGCCCGGGAGCTCCAATACGAGGTGCAGGCATTTCCAATGGTATAGTTTAACTGCTACACCAAACACCCTTGCCATATAATACTTCTCAGCAAAGTAGATTAAAGAACTTGAACCATGGCAGGGAACCATGGTTAGATGATATGCTATTAAGGATTCTTTCATTGTCAGTGACAGGAACCCAGTTTTAAATATTACGGAGATAGAAAAATGTACTAGCAAGAGTAGATCTGACAGAAGGAGAAGACAGAACTAACAGATCTCTGGAAAGAGGAACTCCACTCTCAGAAGATCCAGTGTATGCTGAGCGCACACACACACACACGCACACATACACACACGTACACATACATTTTTGTTTCTCTGTTACCTCTGCACCCTCTTCCTACTGCTTTTCATTATACAACAGTGATGACAGTCATTTTTTGCTTCCAGGCTTTTATTTTCCCAGATTTACTTATCTCTGCTACCCAATAGGTACTGCCATTTGTGCCTAAGTTCTGGTTTTGTTTTGGTTTGGCTTGCGGTTTTTTTTTTTTGTTTGTTTTGTTATTGTTGTTTTAGATTTATATATTTTTATTGGAAAGGCAGGTCAGATTTGTGGAGAGAAGGAATAACAGAGATAAAGATCTTTCATCTACTGGTTCACTCCCCCAAACAACTACAACATTTGGAGCAGAGCCTATCTCAAGCCAGCAGCCAGCAAGCAGGGACATGGATAGGAAGTGGAGCAGCTGGGATATGAACTGGCACCCATATAAGATCCCAGCACATACAAGGTGAAGATTTAGCCATTGAGCCATTGCACTGGGTCCCACAGCACCTTGTTGAAGGGACAATTTCCTGGAAGAAAAGGCCTAGGGTAGGGAAGAGATGGGTTCGAGACTATTGAAATAGTAGATGTTCATTTAATGATTAAGCATATTGAATGAGGTAGCAGCCAGTATTACAAATTCCCGTAGAAAACAGAGATTCAAGTATTTGAGTCACTGTCTGCTGCTTCCCAGGGGCAGCAGCAAAGTGCTGGATGGGGACTCTCTGGCAATGACCATCAGGGTCGCTCTGGAGACCCCCCAAAAACAAACAAACAAACAAAGTCAGAATGCATAGAGAACAATAATGAAAGCTCAGAACCAGACAGCAAATAGTCAGCGTGGACTCACACATACCTTCCTAGATAGAACACAGAGATTAGATACTCCTCACAGGGGAATGGAGGATTTCTCTGCACATCCCTCCTAAAATAGCTCTACACCTCAACAGTTGACATATGCCTTGCTAGATTTATAAGCCAATTTAGACTATCATAAAATCTACCAGGTTCAGTAGAATTATGCTTCAATGCTATGGACTGCTAAACACTAAAATGAGGATAGACACGAGACAACTGAAGAGTACCATATAGCCGTTTTAAGGTGTATAGAAGCTGGTTGTATATAAACTAAAATCAAAATGTTAATGAAGTAGCCACAGGATATGGTTAAGAACTTGGCATCTTGGGCCCGGCGCGGTGGCGCAAGTGGTTAAAGGTCCTCGCCTTGCATGCCCGGGATCCCATATGGGCGCCGGTTCTAATCCCAGCAGCCCCGCTTCCCTTCCAGCTCCCTGCCTGTGGCCTGGGAAAGCAGTCGAGGACAGCCCAAAGCTTTGGGAACCTGCACCCGCGTGGGAGACCAGGAAGAGGCTCCTGGCTTCGGATCGGCATAGTATCGGCCCGTTGCGCTCACTTGGGGAGTGAATCATCGGACGGAAGATCTTCCTCTCTGTCTCTCCTCTCTGTATATCCGCCTTTCCAATGAAAAAATAATAAAAATAAATCTTTAAAAAAAAAAAAAGAACTTGGCATCTTGTAACATATTGGCTACTCAATACCATGACAATTAATTCCATAATGTTGTAAATTGTCGTTGATGTCAAGTTGGGACTTTTAATTAATCAGGATGATATTCTGCCAGCTCTACATCAGACCAGAGATGATCACCCCAAGAAACCATTGAATGTATCTAGACAATTAGATGCTGGACTCTTTGCTTGGTATACTCTTGCAATGAAAGAATCTCAACTGAAATTGATCTGTAACATTGCAACAGGGTGGAGGAATCCACCAAGGGTGGGGGGAATGGGGTGGGGTTGGAGGAATCCCAGAGCCTATGAAACTGTGTCACATAATACAATGTAATTAATAATTAAAAAAGAAAAAGCTGGATGGGGAGAACAGCCACGACCCATGCTGGCACTCTGATGTCAGAGGCAGGCATCCTAGGAGGCAGTACAGATCTGCTGTGCCACAACCCCTCTATAAACACTTCCTTAGGTTTTTATAGAGAATAAACATTTGTATGTGGATATGATTTTGTTTTCATTAATAACATTAGCAATAATTCCAAAGTAAAATCTACTATAAAACTATAGCCAAGTTCTTCAAAAAGCTCCATAGATTTTCCCATCCAACACTTTGGTTATATTAGTATCAGAATAATATTTAGTCCTTGCATTTGTTTATTATGGCTGTTAGGTCATTTTAAATGTATCCCCCACTTCATTTTGATGTGCTGATTTCTTAAGAAGACACGAATGGCTGCCTTGTGGAATATGAAGGACGTTTGAAACTCTTTGCATGCTGTAACTGTGTAATTTTGCCTCTTAACTATTCATTGAGACATCCACCCATGGGGGTTGTCATTTAGGTTTCTCAAAACAGCCATAGGGAGATCTGTCCAGTGATTCCACAGACAACAAGGAATTAGCTCAAGGTTTGTTCTGCCTCGGGTCTTCAGTGCCAGTCTCAGGTCCCAGAAGCTCTACCCTGTTGAGATTTTACTCCTCTCCTAGAACTGGCTGCTTCTGGAATGATATTCCTGGCTAAGGAGGTGTAAGCACATCAAGATCACATATTCAGGTTTGTCTCTCCTACATTGCCCTCCTTCCAAGATCTGGGTGCTGAGGGTAAAATCCCTCTTATTGCTTTCCTGAGATGCAGTGGGTATGCTACTAGATTTTTTTCAACTGTATCCGATAACCCTTAAATTCCTAGCCACTAAATCAATATTAACCTGTTTCTATCCATCAAAGGCAAAGGAGTTTTAAACTTCAGTTCCATCTAATACATCATAGAAATGAGAAAAGAATTTTTAAATAAAACAAGATTATATATTCATGTCCCACTACATAACATATACTGTCTCTCCATTTTTCTTATTTCTTGCCAAACAAGTCAGTAATATAATATTTACCCAACTGGTTTGAACAGATGTCACTGCTAACTCAGAAAACTCAATGTTATGGGCCTGGAACAAATCTAAACAGCTCAGACTAGTTCTTTTGGTTTTGGGGAAATTTTTACCTACCAGATTATATAGCCAAATTTTGAAAGCTAATATGTTTTTATTTTTAAATGCTAATTTTATTTTTTTTCATGTACTTTAAAGGTAAATTGTGTATGTGTGTTTATGAGTGTGTAGCAAAGAGAGAGGAGGAAGAAAAGAAATAGATCTTCCATTCACTGGTTCTTTCCCGTACTTCCCTTCATAGCTAAGCTTGCACCAGGCTTAATCCAGGAGCCTAGGTTGGCAGATTCTGAAGCAACTGAGCCATCATTTGCAGCCTTTTGGGCTGTATTAACAGGAAGCTGAGAGGAGCTGAGATTACCATTGGCACTCTGATTTAGATTATGGACATCCCAAGAGACAGTCACTGTCCCCAGGGACCTGTCTTATTTTGTAATTTACACAAAATCACAAATATGATGGGTTTTGAAATAGGTTTTTAAGGGCCCTGCGTGCTAGCTTAGTGAGTAAAATTCCCAGTTCCTCTGCTTCACATCCAACTTCCTGCTGGTGCACATTCTGAGAAACAGAGGGAAATTGCTCAAGTCCTTGTCCTTGCAACAACCCAAAGGAAAGACTTGGACTGAGTTCATGTCCTTCTTCAGCCTGTCCCAGCCCTGGCTATACCTTCATACGGAAAGTGAAGAAGCCAATGAAAGGTGAGTATGTGTTTGTGCATGTGTGTGCTTGTGTCTCTGATCTCCTTGCCTTTCACATAAGAGTAAATATTTTTTTAAGTGTTGTCAACTCTTTAAAGTCCAAAGAATGATTACATAGCTCTATAAAATATTAAAGTTATTAGGAAAAAACTACCAACATTTAGACAAAAAGACTTTGTTAAAAGTATGGATTTCAGTTGATCACTTAGTGGTAATTAGCAATTACTCATGTTCATTAGTTTGACTAATTTCACCAGCTTATCATTTCTAGCACATTTGATTTCATTCACATTTACTGCCAGGATGTGCTGTCTTACACAAATGCTTCCTCAAAGGAACACTCCTTTATAAACACCAAGAATTTTTTTTGAAAGTTAAGATAATCCAAGAGGGAAAATACCATCATTGTTTATTATTTCTTTTTTTTTCATTTTTGTATTAATATTATCACTTTGTGATACAGTTCCATAGGCGATGGGATTTTTCTTACTCCTTCCCCAAATCCTTTCCCTCACACTGAGTTCCCTATGCTATTACAATAGTATGATACTTCATAAACAGCCATATGTCCATCATTGTGGGCATGGACAATGGCAGAGAGTCCCCCATCCTATTGTCAATGTGTCTCCTACTGGCAACAATCAGATGGGTTTTGTTTTTTAGTCCAGTCTACTATCTATGACATTGATATATTAGTTTAATCCATTTACATTCATGGTTAATATGAATGGATGGTTATTTTATCCTGTCATTTTATCAGTGGGTTGTGCATTGCTTGATTTAGTCTTCTATTGTTTTTTACTGGAATGTTCTTCTCATTTGCCTTTGGTTTTGGTGGGTGCTATTCCTTTTCTCTTTCAAGACAATATCTTTAAGGCATCATTTATAGGGCAGGTTTGGAAGAGGTGTATTCTTTGATCTTTTCTTTGTTGTGAAAGATTTTATTTATTTTTCAAAGATGAACAGAGTTTTGCTGGGTGCATTATCCTGGGACAACTTTTTTTTTGCTTTTAGTTTAGAATATGTCTCTCCATTCTCTTCTGGCCTGTACAGATTTCTGTGAGAGGTCTCTTTGTGAATTTAATTGCCATTTCTCTGTATGTCAATTGGTAGTTTCACATGCACATTTAAGGACTTTTTCCTTATGTTAGATTGAAGAGAGCTTGATTATCATGTGTTGTGGTGAGGATTGCTTTTGGTCAACCCTTTTGGGAGTTTTGTGCCCCTCCTGGATGTTGTTTCCCAATTCTTTCTCTAGATTAGGGAAATTTTCCCTTATTATTTCATTAAATATACTTGTAAACCCAGTTTCTCTTTTTATACTTTCTAGAACTCCCATAACTTATATTTGATCTTTTAATATTGTCACTTAATTCTTGAAAATTTTTCCTAGTTTCACTCAATTTCTCTTCCACCTTTTTGATTATTTCCCCATTGTGGCAAGAAGTATGTTTCAATTCTGATATTCTTTCTTCTGCCTCCTTCATTCTATTATTGAGACTTTCCACGGAATTTTTAATTTGTTCCATTGTATCTTTCATTTCTGCTAATTCTACTTGATTTTGTTTCAGTGTTGCTATTTCCTGCTTGACATATTCCTTAAATTCCTTGAATTCCTGTATGTGCTTCTCATTGTTAATAAGAAGCTTTATAATGAGTTTTTAAAATTTTGTATCCTCCATTAACTCAATGTCTTCCTCAGCTAACCCTGAGTTTGGCAGAGGCGTTTTTGCTTTTGCAGGGGAGTCTTCAGTAGTATTCATCACACCTCTCTCTCACCTTTTTCTCTTGGTCATTTTACTTTTGGATAGCTGATTCTTCTCTTTAGGGCAGGTTTCTAAGCTGTGTCACCTACAGATCTACAATTCAATTTTACTTATTGTGGTAGACACATGGCTCTTTGCAGCCACTTGCACCACTCCCTCCAGTGAGTTCCAGGTCTGGACTTTTATGTTAGATTTCCACCATGATCTCCACAGCCCCAGTTCCTGGCTCACCACTGTCCACCTCCTGTGATCCCATGCTGAGGCTACACCATTGTCTGTACAGCATTTCTCCCACTTTCGGTTTGAGCAGGTCCCAGGACAAGGGAGACTTGCAGGAACCTGCTGGTTGTTAGATCTGAAGGCCACATGAATGTGTTTTGAGTTATAAGATAGTAGCCAAAGTAGACACTATGTTTGATGTGTTCGGTGAGTTCACTCCCAGCTCAATGCGTGCGCAGCTCACTGTTGTCTCTCCTTTCTTATAGCCTCTGCTACACTGTACAAAATGGCGCATAATGTGCCACTCATGGAGTTTTTGATCTGTTGGCCATTAGGTCTGGGGGCTACATAGACCTATTTTGGATGGATCCTGTAAGATGCCATGTTGTGGCAACACATTGAGCCAGAAATGAGTTCACTCCCAGCTTAGTGCATGCACAATCTTGTCCCATAGCCTTTTCCTCCCTATACATAATGGCGCCTGAGTCAATTCTAACAGGGGTCTGGCCTGTGAAATCCATCCTGTGCCTGCACTGCCTATTTGGGTTATACTACTCTGTCTCTGCTCCTAATCAAATCAAACAAATCAGCAGGACCTGCGATTTTTTGCCTGGGTTCACCTCCTGAGTTCCTGGTGAACTCCCCTTCCCACCTGGCTGCTAGTGGAGCTCTAGCCACCACTGGAGCTCAGACCACTTCTTGTTGACGGCCACTGGTCACTGCAACACTATACCACTGTCTCTGCTGCTTTCTTGTGTCCATCAATCTCCAGGTACCCCTCTGCCTCAGTTTGTTCTCTCCTATTTCCTGGAATGTTCCCTCTCCACTTCACCCTGGATAATGTTTCTCTGATTGAACATGTCCTTACCCTTTTCTGTAATGTTGATTCTTCTGATTCAAAAATGGACCTTTTCACCTACAGAAATTAAATGTTTGCAAGTTTTTATTTTGTAATCATCAAACTTGAAAGACTGCACAAATTTATTTATTCTGTATCTCATTTATCAATTAGTTTGGGGGGACAATATATTTTATATTATATGTATAGTCTTATAAAGTCCCAAAAATGATCAGATTCAAGAACATTAACATTGCCACAGGATCATGTAATAATCCATATATTAATGGCCTAATTGGGAGAGACAATGTTCTTTGTATAATCCACACTGAGTCATCTCCATACAGTATGAGCTACTTGCTTAGTTGTTGATTTGCTTGAAACACAGCAAGACTTCATTATTTGAATTATTGGTTAAACATCAATCTTAGAATAAGCTTCAATTGTATTCACAATAATTATCACCACTAAGGAGAACATATCTTAGAGAACAAGATGTTAAATTAATGTTCGAAGCAATTTATAAAACCTAATCTGTAATGTTTCTTCCCACAACTTTCTCTATGAATTACTTTAGACACTTAAGAGCCTCATCAGGAAACCTTTTTTGAAGTGTAGCATGAATATAGAGACAAATTATGGTAAGATGTGGCATAATATTTGGAAAATTCAGGGAATATTATTCTGTTGCTTCAATTTACAGATATACTGAATGTTGGGAAACAAATCAGATCACAATGTGTATTTTTCTATAGGAGCCCATGAAAGGGAATATTTCCTTCTATATCACATGGATATTTGAACTCACTCTTTTGTGTATATAGACGCTATCCCACATATATTCAGTGTTCATGCACATTGAGTTACATACTACATAATCATGTTCCAGTTAATGATGAACCACATGGACAGTGCTGTCCATAGCCCTGTGTGGAAGGAGCTGGACATTTTCCGTTGCCTAATGTTGTAATAGCCATCACAACATTGCAATACAATTCATTGCTTCCATAATTGTGTTGATACTGTTGCAGATAAATCCCCTGTGCTGCCTGTCATAGAACAGTATAGCACATAAATTATATGGTACATAATACTTGCTAATATTAATAAAAGACTGATTTCTTAATTTTTTTTACTATGTTTGTATCATTATTTTAGTTAGTACTTATTTTAGGTGTAAAAGACAAAAATCAAAGACAGGTTTTGGGGGCCCAGCATGATAGTTCAGCGACTAAATCCTCACCTTGCACATGCCAGGATCCCATATGGGCACTGGTTCTAATCCCGGTAGCCCTGCTTCCCATCCAACTCCCTGCTTGTGGCCTGGGAAAAGCAGTCGCGGACAACTCAAAGCTTTGGGACCATGCACCTGTGTGGGAGACTCAGAGGAGGCTCCTGGCTCCTAGCTTTGGATCAGCACAGCTCCAGCCGTGGTGGCAACTTAGGGAGTGACTCATCGAATGAAAGATCTTCCTGTCTGTCTCTCCTTCTCTCTGTATATTTGACTTTTCAATAAAGAATAAATCTCTTTTTTTAAGACTTACCCTCTGACAGCCACAAGGAAGACCCAAATGGAATTCTTGGTTCCTAGCTTCAGCCAGGCCCAGTCCTGGATATTGTAGCAACTTGACAGCGTGTACCAGCACATGGCTGATCTTTCTGTGTCTCTCAGTCTCTGTAAGTCCTTTCACCTTTCAAATAAGCAACCTTTAAAAAAATGTTGCTAGGGCCTGGCGGCGTGGCCTAGCAGCTAAGGTCCTCACCTTGAACGCACTGTATCCCATACGGGTGCCAGTTCTAATCCCGGCAGCTCCACTTCCTATCCAGCTCCCTGCCTGTTGCCTGGGAAGACAGTTGAGGACAGCCCAAAGCTTTGGGACCCTGCACCCATGTGGGAGACCCGGAAGAAGCTCCTGGTACCCGGCTTCGGATCCGCATAGCATCGGCTGTTGCGCTCACTTGGGGAGTGAATCATCGGGCGGAAGATCTTCCTCTCTGTCTCTGCTCCTCTCTGTATATCTGACTTTCCAATAAGTAAATAAATCTTTAAAAATAAATGTTGCTAACACAAACTTAGCCACTGTAGTAAGACTGGTGATCACTTGGGCCACTGGGTGGCAATGGAAGTAGAAAGAAATTACTAGAATGGAGATGTATTTGTTTATCTTACTTCATCTATCCGAGTAAAAAGTTGGAAACAATGTTCATATCCAAAATAAATTTTACAAATTTTAGCATATCTTTAAGAAGGTACTCCAAAATGTGAATGGGAAACAGACTAAGAAATAAGTTTATTTTAGTGTAAAAAAATTAAAATCCATGCATAGTTCATTTATATAATTTTGTGAACTTGAGATTCCTAGTATGCATGAATTTCAACTTCTTGCTTCTAAACAAATCTTAATTCTGTTTTCTATAGCTTTCTGATGTGCCCTCATATGAAAGAATACGTGACTATTCTAAGTCAATTTTTAAATTATATTAACATGCATGAAATACACTATTATCATGATAAAACATATGCTATATGCAAAAATAAATATCAGAATACCCACTTAGGGTGTTCTCAATTTTGATAAGTGGTGTATACGTGTGTGCACATGTTTGTATATACTTGTCTAACACTTAAGAAGATGTAAGTCATGTAAAACCCATACTGGAATGTATTGATTGAAGCTGAAGCTCTACTTATTCATATTTTTTGCTTTATACTTTTGTTACTTTCAAATCCTTTGTACAAAAGCAAGCATAATATCTATAATCAGAAAAACTTTGGGGGAGGATAAAAGGAAAATGAAACCACAGTATAATCACAAGAACTAGAAAGGTCAGATGCAAGACATGGACTCATCATGACGTCAGCTGGAGCATTACGCCCTGCACCAAGTCTAACACACCTGGTCAGTGCTGGCCCACCCACCAGGAGAAGCAGGGCTTGCAGACAAATAGTCTTCAGCACTTGTTCCTGGGATAATCAGAGAGGATAGAAACACTGCACGTAGGGCCTCACACAGGATTGAGCATACTGTGCACTGAAAATAGGGACAGAGCAGGAAGAAAGATCAAAAGGGGCTGGAGACACCAGGAATTTTTAGTCATTTATTCAGTCCTAGCAAGGGTGGAAAGCTTTTTGAAATTTGCACAAAGATACCGTATGTGCCATCTGCAGTCAAGATTAACAACACGAGCTCAGGCAAGATATAGACTCTCAGGAGTCCAATATTTAAAGGTACATATCCAAATTTGAGGGGGAAAGATCAGAAGCTTGAAGGGTAGGGGTGATCTATAACAGAGGAATGGGCAGAAGAAGAAGCAGTGTAACACCAGAGAAGAGAAAATCAAATCATGAATTGGAATTCAAAAATAAATAAAACAAACCATTAGGATACTAATATTTTCAGTTTGAGATGCTCTACAGTCTTTAAAAACTTTTTTTAAGATTTATTTATTATTCAAAAGAAAATATCCAGAAAAAAAAAGAGGCAGAGAAAATATCTTCCATTCACTGTTTCACTCCCCAGATTGTTGCTACAGCCAGAATGGAGATGATCCAAAGCCAGGAGCCAGAAGCTTCTTCCAGGTTTTCCATATCATTCTGGGGTCCCAAGGCTTTGAGGCATTCTCCATTGCTTTCCCAGGCCACAATCAGGAATCTTGATGGGAAGTAGAGCGATCAGTGCCCCACTGGGAGGCTGGTGCTTACAGGTGGAGGGTTGACCAGTAGGCCATTGTGTCAGCCCCACACTACAGTTTTTTTCAGTTGAGGTGACAGACATAATAGGAATTGTTTACTCAGTCTGACTGGAACATTTGTGGAAAAATAGAATTAAAAATGCGTTCATTTTTGTCAAAATATTTTGACATTTGTTTATATGAAGGGTCTTCAAAAATTTAATGAATGATGTGTTTTATGAAAAAATCTATGCAGTGATTTAAAAAATAATGTATGCAATAGGGTCTCTCAATTTAATTTTCCATAAGCTTTTTGAAATCCTCTCAGCTCAGCACAACGATGATGCTTACATCAAATATGTCACTATACCTATAGAACTTTTTTCTTTAAAGGTCTTCTCTCAGAGTCTCATACTTTCTCCAAAATAACCTGCCCTCTGGTTCAAGATTGACTTATTAGAACAGATATACCCATTCAGACTTCTTCAGTAAAATTAGCACTCTATTAAAGAACATAGATAAGGAAATACATTTATCAACTTGCACTACACTGAGGTGCAGTACTATTTTGGCTGTTTTGTTCTGGGAGCTAGGGAGAGCAGATGAATTTTGTTTTTCCTGAGGCCTGCATGGTGGCATATCAGGCTAGTTGTCTGCCTACCAAACAAGCATCCCATATGGGCACTGGTTTGTGTTTCAGACGTTTTATATTCAACCCAGCTCCTTCCTACTGGCCTGGAAGAGCAGCAGAGGGTGGTCTAAGGCCTTGGGCCCGTATAAACACCTGGAGGCATGGAAGATGCCCCTGGATTGCGAGCTTCAGCTCTGGCTGTTGTGGCCATTTGAGGCATGAACCTGCAGGTAGAAGATATGTCTCTCTCTCTCTCTCTCTCTCTCTCTCTCTTTCTCTCTGTAACATTGACTTTTAAGGAAAAATAATTATAATCTAAAAAAAATGCTTTTGTTCAGCATTCCAAAGATATTGTACTAAGAATATGCTCATTTCTCCAAGTGTGGGTTTAAGCACAATTTGCTTTTCTTGGACAAATGCAATTCCTAGTCCACTTGCATGCTGTCAGCCACCTCCCTCTCTGCAGGATATTTTATTGCTAAGCACATTCTAGTGATTTATTAGTTAGTCTTCCATTAAAGGTTGAAAACGTGTTCCTTTCTCCATGTTTATGAATGATAAAGACAGAGCTATAGATTTGTTAAGTATCTTCTCTAAGGTCACTCCACAAGTTTGAAGGACAGAGCTTGGATTAGCACAAGTGCTCCCTGACTCGCCCCACCTGGGAGGTGTGCTGGGCCTCACTGCTTCCCTGCAGGACAACATAACATGCCGTCAGGGGCAGATGTTGCCTGTCACCCTGACCATTCATCATGCCTAGAAGAAGGTACAAAGAGAGATTTTTAAAAATAGCTCCTATGCAGGTAGCTAACTTCGCTTTGCTGAACTAAAAGCTTAGAAATCAATATCGGGGTAGTGATCACGTTTCTATCCTTTTTGTTGTTGTTTTTAGTCACTCATCATTCCTCTGAGCCACAGTACCCTGCCAGGTACTCAAAGAATGAATATAAGGATTGTTTTGTTTGCCTAAGCAATTAGGAAAAAGAGACAGTGAGGAGGAAAAACCCACCTGCCGGGTTCTAGAAGCAGGGGATGGAACTGAGATTTACATGGCTCATGTCTTTCACCTTCTCAACCCTGTCTCTACTTCTCCACGCTTTCCCCTTTTAAAAGAGCAATTTATCATACGTGATTGGGAGATAACTTTAAATGTCACCAGAAAAAATATAGCATATAAGTAAACTAGAAGATATTAGCTATTCCAACTCCTTTATTATACAAGAGAGTCAACTGAAAAGTTGGGAGAATTCCTGAGGACAGGCAGCATCAGGCCTGTAGCAAAGGCCCAATACCTACAGCTTACACTTACCCCGTCCCCAGGTGCATTAACATTATTAGTAACTCGTTGAGTAAACTCTCCTTATGGTTTTGCCTTGAAAACACGCATGGTCAAAAGGATTGGCAGCGAAATTTAATCTAATTTAAAATAGTAACATGATTTTACTTGAATTTTAAAATGTTGATTTGAGGGAGAAAGAGTGAATGTATATCTGCTGGTTCACTCTCTGAAATATCTACAATGGCTAGACTGACAGGATGCAAGTCAGGAGCTGGGGATTCTAGCTAGGTCTCCCACAAGGGGGCAGGTGGGATCCATCCTGGTGTAACTTGAGCCATCCTAGCAAAGGCATTGCAGGAAGCTGGAATGAGGGGCCATAGCCTGGTCTAGAACCCAGGCAATCCTGAATGAGATATGGTCAGCTTAATTCACCTCTAACTACTAGTATAAATCACCACCGTGACAACTTCATTTAAAAATAGAGAATAACCTGAGAGAATGAAATAAACTGTATCTTGGCTTAAGATATCAGTCATATTTATGATGATTTCAAGATTAGGGGAAATGTCTTAATGAAATCCAGGGTAAAAGGGAACTTAGCATAATTTACAGGAAGCCTGGAATGCCTTAAACCCTTCCAGTTTGTCAAAGTACTCCACATCTAAGTATAAAGATTTTTCAATTATAAAAATTTACTGCACCTATATCAGAGAGATAAATTTAGGCATATTGCCATTCCATTGCATGCAGGTGCATGCTATCTCAAACTGAAATCAACAATGGAAGCAATGATTATCCACATAGCATTTTACACGTTCTTTAGAAACTAAAAGAGAAAACACATTTAGCTTTATCTCTTGGACAATTGGAGGACTACAGTGAGTTGGTAAGCACAGAAAGCTGTTGTAGTTAAACAGAGGGGACTGGGCCATGTGCCTGGGGACTAGAAGGATGGGATATGTCTGAAGTAGTAGAAAGGTTTTGCCTTGTGCCTCTGTTACTGTGGAGTCAAAGGGGGAGAAAATTAGGGAAGTTGAAGTGATGAAAGACTTGTAGAAATTAAAAACTAACAGATTTTTCCAAATTTAACTACTGAACGGAAGTTGAAATGCAGACTGACATCATCAGTTGCATCATGACACCCTCTTGAGAGAACAGGCTAGAGAGCATCGTCCAGCCCAGGGAGAAGAGCAACAGAACAAAACAATGAGTTTGTGAGCAGGCAGAAGACCAAAGGAGTCCTTTCTTCTTACAGAAAAGTATTAACAAAGTTGTGGGGGTACTATAAAACATACATAAGAGAAGGAATTAAGAGATACATTTATTTGGGTCCTTTTTAAATTTATACCTGGAAAGGATTTTACAAAAGTTCTTGAAATTCATGCTGGTTGAAAAACTATTTAGGTTTTTTTTTTCCTAAATATTTATTTATTTTTATTTCAAAGTCAGATATACAGAGAGAAGGAGAAACAGAGGAAGATCTTCCATTCAATGATTCACTTCCCAAGTGACTCAACAGCCAGAGCAGAGCCGATTCGAAGCCAGGAAGTTCTTCCAGATCTTCCATGTGGGTGCTGGGTCCCAAGGCTTTGGGCCGTCCTCCACTGCTTTCCCAGGCCAGAAGCAGGGAGCTGGATGGGAAGCAGGGCTGCCATGATTAGAACCAGTGCCCATATGGGATCCCGGTACATTCAAGGTGAGGACTTTAGCCATTAGGCCACCGTACTGGGCCTGTATTTAGGTTTTTAATCTTCAAAATATTACAAGAAATTAAGGAAGAAAAATACATTAAATGAATGTATAGCATTTCAGCAACACCAAAGACAATTTTTGTAGATAAGAGGAGAAAATAAAGGAAGGACGTAATATTTAAGAAAAAAATAATTGCAGATTCCTTTTATAACTGTTCTAAAATAAACAAAAACAAAACTTTGGAAATGCCACTTGCAATCAGCATCTGGGGCAGCCAAGGCCAGCTCTCTGCCACTAGCTCACCACCACCTCAAGTAGCAGACATTGTGCTGGGAACTGGAAAAGACAGCAGAACTGGAGTAAGAAGTGGGACTAGACCACTGCAACCACAGCACGATTGACACTGGCTGGTGTAGAATCACATGAACCACACTGACCTAGAATGAGGAGAGGGTTCTGGCAGGTCCCTGTGCTAGAGGACCACACTCCTCCCCACTTCCCCCCTTCTCCCATGAAGTACCTGGGCCAGTGGGGAGAAACAGCCATCTTGAAGGTGGCCCAGACCTGCCAGAAACAACTACTGGTGTGAGGTAAGTGAAGGTCACATGGATACAGCAGCTGTGGTGTGTGCCCGGTTTTCTGTGGGCACACATGATCAGACAGTCCTGTCAAAAGTATGAATCCATGTTTCCCATTCAATTTGAGTTGGGACTGGTGGCCTGGCATCTTGGACAGTGAGGCATGCACACACTCCCACCTTTCTACAGTCCCCGAGAGGAGGCCTGGCAGTACAAGCTGCTAAGCAAAGCACTCAGAACTAGCTGCTGCTGAGACTGTCACTGCTCTGCACAGATGGTGCATACTCGCAGGGCTGTCGGGAGTTTCAGCACCCTGTGACTGTGGCGATCTTGCACACAGATTGGGGATTCTGTGAGTGCTAAGTTAGTGTGTAGTGTGTTGCTGGATCTCTGGGCACAGTGAGAATCGCATAGGTATCTGTGTGGTGCATGTGCTGGCACTGGTCAGGGTTATACTCACCATGGGCTAATCTTGAGAAATGAGGCTGTTACTCCACTAACATTGCCTTCCCTATGCTGACAAAAGAGGAGATATAGCACATCCAATATGAGTGTTATGCTGAACTCTAACTACACACACTTGAGCATTGAACAGAGTATGTTATCCACACCCAAACTACCTTCAGAGATCCAATAATGAAGCAATTACTCAACCAAGCTACAGCAGCACAAGCCAAAGATAGAACCATCAGGAAAGAACCAAATTAATTATCTATAAAAACATCTCATAGACCAAGAAAAATAATAACAACCCAAAGTTATTACAAAGAAATAATTAAAATTATAGAATAGGCCAAATTGAAACAAAGAAAACACAAAATACAAAAGAGGGAAATTCATCTGGAATTACTACAAACAACTATATACCAACAAATTTGAAAATCTAGAAGAAATGTATAGATTTCTGGATAATTACCTTTTATTTAAATTGAGTTGTGATGACAGAGAAGAACCTAAATAGACCAATAACTATGATGGAGATTGAATCAGCAACAAAGACTGCTAGCAAAGAAAAGCATGAGACCAGATGGCTTCCATACAGAATTCTACAGAACTTTTCAAGAAAAACTGATTCCAATTCTTCTTAAACTATTCAAAGCAATTGAAAGAGATGGAATCTTTCCAAATTTCTTCTGAGACCAGTGTCACCTTAATTCCAAAATAAGCAAAGGACACAACAAAGAAAGAGAAGCACAGACCAATATCCCCTATTCACAACAAACAACTAGCTAATGGAATCAAATAACGTATCAGAAGGTCATTCTTCTGGACCAAGCAGGACTTATCTCTGGAATACAGGATGATTCAACACGTGCAAATCAATAAATGTGATACATCGTGTAAATGCTGAAGAATAAAGACCAAATGATTACCTCAATAGATACAAAGAAAGCATTTCACAAAATAGATTCTTTCATGAGAAAAACTTTAAGCAACTTGGGTATAGAAAAAACATTCCTAAGCACAATCACGGCATTATATGAAAAACTCATAGAATCGCATTGAATGAGGAAATGTTAGAAGTATTTCCACCAGAATCCAGAACTAGACAAATATGCCTACTCTCACCACTGTTATTTAGTATAGTCCTGGAAGTTTTAGCCATGGTCATTAGGGTAAGACAAATAAATACAAGGGTACAAATTAGAAAAGATTAACTCAAGCTATCCTTGGCCTAGGGAATGGTGCCAGTGGGGGCATGTGTGGACCTGGGGCTGTGCACCCAGGTAGGTGGATCAAGCCTGGGGATTCCCACACATCTTGGTCCTAGGTAGGATGTTGGGGGGCAGGGTGAGAACCCTAGGTTAACATGCTGGTGTGGTGTGCTGGTAGGTCAGGCTTGGGGAAAACTATGAATGTGCTTGAGTTTTGGTAGGGTGGAGAGGTAGGTAGCCCAGTCCAGCACATGGGCCAGCTTGCCACCCACCAGAAGACTGGATTTGGGAAGAGTAGGCAGGGGAACCCAGGCACAAGGACTATGGATTGCTCAGGGAAGGGGCTATGAGGATGTATGGGAAGAACGCGGAGGGAGTGTATTGCAAGTGAGGAAATCACTTCTGAGGGACTTCCATTGACAAGGCCACTGTACTTGCAGGTAAGCCAGGAGGCTGAGACCAAGCAGGTTGGAGCAGGGGCTAATGCATATGCCCATGTGGGAGACCTGAGCTAGGCTAGATAGCATTTAGCACTGTCAACCACCACACACCAGTGCACATTAAAGCTAGTTCTGGGGGCCTATCTGGTAGGACTAGATCACAGTACTTGCCAGTGAATGCCAAAAGAAGGGATGGGAAATGTTAGGCTGGAACATGAAACTAACCAGCAAATGAAAGAACCAAATCTGCGGACAGAGTTTGCAGGGGATATGTGGTCCCACCTCTGTGGAACTGCAATAACTGAAGGTTTGTTCAAGAGCTGGGGATGGTAACAGGCTGAGCTAGGCATGACTATGGAACCCCAAGACATCCATGGGTACTTGGGTTGGCGACAGGCTGGGCAGGTCCAGGTTGCAGCATCCATAGGTACAGCCAAGAATAGGATGTGGAGCAGGTTGGACTGCAACATCCACCAGCTCACACAAAGGCCAAGACAGAGGGGGCAGACTGTTTTGACACCTGTTGATACATGTGAGATCTGGGTCTGGGAGTGGACCTGTTGGGGGAACTTGGGGGACTTCCTCAGTGGGCATAACACCACTGGAGAGTATGTGATTCAGATCTTGGTATGGGTCAAGCTGGTCAAGGCACCTCCACTTGTCAGCAAGTGTGTTGGCTGGTTCTAGGGGGGTGAACCAGGTAGGACCAAGCCAAACCATAGCATACTGGCACATGCAAGAGCCAGACTGAGTACAGGCCATGCTGGGTTAGGCTATTTCATCTACATGCTTGCATGAGAGCCACAGATGGGGAAAGAAAGGATAGGGCCAGGCTGCAGCACCCATGCATGAGATAGGCCCCAAGGAAGGGGCCCAGGCAGGCCAGGCTGTAGCATCTGATGATAAAACACTAGAAGAGGGATGGGCTATGCCAAGCTGGGTCAGAGCAGCCACTGGCATGCACAGAATCTGTGGTTCACAGCAGGCCTGGTAAGGGAGATAAGGAGACACTTTGGCTGGGTGTGGTTCCTACTGGTGAATGCAAGAGTCCCGAATGGGAGCAGAGAACTGAGCAGGACATGACTGCAGCATACTTTGGGATGAGTGTGGACTGGGCCTGAAGTATGCCAGACTGGGCTAGACTGTAGCACCTGGTGGTGCTTGTGAGAGCCAGGGCAGTTTTTGGATGGGCTGAGATGAGTCTCAGCACATACTGAACTGTGACAAGAGCAGGGTCAGTGGGTGGAGCAGGCATGTCTGGGCTGTAGCACCCAACATTAAAAACAAGAATAAAGAGTATGAGCTGATCAGTCAAAATCGCTGTTCTTGCCAGGATAGAAGGTAGGCCAAGTCAGCCTAGGCAAAGCACCTTCAGGCATGTGGGGGAGATCTGCCACTGAGAGCTGAGCTGATAGAGTTGCTTAGGGAACTCCTCTGTCATAATGCATCCCTGCAAGTGAATTCAAGAAACAAGGCTGGGAGCAACCCAGACCAGGCCAGGGCACAGCAAATCCTACCGAGGCATTCTGATAGTGGCAAATCCTATCAAGATACACTGCAGAAATCACCTGAAAAGTGCAAGATCTGGGGTTGGGAGTGAGTTTAGTAGAGCCAACTGGGCACATGTCTGATGGGCTGCAATTCCCACTGGTGAGCATGAGAACCAGGGCAGGTGCTCAGGCCTGGCTGGACAGGCAGTAGCACCAGCTAACTTAAGTGTGGCCTGATAGTCGGATCAGTTGAGCTAGGCTGCAGCACCCATTGGTTTATACAAAACCGAATGGGATGCAGGACACACCAGACCAGTGTGCTGCACATACCATCATGTGCAGGAACCAGCACTGGGGCAGGGATGGTGAAAGTTTTGAGGGGTCGCTCTGACCGGGTTACAGTTCCCACTGGTATACATGAGGGCCAAGTATGTGGTGGGCAGGGTTGGGCTAGGCCACACCATCCACTGGTTTGTGTAAGAGATGGGATTAGAAACAGAACTGACCTAGTAACTGCAACCACCAGTGTGTGTGTACACTAATATGGGAGATGGACTGAGCCAAACTTTGTACTGACTAGCACACATGGAAGTCAGGTCTGGGGTCACCTCATATGATAGGGTCACCTGGGTACCCTCCTCCTCAATTGAATTTCTGGACTCAGAACTCCAGCCATGGGGAGAATTGCAGGATCTTTGGTCTGAGCATGGAGTGCATGTGTCAGAATGCACCTTCTCAGTTGCTGAAGACAGCACAGTGGACAGCATGCTGGGGACATTACAACCAGTACAATGATGTCTGCAGAGCATGTCTTGTACCATGGAGGGCAGAACAAATTGGACAATTCTCATGGTCAGTCTTGAAGAGTGAGTTTTTTTAGAGTGTAGAGACTCTTTAAGGTGGACTATGTCAGTCAATAGACCTTTGAAAGCTTTCCTCAACCTTGGAACAACGAAATCAACAAAGTATCAGAACTATCGAAATCACTTAAGCAGTACCCTCTCGGAACATGCTCCACATCGGGGACCCAGGATGACACTGGGTCTTCCATCCCTGCATATTGATCTAGTTAGGATTCTGGGCTAAGTTTCTACCCTTCTCTCCCGTCTCCCTTCCCCCAAACACAATAAGAAGAAAAAGAAAATTTTTTCTTCTCATCCACTTTCCCCCATTCTTCAACCCTTCTTAACCCCCTTCCCACCAGAATCAGTGTTCTACATGGGCGTGTATCTTTCTCAGCTATGTAAACGTCATCAAGAGCATTTTTTTAATGTCCACTGAAACTCCTAAGAGTTGTATAAAGTTGAAGCATATAAAATAAGCAGGAGGCTAAACCCTTGTGCCTTACAAGCACAGGAATCCCAGGCTGCTCCACTTCTCATCCAGCTTCCTGCTAGTGGCCTGTGAAAGCACTAGAGGATGGTCCAAAGTGTTGGGACTCTGCACCCACGTGGGAGACCTTTAAAAATTCCTGGCTTTGGATCCCTTACTTGGGGATTGAATCAGTGGATGGAAGACCTTTCTCTCTGTATCTTATTCTCTCTGTATATCTGCCTTTCCAGCAAATATAAATAAGTCTTAAAAAAAAAAAAAAAAAAGGAAGAAGCAGCAGCAGCACCAGGCTCAAGTCTGGCCATTGAACTGCTGGGGAATGAACCAGCAGGTGGAGAATTTTTCCCTCTGTCTCTCCTTGTCTCTGTAATCTGCCTTTCCAATAAAAATAAATATTTTTTAAAAGATATACTGTAGGACAGTTGTAATCAAAACAGCCTAGCATTGGCAGAAAGACAGAAAAGAACAGTGGAGCAAAACAGAAATCCTAGAAATGAACCCACACATCTACAGCCAAGTAACTTTTGATCAACAAACCAGTCAGTCCAGAGAGAAATGATTCTGAGTAAATTGGATCTGCATGTGTGAAAGTACGATACACAATCCCTATCTTACACCTTATATAAAAATGAATTCTAAATCTAAATCTGTGGCCTGTTACCATCAAATTACTGCAGAAAAACTTCAAAAACCTCTGCAAGACATAGGTGAGGCAATGGATGTACAGGAGCTGAAGAAACTCATCAACAAAATAAAAATTCCAGTTAAGAACTAGGTAAAGGACATGAACAGGGCATTAACAGACAAAATTCAAATGGCCAACAGACATTTGAAAAAATACTCAAGATCATTATTTATTAGGGAGATGCAAGTGAAAATCACAATGAAGTTTCACCTCATCCCAGTTAGAATTGCTATCATACAGAAATCAGAAAATAGTAAATGCTTAGTGAGAATGCAGGAAAAAAGATACCCTAATCCACTGTTGGTGGGAATGTACTTATTCACTTATTAAGGATGACAGTAGGGAGATTCCTCAGATATCTGGAAGTGCAGTTGAGCAGCCAGGGCTCAAACGAATGCCAGTAAGGGATGACAGTGCTGCAAGCAGTGGCCTTACCTGACACATCACAGCTCTGGCTCATCATTATGTGCACAAGCAGAGTATTTCCAGGAGCAGACATAAATAAAGAACTATACAACACTTAATAACAAGTATAACTATAGTTAGTTTTATTTTTGCTTATATGTATTTCCTGGTATTCTGCAATGCACATGAATTCAAACAAGAACAAATCTTTTTGTTTAATGAGGAAATATGAACGAAGACTCTGCCATATCGGAGTGAGAGACTTGATGAAGAGAACAAAGATTGATTACTGCCATGATGGCATTTGCTTCTTCTTACAAGAAAATAAATATGTTGTTGTTTTTTAAACTCAGGACACCAAAAATGTAAGTAGACTCTGTCCTCCTATAAGTCCATTTTTGCCCCCTAACCTCATCTTCCCCAGTCTCATGTAGGGGGGCCACTAGGACACTTTCTTTAAGCAACCAGGAAAAACACACAGTGACTCTGATATAGTTCCAATGCCATGTCCTGGTGCCATTTTGTTGCACAAGCTGACCTGTGAGACACCAGAGTGGAACTGGTGTGAGCCACTATGGAGAGGCCCGTTTCCTCAAATAATAAGTCAGTGCTGTGGAAAACGCACTGCCTACAACGCCTCAGCATTTTCTAGCCTGGAAGATGCCACAGTGACTATGTCTTAGGGGAGAACTCATGCAGAGGAGACTCACCTTCTGAATCTCCACAGGAGCTCCAATATCCTCCTCCTGTGACACTAAGAGCAGTCCTTTGCTCATTTGTGATTTCACCACCAGTATGTGTATGTGTGTGAGTGTCTGTGAGAGTGTGTGTGTGTGAGTGTGTGTGTGTGTGAGAGTATGTGTGAGAGTGTGTGTGAGTGTGAGAGTGTGTGTGAGTGTGTGAGTGTGTGAGAGTATGTGTGAGAGTGTGTGTGAGTGTGAGAGTGTGTGTGAGTGTGTGAGTGTGTGTATGTGAGTGTGTGTGTGAGTGTGTGTGTGTGCACATGAACATACTTGTTTTCTCAGGTTGGGGAGAACTGATGCAAGCAGAATATAAAAGCTTCAACATTGCATAGCCTCTCTACTGCTCAGAAGGTAGAAGAACTCACCTATAAACCTCAGTTACATGAGCTGGAGACATGTTCGCCAGCTGTTCAAGAGCTCACTAACCTATTTCTGACCCAGAAGAGGAACTGTGAGTGTTGCCAGTAACAATATATTCATCTCTCGCCACACTTTCAAAGCTGTTGTCCATTAAAAACAAAAAAGAAAGCATTCTCAAACACCTTTTTTTCTAACTCCTGTGAGTTGTTTTCTCACTTGAATGAAGTTGCATAAACATTTCTACAAGAGGCTTAAGGGAAGACTAAAAGCTGTCTGTAAGGTTAGCATCTACTGCAATGCCACCCAGAAAATGATTCTTTTCCCACAATCTAGACACCGCATCTGCACCTGCAGAAATGCAGAAAAGTACCCTGCTGATAGGCATTCATCTCTTCAAAGACGTTGCAGTATCATTTCCAAGAAGGAAGTAATCATTTACAACACAGAGAAGACTAAAGTATGTATTAATTAAAAGTGCCAGGTGCATGTTAAACTGTCTGTTGGATATTTAAACAGCTAGTGACAAAATATATAAGACAATGATTTAAGGATTCCTCTTGCCATAGCACACTATAAAAACACTAGCTACCAAGTCAACATTATAAGGAAATAACGCAAAGCATGCAGGGGTCTCTTTGCAACCTTCACTATTTCATTACTGTCTTCAAATTCTGCACCTCCCATTACAAAGAGAACAAGACCAAGTGATTCAGGTGTTGCTTGTGTGGGGTTTGTATGTGCGTGTGCTCACACTTATGTTGCCGCCTGACCTAAAAGACAATTTTATCTAAGTTATAGATCATTAAGCTGAAAAAAAAGTTTGCCTGTTACTGCTGTTTTACCATCTTGCTCCATCTTGTCTCATTAGCAGGAACTGATTGAGCATGAAGGTGTTCTCTGGCTGTCAGTAGATAAAGTAGGTGCTCTTGGCTTTCATCTGTTCTGAATTCTCCTTGTCTCATTATCTACCCAAGGTCGGCTTCTCTGACACGGCGGCTGCTTGCTTAGCACTCCAGCCTGGCAATTACTTGCCAGGCTACCTTAGCCACAAGATTTCTCATCTGTGCATTCAGTCAGGCATAAGTACCAAAGTCCTATATCAGGTTCCCAGCTCACCCTCTCTCTTAACTCCATTCTTCAATGCTATGGGATCAAAAATCAGTGTGGCCAGTTCAGAGTGGCATCCTATCACCTCTAAAGCCCCATCTACTATGGCATTCTAATCAAGCTTCAGTCCCATGTAAACATGAAGTAGTGCCCTATCTAATTTAATCTGGGACAAGTTGTTAAATCACAGACTAGAAACTTACAGATCCCATCCTTAAACTTCCCTGCCTCACTTCATTGTAAGGAATACATTTACTAAGCACTACAATCCCCAATTCTGAAATTCATCTTCCTTTCCTGCCAAACAGCCTGCACTTTGAGATACTGTCTGGGGCAGCTGAGTAAAGAGAAAATGGTCTAGACTCAGGCTCACAAGAGTGTAGTTCCAAGAACAGCTCTTGCAGGTGCGGTCACCTAGGGAGTTACTTCATTTAAAATCTATACAAGGAAAATAAGGAAACAGATCTCTGACACGATCCATTTAAGGGTAAGACTAGTTGGGGGATCACACTTTCACTTGAAAACTCAGCTGTTGGCACGGTATACAGAGGTCTGCTGGGCAGTCTTTTGTTTAAAATGTCAGGATTCCTCTCAAATTAGAAACAAATCCACTGGGAGAACTCACGTCCTTTTCCAGGTTGAAAAAGACAGTATGCAGGTGCACACACATCTTTGTGAGGGAGTAGTGGCCAAATCATCTAGGAAACTTGCAGATAACCAGTAAGAGCACAACTAGGTATGAGCTGTCTGCAGGTGGAATAGTCTGGTTACCAGAAAAAGTCCGTCCATCTGTCTTTTTTTCTAGCACAATTCACTAATCCTTATTTCCATATTTGATGTGTACTTACAGAATGTTTCTTGCCCAAGAAGAGATGCTTAACCACTGCACTTCTTGCACTCTATAAACTCCCAAATCCTAAACTCTGCTCAAAACTCAACTGGCTCCCACAGGGACATCTATTCTGTGTTCATCCAAAAACAACTAAAACAAGGGAATTTGAACTATTTCCTGATTTTCACTCAGCAATATCTGCAATGCTTTAGGCCAGAAAAACAGCTCTCAAGAACTCTTGTTCAATAAATATACATGGCAAGGAGAGTGAATATCCCCCCAAATTAGAATTTCTATATAGTAGTACAGGGGGTCAGGACCTTATGGGTTTCTAAAGTCCTGCAAGGATCTTAAGGCACATACCTTTATCCTTAGCCAATGTCTTTTGGATGTTCAACAGTTGATTCTATAAAAATGTGCAGGAATATTTGAACCAATATCCAATAAATTCAAAAATATAACTTTAAAATTGAGCCTTTTTAATATTGTGTTTCCTCAGAGTTTTCCTTTGTTAATCTAATAGGCATCCCAACTTATTTCATAAAGATTTTAAAACTTCCCAAAGATTTAAAATTCTTCTTTATGTCATAGGGATTATTTCACATGTTAGAAACAATGTCTGCTGGTTTATAGACACCAAGAGATGTAACCAATGATGTAGTGTAGTGTAGCGGTTAAGCCACCAGTAACAATTCGGGCATCCCATTTGGGTGAGGGTTAAAGCATTGGCTGCTGCACTGATGACCCAGCTCCCTGCTAACAGCCTGAGGAAGCAGTGGAAGAGAGCGAGGTACTTGAGCTCCAGCCACTGATGTGGGAGCCCTGATTGGAGTTCCAGGTTCCTGACTTCAGCCTGGCTGAGCCGAGGATGATGCAGTCATTTGAGGAGTGAACTAGTGGATGTAAGCTTCTCTCTATCTCTCTCTCCCTCTCTACCTAAGCCTGCATTTCAAATAAATATAGTCTTGAAAAGCAATGAAAAAAAGCTGAGAGAAAAATCCCTGTTTTTTTTTTTTTACATTGGTGCAATTGTTTTCTTGTTGTGCCCTTTGGTTTCTTAGGTAACTACCAGATATACAATGTATGAGGCAAGATCCACTGCCATCATACCCAGAAATGAGGAGCTTAACTGATGGGTAGAACCATTTATTACATCACCAAAGTGAAAAAAAGAAAAAGGATGCATTCCCACATCAAAAGCAAAAGCTAAGCAAAAGGGTCTTTGATGGGAGAGTAACTGAAACTCAATCTCTCTCATGCACATGTGCACAATTATTTTGGAGCATGACTGCCTTCTCAGAAACTGAGTTTTATCTGTAAATTGTGAACAGTTGTAGATAATACATAACAAGTGTTTATGCCAAGAAATATGTTAAATATTTGAAAGTATTAACTTTTACTTCTGCCAGTAATCTAGTGAAGCAGATGCCATTCTTATTCCCATTTTCCAGATTAAATAAGATTTGGTGATTTATAACACATGAAACAGATGATAAGAAACACAAAAGGGCCTAGTGTAAGGAATTTTTAGAAAGTCAAAGCCGACAAATATTTACCAGATTATATAAACTGTCCATCGCTAGAAGCTACTAAGATGAGACCAAAAATCTTTACACGGCCTACTTCGTATTTCTTCATTTTTCTTGTGTGCTGATTTCCTTTTTGTTTTCCTTTCACTGTTTCGTTTATTGTAAATAAAAGAAGCAAATGAAGAAATGTATATAGTGTAGAGTGTCTGGAATAAAGAAATTTAGATAAAGGCAATCATAGTAACTACATTCAGTCACCCGTGGAAAGGTTAGAAGAGTGGTGGGAGCATACTGTGATTCGTTTAAAGGCCACAGCACAATGGTGTTGTTGTGGCTGGTAGCTCAGCGTCCATGAGTTGAAGGCTCAGTCTCTGATGTGACAGAGCCATGAAGCAGTGGGAACTTTAGCAAGTGGGGCTTCCTGGAAGGGGTTAGCTCACCCGGGCCACTGCCTTCCTGGAACCCAGCTAGTTCTCACAGGGCAGGCTCTTGCAGAGTCCAGCACAAGCACTGTCTTTCTGCGTGTTGTCATCACCCTTCCTGTTTCTTCTGCTTCTCAGCCACCCGGCAAAGAACACCAGAGACCTTCAGCAAAACTGAAGAAAGGGGCTACCCAATCTGTCCTTTCATTCTCCAAAACTATGTGTTACTTACAACTATTTTCTTCATAAAGTTCCTAGACTTCAGTATTTTGTTAGAGCAACAGCAACTGGGCTAATACAGGACTCACATTACTGCTTTGAGACTCTTTTTCTCAAACATTTTTCCAGTGTTTATCTGAACGAAAGACTTTTTTTTCCCTCTTTCAAGCTGGAAATAAAGATACAGTGGACACACAATGTTCTCTAGATTTCTATGTGCTGTGGCTTCTACACTCTCAGTGTGCCCTTTAATGAGTGAGGCAGCACCTCATGGTCTTGGTTAGAAAGCCCAAAGAAAATCTATTATCATAAAACATCACCCAGCAGTCTTATCATATCAGTTGACAGTATCACTTTAGTTAACGTTGAGTTAGTGTTTCTATTATAAACCCCATTTACTGAAGGGTGGGAGGACAAGAAAAAAGAGATGGGCTCATATGTCAACTGTGAGAAATGACATGAGGCTGGACTCAGGTTGCAAAACAAGGTAAAATCCTTAAACCATAACACCTAATGGAAGAATTCATTTATGGTCCATATGTATATTATCAAAATGGGGTAACACAAACATAATCTAAAGTTAATACAGTGCTAATGAGCTTGCCTATTAATATGACCCTCTCTCTATTGTTGAGAAAAGACAGATAGGAATATAAGGTGTATTAGCATGTCACAGGGAAGACAATAA
This sequence comes from Ochotona curzoniae, assembly GCF_017591425.1. Taxonomy (NCBI): domain Eukaryota; kingdom Metazoa; phylum Chordata; class Mammalia; order Lagomorpha; family Ochotonidae; genus Ochotona; species Ochotona curzoniae. The sequence goes on along the minus strand of NW_024464939.1, from coordinate 24,274,578 downwards.
ACTAGGAATGTGAACAGCTAAGTTCTACCCCTGTTTTTCACATTTATTAGCCACAGCATGACTAAGTTACTATAAAATGTACATGAAGTGATGTTATTTTCCTCATTCCATAGAGTGCTCCCTGATGGTGCCTAAACAGGTCCTCCGAGGACAACATACTGAAACAGGAAACCGTAGAACAAATGAAGAGCAATAGCAAAGCTCTCACAGTAAAAGTCACCCGAAATTGTTTGGATACAGCCATAGCTCGCCAGTGAGGGGATTTGTTACATATCCATCGGTTGTGTTTCACCACAGTGTTCTTGCTCAAACCTCTCCTGGCTCTGCTGTCAGTGCAGCAATGGGAGAATTACCCAGGCAAGGTCAGAAAGAAGACCAGAGATTGCACGAATTAACCCTTTGCCAATTAGCAAACCCTTAAAAGAGATCACAATGCTTCCAGATTACAAGGTACCTCAAGTTTCACTTAAAAAGTTGAATCACATCAATGATGAAAATATCGCTTGTGATCCTACATATATTTATCTGATACATATTATTTCTATTTGTATGTAACATAAACACATGCCATTTCATATATTTTACATCACTTTATAATATTTACATGTAAAACCATACATGTAAATTTACATGTGTGAGGTGCATCTTCCTTTTACTCACACTCACAGTCCTGTTGATACGGAATAGGCAGGGAGCTCGTAGTGAAGGAAGGAGCTGAGACGCACCCAGCCACCTCTGTGCTGCAACCCAGGGCCTCTGAAATACCAGCAGATTTCATGTACTTCTAGGACACTCACTTTCCCATGATGCACCTGAGCTCCCTACATGGCAAAAGATGCCGTGATGAACATATTTAGGCTGAGCTCCAAGTAGGGATATCATGAAATCTTCCCAGAGAACACCACATACATTTGGACCCACTCCGTGTGTCCCTTCAAGTAGAGTATCACCCTCTATCTGATAAAGGGGAGGGACAAATCAGGTGTTCTCCCTCTTGAAGTTGCCCACATTCACCTCTGAATGTGTCCTACCCCCTTTCCTGCACCCAGTGTCTCTGCTTTGAATTCTTCCCTTGAGCCAACACAAGAAATTGGAAAGAAGACAGCTGAGGCATTCACACTTACAGACCCCACAACATTGGCAGCTTGTCAATTCATACATGAGAAATGTCAATTCATACATGAGAAAAACATGTTGTCACAAAAATGTATTTACCCACTTATGATTTTATTATATATCCATCTTTGTGTGCCTAAAATTTGAAAAGTAATAGATAATAAAACATTTGATAGGTCCTGAATAGAGAATAGAAATCAAGATTAAAGTAATCCACATGTTACTGGACTAAGATATCTTGATGGCTACCTCATATATAATTTCATCATATCATTTAAAGATTTAAGAAAAAACTTAGCCTTCAGTTACATTTTCTGTGTGACCTTTTAAAGATAGTTTCAATAGGATTTTATATGAAAAATAAGAAAATTCATTCATGTAATATATAGCAATAGATTAGTGTTAGCTTGAAATGCAACTCTTGGAGAGAAGTTTTGTAATATTTGTTCTTCTTTATTTAAAAGTCAGAGTCATTGAGAGAAGGAGAGACAGAGGAAGAGATCTCCCATCCGCTGATTACTCTGCAAGTAGCTGCAATCACCATGGGGAGCCGATCCATACCAGGAACCAGGATCCTGGTACAGTTCTACCTCACGGGTGACAGGGACTACTCCGTGGGCCGTATTTGGTTGCCTTCCCCAAGCCATTCTCAGGGAAACAGGAAGGAAATGGAGCAGCTAGGTCATGAACTTGTGCCCATATGGGGTACTGCTATTGCAGGCAGTAGCCTTACAGTTATGCTACAATGTCATCCACTCAGAGAGAAAGTTTATGTGTGAATTTTCATGGGAAAATAGGTAAGTGATACAGGCAAGGAAAAATTAAGTTCAGAATGAAATGTGACTAGGAGCACTTAGAGGACAGTAGCAAAGGTAAGATAAGGTAATTGCCTAAGGAGGGAAAAAGCACTGATGAATAAACATAGACATTTGTCAAGAAATGCCTTCTTGACTAATGCCAACAGAATTGACAGACACGGAATGTGGGCATTCACAGTGATTACCATGGCACTCCTGCAGCTGATCAAGAAAGGCACTCGGGAGGGGGGGGGACAGAATTGTTCAGGTCTACCACCTGGTTCTGCTGCTAATTTACTTTGTAACTTAGTGACTTAGATTCTCTGGGCTCCAGGCCTATCAAGGATAACATGAGACAATTTTATACATATAAAGTCCTTGGCAGTCTGTGGGCCTATGACACAGCTGTGACATCATCCTTACAGGAAGATGCGAACGTTTGGAGTATGGGAGATGCCTAGAAGGTGCACAGACGGGGGTACTAAATATATATATACATATGGAATTTTAGCTGTGCTGAAAGCTTGAGTGGTGTATTGTAAACACAACAAAATTGTTCTGTGTCCTTGACTTCTAAGGTATTGAACAGCAAGGTTCTGGATTGCAATTAAATACCTGTAAAACAATTTTAAAGGGGGAAAGGAGCCTAAGAGTGGGTGACTAAGTCATTATACTTCTTTATACTTTTTCTGTTGTAACAGCATATGCTATACCCTCCAGCCCACATCAGTTCTGGCTTTCAAAGATGCAATGCATTCAGGGGAAAGAGCCATGGCCTTCCACTGAAAATTACTGAATACAATCTGTTTATCAGTCATTTAAACTGCTTGGCACTAAAACTCCTCACCCGTAAAATGGAAATAATAATCATAAAATAACAAGAAAATGATGCATGAGTAAAATCAAAAGATAAATCCTATGTGAAATCTGCGTCGCCAGCTTTTAATTCTACAGAAATTTCAAATGTGAAATATACTACCCTCAAATACCTACCCATACAGTTTTATTACAAATCCAGGTCTCTTATCCTAATAAAAATATTGTTTCTTTAAATGTTTATCTTCTACTATGGTTTGAAAATGACTTGTGTCCCTGAACTCATGCAGCATCTTATGCCCAAAGTTTTATATTAATGATGTTAAGAGAATACAAACTTAATGAAACCATGATGAGGTCCCAAATTGGACCAAAAATGGGTGGCTTGGAGGCTCTTGCGTCCCTGCAGAAACGCCAGTGTAGACAGCCAAGCTCAAATCAAGTCACCTTTACAGGAGTAGGAGTTGCAAAACCCAGGTGAGAGCCCACAGTGCTTCATTTCATAATTATAAGAAAAGCAGCTCTCTATAAGCATAAAGTAAATATCAGTATCTAAAGGAAGACATAGACTCCAGTATGTTAGCAGGGAACTTAATCACCCCATTTTCAAAACTGGGCAGATCACCTGGATAAAAATTAAGAAAGAAATAGAGTAGTTAAATTGCACCGTAGATGAATCCAACCTAGCAAATACCTACAGAGCTTTCCAGCTAACAGCTGTTGAATATACATTCTTTCCTATAGCACACTGAACATTTTTCAGGATAAACTCCATTGCAGATCACAAAGCATGTCTCAATAATGTCACATGATAGAAATAATGCTGAGTGTATTTTCTAATCATAAGAAAAACCTTCGAAACTACACAAACACATGAAAACAAAACAGCTTATTCCTGAACAATCAAGTAAGCAAGAAGAAATTAAGCAGGATATTTTAAAACTTCTTGAAATGAATAAAAATATGTGTACAGCATATTAAAATTTATGGAACACAGAAAAAAGGTATTACTGACATTTTTATAAGTCAATGCCTATGCCAAAACAGCAGAAAAGAAGCATCTCAAATAAAACACATCACTGCACCTCAAAGAACTAGAAAAGCGAGAACAAATCAAATCCAAAATTGGTAAAAGGAAAGAAACAATAAAATTTAAAGCACAAATAAATGACCCTGAAACTAAAAATTATACAAAAAGTAATTCAGGGAAATGAAGAGATGGTCATCTAAAAAGATTTTTAAAAACTGCATTCTTCTGAGCTAGATTAGCTGAGAAGATAAGAGAGATAATACAAATTCATAGAATTGGAAATGAAAATGCAAACCCTACAATTGACACCACAGAAATAACAAAGGATGGTAAGAGATTATTAGGAACAATCATATGACAATGAATTCAATAACCTAGAAAGAACTGACAAATTCTTACACACATATACTTCAAAATGAGTCACTAAGAAATAAAATGAATAACAATATTAAACCCAAATCTAACCTAGCAGCACATTAAAAACATAAATCATATAATCAATTGGGATTTATCCCAAGGACGAAAACAGATTCAAAATATAAAAATTAATAAATATGATACAACACATCAACAAGATGAAAGACAAAAATCCCATGACCATCTCAACAAATTCCAAAAAAGGATGTGATACCGCTCCAATATCCCTTCATGATTAAAATTTTTCACCAATTGAAGTGTAAAATCAAGTATGAAAAGGAGCATACCTTAACATGATAGAAGCCACATATATAATAATTCAACAGCTAATACCATGTTGAATAAGGAAAAGCTGAAGATTTTCTACAATCAGAAATAAGAGGAGAATCTTCAGTTTCACCACTTTTATGCAACAAAGTACAGCAAGTCCTATCTAGAAAAATTAAGGGAAAGACATAAAGGATATCCAGATCAAAAACAAGATGAGAATGCTCAGTTTCACTGTATGCAGCACAGTATTACAAGTTTTATCTAAAAAGTTAACTAGAGAAAAATATAAAGAATATCTAAATTAAAAGGAGGAAATCAAATTGTCACCACCTACAGATATGATGAACTTGCATACAGAAAACTCCCACAGACCCACCAAGAGCTGTTCAAACTAACAAACTCCAGATACAAATTCAAATAAGCAAAACACAGTAGTATTGTTACAAACCACTAGTGATTCACCTTAAAAAGAAATCAGACAGGTTGGTCGACCCAAATAGCCTAGTGGCTAGATCTATGCCTTGCATGCCCCAGAATCCCACATAGGCTCCTGTTTGTGTCCTGCTTGCTGTACTTTCCATGCAGCTTCCTGATCATGGCCTGAGAAAAACAGTAGAGGACGGCCCAAATCCTTGGGATCCTGCACCCACGTGGGAGATCTGGAAGAGGCTCTAGGCTCCTGGCTTTGGATCAGCTCAGCTCTAGCCACTGTGGCCACTTGAGGAGTGAACCAGCGGATGGGAGATCTTTCTCTTTGTTTCTTTTTCTTTTTGTAAATCTGTCTTTCCAATAAACATTAATAAATGTTAAAAAAAAAGAAAAAGAAATCAGTAAATGCTCTTATTTCTAATAGCAACAAAAATAATTTAAATACCTGGAAACAAAGTCAATGAAAGAGGTGAACTATCTTTACAATGAGAACTAAAAATCTGATGAAAAATTCACCGGGGACACAGATAGGAGGAATGGAATCTGTGATCACAGGCAGGAAAAGTGAGGATCATTCAAATGTCCATACTACACCAACTTTTGAATATATATCCAAAGGGAGTGAAATCTGTGTGTTGAAAAGACAGATACACTCCTATGTTTACTATGCAGCACTATTCACAACAGCCAATCAATTGAAACAAAATAACCATTCAAACACAAATGAGTGGATTAAACACAGTATGGCACAACGACACAATGAGATATTACTCATCCATATAAAAAACGGATTCTTGTCATCTGCAATGATATGAATAGAGCTAGAAGTAATCACACTAGATGAAATAAATCAAACACAAAAACAAAAACATCAAGCGATGTCTCCCATATGTGGATTCTAAAGTAGGCGATCTCATATTTGTTAAAACAACAGTGATATTTGCCAGCAATTAGGAAGGATGTATGCAGCAGTACATGAGCGAAGGTTGACTGGTTGGCACTAGTTTACTCCTACACAGGAGTTTGAAATTCCAGAGTATTACTGATGACTTATGATAATTTTAGCTAATGTAAATATTTTTTTAAATCCTAGAAGATAAAATTTTGCATGCTTTCACTAAAATTAATGTTAAATTCTTGAAATAATGGCTATATTTGCCTTAACTGGATATTTTTATGATATATATATATATATATTCACATAATACTCCATATATATACATGATCCTTATGTCTGCTAAAATTTTTAAAGGTTTGGTTATTTATTTGAAAGGTAAAGTTACAGAGAAATAACTTCCATCCACTGGTTCATTCCTCAAATGGCCACAAGTTCTAAAACTGAACCAGTCCGAAGCCTGGAACCATAAACTGTTTCTGGGTCTCCCAGGAGGGTGCTGGAGCTGAAGGACTTGGACCATTTTCCACTGCTTTCCCAGGCACATTGATAGGGAGCTGAATCAGCAGCAGAGCAGCTGCGACTTCAACTGGTCCTCATATGAGAATGAGATACTGGCATCACAGTCCACTTGCTATACCACAGTACTGGCACATGTTTGCTAAACTCTTAGAAAAATGTAAAAATACAATCAAAATAATTACCATCCTCCAAAAAGAATCCCAACAACAAAGGTGGAGTTTTCCCAATCTTTTTAAGTCTATTTTGGTATCAGGATTAAGCACTGGGCAATGGTACAAGAGAGAAAATTATACAGGCAAGTTATTAGCTGTGTAGTTAAGTGGGAAACACCTGCCTTTCTCACTTACCAGAAGCTAGAATATAGTCCAAGTGTTACAAAGAGCATACATCCGTTTGAGAAGCATAGTTCTTTATGGAAAGAAGAAACCACCTGGACTTGTGAGTTCTCAGCCTACCGGCTTGAATTTCTACCTCTCTCTCTCTCTCTCTCTCTCTCTCTCTCTCTCTCTCTCTCTCTCTTTCAATAGCTTATAAATATCTTCACCATAGAGATATTTAAGATATTTAGAGTAATATCTTGTATACTCACCTGGCAGGGAAAATACCATGATCATAAAAGTAAATGTCACTAAGAAGCTACTGCTGTGTTGGTTCTCACATAAAACAAATCCATGCTTTTCAATATCATTTCTCCTCTGTGCAACAAGGTCAAAACTACTGTATTTGTGTTGACAATCATGCCAGAATTAAGAACATAAATGATGTAAAATGTTGCATATATTATTACAAATATAAATGTGACAAATCAGAATTGCTCCTGGGGACACTGGTGAAGTCCCTTACCCACAAGTTCACCAGAACCTGTAGCAAGCAGTGGCCAGAACGTTACTCATGCTTTGTTTGCTGCTAGAACCACATCTTTTTTTCATCTCTATCTGGAGATGTTCTCACTGCCAGGGAGCTTACTTCCTCTACCTGAGGTGCAAGCAAAAAGAGAAAAACAAATGCTATGCTGAAAAGCTGCTCCCCATCAAAGAAAATGGAGCAAGCGGGAAAATGTGCTGTCTCTGGTGCCTTCATCATAGAATGCAAGGGAGGATTCCCACACTGCTTTTCAGAGATGTCCCAGGCCTCATCTACACTAGTTTCATCCAGCTGTCATGAACAAGGAACACATGTTTTACTCCATGTTTTCTTTTGCTGGTCACACTTGCTACTATTTTTTTCTTCTGTATCTTCTGTAAACTGCTCCAGAATAAAACATGTAGCTTCATCTTTTTTTCAGGTTTGCTTTTAATGAAGTCTAAACCAAGTGACCTCAATTCTCCTCTCACCACAAAGATTTCTGGACATGGAAAAGAGAGAAGAAAAAAATCTACAGATGAACACATCATAAAAATTAGTTACATAGATTTACTTTCAGGTTATTCATATGGAAAAAAAGAAATCTCAATGTTTCCTAAATCAGAGATCTCACTGAAATTTCCTAACCTGCAAGAATTCCAAGCAAAAGCTTGCTCATACTATCAAGGATTTTCACAAAAGTCTGTGTTGTAGGGAGGGAAAATCTTTAACTCATACTTACTTACTTAACAAATGTTTTAGTGCCAACAAATCAACCAACATGCAACGTTTCTTCAAGGTTGTCATACTCTCACCCAATGTAATTGTAAATCATCACATGAGGTTATTTCTCTTTAACTCCCCTTCCAGCCAAGAAAGAATCAAGAAACCTTTTTCTCTTGTTTATCTGAAATCAATGTGAAAATATATTTTAGAAAAATCGAAACCTGACTTTGAGTTTACTGCATTTATATGATTGCTTGAATAAGCGCTTGAGAGTTTTGCATTGCAATGATTTTTTTCATTTCTTTTTAGTAGAAATATAGTCCTTACTTGTATGGGAATTCAGTGAGTAACAAAAATGTAATATCGTCTTAAACATCTTGCCTGGTGGCAACTCTGCTTCTAATTGTAGAATTACATGATCCTCTTCTGGGAAATTTCCCTGAACAAAAAACTCCCAAGTTTTCCAACACAGACCACAAAATTCTTGTTTATTTTTAATCTTCCATTAATATAAAAACCCAGACCTGGAACTCGCTAGAGGGAGTGGCACAAGTAGCTGCAAGAAAAAGTTGTGTACCAACTGCAATAAGTAAAATCGCATTGTAGACCTGTGGGTGACAGAGCTTTGAAACCTGTCCCAAGGAGAAGACTCTGCTAACCAGAAGTGCAATGACCAAGAGCAAAAGAAGAGACAAATGCACAATGAATATTACTGAAAACTCCCCTGCAAAGGACCAAAAATCCTATGCCGATCTTGGAGTTAACTGAGGAAGACATCGAGAAAATGGGGGACACAGAATTCAGAAAACTCATTTTAAAGATTCTGATCAAAAATGAGAAGCACATACAAGAGTTCAAAGAATTTAAGGAAGCAAAAAAGCAAAATAGGCTGATATATCAGAAATTAAGAACACAATAGAACAAATTAAAAGTACAATGGAGAGTCTCCAAAATAGAGTGAAGCAAGCAGAAGAAAGAATCTCAGAATTGGAAGATATTTCCTGTCACCAGGGGGAAGCAAACAAAAAGCTGGAAACAGCTGGATCAGGCCAAAAAAAAATATTCAAGAATACTATTGAGAGGCCAAATATAAGAGTTATGGGAGTCCCAGAAGGTGCAGAAAGAGAAACTGGTTTTACAAATATATTTAATGAAATAATAAAGGAAAATTTCCCTAATCTGGAGAAAGAATTGGGAAACAACATCAAGGAGAGGCACAGAACTCCCACAGGCCTGATCAAAAGTGATCTTCACCAAGACATATGATCATCAAGCTCTCTTCAATTGAACATAAGGAAAAGATCCTGAAATGTGCATGTGAAAAAAATCAGTTGACATATAAAGGAATGCCAATTAAACTCACAGGAGAGCTCTCACAGCAAACTCTATAGGCAAGAAGAGAATGGAATGACATATTCCAGATTCTAAAAGAAACAAGCAAAAATTGTCAGCCCAGGATAACATATCCAGCAAAGCTTTCTTTTGTTTTTGAAAACGAAATCAAAATCTTCCACGATAAAGAAAAAATAAAAGAATATGACTCTTCCCAAACTGCCCTACCAATGAGACTTCAAGATATTCTCTTGATAGAGAAGAGGAATAGCACCAAACAAAATCAAAGGCAAACGGGAAAAACATCTCAGGAAAATGACAACAGAAGAGTAAACCAATGAACAACCCATTCCTAAAATGACAGGACCAAAGTACCAGCCTTACATATTAACCCTGAACGTAAATATCTTAAGCTCAATCAAATGTTACAGATTTGTAGACTGCATTGAAAAACAAAACCTATCTAATTGTTGTCTAGAAGAGACACATTTCACAAAAAAAAAAATCAGTGGAAACTGTATCTCATGGATTTTGATGCTTTTCTTTTTGTTAGTTTCATCTCTTCAAAACACTTTCTTCTGATTAAATTCTTCAGTGACTCATAGATCATACAGTAGCATCATTTTCTTCAAGAAGGTTCTTGATTTTCGTTTCTTCAGCTACATGTTAATCATTTAGTAGCATGATATTTAACTTCATGGTATTGTTAATTTCTTTTTTCTTTCTGTTGTTGCTTTTGTTTTGTGGCTTTTCATTTAAAGGGAAGTATAGTAGTTGTGTAATGGAGACTGTCATATCTAGTAACATGTTATTTAACTTCATGGCATTGTAAATTTCTATTTTTCTTCCTATTGTTGATTTTGTATTGTGATTTTTCATTTAAGGGGATGTACAGTAATTGTGAAATGGAGACTAACATATCCAGATGTGAGGATACAATGTAGTCTGCATCTCCACTTCCAGACAAAGATGGACTTACAATGAAACTGTTCACTATATCTTGACAATAGGATACTGGACTCTCTGTCATTGTCCATGCCCGCAATGATGGACATGTGATTGTGTATGAAGAATTGTACTTTAGTAATGATGAGTGGGAGATGGGTAATTGGGGAAGGGATATGGGATATCCCAGGAGCCTATGGAACTGTATCATAAAATGACAATAATAATAAATAAAAAGATTAATAAATAATATCATCAAACTACTTTTTAATAAATTGGCACAATTGCTTTAGTGCCAAAAATATGAGTACCAAGTACATTACATTCTTTGATCACTTTCAGTTGTTTCCCTGCTTCCAATCAAAATGGAGCAATAAGACAGTAAAGCCTAAATATAGTTTTCTCAACTAAAACACTCAGGCAAAATCAATGAACCATGGCAATGGACCACAAGCAGTGAAGTATAGTGTTTTTTCAAAGATGGAGAACAAATGAGATGAAAATTATTCTTCCAAATACTGGGAGAAGCATCTGGGGACAGAAAGAAATAAATTTCAGGCAGAGATCAAAAGTCCCGTGATCTGAGGCAGAGCTGGGTGTCCAGAGTTGTCAAAGAAGTTAGAGTTCACATGGCAGATGACCAGAAAGTTAATGATTCTACAAAGAGAAAGTGCCAGATCTGCCTACAATGAGTGCAAGTCAGAGAACGCATGTGAGGAAAGCCTTAAGGGAATAGGGGCAACAATGCTTGGAGCAAACCCAGGCTGGGAAATAGTGCCTATTCCCAACAGCCAGTATGAGACACCTCATATTTTGGGAGCCATCTGTTACAACACTAAGAAGGGTCATGGATCAGTAGTGTGGAAAATTAACCCTAGACTAAATACAGTTCTGGTCTCATCTCACTCAACAGAGCTTAAATGCATGACTGAATGTTTCAAATGTTCCAAGTATCTAGTTACATACTAAACAAAGTTCAATAATAATCACAGAAATACAAAAATATCTAACATTCAACCAGACAAAATTCAGAATGTCTGGTAACCAATCAAAAGTCACCAAACAAGTAAAAAATAGAAAAATACACACATAATGAAGAGAAAAATCAGTTAATTAAAACTGACCAACAATTGGCACAAATTGCTGTATTAGTAAATAAATAAGATGTTAAAGACAATTATGACGGCACTCCATGTGTTCAAGTGACTAGAGGAATATTTAATATATTAAAAAGAGATATGAAAGAAACAAGGAAGATCCAACTAATTTTTCAGAGATGAAATTGGAAGTAATTGAGCGAATAGACATGCTGGTTGGCGTGATTTGCAGATACTATGAAAGAAGAGATTGTTGAACTCACAATCGTAGCAGTTCCTACCTGAAACAAGAAATAGAGAAAAAAATGAATAAAAAGAATATTGGTGAACTACTGGATAATTTTAAGCAGCAAATACATGTGCCATTAGGGGCAGGCATTTGTTCCAGCAGTGATTAAATTGCCACTCAGATTGCCTAAATTCTGTGTCATCTGGTTTGAGTCCCAGCTATTCTGTTTCCAATCCATCTTCCTGCTAATAGGCATCTGGGGAAAGCAGTAGATAATGACTCAAGTCTTTGGATCCCTGCATCCCATGTGACAGATTTGAATGAGTAAGTTCTGTGATTCTAGCTTTGGCCTGGTGCGGCCTCAGCTATTTGGGAATTTAGGAATTGAACTAGCAGATAACTTTTTCTTTGGCTCTTTCTCCCGAATATTTCTCTGCCTTTTATGTAAAATGAAAATAAATCTAAAAATTTTAAAAGCAATACACATGCAAATGGAGCCACAGAAAGAAAAGTGAAAGGTGGAAATAAAAAAAAAAAATCTTAAAGAAGGATCCGGTGTGGTGGTTAAATCCTTGCCTCACACATGTTGGCATCTCGTACATGCTCCAGTTGGGTCCTGGGTAATTCACCTCCCATCCAGCTCTTTGCTTGTGGCCTGGGGAAGCAGTAAGGTATGTCCCAAAGCCTTAGGACCCTGCACCCGCATAGCAGACTTGGAAGAAGCTCCTGACTGCTGGTTTCAGATCAACTCAGCTCCAGCCTTTGATGCCACTTGGGTAGTGAACTAGCAGACTAATCTCTCCTTCTCTCTGTAAATCTGCCTTTCCAAGAAAAATAAATAAATCTTGATGTAATAAAATGACCAATTTTTTCAAGTTTTCTGACTGTAATCTTATAGATCTAAGACACTCAAATACTCCAAGCACAAAAAGCCTGAAGAAAATTATGCCATGACATATAATAACCAAATAAATGTATGAATTCAATGTGACTCCTACTCATTTCACAATTTTTATTTATACTTACTAGAGTTGCAGGAAGAGAGTCCTTTCTGCTAGTTCTCTCCACCAAATATATCCAGTGAGGAAATCCAGAACCAAGAACTCAATCCATACAGGGGTTCAATTACAGAAACCATCATGCATTGCTTCCCAGGGTGATATGGGCAGAAATAGAGCTAGAACTGGAACTCAGGTACTCTGATACAAGGTAAAGGTCTCCAAAGCAGATTGTTTTTTTAAAGATTTACATATTTTATTTGAAAGGCAGAGTGACAAGAAGGGAGAGCCAGAGGGAGGGAAACAGAGATCTTCCATTCCCAGGTTCACTCGTGGTTAAAGCCAGGAGACAGGAACTCCATTTACATCACACCAATGGGTACCAGAGGCCAATGCCCATTAGCTGTCATCCACTGCCTCCCACGTGCATTGGTAGAAAGCTAGATTAGAAGTGTGAGTAGCTCAGACTCGAACTAACACTCAGTATGGAATATAGGGATCCCAGGGTGGGGTTTAATTTGCTCTACCACAATAGCCATCCTTTAGCTTTTAAAGATGACATCAAACACCTACTCCACAAGAGGTTTTTTTGGTAAAATTTCACAACCTAAATTTGAAACTTGTAGGAAATGCAACTGATCTGCAATGGTTAACAGGAAAACATAAAAAAGAAACAATGTTTGAAGATTTACCACTTAATTTCAAGTGTTATTCTAATGCTGTAAGAATCAATACAGCCCAATGTTGATGTAAGAGTGTGTGTGTGTGTGTGTGTGTGTGTGTAAACGACCTTCAAAATTATCTTGGAAATGCGTATTTTTATACCAAAATAAGCTTAGTTTTTAACTATATTTCTAAAAGAAGATTTATTTAATTATTGAAAGGCAAGAGGGAGAGAGAGACAGCGATATTTTCCAACCCAAAATGACCACAACAACTGGAGTTGTACTGTTCAAAAGCCAGGGGCCAGAAGCCTCTGCTGGGCTTCCTGTGTGTGTGCAGGGGCCCAAGACCTTGGACCATCCTCCACTGGTTTTCTAGGTATGTAGGCAGGGAGCTAGAATGCAAGTAGAGCAGTTGGGACTCAAATGAACACCTATAAGGAATGATGACATAATGGACAGCGGCTTGATCCACTAAGCCCCAATGCTACTTCCTTAATTCTGCTTCCTAATGAACTTTTGAAAGTATGCTTATACATTATTAAAGCACAATAAAGATAACAAATAGACTCAAATTAATTCTCGAAAAAATAATGACATTATTAAATGGCAAAACACTTCCTTTAATGTATCTATTCCATGATACAGTTCCATAGGCTCTAGTATTTCCCATATCCCCTTCACAACCCCCCCAAATTGTTTCTCCCACAGTATTACAATAGTATAGTTCTTCACAATCAGTCATAAGTCCATCATTCTACTATTTAGGTATAACTTGATCTTATAGGCATGGACAATGGCAGAGTCTGGCATCCTATTGTGACAATAAATTCAACAGTTTCATTGGGAGTCCATCTTTAATCTGGGAGTAGAGATGCATACTGCATTGTATTTTCACATCTGGATATGTTAGTCTCCATTATACACTTACTATACATCCCCTTAAATGAAAAGCCATAGAGCCCAGCGCAGTAGCCTAGTGGCTAAAGTCCTTACCTTGAACACACTGGGATCCCTTACGGGCACCAGTTCTAATTCCAGAGGCCCCACTTCTCATCCAGCTTCATGCTTGTGGCCTGGGAAAGCAGTCAAGGACGGCCCCAAGCCTTGGGACCCTGTACCTCTGTGGAAGACATGGAGGACGCTCCAGGCTCCTGACTTCAGATGGGCTCAGCTCCAGCCAGTGTGGACACTTGGGAATTATTGGATCGAAGCTCTTCCTATCTGATTCTCCTCCTCTCTGTATATCTGACTTTTCAATAAAAAATAAGTAAATAAATAGCCATAAAACAAAATCAACAACAGAAAGAAAAAACAGAAAATACATAACAGCATGAAGTTAAATAACATGTTACTAAATGACCATGTGTCAGTGAAAAAATTAAAAAGAAAATCAGAGCCCTTCCAGAAGCAAATGATGTTACTATATGACCTAGGAATCAGTGAAAATATTAATAAGAAAAACAGAAGCTTTTTTTTGAATGAGTAAAACTAAAAATATCAAACCTGTTAAAGATGTAGCAAAAATAGTATTGAAAGGCATAAAGGTCTCTACTTGGCCTCTAATTATTCTTAACAAACATATTTTTCTAAAAATTATACTTGTTATTTCAGAGTTAGAGAGGGGGAGTTATCCTACAGAGAGAGAGAGATTTTTCCATCTACTGTTCACTCCCAAAATGGCTCCCAGGACCAGGAAAGCCAAGAGCCAGAAGTTTCTGGGTCTCCCACTTGCATGCAGGGGCCCGTGCAATTGGAACATTCCCACTGCTTTCCCAGGCACACCAGCCAGAAGCTGGATCAGAAGTGGAACAGGTGGGACTTGAAACCATGTAGGATGCTGTCAACTCAGCTGGTCTCTTAACCTATTATGCTGGCTCCTAACAAATAACTTTGAAATAATCATATATCTGTATTTTAAAACTAAGGAAAAACAATAAATAAATAAATAAAAACTGAAGAACTTTTGCCCTTACCTCACCTCATATAAGGGAATGTACAGTAATTCTGTAATGGAGACTATCATATCCAAAAGCATGTTATTTAACTTGATGGCATCATAAATTTCTATTTTTCTTCCTCTTATTGATTTTGTATTGTGGCTTTTCATTTAAGGGGATGTATAGTAACTGTATAACGGAAACTGTCATGTCCAGATGTGAGGATACAATGCAGTATGCATTTCTACTTCCAGACCAAGGTGGACTCCCAATGAAACTGTTTACTATATCTTGATGCTAGGATGCTGGACTCTCTGCCATTGTCCACGCCTGCAATGATGGACATATGACTGTTTATGATGAACCATGCTATAGTAATAATACAAAGGAACTCAGTGCAAGGGAGGGAAATTGGGGAGGTGGAATGGGAAGTCCCACGGCGTATTAAACTATCATAAAATGATAATAATAATAATAATAATAATAAGTAAAAAATAAATAAATAAAATGAATTATCATTAAAAATGAATACAAATTCTTTTTAAATGAACCAAGGGGCAAAATTCAAAGATTTAAGTTATCAAATGTCTAGAAGAAAACACTTGAGAAATTGGGGCAAATACTTCCTAGTATACAAAAAGAAACCCAGTATTCTTAACAAAAAAATTGATATATTGGGCTCCATTAAAACTAAAATCTATTACTTAAAACACCGCAAAGAAAAATGAAACTGTTAAATATATCTTGACACTAAAATACTCGACTTTCTACTAATCTCTATACCTACAATGTCATGATACACTTAAATAGTACAATGATGGACTTGTGGTTTGCAGAGCGACTAAACTACTGTTACAGTATAGGGGAAAACGGAGGAAGGTAAGGGGGTGAGTAGAAGGGAAATCCCTGAGCCTCAGGAACTGTACCATGAAAAATAAAGAATTAAAAAAAAAAGATAGTTTACATTACATTGAAGACTTGGAAGATACTCCTGGCTTCTGGCTTCAGTCTGGCCCAGCCCTGAGTGTTACAGCCGTTTGGGGAGTGTACCAGCAAATAAAAGATATTTCCTTATCTCTATTTCTCTCTCTGACTCTCTCTGTCTCTTCTCTTTCTGACACTTGCTTTTCAAATAAATAAATAAAATCTAAAAGAAAAGAAAAAGAAAGATAAGTAATAAAAAGAAATCAAGAAGGACATTTAGAAAATGAAAAGATAATCCTTGCTCACGTATTTGAAGAAAAATGATGTCATCATAATGTATATACTACCTGAGGCAATCTGCAGATTCAATGCAATGGCATTCTTTATAAAACAGAAAAAAAATTCCTAAAACTCATATGGACTCACACAGGACCCAGAATAGCCAAGGCAATGTTCAGCAAAGAAATATCTAAAAGTCAGCCCTGGTTGCTGTGGCCATCTGGGGAATGAATTAGCCAAAGGAAGGCCTTTTTCTCTGTCTCTCCCTCTGTCTCTCCTTGCTTCTCTGTTTGTCTCTTCTTCGCCTTCTATCTCTGACTTATGCATACACAAATATTTTTTAAATGTTTTGTATTTATGTTATATCTAATACTAGACAGATTTGCAGCAATTGGCATAGACATGCAGCAATTACCTAGATTATTCCTCTCTCTCACTTTTTCCCCTCTTAAATTCTTAATAGTGTTCTTCTGTAAATATCATTTACATTTAAGATGTAACACAAGGCTGTGAAATGTTGTCATGGCAACCATGACAGTAGAAAAAAAAGATCAGCAAGATTTGAAGATTTAGAAAGTGGTTTGTATTTTTGGTTTTTGGTTTTATTTTAATTTTATTTTTTTTCAAATACAATAGCTTTCTTAGCAGTCGATTATGCCATATGGTAAACTATGTGATAATATTCTAAGCTTACACGTAGAATTCTGCAACATGTGATCAACTGCTAGTTCATGCACTTCAAGTGAGTACAAATTCCACACACTATTCCCAGGGATGGTTTGATGTCAACACTTTACCCCCTGCAAAGAAACAAACAATACTCATTTACAGGGTAAGAACTCACAAACAAAAATTCACAGGATAGGACAGACTTTCACCAAGTCATTGAACTTAAACAATGGAGAAACATGTTTTGTAGGCCGCAGTCCTCTCTGTGAAGCCTTTGGCTGATTGTCTATCTGAAACTTAACTAGCTTGAAATTCGCATGTTGCACTTACTCCATCATTCCAAACCCAGTAAGTCTTCCCAAAGCAAGCAGTTTCTCTGTCCTACTTCGTCAAACGCTCAAGCAGTTTTTGTGGCAAAGGAAAAAAAAAAAAAAGCAGTATCTGATTTGCATCAGAAAGAGCATTATTACTTTTTCATGTACCTGCAAGCTGCCCAGGGTAACTGTGCTTCAGGCCTGGAACACTGGAGCCCAGGCTGGGACATTGTACTACCTCAACAAGTCCTTCTGTGGCAACGGCAAGAGGGTGAACCCAACTACCTAAACGCAGTTCAGGCTTCTGCTTCTGTTACATTTTCTTGCCTCTGCTTGGACATCGTATGTTACAGAATTGGCTAAGCATCAAAGGAAAGTAGCTTGCTCCTCCCATTACAGGCTGATGGAATCAACATTTGGTTAACAACAGTTTATTACAGCAGCCACTTTGGTTCTCAGTAATCTCCATCCTGGCGTATACATAATGCACTCACCCTGCTGTACCCCCACAGGTCACGTCAGACTCAAAATCCAAGCCCTCAAGACCTGTCTGCACCCAGATAGGATACAGATCCTTTCAATTTAGTGATCTATGAACTAAAGATAAACTTTTGTGTTCCCTTCACACACACACAGTTGTACAACTTGGATGAGAAATACACAATAAATATTCCTTTATAAAATAGAAAGTAAATAACAATCAGTGATCTAAAAGTGACAGGAATTTTAAAACACATTTAGAAAAAAAAAGTCAAATCTTCAAATACTAGGAAACCTGAAGCATAATGTACTAGTTTATTCTTGTAGTGATAACTATATAAGATATGACCTGTAGTGCGTATGGTCAGATAACAATACTGAATAACACCTCTGCGCTCACTGCAGAAGGGACGTGAGCCTTTTTTCCCAGAACGCTCAATACTTCACACTTATCATCTAAGCTAAGACAAGGTGACTGACTTCCAGTAATGTAGAACCTAAGAGACAACAGAATCACGACCACTGCTGTTATTAAGACCTGCACTCCACTCCTTAAAAATCACTCTCATTTCTATGTTTACAGATTTTGTTGCTTCCCAGAGTTCCTGACTCAACCACCACCATTGGACTATATCACATGAGGGCAATTGAAAATAAGCCCTGGGCCCAGTGCCATGGCCTAGTGGCTAAAGTCCTCATCTTGCACACACCAAGATCCCATATGGGCACCTGTTGTAATCCCAGCTGCCCCACTTCCCATTCAGCTCCCTGCTTGTGGCCTGGGAAAGCAGTAGAGAATGGCCCAAGATTTGGGTTTGTGCACTCGCGTGGGAGACTCAGAGGAGGCTTTGGGCTCCTGGCTTTGGATGGGCTCAGCTCCGGCTGTTGTGGCTACTTGGGGAGTGAATCATCAGATGGAAGATCTTCCTCTCTATCTCTCCTCCTCTCTGTATATCTAACTTTGTAATAAAAATAAATAATTCTTAAAAAAAAAGAAAAAAGAAAGGCAAAGTGATATTCAAGGCAAATCCCTTGGTGGAAAACCACCCACATTACATTAATCTGGTTTGTGTCCTCATTGAAAATCATCAACAATTAACACCAGAAGAAATAGCTAACACCCATTGATACTTCAATTGTTAGAGCCAAAAATGAAAATAGAACAAACTAAAGAATTAAAGCAGAACAAACTGCATTCCGTGGATATTAAAACTCTTACACACAGTTCTGCTGTAAACAAGGGCAGAGCTTTCATTTTCTAAAAATATTTGTTTATTCATTTTAAAAGCACAGTGAGAGAGACAGAGATCTGCCATCCACTGCTTCATTCCCAAATGCCACAACACATGGGCTGGGGGTGGGGTAATCCAGTCCAAAATCTTCAGGTCTCCTCTGTGGTTATGAGGACCCAAATACTTGACCCATCACTTGTGGACTCCCAGAGGGAGCGCCAATGGAAAACTGGAATTGGAAGCAGAATAACTCAAATCCAGGCATTCCAAAGCAGAACACAGGCATGCCAAACAGCGCCTTCACCACTGCACCAATATACACTCTAAGCAGATTTTCGAAGGAAATTTTAAACAAGTGGGGTCTGGATGAGTACAGTTTTCCAAGCATGATCCTGTATACAAAGCACAATCAATGAATACCAACAGAACGTGCACTCATGAGGCGCCACCTTCACAGCAACTGTTTTCCAGCTTTGCCCAAAGCATTTTCTCATTGACATACAGAAGAGCCAAAGAATAATCGCATCTGCCTTTTCTGCTTGAGAACAGTGGTGTAAGATTTAGTGGAAACTTTCCCAGGGAAACTTTCCCCAGAGAATTGTTTTCAACCACAGCAAACGCTCCTGAAATGTTATAAACAAGAGAATGCTTATGGCAGCTCCAAGAGGAAGTCCTGGGACAGCGTTTCAGTGTTGCGATTTGGTTCCTTCGAACTTCTTTGTTTCTTCTATGTTTCTTAATATTAAAAAGTAGTGGAAGGGCACCCATCTTCCCTCATTCATGGCTGATACATCAAACTCTTCGTTCTCTGAATCATTTGGAGATGGAGTACTTGGTGCATAGTCAGTGCTTACCAGACTAGGCTGCGCACAATCGGGGTGGTATGATCATAGATTTTCACTGCTTACAAAAGCATCCTAAACTTCTTAGAACTAATATAGAGAAGCAAGGCTTCTATATTTTCTTTTTCTCTCTTAATTTCACTTTTCCCACAAATATTTTGAAGTCACCTGGTAAAAATCTAGACTGTATGGTCTTTGGATGCCTGTTTGACAAGTTTAAGTTATTTCAAAAAGAGTAACAAAAATCATATTATTTGCATTTCAGGAAGATTTCCACTGGACACAAAGGAAGGGACCTGAAAAGATCCCCCAAATCAGAAGAACTAGAGAGCATTCAGTGAGCTTTTAAAGCATTTTTTAAAAGCAGCATAAAATATCTCATAAATTATAAAAAATATTTAAAGATAACAAGGCATCAGCAATCAGCCAATCACTGACACATTTACTTTAATGGAATATGAAAATATGGAAGAAAATAATTCATTCCCTCGCCATCCAATTTAAGGAGAAAAAGACTACAAGTATAAATGAATCCCGATTTGTAATTTTCTCAAACTTCAATGCCTTCATGCTCAAAAGCTACCTCTATTTACTAGTTATCCGCATTTGATTTTTTTTTTTAGAGATAAATAAAGCAGTTCCCAAGGCTTGGGACAGCATGTGTCTCAAATAACTAGGTTGTTGGTGGTGCTGATCTTGCCAAAACCTGCTGGCTGTTAAGTCTGAGGGTGACATGAACCTATTTTGAATTGTAAGCTGCCAAAGTAGGTATTATTTTTTTAAAAGATTTATTTATTTTTATTGCAAAATAGATATACAGAGAGAAGCAGAGACAGAAACGAAGATCTTCTGTCCAATGATCACTCCCCAAGTGACCATGATGGTCGGTGCTTGCGCCCATCTAAAGCAAGGAAGCCTCCTCCAGGTCTCCCACACTTGTGCAGGGTCCCAAAGCTTTGGGCTGTCCTTGACTGCTTCCCAGGCCACAGGCAGGGAGCTGGATGGAAAGTGGAGCGGCCGGGATTAGAGCCGGTGCCCATATGGGATCTTGGCATGTTCAAGGTGAGGACTTTAGTCACTAGGCTACGGCACCAGGCCCAGTAGGTAGTATTGTTGATGTGGGACCAGTGAAATGCACTGAGCTGGAATGAGTTCATATTCAGCTCAGTGCATGCATAGCTCAGTGTTGTTGCTCCATTCTTACAGCCTCTGACACACTATACAAAATGGCACCTGATGCACCATTGCTATAGTTTTGGATCTGCTAGCCATTAGGTCTGGGGATTACCCAGAATATTTTGGGTGAAACCTCTAGGATGCCATGCCAGTACAGTGTGCTAAGCCAGAAATAAGTTCACTCCTAGCTTAGTGCATGCACAGTCCCATCCCAAAGCCTTTGCCTACCTACACAAAATGGTACTCAATGTGGCTCTGGTGAGGGGTCTGGGCTGTGAAATCCGCCCTGTTCCTGCACTGCCTGTTTGGTGTACATTGCTCTGTCTCTGCTTCCGGTAGAATCAAAGACATCAGCAGAATGGGTAGTTCTTTGCCTGAGTTCACCTCCTGAACTCCTGGTGAACTCTCCTCTCCCCCTGCAGCTGCCAGTGGAGCTTCGATCACTTCTCACTGACTGCCACTGGGATAAGCGGTCACTGCAATACTGCACTGTTGTCTCCACTGCTTCCCTATGCCCGTCAGTCTCCATGTGTCCCTCTGCCATCAGCCTTTCTTCTATTTCCCAGAATGTGCTTTCTCTGCCTCACCCTGGCTGGTGATTCTCCACCAACTGAAATGTGTCCTTAGCCTATTCTTCCATCTTGATTCTCTTTGAGATTGTCAGATCTTTAATTTGCTCTTTCTCCTCATAAATAACCACAAAACTGGGATAGGCAAAGAGCCAAAAGCCAGAAGCTTCTTCTGAGTCGCCCACATGGGTCCAGGAGCCCAATCACTTGGGCCGTTTTCACTGCTTTCTCAAGTGCTTTGGCCAGGAGCTAGATCTGAAGTAAAGTTTCTGGATCTCAGCTAAGTGTCCATAAAAGATACTTGTATCTTTGCCTACCACAAATGCAGCCCCATGGAACATTTCTTTAGTAAGGCACCAAAGCTCAACATAGAAAAAGAAAAATTAATATGTTAAATTTCTGAACTATGAAGGCACTCTTAAGTAATAATAATAGCAACCAAGTCTAGGAGATAATGCCTATAAAATACACATCGGATAAACAACTATATCCAGGTTATTCAGAGAACTCTCATGCCTCAATAAAAGAAAAACAAAAAGTCAAATTTTAAAGAATTAATAAGTGTTTGGAGACTAGGGCATGGTACAGTAACCTAGTGGCTAAAGTTCTCACGTTAATGCACCGGATCCCATATAGGTAGCAGTTCTAATCCAGGCTGCTCCACTTCCCATCCAACGCCCTGATTTTAGCCTGGGAAAAGCAATAGAGGATAGCCCAAAGCGTTGGGATACTTGACCTATGTGGGAGACCTGACCTATGTGGGAGTCCTGGAAGAAGCTCCTGGTTTCTGGCTTTGGATTGGCTCAGCTTTAGCCATTGCAGCCATTTAGAAAGTAAATCAGTGGATGGAACATTTCCACCCCCCCCTTCTCTATGTATTTCTGCCTTTCCTAAATAAATAAATAAATAAAATTTTTCAAAAATGGAAACAAAAAAAAAAACAAATGAATGACAAATAAAAACATTTTAAAAATATGCTCAGCATTAGGAAAAGACTGCCACGAAGGAGCAGGAGATGGTTCACTTAGCAGGTCTGGGCCTCTCAAGCCCTGTACATCTCTCTCTCTCTCTCTCTCTCTCTCTCTCTCACACACACACACACACACACACACACACTTCTGTCTTTAGAATTGGCCCTTGTAATATTTTGCCTGATAAGTATGTTGTCGCATGCCTGAGGCCTTTGTTAATGCTACCATCGTTCTGTCCAGATAAATGTATCCTAAATTTTTTGCTTGGTAATCAGCTGCTGTTCAGCTGATGATGGATTCAGACAGACTATAAGAGGGCTACATGACTGATCCCCAGCACTCCTTGAGGTGAGCATCTCACATTAGAAACCCTTCACATGACTTATACATCATTACTGGGAAAATCTTACATTTCACACATGACCTCGCTGGAAGGTGACACCTGTAAGCTGTACCTGGTTTCTTCTCGACTTTACGTCATAGCCTTTTCCCTTAATCTGTTTCCTTTCATTGGTATAAATCATAGTCTTACATGTAATAGCTTTGATGAGTCCTGCAAGTCCTTGCAGTAAATCATTGAGCCTGAGGACAAAACTGTGTGGCTCTCTAATGCGATAAGATAATACTGCACTCTAATTTGAATGTCCGGAATGAAAAAGGTTGGTAACAAAATTTGACCAGGATTGAAAGCACGGCACCTGCAATTTTCACATAATTTTAGCAAAATACAAAAGGGTCTGCAGAGCTTTTTAGAAAAGAATTTGCCAGTTTCTTGCAAAGTTATATAAAATTATCATATGACCACTACCCCTACCCCTAGGGTAGAACACATGTACATTTGAACACATGTATGCCAATATTTCTATCAGATTTATGCATAATTGACAAACAATTCAAATAGTCAACACCTGATAAAACTAATTATATCCATCCGCAGAGTATGATTTAGCAATTTAAAAATAGCAAACTAAAAATACATGCAACAGCATGGAGGAGTTTCAAATGCATTATACCATGTGAAAGGAACAAGACACGGGAAACATGATTCCATTCATATGACACTTGGGAGAAGGCAGAACTATCAAGAGAGAAATCAGACCCAAATTCACTGAGGCTAGCGCCGAGAGCAGGAAACCGCAAAGGAAAACAGCAAATGTGGAATGACTGTTGGGACTGCACATACGTGCCCAAAACAAAAACCACTGAGTCTAAAAACTATGCAATAGGAAACAGATGTGACAAAAGAGGTTTCCTGATTTTAATCCACTAAACAATCTTGCCAAGGGAGCTGAGGTATTATTTAAGTATGATGTTCAAGGGTTGAAGTCATTGTCTAAATTCTGGATGTCTAACACAATTCAAAACACATTTAATGAATGCCAAAAGTCTGCCCTAAAACATGGACACTGTTCTGTCAAAAAACAATCATTGATTAATATAACCCCTGCACCCTTATTGGGCATGTCAGTGGTTCTTAGTATTGCACCATTATAAATAATGTTAGGATAATATCCTTAAGTGTTTTCCCCACTTTTCTTAAATTAATTTGCATAGCCTTTATTTTGTGATCTTTATACTTTAATGTTTTTATTGGAGAATGTCTTACATTTCTCCTTTTTTCTAGTTTTCTACTTAATCAGATAAGAAATGAACTCTTCAATTTCAGTGGAATTCATTAAATACATATCTAAATATGTTTGCCCTCTATTTAAAATCTTTTAATTTGAAATTATCTCTCTATCCAGATCTGTGAGTTAGACAGTGGCTGTCACTCAGTAAGGGCCTATACAGGATATCTAGGCTAAATTAATGGATATCAGACCCAGAAGAGCTGGGCCCTCTTCCTACCATCTCACTTCCTTCCTCGCAGAAATGGGAAAAAGAAACAGAAAACTTAGAAATAATGATCACTTCCACTTCTCCCTAATCCTAGATTCTTCCCACCCTGATTGACTGTGCAACATTATCTAAAATTAAAATAAAAGAAAAGCTAATGGAAAGCAGAGTTGAAAATCACTTTATTCTAGTGCACAAAATTTAAAATCCATGTAGAAAATTTTTAGCAGTCATGTTTTCTATGAACTTTCTAAAGACTCCTTGGATGCTTCAAATTAAAATATTTTTGTCCTAAATAAACTTATCTTTTAAATCCGTTTTTCCAAAAACCTTTCAAAAATGTTGTGTTTATTCATTCATTTGAAGGAGGGAGAGAGAGAAAGAGAGGAACACTGCCATCTAATTAGCTCCCTAAATGCTTCTTATAGCTGGACCTGTGCCATGACTGAATTTGAGAGCCAGGAATCTATCCCAGGTCTCCTAGAAGGATGCTAAGGACCCAGATACATTACCCATTATTGAAATCACCTTCAGAGGAAGCTAGACTCAAAAGCACAGCTAGGACCAAACCGAGGAATCTGATGTGGGAAGGTAGGTAAGCAACCCAATTGACCTCTTAGCTACTAGGCCAAATGCTTGACCCCCACAAACTTTTTGAAGTACTCTCTGCATGAAAAAACTCTGAAATCTTTTCCGTCACCCTTATTCCAGCCTTGTTTATGCTGTGATTTCTCACCTATTAAAAACTGCTGCATTTGGCTGTTGTTCTAGCAGCTGGCTTCCTCCTGCTCTTTTTATTCTCTTGTTTGCTTTATAAATTAGCAACAAAAATGCATTCCTCATTTTTTATTTCTGTCATGAGGCAGGGAGCTGGGCAGAAGCTGGTTTACAAATGAATCTTTCTAGATGCCCCAAACACAGGAACTTGAAAGGAACTGTAGAATCTGCTTTTAAGATGAAGCACCTGCTGGGATTGAACCTGCTGGGTTCCTACGCTGTAAATAAATACAAAACTAGTAGTTATTTCACCAGGATTTTAACTACAGGCTCATTTACTTCAGTGGAATTCTAAGTGAGACTCATTTTTGAAATGGCTGGTGAAGAGAGACTTCAAACTTTGTATTGTGAGCAAATGGAATAGCCTCCCAAGGCCATCCGCCATCTGCCAGCTATGTGTCTAAATTGCTACAGTCAAATCCCACTCGAGTGAACAACATTAACCAAAAGACTCACTTTGCTGAATCACTTTCAAGTCCTGAAAAGTGGTCCTTGTTGACATTCAGTGCAGTATATGAGAGAAAGCCATCATTTTAGAGAAACGATGACCTACTTTGAGTAATTTGAAAAAAATGATAAAATCATTGTTAATAATTCTTGTTAACAATTTCAGTTTATTATTCATAGCATCTTGTTGAATCTCAACACAATCCTTTGAGTGAAGTGCGTGCATGGCCTAGTTTTGCAGATGGCAACAGTAAAATAACTCAATTTACCTAAACTCCCACAGGTAGAAAATGGCAGAAGTAGAACATAAAACCTATTCTTCCCAAAACCCCAAACAATCCTCAGAATCAGTTGTTCCCCAGATCAGAAGTGGATAATGTGCTATGCGGGCATTCTCTGGGGAACTGGTTAAAAATAGAAACCCTGGGGCTGGCCATGGTGTAAGAAGACTAAGCTTCCACCTGTGGTACTAGCCTCTATTATGGGTATCGGTTGGCATTTTGACTGTTCCGCTTCTGATCCAGAGCTCTGCTTACAACCTGGGAAAACAGTAGAAGGTGGCTCAAGTCTTTGGGCCCTTGCATCCACGTGAAAAACCTGGAAGAAGATCCTGGCTCCTGGCTTTAGATCTGCCTTGTTCTAGCTGTTACAGCCATTTGGGGAGTGAACCAGAGGATGGAAGACCTGTCTCTTCTCTAAACCTCTCTCTCTCTCCCTTTTCTGTATCCTTGCCTTTCCAGTAAGAATAAAATAAACCTTTAAAAATTAAACACACATATGAATAAAATGTATAACATAGACTCTCAAACTTACTTAGCACATCTTTTCTTGCTGCACATGGAACAGTTACATGCTCAAAATAGCTATCAGAAGCTGTTGTAGATATTGTACTGACACAGTGGCCCAGAATTAATGTTACCAACTGCTTCATATCATATATTTAGACAGAATCTGTTGCCTTACTGTTATATTGTTTCTGCTGTTCTTACGGTTTAAGCATTTTTAATATCAAGAATCCTTATGTTTGTAAATGTCACTATTGGTCCAGGATTTAAATCCTTAGTCACTAAAACTGAGACCACACAATTATTTTCGTGACAACAGCAGAGGCGATGATGAGGGCATCACAGACAATGAGGGAAGCCACTCACAGCCTCAACTTCCTTTGGTCTGTGTGATCCGCAAGAGATTGAAATTCAAGCATTACAACTCTCTCCACTGTTTCAGTTACACATCAACAAGTAGGCTTATTGTCTTTCACTTCTGGTTAACACAGTTATAGCTTTTTAAAAATTTTTCATTTGATTTAAAAAACAGAGGTATAGGGAGAGAAAGATATTCCATCCACTGATTCACTACCCAAATTATTTTTTTATTTTAATTTTTGTTTTTATTTATTTTTTAAGATTTATTTTATTTTTATTGAGAAGTCAGATATACAGAGAAGAGGAGAGACAGAGATAAAGAACTTCTGTTCATTGATTCACTCCCCAAGCAGCCTCAAGGGTTGGAGCTGCACCAGTCTGAAGCCAGAAGTCAGGTGCCTCCTCCAGGTCTCCCACATGGGTGCAGGATCCCAAGGCTTTGGGCATCCTCAACTGCTTTCCAAGACACAAGCTGGATGGGAAGCAGGGATGCCGGGATACAAACCAGTGCCCATATGGGATGCTGGCACATGCAAGGTGAGGACTTGAGCTGCTAGGCTATTGCATACCCCCCCCCCCGCCCAAATGGTTACAACAGGGCTAGTCTAGACCTCAACTAAGAGCCAAGAACTCAATCCATGCTTCCTATGTGGATGGCTGTGACTCAAGCAGTTGAACTATCATCACTGCTTACCATGGCAGGAAGCTGAAAGGGGAAGGAGAACAAGATTTGCATTGAGGCGCAGAGGTCCTGGACATAGGAATAGATAGTGGCATCCAAACCACTGAGCTGAATGCTCATCCCCCAAGGGAACTGTGAACTAATGATGGAAACAATCGTACTTATGAAAAATAAATTTGTAACTGAGATGACACAGGAAGAAATGCTGATATAAGAAAAGAATTGATCTCTAATAAACTTGGGAAAATATGGCTAAAAGACACTATGATTAATGCTCACTCAAGACTGATCATAATAAAGCACTTACTGGAATGGTAAAAGCATAAGGCTTAGCAATGAGGACAACAGACCAATGCTTTCAGGGTATGGGGTCACTAAGTCTGATTTCCACTTTAAATCTTAGTATAAATCTGAATGAAGATTACAAACAGATTTCACTAACCTAAAAGGAATGACTATTACCATATAATATAAAATACGTGTAAAAATGGCATAAAAATTTCATGCACTCAAAGAATGCAAGCTGGTGTTAGGATACATTCAAAAACTCAAACCATACTGTCAGGTTTCTTCCTCCATCACATTGCAAAGGACTCTAGAAAGACCACAGGTTGAGAGCCTTGAATCTGGACAACTACCACGAAAGGAGCTGATCTCAGCAGGCATCAATCCGACTCCTCAAAACGAGGGAATTCAAAGGAAGCTGCCTTGGTTTGGAAGATGGCACACAGACCAAAGTCACTTATGTCCATGTACATGGGAAAGTTATCTGTGCTTTGCTCTGCAAGCAGATGAGAGAAAGTGGAGAAGGAAGTTTTTAAGAAAGACAAACCACTCCCGCAGGAAAGCTCAAGTTCTAATTAATTAGATACCCAAAGGTACAAGTATAGTGAAAATGAGAGGAAAGGGAGCTACATCTCCTGGAAAACAAGTTTACCTTTCTGCTTTCTCCTCTGCCTCCTCCATGAAACACCAGTTATAGATCATAAAGGAGGCTTTGTTAGTTTGCACATAGCAGGTACTCTCAGAAATAACTGGGGGTAAAAATAAAATTGTAAAAGACAGAACCCAGAACTGCAGAACCCAGTTGGGAGAAATACTTATAACTAACAATGAAAACTTTTGAGGATTTTAATGTTGAAATGTAAGCACTTTATATCTAGTCTCTGGGCATTACTCTCATTCCTCTAACACAGTTTCACTTATTAATATCAAAGGAGTCACTGGAGATGGGAAAGGCGGGTATCATGCATTTGGCATGTCTGAAACTAGAAAGGGAGATGAGTGAGTGGCAGTGACCATTCAAACTGGGCAGCAAACTGTGCCTTCTTCTTGCTGGGCTAAACAGCATACATCCCCTAAGGTCAAGCAACCGCAGTCACAAGCTTGAATGATTAATAAGGATGTACAAGATGTCAGAACTACAGTCCCCGAACTGCCCAAGATACAGATAAATTGGAATCTGACAAAAACAAATTGTGTTTAATAATCCTTAAAAACGTGATCCCTGAGGCGTTCTGCACTGCTTCGATTGCCTCTTGTCCGACTTCTTTTATCTTAATTTACAGTTGACAAAGACTAGCAAGAAAAAAAATGTTTGAACTTAAGTAACAAAATCAGTTACAAAACCACTTCTTTTATCACATATTTAATGTGCTTCCCCACCACTTTTTTATATATAGCTTTCTAATCTCTCTATTTGGGGGAAGACACATAAAATATCATTTAACTTTCAGCTGAGAAAGCGTCTTACAGAGCCAACTCTGGCCTCTGTGACATGGAGTAAATTTTCTTGTGGATTTTCTTGCTTAAGTGAAAGACATGGGATGTAGAAATCAGCCTCACATAGATCAGGGAAATAAAATGCCTTCTGATACCTCAAAACAAAAACCTCCCAAGACTAGCCAAGGCAAATTATAAAGCAAGAGAGAAATTACATTGCTGCACAATTTTATATTCTTCCAAATTTTTATTTGCCATTTCTCCTTGAAAAGATCTTCAAAGCTTTCCATCAATTCACATTCAATGATATTCACATTAAATGATAATCCTTTCTTGGATTATCCAAATGTTTTCTTCCCTCAGGAATCGATGTGGAACGGGATAGAGCTGTAGCACAGTAGGTTAAGCCCAGGGTTTCCAGTTTGAGTTCTGACTGCTCCACTTCCAATTCTACTCTGCTAATATCTGAGAGAGCAACAGAAGATGGCATGAGTGCTTGGGCCCCTGCCACCCATATGGGAAAACTCCAAATAGCTCTGTGTTTCTTGCTCCAACCTGATCCAACAACTATCTATTGTGGACATTTGAGGAGTGAATCAGCCCATGGAAGATCTCTCTGTCTCTCAGTATTGGAGGATTAGCACTGTGGTACAGGGATGAAAGCAGTTATCCACCTGGGATGTTGCAACCCGTCTTGGAGTGCTGATTTGAATCCCAGCTGCTCTGTTTCTGACCAGCTGCCTACTCTCGCACTTGGGAAGACACTGGAAGACAACTCACATGCTTGGAGCACTGCCACCCCATAGGACACGTAGGTGGAGTTCCTAGCTCCTGAAGCTGACCGCTGACCTAGCCCTGGCTGTTGTGGACATATGGGAATGAAATGGCAGGTGACAGTACTCTGTCTCTCTTTGTCACTCTACTTTTCAAATAAGTAAATAAGTCTTAAAAAACAAATGTGTCCAAGTAGGTCTTCACTGTGCATATCTGTCAAAAAAAGGGAAAATGTCATACCCTACAATACTCCTGACGAATGTAATACAAATAGCACACCCACACCTATGTACACACAACTAAAATAAAATGCTGTCAGTACTCTAGTTAATGTTGAAGGTAAAGCAGCTCCATGTTTCTCAATCTAGTCTGCAATCTTATCCATAGTTGGATTATCCCTTTAGTATGTATCTTTCTTGATGCTGTGTGTATCTGTGACAAAACAACATACATCATGCTTTTCTTCAGTGCTTTAACACATCATCAAAAAATAAATTACTATTCTTTTTCAATCTTAAGTTGTTTTCTTAAATAATAAGCAAACTTAATAGACTGAAAGAAATGTTGGGGAGACAGGAAAAACACATTCTATAAGTTATCAATCACTCAGTATAAATTCTACAATAAAAAATAACACTTACTGATAAAGTTGTAACTTCCAATCACTGAGGAAATTATACATTATTTACTAAATGGTATTGGAACAAATTACTAGTCATTTGTGTGACATTGGGACAGCTTATATTTTATTTAGCACCAAAATAAAATTCAAATTATAAATTTATAAAAAATAAAATCATAAAATATTAACACAAAGTAGGAATGAAAATTTATGTAGTCATGTAAAGACTATGCCAAAACAGAAAAAAAATTTTTAATATATTCTTAACTTTGATCATATGCAAATTATAAAATACCCACTGTGGAAAAAATAGAAATAGAGAAATATTTATAAAGAGTGACATGTTTACAATAGAGATATTGCAAGTCTCTCAAACACAAACTGGAAAAATAAAACACCAATGGAAAAAAATACAAATGAGATGAAAAACTTGCCAAAGATGAAATCAACTAGGCAGAATGCATAACAAGGGCAGGCATGTGGCCCTGAATATTAAACAGTCACTTGGGTTACCCCTAGCTCATGTCAAACTGTTGATTTGGATTTCAGATGCTGATCCAGCTTCCTGCTAACACTTTTGAGAGGACAGCAGATCAGGGTCCGAGTCTTTGCAACTCACATGATAGTCCCAGGTTCCAAGTTTTGTCCTGGCCCAGCTCAAACTTGCAAGCATTTGCGGAGTGAAGCAGCAGATGCAATTTCTGTCTCTCTCTGTGTGTGTGTGTGTGTGTGTGTGTGTGTGTGTGTGTGTGTGTGTGTTGCCCTCTCTTTCTCTCTCTGTTGCTCTCCCCTTTAAATAAATCTATCCTTTTATAGTACTATATGAAAAAGTATACAAAGCACTAATCAAGAAACTACTCTATAAGCCATAATGAGATGCTATTTTCACTCAAGAAATTGCCTAAGGATTTTTAAAGCTAAATTTCTGGAGATTGAAAAGTGTTCAGAAAAAAAAAATAGAGAAAAATAAATTGTTAGACAATTCATTAGACCTACAATTGTTCTTATGCTTTTTCCCAAGTCTCTTAATCTCAGAAATTACCCTAAAATAGTAAGCACAAATGGCACACATACTTGGGTCCCTGTTACATTGTCATCGTACTGCTAGCTGTTGTGACCATTTAGAAAGGAAATCATCAGATGGGTGATAGCTCCTCTCTCTCTCTCTGTCTTCATCTCTCTCATTGTCTCTCTGATCTTCAAGAAATTTTTTTAAAGATTTTTTTTTTAAAATTACAGTAAGATTGTGGAAGACAATAAGAGAAAAAAAAAAGGGAACCAAAGAGCTACAACCTAGAACAAAACAAACAAAATGTCAATAAATCTTTATCAATAAATACTTTAAATGTAAATGGATTAAACTCCAGGATTAGAAAGTGTAAGATTCTTTAGTAGATTATAGAAATAAGATTTAATTGCATGTTGATTGTAAAACACTCAAGATTTTTAGAACACATCTAGCCTTAGACTGAAAAGATGAAAGAAGAAATAAATTCTGGGCAAATAGTAACAAAACATTAACCAAAGTGGAGCAGAGAAACTGTATGAATATCAAATAAAACAGACATTAAGCCAAAACCTGTCACAAAGGGTAGGAAGCAATACATAATAATAAAAAGATCCATTGGCCATAAAGATTTAACAATTACAAATATACCAAATGCTAACATTAGAGTACCTAACTACATGAAGCACACTCTGACAGAATTGAAGGAGTAATAGAAAATATTCAGTTTGAGATTAGTACTCCATTCATGATGAATAGACCATCCAGACAGAAAATAGATAAGAAAACAGAGATTGGGGCACAACTGTTGTCCAGGAGACCACAGGTAGGCATTCTACCAACAATAACAGAACATACATTCATCTTTCATGCATATGGAACAATCTTCAGGAAGGATCAGATTTGAGGACACAAAACAGGTCCTAACAAATTTAAAAAGAATGAAATCATGTGAAATATCTGTTATAGTCATAACATAATAGAGCTATACATTAACAGTAGCAAGAAAAGTAGAAATGCATAAATATAAATGCACAGGAATTTATAAATATATAGGAATTAAGGAGCCCACAAATGAATAATCAATGGAACAAATAGATATTCCAGTTATAGAAAATGATGGGATAAAGTCAAAGCAGTATTTAGAGACGTGTGTAACAATAGACACCTATGTGTGATAAAGATCTCAAATAAACAACTTACTAACATCTCAAGGATCTAAAAAAATTAAGCCCAAATATAGCAGAATGGGGGAGACACTGAAAAGCACAGCAGAAACACATGAAATCAAGATCAGAGGGGTTGGTGCTTCAGCCACCTCCTCTGGTGCCACCAGAATTCACCATGGGTGCTGGCAGAAGACCTGACTTCCAATTCTGATCCAGCTCCCTAGGCATTAGCCTGAGAAAGTGGCAGAAGACGGCCCAAGTGCTTGGACCCCTGCACTCACATGGACCAAAAGAAATTCCTAGAACCTGGCTTTAGACTCACCACAGCTCCGGTTCCTGCAGCCATTTTGGAAGTGAAACATTAGATGAAAATTTTCTCTCTCTCTCTCTCTCTCTCCTTCCTTCTCATTTTCTCCTTTCATTCTCTGTCTCTCAGTGTCCTTTTCTCTCTTTCTCCCGAACTCTGTTTTTCAAATAAATAAATATATCTTTTTAAAAAGTCAGGGTCAAGGGGGCTGGGTGTGAATGAGAGAGAGAGAGAGGATTCTAAAATAAGTCAGAAATGAAAGAGGTGATGTTACAATAAATACCATAGGAAGAAAAATTATAAAAGGCTAATATGAAGTAATTATATGCCAACAAGTCAGAAAATCCAGAGACAAAAAAGATAGAATCCTAGAAATTGAAAAATAATAATAAAGCTAAATCATATAAAAGAATAAAAAAATTAAATTGATGACTAGTTGGTAAAGATTAAGTCTGATGACACAGCATCCACATCAATTTATGAGAAAAAAAATAAATTTCATTCATAACTTAATGAAAAAGGACAATTAACAGCAGAAAAAATAACCAACAACATAAAACATCTTGACTGATTTAATCTACAGAGTGCTGTGTGAAAAAAACTGAAGTAGAACATTTTACTAAATGCATGCCTAAACTTTTGTGCCTAGTTCAAATGTAGGCAAAAATAGAACTGTCAATGGAATTAAACAAATGGGTTAAACAACAGCAAACAAGTAATTATAACACATGTCTCTATTCCTGAAGAATAGTGGCCTTTCTGCTTTTAAAAAAAAAGTGACATCAGTTGTAGGCAACTACGTAGGTTGCCACATACCTATGCAAGTGTTACACTGATGGGAGCAGTCAATAGCTGGCAGGCATTCTATGCCTGGTTAATGCCAAGTTTGTATTAACTATACTAGTGTGCCAACATAGCTACCTATTCTTTTTTTTTTTTAAGATAATGTAGGGAAAGCAGGCAAACACTGAGCCAGGACATATCTACCACCCTGGCGCCCAGGATGGGCGGCTAAAGATTGCCCAGGGAAGGGAATAGGGGGGCCTGTTGGTGTGGGAGCAGCTGAGAACATATTTGACAAAGGAGGAAAGACTTTTCGGTCTTTCACAGCCAGGGCGACTACACTTGCAAGCAAGGAAGCTGAAATAGAGTGGTTTGGGGGTGGGGTATGAGATGGGCATGTCTAGGTCAAGCCAAGGCACTTGTGCATATGGGATACCTAGACTGGGCTAAATAACACTGCCCACCACCCACTGATGAATGCAAAAGCTGTGGCTAGAGGGCATAGGCCACAGCACTAAGTTGCACATGTCAGGACAGAGGGTGTGCACATCAGGCGGGGCCACAGCACCCAATAAATGAAAGAAAGAGAGCCAGATCTGGAGGCAAATTGTGCAGGGAATGTATAAGCTCATCTCTATGGGATTGCAGCATCGACTGATTTGTGCAGCGAACTGGGGGTGGTGACAGAGAGAGACTGGACTGGCTCACTACAGAATTCAACTAACATTCACAGGAGACAAGGCTAGGAGGGGGCTGCGCTGGGCCAGGATGCAGCCATCAACACATGCAAAGGCCACGACTGAGGGAAGACCATGCCAAGCAGAGCCAAGGTGCCCATCAGCACATAAGAGATCTATGGTTGAGGGCTGGCCTGGTAGGAGAACTTGGAGAACTACCCTGTTAGCTGCAACTCCCACTGGGAAGCACAATATTTGGGTCTGGGAACAGGCTGGTTTGAGTCAGACTGTATTACCCATTGGCACATGCAAAAGCCAGGACAGAGTGGGCCATGCCCAGCAGGACTAGGCTGTCAGAGAGAATTAAGAGTATAGATGAGCCATGCCAGTCTGTGTTGAAGCACCAACCAGCATGTGTAAGATTTGGGGCCTGAGGGCCCGGCACAGTGGCGCAAGTGGTTAAGGTCCTCGCCTTGCACGCCTGGGATCCCATATGGGCGCTGGTTCTAATCCAGGCAGCCCCGCTTCCCTTCCAGCTCCCTGCCTGTGGCCCGGGAAAGCAGTCAAGGACGGCCCAAAGCTTTGGGACCCTGCACCCACGTGGGAGACCCGGAAGAGGCTCCTGGCTTTGGATCGGCATAGTATCGGCCGTTGTGCTCACTTGGGGAGTGAATTATCGGACGGAAGATCTTCTTCTCTGTCTCTCCCCTCTGTATATCCGCCTTTCCAATAAAAAAATAATAAAAATAAATCTTAAAAAAAAAAAAAGATTTGGGGCCAGGAACTGGCCTGGTAGAACTCTTGGGATTCTCCTGCTAGCCTTCAGCTCCCACTTCAGAGCTAGGTGGAGCAAGCAGGTGAGAGCAAGAGCTAGGTCTAGTGGCAGACCAGGTGGGGTAGGGTAACAGCACAGTGTGGCATGCATGAGAGCTAGGTCTGGGGGTTGGGGGGGTCAGACTGGGACAGGCTGTAGCATCCACCAGCCAGAGTCAGAATAGGTTCAGGCTAGCTGGGCTATGCCATATTCCTCACCAGTGAATGAAAGGAGTTGGGGCAGACAATGTCAGGCTAGGCCACAGCACCTACCAGCACATGTGAGATCCAGGGCTAGAAGCAGACCTGGTTAGGGGACTTGCAGAACTCTCCTGTTAGGCTACAGCTCATGCTGATGAGCATGAGAACAAGCACTGGAAGCATGCCAGGGCAGGCTGAGCTATAGCGCCCATTGACATATATGTGAGCTAGGCATGGGGCAGGCTGGGCTGGGCCAGTCCACAGCACACACTGGCATGACCATGAGCCAGGACTAAGCACAGGTCAGGCCAGGTTGTACAATACCAGCTGCCAGTTCACATGAGGACTGGGAATGGGCCAGGCTAAGCTAGGCTGCTCCACTCATCAGCGAGAGCTGGAGCTGGGGATAGCTGGGTTGAGCCAGGCTGAAGCACCTGCTGCTGATTGCTGATTGATGGCAGGTCATCTTAGACTGAGCCAAAGCACCCAAGGGAAGTCACAAGACCCAGGGTTGTAAGCAGGTCTGGCAGAAGGACTTTGAGGATTCCCTTGCCCTGCCACTGTTTCCATAGCTAAGCATGAGAACCAGGACTGGAAATAGGCCAGGATAAACCAGGCCACCACATCTCTTGACAAGTGCCAGGACTGGGTTCAAGTCATGTCAGGCTTGACCACCTCCCCCATAGCAAGCACAAGATCTGGTGCTGAAGTGGGCTTAGTAAGAGAGTTGTAGGCGCTCCCATGCTGGACCACAGCTCCTGCTGGAGAGCATGGGAGCCAAGGCTAGCGGCAGATCAGACTGGTAAGGTAGCAATACCCATTGACATATGTGGTAGTGTATATGAAGACTGAGTCTGGGTGGACTGGGCTAGGCTAGATCACAGCACCCATCAGTTTACATGAGAGATGGGGCTGGAGGCACAAATGACCAAGCATCTGTACCCACCAGTTTATGTGTTAGTTGATGTGGGTGATGGACCCAAACTGACGCTATACTTGTTGGTACACGCAAGAGTCAGGTTAGGGATTCCCCCAGGCTAGGTTTTTTGGGGAACTCACCAACTAGATGGCTGGAGTCAAATCCCAATCCATAGGGAAAATCACAGTGTATGTAGTCTGACCTTGAAATGCAAGTGTCAGGATTGTTGATGTTTGAGCAGTAAGCAGCAAGTGCAGAAGCACAACAGGGGACATGACAACCAGCTCATCCAGAGCAGCAGAGGATGCGGAGTGCCTCTTCAGAGGATGGAAAGCAGAACAGGTTGTACAACTCTCCTGGCCAAACTTTACAATTGCTCCTGGATCTGGGTTGCACTAAGGTGAACCTGGTCAGTCAAGCTTGGAACGATTTTCTCAACCCTGGTGCAATGAAGCCAGTACCATCTCTAAACTATCACACTGAAGTCTAAGGCTTCATCAAATGGCTGCCCCATCCTAGGGAGCTGATGTGGTTTTACAGCATAAAATAGTTTTCTCCTCTTCCCTCACAGTGAACACAGGAGAAAGAAAAAAACAAAACCTCTGTCCCACCCACTTGCATCCATATGTCAATCTTAGCCACCTTAATTGGAGACCTACATGTGTGTTCACTCCTGTCAACTTGTAAACAATATTAAAAATAAAATATAATAAAAGTGCGTTACGATACTTAGCATGTCTTCCAAGAATTGTAACAGAAAAGGAAACATGGGTTTACAAAAACAAACAAACAACAAAAAACACAACAAACAACACTCAAAGGGATGGCAACCAAATGTTGAAATAGTCCATTCAAAGCAAAAATAGATTGCTTGGGGCCTGGCGGCGTGGCCTAGCCACTAAAGTCCTTGCCTTGAACATCCCAGGATCCCATATGGGCACTGGTTCTAATCCAGGAGCTCCACTTCCCATCCAGCTCTCTGCTTGTGGCCTGGGAAAGCAGTCGAGGACGGCCGCAAGCTTTGGGACCCTGCACAAGTGTGAGAGACCCAGAAGATGATCCTGGATCCTGGCTTCGGATCAGCATAGCATTGGCCATTGCTGCCACCTGGGGAGTGAATCATCAGAGGGAAGATCTTCCTCTCTGTCTCTCCTCCTCTCTGTATATCTGACTTTCCAATAAATAAATAAATATTTTTTAAAAATAGATTGTTCAACAGCACAGGCCATCAAGACAATATTTTGGCATACTCAAGGCATTTACGTCTTGAGCTTCTGAAGTAGCTCTGTGTGTGTGTGTGTGCGCAAATGTGTGTAGTAACTGTCTACTTTGAGCATGTTTTGAGAACATTTATTGAAGCTTTAGCAGAAAAAAAAGGCTAGGAGAGGCAGCTAAGACCCTTGTAGGGCCTACATCCCATATTGAAATGTCACAAGCTGAGTCCTGGCTCCACTGCTATCCAAATTTCCTCTTATCACCTTTTATGGTAAGTGATATGTCAATTACTTAACTTCCATGTGGGAGCCCTGG
This sequence comes from Ochotona curzoniae, assembly GCF_017591425.1. NCBI lineage: Eukaryota > Metazoa > Chordata > Mammalia > Lagomorpha > Ochotonidae > Ochotona > Ochotona curzoniae. The sequence continues at coordinate 24,236,648 of NW_024464939.1, read as the reverse complement.
GCTGGGTTTCTTTCTCTGGTTCTCTCTCTTTCTCTGTCACTCTCTCAAATAAATACAATAAGAGAGAGAGAGAGAGAAAAGGAAGGAAGGAAGGAAGGAAGGAAGGAAGGAAGGAAGGAAGGAAGGAAGGAAGGAAGGAAGGGGAAAAAAAAGAAAATGTTTGCCATGGTGTCATTGTAAGGCTTTAGGAAGTAACTGCGTGGTAGTTCTGTTTTTAAAGTTTATCTATTCGGGCCCAGCGCGGTGGCGCAAGTGGTTAAAGGTCCTCGCCTTGCACGGCCGGGATCCCATATGGGCACTGGTTCTAATCCCGGCAGCCCTGCTTCCCTTCCAGCTCCCTGCCTGTGGCCCGGGAAAGCAGTCAAGGACAGCCCAAAGCCTTGGGACCCTGCACCCGCGTGGGAGACCCGGAAGAGGCTCCTGGCTTCGGATCGGCTTCGGATCGGCATAGTATCGGCCCGTTGTGCTCACTTGGAGAGTGAATCATCGGACGGAAGATCTTCCTCTCTGTCTCTCCCCTCTGTATATCCGCCTTTCCAATAAAAATAAATAAATAAATAAATCTTTAAAAAAAATAAATAAAGTTTATCTATTCATATGTTTAAGTGCTGCAAGGCAGAAAGATAAGTGGAAGAAGGCGAGAGTGATCGTCCATCTGGTTAGTTTACTCTCTGGATGCCTTGGATAGACAGGGCTGGGCCAGGTTGAATCCAGCAGCCAGGAATTTCCTTTGGTCTACTCCATGAGTGGCAGAAACCCAAGCACTTGGGTCATTTTCTGCTGCCTCCCAAATGTGTTAGTAGGAAGCTGGACTGGAAGCAGAGTATCAAGGACTTAAATTTTGATACGGGATACATGCATCCCACACAGTTGCTAGGCCACAGTGTCAGTTCCAATGTAGGTGTTTCTATCATTAGAAAGTTCCAGTTGTATCAGACCAGTGGAAAGGAATTTATTACAGATGAATTTCTGAAGCAATTTATATACCCCCTTTTGTCCTTCACTTAGATGGGCTGTTTATGAAAAAAAAAAATACCACAAAGCTGTAATTAATTTAGCTTGCTAGAATGCTCTGGTAATTCACTAATGAATCCTGTAAAGTGTTCTGGAAACAGCAAGTTAGTGAAAGTGCTAAATATTGTATAACAACTTCCTTGGAACAGCATTTTCACTACACAATAATATAACCTGATTTAATTAAGCAATACAGAGTTAAATAATAAAGAGCAGAGGAAGAAATAAAATAACAGGCACAGTCCAGGGAGAAGGGCAAGTTTTCAGATGAGATTTGAAAAAAGATGGTGAATCAATGAGGCAGAAAAACACTAAAAAGCTGTTTTACTTGAGAGAAGATAGAGATAAGGTCTCCCAGACAATCTGCTGCATTCCCTGGTACCTAATTATAACATTAAATTCATCAGCATCTCAAATAACATGCATGTTTAATGATGATCATTGCTGAATCACAAAAGAGCACTTAATCACCCTTTAGGGTAGTAAATGCCATCACTGCTGAGAATTGTTGAAGTCATACGAAAGTTGAAAAATGTAACAAGTTGTGGCTGGCTGACATGGAAGAAATGTGCTCCCCTGTAGTTCACTGAAAGTACCTGCTCAATCCTGACCACTTAGTACTGACCACGGGAGGCGAGCGGCTATGCTAGCTGATAGAATGTGAGCAAAAGTGATATATGTCATTTCCAGACTGATGTGGGTAATTAGCAATCGTGCTTTTAGCATAATCATTTCCTTCCCGCCATGACCTTGGAGCCTGTATGTTGGAGATAGTGCTATCTTTTTTTTTAATGAAAGGAGCTTGAGTCACAGTCTGCATTGAAAGAAACCCAGAAAAGCTACACAGGTAACATCAACTACAATGAGGGAGAAGTAAAATTTTGGTTGCTCAACCACTGATAATTTAGCGTCATTTGCTGGCATTTCTAGTAATATACTATCACATATATCCTGCACTTTTTATTTTTAAAATCAGACTTTTGAGGTAAGCACATTACTACTAGAACAGAAATTAGCAACTATGCAAAGAATTAAATGAGGGCACAGAAACAAAAGCAAAGCAGAAGCTAGAATAATATACCGTATGCAAAACGGAGAAGGGGTTGGTATGCTTGGTACCACAAGCATCTATTCTAAAGCACACACTGAGGTAATACAGACAAGAAAAACATGCAAGAGTTAGGATGTCTTCAGTGACATCCATTTCCTGCAAGCATTGGAAGGAGTCAGACTGAAAAGGAAGTGAGATGGAGAAGAGAAATACAAGGTAGTGTGTCAAGACACTTGACCTTACAGGACAAAAAAAAAAAAAAGTCATAGTAACCAGAGAAAGACATTAAGAGGAGAAGCATTCCTGTTTCGTGTTGCCTCACATTAGCATTGGAGTGATTGGTGGATGTTTCGATGCTACTGGAAATGGTATAAGGGAGTGGTGTGGAATGTAGCCGGAGATGAGAAAGGCAGCTACAGAGATCTGTGGGGAGCCGCCCTGAGTGGCAGCGGAGGCTCTGCCTCCTCTCCAACAAACAATAAAGACCAGGTGCTACTGCGAACTGTGGGAGGAGTGGCTGCAAGGAACTTAGAAACCATAGGCAATAATGCTGCAGTAAAAAAAGAGATTGGAAATAGTATCAAGACAATGTGAAAATACATAAAACCAACTCAGGGATACCACTAAGACTAGAGATAGAGAAATGTGCACACATAAAGATACAGATGCAAACTGTAGTAAAACAATACATAGGAGAAAATTACTTTTTCATAGGTACAGGCAGTAGCAATTTTGCAAATATTTTTAAATGAGGAGGAAGTATATCAGATATTATATTAAGGAAATATCATATGCCAGATTGTAGCCTCACTTTTATAAGTATTCATTTATTCCACTTCACGATATCCTGAGATATAATTTCCATTTTAAACTGATAAACAAGAGTTCAACTCACAGTTATTAGATAACAAACATTCAGACTCACTTTTGTCTCATTTAAAAACTCATGATCACATTACATTCCATAACTGTTACTGTTTTTGGGCAATGAAAGTGCATTAATTTGGAGACAACTAAATCAAAATCGGTTCCCAGAATATTTCCACACCTAACTTTCTAAGAATCATGTGTCTTTTGCACCTTTGTATCATGTATGAATAGCACAATATTCAAAAAATGTCAAGGTGCCCGGTAAAGGAGAACAGCACTAAAGTTAACTTCAATTTCCTTATAACTATTTCAATATTTGCATTTGAATAAAATGGAAATATTGTGATAAACAAATGAGAGAAGATAGTTTAAAAATTAAACATGAAATGGCTGAAATTGGAGAATAATGCCAAGTATTGATTATATAAAGAAGTATGATCGTTTCAAGGGTTATTTGAAATGATCGCATCGTGGTGACAGTGGAGCTCACATCCCTGTCAATGGGCAAGGACAGCATTATTTCAGCTCTATACCAGATTCCGATCATTTTAACTGCATTCAGTAAAAGTCTAAACAAGTAATGCTGTCAGTTAGTCTCAATCAAATATTCTAAAAATACTATTTTCCCAAAAACCTGCGTTAAGTTTTAAAATTCCATTTCAATGTTCACACTGAAAAGAATAATTTTAACTTGAGTTGATTTTAACTCCTTTTCATGCTTCATTCGGGAAGCTCAAAGAACTCAAACATTAACATATACAATGTTAACAATATGGAGTTAAAAGTTTAGAAGCAAAATAATGCATATTCTAACAAAAGTTCACAGTTTTAGGTATCAAAGGAAATCACAATATGCATAATGCACAATAAGCAACATTTGCAAACTAACGTGTGGTATGGGTGCATCTGGTATAATATTTAATTTGAGTACTAACTTTGTGTTATGCACTCAGCATGTCAAACAGTACAGCTTTTTTATACCCCAAAATAGCAAAGTACTTAAGTTATTTCGCTCCAAATTTATGCTTAACAAAATTTTGAAACCAAAAATCATAAAAGCAGCATATAGCAAGAACTAAAGTTAATGTACAAGATAATATTTTTTTCATTAAAACACTGTTTTTATGAAATGATCCACATCTCTTTATGAAAATCAAATCGCAGGAAAACAGAGAAACAGTTATTCCAAATCCAAGCAGTGAAAAATCATTCTGATTAATCAACCATAAGAGAACAACGGTCTAATTATGTTAGTATGCACAAATATAGGCATATAAAATAAAGGTAAAAATGATTAGTAATGAAATACAGATTCTTACGTGTTTGTTAAATCTTTGTTAAATGTATTTGCACTTAATAAGATATACATGAAATATAAAACATCTGTCTTAGGCAAATGTTTCTCAACTGCCAAATTTAATACCATCACAAAATATAGTGTCTGAAATTATTATGGCTACTTTCAAAATCACATTCCACTTCTGAATCTTACTGATTGATAATATTGAAACATAAGAAAACCATGATGCTTGTTGCTCCTGTTCTACTTTATTTCTGTTTTAAACAACTCTTAGGTTGTTGAGGTTCATCACATTTACCAGCTGTCCTATTACAGTGATTCTCACAGATGTTTAGCCTGTGTGTGTGGGTTTTTTTTTTTTCATTTTTAAGGCTTATTATTATTATTATTATTTGAAAGGCAAAGAGAAAGAGAAAGGAAAGATGAGAGAGGAGAGGGAAAGAGAGAGAAGAAAAAAGAGAGAGAATCTTCCCTTGGCTGGTTCATGCCCAAACAACCACACCAGCCAGAGCTGAGCTGGTCTGAAACTACCAGGATCCTCCTGTAGGAGAGGCCTCTTCCAGGTCTCCCAGGAAGCTGCAGGGCCATCCTCCACTGGGTTATCCTCCACTGTTTTCCCAGGCACATTAGTATGGTGCTGGATCAGAGCCAGAGCAGCCAGGATTTGAATTGGTACCTACATAGGATGCTGGCATTGCAGCCCCATTAGTCTTAGTTGAATACCAGGCAGATATTACCCCCACCAAATGAAATGAGGTGACACCTCCTTCTCCTTACCAAGTGCTTTCCACTTTCTAGTCTAACTCATTTGCTGGGCAGCTAATTTCAGCATTGATAAAGATTTGCAGGAAGGATTTGATAGAGCTGAATATGTTCATCTTTGAATCAACTGCCTTTCTTTCATATGAAATGGACAGATTTGGTAAGTGTAATTCTCTTTGTTCACACTGTCAGAATTGAGCTAACTTCACTCCAGTATTTTTGGACAGTGAGCACTTGGGAAACACTAACTCTTAAGTAAAACAGCAAGCAGGCAGCCTGAGGCAGAAAATTCCAGGAGTTCCAGAGAAGTATTAAGGACCAATTATAACCATGGTCAGGAATGTCCACCTCTGATTGGCCAGGGCAGGTGACCGTAATGGCCCTGGCCAATCAGTCTTCCTTTAAAACAACTTGACCTCCACCTGGTTCACGCCCAGGGACCTTCCACTGGCCATTGGCCGCCATCTTGTTCACCACGTGTAACTCAGTGACCTTGACCGTTTGTCGCAATCTTGTTGGATCAGTGACCTATTTGCCCTTGAGCCCTGCAAAAAACATGAATTATGGTTATCCTGTAACATCTAATTTTTTTCCTTAATCTTGTTTTCTCCTAGCTACAAACAAAAGCTTTTTTATTCCAAATTTGAATATTTTACCTTAAATATTAATTTAATTTTCTGCTATATGTGTAGTCTGTGGTACTACTGAGATCTTTAATATTTGCACAAATGGAAATCGTGTGTGTGCATCCAGCATAACTTAGAGAAGAGGTCAGGACACGAGTAACAGATACCAGGCAGATACTACGCTGTCGCAAAGACGCTACTGCTCTTCTTAGCAGCTTTGCTTCCAAAACTATACTATTCTATCAGGAAAAACACAAAGCTTTAAAGACGGAAAAACGTGTATTCAGGTTGGAGGTGGAGGTTGGAAGACAAATGCAGTATACTAAGGATTTTTGTAAAATATGCAATTTGGTGTCCATCCACTCCCAGATTCTGATGTTCCCAGAGAAGAAATAATAGTAGTAATGCGACCCAAAATGGATCTACTCTCCCCCTCAAGTTGCCAATATTAATTATTAAAAGTTATTTTTATTTGAGAGGCAACTGGAGAGGAATAAAGAGATCTTCCATCCACTGGTTCACCCCAAAATGACTGCAACAGTCAAGGATTGGGTTAAGGTGAAGCCAGGAGCCAGGAACTCTATCTGGATATTTCTACAGCTGCAAAAGTTCAAAGAATTGGGTCATTCTCTGCTGCTTTGTCAGGGATATCAGCAAGCATCTGGATAGGAAGTAAAACAGCCAAGACGTGAAATCCTGGTGTCACAGGCTGTGGCTCAAACTGCTTTCCTGCAATGCTAGCCATACATACGTGTATATATATATATGTATATACACATGCACATATTTCCCTCTCCCCTTCTCTCGAATGCATATATTTTTAATATATATTAAATATATGTGAGCATAAGATATATATTTTTAATATATATTATATACAAGCATTAGAGAGAAGGGGAGAGGGAAATAGAGGGAGAGAGAGCTTTCATTTGCTGTATCACTCTCTAAATAGCCACTAAAGCCAGGACTGGGCCAGGCTGGTACCAGGAGCCAAGAACTCCAAGAGCAAGGGTCAAAGTATTTAGGCCATCCTCCACTGCCTTACAGGCTCATTTGCAGAAATGTTGTCTCAGAAGCAGAACAGATTGGACTCAAGCCAGAATTCTGAATTGGGATGCCGATGTGTCAAGGAGTGGCCCAACCCACTCCACCACAACCAGTTATGCCAGAATGCCAACAACTTTAATATTGAGTCCATAGGGAGAGGAGCACCTTGCTCATTTTAAAGGTAGTGAAACCAAAGATAAAGGGCTTTTATTTTCTCTTTTCTTGAAAAGATTTGCCAATTTAGTTAATGAGAAAAATGAAACCCAAATTCAGGTCCTGTTTTGGGAAATAGCCATCCCTAATTATTTCACCTGGTTGTCTAGAACATGAGGGAAGAAGCATTGCAACAATCCCCACTCCTGGAAACAGTGCACAGAATATAACTAAAAGTACTTTTTTCTTTCTCTCTTTAAGGCATAAGGTACAAATTCTGATCAATTTTGCTGCTAATTTGCCTCGGAAAGCAACAGAGGATGGCTTAAGTGCTTGGGTCCTTGCACCTACATGGGAGACCAAAAAGACTCTCCTGGCTTCAGCCTGGCCACCTCTGCTGGTTGGGCTAATCTGGGGAGTGAACCTCTCTTGTTCACTCTTTCTCCCTAACTCTCTGTAACCCTGTCTTTTAAAAATAAATAAATCTTCTGAAAAATCAGATTCTGATAGTTTCAAATATGTATTATAGATGCGTTAAAAACAAAGAAAATAACGAAAGAGAGCTGAAGCATATGAAGGCATTCAACAGCCACACATTAAAATCTTAAATAATTATAAGGATATGAAGTGGTAAAATTACATTATGTGTTTGAACAACTGAAAAAAATTCAGTAGATATGCTTTCAGATTATAAAATTGCAATTTAAGGCGTATTCATCTATTTAATAGCACATGTTATAATAAGTGCACACACACAAGCTTATCAGTTTCTGGTGATTTTCTGTATTTTTCTGAAGTAAACACTATGTGTGTTATAAAGACAACAGGATATACAGGAATATGAAAAGTGAGAGATTGTGATAATAAAAGCTTTTAAAAACTGATTCTCAATAATTGATAATTTCTTCTTTTAAGATTTACTCTTTTTTTTTTTTATTTGAAGGCAAATTTACAGAGAGAAGAAAAGATAGAGAGAGAGAGATCTTCCATCTGTTGGTTCACTCCCCAAATGGCTGCAACATCAAGAGCTGAGCTGATCTGAAGTCAGGAGTCAGTGGCTTCTTCCTTGCCTGCCACATGGGTATAAGGGTGCCAAGGATTCAAGCCATCTGCTGCTTTGCTAGGCCATAAGCAGAGAGCTGGATTGGAAATGCAGTGGTCAGGACTCATATATAATTGGTACACATATAGGATGCCAGCTCCCCAGGCAGAATATTACTGTGTGTACCACTGTGTTGGCCCCAATAGCAGGCAATTTATTTTATAAGTAATATCATGATTGCTACTATTGAAATTCAATTGGGCCCAGCACTGTATCCTGATGATTGAGGTCCTTGCCTTATGAGTACCAGGATCCCATGTGGGCACGGGTTCGTGTCCTGGCTGCCCTACTTCCCAGGCAGCTTCCTGCCTGTGTCCTGGGAGAGCAGTCATGAATGGCCCAGGGCCTAGGGATCCTGCACTGCTGTGGAAAACCGGGAAGAGGCTCCTGGTTCCTGCTTCAGATTGGCTTGTGTCTGGCCATTGTGGCCGCCTGGGGAATGAACCAATGGACAGAAAATCTTCCTGTCTCTCCTTCTCTTTGTGAATCTGATATCCCAATAACGATAAATAAATTATAAATAAATAAATAAATAAATAAATAAATTGACTGTATTAGACGCTTTGTATTTACCTGTTGCTAGAACCATGTCTGCAATCCCAGGTACTCACTTAGGGGCCAGTGAGACTATCAAAAATGGAATCAACATCCTGCAAGCGTTCCATCAACCTCTATAATTCTAACATTCTATAACCTTTGGAACTTGTACACAACAATAGATGTCATTCCACATTTCTGTGCTTATTGTTAAAGTACAAGTGAATTTAAAAAAAAATGTCGTTAGATTCTGCTTCCAAAATAAATAATGTTGACATTGAGATGGCTTCATGGATTACTCAAATAGTTCCTGTCCTGCTCTTTATAGAGTTGTATAGAGCTATCCTGCAGTGAGCTGCATCAAATTAGCACAGGTAATGCACTGCAGGCTTTGTCACCACTTACCCTAATTTAGGTTACGCAGCTACCAGGACATGCTTCACAGCATCTGAAACCTTGCTCATTCCGTTACTTCAGGTGCATTTTTAAACTCCTGCTTACTTTTATCACAGTGAAACATCACATTTTATTCTGAGAATGAGCTCTGAAGCCATTTCACTTTGCAGAACTGTTATTCTTCCAAAATAAACTGAAGGAATTCTTGCCAAAGCCCTCTGTGTTTTTTTTTTTTTACATCCTAAACCTACCCACAGCTCAAAATTGCCCCCTCTGCTAGCAATCATACTCACCAAGAATCAATGGTTGCATGAATTTGTTGACATCTGTCTGTCCCTTAAATATTTTCTCTTTTGACACATATTTTAATACAGAAGGTTCTCTGGTCTGCATAGTTGTGGAAGACATCCTATTATTTAAGTGAGCAGTTCAGCCTCTTGAATTCTCTCCTTATAAGAAGTTTCACTCTCATTATTATCTTTTGATGCATGCAGAAAAAAATTGATTTTGATTCCGTTAGAGGCAACAATAATGTTTTCACGCAAGAACTGGCACCAGGTTCTGCAAAATGCACCCATATTCATTAAATACGAAGAAAAAAGTTTCCTTTTCACTGTAATCTGTGATTTAATAATATCGTTCATAAACTAAAAAATAAGACCATGCACATGAAAGGAGAGCAATGCTCTAACAACAGCGTTGGTGATCAGAAAATACAGAGAGTTTGAGAGAACCAAAAAGCAAAAACCAAAAACAAACAAAACAGAGCCAGCAAAGAGCTGTTCTGAGTTTAAGTAGTATGCAAATTGCTTTCTTTCAAATGGTAGCATGATCAACACAAGTGATATTTCTGGCTCTTGGCACATCAAACTACCCACAGATGAAAGATGACTTAATTGCTTTGACCACAGTCCGAGTCAGAATAGCTCAGTTGGCAAAAATAAAAATAGCTTGGTGCTATTTACATTTGCATTTGAGCAAGAAATGATTTCACTTTAATGTCCAAAGTCGAGGTAACAAAGCAGCACGCAGGTAGTGAAACGCCCTGCTAGGGAGAGATGCAATTCCTGACCGCAGAGCCTCGGGGTTGCAGGGGCACATTGATCTTGTCAGCTACACCCGTGTGCATAGGAAATAACACTGTCAGTGCCGCTCCTTCAAATTCAGATCACAATATATGGAGACTTTATGTCTTTAGAGGTTAAGCAGTTAACCATTCACTGAGATTTGTTGCCCGTGCCATCACTTTTAAATAACCTCTTAAAAATCTCTTAATAATTCATTGTTATTCTGAATGTCTAACATTACTGTTAATAGCTCAAATTGCTTCTCCTAATTTCATCTAACAAAGTATTTCTAATAAATGATCATAGTACAGGAGGCTTACAGTATTTTAGACTTTACTCTGTAGCAATAACGATAAAGGAAAAATACATAGGAGAAGAAAAATACGACACAAAGAATAGGAAATGTCTCCAGGTCTTGTATTCAATGTGACTCTAATGCAAGCAATGGCAAAACGTGGACTCTGGATCCTCCATTTTCTCCTAACCCCTGATCTTTCAGATGATGTTACGTTTATATTTCCTAAACTTTCTAATATAGAAAGCAAACTTAATTCAGAGAAAAAAAAATCTTCCATATCTGATTACCATACCCAGAATCATAGACATTTAAATCAAAAATCACTTGAGTTGGAAAAGCTTTAAGTTTTTTCAATAAATTATTTTTTATAATGACTATAAAAGTTATATAGTACACAGAGGCTAGCAGGAGCTAGATGCTTTACTGTACCTGAATTGCAAGGAATACTTTCTAAGACATAAAGCTGACAGACATCTGAGTGAGACTGCACAAGAGCAGTCCTTGAAAGATTAAAGTGTGACTGCTAGTAACCTCGAAGACGAGCACCATTGTTTTTTCACTGTTGAGCCAAAAGATGAAATGAGTGACTCATACCAAAGCAAATATAATGGGATCAAAGGAGCGAAAGAATCACACCCCAAAATCATTTGTCAAAGCAGAAAATGAGAATTCTTGATTCACAAAAATCTGTCTCTCTTATTCAAAAAGCAATTCTATGACCTCACAAAAATGTAGTCATAACATAGCCTAATTTACAAGGCAAAATTGAGTTTACACTGTACTGAAACTCGATGAAAGTCCCTAATTTAAAAAAAAAATGATCACATTTTGCTTTTGCTATCTGAGTCTTCAAAAATGTAATGATTGGTAGAGAACGGTAGACATCTAAGTGAAGGATAAAACTAGCTCTGTGTGTGTGCATTATATATGTGTATAGAATATTACTACTTTAAAATTAGTTCTTCACCCAATCAACATGAAAGAAAATGGTTTTAGGTAAATATAAGAGGTAGAACTATAAGACTGAAATATTTAAAATTAAGAAACTTACAAGATTTTTAAATGGAGAATGAATAATCATGTGAATGGAAGATACAGTAGAAATATTAACATTTTGATTTATCGAATATTTTATTCTTAAGCTTTAAAATATTAACTTTAGAAATACACAGTGATAGAGGAAGGGACAGAGCTTTCATCTGTTGGTTGACATTTCAAAGGGAACCAGCAGCTGAGAACTGAGCCTGATTCCCAACACAGGTACGAGAACTCGGTGGGCTGAGCCGTCAGCAGCGCCTCCCAGGGTCTGCTCTGGCAGGAAGAGAACACTGGAGCCAGAAGTCACAGCTGCAAGTCCAACCTCCATCCTCCGATATGGGATGTGGAATCTCAACTCCAAAGTCACTTCCCATATTCTTGAACTTTTTTTTCATTATATCATAACACAGAAAAACTGCACACAAGGCACACGATAAATATTTATTGCTTATAAGAAAAATTTAAAATAATTATGAAAAATACCAAGACTGGCCCTCCATTCCTAGTTCCTAGAAGAAATCAAAGTTAATGTTCAGATTTATAGCATCAATAATGGGGGCAAATGAAAATTTTTTTGTACATTTTGTTTTTATGTATTTATAAGGCAGAACAGCAAAGATAGATGAAAGAAAGATCTTCCATGCTCTGGTTCATTTCCCAAATGCTTACGCTAGCCACGGCTGGCAAGGCTGAAGCCAGGAACTTAGAGTACCACCCACATCTCCCATGGGAGTGGCAAGAATCCAAGTACCCGAGCCATTAATTGCTGCCTCCCAGAAAGCATTAGCAGGAAGTGGGACTGAAAGGGTGAGGAGGGATGGTGTCTTGAGTGTTGGCTTTACCCTCTGTGCCACCACACGTACCCCTGTAATAATTCTTAATTCTTTCATTTTCTTTTTACAGCTGATTCTGTGATGACAGAAGCTTTTAACCGGCCTTTACTGTTCTTTATGGCACATATATCACCTTCAAATTTGAGAAGCATGCCATCTTTCTTTTATAAATTTTTATTGCAGAATCATCACTGCTGGATGTACTCATTTTTCTAAACACTTATTTGCCTTCCTTGACTGTGGCCATCACCATGTGCCCTGCAGCAGCAGCCACTGAGAAGTATAATCAGCCATTCCCCCAGTCCTCATAATGTGAAGGAGATATTGATTTTTGACTCCATGTGGCCAACACAATTTATCACAACTTGCTGGAAAAGCCAGAGAAATTGAGGAATTTGCATGGGAGTACCTAGTTGCATCTTCATCGCAACAACTCCATCAGGGAGAGAAACTTTATTTATAAGGCAGAGATTGGAAAGAGAGAGAGAGAGAGATCATCACACCTCACTCTCTCAAATACCAGCAACATCCAAGGCTGGTCCAGACCAAAGCCAGGAGCCCAGAATTTAGTCCAGTTCTCTCATGTTGGAGATAGAAATCCAAGTATGTGAGCCATCACTTGCCAAACTGAACTGGAAAGTGCCCCATGCACCGGAGGAAATGGTAACAGCACTCATGTATCCAACCAGAGGAAGGAAGACGCAAACAGCACAGTAAGATCTAGACCGACAAAGCCAGCACTTTCATGATATACAATGAAGAAGGTAAAATGATATAGTTATTAATTTAACTAAGGCCACAAAACTGAGACACGTGCTCCTTACATCTGCAGGCTTTGTAATAGCAGATTGTTATAAAGGAAAGAAACAGCCAGCCGAGTGGAAATTAACTTTGAGCCAACTCTAGGGCCACTTCTCTACCCTTCATCAGCTAATTCTTTCAAATTACACCGTGACGGCCACCTTACAACAGATTAGAAAATTCTGAATTTAGTTTAAGATGGCAGGGTGAGAGTATGAATTTCCCAAGAAGGCAGGAAGGGTGATTACGGCAGCCCAAGTGAGAGAAAGCAGTGGTGGGTAGGAGCACCTACGTGTGGCAGCGTGAAAATTTCATGGTGGTTCCTGCTCTTACGATCCTCACACATGGACACTCTTTAGCCTGCCAGGGACCAAGAAGTAGTGATGGGAACAGAAAGTAAAATGCAAAGTGACAGAGATAATGAAACATGAGAAAGCATTAGTATCAAGTCCAGTGCTGGTTGAAGTGTTTACCAGACGCTTGACTAACACCCTGAGACAGTTAGTGAAGATATGATGGATGCATAGATCCATTTTCTCACCACGCTTAACAGGTTCAAGCAAAGTGGCTAAGATTGGGGTTACTCTCCTGAGCGTCTGTTATTTCTAATCTTTCTCCTTGCACCATTTGCAGAGAAGTATCATCAAATTCATGTGCACACAAAAAGCATAGTGCAAAAACTTCTTTTTAAAACAAGCTGTATATTTAAGAGACAAGCACTTCTCATATACAAAGAATATACTAAAGGTATTATTTGGCATCAGTTCTTGTCCTGTGTCTTCTTACCATCTTTCTTTCCCGGCCCCCTCCGTTTCTCCCCATAAATTTTGTTCCTGAAAATATGAGAAGTAACTCAAAGGAGTAAGAATGTTTAAGTATATGGAAAATCTCAGCTTCGCATTCATGGAAGTGGTAGGTGATTTCTTTGTTCAGAAGTAAGTCCTTGAAGAGGCAAGGTTTAACATCTCCATGCCTACACAGGTGGCACTGCACTAGGCTCTCTGCCAACCCCATTGAAGCAAATGATAGCCTCTTTCAGGGAGTGAGGCTAGAGGATTTCATCGTGGGGATGGTATTTATATGTGAAGACACCGTGTAATGATACTGTTGATTTCCTTCCTGTATTGCTGGCCTACCACCATGGAAATGGAGCACGCATGTACACACATAGATGTATGTATAAATGACTTTTTCCAAATGAAAACTCAATCACTGTAGTTTTCAGACAAACTAAGCTGTTTCTTAAACATGAGCTAAAATGATTATATGCAACAATGTTGCATTGCTAGAATCGATCAAGTGACCTCATCAAAAATGTTGGAGGTGTCAAATTTATCCATGTTAAATTTCAAAATTTAGCTGTGAAAAGCTTTCTAGCTAGCCATCTGTTTATCTAGTTTCTCCTATATTTAATCAAATTCCTTTCAAGCAGGATCTCTTACATTGAGCAAATGAGTCCAAATATTTGGCTTAATAAATCTTTATTTTAATTAATTAAAAAAGTTAAACCTTTCAACTGAAGTGAAATTTACATTTGTTTCATTTACAATATTTTTGAGAGATTCATAATACTTTGTACACTACAAAAAGCATGTCTACTTATATTTGCTTCTACAAGCATCTTGTCTGTGAAATAACTTTTAATAGAGAAATCATCTCAAGTTTATTGCATCTCAATCATTAATAAAAGGGACAAAGTTTGTGAAAATACTGATATTTCAGAAATATTTTCATGCACAATGGTATTAGATTTTCATAAGTGAACTATGTGTGCTGAATTTTTGGAAAGTAATTTAACCTCTGATCGTGTTTCTGAATTAGTAGTCCTGAATGACATTGTGTGAAAACTGTGTGATAAGAAGCTGTTAAAGAAAATAAAACGTTATTAGAGAAGATCTGCTAAGAATTTTTACTGATGTTGGAGCCAGTGCGGTGGCATAGCAAGCAAACCCTCCACCTGCAGCAGCTATCCACCATGCCACACAGGGGCTGGTGTGAGTCCCAGCTGCTCCATTTCTGATTCAGCTCCCCTCTCTTGGCCTGGGAAAATAGTGCAGGACCCTGTGCCACCTAAAAGATCTGGAGGAAACTCCTGGCTCCTGGTTTTGGTTTTTTTGTTTGTTTGTTTGTTTGTTTTTAAGAGTCTTTACTAATCTAGATTAGTAAAATGCAACGAGGAGCTGGAGTGTTTTGGCTCATCATCATTTCACATTATTCTCCTTTCTAGAGTCACAAAAGGCCAGAGAGAGAATTGCTTCTAGTAAAACATCCACACTTGAGATAGAAATATTTTGGTGATTAATGATCTGAATGGAGATTGAGCACTTGGCTTTCCACTAGTTAGTTCCTGAGAGCACTGGAATTACAATTCTTTCATATACAATGAGCAGCTTGAATCTGAACTTGAAGGCTAATCTGTAACAGTTTCTTTCATTGACTTCGGTACTTCTGATCAATCATGTTCAGCCTAATAACTATATCTGAAGGTATAAAAATGTAAATATGTCACAAACTTCAACTTATACATGTTACTTTCCAGGACTTTGTGTGACAACTTTTAATGATAATAAGTGTCAAGATCATGTTTTGTAATCATAATCAACTTATAATTAGGATAACATCTGAGGCATAAAAAATAAGTCATCTTGCAGTATTTCGTACTCAGCATTTAAGCATTGTTATCCACCATGATATTTTCTTCTTTGCCAGGAGATGGCGCTGTGGGTTTTAAATCGCAGATCCGAAAACCCAGCTGAATTTTATTCTTTGCTTAATCGGTGCACAGTGGGTAGGTCCTAAAAATGTTCACCCTTTTTGTTCGAACAATTTTTTAATTAATTCTTTTCTAATGTTTTTCAGCGTCCTATGAAGATTCCGGGGGAGGAAAGGGCACCCGTCACACAAACTAATCTGTTACATAAGTCAACCCCTAGGGCTGGCAACTGAAGAGTTCGCCCAAGTAAGCCAGTTAGAAGTGAAATCTTTCGTTAGTTTTGCTTTCTCGCTGTGTACGTCCTTCATTGTCCTCTGGGATTTCAGCACGCAAAGCAGAGTCCCAGTTATTCTCTCTTCCTATGCCCTCCCGCCCTCCCTCGCCTTGAGAGTAGCAAGATCGCAAATCTGAGCCAGGAGCGCTCTGCGGTGAGCTTCAAGACTGGCTGGTAAGCTGCACGCTGGAAAAAAAAAAAAAAATGCAAAGCGTACACAACACGAACTGTTCTCGGAGCCTGATGGCTTCCCATTCGTGTCTGTTCCAACCGAGGTTAACTGGCAGCCAAACAGTACTGGGTACCCACCTTTGTCCTTTAAAACAAAGCGAAATCTCAAAGGAATTTCCCATCAACAAGTTCCAACTTTTCCAGAGTCTGAGCAGTTTGCTGGCCGCCTGGGCGCTACAGCGAGGCTGGCGTGCAGGACTGCCCCCTTGGGGGCTTATCTCCTGACCCAGATCCGGGCTGTGCTCTGGAGACCAGCCACGCCCTGGACACAAGCGGACCCAGGGTCTCTCTCCCCGGAGAACTGTGCAAGACCGGCGAGGGGCGTTAGACAACACTGGTGAGAAAGCAACACCAAAAGGCTTGGCCTCTGGGCTTTAGTCTTTGCTACCAAGTTGGTCCCGGCCTCCCAAACCCAGCAGGGCCTCGGGATGGCGAACCCTACTCTGCCCTGTCCACTCGTAAGCCTATCCTGGTGCCGCCAGACAATGCGGGGCTCGCGAGGCAAACTCAGCGTCAAAGTCAACGAGCCGGCCCGGGGGCAGTGCGACCAGAGTGCGTGGGCCTCGCGCGCTGCTTCCAAGGCTTGGAGGACACCAGATCAGCCGCCGACCCGCACCTGCTGGTGGGGAGGGTCCCGACTTAAGGGAGGCTTTCCATGGCTTCCTGAGAATTCGCCTTTCCAGAGCTGCTCCCAAGAGAAAGTTGTCATTTTTCCTAAACTTTGTGTTCACTTGTTAGAATGTTCTGAAATAGATAAAACGCACAGAGATCCAATTCTTCCTCCAAAAAAAAAAAAAAAAGGTGCAAACTAAATGAGAGCTTCCCAACTTTCCCAGCTAGTTTAGGAATAAACGATCTATCAGAGTAATAGACAAAACCGACAGCAGCAGTTCCTGGCTGCGCATCTGAGAGAAAGATTGTGTTCCATTTTTATTTGGGCTCCTATGTCCGATTTGAAGCCACTCAGAAAAAAAAAATGATTGTGAAGGAAGTTAAATTCGACCTAGAGTTACTCTGGTCTTTTTCAAAGCAGGACTGGCAGCTTGCCCGACGTCTCAGAATTTCCCTCCAAGCCCCAAAGTATGCTCGCTCCCCCTCGGCCAGCGCGCCCTGGCCTGTGAGGGTTTGATTTAGGACCCTGGGCGGAGAGCGCTTCCAGCCCACCGGGTCTCGGAACCAGCGCCCCCGGTCTCGGAACCAGCGCCCCGGCGACCCGGGCGCCCACCGTCCGGCCTTTGCTGTGGACAGAAGGGACAGTCCCGGCGTCTGCTGCCCCAGCCGCGCACTCCAGAAGTAGTTAGAATCATGCAGGCGGCTCACGGGTGGGCCGGGAGATTCACCCCGGGTTGATTTACCAACCCTGGACCCCCGAGCTCCTGTCCTGACTACCTCTTCGCAACCGTCCCGGGGCCCTGCCTCTCTCACGGACAGAACCGACTTGGAGAGCGCAGGTTTCCCCAGCTCCTGGGACCGGGCGCACTTAGTGAGCGCCTGACGTCGCCTTCCCACCCCCGGGAAACCGAGATGCGGTCGGGACCCACCCGCGAGGGGGAGTGGGCGCCCCGGCCGTGACTTAGGGCTGGCGAAGATCAAACCCGGTAACGAGACACGGGGCAGATGTGTTTTCATTGCCCTCTAAGATAAACGCGTGTTAAGTGCCTGACAACTTCCCAGAAGCAATCAGCAAAACTTTACGAGTGCATAAACCTCAAAGACCATGCCCCGACGATTGTTACAAGGCCTACATTTAGAGCTTCTATAAATCCTCCGGCCATTTCCCACCACCAAGGCTTCCCTCTGTTGAGCCGCCACCTCCTCCGGGGAGACTAGGGGGATTTTCTTGAACCCATCAAAATAATAATAATAATAATAATAATAATAATAATAATAAAGGTTTTTATCCTCTGAGTGAAAGGAAGTGTGGTAAAAGTTTGTTCTTTAAGTTTGGGTGGCCCAGGAGGAGAGGCCTGGTAGGGAGTCGTGGGGGTGGGGTCAAGTTGTCTGACACCAACTAAACCCGAGGTCCTGGAAGACCCTGGGCTCTCACCGAGGCCGGGGCCGCCGGGTCGTCCGGACACACCGGGCCAAACCCGGCGTGGTGCCTGCGGCTGCGCCCGCGCCCCCCAGACCTGGCCGTAGGGCGGTCCGTGGCACTTCAGGTGCACAGCGCGGCACCGGCAGGAAGTGCGCGCCTGCAGCGAAGGCTGGCTGGGTGGAAAATGAAGTCAGACGCAGCAGACCAGACGCCACCCGGCCCGCAGCCAGGATACCCGCAGCTTCCATGCTGCTGGGAGTGGCCGGAAGGTTCTGAAGTTAGGTCGGGCACTCTCACTCGCAACCCACCTCACCTCTGTTTGTGGAAAACCTTGGTTTCTCCTCACG
This sequence comes from Ochotona curzoniae, assembly GCF_017591425.1. NCBI lineage: Eukaryota > Metazoa > Chordata > Mammalia > Lagomorpha > Ochotonidae > Ochotona > Ochotona curzoniae. The sequence continues at coordinate 24,218,153 of NW_024464939.1, read as the reverse complement.
GTGCAAACAAGCTGCTAACTGAAGGGTGGTGGGGATTAACAGCTGGCAGCGCCTGGAGAGGGAAAGGAGGAAGAGGGCGCGGAGCACCGGGAAGTCTTCTCACTAGGAAGACAAACCCTAGGGTCCCCAGGGAGACGCGAGGGTCCACGCAACCCCGCAGCCCTGGCGGCCTGGGTCCCAGGCACCACAGCCTCTCCCGGCCAGGCGGCTTTCTTGGTCCTAGGGGCTCCAGCGCTTCATCGGGGGGTGCGTGTTGGGTCCCTTGGAGATGGGGCAGTTCTTTTGGAAAGACAACACTGCGCCCCTTATCATCCTTTGCAGGTGACAATGCAGGCATTTCAGTGTGTCCCTCACCCTTCCTTTATGAAATAAGGCGCCCAACTGTTCTGATATTACCATTCAAAAACAGGTTCTGTGGCGAACCTCATTTGTGAATCTATTACAGAGATTAATAGATTATTTCTCCTTTTTCAACTAATTCTCAGTGGGGAAATTTAACCATATGGTAAGGAGAGAATTAGAATTTCATCACATTAGAGCAAAATGTAATGAAAAGAGCCCAACACCTGGGGCCAAGTCTGAAAGCCACAATTAAAAGGTTTTTAATGAAACCAGAGAAACCAAAAATGGCACAGCTTTCAGTAATTCTGCCACAGAAGAAAGAATTATGGGAGGTGTTGGGAAATATTGTTTTTACTTGTGTCATAAGGATGAGAACCAGCTGCTGGGCACCATGTGCTCGCGGAGAGCCAAGTTGGAGCGAGCTGAGCGCGAGTCCCCTTTCGCGCCGGGGAGGAGCGCTGGTTTTCCTACTTTTGCCTTCCCTGACCTTCGGACAACAACCAAGGCAGACCCAGGCGTCCCTCGGGGTCTCTGGCTCCGACGGTTAGGTTTCCCGGCAAATCAATATGCAAACAGCAGCCTCCCCCGGCCTTGCGCCCCCCTCCTCCCCCCGCGATTGGAGTTTAAGAGGATTTGACTCCTGGTGTGATTGTTCAGAATCTGACTTTCTGTGCTGCGGAAAGTTTGGGAAGCCAGCTTCTTCTATATTCGTAAACTGAGGGCTTCGCCAGCACCCTTATTGTGAACGGCCCCTCGGCGACCACTGCAGAACTCCCCTCATCACCCTTCCGCCGTCTGAAATCAAATGGGCTGCATAACCCAACTGCTCTGTATTATGCGTTTTGTTTTCCAACACGGGTAGGAAATGGGCAATGGAGATGTGGGATTCAGACTCAGTGCCCGAGGGGTGTTGGGGTTTGATCTCAGTAGCTGAAAAATCGCCAGTGTATTTGGGATAAGGCAGCTGGGACACCACCTTTTCGCCCTGCAAGTCTCTTCTGCCCAAACCAGCCCAGAGTCATTCCACGCCACGGATGGGGTACACTGGGCGGCGGGAAGCGGAGCTTAGCACACGTTGGAGACAGCAGCAGAGGGAAGGGCAAGCGGGTGGGGGGAGGGAGGGGGCCGGGGGTGGGGGCGTCTGCTTTCCAGGGCACTCGCAGGCTCCACCGCCGAGCTACAATTTGCTGAAGGAGCGGAGAACATCCTCGGCTCTAAGTAGGGCTTTTAGTGTGCTCATTGATGAGTGAAAGTCGCCACACATGTCAAGCTAAAGGCAGTTGTTGGGTTACTAACAGGACCCAGCGCCTTGCAAACATATGCGCTAAGCTGTGTATACAGATGGCAGGCAGAATAATGGAGCAGGCGCCTTTTATAAAGCCCTAGCTGCTGCCTGTCTTCAGACCTGGGAAATGAAACTATTCAGACTCGCGGCCAGATAGCGCCTGCGATTGTTTGTTACCGTTTTAATCCTATTAATTAAAACGTTAACCTGATTGGGTAGCAAGCGCTGTCCCAACAGGCGAGTCTTCTTCATAATAACCTACTCAGAGATAATGATGTAAAAGACTCCCCCGTCTGTGGCGGCGGCTGGTTGATGGGTCCGGAAATCTCTTGAAGGTGAATCCAAGCAAGATAAACGGTACGGAGAGGAGGCGCGGGGCTGGGCTCAGACCAGCGGCGGCGGCGGCGGCTCCACTCCCTCCGCGCCCACCCTCCCACCATGCGGGGCCGCGGCCCATGGTGAGCCCCAGTAGCCAGCACCATCGGCTGGAGACGAAGAAGAAGAAGAAGAGGAGGCGGCGAGCGCGGGGGAAGGCGAAAAAGAAAAAGAAAGAAGGGGAGAGGGCTGCGGGCAGCACCAGGACCGACGCGCGCACCAGCTCCGGAGCGCAGCTCGCGTGCGTTTGCAGAGCCGCCTGAATCCCGAGCGCGGGCGGCGGCGGCGGCGGCTGCGGGAGAGCCGGGCCTGGGCTGCGCGCCCAAGGCGGACCATGGAGCGCGGGCTGCACCTCGGCGCGGCGGCGGCCGCGGGCGAAGACGACCTCTTCCTGCACAAGAGCCTGAGCGCATCCACCGCCAAGCGCTTGGAGGCGGCTTTCCGCTCCACGCCCCCGGGCATGGACCTGTCCCTGGCACCGCCGCCTCGGGAACGCCCGGCGTCCTCCTCCTCCTCCTCGCCCCTCGGCTGCTTCGAGCCGGCTGACCCCGAGGGGGCAGGGCTGCTTCTGCCACCGCCTGGGGGAGGTGGCGGTGGCGGCGCGGGAGGTGGCGGTGGCGGAGGGGTGGGTGTCCCCGGGCTGCTGGTGGGCTCAGCCGGCGTCGGAGGCGACCCCAGCCTGAACAGTTTGCCGGCAGGGGCCTCCCTGTGCCTCAAATACAGCGAGAGCGCGAGCCGGGGCTCGGTGGCCGAGAGTAGCGGCGGCGAGCAGAGCCCCGACGACGACAGCGACGGCCGCTGCGAGCTGGTGCTGCGGGCGGGAGGCACCGACCCGCGGGCCTCCCCGGGCGCGGGGGGCGGCGGTGCCAAGGCGGCCGAAGGCTGCTCCAACGCCCACCTCCACGGCGGCGCCAGCGGCGCCCCGGGGGGCCCCGGCGGTGGCGGGGGCAGCAGCGGCGGTGGCGGCGGCAGCAGTAGCAGCAGCAGCAGTAGTAGCAGCAGCAGCAAGAAATCCAAAGAGCAGAAGGCGCTGCGGCTCAACATCAATGCCCGGGAGCGCCGGAGGATGCACGACCTGAACGACGCGCTGGACGAGCTGCGCGCCGTGATTCCCTACGCACATAGCCCCTCGGTGCGGAAGCTCTCCAAGATCGCCACGCTGCTGCTCGCCAAAAACTACATCCTCATGCAGGCGCAGGCCCTGGAGGAGATGCGGCGCCTCGTCGCCTACCTCAACCAGGGCCAGGCCATCTCGGCCGCCTCCCTGCCCAGCTCCGCGGCCGCAGCGGCGGCGGCCGCTGCCCTGCACCCCGCGCTCGGCGCCTACGAGCAGGCGGCCGGCTACCCGTTCAGCGCCGGCCTCCCCCCGGCCGCCTCCTGTCCGGAGAAGTGTGCCCTGTTCAACAGCGTCTCCTCCAGCCTTTGCAAACAGTGCACGGAGAAGCCTTAAACACCCCCTCCCGCCCCCGTGTCCCCGGGAAAACACAAGACGGACCCAAAAGCTAGAAAACCCCGAGAAGCTGCTCCCCACCCCACCCCGCCCCTTTGTACTTTTGATCCTCTCGTAGTGGTGAAACGCTTGCAGAGCGAACAAAACGGTGACGAGAACTGAGAAGTTATCAGAGACGAGCCGGACTTTTAACCTTGACGTCCCCGAATCTCGGTCTTTCGGGGTGGAGAGGGAGGGAGGAGGGAGGTGGAGTTGGGATATCTGGTTGTTTTTGTTTTTCCCCTCTCGGAAAAGTGGCAACTTTTAGACCGAGAGGAAGTGGGGTCTTTCTTTTTACGTGAAAAAAAAAGTTGAGAAGTAGAGTTTGATTACTACGCGTGGAAACTGTTGAATGGCAAAGTGCTAACCCTATTCCTAATTGTGAATTTGCCTGGTACTGTTGGAAACAGAGGCGTCCGGGGTGGGACGGCGTGCGGGACAGGCTATCCATTCAGACAAATCAGAAAGGACACTTGAAAACAAATTTTCATTCTGAGCCAGGAGAAAAACTTGCTATGTAGATTGACTTCAGAGAGGTGGGAGGGAGGAGGTATTCCAGAGAGAAGGGAAAGAGACGTGTTGCTAAGAAAGACTTGTATTTTTTATTGTCTCTGAACTTTAATCCTGTGAAAATGCTCAAAGTTTTGGCGAGAGTGACTGTGGCTGGAAGAATTGCATTTTAAAAATATTTATGTGCACCTTGCTGCTTTCTACTCTGCAATGATGTATTAACAATTCACGGTATTTATTTGTTCTCCAATGAACCTTCCACATCAACAGGATTTCATATGTGTTAAGGTTATGGGTCTTATGTGCAGACTTTTTTTTTTTTTACTGCTTCTAAAATTGTTTTATAGGTTAACTTATACTGTGTGCCAAGTGTTTAAAGGTTTATTTGCCAACAGAGAAATATTGGTGTATCTGAGCTGCTTAGGTTTTGAAAGGCCACCTGGATTTTTTTTTTCAGTTGCATCACCCCTGTATTTAAATTGAGCTTTAATAAATTGCTTCAGTCCAAAAATTACAGGAAAGGTGTATTCTTAATTGATGACATGAATTAATCTCTGTTTTTTTTTTTTTTTTTTTTGGAAAGGGGACTTCTTTGCATTCCAAAAGGGAAGGACATCCATCACAACAGTAGACCCTCTAAATAAGAACATGCTAAGCAAATATAATTTTTCAGGCTGTGCTGCATATTTATAAAAGGCCTAGTTTAATTGCTTTTAATATATATGTACATATATATATATAAGTTATTTTACCTGCGGAGAATTATTGAAGTTTAAAACACTGGTTTGATTTGCCTATGGTGTAAAATCCTTTGTTATTTTTCTAAAAAAACAAATAATAAAATTTAAAAAGAAAATAGAACTAAGGAAGAACAAGATGCTATTTACCCAAAGTGAAGTTTGAGTTTGCATGGCTGCCTGCCTGCCCTTCTGTCTTAAGGAAATTAAAAACAAAACAAAACAAAAAACAAACAAAAAAAACCCCCAACTTTTTAAGAAATGGACTCCTTCTATTTTCCACTCCTTTCAGATAATACAGATTCAGGTTGCCTGGTTGGATGGTGAGGTGAGAGCTATGATGGATCTTCTGGTGGGTTTGGATGTGTAAAGAGTGATATCTATATCTATATTAAATAGGTCAATCAGACTGACAGCTATGTACAACCGTTTGTATGTGTATCTATGTCAGAAAGAATCTTTATTAAAATATTTTGATCAAACATTTTTATTATACTGTGCTTTGTGAAAGGAGCAGTCACCTCTCTTCTATGTTACTCTTTGCTTGAAAGATAACAACCAAGGAAGGAGTTTCAGAGAAGGTGCAACTAAAGTTTTGGCAGGGATACACAATGAGGAGTAGCTCTACTTCACTAATTTAAAAGTGCAATAGCTGGACATGTCCACAAAACCAGGGGTGAGTCGGGTCCATGGGCAGACCCAGGAGCGGCCCAGAGGTTCAGAGCTCCTGCTGCTGGCATGAACTTGGAAGGCCAAGGTTAGACCTAGTTATCTTTTCCCATTTATGTGGCATGCCTAACTATGCCAACACCCAGTTAAGGAGTTGATTTTTAAATAATCTTGAATAAAATTATTATTCCTATTATTTGCCTCCATAAGCCTGATGGCCAAGGAAAAAGATGGATTTGGAGTCTCTGAGCACTGGTTTCTATCATGGCTTTCCGCTTGTTTGAAGACAACTGCTAGGTTGAACTATACGTACAAATGATGCCAACAGAGATACTTAGAACTTAATACTAGTGCTTGTTTATGAGATTGCTAGATGCTTGGATCGAGTCTGGCATTGTTTTTGGTACAGAATGACTGCACGGGCTTGCCTCTGGATCTTCATGCTGTCTTCCAGTGCAGGAGGTGTGGCATCCGTGGTAGAACAGGTTGCAGTGATAGTGGTCATGGTGTTGGAGCTGTAGTGGTGGAAAGGCAGAGTGATTCCTCTCTACCCAGTGCATAACTGCACTTCTGTCTGTGCGGCCTCAGCTCATAAGGATATCCTGAAATGCCACCAAACAAGGTGGTGGGGTGGGGGGGTGAGGGAGGGTGTCTTCTGCTCCACTTGCCATCAGAAAAGATTAATCAGAACCTGCAACTTCGAAAAACATAACAGCACAGGGCCTTGAAGCTGAAGCCCTCCCTGACTGGGAGTGGGGGCAGATGAAGGGAAGACACCAGGGCAGCCCCCAGGCGGGAGGAGACCGTCTCTCAGCATTTACCAGACAAAGCCTGGGTGCGTCTAATTATGATTATTAAAACAATTTCCATGACGATGTCTAATATTATGTTAATTTGAAAACAACTGTGTATGAAAACTGTCGACTATAATACCTAAATTCATTTAATGAAACACATCGTTAAGGCAATTAGACCTCCTGGATGTGATTAAGAAACATAATTACGACACTGTTCTGCACCGTAATTGGGTGTCTTTAATCAAGGAGTAAAGTGATCAGCAACACAGCCATTAGTTTGTATTGTTCTGGCCCTGCTGTCCATCATTCTGATTAGGAATTAACCACAGCCACCATCCTTGGATTTTTTTTTTCTTTTTGCATATTAGCATTGTAAGGGATCCATGTTCTGCAAGATTTATGCCTATTATTTCTTGTTATTAAGGCCTCCTTGAAATACTTCCTGTTTAACCTCTGCAATGGCCAGCTACCATTAGGATGTGTACAGACTAACACATTTTGGCCTTCCAGCCTGAATCCTGAAAGAGAACTGAAATGGATGGGGGTGGCCAAGAGGAAAGGTTGGAGAGTAAGGTGAAAAGTCAGAGGAACAGTTCTAATCAGTGCCACAGAGTTAATGATATCTGTTAGCATCTTAATAATTCAAGGCCAATCAATTTTCTTTCAAATGCAGGTGTTGGCTGCCTCCTGGTTGCAAGAATAAACCTGAGGCAACTGAGAGCACCGGAAAAAGGGTTTTCTGAATGACCTGGGTTCTTTGCCCTAGCTCCAACTTCCTGAAGTTTATTCAGCCACAAACAGCTTTTAGAGGGGAAAACTGGTCCTTGGCAGAGGACTCTAAACTAGGGGGGAGGAGGGGTGTGCTGTGGGGCTGTGGGTAGCTTTGTGACCTTTCTTTTCAACTCTACAGCCCTGAATTCCCACCTGGTCCGCACAGTTGACCTCCCATAAAAACTGAGCCTCAAATATCTGTCTACAAAGGGGGCACCTGCGCCTGAACCGGGTAGTCAGCTTGGCGTGGGCTAGGGGCCCTTGGGACACAGAGTACAATCTGATCCCTGAAACTGCTGCATGAGCTAGGGTACCTTGGGCAGCCTGGACTGCTCCGGGATCCGCCGTGCCTTGGGGTTCTTCCGGGCGCCTCTCGCAGGCCGGTGTGGACCTGGAGTCCCACTTTAGGTTCTTCCTGAGAACCTAACCCCAGCTTGACACTGGCTCCCGACAGGAAAGTCAGCCTTTCCAAGACTAACAAAGTTAACCTTTCCAAGACGAACAAATGATCATCTCCGAAGAGCTCTCTGGTCTCCTCCTTTTACTTCCCTGTGTGTGTGTGTGTGTGTGTGTGTTCCCTCGTGTGCACGCGCGCACATTCTCTGCCCCGCTCTGTCCCTCAATGCGCCCTTTGCTTCCCGCAGCTGGTCGACTCTCTAAGACCTTGTGTTAGCACTAAAAAATCCTTGACTCTCCTGTCACACCCACCACCCATCCTTAATAGCCTGCAGCCCACTGAGAGAATTCCCCTCTCCAGGCATTCTTGGTCTCCAATCTCCGACGCCGGAACCGAACCTTTCCAAGCGACCCGGACCCTACGACTGCGCCAGCCAGAGTGGCATTGGCTTTTTCAATGTAATGACTTATGAAAGATATAATCATGTGTTAAATTGAATCCTCCGTTTAACTGTTAATGATGTGCTCTGGGCACATTTACGTATTAGATGCTATGGTAACTAATTACCACTAGGAAAAAGGATAATACACTTCCCAGTCTTTGAAAAATAATGATGAGAGTTCACTTCCCGGCTCGCAGCACATTGTGGCAGCTCTGCCCGGCGGAGCGAGGGAGCGAGCGGAGAAGCGTAAGTGGGCTCTTGGAACCACGGGAGGCAGTGGATCCTGGGCAGGGGGATCAAACCTGTAATGAAAGCGTGATCCAGATGGGGAATTCCGGGGCGGGGTTGAAGGTCAACTAAGTGCTCACAGTGCAGCAATGCAAAATTAAATGGTAATACTAAACACCAGAAGCATAAGTAAGTTTTGTTTTAATTAAAATGCAAGTCAGGTTAAATTATCTACGTGCCAAGCAATTTTGCAACAATTAACTTTTTGTTGTTGTTATGTGAGCAAAATAATTGAACCCGTATTCTGCGTGCTCCGCGCTGGCGTTTGTGGATTTGCCATCACTGAGCTTCAGGTTGATTAAACTTGGCCTTTTAAATCAAAGGTTAGACACAGTAGAGGGAAGGAGGGGAAACAAGGAGACACAGTAAGTTCAGCTGAAGGGTACTAACAACTTTCAGGATCACTGCGTCTCTCCCGGCCAGTTGTCTTCCGATGGACTGCTGTTGCTGAGTAGAGCCCCGGTTTTGTAGCAGCGGAATTTGCTTAGGAGCCGGCCCCGCACAGGGCCTGGGCAAGTGTGTGTTTGGGGCATCTGAAAAGCCAAGGGGCGAGCGACGCTTTCCAGAAGACCCGCCGCCCCGGACTGCTGAAGAGTTTAAGGACTTGCACAGCCTGCGCGCACCTAAAGGCTTGCCGTGCGCCAGGATGAAACTCAGGTTTCTGCAGTCTCCGAAGCAACCTTTTCGGGGTTTCCCCTTAGTCTGGGCCCCTCCTACTTGCCTTGCAGCCATCCAACCTCCACCACGTTTTTTGAACTTCAGGCATTCCACGTCAAACTCTAACATGGAGTAGCGCAAGGATTGGGGTGTTGTCCTTGGCAGCCCTGGGGCCAAGTGGGTGAAGCATAGAGGTGATGCTTTCCAGGAACACCCCAGCCCCGCCCATGGCCGTCCCAAACACTGAGATGCTGTGGAAACTTGCCAGTGTTAAATATCAAGAGCTCTTCCCTTCCTCACAAGGCAAGGAAACTTTGCTGGCCTTGACTTAAGTTTGTTTTGGATTAAATTCTGCCACAGAAAGAAGAGAGAGGAGAGGAGAAGAGAGGAGAGGAGAGGAGAGGAGAGGAGAGGAGAGGAGAGGAGAGGAGAGGAGAGGAGAGAGGAGAAAAGGAAGGAGAGAAGAGGAAGAAAGAAAAAGAGCTAACAAACCCCTTGACACTATGCAGGAGACTGCAGGACTTTATAGCAAAATTGTCAGGTCCTCTCGAATGTTTGTGTACAACTTTTCTTTCCCTTTTCTGGTGTTTTCTGATTGGAGGAAAGCAGAGAAAAAAAAATATGAGAGAGCTCTAAGAGAGTTAAGAGTGGGCTAGGCGAAAGGGAAGAAGAGCTAGCAGTTGCCCATTCCTTGCCTACTAGCTGTGTGATGGACAAGCCAGTATCACAAGGCACCAGGATGCTCTGATGGGAACGTGGTTTTAGTTAGGCACCATGTGATATCATTCTTCGTCCAGTTTGGGAAAGAGTTAATTCCTTCTTGAAGATCGTAGTTGCCCTTGTCTTCTCAACCTGATTCAGAGATGCAATAAAATAGGAAGCAAATTTATGATCTGTTTCAAGCATTTTACTGCTGTATTTTTAAATTCATATATGCACATATAAGAACTATGATCTGTGAATAATTTGAAATGCTACAGTAGAATGATACATTTTAGATAAAACATAACCATGTCTTTGCATAATTGTCTCAGATTAAAATAAAAAAGAAAAATAGATTTCTAATGTGGACCAAACTGAAAAACTAATGACAGCTATAAACTGCTAACTAACCATAAATTAACATCTTCATCAAATGTTAAAATGGTATTGATGTTATATAAAGCAATTATTACTCTCCTTATATAAGTTATAGAGTAAAATTCAGGCATATTTAAAGGATCCATTATTTACAAATATTCCTCAGTCTTAAAGATTGCATTTCTGATCAGGAGGATGGTTGCCATTCAAGGCTGGTATGTTAATACACATATTTACAGATGAGAATTTAGACCTAAGCATAAAAATGCCTCATGGCCTGATATCCTTTCATAAATTCATTCTGCTCTGGCAATGACTGAAGAATTTTGTACCTGGGTTTCTTTGTTAAATATCCCAATCTACACTTTGAAAAAAGAAGACATGTGCTAATTTATTATGAGACACTCTCCAAAGAGTACCTACTAGTTAAAAGGTGACATCACGCACTGTCTGTTCAAGTCATGATAGCTACCTTTGGCCTGCACAGCCTTTCTGTAGTACTGTGGTCAAAATTTGGCTGTCAGTCTGAGTCAGTGTGCTCCACTTGAGGCTTTTATGAAAAGACATGATTCTACTTGCCAGGCCTCCACAGATCACCAAGAACCATGGCACCGGAAGGATGTGTGTCTCTGAAATGCTTGACATCCCAGGACTCAGGGCCAGTGAATACTTGTGTCTGATTAACTTTAACTTTCCTGAACAGAAGCACCAGCCAGGCAGACCTTTAAAGTGAAGACTTCTCAAGAGAGAGAAATTTAACAAGACCCAAAATCACTCTACAAAAGAAGCTCCCTTAAAAATTTAGACAATTATGTAAAGGTAGCAAATCAGTATTAGAATTCTGGATGAACTGTAGAGCCCACGCACGCCAGGGATCTTCGCTGCTTGCTTCGTGATCCCTCAGAATCATCTAGATGACCCATCCCAAAGGCCAGGGACAAAGGGGTACTTCAGCTGCTGCAGTACTGGGCCCAGTGGCAAGTTTAACTCCGTGAAATCCTTTTTCAGTCCATCAAATACTTCTTTCTATAAAACTGAACATTATTTTAAACTTGTTGTAACTCTAAAATTAATTCAAAAAAGATTTGAAATATGAGTAAGCAACTACACAACATAGGGGAAGTACTACTACTTGTAATACTTTTAGCTGCATCAAAAGTTCAAAAGTGATTTCAAATACCTTAAAGATATTCTATTAAAAGCACAAAATAAAGACACTTTTACAACTTTAAATATGCTAGTTAGTTCTTAGAATTAGAGAATTATATGTATTTCATTTAAAATTAATTTCAAAATATAAGATTAAAGTTTGAGTTATCTGTCATGTGATAATGACACACATTTCTTATTAAATATAATAGGTTATTTTAGAAACAAAAGCTATGTGGAATAAATGTTCTTCTGAAACCAAATAAAAATCTCCTACAAAAAATCATAAATGCTTCATATTTATAACTGTTTAAGCTGAATAATTTGGGATGTTATTTCTGTTCCTCTGGTTTCTACTAAAAGCATACATTGTTGTAAGAGGGTAAGGGGACAGCTCCCTAATTCTATCTCTAATTATTATTGTGTGGCCTCAAATATACATTTCTCACATGATAATGCAATGCATTTATCATTGAGAACATCAATTAGTTAATGACAAGCAATACAATACATACACCAAAGACAGTGTGTGTGTGTGTGTGTGTGTGTGTGTGTGTGTGTTTTATTTAGATCTGTCATGAGTCATAAATGCACAGTATTACACTCTCATGGCTAATTCCAGAAAGTTCTACAAATTTTTATTTATTCAATATCTGTTTATAGAGTAAAATTGAAGGCAAAATTTCATATTGCACTGCTTGGCTTGTCAGAGAAAAATGACTCTTGTTAAATATTACTGAACCAGGCACCTTCCAACAAAGGACTCTTTAGAGAGTCTAATGCAAGTTGCTGTCAAAAATGAGAACTCACATGAGCATGTCTCAGGAAGCCAAGTGTCACAGTAAAATAACATCTACATAGTTAGGAATATAGCCACACTGCATTGTTACCAACAGCATTTGGTTTTATATGCTTTATTTGCAGTTTGCATTTCAGTTTTACAAAAAAAGAAAGTGTTGTCCAACTATTACTCAGCTTTATTCATTAATTGTGGTAAACTGGAGAGATTTATAGGAGATAAAGATTACATCTGATGATGTCTCCGTCCTACTTCTTGTTCTTATATATCCCTCTCTTTCTATAGAATTTTAGTGAGTGTAGCACAGCAAGGTCAGCCTGCTAAAAATTGAAACTGATTCTTGGATCAGCTTTTATCTCAGATAAAAATACTCTGAATATTATAGTGAATGCATTTTTAGACAAAGCATCAGAAAATAAGAATTTATGTATATGTAATGAGGGATATGAAGACATGATGGGCATTTAGGCAGCAAAATTATTTTCTAAATAGTTTGCTACTTGCCATTTAATTTTGTTGCCACCCAACATAATTTTACTTGTGCTTTAAAGGTTGATTTATTTAACTTTTATTGTAAATAACATCAGTATTAGATTTACAAAACATTTTAATTCTTAATGTAATATTTTTAAAGGAAACTGATCCCCCATACATTGTGCCTTATAGATAGATATGTCTGTGTCAGTTTAAAAGATAAAAACAAATAATTCAATGTTGTATTTGTTTATAACATACAACACTATTCTGTCTGAAAATATTTTAAAACATTAGTATTGACAAATAATTGCTCTTTAAATTGTGTAGTTGAGTTTTCACGAATTATATTTATCTTACTCTAAAAAGTGGTACAAACAAAACATTTAACCTAAAAAGTGAAAACATGAATGATCACTGATTTAGATTCACATTACGAAATAGATTAAGTGATAATTGCTTTAGATAAATATTGGAGAGTTGTACATGATTGCTCATTATAGTTTGAAAAAATGCTACAGGGAATGTAATCTCAACATGCTATCCTCCTCTTAATTGAGTATATAGATATGAATACCTAATAATGCAGTGCACATAAATAATAGTTTGAATTAATGGCAAATTCTTGCCTAAATCATTATCATTATTTTTCACATTAAATTCAAAATCTAGAAAGATTTTTTTTGCTGTGATCTAGGAAGCATTTTAGGATTCCATTGTCAAATTAGAGGAAGCTGACAGTTTCCCGAATTAAAAATATCTATGTATTCATTTCCTGGAGTGGCAGAGACACGTCTACACCCACACCCACACTGAGAAAGGGAGAGAAGAGACAGAGAGATGGGATGAGGTGGGAGAATGGGGGAATCTCTGGCTGCTGGTTTGCATCCCAAGGGCCCATAAGAGTTGGAGCTGGCTCGGCTAGCTGTGCAGAATTGGAAGCAAGGAAGGAGTTACAAGGATTTCAGTTTCCTGAACCGTCACCACTGCCTCTCATGATCTACATTAGCAAGGAGTGGCTGCTGGGGCTGGGAAACGGAGCAGGTACACATAAGGACAAATGGAGCCTACATGTCCCACTCTGCCAACTTGTTTAAGAGAGTAAGCAAACGTATCCCATTTAGATTTCAAGTCAGGAGGCTCCTTTGCCTTAAATTTGTGACCGAAAATTTAATGTTGAAATGGAGATGATGTAAAAATGTGCTGGGAAAGCCAAAACAAAGAATATAGATGTTTCCATGCAGATTGCATACGAATAAGCCTTATTAATTAGCGAACAGCTTTTTCTTAATTCGTTCAGGGCATTTGGTTTCTGCAAAATGAAATCTTCACTACTGTTGGTCATTGATTGAAAACAGTATCTTAGTTATCACCTAATTCTACAAAAAAACTAAATCAATAAAAATGAAAAGGCAGGGTTTATGGTATACATGGTTTTAACATATTCTGGAGCCTCATTGGCTACTTGGTTTGGGTCTTTTTTAATCATATTACCCCAATGTCTATCACATGTTTTTATTGTACATAATTTACATAGGAATATCTCACTATAGACATTATTTTGGAATGACTGTGCTACTTAGATTTATTGATGTCAGAATTTTAGAATGATCTTAAAGAGAACTTACAATTTTATCCATTAATTTTATGTAATCTTTATTTGTTCCTAGTTTCAATTCTAAAATTCAGCACACATTTCCAATTACATATCAAGCAGAAATTAAGGGAAAAAATACCTCCTTCCTTTATTTTGCTGTAACATCATGAAAAAGTTCCACTAAGTAAGAACATACATATTTCCACTACAGACATTATGGTGAAACAGATGACCTAAAATTGAATGAAAAGATCATTCAATGATCTTTGTGGATGGCAAGAGAGAAAGCATAGTGACCCGGAGCCTTGGCCTAGTGGCTAAAGTCTTTGCCTTACATGCGCTGGGATTCCATATCCAGGCTGCTCTACTTCCCATCTGGCTCTCTGCCTGTAGCCTGGGAAAGCAATTGAGGACAGCCCAAAGCCTTGCAACCCTGCACCCACATTGGGGACCTAGAAGAAGCTCCTGGATCCTGGCTTTGGGTCAGCTCAGCTCTGGCTGTTGTGGCCACTTGGGGAGTAAAGTAACAGATGGAAGATCTTTGTCTCTTGTTCTCTCTGTAAATTTGATTTCCCAAGAGTAACGAATAAAAAAAAAATCCAAAATAAAATAAGAGAGAGACAGAAAGCACAGGGTTAAGGCTGGGCTTACCTGTGCTACCTGTGCATTAAGCTCAACATACCACCACAGAGGCAAAAATGGGGATCTAAGATGTGAACCAGAAAGAAACTTCATCTTGCAGAGCCAGATTTGCCTGTTTCTCAAGGTCTAGGTGAACCATCCAATCAACCTAGAAAATATCTCCTCTCTATTCTTAGCCATGCAGTTATACTGTACCCCACACAAATATGTAGCCCTCATTTCCCCATCCCCAAAGTACAAACTAATAATTTAAAGTTATTTGACTTTTACACTAGCATCAACAAACAAAAGTAAACACAACTTCTTTCTGGAGAAATGAAACTTAAATTCAGGTATTAAAATATTTCCAGAGACAAGAATAAAAAAAAAAAAAATGGCTCAGTAAGCAAGCCATCTCAGGCAAGAATTCAAGGGGAAAAAAATCAACAGAGTCAGCAACAAAGCACAAATTGAAAAATCAGATAAAAGATAAAATCTGACTTAATATAATTAAAGCAATGAAAGTGGATATAATGTGTATGATGAAGCAATGATATTCAAAATGACCTGGCAGATATGAAGAACAAAGCATTCTCAAACTGTACTCATTGAAGTTAAGAAACTCAGTGGACTGGAAAACTTAAAGGTCTGATTCATCAACCATGGAGACCACATAAGTGAGAGAAGGGGCTGAATGGATCTGAGAATGCACATAGAACATTAAAGGGAAAATGAAGACTGGTAAGAACTGTGTGTATGTCAGAGAGAAAGAGAGAGAGGGAGAGAGAGAAAGAGACAGCAAAAAAGAGGAGAGGAGAGGAGGTTGGAAACTAAGTTTATAGCAACCCAGATATGAAGGTGGCTGGGTATACCCTTGGAAGGATAGGTGGACTAGAGTTTTTGTTTGTTTTTTAAGAGATTTATTTATTTTATTTATTGGAAAGGCAGATTTACAGAGAAAAGAAGGGAAAAAGAGAAAGATCTTCTATCTACTGGTTCACTCTTCAAATTTGGCTGCAACAGCTGGAATTGAGTTGATCTTAAGCCAGTAGTAAGGAGCAAGGAGCCTCTTCCATGTCTCCCACATGTTTCTTTTCTTTTTTTAAAGATTTATTTTTATTATGTTTTCATTGGAAAGGCGGATCTACAGAGAGGATCTACAGAGAGGAGAGACAGAGAGGAAGATCTTCTGTCCAATGATTCACTCCCCAAGTGAGCACAACGGCCGATGCTATGCCGATCCGAAGCCAGGAGCCTCCACACGGATGCAGGGTCCCAAAGCTTTGGGCTGTCCTCAACTGCTTTCCCGGGCCACAGGCAGGGAGCTGGAAGGGAAGTGGGGCTGCCGGGATTAGAACCGGCGCCCATATGGGATCCTGGGCGTGCAAGGCGAGGACCTTAACCACTTGCGCCACCGCGCCGGGCCCCATGTCTCCCACATGTGTACAGGATCCCAAGACTTTGGACCATCCTTCACTGCTTTGCCAGGCCATAAGCAGGGAGCTAGATGGGAAGTGGGGCAGCCAGGACAGGAATTGGTACGCATATGGGGTGTCAGTATGGTAAGATGGATTAGCTAGTTGGGCCAATGGTGCTGTCCTGAGCTTCGCTTCTTTTCTTTTCCTTTCTTTTCTTTTCTTTTCTTTTAATTTTTTTGAATGGTAGGGAAGGAGGGAGAATGATCTTCCATTTGCTGATTCATTCCTCTAATGCCTGGAACAACTGCGACTGAGCCATGCTGAAGACAGGAGACAAGAACTTTGGATGGGTTTCTCAAATCAGTGACAGGCATCCCAGGTTGATCATTAGCAGTAAATTGGATCAGAAACAGAAGCAGGACTAGATCCCTGGTGTTCTGCCAATAAAGATGCAGAGGTTCCAAGTGGAGGATTAAACCCATGTGCAACATCCATCTAGCTTTTTAAAGAGATTTATTGCAGAAAGAGAATTAGACAGAGAAAAATATCCCCAACAACTGATTCACTTCTCAAATATCTGCAACAGGAAGCCCTGGGCCCTATCAAAGACAGGAGCTGAGAACTAACTCTAGATCTCTCACATGGGTGGCAGGGAGTTAGCAACATGAGTAAATCACTTGCAGCCTCTCACTCTGCAACAGCTAGAAGGAATCAGGAACGCCAGGCGAGACTTGAACCTAGTATCCTGAGCAACATCCCAACCACTGTGCAGAATGTCCATCGCAGGGTACACTTCTCAAATTCTTCTTTATCACCCTCACATTAATGGACAATTATATCATTAATGGAATGTAAAGTTATAAGATCAAATGTAGAGTGTGAGGGGAAATAACTAAAAGAATAGCCAAGAATATGTACACTTCATGACATAATTCAAATCTCAGGGTCAAAAAGCAGCATAACAGGCAAGCAGGATAAACAGAAAGAAGCTAAGAATATCAAAAAGAGGAAATGTTAAAGCACTTGGAGGGAAGAGGCTGACTACCCACAAGGCAGAGGCAAAGACGGGGAACTTTTTAAAGATTTATTTTATTTTTATGGAAAGGCAGATATACAAAGAGGAGAGATAGAGAGGAAGATCTTCCATCCGATGATTCACTCCCCAAGTGGGCCGAAGCCAGGAGCCTGTTCCAGGTCTCCCACGCAGGTGCAGGGTCCCAAAGCTTTGGGCCGTCCTCCACTGCTTTCCCGGGCCACAGGCAGGGAGCTGGAAGGGAAGCGGGGCTGCCAGGATTAGAACAGGGGCCCATATGGGATCCCGGGCGTGCAAGGTGAGGACCTTAACCACTGCACCATCGCTACGGGCCCAAGGACGGGAAACTTTCGAACACAGAATAACATCAGTGCTATGAGGAACTGACTCTCAACCTAAAGTTGAGCATCTTGAAAAAGATTTTTCAAAGATGAATGCATCCAGGCATCTTGCTTCTGAACATTTTACTTAAAATATTTACAATCAATTTTGTTGAAGAGGTGATTGCACTGTGTGTATTAACACGCAGCACTCTTCAGAGTAGCCAAGTTACAGAATCAACACAAAGCTTCCGTATCTGCCGACATCAACGGGCGAGTGGGTAAAGGAAACGGAGTGTGTGAACAATGGAAGGCTGTTCAGCCTGAAACAAGTAATCTTTTTATTGCAGCGATGCAGATTGAAATTAAAATCATGATGCTATGGTAAAATAAGCCCGGCACAGCAACAAATGTATCACACACTCTCACTAACATGTAAAACCTAAACAGACTCATAAAGCAGAGAAAATAATGGTGATTACAGAGGCTAGGAAGTGGGAACAATGGAGAAATGATAATCCAAGTGTATAAAATCTCAAATTCATGGTATGGTAAATATAGCAATAAGAAAGAATATTATAAATGTCAAGATTTCTAAGTGCAAATTTTAATGTTTTCATCATAGAAAAGACTAAGTATTTGGGATGAAGGACATCTTGTCTAGCTTGATTTAGAAATTCCACATTATATTTCAAACAACATCTCCTTGTACCCCATATAAGAAAAAAAAAAGAGTAAAGAAGAATAGGGATAAAAACAAATACATCAATCAAATAAAACACAGAATTTGTCCTAGTAGATCTTTACTAAAGGGACAGTTAGAGCATTTTTTTTTCAAGAAGGAGAAAATAAATGCTAGAACATCTTATTTATTTGTTAACCAGAACAAATATTTTATTTAAAAATTAATTTTCTTTTTCAAAAACAATAACAATTTTCTGAAATATTAGACATTCCAATTAACATGACCTGAATTAATTGAGTCTTATCACCTGCCCTGCCTCTTTACATGCTGCACCGTCATTTGTGTCAAATGGCAATCACTTCACAAACTAATGCTGGAAACGTTTGGAACACTGAAGCCATGCTGCATTGTGTCAGATGCAATTATACCATGTTACACAATGTTGTAATTCAGAGTAATACAAATGAACTCCAAGTCCGAAAGGCAAGGTGTCAAGAACAAATATTGTGATCTAGTTTCTCCATTATATAAATGGCACCATTTAGTAAAGAGCTCATTGCACTATTATCAGTACCACCCTTATAGTTTACACTGAAGCCAAATGCTACAATCAATGCTACAATGATTTCAACATTTGCTTCTATAATAAACCCAATGCTGATGTCTAGGGCAATTTCTGAATATGTAATAGGTTTTGTGTTTTCTTATACATGAAATGTATCAGTATCTAACCTGAACAGGAGTTATAAAACAAGAAATTTTATCCTATTGAACTTTACTATATGAAGTAATAAAGAACATTTATGGATGATTAAATACTGATGCGAAGTTGAAGCATTTAATATTCTGCAAAACTCATTTAATGCAAATCTTCCCCGGCAATATATAGATATTATTGATATTATACTCGAAGGGAACATTGTCAGCTAGTGTAGCTCATGGAAATTTAATTTCCTTTATCTTTCAGAATTTAGAATTTGCCAGACTAGTACAATTTTCTGTTTTGAAAAAATAATTGTTTGTTTATCTGACAAAGTAACACAGAGAGAGTGAGAGAGACAGAGAGAGGGAAAACATCTGTCTGCTGGTTTATTGCTTTAAATTCCTGCAACATCTAAGGCTAGCTAATTTGGAGCTAGCAGCCAAGAATTCGATCCAGGTCTCCTACATATGTGGCTGGAGCAGGAGTTGTTCTATCAATCCTTCATACCTCCTGGGGTCTGTACCAACACAAAGCTGGAGACAGAAGCCTGACAAAAGTGTCAAACCTAGGAACGCTGACAATGGGATGAGGGCATCTTAATGGCATCAGAGCCATTGGATAATTTTTCAGAAAATTTTCCAATGGTATCCACAATGTGTTTATGGAAATTGGAGAGGAATTTTGAGTGACTTTAAAAAAAATCACACAATGCCAAATCTATTGCTGTTAAGGAACAGTTACTAAAATAACTAAAATCACAATAAGTAGAACCCAAGGAAAAACTATTTTGAGCTTATCATTAAATTCATTTTACCATCTACTTTTCATGCCACTACTGTCTTTTATGTTATGATAGGTTTGTAACAAAGAACAAACTGAGCTGATCTCAGATCAAATAGAAATTGCCATGTTTTGAACAAATAAACATGGAAGTTAAAAGCAAATAGATGTGATTAGATCATCTTAATTTTCACAGACTTCTCTTCTTCCCTCTCAGTGTCTCTAATATCTTGTCTTGTACCTAAATAAGACATCTGAATCGGGATGCTGAATTCCAAACATCATACGGCTATGATCTATTCCTACAGGCTTATCATCAACTATTTCTAAATCTAAGTGAGTTAAGAGGTAAAACATCAAGTGTTTTAGTTCAGCAACTGCAAGAAATCTTCCCGGACACATGCTGACTCCAAATCCAAATGGCATTAGGTAATGCTTCAGTTTTCTCCCTCTTTTGAAAAAGGTCTTTTTCTTCTTACCATCTTCGACGAAACGGTCAAATTTAAACTCCTGTAAAGAACAGATTAAAATTAAACAAATTAAAATTTTACATGAAATAGTTTGAGTTTAGTATACAAATTTGCCAGGTCTCCCTGTCTGTTGGAAAAACTGCCTTTGATTCCTCAAACACCAGAATGTTAATTTTGACTAAGTGTAAACCATGCATGAACTTTCAAGAAAATATTACTTGTTTGCTGTCAAAAGAAAATTCAAACACCCCCAATGACTTGTCTTCCCTATTCTTATGAGAGAACTTCAAACAGTGCATAGAAGATGAATTTATTTTGTTGCAAATATTGGAGTCTTTTTGCTGTAGCCTGAAAGGGTTGCTGTTGAAAAGGGAAGTTCATGAAATCTGGGAAAATGTTGCTGGTTACCTCACATTTTTCTTTCTTCTTTTAATCTATTTTCTAGTGCTATATCTGAAAAGTTGAGAGAATAGTTCATAACGAAGAAAGATTTACTTTGGCTCCTAATTTTGGGATTTAGGAAATCCAACTTCAGGTCATCACTGAGGGCCCAGTGCTGCTTCAACTCATGGTGGTAAGCAGAGGGCAAATAGCACATATGGAAGAGGCAAAACACAAGAAGTGGCCACTCACTCTCAGAGCAAGTACCTATGCCATGAGAGCTGGAACTCATGTAGGAAAAACATTATTCCCTCTGAATGATCCAATTATCTCTTGAAGGCCCCTTTTCTGGCACTACTACAATGACAGTCAAACTTGACAGGAACAATCTTGGAGAGAACAAACAATATTCAAACAATAACACCTATGTTGAGCTTCCTAAGGGTGGAGGTTGTGTCCTCATTTTTGCAATAGAAGATGTGTCTTGATATATAGGGACTGGACATATCAAAATTGGGTAAAAAAAAATGGCTTCTACTGTGTTACCATGGTTAGCATAAAATAATGAATCTTATTAATCCTAACAGCTGCCTAACTACAAGTTCTAATTTGATTGTCTTGTTTCTTCCAGAGCCCAGTGGGTGAGAACTATCAGTTTGGGATTCAATCCTTATACAGGGGTTAACCAGACAAAATATGAGACTGAGGTTAGAGAGGAAGTGAGCTATGATATCAATATTGTTTATTTTTGACATTGCAGCTAATTTCTCCGATGAAATTATCCTATGGATTTTCTTTATGGATTGTGGGTGGTGCTTCTGATATATTTAAAAAAATATGCTTATATTTATTTGAAGGGACGAGTTACAGAGGGAGCAAAGGAGAGGCAGAGAGAGATCTTTTATTCCTTGTTCCACTCCCCAAATGGTAGCAATGGCAGGAGCCTGGTCAGTCTGAAGTCAGAAGCCAGGAGCTTTTTCCAGGTTTCCCACATGGGTGCAGGGGTACAAGGAGTTGGGCCATCATCCACTGCTTTCCAAGGTCATTGGCAGGGGGCTGGGTGGGATCTGGAGCAACCAGGCCTGGAAGTGGCACTGGAATACTGGCATTGCAGGTGAAGGCTCAGCCTATTATATCACAGTGCCAGTGCTTA
Organism: Ochotona curzoniae; assembly: GCF_017591425.1. NCBI lineage: Eukaryota > Metazoa > Chordata > Mammalia > Lagomorpha > Ochotonidae > Ochotona > Ochotona curzoniae. Next base: position 24,196,731 of record NW_024464939.1, on the reverse strand, counting down.
TCTTCTTAATTTTGTCTTGTTGCTAAGGTGCTACTGTTCCAACTCTCAGTCGAATTTCTTAGAGGGGAATGAATGAGTTTATTTCAGTCCATGAAGAATAAAACTGTTGATTAGATTAATGCTTTTGGTTTGCATAGAAATGACCACCTGTTTCCTGAACTTGGTGCTCAGTAGCATTAAAACTGCTCAGCACACAATTTTAATGTGGGATACATGAAGTTGAACTTTAAGAAATAAATCCAGATTATTTCAATTTATGCTCAAAACCCAACATGCAGATAGAATCCTCACAAGCTATCCAATTTTTTCGAGACTTGCCAGTATTGTCGATGTCAGGATATCAATGAATGATGTCATTTAAATGTACTGTGCTTATCCTCACCTAGTAATACTTATGTAACACTTAACACATATATATTTTTTAAAGATTTATTTATTTTTATCGGAAAGTCAGATGGACAGAGAGGAAGATCTTCCATCAGATGATTCACTCCCCAAGCGGCCACAACGGCTGGAGTTGAGCCAATCCGAAGCCAGGAGCCAGGAGCTTCTTCTGGCTCTCCCATGTGGCTGCAGGGTCCCAAAGCTTTGGGCCGTCCTCCACTGCTTTCCCAGACCACAAGCAGGGAGCTGGATAGGAAGCAGGGCTGCCGGGATTAGAACAGGCGCCCATATGGGATCCGGCGCATGCAAGGCGAGGACCTTAACTATTATGCTATTGCGCTGGGCCCTTAACACATATTTTTACAAGAATTAAGCTATCAAGAAATTTGAGTATTTCATATTCTCTTCCAACATGAAAGATGATACAATAATTATGACAAAATGAACCTGCATTTTTGAAGTGTTTAATTGCTGACGGGTGTATTTTACTACTGTTCCAGTTGTAGGAATGAAAGAAGACACCCCTAGTTGACAGACTCTGTTGCTGGAGGTAGATTTACTATGTGAATCTCTTCACTGGTAAGCTTCTTCTGTCACTGGGACCTAGGTCGCTTGCCTTAGATGAGCCCTGATGTTTCATACTTGCCGAACAATCTGAAGGGACCAGTAAGGTCACCATGAGCTGCCTCTGAATGCCAGATCAGTTTAAGTGAGCTCTGGCTGCTATGAAATGATTTGCTACTAAAGGTCTCAGTGTTGCCCCATGATTTATGCCAGAAAATACAAAAGGAAAACTAAGTTTCAGTAAAGATGTCATACTGTTCTGGCAGCATGAATAATCAAGAAATCATCATAACCCTCATGTGCTTTGAGAAAATGAATGTGGTTTCTTGGGTTTCTTGTGAGAGTCCAGAGTGCAACACTAGCCGTACATGGAACGGTGTTTCATTTGTGACCTACAGTGAGTATTTACAGCGAATTCCTCCAGTTCCTTGTAATGAAACAGTGATGACGCTCCTTGTGTTTTTAGTTGCCATTTATAGATCTTCCTCATAATAAGCATTTTAGAAATCTATTTTGTGGCTTCTTTTAGAAAATTAAATAAAAATGGCCAGTAGCTTATGTTCTGGTACCACCATCAAGTTCAAAGGGCACATAACTCTACTTTTGAGTTAGGATTAATTTTCAGTTAGTTTCATGGAGACTTTCAGCAAGAACTGATGCTAAGACAAGCTTATGGCATTTGCTATGGATATAGTTTGGATGGGGTCTAACAGTCTCAGCTCTGAGATTTTGGGGTCAATGTTCAGGAAGATGTTCAGGAAGCTTACAATGTGTCCACTTATTTGGAACAATAGAATCCTTGAATTCAACCCTCTGATTAAGTTATTTTTAGTAACCATTATAAACTCAGCAACTTGCAATTAAAGGACAACTAAACTTATGGAAATAAAGTGATTCCAAGAGATAATGAGAGACAATAAAATCTCCATTGCTTTTCTGAAGGGTCTCATATTAATGCCCCAATATGGTTCTTCTTGTAAGCTTTATCTAAATAACAACACTGGGAACACATGGCTGTGACCTAAATAAGACGTGGTTTCAGGGATGTATGAACCGGCCTGATCTATCCTGTAAGGAAAAGGTCTGTGGGGCGTAACTTGGAGAAGAATTCTTGTGAAGAAAGAAAATCAACAACAAATGGTTCATTGTCCATCCTTCCCTGGATCCTGTCATGTGTGAACACGTCTGGAACTTCCACACTATCCTGCAACTAGGCTAAGGATAGAGCTAACCCATGGGAGATGGCAAAGCCAAAACTTCCCAGCAGAGTGCAGCTGCCACAATATTTTATTTATCTTTGCATTTTCCAAACCTCCAATACTATGACATTTCCATAACAGAGGTTCCATATGTGTTTGTTGACTTAGCAAATAAGCACATGAGAGTAAACTTTATTTTAAAAGAAATTTTCAAGCTTTTGGAGAAAACATAGACATTGAATAAATAGGCATTCAGTAAATAATGAAGAATATATAAATGTTCAGTGCTAACAATGTAGAAAATGGTATAGTACTGAAACAATTATATTCAAAGCTGGATAGTTTATACAACTTTCTGGACAGTGAAGAGTTTGGGGTATACACAATAGAGGAAGATTGTATAATATCCTAATTTATGTTTTCTAAATATTATGTTTAGTTCAGGTCAACAGATTTTTTTTGGCACTTTCCTATCTGTGAAGTTTTGAAGTTACAAAGACATGAAACAGTTTCTTGCTGAGGTGGATATCACATGACACGACCATTGAGTATTGCACTTATGCAATTTATAATTTGGGGTATTGAAGTTTAATTTAGACTGAAGTCATAATTCCTCTGTAATGAACCAAATTCACAACAATTTGAATGAATTGCTATGGAGCTGCACTGTCAGCCCTGGATTACCATGCTTGTAGTGGAAACACTGTGTCTTGGGTTCACATCCGCTGTGAGATGCAGACAGCTTGCACCTGCTTGTGAGGAGGTATACATCTGTTTTGACTCTGGCAGCACATACTCAGTAAAAGGTGAGTATATTTAATTCCATGAAAATGGACAAGCAGCACGATCCTAGGCCTTTCCCTACACCACTCGTTTCAATATGGCAGCTACGAAGGGCCAATTTACTGGCATGGCACAAAAATCTCTCACCATGAAGCATCTGGCTATGAAGAGCAAGTAAGCTGTTAACAGCAGGGGCCTTTTAAAAATTCTGTGACCTGTAATGCCTACCAAAGAGCTTTCTGGGTAGTAAATGTTCATTATAGACTCGTTCCATTGAAGTCTGCTGGAAGTCTATTGCTGTTTGAAAGACAGACAAAAATGATTAAGAGCATTTCCTCATCTGTCATTACCAGTATCTTGCAAGGCCAATGACATAACAAAAACATTGGTATTACAATTTGTATAGTGATCTAGGATTTCTTTTTCCCAAGGGCTTTCAAATTCTCTCATCTTTCTTATTATTCTACAACTCAGAGATGTGGAAAATGACAGAATTGAGATTCAACAAGATCTTTCAGTTTCAGAGATTTGGGGAATACACAAAGGCTTTAGATTTTCCCTGTGATTTCACTGTTTCTTTCTGAGGCTACATTTTTGTGATAATGTATAGCCATCTTGAATATTTGCTATTTCCCCCTAAATTTTAGCAGTGTCACCACACTTCCTTTAATTCCTTAGCATCTCTGATTTTCGAAAAAGCAAGCTGCAGATTTGATCTTCTCCAGAGCTCTAATTCTGTATGTTGGCAGAAGAGAAATGGTGATCACTTACTACTGATGACTTGAGTTGGCTGCTTGAATTCTGTCTGATAACATAAAAATTTTGGAAAGTCTTCAGAAAAAAAATTTTTTTTAAAGTTTATCCAGTTCTAGTTCGTATAATACATTATCTGGTCTTTTGTGCATAATAGGAACAATTGTAAAGACAAAAAGAGTCAAGAAGGGATGCTTATTCTGCTCTCTTTTATTGTATTCAATTTCACTTGCCAATTTTTTTTCTCCACACAGGCAAAAGCCACTATTACAACAAGCTAAGCAATCAAAATTCAAGGAAAGGATAATTCTTAACAGAGGCTTGTAGGCCAATTAGGTCTCAAAACCTTTTGTTTATCTAATACTATTTTAAACTTTATTTTCCAAAATATTTAAGAATTCAAAGTTGCACTGAAAATCTAATGTCTTAAATTCTTTAAAAAAAAAATGGCCCAAACTACTTGAAACGGATAATGGTTTGTTGGAAGATTCTGGCGGTGCTCTTTTCCTTTACTAGTATGTCTTAAAATATTTTTTTTATTTACTTGAAAGGCAGAGTTAAAGACACACACACACACACACACACACACACACACAAACACATTCCATCTGCTGGTTCATTCCCAAAATGACTGTAACAGCTGGGCCTGACCACATTGAATCCAGGAACCAGGAGCTTCATTTGGGTCTCCCACACGGGGAACAAGGGCCCATGTACCTGGGCCACCTTGTGCCATCCTTCCCAGAGCAACAGTAGGAACTCAGAGATGCTGTCACAGTTTTTACCAAATTCAAAAATGTTTCTTTTTATACACAAGACACTTCTTTATTTGATTCATTTAGGCCCCTACCTATTTGAGTATCCAATTTATGTCCTAATTTTAACTGATGCATATTTTCATTTTTAATGCATTCACTTTCATGCAAGTATCCTCTCATTTACTTAAGTTGGACAGACAACCAAGATGAGGAAGATATGTTCTTTCCCCCTCCGGAGCTTACAGTATGTAAGCGTCCAAATAGACAAGTAATTGCAGAATTGTGGGTTCTATCGTCACAGAGCACATGACGACAAACTTTGTGCAGAATATAGAGGCACCTAGACATCATCAAAAAAGAGGTAATGTGCATGGAGCAATTTTAAATCTGCTGGGTGGAGAAGTAAACAGGGACTTGCGGAAATAGTGATATGAATGTACAAAAGACCTAAAGCATGAGGCAATATCATAGCCATCTCTTAATCATACATTCTAGAATCCTCTGGAGTTTGGAAATTCTGAACTATGCCTAGCTCACTTGGAACAATATTATGCTCTTTGGGCATCATCCAAGAACAGTTACACCTATATTCAGAGTTAATCTTCCTCATACTTTTGACTTACCAGCCATTATCTGTTTTCTATCTCTAAGTTCTTCCCACTCAAAATCTGAAGCATAGAAAAGGCAGCTAGTATTGAATATGAATCTCTAGTGAGTACCTTGGCCAGCATCCTCAATGACAAATGACCAAGGACAGAATTTTCCTCTTTTTAACTGTTAGCACATGATGGTATGGGATGAATTTCTGTCACATGAGCATTTATAAGGCTCCTGTCCTTAGTTAAGAATAAAAAGAGTCAATTTATATTACTGACAGTGGTGGGTGCTACGTATCATTTGCAAAACTGAATACAACCTGGTCAAGTCATCTAAATATCATGTGGAAATATATAACATTTTTTCTTGTGCAAGGAATTCCCAACATTCCAATACTAATTTGAAGATGACAACATTATGACAAAAATTAGCTAATTTATTTGAACACTAGTCAGGCATAATGGGCTACTGTTAAATCTGGCATATGATGGAGAATATTCATCAAGTCAAGTTAGAACTACTCTAATGATGCAAAATCAGTACTCATACTATAGACAAGTGAATAATCACACCACGAAAATAGTAAGGAAAAGTGCAATAAATAAAAAAATTAAAGATAGCAATGAGGCCATTCTAAAACTTACCAGTATTTTTCAAATATTAGCAGCTCATTTCTTCTATTTCTTATCAACTTGAATGTGAAATTTTTGTTTTGATATTTACAGAAGTAGCAATAAAAGATATTCATTGGCTGCAGAGTGATCACTTCTTTATCAGCACTGTAGCCTTACTGCAATCACCAATGTACATAAAGCACACAACACATGAAGATTTGCCTTTGCACATTACTGCCTTGTCTTGGAAGTTTATTCTCTTCTTGCCAATTTCCACATTCTAACAATGTTGTTATTCAAACTAGGCATCAAGCTTCTAACTTAGAAATCAGAGTTAAAGGGGTTCAGCTATGAACTGCTCAAAGGATCACAGAAGACTCCCTTTGAAAAAGGGCATTTTATATGTGAAAAAAAATAGCTGCAGCAACATCACTTCATGAGAAGCACAGGCAGAATATGACTGCATTTAATTTGCATGCAGGTGGTGAATCTCTGAAGTGGTATTAAGGGATGAACCAGGGTGGATTAATTTCCAGTCTTTGATATTCATTAACTCCAGCCTCAGAAAAAAACACAAGGAGCTGACACAATTACCCTCGGAGCATCACCCGTTAGCGGCAGCTTTACAATTTCATGTTCATAATGCCACACTAATTGATCAAGAAGGGGTACATACCTTTATTGAAAAGGTATAAGGATTTAGCTACACAATGATGGTATTTGGCTCCAGGACAGTCAACCCCCCATTAAGAGTTTCCATTTGTAAACATTCAGCAAAATAGTTGTCATTATTTACTTTCTAAGGTGGCTCCCAATAGCTAGCCCTCCACAGTTTGCAACAACCCTCTAGGCAAAACCTAATTTTGGACTAATGGTTAAAGGTGGCCGAAGTACAATGTCCATTTGATTTGAAGTGACTACTAGCAAACAGTCTCATCACTGCATTTCTATTCATGGATTACACAACTTTTCAAAGATAAATTCCTAGGAAACACTTTATTCAAGGGGAAATTTTTCCTATTAGAAAGAAAAAAAAAGTTACCATTAACTTATCTCAAATACCTCCTGGAGAGGCAGAGTTCATGAGGGAGACAGGCATACTTGAAATAAGTAAGAAGTAGCAATGATTGGAGTAATGCTTATTTACCTTTGGAGCTTCAAAGATTTCAGGATCCGAATGTGTGATTGCAGGCAATATGGTGACAAAGTCTCCCTTTCGCAGACAATACTCCCCAATTTCTGTACTGAGAGTCATGTCCTCTTCAACAAAACGCAAGGTGCCCGAAAATGAGGATAGTCGTAAAGCTTCATGAATGAAGCTGTCTAAAGGAAGCAAACAATACCATTCTGAAATACACCTGCTCCTGTAAAGTGTTCTCAATTTACCATTAAAGCTCATGATTAACAGCTCTCATTGATATGGAAAGCATTTCTTCACCACATTCACTGAGCACCCTGGCGAAGCCAAGGATGGCTGTGGATGGGGAGAGAAGAAGGGAGAGGCTTTTGCCCCCCTCCCAGTTCCAGGCACTTCACTGCACAAGGCAGCAATGTGGTACTCAGGCAGAAGGTCACTGACTCAGAATTTTGCATGAAAGAATGGTGTGCGGGAGAGGGATGCTGTGGTAAGGAACATAGAAACATATCTCAGGTAAAGTACACTGCTGAAGGCTGAGTTCACCAACTTTTAGAAAAATAATGCCTTTAAATCAAGGTTTATCCATTTAATAAACACTTAGGCAGTTAATAGTAAAGTAATTGTGGTAGTTTTTTCTGAGATAACAATTTGTTTTACGTTACCTGCAAATAAGATGTGAATCAACATTCACTAGAAAAAAAGTCAGAGTGAAAAATATTTCTATAGGAATCAGAAGAGATCCATATTTTCCCCTTGCATCCAGAGAGAACAGCAGCTACTATCACATCATGGAAGATTCCAGAAACGGAATGTCCTTGCTTTCCCAGTGGCCTTCACCTTTTGCTCCTAGCACGACAGATTTTATGGCTAATTTCCGGCAATTTATCCTGGCAGTTTGAGGAGGAATTCCTTTGGGAATAATATGCATAATCTGCATAAATCATTCTGATAGAATGCATATCAGCATGTAGCTGCTGTCTAGGCCGGCATCTCTCCCTTCATAATCAACACTGACTCTTTCCACCAGCGTGAATGGGCCCTATAATAGGAAGCCTGATTTGTTCTAATCAGCAGTATGAAAAAGAGCTGCAATGGAGTTTTTCTCCTTCCCAAGATAATAAATGTTTGTGTTTATGACTGGTAATTTAGAAACCTCTCTCTTTCCTTCTCTATCTTTCTCTTTTCTCTCTCTGCCCCCTCTCTCTCACTTACACAGTCTAGTGTCTTAGTGTTCAGCAAAGCTCTGAATCACAGTGTACGCATATTATAAGATTATTAAAGGTAAGTCCATCAGTGAGGAATTGCATCAGCCAAAAAGTAAAAATAGTCATTATTTCAGTAAAACTTAAATCTGTATACAGCTTGCAAAGTGATATCTAGTGGCTTTGGTGCCTTCTCCCACGAGTTTTTTCCTTAAGCATGCATTTGTCTAAAGAAATGAGGCTGCGGTCAACTCGGTGTGGCCAGTGTGGTGATTCAATGTGACGTACAGTGAGCCTGTGCATATTCTCTTGGACTGCCTTCGTTATTATAATCAGGCAGAGTCAAATCGGTTTGTTGATGATGAGGCCAGAAAAGAACTTTGGTTTTGGAATATGGCTTCTACTGCAGATAGCCACAAGGCACCTGACACGATGGATTTCAGCTGGCAGGAAACCAACAACCAACATTTCTATGGTGCAAAGCAAGGGTCAGCTTTCCCTGTACTGCTCCTGGCTCAGCTGGATCAACAATAGCGTAGCATCCTTTTAGCTCGTGGTGTGAAATGGTAGCTGACATATGTAGCAGTGCTGTTCACCCAACAAATCCAGTAGGGATGTGGGGAGAAGAAATTCAAAAGCAGAAATGATGGTGGGGTGGCTGCTGTGACAGGACAGGCATCTCAGTCTGAATAACATGGTCAAATTCGATTGGCTGATGTGCTCCTGGAGAGCACAGCAGCTTGTGCCCACCCCAATATCATAAATGACAATTGGGCAAGCATATCTTAGGCAGAAGTTAATCACAATAATGGAGCACAAAGTGTGGCTCAGCAGTCAGATCGTAAGTGACAAATCTGTTTTACCTTCCAGTACCAGTTATGTGTGCAACACAAGGTTGGCTTTTGCTCTGAGCAACCATGCTGATAATTATTAGATGACAAAAGTAATGCATTATTATCAACAATGGAGAGTTGAGCTTATGTGAATCTGCAATACAACACACAGACACAAAAGCCAGCGGCTTTTCCACCAGTCCCACAAGAGCAGGCACAGTTATATGCTGAGGAGAATGACAACTGCACAATCAAAAAACTGCAGCCTCTACTTGTAGTTGTCATAGTTGAGCAGACACCAGCCAGTGCCACTGACAGACCAGCTGGGCCCTGGGAGGACTTCCATGCTGCACCAGGAGGTGCAGTAAATTACCCTGCGCCGTGGAGCAACATCTGTTTCTGTGCTAGTGCCGAACAAACAAGGCAATTTAAAACATACCAAGGGATAACCAAGCAACAAATGAACATGACCCTCATTTTCTTCCCCTTCTCACACACAAGGTGCTAAATTTCATTGTGCAAGCACTCCATGAAAGAGAAGCCAGGTTTTTATTCGATAAGGTGTTGTCAGAGAGATTTTACAAAACTCCAAAATGGAAAGAAAAAGCTTATAGTATTGTTATTCTTAGAATCTTTCCCTTTTTAATCTTCATTTCTTTTATACCAAAGCTAGCACTCAGTTCTCAATTCACTCTAGAATTTAAAAAAAAAAAACTTTCCATATACTTATAAATATTCAGTCTTTAAACCTAATTTGCTATACTTAGTTCACATGCCTTCAAGCATTTGTCTTCCAATTTCCACTGAATAAATGCGTACTAATGAGAACTAGAGCAAGCTGCTGAGGCAAAGCTGGGTGACTTGGGTCTGGCCTGCCACCAGCTTGTGATAGGCGGGCAAATCGAGTTAAAATGCAAAGTCTTGTCAGCTAAAATTCAACATGGTAGCCAAACAGCAAGCTGTCAATCATGCAGCCAAAACAAGAACTACAGGTAATCAAAGGTCACTCTGAACCATGAGTGCACTTGGCTGTCTTATGGAAGTTAATTTTAATTAAACATGATCTCTATCTGTAAATGTTTTATAAAACTTATTGTGCATAATGGATTGTTAATTTATACGAACATTTAGCAGGTAATAGGGCCCTCTAATTATTTGAATGCAATATGGCAAAATGGCTGTTAAGAATGCAAATATTTTGGGGATAAAATTGGTACCAGATGCGGCAAGATGTGGACAATCATAATTCTGCTTAAGATGAGGTTACTTGTGCTTTATTAAGCATTGAGCTTCACTGACCAGTCTATACTAAGAAATTGTAGCACAAAATTCCCACACTGAATTCACGTATGTGCTACCTTCTTGACGTGGGTAGGAAAGATGTTTCTATTTTCAGGATAGAAGAGCTGTTTGGATTGAATTTTCTACTAAAAAAAATCTGAGCAATGTTTTTCTATCAAAATATCTGAGCTAGGATGCATTACACTGTAACAATGAAGGAAAATGGCAAATGAAATGAAAGAACGTGCTGATAGCAAAAGGCACAGATACCTTCCTGTTTGCTCTCCCATCTCAAGCCTGTCTGTAGTAATTGACAGATGATACTCATTTGCAGATTTAAAGGCCTAAAACAGCTCATGACCACCAATAATGCATATTGCAATACAAACACAAACAAATACTTCCAGGCTTCTGCCTCACACTTCGGCCATTTCTGAATGTGTGGAATGAATGTACTGTGACATAGCCAGGCTGTTAATTTGGGTCATCTTAATGATCAGCGCAGCCTGGCATGCCATCTGATTAGCTTGGGTAAGATAAGTGGATAGCTGTGATGGCTGGAGTGAAAAGAACAGCCAGGCCCTGCCACAATCACTGGGGCTGAACACTTGGGCATTCTTAAAGAGAAGGTGACTGAGAAGGGGATGAGCAGATGGGCACGGAGGCTTTAGAAGCTGTGATTACATGATACTCAAAGCAGGCCCGTGTATGTGAATGTGCGTGTCTGCACTGCCTTTAACATAGGTGAGAAATCACAAATCCTTGGCTCAATGATCATGTTTTCAAAGTAAAATTAAAAGTAAATCTGTATTGATACAAATGCCTACCATTCTGCACTGTAGACACAATCTGGTCTTCCGTTAAAACATGCAAATGTAAGTTCAATATTCATATAGTCAATACATGTTTGTTAATATCTTATCCTGTTTAGACCGCTTGACCACTGTTGCTATTGGGAAAGGAACATAGCTCATGGATCACAGACACTGTACTTTAGGTAGTTCAAGATTAGAAGATATTTGGCAGCATGACGTTTCTAAGGCATTACTTCAGATTTTGCTGAAACATTTTTAAATTAATATTTTAATTTCTCATTTTCACTTTTCAAAAATTTATTTTATGTAGTGTTTACTAACTTTGAAAGGGACAGAAAGAGAGACTTTTATCTTCTGGGTTGCTTCTAAATGCATGCAATGGTGGGTGTTGGGCCAAAACCAGGAGCCCGGAACTCACTGTGGGTCTCCTTGAGAGGTGGCAGGGACCCAAGCACACGAGCTATCACCTGTTGCTTCCTAAGGTATAATAAGGAGCAGAGTTGTGGTTTGGACCCAGGGGCTCCAACAAGGGATGCTAGTATACCAATTAGCATCTTAATCAACATGCTAAATGCTCACCACTAATTAATCTTTTTTAGCTGACAAATAAAAATCATGTGTACTTATGGTTTGCGGCAATATAATTTGATGTATACCTTGTGGAATGCCTCAACCTAATTAACATCTTGAACATTAATTCACATACTTATTTGTGGTGACAACAGTTAAAAAATCTAGTCTCAGCAATTCAATATTACAGAATTTCTGATTGAAAAGCTAAAAGTACAATTTGATAGAAATCGGTTTTTCATATTGAGCTGTGGAACACACAGACAACAAAAAAGTCTTAATTCCTCTTCCACATTATGGCCCTTTCAGACCATGTGACGTCACCTCTCATATTCTTTTCTATGTGCCAAAGATGACTTGGTGCTAAGTCTTTTGCTATGTTTAATGAACTCAATGTGCCTTTTAAGCCTTGCAGAACTAGGTGTACTATTTCAGTCAGAACAACAGACACAAGCTATCATGTTCAGTGTCCTAGATACCACATATCTATTAATGTTTCATAGGAACAGATGAGCAGCATATTTTTGAAATAATATTTCCACTGACTTGTTTAGAACTTTCTGATATCCCAGAAGTTAGCAGCAGCCATGACTGCCTGTTAACATCACACAGGACTGATACACAAACAAGCAAATACTCCATCCTAGAGAAACAGAATCAAAGCTACTTTAAAATAGAGACCTTGAATCTTGACTTCATGGGGGAATAAAAAAATAGTTTCATTGTGATTCTTTTTTTCTTTTTCATTTGAGAAGCTGAGACAGAAAGAGTCCAAATTCATCGCTTTGGTCATGCTGAGGTTGAAAGCCGGGAGTCAGGAATCCAATCAAGATCTCCTACCTATAGCAGGAACCTAGCTATTTGATCCATCCCTGCTGCCTCCCATAGTCTGCAATAGTAGGACCTGGAGCTGGGAATCAAACCCATGTGTTTAAAGTTGAGAGGTAGAGTTTTATCCATTTGGCCAAACAATTAACCCTTGGGGAGCTTTTAAAGCCATCAGACTTTCCTGACAAGTCAATGAGATCAGAAATTTCGGAGACAGCATCAGACATGAGCATTAACCTCTCCTGCTCCCTCCAAGTTGTTTCCAATGAGCCATCAAGGCTAGGAATAACTATTTTAAACTATTTTTTGCTAAGCTGCACATATTCTTATCCTATTCTTAGTTGAGTTTTATACCTAACTATAATAATTTGAATTCTCAAGAAAGCTCTCTTTCAATCCTTTTAGTTTATTTCCATTATTTCTTATCTAACTCACTTAGCTCTGTGCTAAGCTGAGAATTTGATGAATATCCAAATCAGTATTTTCACTGATGTTGCTTCATATTACATAAAAAAATCTTACTGCCTATATATCCTTGACTTTCAGATGCACTTTTGTGTAAGATGCTTGCAGTACGAGGTTCCTCATGTGAACTTGTACTTATAATCTTAGCCGGTGCTGTGCCTGTGAGGTCACATCCTATGTGGGCACTGGTCTGAGTCTTGGCTGCCTCATCTTCAATTCAACTCCCTTGAGAATATAGCAGAGGATGGTTCAAGTGCTTGGGCTCCTGCACCCACTTTAGGAGACCTGCTTGCTGCTTCATACCCCTAATGTTGGTCTGGCCCAGCTCTAGGTACTGAAGCTTTTGTGGAGCAAACCAGCAAATTGAAAATCTCTCACTCCATTTCTTCATTTTTCTCTGTAATGCTGCCTTTGAAATAAATATTTCCAAAAAAAATGTATACCCACTTTATCTGGTAAAGAAAGAATATTGTTAAACTTCACTATTATTGTCTGAGTTTTATGAACTTCGAATTTTTCTTACTTATTTTGTCATGTTGAAACAATTTTCTCACATAACAGGAATAATTATGACAGACTACACTAATACAAGATGCAACTACCGATGCATGAGGATTCTCTCTACTATCTTTGTTAGCTTTTCTGTAAATCTAAATTTAGTCTAAAACCAAAGGTTGATTTTTGTTTTTAAAAATAACCTCCATGTTCTAATATGAACCTCCAACTCTGTCCTAATCTTTCTATCCAACTACAGAATCAACCATACACATCTTACTAGAAAATAGTGGTTTAAGGTCTTTGATTGATTTCTAGGATTTTTTTTAACCACAGTGACACTGATTATTTATGATTTTATCTTTGAAATTAGATAGAAATGACAACAATTTTTAGTTGTGTCTTTACCTAGTTTTATGATGTTGGTGTGTTAGCCAATTTTTATGAACCTTATTATGTAATTGCTAAATGAAGTAATAACAGTTGAACTGACAGGTAGAGCATGTATGAGAAGAATCTGCTTTGTTGTATTAATATCAAAATTCTCTGTCCAAGTAGGCAATGTAGCATCAATATCACTGTGATCTTTTTTTCTAAAGAAATTGTATAAAAAAATAACACAACTCTGTGGTTAAGAATATGAGAATGGTAAAAACAGACACTCATACCACACAATATACTGTAAATACTGAAGACATAAATCTTGCCTTTGTACATACAACTAATGCTCTTTTTTTTAAAAAAGATTTTATTTATTTATTGGAAAGTCAGATATACAGAGAGGAGGAGAGACAGAGAGGAAAATCTTCCCTCTGATGATTCACTCCCCAAGTGACTGCAATGGCCGATGCTATGCTGATCCGAAGCCAGGAGCCAGGAACTTCTCCGGGTATCCCACATGGGTGCAGGGTCCCAAGGCTTTGGGCCATCCTCGACTGCTTTCCCAGGCCACAAGCAGGGAGCTGGATGGGAAGTGGAGCTGCCGGGATTAGACCCTTGGCACCCATATGGGATCCCGGAGCGTTCAAGGCGAGGACTTAAGCCACTAGGCCACGCGCCGGGCCTAACTAATGCTCTTTTGATATAACAAGAGATTTACAACTGTGCCATAACTAAGTGTAGATTAATTGCTGTTTAAATTATCAGTAAATATTTACTCAGATTTGCAGAAAACCTGTTTATTAATGAAAGACAATGTCCTGCTATTTTCCTGAAAGTCACAACTGACTCAATCGTTTTTTCCTTGTTGTAATGAAACTGTCCTCTGCTGGCATCAGGGATGATAATAAGCCCTGTTGGGTGCTGAGGCTCTATCATTATCCAGGCAAATATGACACTTGGGACTTTGGTATTGTACTCATCATTGATGATTGGGAGCTGTAAATATGTGAAGATTCTTAGGAATTTTATTGCTCTAAATATGGGCCTTAAAGGACCTAACTTGTTTTGTGATTAAGCAATTCAAAAAACTTAAAAATGGTATTAAAAATTTTTCTTTCAATGATAGAGAATTGAGAATAGTGGCCAGTGTTTTGGTGCAATGATTAAGCTACTAGCTACAACAACGCTGGCATCCCATATTGGATTGCTAATTTTAGTCCCAGCTGCACTGCTTCCAATCCAGCTCCCTGTTGATGCACCTTGAAAAGCAGTGTTTGGGCTCCTGCTGCCCATATGGGAGACCTGGATGGAGTTCAAGGCTCTTGACTTGGGTCTGGCCCAACTCTGGCTCTTTGAATCATTTGGGAAGTGATCAGCAGATGAAGGCTCTTTTTCTCTGTTGTCTATACCTGTCTCTCTCCTCTCTGTGTCACTCTGCCATTCAAATAAATAAAATGAATCTCTACAAAAAGAAAAAGAGAACTGATCAATTTGAATGTAATATTTAGTAGTAATAATTATGTATAGAGTATATATACACATTACTTGAAACAATATTTGCATGCACCCCAATATGAATCATTTTATTCATAATATACAATGGATTGTTTGAATATATGAGAAATGTAACCTAAGTGTTTGTAAATATTCTGCCCAGAAAATACTGTTTATCCAAATGGAGGAACCTACTCAGGATTTTACACAAAAATTATATACTTGCTTCCCATTAAGTTGGTAAAGAAAAAAAATCTGCATTTTAATAACTTGAAATTGTTAGGTTTCTCCACCAAAGCATAAAGTTCCCTGTATAATATTTCCTAAAAACAGCAAACTACATGGTGTTCCATTTTTGCTGAGTGCCGGTATGATGCCCACTGTCACCTCCAATGGGTCAGTGTGATCAAAAGGAATAATTTGTAGAACACTTGGGCCATTCTTCACAAATGGGTGTGACCAAGACTGGGCAAGCTAGATGAGCCATTATTTCCAAACCCTGGCACATATTTATAAGGTTAAAATACTTGCCTACAATGTCCAAGTAGTGACACATATATACCTTTGCATTTGTGCCAAAAGACTTGGACTACTGTATTCTAAACTATTGTTAAGAAACCACAGGACAAGGTGTCAGTACTGAACAAGCAGCAAATAAACACAGGCATGGTGTTTAATTTGGGGAGTACAAGTCTATCTGGTAACGGTAGGGGAAACCCAGCACAGAGGAAGGTGATCTGCTGGGAAATCTCACGTAACAATGTGGAGACTTATGTAGAAACAAAACTTAGTCATAGTGTTAGCTGGTACATATTTTAGAAATTACCGACATTTCACAAAAAGTAATTTATTTTTCCTGATTTTCTCCTCTATATTCCTCCCTCTCTCCTTCTAGTCTTTCTTTACCTCCTTCCTTTCTATTTCTTCCCTTTTTCTGGAGTGTGTTTAAATCATTAATTTCCAGTGAGAAACACTTAATACTATGTTTTGGGGAATCATACACTCCAAACTATAAAAAATAACCTAGCTGCACCATTTTCAAAAAGAATAAATGCATCTTGCATAGAAGTTGCATTTCTGCAATACTTTCTTTTCCAATCTTTAGTAATTTTCTCATCAAAGTAGCTCCTGGATATTTAGAAAGCATTAGCATACCAACAGATGCTCAGAATCAAATGACTGAATAGGAATAAACTTTTTTTTTTATTGCAAAGCTTTGGTTTAGCCTTTTGCATACTTGCATAGTTAATTACCCAGGCCTTGATGTTTACATGCAATGAAAGTATCTACAGCTATAAACTACATAATTTATAATTGATGTAAATGTGTGTTATTATGTCAATTAGGCAGCTGTGTCCTCTACCTCTTGGTAAACAGCAATGAGTGATAAACTGAGTTTGCGGAGAGGTACCTTCTTTTCTGCATAACCAATAAAAATAAATTACCTAGGTAGATCAGACTGTCCAATTGTTCTTTGGTGATGTTAACCCCAAATCCAGATCCTTGCTGTTGACCTGTTGACTGCCAAAAATGGTCAATTTCGTCACGCACGGCTGTCATGGCTTCTGGGTGCTGCAGAATATAATACATGGCCCAGAACATAGCTGGAAAGGTGTTCGCCACAGAGGCCCAGAGAAAGCCTAAATGATGTGCTGGGAGAAAATAAGTGAAAAGGAAGATTAATAGCGTTTATTACACTGATTAGATTTGCAGTGTGCTAATTAAAAGATGTTAGGACACAGACCCAGCCAAGGATCAGTGCATGCTAATGAGAACCAATAGGCTTCTGAAGTCTAATTTTCTGCTTAATGAGAATAGTTTAAAATGTAATGTGTGTTGGGGGGGCAGGGAGGTGGAGGATGAGATAAGAAGACTAAATGCAGCTTAGTTATACTCCTTCTCATTATCACCATTAAGTATCTTGTTTTACCACCTCAGCAAAAAAAAAAAAATCAATTATCACAGAGGGTTGTTTCAGAGTAAAACATTTTATCACTAGCCAATTAGAAAGAGCATAAAAATTTTCAAGGTCGCCATTTTATCTTTTTATTTCAAAGGTCTATTGTAAATTATTTTATTTTAGGCAACTAATCATTCACAAGTTTCTTACCTCCTATTTCAATGTCCTCACGTACGTAGTATTTCTCCAATATCTCTTGCCTCTCTTGAACAATTTTTGACCATCCTTGCATCTTAGCTAAGCTTTCTGATGCCAAACATTTTATAAGTTTCTGTTGTATGGACTTGACATTGCCTAGGAGCTCAATGGGTATATCAGACGCTAAGTACACAAACTTGTCATCAAACTTGAAAAAATTTTCTCTTAGCGCACTAACTTTTTTACTGTTGTCAGCAAGAAATTTTCCATATATGGTTGTAAAGTTGATGTCAAATACTAATGAGCTGCAGAACTCTAGTAATTTTTCTGTTTTCCAGTTTGTGGCTTTTAATAGTTGAGCTTCAAACATTTGTTTCATATTCTGCACCATGTCTTCCAAGAGTAGGTCCAGAGATTTTCCTTTCAAATTTTGATAGCTGACATGGAGCTCCCCATCCATGTCATGGTTGTACATCAACTGTTTGATGGAAAACGTTTTCTCTGACACTTTATTACTAAACTTTTGAAAGCTCAATTGTTTCTGATTTTTTATTAGGAATTGATACTGGAAAGGGTCCAGGACAAATGTCAGATACTTCCCTAGAAGAAATAAAAAAGTGTAAGTTCATTTGGTAGCAAAACAAAAGTATATACCTTCATTTTGAAAATAGCTCAATGAGACTTAGAAAGACACTAACAACTAACACATAGCATTGAATAAAAATGAATTATATTTCTTTTGATTAGAAATACATGTTTCTTTTAAAAGTGGAAGAAGCTGGGAAAAAAATCCCAAAAGCTTTTAGTTGAATATATTGAAGTTGTTATTGACCTCTAAAAAAATAAACTGCCCTTTCACATTTCAACTAAGCATTCAAATATTTTGAAAATCTTATAAATGTTCCTAGGACCCCTTGACTTACACATTGCTCATATTTTCCCCCAGTAAAGCAAATAAAAATAGTGAATTAAATTGAAACTAAGCCATTCCATTACTGATAATTTAGATTTTACCAAAATCATTTCCCTATTTAGCATTGTCATTTTAGCTCTAGTCAGATATGCCTAGGATATGAAACAGGCATCCACAAAATCAATACTAACACAAAATCATAAATTTCAAAGTATTTTCATTTTTTTTAATAAATAAGAAAATAGCAGTTCAGGGAGATTTAGTAACACATACAAGGTCATTACTGACCTATGACTGACATGGAGTTCCAGTCTAGAACTTCTCCACTCATTCAACATTTATGACATGCAGAGACTTGCCTGGATGCCTTCTCTCTTGAGTTATACAGATGTAGAGATCACTGAATTGTTACAGACAAGGGTACAGGAGAGATGTACAAAGTAAGGGAAGCAGAAGATGGAATTTGCTGAGTTGTCAGCACGAGTTCCTTCAGATGATAATACTAGGTTTCCTATATGTCAGTATTCCCTAAGACTATTTTATCATTAAAAAAAAAAAAGAAACAAAAAACTTTGAGAGCCTTGGCAAAAATGCAGATTCCTACAAGATTAAAATTCACAAGGCTTAGAACTGAGGCCTCTGAGTTTAGGTTTTTAATGAGCTCCTCAAGTAATTCTCATAAGACAGCACCCTTAACAAAGTTATAGTTGACTTTACAAGACCTATCAGGGACTTGGGAGAATAATAGCTTGACCACCAGGTTTATCAGTAGAGAAACTTTGGGAAATCAGAAAGAGCCAGCATGGAGCTTATGAAAGCAGTAGCTGATGGGTCAAGAGCTTGGGTCTCTATAGCCACTAGGAAAACTGGAAGAAGCCTCTGGCTCCTGGCTTTGGCCTGATCCAGCCCTAGTCACTGCAGCCATTTGGTATTATTTTCAAATAATAATAATAATAATATGAAAACAAATAAGAAAATCGGGAGAAGTTGAAACAGCCAAGATCCTGTTGCTGCTTTTTTCTCATTAGAGTGTTTTAAAAAGCATTTATTTGAGAGGGAGGGGAGGGGGAGAGGGAGGGAGGGAGGGAGGGAGAGAGAGAGAGAGAGAGAGAGAGAGAGAGAGAGAGAGAGAGAGAAAATATCACTTTCTAAATGCCTGCGTGCAAGCTGGACCAGCTTGCAGCTGGAAGCTGTGAACTATTCAGGTCTCCATGTGGGTGGCGGACACTCAGCTACTTGAGGTATCATCTGCTGCCTCCCAGGGTATGCATTAACAGGTAGTTGGAACTGGAAGCCAACCTGGGAAGCCATCCAGGCACTCTGATGTGGAGTGTAGACTTCCCACCTGGGCATCCTAACTGCCCCACCACACACCTTCTAAATAGAGACATTCTAAAAATTCCTTCTAATTAGAAATATTATGCAAGTAGTGTTTAATAAATCTTTTTGTCCAAAGTATATTTGAAGTCTATGTGATTTCAAAAACTTTAATATCTATTTAGTTACTGTCTTCGTTAATCCTGTGTATATTGGGGATTGGAGTGTGTACAGCTATTTTAGGTGAATAGCTTATCACTTGTTATTTGTGGTAACTCAAACATGGCATTATAGAAATTAAAGTTGATACAGGACATTTAAAATAAAGGTTGGAACATTTTCTTATTTATTTGCTCAATTATTTGAAAGGCGAAGAATGAGACCACATGAGTGAGCAAGAGAGAAAGAGACAAATATTTCCCATCTGCTGGCTCACTCCCCGAATGCCCATAACAGGATCAGGCTGCAGCCAGGCCTGTGGATGCACTGTCCATCTCCCTTGTGAGTGGAACAAACTCAATTCCTTCAGCAATTTGCATTAGCAGGGAGTTGGCCACTCATTTTGGTCAGATTGGTAATTTGGATCAGTTAGTTAATTAGTTAGATTTTTGCCCCAGGGAGAGCAAAAAGGACTGTACTGGAATTGGGCACATTTTATGTCACTTGCTTTATCATAGCCGTTTAATTAAATCAACATTCTAGCATCTGCCTGACAAATAATTGAAAATAATCAAATATCATTTTGCAAAACGTACAGTTTTAGGCAAAGTGGTGTATTTTTACAGGTGATGATTCATACTTTTCTCTCCTCATTAAATGAAAAAATATTTTGCTAAATATCCTCCTGGCTAAATTATTATCTAAAATTCAAAGAGTATATGAAAGATTGTAATACACAGTCTTATAAAATATTTTTAAAATTTTTATCAGCACATTATCTACATTCAACTAAATCTATGTGTAAAGACAAAAAATATAATCAGACTTGATGACAAGATGCACCTGTTGCTGGGATGACTTCATTAGTGGCTGGAAGATGTTAGAAGTTCTGTTTTATTTCTGATTATAAATACATGTGTTCTCTCCCTCTCCTCCAGATCTGCTTACTTACTTTTTGTCTATCTCTCCTCCCGCATCCCTCTCTCCCTTTTTTCTCTCCCTGTTTCTCTTTCTTTTCCCCTGTTTCTTTCTCATCTTTCCATCATGGCAAACTCTTTAGGAGGGAAGGTATGGAAACTATGAGGTTAATTACAAATACAACAAATAACTTGTGAAAAAAACTATTCCAGGATAGAAATTAATCACCAATAAATTAATTTGTTAAAAAGAAATCTATTACATTTTGGTTCTGCTCTTTAAAAAACATTTCTGATAAGCTTAATTTTTTAGATAAAATTCTTATTTTTTTTTTCAAGGCTCTTTTCACTCTAGAATTTTTAATTTCATTCCGACCTTTTTATTTGCTTTTATTCAACATAAAGGCACTGTATCTCAAGTACCATATTTCTGTCTGAGTTGTGGATTGCTACAGAAGCAGACATTTTATTTCTTTAGATTTTACTTTTCAAGTGGGTTTGGAAGTACTTATAACCCTGGAGATGTTAGCTGGCTTTCCAACTTCTAATCTTCAGCATAAACAATTTAAGCTAAGTTTTCCAAAATTAATATTAATTTAAACCATCTGTCCACCATCTGCTAATGTGAGATGCAAAACCAGAGTTTCTTTGTGATCTTTAATCAGGCAGTCAGGAAAACACATATACATTCATAAAATAAATTAAAACTTTCTAACAAAGGAAACTGTCTAAAAAGTTATTGTGAAAACCATGTATTCCTGGAGCAAAATTAACTTTTGCTTCAGTGTGATTTATGTAAATAAATGCCAAGTGTCAACAGGCATGCTGTATGGTTCACAAAGATCGCAAGGTACAGACAATATTCTTTGCCATGTTTTCAAAAGAGAAGAAAATGCTGTCAGCAGTTGGTATGAAATATTGATTTAAAGAATATCAGAGTTTGCATTTGTCTAAAATACAAATGTCAAAATGGAGCCCATGTCTGCAAAACTGAAATATCAAGTCATTTCTTTGAACATTAAATTTGAAATCGGATTAAAAAATTTCACATATTTATTACCAATTATTTGATTCATGTTCTTTTTGAATAGTTAGCTGGACTATAAATATTAACTCTAGCATTGCTGTATAACTTAAATATAACCCTTTACTAATTCGATTCAACAGCCATTTTGTATTCTTCAAAATTAATTCTGTAGAAAGCTAAAGACACAGGATTTGAAATACGTTGAATATTATGTTAAAAAAAAAACCCTCAAATCATTCAGCCCAGTGTCTCATAAATAAGAAGTATGACATCTGTATAACCATAAATTGAATTTAGATGCTTAAATTTCATATATTTGTTGCTGTATAAAGACATAGCCGTGGGCCCGATATGGTGGGCTAGTGGCTGATGTCCTCACTTTGCATACACTGGGACCCCATACGAGTGTCGGTTCCTTTCCTGGCTTCTCCACTTCCCATCTAGCTCCAAAGGATGGGAGAGCAGTGAAGGATGGCTCAAGGCCTTGGGATCATATACCAGCATGTGAAACCCAGAAGAAGCTCCTGGCTCTTGGCTTTGGATTGGCTAAGCTCTGGCCTTTGGGACCACTTGAGGAGCGAATCAGTAGATGGAACATGTTTTTCTCTCTGCTTTTTCTTCTCTCTGTAAATCTGACTTTCCCATAAAAATAAGCAAATCTTAAACAAAAACAAAAGCTAAAACAAAAATACAACATAGTCATGAGAATTCAGGTTAACTCTTTGGCTTTTTTGTGAACAGACATAGCCACTGAACAAGTATGAGAAATTTGAATTTTGAAGAAATTCTACATAATTATCAACTTTTAGTCAGTTTTAATTGATTCAATAGAATGTCATTAATATCTCAAATTGAAAATACTAGATGGCAGAGTACAATGGGAACCAACTTCTTATTTTCGAAGATAACCACATTTACCTACCCACCCATTTATTAGGGAGATTTCACTAACCCTTGACAATGACGTGTGGTGAAGCTTCCCTGGGATGACATGTAAGGAAAAGATTCGCTGCACCAGCACACAGAACCAAGTAGAGAACTATTTTCTGCGACAGGTCACGAATCTACACACTTTCTCACGAAAAGATGTACCTTTTAATTTCCTTATTAAGATGACATCTGTGTCCTTTGGGACTTTTTCGGGTGACAATCATTTGCTCATCACGCAAGAATGTACAACCACTGAAATCACATTGTGGGACAATAGTGGAAGACTTTGTTCTTCACATTTTCCAAATGAGCTAATTTGAAAACTGATCCAAAGAACCATATATGTTAACTGGATTTCCGGATAAGAGTTTACCCAACCTCAAGTTAGAAGTGCAAGGAAAGTGGGAGTATTCGTTTTTAACGGTAGTTGTTTACCATGCAGTTCAGTATAACCACGGTCAAATTGTTTCACATTAGAAATACAGCAAGCTTCTTCATGTCTCAGATGAAAATATCAACTATTGGTAGAAATATTTTTTTTAAAAAAACGAATAACATTATTTGGATACAACACAAGTTTATAATTAATTCACTTAGCTTATTTTGGATACACTATATTAAAAACAAAAAAGCAAAAAGAAAATGAACCATTTGATCATTTGATGTGTCCACTTATTAGAAACCCAAATTTAGATTTTAAGGTAAGAAAAGTGAAGAATGCAGGTTTGCATCATGCAGCCAAAAGCTCAGTTAGAAAAGAAGCATAAGCCATGGTCTTTATTTGTATTATAACAATTCATAACCTCTGAGGTGTTAGGAATTTCCCATCAAATATTTATTGTGAATTAATCAGTGCTAAGCTCTGGACAAAATGTTGGTAATAGAGAAGCTAACAGAATAATGAAGGGAGACAGACAAGTGAATTAGCAATAAATTTACAATGTACTAAATGCTCTGACAGAAGTGATACTGGGAATAATTGGACCCTGGAGAAGAGGCACCAACTGAAGGAAGAAATGGCTAGCAAGGGCATTTGGGAAGTCATGTGTGGTCTCAAAATATAAGTTCATGCCACTCAGGGAAGAATGGAGTCTGGCAGGAGGAAACACAAGAGAAAACACAGAGGCACAGAAGGGGAGGAAATTTAGACAACATGGTACGGTAATGGTGCATTCTATACAAGCAAATTGTAAGAAGAGCTAGAGTTGCAAATGTAGGTGGAGACTGGATCTTGGAGAGGTTGCAGAGCAGTAATAAGTGCTCTTCTGTTACTAAGATGCATGCTTTTCCTTATTCAATCTTCCTGATACCAGAGTGTATATATTATATTATTATTTGAAGAGGCTTTTCCAGCTGCCAGCAAAGTGAGTAAGATGTAATAAAAACTACTGCCTGCTTACAAAAGCATTCAGTTACATAATCTGGTTGGTTCATTCCACCCACCCACCCCTTATTCTACATTAAAACTATTGCCCTGAAATCAAGTCACTGCTCTTTAGGAAGAGAATAAAATAGAGAATTGGAGTTAAGGAACAGGTGCACTTGAAGATGATGCAGATAAGAACTACTCCGTCCATGAAAGAACAAAAAAAGCGCTTAAGTCAGGAGAGTCAACAGTGTTTTCCATAATTCAGAAAGAAATGAGAAATAATCATGGTGAAAGCAGGTAGACAGGTCTAGTCACGTGGATCTGTAAACTTGTCAGCAAGCTGGAGTGAGAGCTCCACGGATGAGCCACAGAGTCAGCCACTCTGGGTTATTCTCCTGAAAACTCTAGATGCAAAAAAAAAAAAAGGCAGAAAGAGAGAGGGAAGAGTAACTAGAAGAATAAAACTGAAACTTAACCATGATAATAATCTAAGGGGAAGGACTCAAGAAAAGAAAAGTTAAAAATAGGAAGGTACTTCAAAGAGTTAACAGAAAAGATATAATTTAAGGGCCCTGTGCGGTAACCTTGTGGCTAAAGTCTTCTTCTTGTGTGTGCCAGGAGAGATCCCATATGGATGCCGGTTCCAATCCCAACAGCCCTGCTTTCCATCCAGCTCCATGCTTGTGACCTGGGAAAGCAGTCGAGGATGACCCAAAACCTTGGGACCCTGCACCCATGTGGGAGACCGGGACGAGGCCCCAGACCCCTGGCTTCGAATTGGCTCAGCACCAGCCATTGCGGCCATATAGGGAATGAATCAATGGATGGAAGGTCTTACTGTCTGTCTCTTCTCCTCTCTGTATACCTGACTCTCCAATAAAAATAAAATAAATCTTTTTTTTTCTAAGAAAGTATGATTTATTTTATGACTCAAATTTTATTTTCATAATCTCTGGAAAGGTGCCATAATGCCAGCCTCTACTATTCAGGGCTTTCAAAATCGTTTTTGCATCAAATTAGAAATGTCTAATTCTATTTTCCCATTAACTTTTTTATTTTAAAGTTCTCTCATATTAGTGTGAAAGGAATGAATGATGATGTAGATACTTCCCATGGTCAGACAAGGTTAAGAACAAAGAGTCGTTGGGTTATCGCAAGCAGTCTGAGATTGGAGAAAAGGTGGTGAGGGCAATTGTGAAGCACAAGTACATCTAGTAAGCTTGTGGGGATGCTGAAGAGATTAAACCTCATGACATCAAGTACTTTATGAAACAAAAGGAAAAGAGTAGACTGTCTTACCACAGCCAGGAGTCAGGAAGCTCATACACAGTCTTCCCACTCCTTCCACAGGCAAGGAAGGTTAGAAAGCAAACCAGAGATTAGGACAAACTAGTCTAAACTTCAGCTTTCTGCATATTGGCAGGACAGATAAACGTGAAGTAAAGGAACCGCCAGCTAGGAAAGATGGCCAGAATCAATGTGTCTTGCCTTCCCACATGTGCGCCTGTGCAGTGTAACAGCTGCTGCTCCAGGAAGAGATAGAATCTAATACAGTACACTGTTCTTGAACCTGGACTGTACCATGATTTAATCTGATAGAATCTAGTGGAAATGATGCTTTTGCAGTCTCTGAGACCAGGACTCAAGAGATCTTGCAGGTTTTCCGATGCTCCTCGTTGAATCACTAACTGCCAATGTGGGAAAAATTTCTTTAGAAAAAAGGACCATGGGAAGGAAGCCGAAGCAGGCGTGCAGGAAGGTCATCTTGGGCCATCTCGCCCGAGTTCAACCCATCCTCTGACCATTGCAGGCCTGCGGGCAGTAAACCAGAAGGTGGGAGTGCTTCTTCTTCCTCCCTCTTTCCCTTCCTCCTTTCCTGCCTTCCTCCTTAAAGAAAAGAATCACAAAGAAAAAAAAAAAACAAGAGCTAAAATGTTCCTACTTCTCCATCAAACATTATGATGTTTACAGGGAATAGTAATCTTGCTGTTTGTTTTGGCAACCATTTTATTGAAATTTGAAACCGAATGAACATTTTGACATGAAAAATGTATTCTACATCAATGGCTTTTAGGAATCCCAAGATGGAACACCTGGAATGAATATGTGGAGCATGATGCATTTTTAGTGTAACAAAACTACTCTTTATGATACAGTAACGATTGGTATTGCTGCTATGAATTTATCAAAACCCTAAAGTCTACACAATTCAAAGAGCAGGCCCTATTGTTTCATGGACTTTTAATAACATATGAATATTGGCTCGTTTGTTATAATGAATGTACTTAATATGCTACAGTGTATTAAGTCTTGAAAGAGAAGAAATGAGCATATGGGAACTCTCTGAACTATCCACCACATTTTTTGAAAACTTAAAAGCATTGTACAAAGTAAAGGAAATCCTAGTGTTTTTTTTTCCTTTTTCTTTAATTCTCTTAAAATGGAACCAAATCAAACCAAATCAGAATGACAGGTGTTAGCAGGAATGTGAGGTTCTGTAGGTATCACCAAGAGGTTTTTGTATTCTTTCATTTCTTTCTTCATTTATTCACTCAAGTGGCAGGAGAAAAGGAGGGAGAGAAAGAGCCAGCATTCCCATCTGGTGAACACTTACAAAACATTCATGGTGGCCTGGATGCTGAGAGCCAGGGGCCAAAGCTGAGAGCTAGGAATCTAATCCAGGTCTTCTTGTTTGTGATGAGGACTCAACCAACTAAGCCATCCATTTGCTTGTCATGACTTGCATTAGCAGAAAGTTGTAGTCCGGAGCAGGGCTTGGCTTCATACCCAAGCACTCCAATATAGGATGCAGGTGTCTTAATTGCTATGCCAAACTCACCCTGGATAATTAGTTTTTTAATGTAAGGATTATTGTACTCAAAACTCTTGCTTTCTTTTGCACTGGTTCTAAAACTAAGGTACTATTCTATAGACATTCTTCATTTTGCCAGGAGAAAACTATGAAGACATTTCAGAACAGGTCAAAGATTATACCATATATTTGATGCTTATGGAAGTACTTCTGGGATCCATTCGCGGCACAGCAAGCTAATCTTCCATCCTGTGGCTCTGGCATCCCCCCTGGGTGATCTTGCACCCTTGAATCCATGTGGGAGACCTCTAAGAGGCTCCTAACTCCCAGCTTAGGATCAGCTCAGTGTGGCTGCTGCGGCCATTTGTAGAGTGAACCAGTGGATGGAAGAACTTCTCTCTATCTCTTATTCTTTCTCTCTGTAATATCTACCTTTCAAATAAAGATAATCTTAAAAAATAATAAGATCTTCTCACCCCCAAGCAGAATAGTGAAAATGTCACCATGTTGCTTTTGAAGACTTCTCAGGAAACCTAAGGGATCTTTTCGGATACTCAATATCACTCCAAGATAGGGAATCCAGCCTTTTATCAATGGAGGTTCACCAGGTCTCCTACAAGAAAACGAAGACAAAAAAAAAAAATCAAACGACTACTATTTCAATGCATGTAATACTTACTTACATAATCTAGAAATGATTGGCATGAATTGCACAGATTCTTCCATGTGTTTTCTTAGATGCTCTAATATGTATGGCTCTTAGTTTAATTCACAAGTTTTGGTAAGCAACTTTTTTTTTTTTTTGAGAAATCATGTTAATCAAGGCCCAAATTGCTACTTGACAGTGTAGCCACAACCTGTCTCATTCACAGCATGTTCAATTTCCACCCTTATAAATAGGCACTTATAGACCTGTAGCTCTGTGACTAAGGGGAACTCAAGGAAACTTAATCAACTTTCATGTAATACAGTCTATCAAATTGTCAACTTAGTGTAATGCTGGTAAAAACAAATGATCACCGCCTGGATTTCTTTTTTTTTTTTTTCATAATCATGATATAAATGTTGCCTGACAAATTGAGTCAACAAGACCCAAACTTAGTTTGGCTAACGCTTGTGATTGTCTACTATACACTTTGTGGTTTGCTATCAGCCAGACCTAAATCAAGTTTTAGTTAAGCTACTTTGTTGGAAATTAGACAAACAAACCATTTTCGTTACTACTTTATATTAACACTATGGTTTTATATGCTTTGTGCCAATCAAACTAACCCTACTTCATTTTAAGAACAACTATGTAAAGGTATTTTTGTCTTTCCACAAAACAAGAATATAAGCCAATTTTTAAATTAAACTTAAGATACCCTCAATTATATTTTTAGCTAGCTGCAATTCTTAGGGAGGTGATGTATTATAGCATGTTCAGTTCTTAAAAATCACTTAAGTGTACTAAGTGCAGTAATGGAGCTGTGTTCTTCACAATGTACAGTGTATTTTAGAAATTTTCTCTGAATTGACAGATTGCAAAGTTAGGACTTGGATGACATTATTGAAACTTCATTGCAATCTGCAGTTTGCAAGTAAGGGAAATCTCAAAGCCTGAAAGTAAAAACGAAATTTCTCTAAAGTCATGAAATGACTCAAGGGCAAGATGTGTATAAGGATGCAAGCCCTGGAGTCCCACAACTGTATCTGTGCCCTTAGGAACATTTCAGTCACCTCTCAAAGATGTTAAAAACCCCTTCAATGCAGCTCACCACCCTGCACATCCTAAATGACAAGCACCTTCCGTAAACTGCTGTGTGTGAATCTGAGAGCTCCTGCTGCGTGCTGGGTGTTAGATGTGTAGCTGCCAGAGTAAAGCCCTTTGTTATCAGATGTCAGTTAGGCTGGAACTGCATAATCCACGAGGGACAGTTAATAATCTTTAAAAATCTCGTATGTCATTGAGGATAACGAAAATCTTCATGTTATTTCCAGGAGACAGATACTTAAATATATTCATCTTTGAAGTTTCTTTTTATTAAACATTATAAATGAATAGGATGCTTTGCTACATGTTAATAACAATTTGACAACTTTTAAGATGTGTGATGCCTCTTTTACAGTACTATCAATTAAACAAGTTTGCTCTTTTTTTAAATCTATAATCTTGGCAAAATTGCCCTTAAAATTTCTTCCCATTTATTGGCATAGTTCAATCTGAGTCAAAGTTTACCTGCCTTTCTCAACTCAACACAACAAACAAAACGAAAAACCAAAGCCATTTTTATCCTAGAAGAGATTAAAACAAATACTTAAAAGTACCCTGATTCTCTGGTCCATCTGTGAAGATGACTTATACTAAAGGCAGTGTAGTACATTTTGATTAATCACAAGACATTACTAGCTCAGATTTGATCAAAAATCAAGATTATGATCATACCAGCATGAGCTTCCATGTAGTTAGATTAACTCTATCATAGGCTTTTCTTTTCCTACAACCCAACGTGGGAGAACTAAATGTATAAAATGAAGATCAGATTTTTTTTCAGGATTAAAAATTAAGAATGAATTGACTTGTCACAAAAGGAATAATTTTCCTTTTTCTTTCCAAAGACGATTTTCCTTAAAGTTAGTTTACAAAATTAATGCTTCTTTCTAAAGAAAAATACTTAGAAGTGAAAAGCTGCACAGAAACACAGATCTTATTATTCATACTTCTTTTTTTTAATGTAACACTTAAGTAAGGGGAGACTTGCGTTTTTGAGAAATATAAAAAAGACAGTATACCAACTCATGTTACACCCAAGATCAAATAAGAAGAGACTGCACGTGGGGTTGAAGAGCAGGATTTTCAAGTAATAAACTGCTTTAGCTCACTCATTTCTTATCAGTGACCTTTTTAAATCATGTATGTGATCTCGTTCACAAAATTTCTTTTTTCCATTTTAGCTCTCTTCCATAGTCTACTTTCACTCTGGTTTAATGCTTGAATGTTGCATTGTGACAAAGATTTGGAAAGGCTTTTTGTCATATTCTAATTTAATGCAACTAATTTCATCCTCTATGCTCTGTCATTCGGTCAAAAGCTGTATTCTTCATGGAGTTTCCACGGGGGTGGGGGGGAGGGAATGAATGGGACTCAGAAATCTAGGGGAATATTAACTTAATGTCCAGAATCAGGGAGACATTAGGACACTATTTTATTATTACAAAGATCAGAAGATCATCATTTTTTACAGCTGTGTTTATTTTGGCAATGATAAGCTTAAAGCCATGTCAAAACTGTGAATATTTTCAAGAAAAAATAGAGTCCTACTTTGATTTATGACCCACTGAAGACAGATAACAGAAATCTTTTTTCATCAGTATATTTGTAAAAAGCATTTAGGGAAGAAAGACATCACAAAACATGATGCAGAAAGGTCACTGACACATGGACCAGAGCAAATGCTGTTGCTTCTCTTGTGCCCTTTGACTTTGAAAACAAAAACAATCTGCTACGCTTAACATGTATTGGGGGTGATCAAGCTCCAAAAGATGAAACAGAAAAGTCTGAATGCAATTATGAATCTTTAAAAATCTGTAGTTGTAATCCCCCATTTAATCTAGCTTAAACACTATGCACGCCTTCAGATCTTTTCACTACTATTAAAGCAACAACTTCCCTCCAGTATGTTCATTAATACTAAAGGAACTACCAAGATACACCTAATACATTATTAAAATTAGAGCTAGAAATACACATGCTTTGAATAATCAAATTCAAGTTCTACGGATACACCATTGCATCAAGAGTTGTAATTTCTTCTACACCAGTGGTAGGATACATATTAAAGTCTGTGTAAAATGTTGGCACAGCCCAACTTAATCCGGAAGCAAGTACTGGAGAATAATCAACATACATAAAATGGTTATAGACCATAAAATGTGTTTAAGACTTATGCCCTTAAGTCCAGGCAGCCCAAGAGTGTGGTAAGTAACGGTCTCCAGTGCAAGGGTCATTTCGTTGCTGGGAAAGGACGGCCCTCGCCTGTGGTGATGGTGGTTAGTAAGATGAACAAAGATGCACAGATGAAAGCAGCG
This sequence comes from Ochotona curzoniae, assembly GCF_017591425.1. Taxonomy (NCBI): domain Eukaryota; kingdom Metazoa; phylum Chordata; class Mammalia; order Lagomorpha; family Ochotonidae; genus Ochotona; species Ochotona curzoniae. The sequence continues at coordinate 24,165,967 of NW_024464939.1, read as the reverse complement.
ATTAACCACAAGTTGATAGAAACTGGAGAACGAGAATGCCTCAAAGAGTTGCTGCGAGCTAAATTAACTGAATGTGGCTGGAAGGATCAGCTGAAGGCTCCTTGAAAAGAGGTAATCAAAGAAAAAAGACTAGAACAGGTTACTGTTGATGACTTGGTGACTGAAATTACTCCAAAAGGCAGAGCCCTGATACCTGACAGTGTAAAGAAGGAGCTTCTGTAGAGAATAAGAACTTTCCTTGCTCACCATGCCCGCCTTTAAGATTGAATTAGACTGTGTTCTGTGATTTGATTTTTGAAAGTAAAATTTGCCATAAATTAGAGGTCACTTTCCCAAAATAAAATCTTTTTTTGTATAATGATTAAAAAAAAAAGGATTTATCCCCTTCTCTAAAAAGAACACTGAAATTTAAAGAAATGGACTTACAGAATGCTGGGTTTCTCATTATACATTCTAGTTTACATTTGTAGTTAAATAAACAGGTAAAATATTGGGCGATTGATCTGTTGCACATTGTTCCTCTTGACAGTTACAGCCCAGTGCTTTCTAACATAACCTTTACCACATTTCCTGTAATCATTCTATGATAAGTGTCTTGGTTACTTTTGCACATTTTTAAGTAAATGGTTCTTGACCCTTATACAAATACATCAGTTTAGGAAGAGTAAAAAATCTATATATATCAACTCAAAATCTCTAGATATATTTTTGCATTATTTGCAGCAATCCCTTAGCAATTTCTATTTTTCCTAATTCATGAGGATGTATGAGTGTGTGTGTGTGTTTAAAATTTTAGAAGCAATACAATTGATGGGTATTATAATATCTGATTATAATACTTTAAATTAGGCTCCTTGCAGGGCTATTCTCAGTAATCAGAAATGTGGAAACAATCTAAATGTGGCATACACACAGAGTAGAATACAATTCATTTTCACAGAAGGAAATCTATAATCTGCAACAGCATGAATGAACCTAAAAAATATTATACCAAATGAGATAAGCCACTTATATAAAGACAAACACTACCTGATTCCACTTTGTGAAATATTTAAACTAGTCAAATTGATATAATTAAAAAATGGAATGGTACTGCCAGGTGCTCTAGAGATCTGCTCTGCCATCTTGTACCTGTAGACAACAATAACATGCCATATACTTAAAAAGCCAACGCTAAGTGTGATTGCTACAATAAAATAATAAATCAAAGAAACTTGAAGAGTCTAATTAAACTCCAAGAGTCATATCTGATAAAACCACAAGGAAAGTAGAAATAGGGTAGGATGGTCAGGTCAGGATTGTGACACAGTGGATTCAGCAATGTCAGTGTTCCATACGAGCACAGTACCTAGCCCAGTACCTATTCTCCACCTGCAGTCTAGCTCCCTGCTAATAGTCCTCAGAGAGCAACAGGGGGCCATCTAGTTACCCAGATCCCTGCCACACATGAGAGAGATCAGGATGAAGTTCCAGGATCCTGGCTTCAACCTAACCTTGACCATTGCAATCGTTAGAGAGCGAATCAGCTTGGATGATCTCTCTCTCTCCTCCTCTGCAGCCCTATCTTTTCAATATAATATACATTTTAAAAGCATGGAAGGGAAGTTCCTCAACTTTACGAAAAATCCCTATAGCTAACAGTATGCATAATAGTTACAATGTGGATGTTCTCACTAAGATCAGGAAAAAGGAATGCCCATATTATCACTCCTACTAAACATTATACTAGAAATCTGAGCAAATGGAGTAAAATAAGAAAAGTCTAAAAAGACATACATTTTAGGAAAAAAAACCCTAAAATTGTCTTTGTCCACAGATTGACATGACTGCCTAAATAGAACACCTTAAAGAATCAATATTTATTAAAGTAAGTTTGTGGGTTACACTGTTATACAGAAAGTCAAATACTTTTGTATAGTAACAATGAAAAACCAGGACTTCGAAATTGGAAGTATATTAGCATAAAACATGAGATATTAGGTACACTTAATATACAATGTTCATACGAATGTTCATATTTAAATCTAACAAAATACATAGAGATATTTATATGAGAAAATCTGTAAAATTCTGATAAAAGTATAGAAAAACTCTGAATAAATAGAAAAGCATTCTATGGAAGGGAATAAGGTAATCTAGTATCAGTTCTTAATTTGACTTATAGTTTCAACACAGTCTCAAAAATCCAAGTTAGTTAGGTTGGAAATAAAAGCAAACTGATCTAGTGTATCTATGCTTAACAAAAACTTAACCATTGTTTGGGCATTTGACACACTGGTTAAGAGGCTGCTTGGGGGCCCAGCGCAGTGGCGCAGTGGTTAAGGTCCTCGCCTTGCACACCTGGGATCCCATATGGGCGCTGGTTCTAATCCCAAGAGCCCCGCTTCCCTTCCAGCTCCCTGCCTGTGGCCCGGGAAAGCAACAGAGGACGGCCCAAAGCTTTGGGACCCTGCACCCTCGTGGGAGACCCGGAAGAGGCTCCTGGCTTTGGATCGGCATAGCATTGGCCGTTGCACTCACTTGGGGAGTGAATCATTGGATGGAAGATCTTCCTCTCTGTCTCTCCTCTCTGTATATCTGCCTTTCCAATTAAAAAAAAAAAGAGGCTGCTTGGGACACCCCACATTGAGGCGCATAATTTAAGCCTTGGCTCTACTCCTGATGCCAACTTTTCTGCTAATGTGTTGTACTCCTGACACCAACATGGAAAACAAACTGGGGTTCCCAGCTCCTGTGGAGATAAAGGACACATGTGGGCCATGTCATGGCTGAGAAAGTTGGGAGGGAAAAATTTACATACAGCAAGAGATGTATGGTTTCCGACTCATGACTTTAAGTTAGCTCCATAGCGGTTTGATTTCATTTCTTCCTCAGAGATTTCTGACCCTTGATCTTAACAGTTGCTTAAGGGTGCAAATTCACCACATCTTTTTAGCAAATGCTTGCCCATCCCAGTTTCTGAAATCTCTTATCAAATGGATCCTTTTCACAAGCTGGAGAATTGCTAACTAGCACTGGTGGTTGTGTCCCCCATATTGCCATCATTATTTTGAGAGGTTGTTGATTCCATTGCACATGAATCAGCAGTGGAGGTGACCCAATATGGAACACCTGAGTTGAGGCTAGATCATATACCCATAGGCTTTAGTTCTTGAGATCTGAGATTCTGACATGTCTGAGATCAGAAGGACATGACAGCATGGGCTGCTTGCCAATGTCAAAATCCAATGGTAGCTGCTCCCTACCTGCAGTGAGTACTGTGGCCTGAACCAGGGAACCCTAGCATGTCAACCTATCAAGCTCCCAGTCCAATCCATCCCCAGTTGTGGCTCTTGTGCTCATTGATGTGTGTGCACTGGCCTGGCCTCACGAGGCACATGGCATGCATTCTTTGCTTTCCCCTAGCCAGCCCATCTCAATCTCCATTCTCACATACATGGCAGGTGCAGTGGCCTGGGAAGGCTTGTGGTGATGGCTCTGCTAATGATAAAATCCCTGAGTGGGCTACAACCTGTTTTACCCTACTAGTGCTAGCCCCGCAAATCCCTACCCTGGCTGCCCCAACAGGCACCTATAGTCCAGCTCCTGCTTTTAACCTAATCCAGTACTGACCACTGCATGCATTTGGAAAGTGGGACCAGCAAATGAAGAGCTGTTTCTGTCACTGAGTCTGATTATATATTTCTCTCTCTCTCTCTCTGCTTTTCAAATAAAGCGAAAATAAATGCACAAAATTTACAAAAGCCCTGAGCAAGAATGTGGTAAGGACCACTGACTTCAACATCTCAAATCTGAGAACTACTTAAAAAACCAAGAATAGTGAGACAAAAGAACAGATTGTTGGGTTGCAGAATTTAGAATAACAATGTGAGTCATCTAGATAAAGATCATAAAATATAAATCAAATATAGGTAAATTATCAAAATTGTACTAAGGAAGCAGACAAAAAATTGTTACATTTTTAAAAAGCCCTCTTGTAGGATGTTCCTTAGTTTGAGATGTCTGATATTTTCTCATGACTAGACTGAAGTTATCATTGGGGGAAGAATTCTACAGAAATGACAGCTGTTGGGCCCAGCGCAGTGGTGCAGTGGTTAAGGTCCTCACTTTACACACCCGGGATCCCATATGGGCGCCGGTTCTATCCCGGCAGCCCCGCTTCCCTTCCAGTTCCCTGCCTGTGGCCCAGGAAAGCAGTCGAGGATGGCACAAAGCTTTGGGACCCTGCACCCGCGTGGGAGACCCGGAAGAGGCTCCTGGCTTTGGATCGGGATAGTATCGGCCGTTGTGCTCACTTGGGGAGTGAATCATCAGACGGAAGATCTTCCTCTCTGTCTCTCCTCTCTGTATATCTGCCTTTCCAATGAAAAAATAATAAAAATAAATCTTAAAAAAAAAAAAAGAAATGACAGCTGTTTTCATTGTGATGCTGCTTTTTATGATAAAGAAACAATGTTTCAATATTAAAAATGAAAATCACTTATAGAAAACACTACGTTCCAAAAAGTAGTTGATGGCAAAAAGTACACTATGACTGAATCAATGACCGATTCTAAAATGAACTCAAGGTTCTTACATTAAATGAAGAGTGACGCAACCTCAGATTTTCTCTAGGGACAAGTAGGACTCACGCCACTCTATTCTTAGAATAAAGAGCACACAATGAGCACCAAATGCTGTGACTACAAATTGTGGACACAGAGTCATGTGGGAATATCCACTGCCTCACGGGATCCAGTTGACACACTACAGGGGCAGCAAAAAATAATTTTCTATGACAATGGTGGGAGGGAGGATGGGGTACATGTGTCAGACTAGGACAAACGGAGTTCATGATTGTCTCTAAGGTTCTACTCACAGGATGAAACCTGCGACAGAGACATGCCCTTATCTTGGGGCATTTCATATGTACAGCTAGGGATTAAGGTAATTTCTCCCTTCCTACGTGGTAAGTCTTGTTTATTGTGGATTCTAATGTCAAATATTGAACATAGATGATCTTCTTAATATTTATTTACTACAGGGATCAGATCTACCATAATCTCTTTTCAAGATGAGCATTAATCCAACTATGCCTGGAAAAAAACGACACAATTCATTAAGGTAAGTAATCTCTATTGTATCCGGTGCTTAATGTTCGTTTCCCATCCTACCCCCAGCCCAGGCTTATAATCTTTCAAATCTGTTGGTGAGATGAGATTGGTTTCTGGTGTTCACACAATCTCTGCCTTAAAACAAATAAATTAAAAAAATTTCTGGATAAAAATGTTATTTCCGAGATGTTAGCGATCCCACTGTCTGCTCTTCGATTGCTTTTAGATCTTCAACAAAGTCTAATAATATTGGTCAAAAGATCACTCTGGAGAAGTCTATAATATAACAGATTTTCCAAAAGTATATGGAAACTGGAATTAAAGATAAATTGGTGTGAGTGTCTGTCCTAATGGTTAAGTTACTAGTTGGATTGTTCAGATCCTGTATTGGAGTTCTTGTTCCAAATACTTCCCTGATTCCAACTTCCTACTTATGTTCTCTCTGGGAGCTGGCAGTTGATGGCTGCAGAACCTGGGTTCCTGCCACTGACGTGGGAGATGTGAATTGAGATTCTGGCTGCAGGCTTGGGTTCCCAATCTGAGATCACTGTAGGCAACTGAGGAGTGAATCAGTGCAGGAGAAAGAATTCTCTTTCTGCCTCACAAATAAATACATTTTAAGTTTATTTTTTTGTGAAAAATATTTTAAAATCAACGCATAAAAGGAGTCTTCAAAGACTTCACAAAAATGTATATTACGTCAGCCAGCATTGTACTGTAGTATGGTAATCTACTACCTTCCCAGGTGGCTGCTGGTTCATGTCCCTGCTGCTCCAGTTCCAATGCAGCGCCCTACAACGGCTTAGAAAAAGCAGAAGATGATTCTAGTATCTGGGCCATTTCCCGCTACCTCTGATAAAGACCTGGATGAAGCTACTGGGTTCTGACTTTGAACTGAGCACTGGCTATTCTGTCCATCCAAGTAGCAAACCAGCAGATGGAAAATGCTGTTTCTTTTTTCTCTTTGCAGTTCTGAATTATTGTTTTAATAAAAAGATTTATTTTTTAATTTAAAATCCAGAGTTATAGAATCAGAGAGAGAGAGAAAGAAAAAAAGGGAGAGAGAGAGGGAGAGCGAAAGAGAGAAAGGCAGAGCCAGGCCAGTCTGAAGCCAGAAGCTAGGAACTTCTGACTCTCAGTGTGGGTCTAGAGGCCTAAGGCATTGTGTGCCAGCCTCCACAGCTTTCTCAGGCCATTAGCAGATAGCTGGGACATAAGTGGAACAGCCAGAAATCAATCCAGTACCCAGAGTGGCAGCCAGAGGAATAATGTGCTAGGTCACTGCACATGCTCCTATAACACTTTTAATATAAATATTTAAGATGAATAGATGAAAAACTACACATGGATTTAAAATTCTCTTATCAAAATAAATACCTTTTAAACCCATTTTGTGACAAACTTTATGAAGTATCATTACAGTAAACAAAATCTTTATTCTTGAAATATATTAACTCCTCCTGGATGGCAATTGACTTAAAACTTGCTTTAATTTCCTTGCAGCAAATATAGTCACTGTTCAAGCACTTTTAATCAAAACATTAAATATAGTGTTGATATAAAACCAAGTAACATTGATTGTTCCACAAATGTCTTCATTACAGGCAGGAAGTAAGAGCAACACTAATATGAATATGGCTGACTATATCTTCCCACCATATAGCATTACTCATCAAGTCATACACAAAATAATTCTTTAGACATCAATTCATCAAAGTAATTTTGTGATCTGCTTAAATGTGTGTAGACAGCAACTTATAACTCAATTCTATTACCAGATTCATACTTATGCCCTGATTAACCAAGTGATATATAAAAATCCTTCTTTGAATAACAAGCCAAATCACATCAATGTAGGACTTTCCTAGAAAAAAAAAACACATACTGAGCTTTTTAAAAATTATGTATTTTAAAACTGCTAGTTAAAACTTCACTAAAGATCAATAAATGAGCCAATAATGAACCATGCCACTGTAACCGGAGCAGATTTCTTTACGAATCTGACTCTGGGTTCAGGGGACACAGGTTTGGACCTCATCCTTTGTCATGTGTGTTGTGGCTATAAACATCTCATGACTACTTCCACCATGCTGAACTAGGGCATCATGAGCACACTGTGTGGCTCAGATTCCAGGTTCTGCCTAGGTCGGTGGCTATAGCCAAGTCATTGAGCTTATTTTTTTTTTTGCCTGTTTCCTTGTCTCTAAAATGGATGTAGTACTTTGTTTTCATTTTGTGAGAATAACTTGATGATTGCAAAAGACTATGAGTGCACAGAATAAACATTAAAAATATTAGCTGCTAAGTTTTTTTTATTACTGTCTTCTCATTCCTATTTTGAATCATTAAAAAATAAATCAAATCACACCTTCCTTTGGGTTTCTCTTTCCAAGAAAGAACCCCTTTTCAAGATATTTTTCATTTGCTTAAACACCTCTTTTATTGGTTTAATTTAGATTTTATTGAGAGTTGCTATATAGGATTTACCTGCCAGGGATGAGGAGCAAGAACCACCTGCTTATATTTGAAAGAAAACTACCTTTTCACATTTTACATTCTCTGGGCATATACACGCAGAGAGAACAACACTGACTCAGAGAAGCACAGAATCGTAGGAGAAAAGCAGTTAAAGATGTTTATGCAGCCTGGACAATTCTAAAAGTGGAAAATCAATTCATAATTGAAACTTATATCAACTCCTTAATTAAAATAGAAAACCATGCAACTGAATTTGTAATTTCTGAGATGATCAGCTGCTAATTCACTTTACAGATGGGATTTGATTGGATTCCGTGGAAAAGATATCAATTCTATTAACTCATCATTTCTTACATTTGATTAAATCATTTGATATTGAAACATTTAATCAAACATTTGGACAGTCAGTTTTGTGGAAACACATTGTAACAGAGGACTCACCCAGAAAGCCTTGGTCCTGAATACAGAAGTCCGTGCCAATGATGTATAAATAATGCATAGTTATCTACTGACATTTCATCAAGTAAAGTCAATGAAAAAATAATGTTTCAACTTCCTCAGGCCAACACTAACATGATGAAACAGTTTATCAGTACCATAGGCAAAGGCAATTCATGAGTACCATAGTTTGCTGAAGTGGGAAACTAACAAAAAGCTGGAAGGCCATATGCTACACCTGCTTCATAATACAATAATTCATAGTCATATTTTAATATTGAATGATGTATTAACATAGCAAAAGCCAATAATAGCTTTACCTTTGTAACACAGCCCAGGGCACTGGGAAAGGCAATGTTTTGATCTTGTCAGGAGTTGGAGGGCATTTTGAAGAAAAAAACACTTTTTCCCAAGATCAATTACTAACTCTGGTGGGTGATTTTAAAATCATTTTATAAATAAGTGTATGATGGTATAATGCACATCCAGAAAACTCATCATCACCAATAGCAGAATAGAGAACATAGAAGTCCCAACATCACATTTATATATGTAAGTCACTAATCTTTAAAAATTCAATATCTCTATTAGAGATAAGTCTTAGATATTTTGAAACAGAGTCCTTTGTTTATGCTACTCTTCTTGCCTATAGCCTCCTTCTTTGCTGGAATCAATTTTTATGTTTATATTGTTATATAGACAGTGTTCTTGGTTTTGCTTCTTTAGCTTTCTATGTACTCATCACTAATTCATGCCAATCTCTTCCAGCATTTTCTAAATTCTCAATACGGCTGGACATATGGCTCTATAATTTTCATATAGTTTTCCTTACTTCCCATCAATTTTTGTTTTTGCTCTACTAAGATATTTTCTTGACTTTGTCTCTTTCTATTATCTGAAAAATTAAACTGCTTCCTTTACTTTCTCAAGCTAATAATGTACCTTGTTCTCTGGGATTTTCTCTTTTCCTCAATTATCATTTGCTTCTAAACCTTCATTTGTTTCTTTGTTATGTTATTTCTCTTTAAAATGTTAGAAACATGGAAAATATTTGACCTAACAGTTCCATTCTCATTTATCTCTGCTCAAGAGAAGTGAAAAGATATGCCCACCCAAAATCTTCTATATGATTGTTCATGAGACATCAATCATAATATAAAAAAATATTAGATATTATTCAAATGTCTATCCATTAGTGAATGATTAAAATTGTGACAGAGGCACATATATAGTGGAATATTTTTCTCTAATGAATAATAATTTTAAAAAGAGGCCAGTATAACAGCCTAGCTAATTAACCCTCCACCTGCCATGCCAGGATCCCATGTGGGCACCTGAATCCCAGCTGCTTCTCTTTCATTCCAGCTTCCTACTTGCAGTCTACAAAAGCAGCAGAGGTTGGCAAAAGGCCTTGGGCCCCTGAATCCTCACAGGAGATACGAAAGAATTCTTCCCAGCTTCAGATCAGCCCAACTCTGGCCACTGCAGACCCAGTGATGTAAAAGTGGTGAACCAGTGGGTTAAAGGCTGTGTGTGTGTGTGTGTGTGTGTGTGTGTGTGTGTGCATGCACGTGTGCACATGTGTATTTTTGTAACTCATTTAAAAAAATAAATCCTTTGAACAAAGAACAAAATAAACTCATGAAAACAATATCCAAACCACAAAGCAATATCAAAATTGAAAAATTCCAGGAGAAATAAGCCAGGCAGATGATCCTATTGTATGAAATTTCTAGAAAATATAAAAGTAGAAGACAGATCAATAATCCATTGTAATTGAGATTAGGAGCAGAGACAAAATGCAAACAGGCACTTGGTGTTTTTTGGGGAGTGATGGAATATTCTAAACTGAATTGTGATGCTCATACAACTAATACTAATTTGTGAAAACATCTAATTGTACATTTAATTTGGGTGGATTTCATGATATTCAAGTAACATCACAAAAACCTGCCAAAATATGTGGCATTTTTCTGATTAATTTCAGACAAATGGCTAATGCATTATGTTTTAATATTACATTGAAATTTCTATTTTTAGTCATAGTAAATGTTAGGACCATTGTACAGAACCCAAACATTAAGTTTACTTTTGACATTAAACCATTTCTTTTTTTTTTTTTAAGATTTATTTTTTTATTGTTTTTTTATTGGAAAGGCGGATATACAGAGAGGAGAGACAGAGAGGAAGATCTTCCATCCAATGATTCACTCCCCAAGTGAGCTCAACGACCGATACTATCCCGATCCAAAGCCAGGAGCCTCTTCCGGGTCTCCCACGTGGGTGCAGGTTCCCAAGGCTTTGGGCTGTCCTTGACTGCCTTCCCAGGCCACAGGCAGGGAGCTGGAAGGGAAGCGGGGCTCTTGGGATTAGAACCGGCGCCCATTAAACCATTTCTTTTTATGAAGAAAGATTCATATTCCCATATTTCAAAATAAAACTCTTGTTGGCTTCTGTAAAATTCTCTAAGTACCTCAGGGTCCTGAAACTGGAAGATTTGGTAACTCATGAAGTTCCTTGTGTGCATTATGGGTAATGATATAGAATTGAAGAAGCAAGCAAGCAAGCAAACAAAATCAAAACCAAAACCAAAACCAAACCAAGCAAAATACCTGCCCAAATACACATGGATGGCAACAAAGCATCTGGAACAAACAACTGGGTCTGTTGAATAAAAATTCAGGACTCCACGCTGTTCAAGGTAAGATTGGCACATTTCTGAAACCAGACTTTGCTCTTTTCTGATACATTTGCACTTGTAAAGAGCTCCGAGGTGATAATCCTATAAAGTAAATAAACATAAGATGCTATCACCCATAGGGCAACTTCTGTTTGTGGCTAAATGAGCCAAGATGAAGAAACACTTCAAATAAAAGACTCAGCTGGAACAACATAGGAAAGAGGCTGCCTAGCTTGAAAGGGAACCTGGCATGTAGCCATCGTTATTCATAAACTATAATGTAATAAACTTGTATGAACACAAATCTAATTTCCATATTCAGCATTGGTTACCTGAACGACCCATGTGAGAGCTAATTTTTGGAAACAACATTAATTCTCTGGAAACAAAATGAGCCACTTGATACCAGCCAGAGTGGTAGCTAAAGGGCTTTCAAATCCAACATCCTATTGATATCGTTTTCTTATTTTCAGATTCTGACAGGCCTTTCTTGAAACAGAGCCTCACCTGTGGTTGGTGCAATAGAAAAGTTAAGCATTTCAATAAAAACAGAGGAATAATGAAGACATCTGAGTTTTAGAAAACTTTGAATACTACCCATTCAGAGAGCTGTCTTGTAGCAAATTGACAAAGAGATCAGGAAATCTGTTTGCAATAAAATCCTGAAAACAAGAAATCTGAACTTTTTGTTAGCCCTTAAATATAAATTTTAAGAACTTAAGAGCTAAATAAGATTGTAGTTGTGTCCAAAATTGCACTGTTTCATGTTATGGAAGCAAAATTCCTACTGATGCTAGGCTTGATTTTTCACTCTCCTTGACCAATAAACTAGATACATCCTACTTCCTGGCAGACACTTTATGACCTATCACACTGTCCCACTATATTCTCTTCCCATGTTACATGTCAATAAATGCACCCCCCCAAAAGATGCTCCTTAAATGCAACCGAGAATAAAAAGTGACTTATGATAACTATCTAGATTAAACGGCAATCTTTCTGTTGGAAGCCACTAAGTTATTTGTTACCACAATGTAACAAACTCTATGATGATTGATGACAGTGGTAAACAATTTTTATTTAGAGTAATGAATTGCATGGTCCTTTAAATATCTCATATTGGGGGCTGATGCCATGGCAAATCAGAATAATCCTCTGCCTGTGGTGCCAGCATCTCAATTAGGCAGTAAGTTGAGTCCTGGTAGTTCCACGTCCCATGCAGCTCCCTGCTAATATGCATAGGGAAGTATCAGAGGAAGGCCCAAGTTAAGCCCTGCACCTATGTGGGAGACCCAGAAGTTGTCCTGGCTTTAGCCTGATCCAGCTCCGGCTGTCATGGTCATTCGGGAAATAAACCAGAACCAGTGGATGAAAAATCTCTCTGTCTCTCCTCCCTGTGTAAATTGGCCTTTCAAATAAAATAAATAAGTAAAATTTCATATTGATTAAAAAAACAACTGCTTACACATATTTTCATCTTCCCATAATATTGTTTTGCAAACACTTTTGCTCAAAAATGTACAGGGCCCAGCACAATGGCTCAATGTCTAAATCCTCATCTCTGCATCACTGAAAGGAATGTTATTACTTAACACAAATACGGCATTATCTAATGACGCTGCCTGTCCCAGAGCACATATTCAAATGCTCATGTGAACATATTACTCCCCTATGGCTTGCTCACAGTCTTACAGTGTATATTCACATCCTCTCGGAATATACTGATTTCACATATTAATTTCAGCACGTGTCAAATGATATCTTGATAAATCCTTGAGTATTGCTCTCTCTGTATCTCTGGTATGTAATTGAAATATTTAATTCAATTGTCATTTGCTCTAGCCTTTATGAGTAACTACTAACTATGTAATAATTATCTTTCCTTAAAATTTTAGTATTTCTATCATAAGAAGGCTAGCTAAAGGTCATTTAATGACAGATGGTTAGCACTTCCCCTGTGTTCGATCTAGAGGACACTAGAAACTTTCTCAACATCCAGCTTCCCAAAACACATACGGAAAGTTCTGCTGAATGAGAAATGGCAGAGTCCTTTGGATAACGACCATCTTGATGGGTTTGGGTTGCTATCTCATTGTACTTTTATTCATGTTTCCCTAAAGATTATTGGTGTTGAACAGTTATTTATGTACTTATTGATAATTTACATACATTCTTTGAGGAACTGTCTATTCTAGTCCTTTGTTTACTTTTATACCTGCTTATTTGTGTAATTTTGCCTTTGTTGAATTGTAGAAGTTTATTGCAAAGTCTTTTCTTCTAATTTTTTGGGGTGTGCTGCTGATATCTTTTATTTTCTCATTTTTAAAAAATATTTATTTATTTATTTATTTATTTATTTATTTATTTATTTATTTATTAGCAAGGCAGATATACAGAGAAAGAGATAATAGAGAGAAATATCTTATGTCTGCTGGCAACAATGGCCTGAGCTGAGTCAATCCAAAGCCAAGAGCTTCCTCTGGGTTGCCCAAGCCTTTGGGCTGTGCTCAGCTGCTTTGCCAGGCCACAAGTAGGAAGCTGGAAGGGAACTGGAGCAGCTGAGATACAAACTGGTGCCCACATGGGATCCCAGCACATGCAAAGCAAGGACTTTAGCAGGTAGGCTGTCGCCGGGTCACCTAAAAGATGCTTAACAATAAGTTTCACTCAGCTATAACCCTTGTAATTTTTCCTCATTCTCTAAGTTTTCTTTTCACTCTGCTGATTATTATCAATTTGCCTATTTTTGTCAGAGCTGTACATGCTTGTGCATGTGTTTGGCATAAAAATTACCTTATAGTTTATTTAACTTGAAAATAAATAAAAGCCTACACTTACAAAAGCTTCTGTCTAAAAACACAACACCCTGAAGAAAAATGTATGTTGACTGCTCTGTATATGGGTCAAGTTTATTCAGAATGTATGTCTCAACTTCATAATAAAATGATGACACAGGTATAGAGAGGTGTTACTATGAACTGCATTCCTCTGCTAAAAGCATAAATGGATCATCTGTATAAAGAAATAATAGATTATTTATGTGGAAAGTAAGATAATTTTGTAACATAAGCCTGGTAAATATTTTTAAAAGTTTAAAATATAACAGCACTTGAATTTATTTTTTACTTGAACCTCTGATAAACTTATAATTCAATAATGTCAGAACTTGAGAAAATTTTCTAGATTTAATCTTTATACATCTTTGAATTAAATAAGTATGTCTTAACATAGAGTGTGTCAAAGATCTGTAGAATCTACAATGGGGTGGGTTGGACTCGGAAGAAGCACACAACTGTGGACTTTTTTACAGTTTTCACAGGGTAACCACAAGTGCTTTATTAGGAAAATGAAGACATGTCATTGCAGAAACAAATTTCTGAAAAGAGTAAGAAATAAGGAAGAGGGCCCAGAGTGATAGCCTAGTGGCTAAAATCCTTTGTCTTGCATGCCCAGGATCCCTTATGGGCGCTGGTTCTAATCCCAACAGCCCCACTTCCCATCCAGCTCTCTGCTTGTGGCCTGGGAAAGCAGTCGCATGGGAGATCCGGAAGAGGCTCTGGGCTCCTGGCTTCAGATTGGCTCAGCTCCAGTCATTGTGGTCGCTTGGGGAATGAATCAGCAGATGGAAGATCTTCTTCTCTGTGACTCCTCCTTTCTGTATATCTGACTTTGCAATAAAATAAATAGATCTTAATAAAAAAAGAAGGCAGGCAGAAAGGAGGAGGATGAGTGGGGGAGACAGGGAGGAGGGAATGTAGGGTAAGAAGTGTCACTGTGTTCCTAAACATGTATTGAGAAATAAATAAAATCATTTCATTTCACATTAATAAAAAATTTAAAACAATTTCTTAGAAAAGTTTATCAAGCTGTGTTTGGCCATTAGAATGGAATGCTTCATACACAAGTCAGAGTTACAATTGAAGCTGAAATAAGTAAATAGTGTGGTTGCAATTCAATCTTTGAAAATTGGGTGAACACATTGAGACCAGAATTTCGAATAAATGCCCTGAGTAATTTTCTGAGAAGCCAGGTTGGCAGTACAGACGGTTATGGACAAAGGATAAGGAATCAGCGCATGGTCTTACTTCTGATTTCACTACAACTCAATAGATCATCTTGGGAGAAGACCTCTCTGTAACCTGATTCCTGTTATAAAGCAAGTGCTACCTGATCCTGAACTTCCTATGTTGAAATGTAACTCCAACATGAAGGAATCTGGAAGTTGAGTTTTGGGAGTGATTAGATGAGAAGGGCAGAAACCTCCCCCAGGGGGGTGGGGGTAAGGCCACTACAGAAACAAAGCAAAACAAAACTGAACAAAACAAAACAAAACAAAAAACCAGAAAAGTACCTCATTGTAGCTACTGTGCAAGCACACAGGGAAAAAGCTCCAACTCTGGACAGGAAGTAGGTCCCCCACAGACACCGAACATGCTACCTCATTCAATTTGTACTTCTCCGTCTCCAGAGATGGGAGAACAGATTTGCTGCTTATAAATCACTCAGTGTGTGGTGTTACACAGCCTGAGTGGCCGAAGGCAGCTTCTGCATGGCAAAATAGGACAAATATTACTATGTACTTCACAAGGTGGTTGTGAAGATGCAGCGGTGTTAAGTAAAATGTTTTGGAACCTTGGAACATTTAAACTCCTGAGGGTGACTCTCTCCATGATAACATTTATGGTGAGCCACATTTAATCAAATCTGAAAATTGGCAGATGACAAGGCCCATGCCTTTTTCATCCTTAGATATGTAGCCTTCACTACACTGCCAAAGAATGAATGATAAAGGAAGAGATGCCTACGTCAGACTTTAAAATATGCTTTCACTGTAGAGACCTTGTAAAATGGAGATAAACAAAGCACTGCTTCTGACCCAGCCACTCCAATGTAAATATTATCTTCGTAGTGTACACCCCAATGATTTCTCTACTAATGCATACAGGCAGGGCTTATTTTGCACAGTAGTGTGGGTACATAAAAAGGACCATTCAAACTGTAACTGTAATGTGATCTCAGTCTGTCCCAGCTGCTGTATCCAAACATTGTAAATGGGATAGCTAATAATCATAATAATAGTAAACAGTGATGTTTCTCTTAGTTCTCGTGGGTTTACAGAGATTCAAAACCGATTCCAGTTCACAGTCCCCTCTAGCAGTATCCTCACGGGATAGGAGCTGTCGGTCTCTCTTTGAAGGGTACTAACCCCTCTCCTGAGAGCCCATATCCATGAATCACCCCCTGAAAACCCCTACTTTCTAATATCATTGCCTGTGGGTTAAGATTCCAGCGTATGAGAATGAGGGAGAAAGAGTCATAACTTTCAAACTGTGGCATGATGTTAATAACAGGAAGCTTTCCCATTGTTCTTTCACTTTTAAAGGTTATTTCAAACTATTAAATGTCAATGGAAATGAAAAATGGTAAAACTACATTTATTAGGTACACTGCCATTTAAAACAATAGAAACAGAGGATTAAAGCAATGATTAAAATTGAGTGTTTTCGTTTATGTGGTTTTACAATGCACCAAGTGTCCTTTGACCAGTGCTTATCTTCTCGTTGTCTTAAAACTCATGAAACGGAGGGAGCATCATTTTTTTTGCAGCTTGGTACACTCACTCCGCTCCAGGCCTGATCTGAATCATCTTCCAGCATTTCGTCCTTAGGCCTTTCAAGATGAAATATCTCTGAGAGTTTCTTTAATGTGAAATTACTTGTTGTTCTCACGTCCCCTGCAAGATCTCGATCCCTTTTACTGCTACTATGCCTCATGGATGATGGTAAATTTCCTCTGGCACATCCCATCTCTTCAATTGCAGCAGTGTGAACATAGCAGAATCAAATCTTGTTTCTAGTACTATCATATTGTGTCTGTGCTGCACTTTCTTATGTCTTCATCAATTTCCTCTTCCATGCATTTAATTTGTCACATTGGCTTATCACTAGGAGATGAAGCAGCAACACAGCTGCACATGGGTGTAGACTGCACCATGGATGTGCAGTGATGGAGAACTGAGAAACTTGCAAAGAAGCAGCATGTTTAGTCATCGACTGTGAAGTACATCTGTTATTTACACAGTGATTCTTGGGTTGAAGAGCCTGAAGTAAAGTTTGCATTTTACTTAGCACAGCAATACATTATAACTGAAATTCTAGTTGCTTTGTTGGGGAACTCTCGTCATTTATCTAAACTGTAGTTACTGAAAATGTATGTATTCCAAGACCATACGAAAGATTGCTTACAGTAAGAACTACTTATAATACATATATTTACATCTCTACAAAAATATGTATTTTATATTGTGTTGTTATATGCCTTTCAATAATCTGCTTTTTTCTTTTCATGGTATTTCATAATAAACTTTTCCAACTGGCAAATCTATACCTATAATACCTTGTATGATTATAAACATGAATGCTTCAATGATCTAAGTGACATAGCATGTATCATGCTCTATAATTGAATTCTCACAAAGCAAGGAGTAAATAAATGTTAATTTTTACTAGCTACCAGCATGACTTAGGTTGTTTCCTATTAATAAGCACTTAGAACGCTCCTAAGCTTTAACACATATTAAACAGATCATTTTTGCATGCAATAGTTGTCTTAAAAGATAAAAAAACCACATGGTTAATAAAACTGGGAATAAGATTCTTGGAACATGACTTTTGAGTAGAAGGCTTAGAAGAGAAACAGGTAGTTTATATTAGGAAGAAACCTGGGAACTCAAACTGAGTGTCTGAGTTGTGATACCTGTGAATGGGGTAGCCTGGTCCATTTGTCAGAGACATAAAGCCTTGGTGATTGTTCATATGTGGTTGGGACCTATAGCCTTGAAATGAATGAGATTGAACCATGACAGCCAATAAGAAAAGAAGAAGCTGAAGGAAAAAGCCAACATTTCAAACAAATAAACAAGCAAAAACAAATGAACAATAACAACAACAAAAAGACCCACTAAAAATAAGATAGTTAGCACTTTTGAGGTACTTAGTATGTACTTGTACATCTTATCTCAATCAATTCTCAAGTATCCATATCTATGCAGAATATCCTATTATTATTGTCTTTTTTTACAGATTAGAAAATTGAGTTAGATAATTTTCCATATCTGCTCAAATAATACACAATGTAAGTAGAATTGCATATATACATTGTGATTCCTAAATCTATAGTTTTAGCTTTTTGTTATTTATTATTGTGCACTGTGAAAAATTATCCACAAATGAGAAGCTTGAAACAATATGCCCTTATTATTTCACATATTCTGTGGGTTGACAACGTAGGCATGGTTAAAGTTACTTTTGCTCAATATCTCACTTTGAACTGTATGAAACCCATGCATAAAAAAAAAATCACATACAATTAATGGAATTACATTCAAGCATTGATTGAAGCTGTGTCCTTTTCCAGACACTGTGAGGTGAGGCTGTTACAAACCCTGATCCTTCACCAAATGGAGTTGCCTCAAGGCACAACAGCCCAAAGACAGTGTTCAAGACAGATGCCACAATCTTTTGTAGCCTTGTCTGGAAGTGACATTTCATTTTTTTTCCCCTGCTGCATTCTTTTCAGAAACTAGGTAGTACAGTCCACAACCAAAGGCAAGGGAACATACAAGGCTACGACTGCCAACACGTGAGGCTCACTGGGAACCATCGAGAACTGCCTTTCCCACCAGTCAGAAAAATACATTAGATTAGCCCAATCAGAGAGACTTAGGAGCTTGAAGTGGGTATTTGCACTTCCCTGAGGTATAACTCTGAAATCTGGACCACCAGTTCTTGAGTAGAAAGGCTAAGCTGGAAAATGTAGTGAGAAAGCAAACTCACAAAGCTAACCCCTGAGAGACTGGAAAAACACTTGGATATTCTGAAATAATTGAAGGGAAACTTAACAGAGACCTGAATAATGTAACAATGGTATCTGATTACTGACTTCATCATAAATGGGAATAAAACATGGTGGCCTTAAACTATACAATGCAGAATTTCACCAAAGTTTTAAAGAATAAAGTTGAAGGAAAGCACTCTTTGGTATACGCAGCCCACTGCAACTTGCCTACAGTATTATCAGAGTAGCATGAGGGTGGTCCTTCTGAAACATGAAGGATTAGATAAAATATGGATTTCTACTGTATTAATTTCCTGACAAAAATTAAACAACATAGGCCTGGTGTGATAGCATAGTGGTTAAGGTCCTCGCCTTGCACGCACTGGATCCCATATGGGCACCAGTTCTAATCCTGGCAGCCCCGCTTCCCATCCAGCTCTCTGCTTGTGGCCTGGGAAAGCAGTTGAGGACAGCCCAAAGCTTTGGGACTCTGCATCAGCATGGGAAATCCTGAAGAGGCTCCTGGCTCCTGGCTTCAGATTGGCTCAGCTCCAGTTGTTGCAGTCACTTGGGGAGTGAATCGTTGCATGGAAGATCTTCCTCTCTATCTCTCCTCCTCTCTTTGTATCAGACTTTCCAATAAAAATAAATAAATCTTTTTAAAAAAATTAAACAACACTTCAGCACTTGGAAGAAGGCATTTGTATCTTCTAAATAAATGCAGTTTGGTCTCCCTGAATGCTAGTATCCACCAGCTGAAGAACTCTGCTAGGATTTCTTGCCATTTGCTTGCAAGTACACTCATTTTTATTTTTATTTTTATTTTTATTTCATTTGCTTTTTTGGGAACTGGAGATTATTTAAACTGTTTTTCTATTACAGTAAATCAAAGCAGTTGATCCTAGCTATAGCCAGATGTGTTTCATTGCTTAGGCTGATACCTGTTAAATTGATGTTAATAATCGTTTTAGTAAATTTAAACTTGCATGGAGGGCTAAAGGGGACAGGCTGTAAGTCCCAGCTCCTGTAGGAGTTCTGTTGATTTGTTAAATCCAACTGTGGTCCTAGTACTTGTTCCAAATTTTGTTGAACTCACAGTCACCTCTTCCTTTAAGCTGTGACATTCAACTGCAATGGTGAATTAACAGCAATATCCAGGGAATGTGGATCTAACTGTTCTGAAAATGTATATGAAATGCTTACTTTGATATGAAATGCTTACTTTAGAAAAATGAATTGAACTGTGTCCCATAACTATGTAGAGGAAAAATGACGCCATGAGGGAAGCAGTGGCAAAGGCAACATTATATTCTACATTCAATGAATCCCAGGTTTGTTGATTTTCGTTCTTTTTCATTTTCTAGTTTTTTAAGATTTATTTATTTTTATTGCAAAGTGAGATATACAGAGAGGAGGAGAGACAAAGAGGAAGATCTTCTGTTCAATGATGCACTCCCTAAGTGACTGCAATGTGCCAGGAACTTACTCCAGGTCTCCCACATGGGTGCAGGGTCCCAAGGCTTTGGGCCGTCCTCAACTGCTTTCCCAGGCCACAGGCAGGGAGCTGGATGGGAAGCAGGGCTGCCGGGATTAGAACCAGCACCCATATGGGATACTGACGCGTTCAAGGTGAGGTCTTTAGCTGCTGGGCCATGGGGCTGGGCCCTTTTTTTAGCTTTTGTTAACAACAATATTTTTTTATTAGTTTGATTTTCATTCTTAAACATCAAATATTCAAGTCCATCGCCCCATTCCATATGGCATAATTCCACCTTGTGCCTCAACTAGACCAGAAAAAGTATGGCTAATGCATTTCTTTGCCTTCAGTTTCACTCACATAAAGATAATCAAAATAACAACAAAGGTATGTTGGCAGGCTGCTGTGCAGTTAGGTACAGGGCTGAATGTTTGCCATGATTTCATTTAGCCTTCACAATGACAGGAGGAGGTAAGATCTATTACATCATCCATTTTACAGATAAGCAAACTTAGGCTCAGAGAGTTTAAGCGATTTGCCCAAATTAAGTATTCACTGCATTCTTCTCATTGTTGTGGCTGAGATGGGGATGGATCACACCCTGCAAAGGTTTATGGACTAGAAACCGCATTCAGTTACAACATAGAAAAATGATGGATTGATTCGCTTTGTTCTGAATAATCACTCCTGAGTTTGTCGTGATGTGTCTTATGTTTGTATCTTGTCCCATTCTTGACACAGCAATGGAAACTTAGATATTAAAAGATCAGTGAATGCTTAATAAATGGAGACAGCACTCAGGAATGTTGGGGCGCGGGGCTGATTCAATGGCAATCACTTCTGAATCAAACCAGGAAGCTCCCAAAGTATGGGTTTGCAAGATTCACTGTTTTCTCCATTGTTGGACAGGGCCTCTTTGATCTAAACATCGTTTTTTGAAAAGATCTATTAAATGCAAAAGAAGTTTTGTTAAAAAATTTCAGCAGAGTGATCCTTCAAACCCTGAGTTTTCTCTCTGTCCTCCCTAAACCCTTGCCCTGTGTCACCCACATACAATCTACAAATAATAAATAAGCATATCTAACAGAGCGGAGAAAGGGGAACAAATGCTTCTCTCTATCCTCTGTGTAAGGAACAGCAATTTTATTTCTATCCACTCTCATCTGGCACTGCAACGCATGTCTCTTTTTATCCCCAGGCAGCCCATCTTTTCCCCAAAGCCTCCTGGCATTCTCTGGCTCTTAGAAGCAGTACCCCCTGAGCAGACTTGTTCTACCTACTCCAGCAAGGTTGGAAACATTGGAACAGATGCCAGTTGGACAGTTTCAAGACCCATCAAGGCCAGGAAAAAGTGCTTTTCTCATTTCTGAGCTCCCCACATCACAAATATTGCACATGCCCAGGCAAGAAGAATTCACTATTGGGGCCAGCATTGTAATGTGGTAGGTAAAGCTGCTGCTGCCTGCAACGCTGGCATCCCCCATATAGATTCTGACTTGTGTCTGAGTTGTTCAACTTCCTATCTAGTTCCCTGCTAGTGCACTTGGAAAAAAGTAGCAGAATATGGTCCAAGTGTTTGGGCCCTTGAATCTGCATGGGGAACACGGATGAATCTCTTCACTCCTGACTTTACCTGGCCCGCCCCTGGTCACTGAGGCATTTGGGGAGCGAAACAACTGATGGAAAATCTCTCTCTCTCTGTCTTCTCTCTCTGATTTTCAAATAAATAAATCAATCTTAAAAAAAAGTCACTATTGTTCAGGCCACAGCATATGCGTTTGCACACACACACACATACAAGATTATATTGCTAATGCTTCTGGTTAAATTTTAATAATAATAGCTATTATTTATACAATCTATTAATGTCAAACACTGTACTCAATGCTTTGAGAATTTTCACACCCATTATCAAAAGCAGATTTCATTATTATTATTGAACATTTATTTTTTATTGGAAAGGTAGATGTACAGAGAGAAGGAGAAACAGAGAGAAAGATCTTCCATCCACTGGTTCTCTCCCCATGTGGCCAAAACAGCCAGAGCTGAGCTAATCCAAAACCAGGAGCCTGGACCTTCCTCTGGGTCTCCCACACGGTGTGGTGTCACAAAGCTTTGGGTCATCCTCTGCTACTTTGCTTTTAATTTTTAAAGATTTATTTATTTTTATTACAAAGTCAGATATACAGAGAGGAGGAGAGACAGAGAAGATGATTCACTCCCATCCGATGATTCACTCCCCAAGTGAGCACAAGAGCCAGTGCTGTGCCGATCCAAAGCTGGAAACCAGGAACCTCCTCCAGGTCTCCCACGCGGTGCAGGGTCCCAAAGCTTTGGAGTCGACCTCAACTGCTTTCCCAGGCCACAAGCAGGGAACTGGATGGGAAGTGGAGCTGCTGGGATTAGAACAGGTGCCCCACCTATGTTCATAGCAGCACAATCAGTAATTGCCAAAACATGGAAGCAACCGAAATGTCCATCAGCAGAAGATTGGATAAGAAAGCTTTGGTTATTCTACTCCATGGAAGGCTACTCAGCTATTAAAAAAAACAAAATGCAGTTCTTTGTGGCTAAATGGGCCCAACTGGAAACTATAATGCTAAGGGAAATGAGCGCATCCCAAAAGGTTAGATACCACATGTTTGCCTTGATTTAAACTGTAATTTTTGTTTGTTTGTTTGATTGTTAATTTTTGAACCTGTCATTGATACTGTCTCAATCCATGTGTTTTGAAGAATTGAATTTGCATTATTTTTAACATATTGTTTACTCAATACTATGTCAATTAATTCCATAACATTGTATATTGTTCTTGATGTTTAGTTGGGGCTTTTAACTGACCGGAACTTTACTCTGTTAGCTCTACCTTCAGACCAGAGAAGGTCTCCCCAAGAGGCCACTGAGCTTATCTGGACAATAAGACGCTGGACTTTATGCTAGGTATATGCTTGCAATGAAGGACTCTCAACTGAACTTGAACTGTGGTTATGCAGAAAGGTGGAGGAATCCACCATGGGGGGAGGGTAGAGGGAGGGGTAGGGGGGAATCCCAGTGCCTATAAAACTGTATCACATAATACAATATTAACAACAATTAAGTTCCTGTTCATGTAATTCCTGTTGTTTACTTTTTGATTTAATTGCTTATGCTTCTTTAGGGGCCTTTTCCAATAAAAGATATTTGACAAAGAAAAAAAAAAAAAAGAACAGGTACCCATATAGGATCCTGGCATGTTCAAGGCAAGGACTTTAGCCGCTAGGCCACACCGCTGGGCCCTCTCTGCTGCTTTTGCAAGCCACAAGTAGGAGGCTGGAATGAAAGTGGGGCAGCCAGGATATAACTGGCCCCCATATGGGATCCCAGTGCATGCAGGGCAAGAACTTAAGCCACTAGGCCACACCAGACCCCAGATTTTATTATCTACGTTTACAGAAGGAGTAAGAAACCAAGATTTAGCAGAGATAAGAAAGTTGGCACTCAACATTCAGTGAGGGGTTCAGGTTTGGCTCCACAGCCTGCAAATTCATCTTGTACAAAAGACACATGCTAGAGCTGTGTTTTTCTCTTAAGTGCTTATGCTTTCACATACTTTTTCATTGACTTTGCTTGGTGTTTGCAGAGACTTAAAGGATGCCCATACAAAATTCTAAGAGACTTAAGAGGACAGGGCAGAGAGATGAGCCTTGCTCTTTATAACTCTTGTCTCCCCTAGATGCATTGACACATGAGAAACATGGACACAGAATACAGAGCTGAAAAATTGACAGAATGACAGCATAATTAGTTTATCCAAAGTAACCCAAGCCAACTGTAATTTGGCTTGGTTATGCATGGAATTTAATTCCTCTCTCAGTCATATTAACATTATCATAAAGCACTCATACTACGGCTGACCAATAAATTGGACTCCAGCATCCTAAAACACAAAGGAAAAGAATGTCAGCCCTTTATTTTCTGTGGAAAGTATATTTGTACTTATTAATTGAGCAGACACTTATTGAGAATATACTGCGTGACTGTAAGTCAGGTTCTTATGCACAAAAAGAGCTATGATTTGTGGCTAGTACTGGGGCATATGAGCAAAGCTGCCACCTGTAGCACCAGCATCCCAAGGGGTACAGATTTGAATCCCAGCTGCTCTACTTCTGATCTATTGCACTGCTGATGGCTAGGGATGCCAGAGGAGAAGGGCTTAGGTCCTTTGGCCTCTGTCTCCATATGAGAGACCTGGGTTAAGCTCCTGGTCCTGTCTTTGGAATGGCCCTGCTCTGGCACTTACAACCATTTGGCAAGTGGCCCAGCAGATGGAAGATATCTCTCTCTGACTCTTCCTCTCTGTAGCTCTAACATCCAAACAAATAAACACATGAATAAAAAGGCTATGACGTTTTTATACAGTTGTTATGAATAATTAAAAAGATGTGTGAGTGGGCGGGAAGGTGGGTGGGTAAATGAGGTGATTCAGGTGAGGAGATTAAGATTATATAAAAAAAAGAATAAGCTTTCATTTTGAAGATTAAAGTTTATGTTCTGGGGTAAACTGGAAAATCTTCAAGAAGGAAGAAACATTTTGAATATAGCAAAGAGTTGGATTTCAGAAGGCTGAAGGG
The DNA here is from genome assembly GCF_017591425.1 of Ochotona curzoniae. Taxonomy (NCBI): domain Eukaryota; kingdom Metazoa; phylum Chordata; class Mammalia; order Lagomorpha; family Ochotonidae; genus Ochotona; species Ochotona curzoniae. Next base: position 24,141,355 of record NW_024464939.1, on the reverse strand, counting down.
AAGCATTCCAAGTAAAGAAAACGTGAGAGCCAGTGCTAGAGCACACTAAATTAAGCCACATCTTGTGACACTGGCACTCCATAGCAGAGTGCCAGTTTGAGTCCTGGCTGCTCTGCTTCTAATCCACCTCCCTGCTAATACAACTGGAAAACCAACAGATCATGTCCCGAGTACTTGGGCTCCAGTTACCCACATGGGAGGCCAGGATGAGTTCCTGACTCCTGGCTTTGACTTGACCCAGATCTGGATGTGGTGGCCATTTGAAGAGAGTGAACCAATGCATGAATGATTCTCTTTCGTCCTCACCCTCCATCGTTCTCTATAAGTCTTCCTTTCACATAAATAAATCTTTAAAAAGAAAAGAAAACAGGAAAAGAAGATTGCCTATGTTTAGTAAGCTATATAAACCAGACTAAGGAAAATGAGTTTTTGAAAATCTTTTAGCTTAATCCAACTGTCTCACCTATAGAACAATGTTTAAAATACTTAATTCAGTCTCCTGAAAACAGTTTTTGACTGCCCAGTTAGGTCTAACAAAGAGAAGAGTACCTGAAATGTTAACACATTCTTTCCTAAATCTGTCGTGATATTGTTTAAAATTATTTACTTTATGAATTGGTACACTGACGGAAAGGAAGTTTTGAGGATAGTCTCCACCACAGGAAGTTGCCTGGTATTTTGTCTGTGTGCTTGGGACTAGGGTCAATTTCACTTTCTTTTGGGGGAGTGGTGCTTTTCTGAATTTTCAAAATTTCCAGTCATGATGATGCATTTTTTGTACCCAATCAAAAGGACAAATGCTTCCTGTAACGAACCTTTAATGTGTATTGGAGAAACAGTCAGCATTAGTAACCTATTTGCACATTTAACAAATAACTGAGGACCATTCACAGTCCTTGACACTGTGGATGCAGAGGTGAGCCAGACAACATTTCTTACAGTGTTTGTAGTGTATTGACAAAGGAAATTCAGTGCTTTGGATACATGCAAAACATAGAATTATAACTGGAAAGAAAGAAACCAATTAAGATTTTGTGGAAAATGAACAGAAAAAAGCAATTCAACCAGTGGCATGAGGGATCAAAGCCAAATATTTACAGCAGGTGTCATTTGGGTCAGTCTCCTCAGGGTGAGTAGGCGTTAGGCTGGGACCAGTTGTAGGGGTGGGGTGGGGGTAGCTTGGGAAGGAAAAGAGGGACATGTATGCTTGCCCCCTTAGCTGGAAAGCAGCTCTGCACATGGCAGAATTGCTAATGCCTTGCCTAGAATGAAGGATTGCATTAAAGGAATTTGGAGGAATTCAGTGGACAGAGCTGGGAGCCTCAGACCCCATGGCACAGCAGGCTTTGTTCTGTCCCTAACAGTAAATCGGAGCACAAGGTTGAGTAGTATAGAAGGTAGGACTGCGTAGACTACAGGTGTTGATAGCCAAGTTAGCTGGATGGGCCTGATCCAGATCTCATTTCATCATCTGTGAAAAATATGATGGTCTAGGACAAGAGTCTATTCAGCCCCCTGAAGCCCTGTCTTCTTTTCTATAAAATGGAACTAATCACAACCTCAACAGAAAGTTATCAGATGAAATGATATAATGTAGTTGAAGAACAGTATCTAGAACATGGTAACTAATCTAAAACTGGTTATGTTTATTCCCAAACCCCTTTCCTTTGTCTTAAAAAAAAAAAGCTAAGAGAGTAGACATAAAGTGTTGTTACCAAGAAAAAAGATAACCGTGAAAGGTGATACATTCATTATCTAGATTGAGTCATTTCATAACGTGCATGTGCTTCAAAACATAATCTTGTGCATGTTAATTTATGCAATTTGTTTGAAACTTTAATTCAATTATGTCTTTCTAGAGATAAAAGAAAATGTATCATATATTTACTTTTTCAAAAACAGTTATATAACTAAGAGGAATAGACAGTTAAAAGTCCATTTTTAGGCAAGAGAAACAAGCTGTATAAAGACGACTATATGCACAACCAAATATATATGCACTTGCTATTTTTCTCTTTTAAACCACTCTAGATCTGCATCACTAAATTTAACTGGGCTCGGGCTAAACAAATATATTTTCCAGAGCCAGTAAACCCAGTTTTTCATGTTATTATAAATGTATTTTAGAAACGATATAATCCAAAAAATCTGTCTTCCAGAAGAAATGCAAATAGGAGAAGCTGACATGAGTCCATAAGAGAATATGTTTGACTTCTGCAAACATACTGGGTTTAATAAAGAGAGACAGACATGATATTCCATCCTCTGGTTCACTCCCCAGACATCTACAACAGCCAAGGCTGCGTCATGTTGAAGCCAGAAGACAGGAATTCAAAGTCATCCGCATGGGTGGTAAGGACTCAACCCTTTACTCACAACTTGCTGCCCTCCAGGATGTGCATTACAGGAGTCCAAGTGTTCAGAAATGTAACTAGAACTTAAACCCAGATAGTCCAGTGTGAGATGCGGGGATTCCATGCAGTGTCTCAAACACTTTACCAAATGCCTACTCAAAAAAGCTAGTTTTGAGGAGACTAACTTATAACTGATTCAATAAAAGAGAATGAGTAAGACCACAAAACAAAGTCAAGAACAAAATTAGTCTAGTATTATTTGTTTGGATTTTTTTTACTTAATAGTATTGATAATCACTATGATTTAAAATCATGATTGTTTGAATTGTTATAGCCACTTTCTGCATTTAAAAATTTAAACACATGGGGAGCAAATTTGGCCTAGTGATTAAGATACAGTTGGGAAGGCCAAATCACATAGCAGAGTGCCCAGGTTCGGTACCTGGTACTGGCTCCTGACTTTAGTTTACAGCTCCTGGCTTGCAACCAGGATTTTAGGGAGTGAATCAGTGGACAGTGGCTCTTTATCTCTCAGGGAAATCATTCTTAACAACTACCTACAGGGCCCGGCGGCGTGGCCTAGCTGCTAAGGTCCTCGCCTTGAACGCGCTGGATCCCATATGGACGCCGGTTCTAATCCCAGCAGCTCCACTTCCCATCCAGTTCCCTGCTTGTGGCCTGGGAAAGCAGTCGAGGATGGCCCAAGGCTTTAGGACCCTGCACCTGTGTGGGAGACCCAGAAGAAGTTCCTGGATTCTGGCTTCTGATTGGCATATCAGCGGCCGTTGTGGCTCACTTGGGGAGTGAATCATCAGACGGAAGATCTTCCTCTCTGTCTCTCCTCCTCTCTGTATATCTGACTTTGTAATAAAAATAAATAAATCTTTTTAAAAAAGTAACAATTACCTACAGAACTAACAAACACTGTTGGCTATCAAAAAAGACTGTTAAAATAGTGATTTTTTGAAAAATCTGAGTCCCCCCTTACCAAATGACAAAGGACAAGAACTCAGCTGAAATGAGGTGCTAAGTGGACATTTTGTCATTAGAGAATGAAGTAAGGTCAACAGGTTTCTTTTTTTGTGTGTGTGGTTGTAGAGGATCTGTGCTAGAAAAAAAAAAAAATCACTGTCTTTTACTGGTGCAGACTGGGGGAAAAAGAGTATCTGGTGCTTTTCTTACATTCCCAAGAGGTACTTTTTTTGGCTCTTCATTAGCAGCTAAATACCAGATATAGCATAGTAGGTGTTTGTGTAAACCTGCTTAACCATATTAAATAAGAATACAGTGATATCATCCTCTGGAAATAGCTATGTCAAATTCCCAGTATAATTCTGAATTCAAATGCTGAAGACAACTGCTCAGTCTTCCTCAGAATTCTTTCAGTGTAGGAACAGTTTCAAAGGCTATTTCCTCTTTTTTTCTTTTTTCTTTTTTCCCCAAGACGAGCCTCCCTGTCACTAGCAGCAGTGTTTGAGATGTTTGGGCTTTTACCTTTTATGAATACATGACATGCCGAGTTCTGTGGCCCTACAGATTCATCACTCTCCAAATTTATAGGGATGTATGCAGTGTGATTTGATAAAGTGTTTTGTTTTGCCTTTCATCACTCACACGATCTTGAAAGGACATTCCCTGTATATCTTAGGCCTCATCTATCAAAAATAAGGCTTAGGGGAGAACAAATAAAAGGCAGTAAAAACTTGTTGAACTGATAAGTACATAATATGAATGTGTCATCTCTGAATATGAAGGGCCATGAGATGAGGCTCATATTTTAGCTTTTTTTTTAGTAAGTGTACATATCTATTTCCCAGGGCTTTAAACCTCACTTTGGTTCAAATACTTGCAATGCTTTGCAAGCGTCTTTGGGAAAGACAGCACTGTAAATTAAAGTGATTATTAATCTTACTAAATCTATTCCTTTTTACTGGCATTTACGTAGGTGATCGGAGCCTCTCTATGATGGATTGGTTTGGCAACTTACTCAACACCCTCGTAGATGAAATGAAAAGTTGGAGGAGCTTGATGTTCAGGTGTGCTTTGCTTTGTTTGTAATACAGAAAAAAAAATTCTTCAAATGACATGGGAATGTCAAAAACGCTAAGAAGAATACTTGGATCTTATCATTGAAGAATCTGGCATTTTAAATCAAAATGAGAATTTTCATTGTTATCACTCTATTTGCATCCCATCATAAGAACTAAACTGGTCTGTAATTAGTGGTTCTTCATCAAAGGCCAATAATAACTAGAATCCCCTAGTTATTACAAAGGGTAATAGAAATACAAAGGGTAATAGGAAATACAAAGGGTCTTGACAGGATATAAGTATTATGAAAAAATGATATTATGAAAATAAGATATGAATATTATTTTTTAAAGTTTCAGAAACTTTTGGACCAAAAGGAAAATAAATTCCATTTTCCATGAATTTTTGAAGCTCCCTTGAAAAATTGATTTCCAGGTGAGTGAAAAGACATAAATATCTTATCAGAGGCACAAACCAAAGCAGTCAATAATTGTTCAATAGATAGCTAACATGTTCCCCTGCCCCTCTTTTTTAGACCTTGGATGATTCTTTGATAACTATATAAAAGAGAATGGGATGCCTACCTTGTTAATATATAATGCTCGGATGAATGAACTTTTAGAAATCAAATGTAAGCCACACAAAGATAATGAATTTTCCCTTTTGACTGGAGATAATTTAGAGATTAAAAAACTCAACATTGTAGGGGCTCAGCACCGTGGTCTAGTAGCTAAAGTCCTCATTTGAACACACTGGGATCCCATATGGGCGCCAGTTCTAATCCCGGCAGCTCCACTTCCCATCCAGCTCCCTGCTTGTGGCCTGGGAAAGCAGTTGAGGATGGCCCAAAGCCTTGGGACCCTGCATCCGCGTGGGAAACCAGGAAGAGTTCCTGGCTTCTGGCTTTGGATTGGCTCAGATTCAGTTGTTGTGGTCACTTGCACAGTGAATCATCGCATGGCAGATCTTTCTCTCTGTCTCTCCTCCTCTCTGTATATCTGACTTTGTAATAAAAATAAATAAATCTTTAAAACAATTCCACATTTTTGATGGTTTGGGACAAATGACAATTCCCATGCATTATCAGTACTTTGTAGCTCTCAGAAAGATTTAAGAATATTGTACTATTACTGAAGATTTTTAAGCCACACCATTAAATGAAAAAGGTAAGTTGTAAAATAATGATAGTACATGCAGATTTGTGTCACTCTCCTCATGTGTATGTGAAATAAATGAAAAAATGGAGCTCGAGTATGCTGCAGGCCAACCTCCCAAGAGAACTTGGGGTGAGGATTAAAGGGGTGAGGTGAAAGTACCTTTCCCTTTTCACTGAAGATAATCCTTAATCAACTTAACTGTTTACAGCAAGACAGATCCTCTAATTGATTATCTAATTCTGGTTTTAAAGAAAGCATAGATTAAAAAAAAAAGGGCTTGAGGAAAATTACCTCATGATTTTGCACAGAATTTCAAAGTTGGCAAAGATAATTCATCACACTAAATTCATGGTTTGGAAACTACACTCTGAAACCTTAGGGTTTTCCTAGAGTCTTTGCAGGGTTAGGGGATGAAAGTTATAACTAGGTGCACACACAATGGCACATAGGCATGCAAACATAAAATCATACACACACACACTGCACAAAGCTTACATCAATTCTAGACTTGAGATTGCCTTTTTGTAGTTCATAAATTAGAAATAAACATGAAACCTCTTTTAAGCAATACTGCAAGATTTAAAAATGTTTAACAGCTATTCTGTTTCAATTTTTTTAACTTTTAAAAAATTTTACTTCTTCTTCTTATTATTATTATCATTTTATACTTCAGTTCCTTGGGCCCTGGCATTTCCCTTTCCCTTTTCCCAATCCCCTCACCCCTCACTGAGTTCCCCCATATTATTACTATAGTATAGTTCTTCATACACAGTCTTATGTCCATCGTTGAGGTCATGGACAACAACAGAGAGTCCAGCATCCTATTGGCAAGGTATAATAAACAGTTTCATTGGAAGTCCATTTTTGGTCTGGAAGTAGAGATACATATTGGATTATATCCTCACATCTGGATATGATAGTCTCCATTATACAGTTACTATATATCTCCTTAAATGAAGAGCCATAATACAAAAACACAATATACAAAAATATAAAAACAGGAAGAAAAACAGAAATGTACAATGCCATGAGGTTAAATAACATGCTACTAGATGTGACAGTCTCAATTACACAGTTACTATACACCCCCTTAAATGAAAAGCCACAAAACAAAATCAACAACAGGAAGAAAAAAGAAATTAACAACACCATGAATTTAAATAACATGCTACTGAATGACTAATGTGTCACTGAAGAAATGAAAAAGAAAATCAAGTACCTTCTTCAAGAAAACGATGCTACTATATGATCTATGAGTCACTGAAGAATTTAATCAGAAGAAAGTGTTTTGAAGAGATGAAACAAAAAAATCAAAATCCATGAGATACAGTTTCCACTGATCTTTGTTAGTGAGATGTGTCTCTTGTAGGCAACGAATAGATGGGCCTTGTTATTTTAATCCAGTCTACTAATCTGTGATGTTTAATTACTGAGTTAAAGCCATTTACATTCAAGGTTACTATGAATGGGTGATATTCTGATCCTGTCATATTAGGAATGGGTTGTTCATTGATTGATTCTTCTGTTGTTATTTTACTGGGATGTTCTTTGCATTTGCTTTTGGTTTTGGTGGGTGCTACTCCTTTTCTCTGTCCAGAAAACATTTTTAAGTATCATTTGTAGGGCAGGTTTGGAAGAGGCATATTCATACAACTTTTCTTTATGGTGGAAGTATTTTATTTCATTTTTAAAGACCAAGGTCACTTTTGGTCAAGCCTGTTGGGAGTTCTGTTCCCTTTCTCTACGTTGTTTCCCAATTCTTTCTCTAGATTAGGAAAATTTTCCCTTATTATTTCAATAAATACATTTGTACACAGTTTCTCTTTCTGTACTTTCTTCTCTTTCTGTACTTTCTTTCCCTTATATTTGGTCTTTTAATAGTGTCTTTCAATTCTTGAGTACTTTTTAAAGCCTAATCCAGCTCTTCTTCCAGCTTTTTGTTTCCTCCTAGTGACAGGAAATATCTTCTAATTTTGATATTCTTTGTTCTTAAAAGTTTCAGGAACTTTGTTCTGCCTCCTTCATTCTACTTTGGAGACTCCCTATTGTACTTTTAATTTGCTCCACTGTAGTCCTAATTTCTGATATATCTGCTTTCATTTGATCCATTTTCTCTTCAGTATTGAAACTTGTTATTCATTTGTTATTTAGTACTACTTTTAGTACCATATGTGTGTGTGTGTGTGATAGAGATAGAGATATCATTAGTATCTTCCTTAACAAGAATAACTCTCATAGATAAGGATATAAGTATAGAAGTAGCAAGAAGTTGGGTTTTCTCTATTTTACCCATGATAAAAACCGAATCATACAAATGAGTAAAATGGTATTTATGACAATCAGTAAGGTATAACACTCATGTTATGTTTTATATCTTAAATGAGTCACTTCCCCTTCAATTAAGATATGACCCAGAAGGTCAGCGGACAGTACCTCAAACGAAGTAGGCATAGTACTTTCTCAGGAATAAAGCATTCTCCCAAGGAAGTTCATCATCATTCTCATCTCTAGAGATAAACCAAAGTAGAGACACAGCTAGACTCTAAGAAGGCAAAGAGAACACCATCTCCCTGGATGGCTGGTTACTATTATGCAATGAGAAGTTGTAAGAGAACAACTTAACATAGGCTAATGGAGGCCCAAAGACTGTGTTCATTCCTTCTACTTATAATGATCTTTTCTCCATGCTTCTACTCTAATAGTTAAGTATTAACATCACACTAGTTTGAGATTTGAGTCATACATGCCCAGGGGGACTGGCTTAATTATTTTCCCTTGGAGACAGACATTTCTTAGTAGTCACATCATAGGGTATCATGTAAGGCTTTCTATGGTGATTTAATGGGTAGGTACCAATGTGCCAGACATGCTTCTAGATGCCAGGTACGAAGATTGATGCTGGTTAGTTGTACATATCAGTTTGCCTAGGGCTATCACACCTAGTTATTCCATCAAACATTAATCTAGGTATCTGAAGATATTTTGTGGATTTAGTGAACATCTTTAATCGTTGTCTCTAAAGAGATTAGCACCAACTCTAGTTTTCTGGAGAACCCAGAATGATACAAGAGATGCACAAGATGTAAGCTTTTGTTATCAAGGAATGTATAGCTTTTCTAGGGAAAACAAAAAATCACTCACAGTGCCTCATTAATGAAAAGAAGCATAGTGAGTGACAAGGCTAGGCAGGAACTATAGTTAGGGTGAGTGGTCTGGGAAGGCTTCTCTGAAGCAGTGACGTTTATGCTCAAACAGGAGGCGACATTCTCATTACAGTCTTCATTCCTCGGCATATTAGACAAAGTAATTTGCATAGCATGCACTCTAATTTTAGGTAAGGAAAAAACAAGCCAAGATTAGGACCTTAATGAAACAAAAGTCTTTCCTTGAAGCTAAAATTATAGCAACCTGAAGGCTCTTGTTTCTGACTTGATTAATGAATGGAGGTGAACAATTAACTTGTTTTTGGCATGCAATTGCTTTTGCCTGTACCAATTTGAAAAAAAATAAACCTAACTCAGGTGGTAGACAAAGTACAAAGCAGAATAAAAGTCCCTTTTGGATATATTCTGCCCTCTTCTTATCTCCTTCTCTTCCTTCTCTTCAAAGCACAAATGCACCTTCCATGCTAAATCCATAGGACTTGAAGGATTGTTTATCATGAAGAAAATGATCTTTCATCTTTATTTTATTCTGTGTGATGACTACTATCTACTTTTACTGAATGATGCATTCATGGAATAAAAGTCTATAGAGGTTACCGATTCCAGAATCTTTCAAACTTGACTCAAAGAGACATCCTCATCATCCAGGTCTTGTGTCTGATATCAATGAATGGGGAGAAATCTGGAACAATCAAACACTTCAGATGAGCAGCAAGATCCAACTCGACCTCTGAAGGCATCTGACTTGTAGATAATGTTTGTTGTGAGTAATGTGCATGCATGTTATGGCCAAAATCCAAAAGTAGATGAAAGCTCATGTTCAGAACCATCACTAGCTACTTCTCAAGAGGAATCTTTCACATTCTCTGTCAGTTCAAACTCAAGGTGCCTGGGTGCTCACATCCATATGAACAAACATTAGAAATGAAGGATGGAGTAAAAGGTGTTGGCCTCTTTATAGGTTCAAAAATGTTTCTGGTCAAGATATCATGTCTTAAAACAATGGTTACACTGTTGAGAGGGCTTAATTGAGGGAGTTAAGAATATGCTTTTGGTTCTTACTCAGGTTGTCACTCTGAAGCCACTTCCACTTCTGTCTTGAGCTGCAGGACAGTAAGTGCACAGGGGCTGATGCTATGAAAACAGAGGGGACTTTGCAGAATTCCCAACCAGAGTCACAGGCAGTAGAGGTTGGAGGTGTGAAGACAGAAGAGAGGCAATGATAGGGACTTAATCATCACCTGTGCTGTGAAAACAGGCTATGTTGCCCACGAGTCTTAGGTGGGATTTGTATGATAGCAGGACTCTGTGTTGAAATGGGTTCAGAGGTGAGCGATTTGATTTTTTTTCCTTAGAAAAGAATGGAAGAGGAAGGACCACACATAGTCCTGCAGAGATTCTAGCACTCAGAGTACAGATTCACTGACTATTAGGATTAAAATGGACCACAGCATTAACCTGGTCCTTCACATTCCATGTTTCAATGATATACTTAAAACACACAGGAAAATTTTTGTCTGAAGAGGTCCAGTTTTGTCCACCATGAACAGATTTGTCTGTTCTTGAGGTGGATATTACTCAAGTCCATCCACAGGTTCTTCTTTTTAAAAAGTTAATTACTTACTTGAAAGTCAAAGTTAACAGAAAAAGAAGTAGATGGAGAAAAAGAGAGAGTGAGAGAAGGAACTCTGTTACTTTATTCTACCTAGCAGCTGCAATGGCCAGAACTGAGCTAGGCAGAAGTCAGGAGCCAAGAGCCTCATCTAGGTGCCCCATGCAGACAGCAAAGGAATAAGCCCTTGGTCCATTCTCACCCCTTTTCTCTTGCCATTAATATGTAGCTGATAGAAGTGGAGCAGCAAAAACAAACTGGAGCCCATATGGGATGAAAGCATCACAGTTAGTGGCTTTGCCCATTTACACCACAATGCCAGCCCCTATCCATGGATAAATGATAGGAAATTGCTTCTACAGAACTTGCCCTTTTGTCACACGTTACAATGATATCACAGCAAGAGATAATTCACATGCAACCCTGTGTTTTTGCCTTTCATGTGTCAGTAGGCTGTGAACCCTGCTACTCACATGGACTTGTGATATACATATCACAATAAAGCACCAGCAGCAGTCACCACCAATCCATGAGAGGCAATAGTGCTGAGTGCTATGGAAGAAATTTTAAGGAAGTAACTAAGGAAAAGGTGTCAGATAAAATACCCCAGCCCTCCCCAATTAAGTTAACACTACTGATAATCCACTCTGTGCAGAATATTCTAGACAGCACCACCCTCTCCTCCCTTCCTCCAGCATACACATACTCCTTAAAAGCACACACCTCCTACCAATCTTCTTCATTTGAACCTTTTTCTTGGAGGTTTTCCAGCTTTGAAGAATACTGAAATTCCACCCACGCTTTGGGAGACTGTACCCCTCACTTCATTTGGAATTGAATTGGGTTAGACAATCTTGTTCTTCCTAAGTCGTGCTCCCTCGAATCCTAAATTTTGATCAGATTTGCTCTGGTTTTGGAAGTAGAATGCCTTGGCAGCATCCCTGTCATTTCAGGTCGATTCCAACCACCCCTAGTGTGCCTTGGTCCCTTCTCCCCCAAGGAACTTAACATTGTGAACAAGGTAATACAGTTATGTTAGCAATTTTGTTTCGTTTGCTCCAGTCTTGGTCCCTCTTTTTGCTCTGCAGTGGCATACTTCCTGGAAGCAAGTATGAACAACACATTTGAATGCCTGTAACTCTTTCAACTGAAACTTGAGTGCGGAAATCAAGCCAAAAAGTGTAACTCAAACACATCAGTATTTTGAACAGGATTATGACCTGCAGGTAATTAATGATTCTATTAATTGTTTATTCTTTTCTGCTTCGGGTGAGATATTAGCCACCATTGAGTCTCTAATGCCATAATAAATGGAAAGATGAGGTGACAGTGGAAACAGTTCCTTGATTAAAAATCTATGCCCTGTGAATCTGCAAATTAGATAATCAGAGTGAATGTGATAGAGTTTCCTAGCAAGTGTAATCATTGCTACAAACCTCTCAGAAAATAAACGGTTACAGGTCACAAGTGATGTTACAGATGTCTGGGATAGTATACAATAAGATTTTAAATGGCCTGGATACCAGAAATGCACCGAAAACCCTAACAATAACATACAAGATCTATCCTGAAGAACACCAAATGACTGGGTTATCTGTTTTTCTCTTACTCTTTCCATTCAACTGACTTCAGAAGGGAGCAAGGTCTTAGTACCTTGTTGACAGAGCCAAGAAGTGAATGATAGACACTAATGGGATTTTTAATATTTAACCTAATTAACTTTGTTAAAATTAAGGCTTACTAGGAAGAATCAGCACAAAGAAATTAATTATAGCAATGGAATTTTTGCTAGGTTTAACAGCTGAGTACCAACTATATCTATAATGCACACAGAGACAGATATTTTAAATTCGTTTCCATTTTTCTTTTGTGGCTTCGATGTTTCCATTTTCAAGAGGGTCTGTTCTCCCTGAAGCTGAGAGTGCACATCTTTGTTACTGGCCCAGATTACATAGGAGGATTTTGACTGTCAAGGACATTCTTTCTTTGACATTGTTGGACTAGGATTGCCAAGTACCTAGCAAGATGTCTGGCATATCACAAGTGTTTAATACAGAAAATATAAACAATATATAAAAATGAAACTGACATGTTAAAATTTGATTATTATTTATAGTCCTTGTCTGTATTTCAGTGGTCTTTCTACTTGTTCCGTGTTGATCATTTTGTTAAGTGATGCATTAAGTCTGTGACTATACAGTAAGTTGAAATTATGTTATTGCAACAATTAAAGGAAAGGAAAAGAGGAAGAAGGGGGTTGAGAGAAGAAGGAATGGGGAAAAGTATGGTTATCTTTTTATAATTATTCATTATCTATGAAATTTGTACTCATGGCCAGCACCGTGGCATAGTAGATTAAGCCTCTGCCTGCAGCGCCAGCATCTCATATGGGTGCCAGTTTCAGTTTCCACTGCTCCACTTCCAGTCTAGTTTCTGGCTGATGGCCTGGGAAAGCAGCAGATGGCCCAATTCCTTTAGTTCCTGCACCAATGTGGCTGACCAGAAAGTGGTTCCTGGCTTCTGGTTTCAGACGGCCTAGGTTTAACCATTTTGGACATTTGGGGAATGAATCAGCAGATGAAGAGTTCTCTGTCTTTCCTTCTTGTTCTGTAAATCTGCTTTTCAAATAAAAAATTAACAAACTAAAACTTTAAAATAGATATCTGTACGCTTTGCACTACAAAATTAAAAATAAAAATTAAAAATGAATGGAAAATTGAACAAAATATGATAGCTTTAAATAATTACCATTAGTGATGGTATTGATTCTTCAGCTTACATGCTTTGCCTTGTGTTTATTACATGGCAAGAGGCAATGATAAAGACAATGTGGAACTTCCCCCTTGAAGAGACTACCAAACTACAGTCTGCACTCTCCTGTCTGCCCAGAGGAGCCCTGCAAAGAAACTTCGTGTATACCCAGAGCAATATGGGACACAAAGCAACACACAGAACTGGAATATTCTGGATGCATCAATTTTGTGTAAATGTTAACTCTCACAAAATACTCTGAATAGCAATATTTGTAAAATTTGTAGCAGACTCAATATCATTGTGCAATGATCGCCGCTTCATTGTTCAGTAAGTGCCTTTCATTACCACAGATATCAATGATTAAATGAGAAGCCGTAAATCACTGGCACCTTTCACACCTCCAAGATTCATAGCGCTGCATACCTGAAATAATCTTGATTTTTTTATAATTTGTGCCTACTTTTCTCCAAATTCTTAGATAAATTGTAGCCTCAAAGCAACTAAATGAAAATAACTCACAAAATTCATCATACCAAGGTTGGATGTTTTTCTTTGCATCGACTCATTCCTAACAAACTTGTTGTTGTTGTTTAACTTAAAATGATGTTTCATCACCAAAAGTACCAGACATTGGAGATAGACAACGAATAAAATACAGCTTTTATACTGGGATATCTGTAACTGGTTTGGGAGGGTAGGCAGGTTGAAAAAATTAATCTATTGGACAGTGTAACAGTTTCTATGCAGTACTGTCAACAGAATACCACTATGGGGCAGAGAGAAGGAGGCAGGGACCTGCAAGGGTAAGCAGGGTTTTACCAGATGGAGTGAAGAACTGGACAAACAACAGTTGTAGAAGCATAAATAGGCATGGAGGCAGTATCTGCTTGGGCATAGGTAGAAATGAAGGCTGCTATGGAGTGGGTATTTGGATATCTAGAATAAGCCTTTGTCTTCACAGGGAGAGCAGGGAACATCAGAGGTCCCAGCCTGATGGAATCCCACCAGCCAGTGGCATCAGATCACCAAGTTCATGCACACTTGCGTTTCTGGGCCTTGGTCACTGCTTCAGTCATTTCCAATGACCTGACTCTTTTTGGAGTACAATTGAGTTGTTGCCTCTCTCTTCCCGCAATTAGGATATCAGGGCTCTAACAGGAGCTAATACCTGTAGGTTTCTCATTGCATAAGCTGGGTACAGAACCAGGTTCATCTCTTGCACTGGGAAACTGCATGAAGCTTGCTGACTGCTTGCTATCCAGGTCTCCTGGTTACATCTTAGTCTTCTTTAGTTAATTGCCTTGTTTTTGCAAATTCAACTTTTTTCCCTAGGCCAGAGCTGTTTCCAACTGGGTCCATTTCACTTGTTACTAAACTCCAGGTGATAAAATATGACATCTGCAATTCTCAACTCTGACTCCACATCAGAATCAACTGCTAAGGTTTAAGAAATAGTGCCTGGGGCCTATGCTAAAAAAGTTTCATTCAATTGGCTAGCATATAATAAGCATGTGTGATTTTAATTTCTACAGCGGATCCCAATAAGTAGGTTGAGAGCCAACATTCAACATCATACCCCATCTTTATGGGATGTTGACTCCAGGACAATATTGTATCCAACTCCCCAGATCCCATGTAGGAAAACTTACAGAAATATACCTTCATTCATTAATTTGTTACTACTTACTGGCTGACTATAAAAGCCAAAGAAATAGACTATATAATGCTGAAGCTGGCCTGGCTAAAAAGCCAGGGAAGTAAAAGGAGCCAGGACTAGAATCTGCACAAGGCAAAAGTTGAGTGAGTTGATAAATAACCCCTAACATTTGAAGATTAGTATCAATAAGGCAAGAATGAGTTAGACAAATTACAAAGTTCACAATGTCCATTAAATCAATGAGTTGTCCAGAGCAGAGAAGCAACAGAGGCATATGCCCTAGAAACATTATGCACTGGACCAGGCAGAGTTCTAAACACTGGTATTTGGGGCTATTAAGGTCTAGATAAAGTGCTAGTAAAGTCTGCCCAAAGGAAACCCAAGTTTCAGGTTCAGGTATCACCTACTGGTAGAAGCAGATGGTTAAATGCAGTGCCAGAACATGAACAGAATAGTGAAAGTGGTTGACCTTATGTGTTGGCAATAAACAGATAACATCTGCAGAGAATTTAAAAACAATGGCAAAACTAAAAGCCAGTCTAATTTTACTATCACAATGGGCTAATACTTTCAAAGAAAGACTAGTGATCAATAGTCCCAATTCTAAAATTTTTGTTGGGACTAGGAATGTGGTATACCATGTCAAGCCGTCACTTGGCAATGCTGGTGTCGCTTTCTGGAATGGTGGTTCTAGTGCCAGCTATTGTACCTCTTATTCAGCTTCCTGTTAATTCTCCTGGGAAGGTGGTGGAAGATGGCTTAAGGACTTGACCCTTACCACCTGTATGGAAGACCAGGCTGGAGGTTTTGGTTCCTGCTTTGATCTGACCCAGCTTGGATTGTGAATGGCCATTTGCAGAGTGTTGGGTTTCTCTCTTGCTCTCCTTGGGTCTTCTTTTCAAATATAGGTAAATATTAAACAAACAAATAAACAAAACAAACAAACAAACAAAAAAATTTCACTGACCTAAGCTATAAACAATTGTTTAGGCTATAGAAATTAGAAAAATATTCTTATATTTCTTCCTTACATATGATGCTGCATGGAAGTTACATGTGGAGAACCTCCAGATATACAGTTGTTTTTCCTGATGTACTCATACTCAGATACATGCATTCATTTCAAGAGGAACTTCCTAATTACTGAAAAATTGTAGACTTATTTTTAACATGACTCATTTCTCCTAACCCATGGGTTCTACTCACAGCGTTTCATGTATAGAGTTGTTTTTAAATACAAATGATAGCACAGTTATTGCAATGACAAAGAAATAGAAACCGTGTTTGGATTCTTCCATGTGGGCTCATGCAATGGCTCAGTGGCCAAATTCTCTTCTTGTAAGCACTGGGATCCTATGTGGGCACAGGTTTGTGTCCCAGCTGAGCCACTTCCAATCCAGCTCCATGTTTGTGACCTGGGCAAGCAGTAAAGGATGGCCCAAAGCCTTGGGACCCTGTACCCAGGTGGGAGACTCAGTCAAGCCAGCCACTAAGGCAAGACTAAGTGCAATTCTCTTTGGAATTCTATGGAATAGACTTGAGTTTTACATAGCCGGAGGACACCTAATGCAAAATCCTTGAAGAGTCTCTACAGATGCTTATGATTGAAATGAAATTTTTTCCTACCAATTATATGGGACAGTCACATTGGGCTTGAACTCAGGGTTTGTAACACTCTCATTAAATTTACCACCTGGCATGTAGTAAAGCATCAATAAATATTTATTAAATGAATTCATCATATAATACCCATAATGACTCATTTGTGATATGTTAATAATATATAAAATTCCCAGTAATACCTTTTCTATTGCCACTTGATTTCTCTTGAATTTTTAATCTCAATCTTCAATAGTCATTCACTCCCATTTTCTTTGACTAGTTCACTGCATTAAAATACTGTTTTCTTCCCCTAAGCTTTCAATTTAAATATGCTAGCAGAAATTCCTATTCATTCCATTCCAAGTATTTGCACAGATCTGATCCACCACAGCCGGCTGCTAATGATGCATCTGTCATTTTATTGACACCCCTAAACAGCTTTATTCTCTTTTCTAATTAAGAGACAAAACTGGTATTGTCGGCTGCTGAACAGACATTTGGGGGCTTTTGTTCTAATGTAAAAGGCAACACATGATGATGCTAAAACAAAAACTCAAGAAATGTTAACAGAAAAACTCACTAGACAAAATATATTTACATGTACATTTTCAGTTAAGCTGGCTATAGGCCTAACAGACATACAATATTTTGTGTTAAAGGGGGAAAGTATATACTGTGAAAAAGTACATTTAAAACAAAAGTATTGCTTTCTATCCTAACTGGCCATTAAAATTCAGGACAAAGCAGTGTCATGTGTTCATCAGACAATCAACAAGCCCAAGGAAGTAAAACATCCCTTGAAAGTTGGCCAAAATGAAAGCTGGAATATAAGTTACTGTAGAGGTACTAGTAACACGTAAGTAAAAGCTAAATAAGTACTAAAGTTCTTAGAGTAAAATCCACAGGAAGGTGATAAATAGCACATTTAAAGATATGGGAGAAAACGGGATTGGTTTCTTGATGATATTATTAGCTAATTCCCAGAGAAATGACAATTACATACAAGTCCAAGACTAACAGCTCACCAGAACCTTCTTAAGCAACTGAGGACAGGCTGCCATCACATTAAAAATCTAATCTAAAATCATTGTGAGTTAAAAAATTAAGGATTCACCAAAAAACATTCCCAAAGGTTCTATGCTGAAAGGAATATAGGAACAATGCTCCTTGGTTTCTTTATATGGAAATATATCTTGGGATGTTTATTTTTCAATAACCTAAATATAAAATTTATTTCCTCAAATAAGATTATTGTTTTTAAACAGAATATTTCTTGTACACAGTGTTTGACAACCTTGCAGATATTTTTGTGATTATCATGTCTGTTTTAGCTTAATCTCTTTTATGCTTCTCCCTTAAAATTTAAAGAGACGCCAGAAATATTTCTTATGGATTGGCCACAATTGCAGCTAATTCCATTTCTATGTTCCTTTCAGGATATTCTTGCTCATTTGGCACTCCTGATCTAAATTGTTACCTTACAGTCAAATGCATATTTGTTGGTCTTGCTCACATTGTCCATTTCATTCCAACTTGTGTTTTCTACTACTCTCAAGGTCATGGGTAAAAATGATTGCATGCAGAGTCCATGGTGACACTCAGATTTCTCCTTGTTGTAAGGCAGAGTTTGTGAATATTTTGAACAAATATCATCTCATGAGGTTTGCTGCCTGTATACATCAAGCTTGAAAGTTTATCTATTGCCCTATTTCCTAACAGAGTCTCTCCACTTAGAGGAACTTATAAGAGTCTTGTGGACATTGGTGTAGCAGGATTCAATAGCTTGGATTCTTTATTTCTAAAAGAGTCTTTAAAACAAAAGAACTCTGTGCCAACAAAACTGATTTCAGGGTTACAAATAAAATGACGGCTCAATTGTGATGATACCATAAGATTTAAAAAGCACACCCTCCACTACCCTTTTGGGAATTGCCATGAAGAGTACAGCCCATTCTCTACATTTTAGATACTGAAATACTTTTACAAACCAAGAGGTGGGGTATATAAAGTGGGATTCAAAGCAGAGCAAAGCAAGGCCTATACTTGCTAGTTGCTATGAGTAGTGATCATTCTGTCCACAAAGAAACAAAGAACATACTGCCTTGAGCAACAGAGAATATTCAATGATAAACAGATGTACCAACACAGGTAGCTGAGTTTTCAGAAGGAATCCTAACTGTCTATAATGAGTGACACACAGGCCTCTCCTAGTCAAAGTAATTAAAGGATTTACAAAATTTGAGAAAACTACATATGTTAAGCACAATGCTATCTGCGTATGAGTGTGCATGTGCAAGCTTGTGTGTGTATGTATGTGTACAGAGAACCAGAGAGAAAAATACAGTGCCAGCTTCTGAAAAGAAAAGTACAAAAGCAATTAAATGAGATGCTTACAAGTGTATTTGGTTGCATTTATTTGACAGTGCTTATACAAAGGTATTTCAAAAAGTTCTTGGAAAATAGAATTTAAAAAGTTTCTTTAGTCAAAAAATATTCTTGGAATTCGTATAGACTCCCTCTTTCCCAGTCTTCTTCTCTGAATGCCAGGCTCCTAAAGTTACTGCTTATGCAGCTCTACTCAGAGTTCAACCAACATCCTTAATTTAACCTGTCCAAAGAGAAACTCTTAATTTAAATAAAAATTGAGGAGGCCAAGCCAGAGAGAAAATACATGTATGGAAAATGTTCCTATCCACTTGCTTATTTCCCAAATGCCCATAGTGGCCAGGACATTAAAACCCACAATGGTCAGAGAACCAAAACCAGGAGTCAGGAACTCAATCCAGGTTATTCCTGTGGATGGCAGAAATTCAAGTGACTGAAGCATCACCTTTGTTCTCAAAATGCACGTTAGCATGAACCTGGAATCAGTAGTGGACCTGGAACTAGAAGTCTAGCTCTTCAGTATTGTATGTGGGCATTCCAAGCAGCACCTCAGCTGGTATGTTAAATACTCACCCTGAATTAATAGTTTCAAAGTATTTACAACATTATCAGTGACAAACCTTGTATTAGCTTTTGTTAAAACATTTAATTGATTTTCTTAGCATCAGAGATATCACTAAAAGAATTTATGCTGTAATAAATTATACCAGAGAGTTTTATTTTTGAAATGTCTAGGGTCACAGATTTCAAACATATCTTCATAGTTCATAAGGGATATGTGAAGGCCAGCAGGTACTAAGGAGGTGCCCAACAAATGTTTGGTGATAGGTTGAACGCCTCTTTTAATTTCTTTCTCCTGAATAATTCAGAAACGTATAATAATGTGAGACAGAATTGTTCCCATACCAATAAACACAGGAAAAATGCTCGATATCATTCATCTTAAGGGAAAGGCACAACAAAACCTCAATGAGATAGTATTCACACAATGATGACTGGTTTTTTTAAATTGTATTTTTGACAATCTTTACATAGTTACGTAGGGTAAAAAGG
Source organism: Ochotona curzoniae (assembly GCF_017591425.1). Classification (NCBI taxonomy): domain Eukaryota; kingdom Metazoa; phylum Chordata; class Mammalia; order Lagomorpha; family Ochotonidae; genus Ochotona; species Ochotona curzoniae. Next base: position 24,121,586 of record NW_024464939.1, on the reverse strand, counting down.
TTCAAGGGCTATAGGAAAGTGGGTAAGACTATTATTTTTATATTGTTTCCTTCATGTTTAAAGGAGGGTATTAAGGGAGAAGCCCCACCCAGGTTCCCACCCACCCCAGGTTCCGGGTGTAGGGCATGCTTCGAGGTTCTTGACAATGTTGACTGTTAACAGACAATAACAAATGTTGGCAATGATAGAGAAAAGTCCACGACCAACAACATTGCTGGTGGTGATGTAGAAAAAAATGGTACAATCACTGTGGAAAACAGTCTGGCAAAACCTGTAAAAGCTAAACGCAGATTTACCAAACGATTCACCAATTGCACATGTAGGTCTATTCTTCAACAGAAAGAAGCATACACCACACAAGCCTTCCAACTGAACGTTCATATCAAAATTTCAATAGTCAAAAGTGGAACCAAGCCAGATGTACATAAACTGATAAGTGGATAAATCAAATGCTGTCTATTAATACAACAGAATAATAATAACTCTTAAAAACAAATGAAGTGGCGCTGGTGTTGTGGTACAATGAGGTAAGTATTTATCTGCAATGGCAGCATCCCATATGAGTGCCAATTTGAGTCCTGGCTGTTCCTCTTATAATCTAGCTCTGTGCTGACACACCTGAGAAAGCAACAAAAGCTGGCCCAAGCACTTGGACCTCTGCTATCCCATGTGAAAAACCTGGATGGAGTTTGAGACTCTTAGCTTTGGCATAGCCCAGCCATGGCTGTTATTTTCATTTGGGAAATAAGCCCATAGATAGAAGCTTGTTCTCTCTTTCTCTACCTCGCAAGAACAGTCATTCAAATAAATCAATTAATCAGTCTTTATCAAAAGCCAAAATAAAGTACTGTTGCATATCATAAAATGAGTGAACACCAAAGTCATTATACTATATGTAATAGCTGCCAAACAAAAAAGGCTACATTTTAAGATTCTTTAAAATTTAAGAATCTGCAATCCATAGTCAAAAAGTATATTAGTGGTTTTTAAGGTTGAGAGGATGAACACATGAGAAATGACAAATAATGAAAAATTTTTGCTCTGACATAAGGAAAATGCAGAGATTAGACAATAATGAAAATTTATAGAAAATATGGGTCCAGGCCTTGGGGTTGGGGAGGCTTGCAGCTCCCTGCAGTGTGGCTGCTGTGCGGGATGCCCCTGCTCGGCCAGATCCAAGGCTGGGGACTCAGGTCAAAGCCACTGCCAAAAGGCAGTGACTGAGTTCTTGGCTTTAGGCAGCCAGTGCACCAGATGGTGCCAGGCTCTGCCTGCTGGCTGCCCAGTGGTGAGCTCTGGGGTTTTTAGGATATGAAATAGCTGCTTAGGGACACCCATGAATAAGGCCAGCTTTAGTGTAGGTGAGAGATGAATTCTGGGTGATTCCCAGTAACAAGGTCATGAAACTTTTGGGCAAGCATGGGGACTAGACCTGATGGTTTGGAGCGGAGTGTCTATATGATCTATTTGGGCCAGACTGAATCACCAGCCAAATTAGGAATCCTGAGATGAGCTGTTAGCATAGAGCATCACTGACTGCCACACACCAGTCCACACCAAAGCTATGGATGGGGACCTGTCTGGCAGGGCTAGGTACCATTACTTGACTAGGTGGTGGAATAGTGGACTGGTCACATTTGGCAGGGTCAAGACACTAACCAACACACAAGAGAACTTGGTGTTTGGGTAGACTCTGTGGGGGGATTGTGGGCCCAAACCTGTGGAAATACAAGTCTTGCTGGTTAGCTCGCGAGCTGGGATGGTGATGGGCTAAGCTAGGAGTGACCATGGCACCTGCCATCACTTACGGGTAAAGGAACCAATGGCAATCTGGGCAGATCAAGGCAGCACCACCCGAAGGTGCATCCTAAAATAGGAAGTGGGGTGGGTGGAGCTGCAACTAGAAGGGGACAGACTGGGCAGGGCCAAGCAAACTTCGACCCACAAAAAAGGAAAGAAATCAGGATGGAGCACATGTCATTCTGACCTAGGCTCTTACACCAACTGGTCTTCATGAGGCAGGGATACTAAGGCACAGCATTGAAGGCAAAAGCTGAGACAGGTGAGGGGCTAAGCCAACTGGGTCAGAGCAAACACTGTCACGCGGGCAATCTAGGGCTGGGAACAGACTTGGTGTGAGAGCCGTGAGAGTACACCCTTGCTGGGTTGGGATTCTCACAGGAGGGTGTGGGGGCTGGAGTGGGGGCTGTGTTCTGGTCTGGATATGGCTGCAATCTCCCTAGGCACAACTATGGATTGGGGCTGGGCACACCAAACTGGGCTAGATGCCTTTACCATCTGGCGCTCTGGAGAACCTGGGTAGGTGTAGGACAGACTAGGCTGGGTCTCTGCCCCTACTGAGTCATGTGTGAGCAGTGTCTGGGTATGGACAAGCCTTGGCTGGGGTGAAATAGTCAACACCAAGAACTGGAATGGATTGAAGGCCAGCAATGAGAGCTGGCTCATAGAACCACCAGTACACCCAAGACCTGGCATAGGGAGAGGTTCTGAAGGAGGAGCTTGGGAAATTCTTCTTCAGAACACAGCCCCTATAGGTGAGCACAAGAACCATGATATGTAGCAACCCAGACCAGGCTAGAGGAAGATACCCACCATCATACATATTGCAATAGGTGGAGAGCAGAACAGGCTGAACCAATTCACATCACCCACTGGCAAATCCAAGCACCAGCATAGAGTTTGGGTCAGGTCAGTTTGGGTTGGAACACATACCAGTGCACATTAAGGAATGCCAAGGTGAGGTGAGCTGTACCAGATGTGGTTGCAGCGCCCAAACAGCACACATGAGAACCGGGGGTGGGTGGGTAGGAGGCAAAGTCGGCAGGGGAATGTGGGCTCCCCTGCTGGACAACCACTCCTACTGAAAGGTGCTCAAAATATGTAAATGCTTCTTTTAAAAAAACTACTTCGGATGATTCAAACATTTTCTAAGTATTTCTCAATTACGTGTTACTCTGTATAGCTGGGAAAACAGCTCCACCTGCTTTCAACATTGTGAAGGGAGTCATCAAGAATTAAAGGCTCACAGTCCCCTGGTAGATCTTTTCCCTTGATCTAATATTTGTCACAGAGAATTGCAAGACTCTCTTCCACATGCAGCAGTGGGAACTAAAGCTGGAAGCCCTGGGAATGGGGAATACAGTGCTGGTTTGAAGGGTCCAATAAGACCCTGAAGTTTTCCTCCCTTTCCCAGTGGTTTCTTGAGCTTTGCAGTTTACTCACTGTATATTACGCTACACACAAAAATACATTCAATACAAAAGTACAAACCAGGATTCAGGAGTTTGATATGGGTCTCCCTTATGGGTAGCAGAGAAATAAACACTTGAGCCATCTTCTGCTCTTTTCCAAGCCATTAGTAGGGAGCTGGATTAGAAGTGGAGCAACAGGGACTAGAACCTGTGCCTATAGGAGATTCTGGGCTGTAGGTGGTGGCTTCAGCTGCCACGTCACATTGCCAGTCCTCTAACTCTTTGACTCCAGCTTCCTGCTAATGTGCACCATGGTTGTCAGTTCAGGTATTTGGTTCCTGCAAGCCAAAAGGCAGGCCTGGGTTAGGTTCTCACTTGTGGCTGCTGCCTAACCCAGCTCCATTTTTTGTTGTTGTTGTTTGGCAGTGATTTGTGGAGAAAATGAAGAAAAGAACATTTTATTTCAGTATATTTTTTGAGATAAATTCTTTAAAATATGTTTGAATATAGAACTTTAATGTTATAACATTCTATAGCAGCTTATTAAGGTAATGATAAAGTAAACATCAAAAATATGCATAACAATGATCAATTCAATATTTTTGCTAGGGTGTCTTTAAAAAGGAAAGGGGTACATTAGTAAACTGAATTCCCTATGAATGCAGCCACACACGTTGGTTTCACTTCACTGACAGGAACCATGTGTGCCTGTCTCACACACTGACACTTGCAAGCACATAGGAGAAACAGGATTATCCCCCAAGTCACAGCAAGCACATTATATCCTCTCTATTATTTGTGAATCAGTTGTCCCACATGGAAAAATTCATTGCTTCTGTAGATTATGTACAAGTGAAGGAATGATTTAATTCTGGCTTTATATTGGCACAGCCTGTACCTCCTATATTAACAGTACATACCCTGTATAAATAAGAAATGTGACTTGACAGAACGTTCCTTTTCCCACCTAATTCTAGGGGAGTGCGCCAACGCTAGATGTGAAACCAAATATCCAATGTCTCCATTTCCCATGTTTATGAGAGAGCTTACAGTTCAAAAAATAATAAAATATAACCAAGCTGCCCTGCATTTTGGGGACTCCAGGCAGTCTATTCTAAATCCAAGAATCTGAGACTCATCTAATTTCTATTTCCCCTTACTAAATCTGCTCAGAAAAAATGTTGATTCAGAGGAGCAACAACAACATTCTTTCTCAGATTTGAAGAATTAAACCTGTCTTTTCAATAAAACGTGTATGTTGAGCAATGGTTGAAGACAAATGTAAGATTTGTTAGCTCTATAAAACAATATGTAAAGTAAACTCTGAAAGATGAAAAAAAATGTCCAAGACATGTTTATAATTCTCTTTAGCTGAATTGCTTCTGTTCACTCCAGCACACTGTGGGATGTGAAGACAAACACCCCCAGGTATTCACTCTCCGCCAGGACAATTTTGGAGTTTAAGTATGCACTTAAGCAATTAGTTTTATGACTTTCAGTAAGAATTAGAAGTGAATATTCACATTTGCTTGAGTTACTGTGCATGAAATTCACCAGCACTCTTCCATCATTTTCTTGGCTGGTTGAGCAAGTTTTTTTTTTATTGTTATTATTATTTTCCATGTTATATTTTCGTAGGTATATGGATTCTCCCCTCCATCTCCCATTCCTCTCCTCTCCCCCTACCATTTTCTCCTACATTATTATAATAGTATTGTCTTTTAGCAACAGTCACAAGCCCAACATTCTGCTATTTAGATGTATCATGACATGCCGATATTGGCAATGATGTCAAGATGTAACTGTTTCATTGGGAGTCCTCATTTTACTTGGGAGTAGAGATGTATAATACAATGGATCTTCAATTCCCAGTATGCCAGTCTCTATTAAACAGTTCAATGATGAGAATAAATGTATATACTTGTTTATGTATATAAATATTTGCTTTGTATTTTGCATGAAGGTTGCTTTATATCAGAAATGATATATTTATCCATTTTGGATTTTTTAATTTCACTGAGCATAATGATCTCTAAGATCTGGAGTAGGCCATCTCAGACACAGGATTTGCTGGGAGATGAGACCAGGACTGGGAGAAGGCCTGGTAGGGACTTTTGGGGACACCTCTGCTGGACTACTACTTCCACTGGTGACTGTGAGAGATGGGAGTGGCAGCAAACCAGTCCAGGCATGACTTCAGCAGCTGTCAACCAACATGCGGGCATGATCTTGGTGCGGGCCATGCTGTGCTACGCTGCCATGCCAACTAGTGGGCATGAAAGCCAGGATGGATGTGGGCCAGCCACCAAGGCCTCAGCATCTTCTGGCAAATGCCAGGCCTGGGTGAATCTTATGTTGGACTGGACTGCAGTACCCCATGGCAGGTGCAAGATCAGGGACTGGAAGCAGAATTGGTAGGGGAATTGTGGGAACTCCCCCTGCTGGGCTTCAGCTCCTATTGATGAGCATGAGAGCCAGAACTGTGAGGGTAGGACAGGCTAGTAATGATAACTGCACCTGTTGTCATACAGGTAGGCCAGGTTTGTGTCAGGCTGGGCTCAGCTGTAGCACCCATGGGTGTGCACACAGCTGATTGGGATTCATTATAGGACACTATAGGTGATAGCACAAGCCAGTATGTAGAAAAATTGGGGCTGAGTGAGGGCCTGATGGCGGTAATTAGCCGTTACCCCAATTATACCATGACATTTGCTGATGAGCATGAAGACAGGTGACTGGGATGAGCTAGGCTGAAGCTCCCATCAGTTTGCATGAGAGACAGACTAGGGGTGAAACTGACAGGCAGCTTCATCCACCAGTGTGTGTGTTAGAAGGACTGAACCTGACTGGTGCATATGAGACAAGTCTGATGTCACTTTAGGTGAGTTTTCTTGTGAAACTCTCAAACTAGATGACTTGACTCAAATCTTAGCCACGGGGAAAAATCATACGACATACATAGTCTGACCTTAGAATGCATGTATTGGGACTGGGCCCTCTTAGCTGCTGATTCCTATGCAGTGGAAAGCATACACAGAAGCACATGGGGGAACATGACAGCCAGCCCATCTAGACAAGCAGAGGACAATGAGTACCTTGTCAAAAGATGGAACACAGAACAGGTTGGACAACTCTCCTGGCCAAGTTTGTAGCAAGTGTCTGGGTCTGGTTTGCACTAAGGTAGACCTGGTCAGCCAATAGACATGGAAGATTTTCTCAATCCTGGTACAACAAAGCTGATGACACCTCAGAACTATCAAAACCAGTCAAGTAATACCCTCAGAACAATTTCCCCACACAGTGGTCTTCAAGCCTTCATCAAATGTATGTCCCCTATCACTGACTGTTGGTGTAGTTTGACAGCAAGGATCAGTCCCCTCCTTTTTTCCTTTGCAGACACAGGAGAAAACAAAGAAAAATATTTGTCCCATTCACCTTCCTCCAATATTGCGAGCCTTCTCACATTAATCTGAAATCCACATGGGCATGCATCCCTTTCAACTACACAAATAATATTAAAAAAGAAGCTCAAAAAAATTTTAAAAAGGATTACAGGCAGTCAGCATTAAGCAATAAACCCTGTCAGTGAAAACAACTCCCTGATAACAGTTTGGAAAAAGCAGCCAAGGATAGCTCAAGTGGTTGGGCCCCTGCCCCCTATGTGGGAGAACTAGATAAAGCTCCACTTTGGCCCAGCCGAGCCCTGGCTGTATGGTAGTAAATCATAGGTCAGACAATCTCTTTCAATCTCTCTGTGTAACTTTTTCAAATCAATAAATACATTTTTAAATTAAAAAAAAAAGGATAGGTAAACAAAGGGCGGAATGAGAAAGTAACATGAAAACTTAAATGAACTGCATAACAGAGAAATGACATTGTATACCTCAACAGAATTCCAGAAAAATAAATGCCTGATTAAAAAAATGGGACCTGGAGCAGTAGTGTAATGGTTAAAGTCCTCATCTTGCATGCGCCAGGATTCCATAGGGGCACTGGTTCACATCCCAATGACCCTGTTTCCCACCCAGGTCCCTGCTTGTGGCCTGGGAAAGCAGTTGAGGACAGCCAAAAGCCTTGGGACCCTGCACCCACATAGAAGACAGAAGCTCTTGGCTCCTGCCTTTGGATCAGTTCAACCCCGGGTGTTGTGGCTACTTGGGGAGTGAATCATCGGACGGAAGATCTTCCTCTCTGTCTCTCCTCCTCTCTGTATATCTACCTTTCTAATAAAAATAAATAAATCTTAAAAAGAGAAAAATAAAGTATAATGCTGCACACACACACACACATAAACAAGCACACAACTGAGGACTCTTCAAAATGTCATGGAAAGTGCATTTTATGAAAAAAAACTACCTATGGATTTTAATTTTTTTGCACTAAACTAGTCTTATCTTTTAATTCTAGTTTTATTGGACTTTTAAGAAACATTTATTTACTTCTGTCTATTCAAAAGCCTGCAATACACAGAACTGGGCAAACCAAGGCCAAGAGCCAGGAACTCCATCCAGGTCTGTCACATGGACAGGGGTCCAACAGTTAGCCATCTTCTGATAACTTATCAGGTGCATTAGCAGGAGTTGGATCAGAAGTGGAAAGCAGCCAGAACTCAAGTGACACTTCCATATGAGATGTCAGCATTGAAAGCCATGGACTAATAACCTACCGTGTCTCAATGCAGGTCCCTGCTTCGTAAATTTTAAAATAACTTCGCTCTTTACCTCTACTTCTGCTCAGCTCAAAAGCAAAAGTTCCCAAGATTTTCTCTACTCCAGGGAAGGGAAAGAAAGGAATTCTGTTAAAGTCAGTGTTTCATATTGTCTAAAAGGCAGTATAGATTCAGTATACCTTATCCAAAAAGCTTTTGGGAATGATTTTGCATTCCAGGTTGTCTCATATTTTGCAACATCAGCATATATATAATGAGATAACTTGGGGCTGGAGCCCAAATTGAAATATGAAATTCATGTGTGTTTCTCCATACCTTACATACATAGCCTGAAGGTAATTTTACACAGTATCTTTAGCCCACCCGAATTTTAACTGGGATATGTCACATGAAGTCAGGGTGGGAGCTTGGGTTTTCCATGTGTGCCATCATGTTGCCACTCAAACAATTGTGTATTAAACATTTTGCAGTTCTTTTGATTTGGAATGCCTGGATTTGGAGAACCAGCCATGCTCTGATGACTCAGCAGAATGAAAGGAGACCAGGAGAATGCAAGGAGGCCAACACTTCCCTGTGGACATATAAGCTGGTGCACAATGAGATACAAAAAGGAGTGGCAGGGTTCAGAAAATCTTAGCAATTTTAGAGTAATTTATATTTCTTCAACATCATAATAAAAATGAGATAGTACTTCAGGTGCTTTTATTTCACTTTTCTAATAATTCATTTCATTGCATTTCACAGATGTATCAATCCGCAACAAACTGAAAAAGAACTGGTCTATTGCTACAAGTAGTGTGAGCAGCTCTGTGCTAGATCAATATACCAGATCTTTTGAGCAGGTTCTGTTTGGGGGAGCACAGTGGTTTGCTGCAATATCAAAGATACCTGCATCTGACAGGGTCTGGACCACTGGTCAAAACTCCCAAAGGAGGGAAATTACAACATCTGTGGTCTGACTGTGGAGTGTATATGTCAGGAATGGGTTTCCTCAGTTTTTGAAGCCTGTGCAGTGGACTGCATGAGCTTGGGGGACATGATACACAGTTCACTGCGGCCTGCGGACATCTAGTACCATGAAGTACAGACAAAACTGTACAGCTTTCCCAGAAAAGCTTGGACAACAAAGTATCTGGACAAATTGACTCTAAGGTGGACTGTCAGCCAATGGACCTTAGTAGGATTTCCTTATCCTTGGAGGAACAAAGTCAACAACATTTTAGAATGATGAAAACCACTTCAGCAGTGCCCTCAGAACATGCTCCACATTGGGGACCCTGGGATATCGGGTGCCTGTCCCCATCCAGGGACAGTTTAGCAGTGCCCTCAGAACATGCTCCACATTGGGGACCCTGGGATATCGGGTGTTTGTCCCCATCCCAGGGGCAGTGATGTGGTTGGGCTGCTAGGAGCGTCCCTCTCTCCATTTTCGCCGGATACACGAACAAAAGGGGATTAAAAACCATCCTCTTACCAACTTTCCTCCACCCTCCCTACCCTAATCAGTGGTCCACATGAGCATGTATCCTTAACTATGTAAACATCACCAAAACTTATAAAAATTATGAATTTGTTAAACACACAAACATATAAACAAAGATACCTGCATCTTATTGTAAGCATCAAAACTACATATCTATATCAACCAATTGTCTCATTGTCCTCTAGGTGACTTCTGAATATCTACATAATGAGCTACAGACAAATACCAATGAATTAAAGCCAATGCCTACAATGTGTAGAATGAGACATTTAAGCAAAATTCAGGGGCCATATTGCAAACCTGGAATAAAAAAATTGTTTTGAACTCTTCAATTATATGCTACCGACTAAAAGCCAAGCATGCTGAGAAAGGAATGGCTGGTCCTGGCCTCCCTGCGCTTCTTGGTAGCTGAGGTAAAAGGAGCAGGTGGTTCCAGTTCAGATCCTCATTTATAAACTGGCTTTGAGAAAACACACACACAAAGCCACTTGTTTGTAGTCTCCAAAGAGGGGCTGAGGACTGACCGGACATGAGACACAATTACCCTCTCACCCTGTAAGGAAGTCCCTGCCGGTTAGAGGTGATGTGCACCAGCAGTTCAGGATGCAGAGAGCCAGCACAGCTGCTGCCAGCGTGGGCTGGGCAGGAGGCAGGGGAACAGACTTGGATTTCCTTGTGGCAAAACCAGCCCTAATAGGAAAGCAATCAGTTAGCACTAATCTGTGTCCTTGAAACCCTCATGTTCCTTCAGACGATCAAATCTGTCATTTTAAGGAAGCATTTTCAATTTTTGTCACCTTTGGAAAACTGTACTAATTTTTAGATGAGTGAAATAAGACATAATGGCAAATATTCTTCTCTTCTAAAATAATCAAGTTAAGTGAAATGATCACGGTATTTTGTTTGCACTGACTTCCTGGGCAGACAATGAGAATGTCATCAATATCCTCAAAAAGCCTGTTTTCTGCTCTCTTGGGGTTTCCTCTGTATTCCTGACCATTCAGACTCCCTCTAGTGGCCAAAAAAATGTAAATCCACCAATTTGTTAACAAAAAGGATGATGTTTTATGATCTGGTTATTGTTAAAATACAGTTTTTAAATATAAAATATTTTAGAATACTTCAAATGAGGTAATTACATAAAACTCTGATAAAATGCACAACATGAATTTTATTCTTAAACAAATGACTATGGTAAAATCAAAGGTACTACAAAAATTGTAGAAAAATAGAATTAAAAGATAAGCTTACTTTGGTGCAAAAAAAACTTGAAATCCTTGCATAGTTCTTTTAGACAAACTTACTATAACAAATGTTTACATGTCTGCAATGATTCTGTGGTAGTTTTTCAACTTGGATGACTCAAATTTTAACTTGACCATCTTGATAGCAACTTAAAATCATTCTACAGGGTCATTATAAGCTGAATTCTGTGAGGAAGGCCATATTCAACATAATTTATTCTTAATAATAAAGTTATAGATTTCTAAGTAGATAATATATGTAGACACTCTATAACTATAAAGCAAAAAACCAGATTCCAACGTGTATTTTTTTCATATTACCCCAAGACCTTTTTTTCAGACAAAAAATAAGCTTTATGGATCAGAGAGCTGAAATTATTTGGTTGGGAATCACTGAACTAGAGGGCAAAAAGGCGAGAAAAAGGCAGTCCGCCTGACCCTCCTGTGACCGCAGGGAAACAGCATTAGTCAGTGTTCTTCCTTCAAGCTTGCATCTCACTCATGGCTGTAAAGTATGCAGACTGATTCTCACATGAAGAAATTTCACTCCTTTTATCATATCACTTGTGTCTTTTCACCTGTCATCAAATACATAAACACTTGCAGAAACATATTTAACTGATAGAAGAAGCTCCTAGAGAATGAGGTTATAAAATGCAAATGACAAAGTAGACATTAATAATTATAAAGGTATTAGCAGGTTTGGGTTCCTTCAGTTCCCCCCGTTACTACAACCTGAGAGTTAAAAATCTGAATTTCTTGTGAATTTATGGGATTTTGCGAAAAGCGAATGATGCCAAGTTAGTAAACAGGCTTTAAAAAGTACCGCAAAAGCTACAAAAACAATTTCTGTGTTAGTTTGCCAAAGTTAAATCACAATGTACAAAAAAAAATAAAAAGAAGATCTTTATTGTTGCAGTTTCTGTGAGAGTGAAGGAAAATAGAAGGAAACTGACAATCTCTTAGGAGAGTGAATGAAAACAGAAGAAAATCACAAATTCTCTCTACTAACATGCATTGAGTGGCAGGTTCTGTGGTAGGTACTAGAGAATCCATTATAAATTTCCCCTGAGAGTTTGGCATTTAATTTGGGCTGGAGTAAAAATCTTGCTATAATTATAGCTGTGAACTCTTATAGTTCTACTCACACATAAATACAGAAATGGGCTGCCAGTCCTTGGAGAAGGCCAAACAGGAACTGAATCGTTGAGTTTTTTCATGACACAAAAAATTTCCTAAAGTCCTCTTTACCAATCCAGCTTTGTTAACTCTGAGAGAATAGGAAGTGTGTCAACCTGCCACACTTTTGCATGCCCTGTACGCAGAACATGACCAAGCACAGCACAGCCAGGCATTCCATGGTTTGCAATTGGAACTCCAGATTGCAGATGGTAAGAATCCAACTGCAGGGAGGAGGGCTCAAAGAACTGAGTTAAGGGAATGTGGGGATGTGGAATAGAGCAGGCTATCTGACCAACCGTTGCTGGAGAGGACATGCCCTTCAACTGTGCTTCCCAGCTGAGTGAATGCTGACCACATCATATAGCCAAAGATTGTAGAACATGCCCAAATTGTCCTCTGGCACTTAACGTTTGCAAATAAATTTGCAGATCATCTCAACTCTTGACATCAAGGTGAGGAAAAGCAGACATTGAGCCCTGGACTCTTCAAAACCATCACAGCCAAAACAACAGCAACAAAAACAAGAACAGCTGATGTTCTTCACCTTTTATTCTTTAAATGTTGGCCAAGAGGGAACTTGCCCAGACTAGATGTTTTCACATATTAGTCATTGGTCATGACAATATTTTCGAAGAGTAATAGTAGAATCATATGACCCTATGTCCCTGTGCGACATGCAATGCAATATAAAAGATAAAAGGAGGGCCCAGCATGGTGGCCTAGTGGTTAAAGTTCTCGCCTTGAATGTGCCAGGATCCCATATTGGTGCCAGTTCTAATCCCGGCAATCCTGCTTCCCATCTAGCTCCCTGCTTGTGGCCTAGGAATTCAGTCAAGGATGGCCCAAAGTCTTGAGACCCTGCATCCATATGGGAGACCTGGAAGAGGCTCCTGGCTCCTGGCTTCGGATCGGCGCAGCTCCAGCTATCGTGGCCTTACTTGGGGGAGTGAATCATCGGATGGAAGATCTTCTTCTCTGTCTCTCCTCCTCTCTGTATATCTTTTTAATCAAAATAAATGGTTAAAAAAGATAAAATGGAAAATACACAATCTCACCAATTTTCTGATGACCCATGGTTTTGAATATAAAAGAAAAAAAATCCTAATGCGTCATGGGTGATAGAAGCTTCTTTTTACTGTCAGAGAGATCAAAGAGAGGTTGAGAAGGGATTCATAAGCAGATGCTGCCCAGTGACAAACCCGAGAGAAGCAGACAGTGGGGCCAGCTGTTGGAGTGACCTTCGGACTGCAGAGCACATTGGCATGGTGTTGATTTAGATGGTTGTTGGCAGAAGCTTTAGCTCCGGCAGTAGGGGGAAAAAAAACAAATAAGCTGTGAAATTCTTCACTACTCTTTCCCCTCACCAGAAACCCCAAAACCACTGGTCAGGAGTGCTGACGATTGTCAAAGAAGTTGAATTCACCACACAATCCTGCCACTAGGTATCACATCAAGCGGGAGTTAGCTGAGTGAACAAGAACATCTTCAGGCTGTGCCATTTTGTATCCCATTCCACTTTCAAAGCTGTTTCTTGAGTGACTACAGACACAAAATAATTATGCGAATAGAACAACCTCTTCAGTAGGAGAGACAATGTTTATGTTTATTATGTAGCCACTGCTCGAGAGGATGACTATGCAAGCAGGTTACACGTCCAAAACTCAATGGCCTGCTAACAGTAGTGCAGTTAGCACTCATGGAAGTTCTCTTGATTTGAACTCGGAATAAGAATTCTGAAGACAGCACAACAAAGTGTACCAAGCAGAATTCCTTCAATCAGTACTGCAAATACAGAAAAAAGAATACATAAAGATACAGCATAGCTCAAAGATTTATATCACATTAGGTGGTTACCCCATCATTTATGCAGCAGGAATTTTCCAGTGACCCAATGTGCTTAATAGTGTAAACACTTGTAAGTAAGGCAAAAGCTGACAAAATTTTAGATGCTAACAGAATGTCTAATCTCTCCCAGCACACAATGCTGAAGCACAGAACGTAAGTAGAGGCTTGCTTTACATATTAGATACGATTGAAGACCACACAGTGCTCCTGACACTTTTAGACATTCTGTCACTTCACCTGGAGAAATAGACACGGCTTATTCTGAATTGCTGCTGATGTCCAGCGCTTGTCAAAACCTCTATCTGTCAAGGCCTTCACAAAGAGTTGCAAAATGACAGATCAGGATGTCTGAGTTGATGGAGCCCCAGGAAAAATGGAACAGATAGAAAATTCATGACTCTAAACTACATCAAAGTGACTTCTGTCAACATCATGTCAAAAGAACTGTTCATTTTTAGAGGTTTATTTTTTAATTATATAAACACTTGCTTTTTTGGAATATGAGCTCAATGTAATGAAAAAAAATTTCCTTGGTGTACAGTACTATCATCTAAATATTCCCAAAATATACTTTAGATCATCCAGGAATAAGTAAAATTCTAATAGCAGACACTGTCTGCCAGTTAAAACCAATGACATTCAAGAGAGATGTATGAAGATACGATCAGCTTAAAATAGGACGAACCATCTGGCTAAAAAGGAACAAAAGTATATATTTTGCATATTTTTGGACACATCAAATTTCTACAACTGGATTAATATTTTATTCTCCTGCAATCAGCTTTGATCTATTTTTTTAGTGTGACACTTATTAAAAACACCAATTCAGTATTATTTTTGTAAACAGGCTTCCTAAAATAACTGGCATTTTTTTAATGAAGAAAATCACTGGAAAACCTTCCTAATGCATAATTCCCTAACATTATTGCTTTCAGAAGGATGCAAAAAATAAATGGCTTATGATATGCAGTACTGCATATGCAGAACAACTTCATAATCACATTCAAAAAATCATTCACCGAATGAAACATGAGTTGCATAAATCTGAAAATGACCACTCTCACACTTTCATTCCCAGCACCTTTCAGGGAAGCAGGATGGCACCTGGTGCTAGAACCCAGGTGAGTTGACATTCCACTATTCACATGTCACTGAGATAAACAGTATAGGTGACCTTGTGGAGATGAGACCATGGGCTGTGCCATGCACGCATACACCCCGCAGAGGGGGAGAATCTGCACAACGCATACACGTGTCTGCATACACACCTGAAAAAGGAATCAAACACAGCAGCTTCCACAGTCACCAAAGCCATCATTAATACAGACACACTGCCCTTCATTCACACCATGCTACTGACCTATCCTTTATCGGGATTTCGCAATTTTGGCATCAATCTTTTTTAAACATCAATGTTACTGCAAGCTCATCTACCATCGCCAGAATAGTGGCCACTGATCAATGGGTGGCATTTATTCAGTTACACAAAATGTCCATTATCTGGGACTGGGACAGTTTGCTTACATCAAGAATGACAAGAGATCTCAAAATTAGCAACCGTTTCTGGTTTTGAGAGGAGAGGTTTATTTAAAATAATCCCTCTGTATTGTGTCTAGATGAATGGGAAACACCATCTATCAGTCCAGAAGTAGGACAAGATCGGCATTTCTTGTTATAGGCACAAGTCCATCTACGTTGTGTCCTACTTACAAAAAGATGTTTATTATCTATAAATGCACAGAGGTGTGGCCCGCATAGCAGCCGTGATTGGTAATAAGCCTCTTTTTCTCATTTACATTGATAGCAAGCATTAGTGAAGATATATGCATTTCATTTCATGGTTCAGAAAGAACAAAGTATATGTATGTGATAGCAGTGGGTGGTTAATGAAATGGTCTGACAAACATAAGCTAATACATAATCATACCAGAATGTGACTGGAACACCTGTTCCTGCTCCGCAGACTTCCAATTCTTCAGGAAAAGTTACCATTTGCAAGAAGAGAAACCACCACTATTTAGACATCAACATGCTCCAAGGAAATTTTAGTCACTTTTTTTTTTTTGCTGTTGTTGTTACAATCACTAAAGGGTGGCTATTTTAATGATATCAAATCTCTTTTGCTTGTGTCCTAAGAGTAATGAAAACTTCACACATGCATGAAGCTCCAGTAATTATTTTAAACTGCCTTCTGTTGTCCCCCTGAGGAACACGGTGGTATTTGTTTGATGCAGTTTAATTAGTGTCAGGGTAATTAATGCTATGCTATCTACATGAGATCAAAACCCTTTCTTTGTAACACTCTGGTAACTAAGAACTAAGGAAAGGAAGCATTTTGAAAACCTGGAGGCCGGGTGTTAACCTGGGTTCATCAGCAATCGGCACGGCTCTGCTCTCCTCCACGCCTCACCCAAATGGCAATTTCAGTGTCTCCCAAGGCAAGATCAGACCTGTAAATGCATTGGACCCACTCTGCCAGGCATGAGACTCAGTGGCTGCTGTGGAATTTAATTCTTTTTTTATGGACATAATCAAATTAACTAAAACATTCATGGTCACCAGGCACCTTTTGCTAGAGTTTAATCCTTTGATAATGAAATAGTAAACTTTTTGCACTGACACAGAACCAGAGAGCCCTATAGTCAGGGTATGATATTCCTAACTGCTTATGCATATATATTTTTTCAAATAAAAGAATCATTTGGCTTTAATGAATGAATGCGATTCTGCTTAAATGCCTGAATAAAATTTGCATTTAATTGCAGATATGAATATTCTCTCTATTTGACAATAACGTTAAGAGACGAGAAACAGAGACAAGGAGAGAAGTTGAATTCACAAAAATCCCAGACAGGCATACAACGGGCACTCTCATAAATCCTCTTTAACTGTTTCTTCGGTAATAAGCAACGACAATATAAATCTCCCAACATACAAACTCAGGCTGGTCACAGGCTTAAGGAAATGGCTCCAGTTATCTTGACTGGTTAAATTATTATATCCTAGAGGTTATTCTAGATTCTAATAAAGCACTGTAGCTAACAAACAAAAGTAAAATGATCAAACATCCTCTTTATTTTACAACAGATGAAAGTACAGGCTGCATTGGATCGAGACAATAGCATGCAATTTACTTTTACTCTCAAAAACGCACTATGTGGTATTCATTTGGGAACAAGGCAGGTGCTTTCACACAATGAGCAGACCCAGCATTAGACTGATAATCTTTTTTAGGGAAAGGAGAGGCTTAATGGCACCTACCTAACCAAAAAAACAAAAAAAAGGAAGAAGAAGAATAAGACTGGTTTTGGCTAAACCAAATGATTGAGCACATTACATAAGTAGTCAGCATAAAAATCACCTCTATATTGCACAAGAAATGAACAAAGAAGCACACTTCTAGAGGGGTAAACGTAAGGATGTTATTAGTTACAAAAAGGTGTCAGTATCTCTCACTTGCTGCAATTAAGGGTCACGTTACAAACTAAAATCTCACTGGCTTAGGCTGCCAGTGCCTCTGGATCGAGGAGGCTTTGTGCAGTGTGTGTCTTCAAGAGGTCATTCATTACGGAATACCCCCTGGGATCAGCTGACTAGCAAAATATGCTTTCTCCCATCTTCAGTTCTGCTTCCTGTGACTTAGTTGTTTATCAATTAAAGTGATAAATACAAGTGACTTTGATAACACCAGAAACACATTATGTAGTAAAGTAACCTCCGGGATCCCTGCAATAAGAGTGGTGCGCAAAGTTCAACAACTGTGAAGGAACTATTAAAGAGGACACACAAACAAGTGACCTTGACTGACAAGTGCACTTCATTCCAGCAATAAACAGCAGTGGTGCTGATAACTGTTCATTGGCGCAGAGAGTAATTACCTATCTGTCAGCGTTGCTGGTGTGTGCGAAATAGTATAAATGAAACATACATAATGTACAGCAATAATATCGGGCATGCAGAACCTAATGTATTATCATCATTCTCAGGACCCAGGTTTATGTGGCTGCCACCACTGAGTAAATACCTTCTAGCCATGATAATTTCATTCTAATCTCTGTTCCATATTATAATTTTCATAGCTAAAAGATACTAAGGAGCAATACGTTTCAATCAAGGGCTAAATAGAACACAACCTGTAACTGGCTATTTTATACACCCATATATTTTTTTTTCTTTCAAAAATTTTAGTCAATTTATGAAGAGACTGGAATAAGCTGAAAATTTATGGGTGACAAACCCTGTCTGAGCCAATGTCACCATGTCTGGAGATGGGCTGGCAGGGACTTGCAAAAAGATTGTTAGCTTTGTCTCTCATTTCTTTTAATAACAAAAAAAACTCTGTCTTTTTAGATGTCTCTATTCTGTGGCAAAACATAAGGTCCAAACTCATTTTTGAACACAATAAAATATAGCTCCCACTCAAAAAAAAAAAAAAGAACAAAACAATCTAACTTCTGATAGAAATCACCTTGCTGTGATGGAATGGCTTAACTGTATAACAGAAGCGCAGAACGGCCTCCTGCACCATGATACTCTACTCTCCTTATAAAACTTACAAGACTCTGTTTTTTTCTTCTCCAATGCAAATGCAACTAGATGACATCTCTAAATCATGTTTAAGACCACCAAGAAGAAAAGAGGAAAATGTGAGTAGTAGCTAAGCCATCCTAAGACATTCCTTGTTTCAAAGACAATGCCATAAAGATTCTGTAAGTGAAGAGGGTGAATGCAAGGAAGCAAGACATCCCAACCTGCAGAAAGACACCACTGTGGTCATCAGGCCCCATCACCCAGAGATACATACATATATGCATTTGGAATGAATTCTTACTAATTGGCACGAATGATTGTTTATATCCAGTCCATATATTGGTAGCATATTTTAGAAAATTTAGAGTATCACAATTCAATAATTCAAAACAGTCCATATTTTCAAGTAAAAGCATTTTAATAAGCTACCCAGTGTTGCCTTATAGAAGTCATAGGAAAGAATGATTTTAAGCGTGAAAGGATCTCATCTTCATTCTTTTGCTTTTCTTTGGCTGGTGTTTAAAAGTGCTTTTAGTACTGTAGGTGATAAATAACATGCTGATATGAGATCAAGAAACAGTTCAAGTTTTTCTTCAGTGTTACTGGCTTATTTTTTTTTTTGCGCTTCTCATTCTGTATTCTTCATCAGGACAGAAACCAATGAAAACTATCTCAAAATAAATTTCTTTAGATATAACAACTCATACATAAAGTAAGGACTTGTAAAGAGGCAAGATGGGGTCATTTTTAAGATGAAAAAAGAAAAAAATATTATTTATTTAAGTTCTTCAGCTCAGCATGGTAAGTAGCTATCTATTCTACCCATGCATCAGCCAACCTAACTATATGGCTAACCTGATACATAAAGAATTTTACACAATGTCAAGCCATTTCAATCAAATCCAGCATTTTGGGATACTCTGACAAACAACAGTATTTGGTAGATGAATAATGTCTATAAATCTCAAAGGAACATCTTAATCCTATCAATGAATTCTCAATTTGTGTTTACTGGAGTAATTTAAGTCTTTCTTGTATGTACCATTGTGTGTAATTTACATGTAGACTGTGGGATATACTATATGTTAGAGCACAGAAAACATTTAAGAAAAATTATAACCCTCCATCACTGACTCTAAGAACCACAGCATGGTTTTTATGTCTTGGCTTCATTGAAACAGCTTGATAAAAAGTCTCCAAAGTCAGGTGGTAGATCTGGATACTTCAGCACCAACATGTCAGTGTCTTCTTTTGACTTAACTCCTGATTCTCGCATTCCACAACATACATGAGCAATACTTCAAGCTATTATAATATTTATATCAACACAGAGTCTATATCTGAATGACACAAAAACAGTAAATCTAATTGACTCAATCAACAACTGGTTGATTTAGCATGAAATAAAATATCAGCTACTCTTAAGTACTGCTCTAACAGTATTGGGATCTCTAGGATGTCCATCGGGTGTGTTTAGACACTTCTCTCGGTGACCCATTGGATGAATAAGGATAACCATATGGATGACTTTCAATACAGCAATGGTACAGAAAGTCAAAGGATTCTTTCACTCACTTTCAGCTCAAGCAAAGTGACAAGTGGCCTCCTGTTTCCAGTTGAGATGCATTGCCTTGGTGTCAGGTGTGTCTGATGGGGTTTGTCTAATCACTCTGGTTACTTTAGGAAGGTAAAAACAGCCTGAACTGCTGGGGAATGTAATGCACATTACTCAAAAACACCTTGCAGGAAGAGTGAACACATTTCTATCATTTTCCTAAATATCCCCAAATATATTTATCTACGATATCATTATAATTTAAAGTGCTTATTGCCTACAAAGATAATAACATATCACCGTTACATTCTACAGTTATTATTCTCAGCATATGAAACATCACTTTTGTGTATATAAGTTAAATGACTGAATGACAGTATCCAAGTTAAATTAGTTAGTTTATTAAAATGTCCCAATTTGATATTGCAAAGTCCAGGCCCAAAACAGAATCCTACAATGTTAAGCATTGTAGAAATTCTCTGGTGTTTTAAACTTTAGAGTGGAGAGCCAGGTAATAGAATTATTTAGAATTGATGGGTATGCAGCTAAAGTACATTTTTAAGTCAGAAATTAACTTTTAAAATATGACTTACTGATGATAGTACTGAGGTATGTAAAGTGTAGTTGCCTTCTTATAGGCAATATACTTGATTAATTTTGAACAATTTAACAGTGAAAGATTAATTAAGAACTTCATCCAGTATGGGCCATCTTTCTTTTTCAATTACATTCTTTAGAGTCACTATAACTGTTTTAATAATTGCACTGAAAATGCTAGAAAGTATCAAGATAATACAGTAATTCAATGAGAATAATATAATTCAGATACATGGCACTTTGATATTTGGGACTTTTAATGTTTCAGAGTATTTGGGAGTCTTATAAATTCCAACAGGTTACTCAATCAAACAAGAAGGTATAAATTGAGCCTTAAATGTTTTATTCATATAAAAACCATTTTATTAAACATTTAGCAATAGTTTGTTAACAAAAGAAAATATCTTTAAAATTTCTTATAATTAGATTCTATTTCATTCCAAACTGGTGATAACATGTCTTTCCCAAAATGTAATTGGTAGAATTAGCCTTGAAAGAAAAGTACACCCTAGTTAGATGCTAACTTGCTCCCAACTCAAAGAAGGCTTAACATTAACAAGGTGAGGCAGGGCCCCGGCACGATAGCGTAATGGTTAAGGTCCTGTTCTTCAATGCGCCAGGATCCCATATGGGCGCAGGTTCCAATCCCGGCAGTTCCACTTCCCATCCAGCTCCCTGCTTGTGGCCTGGGAAAGCAGTTGAGGATGACCCAAAGTCTTGAGACCCTGCACCTGTGACACAAACTCACGTCATAAGGGATCTGGCACTTTATTAGGTGAAGTTTAGTCAGTTGAGACACTGTGCTGGGTTCCAGATGCTCTTTCTAGATCCTTAAGCTTAAAATAATTATGGTTTCTACTTAGTACATGTTTACTTAGTACATAATAAAATGTCAATAATTTAAGTATGCTTCCTTATCTCTCTAGCTTCAGCAATCAGGATCCTAATTTTAGCAGAATAGAAATAGTTGTCACAGGATTAAAAATTATTTACATTTCCTTTACATCTCTGATTTCTGAGATGCAAGCTGCAGTAACAACATTAGGCTGCTTCAGGACAACAGAAAGTACTTTTCGTAAACAAGAAACGTAGTAATCTTACCGGTTTGATTTACCAAGGTCTTATTTTGTCCCGTATTTAAGTGGTTAAATAATCACGATAGAAACGACCCTCTTGGTGGAGAGGCTGCCATAAACCCTCACTCAGAACAGGAAGACCTGCACGGAATCCAATGTAAGCCATTCACAGTAGGCATATATCTCTCCTCCTTGACCCTTATCCAAAATAGCACAGTAACAGTAATATCTCACTGGTACGTAGAAATCTCTCAATGAAAAAGAGAAAAGATTACTGTCAGTTTAAAAATGTTTCCTTTAAACAAATCATTTGCAACAAAAAATACAAAAAAACGCATTGTTTAGCAGTTAGTATAATTGAGCAATCCATCTACTTAATTCCGTCAAGTTGCTCATAAAGTTAGATTTTGTATTAGAAATCCTGACTGATTCAATTTTAAACAATCACACATTAGTATGCATTCAGAATCTATACCCAAACAACTCAAAATGCATATGCTGTGCAGCATATGTGTATTCAATATAAGCCTTCCAGAGAGAAATGAATGTCTGAGAGTTCTACTAAGATAATGCTTTCATCCTTAATAGAGTTCATTTTCATTTAGTTTCAAAGGTCCCTATAGACCAACAAAATAAATAATGGAGTCAACACTCTTTTCCAAATTCCAGAGTCTAATATCAATTTCAATATGTTTATTTGTTTAAGGGCACATCGCCTGATAACTAGCTGGCCAATCAGCTTTCTGATTTGGGATATCATCTAAAGATGAAAACTTTTTCCAGGAAAAAGTATAGACCAAGCTTTATGCAAGGGGATTGAGTTGACTGAACAGATAGTAACAAACTGACAATAAGTCCTTCCTTTTTTTTCAGTGAGCAAAGACCTTATAAACTCAATCAAATTCTAGAGGTTAAAAAAACTCAACACAGTCCAGTTCAAACATGGCTTGCAATCATGGGAATGGGGCTCACCCACTGTTTGAAATGAAAGGCCCTGCTGTCTAACATGGCAGGCAATAGTCAATTATTACTCAATTTTACAAGTAAACTGTTTCATCAGTTCAACACTTTAGTAACTTAGCTTTTAAAATTTTTCTAGAATTCTAATTTTTTTACTAAAATTAAACTTAAAGTTAAAAATTAAACTTAAAGTTCTTTCTTCAAGGGGCCTATGTTTGGTATAGGAACTAAGATGCTTATATCCTATTTCATAACGCCCGGGTTGGACTCCTGTGTCTGCTACAGACAGAACACAGTTTCTTGATGGTCTGCTCTCTTGACCAGCAGCAGATAGTGGCTCAAGTAATTGCATCCTTGTAGCCCACATCGGAGATGCAAACTGAATTACTAGCATCAACTTCAGCCTGTCCCAGCCCTGATCTAGGGTATTTGGCTTTTTGGGGAGTAAATCAAAGTAAGGAGACAACTCTCTCATTCTCTTTCAAATGAAAATAAATATATAAATAAATGGTCCCCACCATGACCAATCTTAAACTCTTCAGTTCTGTAGAAAATTTTGTTGGAACGTACACATGAGAAAATAATTTATGTCAAAGCCTATCTGGAAGTAGATGTGCACCAGCATGTGACGGGTATTGTGTGTGTAGCGCGGTAAGGTAGCATAAATAATGGGAACGAGAAGCACTAATTACCGAATTCTAATCCTGTCAGGTTTGGTAATACCAGAAAATGCACATGCCCTCTGGGAGCATGGGCTACAGGCAGAAAGAGACAAAGAATGTGGTCTTCCCTTCACTGCCCAGGCACTGTACAGCGGTGCGCCTGTGTCAGGTCATGTGAACTGAGGAACTGATGGAAAACACAGTGGGAATTTTGAATGAAAACCTGACATAGTCTAAAAATTTTCTAGTAAAACTGCAAAATGGCGAATTCCTCCTACCTTTCCTCAATGAAATCTATTGTTTGGATTCTCCATGCTCTCAGCTCACTCTACTCAATATAACATTCATCTCACACTCTTACAATCAGCCAATATCGTACCATTTGCCTTATTGCTTCCCCAAACCTGATAATCATTATTTGTTGTACAATAAAGTCAAGGAAAGGGGCTTCTTACAAAGCCATAAATAATCTCTTCAAGATCATGTCAACGTCAGGATTACTAGGCAGTCATTGCATTTCAGTTCATTGCTTTATGTGTTGGGATAATCTCATATTTAACCATTTGATGCCTGCAGGAAGTCATGAGGGGTGCATTACAATAACAAAAGACAGATGCAAAGATTTCAGAAAAGATAATAAGCAAAAATATGTTAGCAAAGTTAAAGGGGTTTTAATAATTTATGGTTATTGAAAACCACTTAAATGATACTTACATTGACTATTGTAAGCCTAGGGCATCTAAAACAATTACCTATTTCAAATATTATAGGGAAACCTTAAAATTAAGGCAGATTTAAAAAATATTATTTTATCAAAAACACCTAATTTTCCAAAATATGACTTTACAATACTCTGCATTCTTGACTGTGTAAGTTGTATAATATTTACACATTATCCAATATTCAACACAGAAAATACTAGCTACATGTAGCAAAATCACAATCAAATCCAATTAAAGAAACATGTCTTTCAAATAAAGCCTGAAGATATTTGTGAGTGTGTGTAGCGTAGAGGAGAGTTTGCCTTCCACACTTTAGTGAATCTTCATGGAGTTTTTTCTTCTGCATAACACAATTGGACTCTCTCTTTCTGTGTCTCTCCTCTTGCCCTTGCTGCACCACCCCCCCCCCTCACATATTCTTCCTTTGCATGTCTCCAGAGTTCAAAAGCTAAGTTTTCTAAAGGCGGCCAACAGTGACCTGACATGGTTGGCACATGTTACTTCAATCGAGTGGCTACACATTTCTTCTTCCCTGTCAGCTCCAGGCCAGTGAGGGTGACCGTGCTCCTGGCAAACATGACTGTGTGCAGGTGTGTCTGTGTGTGATCTGAATATATCACCACTTCCTTAGATGATCCCCACTTTCACATGCTCTAATGAGGACCAATGGAATAGAATGTTACATAAAAGCCCTATTAACTGCAAATGTCAGGCCTTATATTCCAGGCAACTTAATCATAAAAAAGTTGATATGCTGATCTTCATCTTTCTGTTTATATCTTATTATTCAGTTGTTCCTAAATATAAGTGGTAGAGAAAAAATAAAACTGCTATTTTGGGCCCGGCATGGTAGCCTAGCAGCTAAAATCCTTGTCTTGCACGCACTGGGATCCAAAACAGGCACAGGTTTGTATCAAAGCAGCAGCCCCTCCCGTCCAGCTCCTTGCCTGTGGCCTGGGAAAGCAGTTGAGAATGGCTGCACCCATGTTGGAGATCAAAAAGCTCCTGGCTCCTGGCTTCGGATTGGCATAGCTCCAGCCGTTGTGGCTGCTTGGACAGTGAATAATAGGGCAGAGGATCTTCCTCTCTACCTCTCTTTCTGTCTGTATATTTGACTTTGCAATACAAATAAAATAAATCTTAAAAAAGACAGCTATTCCTGAATTCTCTCAATTCTGTAAAACTGGATGGCACAGATATGTACATGCACATATAGAACAGAACACAGATATACAGATACTGTTTATTCAATGCATAAACTTCAAAATTACTTACATCAAAATAAATTTGCCTTTTAATTCTGTTTTCATGAATATTTTGAAGTTCTTTTGTAATAGTAAAATCATGAAAATTATCCCAACACTTGAGTTCTGAAAATATAAGACTTCATAAAAATCTTGAGTGATTTCAATAATTATTATTTTGATTTTATATTTTATAAAAAAGAAGTGGTTTTAAAAGATACTAACAGGGATATATCTCAAGGCTAATCTGGATAATTTTTGTTACAATCATGAGAAAAAGGGTAAGTGCTATAAATACTACAAATCCTATTCAAATGAGCAAATGAGCAAAACATATCAACTGGGGAAGTATTTTTACAAAACCCCTCTAAATTGTGAAAAATTAATCAAAATGATAGCAAAGAATTTGATTTCTGAGTTTTACTACATTTACTTTTATTTCTCATGAGGCTTTTTACAGCACATTTCACCATTTGGGAAGCAATTAATTTCAATCTGATTCCCTGATTGAACCCATCATGCTGCAGGGTTTGGTGTACCATCTTTTATAGGCTATGTCAAGAACATGTTGATCACTACAGTTGTCTGAAACTTCTGTTACAGCAATTGATAAGCATAACAGGTGCACTCTTCCTTATTCCAGTGGTCTCTGCACCAGCCACCATGACTGGAATCTCTCCATTCCAACCCATCCTGCCAACTGCCACCAGTTCAATCTTTGTAGAGCATACACTTAGCCAGATACACTTACTGCATATACTTAGGCACACTTCCATTATGAAACTCTCGTGGCTTTCCATGGAGTAGACTTGATGCAGACTCTCTTAGAGGAGTTTGAGATCATCTATTATTAGGCACCAAACTACTTGTAAGAGCACTCACACCTGAAATCTAGACAGACACATTTCCAATCTTCTGTTCTCTTCCTTGCTTTCCTAAGTGGAAACCTTTCTGTTTGTTTGTTTGTTTGTTTCTGAAAAGGGCCACTTGGATATTTATGAGTTCATTCATTTGCCACCCTAATTTATCAACTCTAGATTGACTGAGTTTTGAGTTCTGCCTGCACTTGCTATGACATAAATAGATGAATGAGTCTGTGGATTTTCATGTCCTGTGGGCTGGGTGATCCCTATTCCCGATGTGTTCTCCCATATTTCCAGCCTACTCGTGGCATTTCTTTTCTTGTGTGTCCATTCATCATTCAGTTATGTGATCAAAATTGTTAAGCAGCTCTTACATATCAGATATCCTGAGAACTATTTTCTGTCTAATCTGTCTTACATTCCCAACTGGCCCAACTTTCCCATCAACTTTTCTTTTCTTCAAACTCTACTAGCATTTTACAATTCAAGTAGAACAAGTACATTTTTAAATTTATTTGAGACCAACACACAGACACAGACACACACACAAATACACACAGCTGCAATCCACTGGTTCACTCCCCATATGACAACAGTTAGTATGAGCTCAGAACATAACCAGAAGCTATGGACTCAATATGAATCTTGCTTTTGTCTGGCAGGAACTCTACCACTTGAGGTGCCTGCTGCCTTCCAGGTGCGCAGATGGAGGAAGCTTGACTCAGGGAAAGAACTGGGGCTCAAACCCAGACCCTCTGATAGACTCCAAGAATCCGAAGCAATATCTTAAGCACTACACCAAATTCACACTTCATCAATTCTAGATTCTAAGACTAAACTGCTTTATTTTTTAAGTCACTTTAATATTTATTTGAAAATCAATTTGAGAGAGAAAGAGAGAGACCTTTGATACACTGGTTCTCTTTACAAATAAATGGCCAGAACAGCCAGAGCATGACTGGTCTGAAGCCAAGAGCTTGGAGCTTCCTCTGGGTTTTCCATGTAGGTAAAAGTATTTCAAACCACAAATATGAGTTGGGCCATCTTTCATAGCTTTCCCAGGCATGTCAGTGGGATGCTGGATCAGAAGTGGAGTAGTTGGAACTTGACCCTGCACTCATAGGGGATGCTGGCACTTCAGGCTGAGAATTAACCTACTATTGGGCCCGGCACGGTGGCGCAAGTGGTTAAGTCCTCGCCTTGCATGCCCGGGATCACATATGGGTGCCGGTTCTATCCCAGCAGCTCCCCTTCCCATCCAGCTCCCTGCCTGTGGCCTGGGAAAGCAGTCGAGGACGGCCCAAAGCTTTGGGACCCTGCACCCATGTGGGAGACCCGGAAGAGGCTCCTGGCTTCGGACCGGCATAGCATCGGCCGTTGTGCTCACTTGGGGAGTGAATCATCGGATGGAAGATCTTCCTCTCTGTCTCTCCTCCTCTCTGTATATCCGCCTTTAAAATAAAAACATAATAAAAATAAAATCTTAAAAAAAAAAAGAATTAACCTACTATTGCCACTGTACTGGCCCTGACCAAATTGCTTTTACAACATTGTAGTCCTGCAATACCTGACTCAGTAATAGTATGATAAATCTTATAAATGGATAGATCAATGATTAACAGATAAATAGGCAAATATCAAGTGTCTTATAAAATATAGATACATGTCAAAGCATATTATCTATAACTTTACCTAAATATATTAATGTATGACTTATATGAATATAAAACACTTTATATGAAATGATACAAATTCCTTACTGCCAAGTTGAATTTTATATACAAAATTACATGAAATATTCAAGAACCTAATTTTTTAAGAGAATAGCTATTTTATAGTAAAGTAGGAAAACTCCTGCAAGATCTTTGCTTTTAAAGATTTATTTATTTTTATTGGAAAATCAGGTATATATAGAGGAGGAGGGACAGAGAGGAAGTTCTTTCATCCATTGATTCAGCTGCAACAGCTGGAGCTGAGCCAATCTGAAGCCAGGAGCCTGGAGCTTCTTCTGAGTCTCCCACACGGGTGCAGGGTCCTAAGGCTTTGGCTCATCCTGGACTGCTTTCCCAGGCCACAGGCCGGGAGCTGGATGGGAAGCGGGGCTGCCAGGATTAGAAGTGGCACTCTTATGGGTTCTTAGCCACTAGGCTATCATGCCAGGCCATCCTGCAAGATCTTACAGAAGAAAATCACACCTATTTTTCCCACAATAATAACACATTAAATCCCAACATCACAACCTGCAGAAAAGACATGAGCACATTGCAGATTGCCCACTTCTGTTCCATAATCTTTTATAAGGAAGCTGGAGAGTCAAGTGTAAGAAAACAATAAGCGTTCCACTTCTAAAAATTCTATGAAAGTTTGGGCCCAGGCCTCAATTAGTTAATCCTCCCCTTCCAAGACCTGGAGTCCTATATGGGCACCAGCATGTGTCCCAGTTGCTCCACTTCCCATCCAGCTCCCTGCTTATAGACTGGGAGAGCAGTAAAGGATGGCCAAAGCCTTGGGACCCTGCACCTGCATGACAGACCTAGAAGGAGATCCTGGCTTCTGGCTTCACATCAGCTCAGCTCTGGCAGTCTCAGCCATTTGGGAAATAAACTAGCAGATGGTAGATCTTTCTGTCTGTCTCTCCTCTCTGTAAATCTATTTTTCCAACAAAATGAAATCTTTAAAAGAAAGTCTTTAAATGTTTAAACCACCAGAAGACAATATCAGAGGTGCTCACTTTGATGGTAACAGAAAGACCATCCATTTCAGAGCACAGAAATCTGTTTCGATTTCTGTAACAGCAGAATCACTGCAATCCAGTTCTTTTGACACAACCTTCAGCAAAATGGTCTGTCCCACCTCTTGGGAGGAGAGTGACTGCTCACTGTTGTTCTCTGGGAAGGGACAAATGGTGGCACTACACACAGGGTGAGGTGCCACAGAAAGGCCATCTGCCCAGTGGTGATTTTTCATCTGTCACTCTTGAAAGGAGTCCCTGCCCCAGGAGGGAGAGGAAGAAATCAAAATCTACAGAGAACAATGCCCTGGGGAAACCTATTTGACCTTCTATCTTGTCTGGGGCTCAAGTTCTCTTTAGTCGTTTGGTAAGTTAGTTACATGAGGTGTTTGCTTTCCAGTAAGCCAGAGAGACTGAGGAGGTAGCACCAGGAGGATTATTTTAAATTCTAAGTGTTCTTACAATACACCTTGCCTCTAGAAAACAATGCAGGATTTGATTTGAATTTTCCAAATAAGGCTTTTTTTTTCCAGAAACCCATGCGCTCAGTCATCAAATCAACAATGCTAATTGGAATTTACAATGTGCATTGCAGCATTGCTAATAGTCTTATTACAGCACTTTCAATATAGCCGATTAAAAATTATTTCTGCGCTGTGCTGGTGACTATGTCTCATTTTTGTTAAAAAAAAAAGTATAAGGACTAACAAACAAGAAAAAAAGATTTGACAACCAATCCTCAGTTTCTTCTCTACTATTATTGTCTTTTACAATACCTGGTTTTCTTCAAGGAGTGTAAATCGTAAAGTAAGAGTGGGCATTTAGTCTTTCAACTAAAATACCCCAGCCTCACACTGGAGTGTCTAATTCCAAGTTTTATAGTACTGTAGACCCTTTGAGACACCAGGGATGGCTCAAACAATTGGGTTTCTGCCACCCTCACTGAAGACTCAACCCCATCCCAGCAGTTGTGGACATTTCAGGAGTAATGACATCTCTGCCTGTCTGTCTCTCTCCCGTCTCTCCCTGTCTCTAATAAATAAGTAGTTTTGAAAAATAAGTAAAGAACATCACACAACACCTGACACAGAATCACAACATGTTGACAATGGAAGCCACAGTTAGAAGTAACAGAGGTAGCAATAATAATCAATCACATTTGCAGTAAGTCATACCCTAAAACTCTGAAAAAAAAGTTCACTTATACATACAAAAACGACACTCTTATAGACAAAGATATATTAGCAATCTCTGTGAAAGGCTATACTTATTTGGAACTAGTTGTTAAACAGCAACTTTAACTTGGGTCTCCAGAAACAGGTTGACCTTTCTAGAAGCACGTTTACTACCACTAACTTAAGGCTGAAATCATCATGCCAGTTTGTAAGTGGGAATATGAATACAAAGTCATAATTTTCCCTTGATTTTGCTTTTTGAAAAAACTGTTCAAAGCTCCAGCTCTAGTTGAGGAACTGGAAACATGGTCATACGTTTGTTGAATAGATTTCTAAACAACTAAGAAAAAGTGGATACATTTTCCTCATCATTTCTATATGCATTCATTTCTATATGCATATTTTTACTTCATTTTGTTTTCATATATCATATATATGTGTATACATATGCATGTGTGTGTTTATGAGGAAACCTCAAAATGTTCTTTCAGATGTGGAATTAAAAGGTAAGTTTACTTTGGTACAAAAAATGAAATCCATGCATAGATTTTGTATTAAAATACAAGCATTTGTCTTGAAATTTCCTTAAACACTATGAGGCTAAAAGATAATATCAAAGAGAAAAGAGAAACAAATCCTGCAGCATTTTGCATATTACTTTATCAGTATGTGTTATTCCCTGATAGTGTTCTAAGCTCATGTTGACCTTCCCTCCTAATTTTTAAGTTGTTCGAGTCTTTGTCATATTTAGTCTGTTGTCTTTATGCTATCATCTAAGATAAAGCAATGAAATATTAATTGGGTGAGTGGCTAGAGAAAGTTAATAAGCTAATTCATAAGTATCACCATTAAACAAAAGTTGTTTGTGTAGTGTGTAATACTTGTCAAATGATCTGTTTTAGGATTGGCATGGTGGCATCGTAGGACAAGCCACTGTCAGAATATTACATTTTCATATACTCTGCACGCAGTAAAAGCTGATCAGACATGCAAAGAAGCAGGAGAATATTGGAAAAACATCAGTCAACAATAAACCACCAAAATGAGAGAAGAAGGGACTAGCAAAAAAGGAGACTAACCTGGTATTTGCTTAGATGTTTTCATTTTGTTTGAGAACACAGAACAGAATTGAACTTTGTGGAAAAAATGAGATGAAAAACACAACAATTTGGATATTTTTAAAAAATGGAACATAGATCAACTGCAAAGAACACTAAACTGGATGAAATTCACAGCAGATTGGGCTAGATACTATAAAAGAAAAAAAGCAACTTAAAAAATAAGAATAAAAACTATCCAAAATCAAGAAAAAGAGGCAAAGGCACATATAAAGTAATACAAGTAATGGATTCCAGAAGGAGAGAACAAAAATACCTTCACAAAAAAGTAGCTCAAATGTTTCTAAAGCAGGACAGAACTGTAAAGTATAAATTCTCTCGCTATCTTTTTTTAACATTATTCCATCTCACAGAAATTTCATTTTGCATACAAATAAATTCAGCAATAAAATCTAATAATTGCAAGCTATTGGCAGATCCTGTTTTGAATATTTCACCAATGGTAATTCATATAATCCAAACAATCCAGGGACGGAATTTCCTGCTCTTCCCATTTTACAGATAGTAACACTTGACTACCAGGTGATGGCATGTTTAGTGTAGACTGGCTCCTCAGAGGAACCGGAACCAAACCCATCTAATCTGACTTCAACATCCACATCCATGCTTTGAGCCAATATGTCATAAGGCCCATGTTACCATATAAGTAACGGACAAATGCTTTAATACCTAAACTCAGGCTAGGGTGCCCAATTCTTTGCCAAACATAGTTTTAAAGGAATTCAACTCAGTTGTGTTTTATAATAAAGAAATAGTTTTATCTATTACCATCCAAGATCCAGAATGTCAGTAAGTGCACACATATGCATGAACAAACTGGAAAAAAGAACACGTTAGTACTAAATCAGTAACCTGTGACCTGCTATTTAAGCATGAAGTAAATCTTCAAGGAAACTGAGAACATCTTCAGAAATGTTTGTCTGTGATTTTCTGAAGTCATATTTAAAAATAAACAAACACCACCCACCCAGTACTAGCTTTTTCAGCAACTAAACTCCTTCCAGTCTGAATTAGAAGGTTCCTGGAGCCTGGATGGCTGTCCTTTGTCACATATGTGCTTCTCCTGCAAACTGTCAGTACTTATCAGAATTGATCAGGAAAGCTAAGGTCATGCATCAGTGATGGACAGGTCTAGACATGACAGCCTCCCGTTTCTGGTTCGGTGTCTACAGTGTATGAAAACTAATGTCCCCAACACTCTACTCTCTGAAGGAATCATGGCACACAATGATGAGATGTCTTACAAGTTAAAAACAATCAAATCAAGAGCAAAACGCTAAAGTTTAATCATATTCCAACAGCTACTTAATTTACTATTTGCAGAAAAGAAGATATTGTGAAAAGATTGGGAAAAAAAAACTTCTTCTGTGATTGCAAATAAAATTACCCATGCTTTTTGGATTTAAACCATTCAGTAACCAAAACCAGGAATAAGGAGAAATGGAATATGTGGTTAAATGATATGAAATCCAAATGGTTCCCAATGCTTCCAACAAATGCATTACGGGTCAGAAATCTGGAAATACCTTCAATGTCTATCCAAGAAATCTATCTAAATGTGGTATATAGTTATATTTAAATTAGGATTTAAGTTACATTTCAAAAACCTTTATTCTCTAAATGGACATTTACTATGATAGGCCTCTCCTCCTCTACCGTACTCTGCCTTTAACCAGAAAGTGGCTCGGCAGCGGGTGGGTCCCAGGACAGGGCGTCTCATGTCCGGATCCCATACGCCCGCCATCATGGGCACATGGTGAACCGGGCTTGGGCCTGCCGGGGTTCCAGGGCTGCTTCTTTCCTTCGGGGTGAGTACACCGACCGAGGGGGGAGGTCTCTGGAGCCGGGCTAGGCAGGCCCACCCGCCGCTCTCATTGGGCGGCGGATGGGATTGGGGTGGGGCGCGACCTTGGGCCTGGGAGCTTACACCTTCCGTCGCCTCTCGGCAGCGGGTGGGTCCCGGGACTGGGCGTCTCATGTCCGGATCCCATACGCCCACCATCATGGGCACATGGTGAACCGGGCTTGGGCGCTTTGCCTGCTGGCCGCCCGGCAGGGGAGCCCTGGGATTTTGGTGGTTTGAATTGCTGCTTAAGTCGCTCCACGTTGAACCCGTTGTGTTTCTGCGAGTTGGAGTTGAATACATCCTAAAGTTTCCCAATGACTGTTCCTCTTCCTTTAAAGAAAGTGTACCACATAGCAATGCTGACCACCAAATACCAGTTCATGCTAAAGCTTTGGCATGTGTCTTGTCCAGTAGACACACTAACTGGATTAAGGCTACCACCAAGGAGCACGTGGGCTGGAATGGGGGCTGTGTTCTGATCCGGTAACAGTGAAATCCCCCTTGGCACAAGTGTGGACTGGGACTGGACGCACCAGGCTGGACCAGACCCCAGTACTGTCTGGTGCTCCTGGAGAACCAGGATAGAAGTGGGCCGGATTATGCTAGGTCACAACCCCTACTGAACCATGTGTGAGCCGTATGTGGGAATGGACTGGACGAGCCATGGCTGGGCTGAAATATCCAACAACAAGAACCAGCCTGGGTCGAAAGCTAGTCAGGAACTGGGCTAGGGCTGGCTCATGGACCCACTGGCATGCGCAAAATCCGGCACTGGGAGAGGTTCTGATGGAGGAGCCTGGGCAACTCCTCTGGCAGGACACAGACCCCACTGGTAAGCGCAAGAAGCATGAATGGAAACAGCCCAGAGCAGGCCACAAGAAGTTTCCCACTGGCAAACATTAGGCATGGATTGGGGGCAGACCAGGCTAACATCATCACTGGCAAATCCGAGCACCAGAACAGAGTAAGGGTCGAGCCAGGTTTGGTTGTGATAAAAACCAGTCCACACTACAGAATGCCAGGAGGAGGTTGACTGTGCCGGATGTGACTGCAGTGCCCATCCAGCACACGTGAGAAACAGGAGGGGAGGGGACAGAGCCAGCGGGGGAATAAGGGGAGGTTCCCCTGCTGGACAGCTACTCCCACTGGAGAGCATGAACTGGGATGGGGGCAGACCAGACTAAGCAGGGCTACAACACCTGTGCGCCTCATGTGGACTAGACCAGGGAAAAGCCAGGATGGGTTGATTGTTCCTTGGGTGCAACCTACAATTAGAATGGGAGAGGGCTGTTTGGGCATAGCCGTAGCATCAGCTGGCAGAAACTGGCACTGGGGGCTAATCCTGTCAAGTTAAACTGCAGAACCACCTGGAAAGTGCACAATCCGGGAGTGAGAGACTTGGGAGGGAAATAGTGGGTTCCCCCCTCTTGGGTTACCACTGCCACGGGAAGGCACGAGAACTAGGACAGGGGCTGGGGTAGCTAGACAGAGAGGCACTCAACCACACCCGTGAAGGCTTGACTGTTGAGCTGGGTAGATGGATCCAAGCTTCAATGCCATTTGCCATGTACGACAACCAGGGGGATGTGGGTCAGATTGGACTGGTCTGCCACACATATTGGCAAACCAGGGTAGGGGGTTGGCCTGGTGGGGGTTATTGTGGGCCGCTCTCATCAGGCTGCAGCTCCCACTGGTTTAGGTGAAGACCAAGTATGTGCTGTGCAGAACCAGGCTGGACTGCAACACCCATTGGTTCCAGTAGAAGGCGGGGCTGAAAACAGAAGCAACCTAGCACTTGCAACTACCAGCTGACCGGGTGATGGACTGTGCTGGGCCCTGTGCTTGCTGGTGCATACGAGTATCTGGCCTGGGAACACCTCAGACGAAGTTTCTTTGGTGATCTGCCCAACTGAAATGCCAGACTCAGAACACAAACCATGAAGGGACAGCAGATGGAACAAGTTAATCAACCACCTCAGCAACAAAATACCGGGCAAATAGAGACGCTATGATGGACAATGTCAATTAATGGATTTTCAACAACCTCATCGTGTTTGGAGAGGCAAGATTGGCAGCAATTTCAAAACTGGTGACCTATTGAAACCACTTCAACGAGCATCTTGGAGCATGCCCCACATGCGGGACTTGGGGTGGGTGGGAAATCAGGTGGGGCTTCTCCCTCAATATCCCCCTCTACCTCAGATATATGAAGGAAACAATATGGAAATAATAGTCTTACCCACTTTCCTGTAGCCCTTGACCCTTTATGCACAAATTAACCATGTAAAGATTGTTAAAAAAGAATTAAAAAAAAAAACCATAAAGTGGCTTCGCTTCCTGAAGATTTGGTTAGCCATGGTCAACCACAGTCCAAACTATGAAATGGAAAAATTCCAGATATAAGCAATTCATAGTTATAAATTGCATGCCATTAAATAGCATGATAAAATCTCCAGCCATCCTATTCTGTCTCCTAGGATGATTCATGTTCATGTTGTATTGCCTACCCACCCATCCGTCTCTTGGCAGTAGTCTCAGCTCTCAGATCCATTTTCCGGTTTCACAGTGTTTGTGTTCAACTAACACCTAGGGAGCAGCCAAATCATACATTATAATGCCTGCTTTATTCACCTCACTTCATCTCATCACGTTATATATCGTATCATCTCATATCGCCACAGGAAGAGTCAGTTCAGCAAAAGAAAATGCTTTCAGAAAATGTATGCTCATTCATGGAACTTTTACTTTTCTGCATTATTATAATTGCTTTATTTTATTTACTGCAGTTACTATTATTCTCTACATAGAATTTGCACATTAAACTTTATGTGTGAATAGGAAAACAATATATAGCATATAGAAAGTTTGTTACCATTTTTGCAACTTTAAGCATTCACCTAGATACTTGGAACTATCTTCCACGGATAATGTAGGATTTCTGTGCTGTGATTACCCTGTGTGGAAGAGAAAAATTCTGGAAAACACTTTGATAATATTTGTAGTGTCTGACACAATTACTAAGTAGGACGGGTATTTGTAGCACAAAGGGTTAAGGTACCACCTGTAAACCCGACATCCCGTATCACTTCCAGTCGGGCACTAATATGTCTGTGAAGACAGCAAAGACTGCCTCTGCCACTCATAGAGACAAAGAGAAGTTCCAGGCTCCCAGTTTTAGCCTGGCCCAACCCTGCCTATTGCAGCCATCTGTGTAGTAGGCTATGCAGGCAAGATCTCTCTCTCTCTGTATGTCTTTCCCATACATCTCTCTGTCACGTTTTCTTTCAAATACATAAATAAAGCTTAATAAAAAGAAATGCGCTAAGTATCTGTAAACTATTATTATTAGGGTGGATAGAAAATTACTAACCACAAACATTGGTCTGGACTATACAATGCATTGGTTGGAGGAAAGATCAAACATGGAAATATAATTTAAGTAAATTAGTAAGTAACATACTATCTTGACTCATCGGCTTCTAATCTACTTTCCTTCTCTTGCAGTTATCTTTGCTAGTTATCTTTGCTTATTACTCACCTGGATATGTACATTTTTTCAAAGTTAATTTGAAGAAATCTGTTCATCTATTTTAACTTTTTTCTGATTTAGAGGTAGACAGAGAAAGAGACAAAGATAGAACAATTATAGCTAAGGGTGATTTTATCTTTCAAGGCCATGCAATTCCATCTGTTCTGCAAGTGCAATTGTGATTTCAAGCGTGAGAGATATGATGCTTGCTAAACTGTTGGCTTATCATAAAATTTTGAAGATACATAAGCAGTTGTAAGAAAGTTCAGCACATAGCAAATATTTTTGGTAGATCTTAGAACTATGGCTATATAACTATATCCATCAACCACACCCCCTACCCAAAAAAGGCAAACTAAATTGGATGTCAAAGAATAAAAATTTGCACAACACATAACTCTTGTTGGATACACATCCAATACTTACAGTAATGGGACAATGTGACTATAACTGCTTGTATAACCTTCTTTTCCCCTCCAAATTCCAATACCAAACACTTAAGCTATGTTAAAGCATTCATTCTATAAACTTTACATCATTAAGGTATCCACAAAACAAAATACAAAGTAGAACTCCTCTTTATATCACATTTTCATAACGAATCAATAGTGAGTTGCGGATTCACAT
This sequence comes from Ochotona curzoniae, assembly GCF_017591425.1. NCBI lineage: Eukaryota > Metazoa > Chordata > Mammalia > Lagomorpha > Ochotonidae > Ochotona > Ochotona curzoniae. Next base: position 24,084,716 of record NW_024464939.1, on the reverse strand, counting down.
ATTATCAAGTTAATTGTTTGGCAAGATATTAGCATTGTTGATTCTTGAAAAGAAGTCTGGAATTTTAAAAGCCAAACTTAGGTTATCTGCTAGGACAGACTGCTGCTTGTCCAAGTGACTTCGTTTGTGTGATAGAGCAACACGCTGCCTTTGGCTTCACAAGTCCTTCAAAAGCAAAGATCCATGCTAATGGCAACCTTTTCAACAGACAGCATCCAACACTCAGAGTTAAAGTTTTATTTATTGGCTTTGACCATCTACTTCTGTTATCAACCATAAGGGCCCATACACTTCATCAACCCTTAACAATAGCCGCAAGCTTGGACAATCTGTCTTGTGTCTTCACTGGATAAGGCTTCAATGGAACAGCCTGGATTAAAGAGCAGCCCACGCATAAAATGGAAACTCATTAAAATAAACTTTCTCAAAGGGGGAAACTTTGGTTCCAATTGAACTGCCCTGTTTTTATTTCAAAGATGAAAGGCCCATTACCCAGTCATACATTCATGTGCTCTTGACCTAAGTGCTATTTGACAACTTTAACTTTGAGTCCCTTCCCATGTCTTTTTGGAGGCTTTAGAAACATAATAGGAATTCAGCCCTTATTGAGCCTGATTGGAACATAGTATCTGTGAACCTCTCAATAATACTTCAGACCTTTATGGTTTAATTTGCAATGGTGTCCCTTTTGTCTGCCTTACTGCCCTTTAATCTAAGGCACAATACACCCACTTTACATTTATTTGCAGAAAGGCACTGAATAGCTAAGGATTTTTTAATGCGCCCATTAGAAATAGTGCTTTCTATAAACACACAGGTATGGCCATTTACATAACAGAATCCGAAGCTGAATGAATGAAAGAATGATGTCAATGATGGCTGTCAACTGTTTACATGAAAACTGATTTACACCTTTGAGCCAGCAAACTTTAACTTGAACTTATTATGAAGCCAGTGTCAGTGAAAGAAAACAATACAAAATGAAAAAGTCAAGAGACTGGGAAAATCTGGGCTATGTGAAAAAAACATAATATAATATAGCTGAGGCAAATAATAATATTCTCAGCTTTAATTTCATGCAAATGACCATTAAATGAAATCAGCCACAACCGTGGTTACTTAGATACACTGATTATTCAGAGAAAACATTAATACGCAAAGCAACAAAACTTCCACATAATGGTTATACACACATTCCATCAAAAGAAAATTAAACTAAGATTGGCTATTAGTCATCTAATGACTTTAATTCATACATCTTTGTCTGACAGCAAAATGTATGTCACATATATATTTTAAAAGGTGCATTCATTGAATAAATATCTCATGTGTCAAAATATTCTTAATTTATATAATTTAAAGTACATATGGATGTATCTGATATTTTATCATAATTAATAACCAGTAGAATGGGTTTTATGTAATGAAAATGTCACTTTTTCAGCAGAAGTTATTAAAATATTCTCAACTATACTTTGAATTCAGTCAATTTGCAAATTACTTCCAAAGATTTTCTTAATGCAAAAATATATCAAAAATTAAATGAATAAAGTAACTTTTTAGACAAAAGCTTATTAAAAATAAAACAAAGACAAATGTCTGAAGTATTATAAAGTCTCACATAATCACAAATAACAAATTACAGAAAAACACCTGATTCTTCCTTAGTTTTTCACTTATTCTGTGTCTCTCACACCAGTGCAGGAACCCAAGGCCTTGGACTGTTCGTGACTGCTTTCCCAGACCACAAGCAGGGAGCTGGATGGGATACAAGGCCACCGAGATTAGAACCGGTGCCCATATATACTCCCAGTGAGGATATTTGGCCACTAGGCCACTGTGCCAGTCCCTATAATAGAAATGTATATAATGTAGAGCTTCCCTGAAGTATACCTAACATGTAATAAAGTACTTTATATATAGAAAAATAATCGCACATATAAATTTGACATGTATGAAAACATCTGCATTCACACATTTAATGAATATGAAATATTTGCATATATGTTTTATATGTATGAGAACATTTGTAAGCAACAATTATATATTATTATGTTGTATGATATTCCATGCATAATGACATATCATTCTGACATATGTCATTTATATTATTAAAAATATATATTCATTATCTACTGCAAATGTTTTCTTCATTATTAAAGTAAGTCCATAGAATCTGGATTATTCAGTGAAAAATATTAGTTAATAAAAAAAGTATCATTAGTGTTAATCAGAACTTATTCTTGTCTAAACAGTTAATTGCGAACCTCACATTAACTGAGTCATTTATAATAGTAACAAATAATAAATAGGAGTGTCTATTGTGTTTCTTGTCATCAGAAGGTTGAGTCATGGAAGTTCAGAAATGAACTGACTTTGTGTTTAGGAAGGTGTCATGCAGCATCTTACAACTTTAAGATGGCAGCTACGTAAGTTCCATTTCCCAGCTGTGAAGTTCATTTCTCACCTTAGGCAGCATGGCTAGTGAACAAATTACCTAAGAAACTACATGCTGGAAGCCAAGACCTCGCTAGGCCACACTTCACATTTGAAAACCCGTGCCACAACCTGTGCAATCTATGCTTCCTGGACTTTATGTGGTCCATCAGAGACACTCCCCCAAAACACACCCAGCGTTGAATGTTAGCTACAGTAATTATTTTTAATGCAAAGTAGTTCTGTTTAGACAAATCAAATAAATGGGTCATAATTTCAATAAAGTATTAGATGAGAAGTACCATTTTTATTTGACATATACGGACAGCAGCTACTAACAAATTAACACAATTATGCTTCACATTTGCATTGAAATTATTTTACCAAAGCATAAGACCAGCATTTTGTTTTCATGTGCACAAGTTGATAGTTAGGTGAGCTATTTGCATTTTCACTTTTTATGATTTCATGTCCTGGTGCATACTTTGTAAAACTAAATCCTCTTGCAACAAATTTAAGAAAAGCAAACTGACAACCTAGTGTGTAGGACTTTTTTTTTTTGAGAAAGGATGCTGTTTTGTTTTGTTTTATTGCCTTTTTTTTTTTTTTTTTTGCTTTAATCCTCTGATTTGGTTTAGAAACATAAGGCCCTGTTCACTTCATTGAAGCCTCACAATGACTAGAAGCCTGATCAATCTGTCTTGTGTCTTCTTAGGGTGAAACTGCAATTGAGCGGAAGCAACAGATGAACAAAGCCCACATTCAAATCTGTAGCTCATTAAAATAACGTTAAAATAGAGTAAAATCTCAATTGTAAGTGAATTGTTGCTGGCTTTTTTCCTGCTAAATACATTTGATTAATAAGCTATATAATCATTATCCTTAAATCAGTGGTCTTTAAACTACATTAAAGTAAATGTCTCTTTTTAAAAATCTGAACATTTTGAAAAGCATTTTGGAAGCTGCCTTTCAACAAAACATTATATGAGATAACTTTATAGCCTGCTCTGGTAACACATCTCATCAAGACATGAATCACAGGGATTCCATACAGTTTATGGTTCTTCCTAGAAAACATGCAAGAATCCCATATGGAAGACAATCAGTATTAATTTTAACTCTTGTGGCTCCAAATGCCTACGATTCCATAATGACCTATCACAGGAAGTGTTTTATGTATAAATGCCCAAACCGCCATGCAAAAATTCACTATACAAACATGATATGTATCATTTCTACAATTTGTGCACATTTTTATGTAACCCAGGTCAGTAGGAAAATACACAAGTCAATATGCTACCTCTGGCAATTTGTTTTATTTTCAACCTGATCATGTGGCTTGCAATCTGTACCTAACCTCAGAATAAAATGTTCTTAAACACTAAGTGAGTCAGACTCAAATGGTCAAAATTAGATGTCAACTGGGAAACCATACGCCCATTTTTAATGCCGTAAGGTATTTGATAAAAGGCATAATCACACAGCCTGGAAAAACACATAAGCAAATGGAGATAGTTTTTAAGATGAAAAAAGTACAAGTTCTTCAACTCCCAAACCTCAAGTGTTGGAAATCAGTTGAAATAAAAGTACCCATATTTAATGAATGATATTTAATACAGAATTATCTCTTAGATATTAAAAGAAAATGACAACAACAACACTAAAGCAAGAATTTTGAATGCAAAGTCATAATAAATGTGTACTAGAGCTATACAAGTTGAATGGAAACATTTTCATGACAACTTACAGAGAAAAGTACGATGTACATACAGAATACATTGTTTAAAGCTAACAAAATCCTTGTGGGAGTCACAAAACACATGAATGGTCTACACAAATCTACCATGACTGTATGCTATTTGAGATTGATTTGAAAGAGTGTGAGCAGATTATTGATATATGTATAGGGAAGAGAGGTGGAGGAGGCAGGGGAGAGTGGACTGATAAAAAATTATTTTTTCAGAGTCTCAGGAAATAGTGTTATTCTCATCTACCTGATTTTTGTAATGGGCATGTAACATTTACATAAGATGTTCAGAACAGTGTTGCTTTGGTAGCTAAAGAAGGGACCATGAGAAGCGTTTGTAGCTGGACCTTCTCTAGGTCATAAGCAGCCTTGTATGCCAATTCCCAGCTTCTCTGCTTGCTTCATAATTTTGAAGCTTCAAAATGTAATGAATTTGTCCCATTCTGTTATACAGCTATTTGCCAAGTGTGGTAAAGAAAAGTGGGCATGAAACGAAACTGGGTATTTGAGGTACCTAGAAGAAAGAAGGAACATAGTAGCCCCTTGATGCTGCTCATAAACTTCTTTCCTTGACTCAACTTTGGGGTTTTGGGGAGCTGCTTTCTTACTTTGATTCCTGCTGAAGCAATTCCCAAAAGGTTGTCAGATGGACAAAACGCCACAGAATCTGTGCCTTCCAGACAACAGAAATGAATAGAAAGGCTAGGAAACAAGAAAGGAAGGAAAATGGGAGCAGGGAAAAAAAGAGTCACAAATTCTTGGGATACAGTTGGTAGCAAGGCTCTCGGAGCATGCCCCACATCTGGGACCTGGAGAGGGTGGGAGACTGGGGGGGGGCTTCTCCCTCAACATCCCCCTTTACCTCAGATACATAAAGGAAACAATATGGAAATAATAGTCTTACCCACTTTCCTATAGCCCTTGAACCCTTTTACCCTAATTAACTATGTAAAGATTGTCAAAATATAATAAAAAATGGAAAAGTTCTAAAAAAATAAAAAAATTCTTGGGATATGATAATGATGATGAGAATAGAAAATAACTACAAATCCAGCAGTTCAGTACAGTGGTAGAAAACAAGTCTGATTGTCAGCAAGCTGGGCTCAGAGATCAACTGGAAGCCCTTTCTGCACATCCCCACGTAGGCTCACTTCTCCATAACTTCAGTCCCTGTCCCACAAAGGGCCCTTTAAGCCCATGAGCTCTGACCCACACATCCACTGTTCTGAAGGGTGTGGGTTCATTTTTGTAATCACAGAGGAAGCAGACGGCATGTTTAGTGGATATCTGGTCCCCCTGTGAGGATGTGACTGACATGTTTTAATTAAACTGGCCCACTGGAGTTTAATTAAGGTGCTGTCTTCTTGAGATGAAACAAAGGAAATTAGGTCCCTTTTATGGAATAACCATGTTGGTTAAGAAATCTTTTCCTGTCAGCTCTTTAACTTAAACAGAAAAATCTCTCATTGTTCCCCTTTTCCCTAAACACTTCTTGCTTGTATTAACAAAACTGTTTCAGAAGTGATTTAGAATGATGTGTAATGCATCCCCATAAAGCTGCAAGTATCAGAGAAATCAGAGGCTAAAGATGAACCACAGGGATCTGAAAGCCCCTTGCTTTATTTTTTTTTATTTTTTTTTTAATTTATTTTTTTTATTACATTGCATCATGAGACACAGTTTTACAGGCACTGGGATTCCCCCCTCCCCTCCCCAAAACCCGCTCCCCCCCCCATGGTGGATTCTTCCATCTTGTTTAGAGCCTTACAATTTTACAATTCTTTGATGTAGATCAGAAGCAGTCTACTCATATCGATTATTGATTCCTTGATTACTTCACAATATCTTATTGCATGAGATACAGGTTGTTTGGGGTTGAAATAATATTACTGTTTCAGATTGACATCAATTCATAACAACCACATCAACAACAACACTAACAACATCGACAACAAAGTATATCACCCTGAAAAAAAGTAACACCACTGAATAGCCAACACATGCATGACAAAAAGAAAACACAGAAGTCTCTCGGGAAAAATGGTACCATCATATACTTCATAAGCACATGATGAATTCTACTAGAGAATAAAGATTATTTGGAAGCAACCAAACTGAAGTAAAAACATCAAAAAACCAGCATAGATTGGACTGTTGGAGTTACCCTTTCCATGTTAAGCCCCTTGCTTTAAATCAATGAATTGTAATCTTAGGAATTGTAAGCTTAGGAAATATGCATTGATTAAGGACCTTGTGATAATGAAAGTTCTAAAAAACATTTTCCATGATGAAAATCTCTAGGTCGCAACCAAGTAATCAAAACAACGTCCCATACTGCAGAGAGCTAGAGCGGAGGCAAGAATACTGGCTTTTGCATTCGCCCTTCCGTTTCCTGTCTCACCTCTGTGAGCAGGTGACCCAGCCTCTCTTGAACATTAGTTTTCTAATTCATAAGGTTGACTGCTGAACCTTGCTGAGTTACAGTGACGAATAAATGGGACATGGTAAGAAAGCTGTGTGAATTATGTGGAGTTGTGTTAATGCAAAGAATCATCACCAGGTTTTTTGGGATAGACAGCTGAAAAGTATTGAAAATAGTTTCCTTTTATCCAAAAGCAGATGAAGGAACGTTAAGCTTTAGAAACATACAGATATATCTTTGTGTCTTGGGTCAGCCATTTACTAACTAGCTATTTTCATGGTCAATGGAAACAAGTATATAGTCAGCCTGTGTTGAATTCAATGCAACGTTTTCACTCAGTTGATCCTGTAGTCACTCAATAACCATGTTTTATAGATTCGGTATCTGACAGGTTCTCTACTTCCTCTAAGACAGGGCTCTTAAAGCGCTCAGTAAATGATAGCTTGTGTTTGTTTGGGATGAACAACAAGGCAGCAAACAAAATCCACAAGTAGTTCATTGTTTTTCTCTTTAAGCTGAGAAATCAAAGATATAAAATATCCCCAATTATAATGCTTGTTCTTCCATGCCATTTTTAAAAGATTTATTTATTTTTATTGGAAAGTCAGATATACAGAGAGGAGAAGAGACACAGAGGAAGATCTTCCGTCCAATGATTCACTCCCCAAGTGAGCGCAACAGCCAGTGCTGCGCTGATCCGAAGCCGGGAACCAGGAACCTCTTCCAGGTCTCCCACACGGGTGCAGGATCCCAATCTTTTGGTCATCCGTCACTGCTTTCGCAGGCCACAAGCAGGGAGCTGGATGGGAAGCAGGGCCAATGGGGTCAGAACCAGCACTAGTATGGAATCCCGGCGTGTTCAAGGTGAGGACTTTAGCCACTAGGCCACTGTGCTGGACCCTTCCATATCATTTTTAATCAACTTATGATCATATTTGTAGACGGCAACATGGACTTCCTTTTCCCTTACTTTTTACCATTGCTGTATATCTCCTGCTTGTACTCTTGCCTTTTCCATGGCCAACTGGCCAGCACCTGAAGCTCTTCAAAGGATTATCAAATGCAGACAGTAGGAAGCGAAGCTCCAGCACCCTGGACATGTCAAGCATGAACCTTCAAGACATCGTGCTCTCATTCACACTCCAGAGTTTTTTTTTTTAAAGATTTATTTTTATTATTTTTTATTGGAAAGGCGGATATACAGAGAGGAAGATCTTTCGTCCAATGATTCACTCCCCAAGTGAGCCGCAACAGCTGATGCTATGCCGATCCAAAGCCAGGAGCCTCTTCTGGGTCTCCCACGCGGGTGCAGGGTCCCAAAGCCTTGGACCGTCCTCGACTGCCTTCCCAGGCCACAGGCAGGGAGCTGGAAGGGAAGCGGGGCTGCCGGGATTAGAATTGGCGCCCATATGGATCCCGGGCGTGCAAGGCGAGGACTTAACCACTTGCGCCACCGCACCAGGCCCCAGAGTTCTTCAAGATCAGGCTGAAGCACACCCTGGAGGAGATTGCCTAAGATAGATGCAGCCAGCCTCTTTCTTGCTCTGTTTCCTTAGTTTTCCCAGTAGCTTCAATTCTAACAAGCTGATTCCAGGCAATTTATGCTATTCCCAAATCTGTTTGGCTTAATGTGGGTAGCTACATTTGGCATTTCTTTTCATTTTTTTAAAAGATGCATTTATTTTTGTTGGAAAGGAGGATACACAGAGAGGAGAAGAGACGGAAAGGAAGATCTTCCATCCAATGGTTCACTCCCCAAGTGAGTGCTGCAATGACTGGAGCTGAGCCAATCTGAAGCCAGGAGCCAGGAGCCTCTTTCAGGTCTTCCATGCAGGTGCAGGGCGCCAGGGCTTTGGGGCATCCTTGACTGCCTTCCCAGGCCACAAGCAGGGAGCTGGATGGGAAGCAGGACCACTGGCCTTAGAGTCGGCACCCAAATGGGATCCTGGCAGGTTCAAGGTGAGGACTTTAGCCGCTCAGCTACATGCCAGGCCCGTGGCATTTCTTTTGTATTGACTAGATTTCCAAGTGATGTAAATTTTGAATTCTTTCCTGATAAGTTATTTCCTCCTCACTTAATGTATTTTCGTGCACAGACATGCCAACAAACCAACTTTCACGATAATTTTCTGGAATTACTACTTCACACAATATATACATTGATCATAATAGCAAACGACAAAAAGGACTCGAATTCTTAAAAAGAAGAATTATCCTGAAGATTCAACATCAAAGTGACTGCATCTTTCCCACCACTTCATTCTTCTAAACTGAAAAGGGCTATAGGGAACCACGTAGAAATTTGTAGGCAAAGACTATGCTAATGCATTTGCCACTGAGTCAGGGATTGTCAGTCTAGAAAGACTAGTTGGAATAATCTAAAGTCTTTTGGACTGCAAGATTTAAAACCAAGACTCAAGGCTCACATCAACGCCAATGTGCTCTGCCAGTTCTCATCCAGAATTCCAAAGGCTTCCTCCATTTTAAGACACACACACAAATAAGCAAGAAAGAGAGATGCTTTCATGGTACACAGATTCTCTAACCTTTGAAGAAACACAGTTCAATTGAAATGTATTTAATTATTTAACCAAACTATGGAGTAAGAACATTTAAATTAACCTCTTACATCATCATCATTATCCCTTCATCCTTTCATTCACCACCACAATGGGGAAGTTATGCTTGCCACTCATGTGGACAAAGGGGTGGCAAGTGTTGGGTTTAGCATGCAGTACCTGCTGCAGTACATATTCTTCCGTTAATAAGCATGCATAACTCTTCATCCCTAAGGAACTGTCTCTACACATAATAGGATATATAATTTTTATAATGCCAGGAAGAAGTAAATACAGCTCATTGAGTTTTCTATGAGATAATTCAAGGAGTTTAATTATGCACTGTCCATATCTCCAAGGACTAAGCCTGGTTCTTTTTCCTTGTGTAAGTTTTCCTGTCATATAAGAAAGTAACCAAGTACTTGTTACTAAGTAAAAGGTGAAAGCTCCTGTTGATGTGTGGAACCACTTGATCAATGTGGTGATCAGTAGTGACTAGTTCAGCAATTAACCTCATACTCTGTGATTGCCAGGGATCCATTGGGAAGAACTCTTCTACAAGTTACATCAATAATAGTTAATGTTTAAAATAATTTTCTTTTTTGAATGTATTCAAATTTGTTATTTGCCTAATAAAAGAAGGTTGTATTTCCTTATTACACTTGAAATATTCTGCAAAATAGCTAATGCACATTAAATGTTCTGACAATGTTGGTTTGCTATGTTATTATTATTATTATTATTGTAATAATTACTACTTCAAGGAATTATCTCACTCTGCAAAATATTCAAGAAAGCAACTAAAATTCAATTTCAAAATGTTTAGAGAAAATTTCTACCATTTCTTAAATTCTCCATAATGCCATGATGGGAGAGGACTGTAAAGAGAGAAAATTTCATAAAAGGAACTATATAGTTTAAATATAGTCAAAACTACAAGGAAGCTAAAGAAGAGTTGAAAGACAACAGCTAATTGAAGACAGATATTTAAAGATATGTTGTTTGGTACATCAAAGGAAAACAAAAACATTAATCCAGTTCTTCCTATGCTAGCTGCTTTCTTAATTGGGTAGAATATATAGACATTCATTTCACACTCCATCTCACAACCACTATCACACACACACACACACACACACACACACACACACACACACAGTCATTACACACTGCAACTCAATGAACTAAACTTTGTTTCCCAAACCCAAGCAGCTCCTGGGTTATACACCCTGCATTTACTTCAAGGAATATCTATATTTATGTACTTATCTTATAACTGGCTTTTCTTTTAAAACACTTATTTATATGTCTTTATCTATTTGAAAAGCAGAATGAGACAAAGAAAAAGAGACAAAAATATCCTATACACTGGTTTGCTCTTCAAATTCCAGCAACAGGGAGCAATGCTTCAGGCCAAAACCCAGGATTCTAGAAATCTATCTGGGTTTCCCACTTAGGCTGATCATTTGATTTATCCATTGCCTGCAGTTTCCCAGGATGGAAGAGCAAGAAGCTGGATTGTCAATAGAGTAACTGGTTACCAACTGGCTCTCTAGTATGGATACAGGCCTTCCAAAGGATAGCTTAATTCACTCCAACATCACAACCATCCAGTAACTAATTCCTGTCAGATCAGGAAGTTGCATAACATCTTTATATTTGAAAATAGATTTAATTTTCACAGATTTAGTTATCCAAGATTAGTAACCATTTAATAAAAAAAAATCACAAATTATTAATGTAACTGTTATAGAAGATGTTACAGAACTCCTCAAGCAAGATCTGCTCCACCAGCAAGTCAATTCCTGACACAAGCTGATGAAAGAAAACAGGCACTTAACTGCAAAGCATAGAACAAGGGTCCAAGCAGCTGTTACTTAAGTATGACCTCCCACAAGGGTCAAGTGTAATTGTTCTTACAGGCTGAAGTTGAGAGGTGCATGTTTAGCTTGTGTCCACATTCCTGGTTGGACAGCAGAGTTTGTGGCTCTCCTTTGATTCCTTGGGATGTCGTGTTCATTTCTAAATGTTAATGATGGAAAAATGGCTCTAGTCAGGCTATGGTCTATATATATATACATATATATATAGGGTCCCTGGGAAAGAAATCCTTTCACACAAAAGTAAACATCAAGCTGCTATCTCCAAGAGAGATAAATGACTATGTTAGTCTTGGTGAAGGACCAATAGAAGGTCAGTTGCACCAACCCTCACCTCAGGGAGGTAATTAAAACAGGCAAGGAAACTTCAAGCTAAGGGAAAGATGGTAAGAGACAACAAAAAAGCTAGAACTTGCTGGTATCTGGCATCTGTATGAAGAGACAGAGGGGAGAGTGAGAGAGGCACCTTCATCTGTTGAGTCTTTTCCCAAACGCCTACAGCAGGCAGGCCTGTGCCATACTAGAATCAAGGAGCACAGAGCTCAGTCTGAGTCTTGCATGTGGGGACAGGAACCTGACTACTCTGTTGGGTCCTGTTTCAACATAAATAAATTAGATCCTTTCTTAGTGTGTTAATGGCACTGTTAGAAGATACCTGAGAGTGGGTACTCTAGAAAGAATAGAAATGTATTTCCTCACAACCCTGGAGCCTGCAACGTCCAAGGTTAAAGCACCAACAAGTCTGATGTCTGTTGAGGGTCTGGTCTCTGCATTCAAGATAGTGCCCTAAACTGTGTCTTCCTCTGGTGTCTGCAAAGAAAAGGTATAGTGGTTGAGGTTGTTCTCTTATTGCTCTTTTACAAGACAGTAATCCATTCATTAGGACAGAGCCCTCATGACTTGAACATATCCAAAAAACACATCTTAATGCTACTGCTTTGGAAATTATGCTTCAAGTTGAACTCAGCAGAGGACATCAATATTCAAACCACAGTAGACTTCTAGTACCTAGGTCTAGTATTAACACACAAGAAGTGCTCAACAAATGCTTATTTCACTGGTAATCCTGTGGTTTATAAGTGGATTGTTCTAAACGTTCCTGGATTGTGCTACTGAAGTATAGTATTAAACATTCCCTTTTATTTGCTAATGCAACTTGTTCACAACAATAAACCTTGGACACTTGTCTCTATAAACTCCCCCTTTTCAGAAACACAAGGATAGATATATCAGTTGCCTATCTATTACATTGGTTACACTAATAGCTCAGTTGTTTTTTTGCCTAGAAAAAGAATTAGGACACTAAGTTCTCCCAATTTGTAAAGCTCCTCATCTATAAAAATTGTATGTTTTCTCAACATTGATATGTTTATTTTATAACAGATATATCATATTTTTATAGGACCAAAATATGTCATCCTCAAATATGCTTTACTGGCAAAATGATTATTTTGAGAAAATTATTTTAAGAACCAGCAAGGAAGATTAAAAGAACAGATTAGAGGATATCCTTTTATAAGAGAAAATTACTTCTAAAAAAGGAAGAGTGTCCCCTTCTCTATTCCAGGAATTGAAGGCTTAAGATAAGTCATAAGGCATTTTTATCAGAGAGAAAAAACACCGAGGTAAATCGTGTTAATCATGCTTTTCCTGATCACCCATCCCACCCACTAAGGACTCCAAAGCATCCTTCATCTTTGTTTCACTACAGATGGTATTCAAGACTGAATTCAGAGCCAATTCTGAAAGATACACTAAGTTCTTGGCATTACTGCCCATGTAAACATGAGGTACACAAGTTACAAGTTCCTGTTCATTTTTCTTCTGCTGATCTATCCTTGGTTACAGAGAGTTCCAGCTAAGAACATGTAAAGATGTAACAAAAAATTCCTTATCAATAATTTGGACAATGATGATGGGACATCCCACACTCTTTGGAACCTTTCCACATGATTCCAAGGTCATAGGAAGAAGTAGAGGAAGTCCACTCTCCCAAATCTGTGACTATAGTGAATGGCTGAAAGTGTGGGGTGTGACTGACATTTCTTCTCAGAAGTACTATGTGTCCAAAAAATACTAGAGAGATTTTTAAAGGTTATAACTTAAAAATGGAAGTAGATTGCTAACATTTTCACTTAGATATTAAGTATTATATTGCATGCCTTTTGGTGTAAACATCCATCCTTTTGCTTCTGACAATGTTCATCAATAATTACCAGTTCAGAGAGAGTCAAGGTATTTGGAAAAATAAACCAAATTGTCTGGAAATGCTAGACTTATATCCCTGTTATGAAAATAGGCATTTACACACACACACACACACACACACATTATGTGGCACTGGAAAAATCTCAATTTTGTGTTTTCTGTGAGAAAGTTTCCAAAAGAATTCTGTGATTGCATCAGTTTCTACCAATGTTTAATCAGAGTTACTGAAACCATCTGACACATGCTCTTTTTCCGTGAATACCTCATGCCATCTCTTGGGCAACATTCTGGTTAAATGGTCAATTGGAAGAGAAGGAAGGTTGTGAAAAACAAGACAAAATGTAAAATGCTTTTTTTCTTTAGTTAAAAGTAAACCCAATATGGGAATTTTTTTTAAAGTCCTTGGAGTTTGTTTCATGAAATGATTTGATTGTTTTCTTTCTCTATATTTGGAGTTTTCTTTTTTTTTTAAATTGACATCTCACATATAATGTCCTCCATTGAGCACAATAAATATGTAGTTCTAAGTAAAATTAGTATTTGAGGCTGAATTATAAATTCTGACCAGAGAGACATCACGTATATCTTTCCCACCTTTTCTCAATAAATAGGTGTTAGAAAGTGAACCTGGTGGAGGACCTGTTCTAGCTCTCTCTTTAGGTACATATAGAGATTTGATGAGAAGTGAAAAATATTGTCTTTATAAGATTTATTTATTTGCAAGGCTTGTAACAGAGAGAGAGACACAGACAGAGAAGGATGGGTTGGAGGGAAAGAGATTCCAACTGCTATTTCAGTTTCAAATGGCCACAAGCAACCACAAACACTGAAATGAACCATACAAAGGCCAGGAGCCAGGAACTCCACTTGGATCTCCAACATGGGTGCAGTGACCCACGGACTTATGTTATCACCTGCTGCTTCCCCAGGCACTTTAGTATGGGCTGGTTCAGAAGTAGAGCAGCCTGGACTCGAACTGGCACTCAGAAGATGCCAGAACCTAAACAGCAGCTGGATCTGTTCCTTAACTGGGTCCCGAATAATATTCTTGTTTGTGCAGTTTTACAAGGCACATTTAAAATCTTTCCTACATGAGGAAAAAAAAAAAAAACTTTAGTAACTTTTTTTTAATGGAGTGACAAAAGGGTAGAAACACACAGACAGAATCTTACAACTGTTGCTTTACTCTCCAAAGCACCAGGGTGGCCAGACTGGGTCATGCTGAAGTCAGGAGCCCAGAACTCCCTCTGGCTCTTGTGCAAGGGTGGCAAGCACACAAGCACCTGAACCACCATGTATTCCCTTCCCAGGTGTATTAGCAGTGAGCTGAATTGAAAGCAGAGAGGCAAGGAATCAAACCAGCATTCTGATATAGAATACTAATATCACAAGCAGCAGGTTAACCCTCTACTCCACAAAATTAGGCCCTTCTTTTGTTTTTTAACTTGTATTCTTTTAACTTGTGTTTTGTTTTTTCTCATTCTTAGCCAATGTGTTCATTTATCTCATTTGAAAAACAACCAATAGATGATTCCCCATTTGTAATAGCAATAACTTGAAAATTGGTTTTATGTTGTAAACATTTGGTGATCTCCTTGGTGTAAAGATAAAAATGAATCTCTGGGGGCCGGTAATCTGGCTGATAAATGGCGTCTCATATGGGAGTGCCAGTTCAAGTCTCAGCTCCTCCACGCTAGCGTCCTGGCAATGCATCCTGGAGAGTGGTGCATGATGGTCAAAGTGCCATCACGCACTCATGGCAGGAGACCCACATGGAACTGCTGGCTCCTGGGCTTGGCCTGGCTCAGTCTTGGCTACTGTGGACATTTGGGAAGTAACCTAGTAGCTAAAAGATTCTCTGTCTCTTCCTTCCTCTCTCTTTCCCTCGCCTCCTCTCTCCTTGATTCTCCCTTTCTCTCTTTCTTTCTCTTTGCCTCTTATGTAAGATGAATGCATAAATATATTTTTAAGAAATGTTTATCAATAGGTAAAAGGCAACAGAGGTATTGTTTGTTCTTGTTTTTCTAGGTTCTGGAATTCTGTACTGAGAAAAGAATTCCCCTCCTTTGTAATTGTGAAATGCTTTTCTAAATCTAGAGTTAATCAAAAAGCTATATTATAAAGTCTGTAAAAATAAAAACTGTCTTCCAATTATTTCTAGGTAACAATAAGTACTTTATTGTGTTTAGTAATCTCCAAATCCCAGAAATTATTTTAGAAACTGGCTGTCTAATACTTTAAAAGTCCTGGTCTATTAAGAAAAAAAGAAACTTCTTTTGTTAAAACTACTAGCCCAGAAGCATTTTTCTATGGAAAACCAAATCCATTTGATCATATAGAATCATTGGGCAAATTAAGTTACCACTTAATTTCATCATTTGATCCTCTTGGTCTAAAAGCAATGGCATGTTTTTCCCTGATTCTGTTAGTGAAGAGCTTAATAGGAGAAAACATAGCATGCATATAAAGTATCATTTTGTTTTGTCTTCTCATCAAGGTATTAGTGACATTTCTGGTTTTAGCTCCTGTTTGCAAAGAGCTGGGAAGTTACCAACTTCATTTGTACAACAAGCAGAAAGTCCTTCAGAGAGCTGAGTTTTCAGGGCAAACGGCTACTGCTAAACCTGAAGAACCTGGCCAATCCATAGTCAACCTGGCCAATCCATAGTCAACAGGCTTGACTGCAAGAGAGCCCTTCAAGCCAGAAACTCACAGGAAACCCTTCCATGAAAAATGATTTTCTACATTTTTATTTATTTATTTTCACTTTATTTGAATATCAGAGAAATAAAGAGAGAGGGATCTGCCTTCCACTGGTTTACTACCCAAAGGTATGCAATCTCTGGTACTGGGACATGGGACTGGGACAAGCTGAAGCCAGCAGTGAGGAACTCAAGTGAGTGACAGAGACTCAAGGACTTGTAGCATCACTTGTTGCTGGTTGCACAATTACAGGAAGCTGGAACAAAGAACAGAGCTGAATCTCAAACGCAGCACTCTGAGATGGCAACCCAAGCAGCATCTTAAGAGCTGTTCCAAAAACCGACCGCTTAAATGAAACAAAACAAACAAACAAACAAACAAAAACAAATTGGTGGAGGATGAGTGTGGCCTAGTTGGAGAAACAAAAAGGTCCAGGAAACTAGGACACTTTAGTGAGTTTCCTCTCCAAGAGCACAGTTGGGTTCTTGCAGGGAAAATTGAGTCCTTTCTTGGCTCTGGAAATGTGATTGAAGAAAAGTGAAATACTCAGACAACTTCCTCCATACTAAAAAGCCTGCTCTATGGGGCAATGTGGAACACACAGGGAAAGTTCACAGATCAAAGACTAAGATTTAAGTCAGGAGGCTATAGAATGCTTCCCTCTTATAGTAGTTAGTACTGCTACTTCAGGGCCCCAGTATTAACAGTGCGTCACAGCTGAACTTCTTAATAGACTCTAAGTAGAAATTTTTAAGGAAGTTAAAAAACAGTAATGAAAACAAAAACAAGGACACCAGAGGAACTAGAGGGCTTGGCATCTAGAAAGGCAATTCAAATAGTGTATGGGAATACAAAATTAAGTGGCAAGCTTAGTTTGGTGCAAATAAACACATGTGTAGTTTCTTCGTATTATACATTTTCATCAACTTTTTGAAGACACCTCATTTACATAGATTTCAAAAACATTTGTGTGCCACAATTGCAATTTTCATATGTATATGTGTATACAATGCAATTTAAAGGTTTATCTATTTATTTATTTATTTATTTCCATTAACTGCAAGGCAATGTGACAAGAGGGTAAGTGCTCTTTCATCTGGTATTCACTCTGCAAACACCACCAACAACATGGCTGGACCACGCTAAAGCTAGGAGTCCCAAACCCCATCTGGTATTCCCACATAGGCTGCAGGTCCCTAAGCACTTGAGCTAACTTTTGCTGTCTCAAAGCATGCACCAGCTGAAGCTCAATTACAAGTAGGGTCTCTGGGCCTCAAAACAACAGTGTGAATTGGGATATGGGCATGAAACATGGAAACTTAACCCATTGCACCACAAATTCTGTCTTCATTAACAAAACTGAACTATCCTATTACAATTTCCAAATAATAAACATAAGCCAACAAACACTGAGACTGCTATAAAGTCTCACAATAAAGGATTACTCCTATAGTTTCTTATATTCAATGTTCCATGTCAAGCTTTAAGCAAGAAAAAAAATGATAAGAAATGAAAAAAGACAAGCAAAAGTAGAAAAAGCAAATATGAGAACTAGACTCCGATATGCCATTGTAAGATGGCAGACCACAGTAAAGCCATCCTGAGTCCTGTCATTTGACATTGATCTTCCCCTACATCTCAGCTGGAACCTGATCATCTGCTGGTCTAGCTACTCGCTGATCATGAAGTGCTAACCTAAAGCTTGAGTCCAGAAGATAAGCAACATGCCTGACAGGCTAGCTCATAAAACAAAGACTCTGCACCTAGCTCCTACCCACCCATTAGATTTGCAAATGTATAAAAGCTTCCCCTTCTGCAATCCCACATGGAAAATATTGCTGTAGTCATCCATCCCAGTCTGGAATCAACAAGTCATTTGTCCTAACCAGTTCCTTTGTTCTAAGTGGAGTTTTCTTCCTTATGTCTCAATCTCAGCATTCACTTCAATTACAGCAGGTGATACGCTCTGCAAATACTCGAACACTGACAATGGAATAACAAAACAAGAAAGTAAAAATTACTGTGAAGATTATGTTAAGTGCTATGAACAAAAAAACAGAAAACTTGCAAGAAAAGACACATAACATGAACAGATATAGAAACTGTAAGAAAAAATCAAAATGAAATGCAAGAAATAAAAATTCTACTGCAGAAAGAATAATGTGATTGGTCAGTAAGGGTACAATTTGTGATTACTCTTCCTCTCCCATCATTAGGATCGTGGCTGACGTTTTTATTACAAAAAACAAACTAAGAATAGAAAACCATAACACATTTAATAAAAGCTTTATGTAATATGAGAGCCTTCAGAAATGAAGAATCAAAGATCCAGAGAAAACGTAACATTTAGGTTCAATGAAGAAAGGACAGCCATGTAAAAATGTGATGGTAGAAAACAGTGTGAGGTGATGGTAGCAGACGGAGGAGGAGGAATGCAGCAAGGATTCTGTTCAGATTCTCCATAACGATCTAGAGCATTCCTTCCTCTGGGTAGAAGCCAGGAGCACATTGGAGTGAGGGCCTTCAAAGTGGAAATAAGAGAGAAAGAGTGATCTTCATAGGTTTTATGGCTTGCCGTGGAAGGCAGGGGCCTTTTTATGACACAAGTAAGGCTGGAGGAATTTTGATTTTTATGACTCTTGGGAGAGAAAAAATGATGACAGGCAGGAAGAGAGAAGCAAAGAGAACTTGCTTCTGAAGACTTCTAATCTCTCAGGTTTATAGAAGAGTTTCATTTTTTTGTTATTTCACTTTTTAAAAAAAACGTTTGTTCCATTCACTTCAAATATAGACATTATAAGTATGCACACATATACTATTTTTTTCTGGAAACCAGAGGTGCTAATATCACAGAGTAAAAGATTTGTGGCAATAATCATAAATCTCTTTATTTCAAATTACTCAGCATGCAAAGTACTACGTAGAAGTACTGTAAAGATATCATAGAGAATGGAATTAAAGTACAAGCTTCTTTGGATGCAAAAATTTTAAGCCCATGCATATGCAGCCTGTCAAAATTTCATGAAAAATGTGTATTATGGAAAGACTTTTTATACCAAATAAATTTAGTTTAATTCCATGTTTCCATGTAGGTTTTAAAGTACCATTATACTTCAGGATAACTATTTTCTCAGCTCCAATAAGCTCATCAATACATTGGACAGAATCAAGTGAAGAATGAATGAGCTTAAGAAAAAACTGATACAAACTTACCAAAGTAGAATAAAAGAACTTACCAAGAATAATTTTTAAAAATACCCAGAACACCCAAGAACTGTTGAACAATTTCAAAAGAAGTAATACATGTATTGTTGGCATACTACAGGAAAAGAAAAACAAAGATTTGTGTACTAATACCTTGAAATTTTTGAAATTCATATCAGAAATTAAACATACAGATAGCAAGCCCAGAGAGGACCAAGTAGTTACCTCAGATATATATGTCTAGATGTGCCATACTCAAATAAAACCAATGACAAAGAAAAAAATTCTTGAAAGAAATCAGAGGCAAAATCTTCTGACCTAAAGGGGAGCAAGGCAGACATGTGTTGTGGCAAGGTAAGTTAAGCCTCTGACTGGGATGCCTACATCTTACAACACAGTGCCAGCTGAAGTCCCAGCTTCTCCACTTCCAATCCAATTTCCTGTAGTGCATTCTGGAAAGTATCAGCTGGTGTCTGAAGCACTCAGGTTCCTGGAGACCCAGATGAGCAATCTCTCTCTCTCTCTTCCTCTCTCTCCTGGCCCCACCACTTCCCTCCCTACCGTTTGAGGCAGAAACAAAATATTCTGAGAACAGACTTTGCTAAGGCGTTCTGCAAACAAGGCAGCAGTCGACTGAAAGTACAAGTCCTCACACACTGCTGCTGTTCTTAAGATGTCAGAAGCTGTGCGGAAGTCATTAGCAGGCAGAGAAGGACAGAGACAGACCAGCACAGTGGCTGAGAAAGGAACAGCTCCCTGGCTGGCAAGGCCAGGGCCTCCTGCAGCAGTTCTGCTCCCTCCCTCCTTCCTGGCGTACAAAGTTCCACCTAAGTATCTTCAGGCTGCTAGGGTGCTTAGTTAGTAAACAAAAGACCAATAAACAAATGAAATCAACATAAACTCTGGGTCCTTAACTGAATCTAAGCTACAGCAGAGGCTGTCCTTTGTTCCTGTCTCTCATTAGAAGAATACTGGTGTGTTGCTTTCAAAATCTTCTTGGATCTGTTTCTCTTCTCATCATGCTTTGACCTCTCTTCAAACCCTGGATCATGCTGTGCTTTTGAAACAAATAAACATTTAAAAAATAAAGAGGAACAAGGATAAGAATTTCAGCAGACTTCACTGGAGTAAAAGAGTAGACTGAAATATCTATACTGTTGACAGGAAAACACACAAACATACCCCAACTTAGAATTCCAGATCCATCAAAGGTGAAGGAGATACATTTTCTTAAACAAACAGACATGGAATCAGCAACAGCCAACCAGCCCTGCAAAGAATGTTAAGAAAGCACCTTTAGGAAGAAAGGAGATGATTTAGTTAAAAACAAAGCAAATAAAAGCAAGCCTGGATCAACAAGAGGAAGAGCCAGATGTGGAGAAGAGACAACAGTAAAGCAAGCATTGTTCTCCAGCTCTGAGGGAACACGCTCTCCCAAGTCAGACCACATTGCAGGCCATGGCGCACATCTCCAAAGTTTAAAAACTCACAGTGTGTACTTGGACCACAGTGGAATCCAACCAGAAGCCAAGAACAGAAAGAGAGCTAAAAATCCATTTGGGAACTAAACGACACATGTCTAAACAACACATACATCAAGGAAGCAGTCCTGAGAGACATTGCAAATATTTTCAGCTAAGTGAGAATGAAAATATAACATGTTAAGATTTGTAGGATGTAGTAAAAGTAGTACTTCAGGAAAACTTTATAGCATTAGATGCACACTATAAAACCTATTTCTTAAACGTTTATGTTTAAAATATTGTATTATCCCCTTGGTTAGTAAGTAGAGAAATGAGCACAATTCTTCCTCGGCATTTATGATTCTCTCTTAGCCAAATGGCTAAATTTGCATGACTAACTTTTGATTCAGTTAGTGGATGTTAGTAGATGAAAGATCTTTTTCTCTGTCTCTCCTTCTCTCTATAAATCTACCTTACCAATACTTACTTTTATTTATTTAATTCTTTCTAAAAATATGAGCTAGGTAATGTAAAGGAAGAGAAAATGTATCCCTGTGTCCACAATTTATTTCTTGGACATACTATTGTCTTGCAATGAACTGTGAACAAATATCAGTTTTTTTCATAGTTCCAACATAAAACAATTCCTTGAATCACAGAGCTTAGTATCATAAAGAATAAAACAGAGTAAAACCGGAGTAAATCAGGCTCTTGGATACTGCTATAGCTTTTCCATGTTATTACTTTAGAGTAGTAAGTTATTTATTTTCATACATGGAAGTGAAAACATTTAATACATTAAGAATAATAATTTCTTAAATTACTCTCTTTATAATATCCTAGCACATTTTCTTTTAATACCAACAATCTCCTGTTAGCATCCCCTGGAGAAACTGAAATGCTTGGCTTTCTTAAAATTTACACACTGAAGATCAAGATAAGAAAATTTCCTTACAGAAATAAAGCAATCAAAAGTAAGATATGAGAAAAATCAAGATGGCAGAATAGGGTAAGGACACATTTAAACAGACATAAAAATATTAGCCAGTGTGAAGCAGAGAGGGCACATTCCAGGAGATGGGAGAGAACAGAACAACAGTAGAGGGGTACCTGGAGACTGAAAGACGCAGGAAAGCAACAAAAACAACAGTATGGTGTTGCAGTGACTGATATACCAGCAGCACTCAGTCAATGGTGATCTGAACTCCACTGGTAGCCAGACCTCCACCAGTAATAAGATGGGAACGGGCCTTTACCGGGAGCTTGGGAAGTGAACCCAAAGAACTGTCTGTCCTCCTGGTCTGTTTGATTTGATCAGGAGCAGAGAAAGAGTGTCAGGTCCCAGACGGGCAGTGCAAGAACAGCGTGGACTTCACAGCCCAATCTGCCTACTAGAGCCAAATTAGGCACCACTTTGTTTAAGGAGGCAAGGGCTATGAGACAGCACTGCACATGCACAGAGCTGGGAGTGAACTCATTTCTAGCTCAGTGAACTGCAACAACATGGCATGCTGCAGGTCCCACCCAAGACAAGTCTGGGTAGCCCTCAGACCTGATAGCCTGAGCAGATCAAGAACTCTAGTAGTGGTACATCAGGCATTATTTCCTACAGTGTGGCAAATAATTGAAGACTGCAAGTGACAACAGTGAACAGAGAATGCACTGGGCTTGGCAAGAACTCACTGTGCTCATTGCATTGCACTGGTCCCACAGAAAAATAATACTGACTATGGCATTGTATGGCTCAAAATAGGTCTGTGTGGCCCTCAGACCTAATGGCCAATAGATTCTGGCAAGATCAGCACCAACAACAACCTAGGTATAGAGGACACCTGGTGTCTCCCTAATCCTGGGACCTGCTCCAACTGGAAGTGGGAGAAAGGTTGTACACAAGAGTGCAGCCTCAGCATGGTATGACAGGAGGTGGAGACTGGTGAGCCAGGAGCTGGGACTATGGAGACCATGGAGGAATCTAACATAGGAACCCAGACCTGTAACTCGCTGGAGGGAGTGGCACAAGTGACTGCAAACAAAGAACCATGTACCAACTGCGTTAAGTAAAACTGAACTGTGGGTCTGTGGATGACACAGCTTATAAACCTGTCCCAAGGAAAAGAATCTGATAACCAGAAGTACAATGACCAGGAGCAAAAGAAGAGACAAAGGCACAATATTATTGAAGATGCCCTTGCAAAGGAGCAAAAGCCTTTGCCAACCTCAGAATTAACTGAGGAAGACATTGAAAAAATAGGGGATACAGAATTGTAAACACTTGTTATAAAGCTTCTTATTAACAAAGACAAGCACATAAAGTAGGCATTCAAGGAATTCAAGGAATTTGTCACTCTGGAAATGAGTCAAATGAAAGCTGATATATCAGCAATTAAAACTACAGTGGAGTAAATTAGAGTGGAGAATCTCCAAAATAGAGTGAAGGAGGCAGAAGAAAGAATCTCAAAATTAGAAGAGTCTCCATATGCCCAGATTTTCACTGCCAACACATGGCTGAGGTAGATGATCAATGTGTTCCATCTTCCACCCTCTGTCATGGTACTAGGTGTCCTCCGCAGGTTCTGATGGACTGCCATATCCTCCAACTATACCTGGATATGCTGTCCATTGCTCCATCTGATCATCTGAGGAGGCTCTGCTTTGATATATGCACCCTATGACAGGGTCTGGCAGAGTCCTTCACCCCAATCAGCTTATGTAAATGCTGGTGGTTGCAATTGCTGGGCCAGTTCTGTTTCCAGCCCTGTCTTCTACATGAACCAGTGGGTGCTGCAGTCCAGCCTCATCCTGACCACCACATACTTGGCCCTCACGCTAATCAGTGGGAGCTGCAGCCTAGTTGGAGCACCCGCAATAACCCTCAGGCCTGCCCCCCTGCCCTGGTTCCTGCGCTTGCAAGTATGCACAGCAGACATGTTCAGCCTGTCCCACATCCCACTTAGCTCTGATATGTGTCAATGGGTATTGAAGCCTTAGTTCAACCCAACCAGCCCCACTATCCAGCCCACACATGTGCCAGCAGGTGCCACTCTCTATTTAAATATGTCTGTCCCAGTCCTAGTGTTCATGCTCTCCAGTGGTAGTGGTAACACAAGGGGGAGGTGCCCATTATTTCCCTAATGGGCCCACTCCCACTCCCAGATCATGCACTCTCCAGGTGGTTCTGCAGTTTAACTTGACAGAATTAGTTCCCAGTGTCAGCATCTGCCAGCTGATGCTGTGGCACAGTCCTACCAACCCTCGCCCACTCTAATTTATGCTTACACTGGTAGGAACAGTCAGCCCAGCCTGGCTTTTCCCTGATCTAGCTCACATGAGGCCCACAGACATTGTACCCCTTCTTGGTCTGGTCTGCCCTCATCCCAACTCATACTCTCTAGTGGGAGTGATGGTCCAACAGGGGAGCCCTCCACATTCTCCTTACCAGACTTCCCCCTCCTTCCGGTTCTTACAAGTGCCAGTTGGGTGCTGAAGCTCAGTCTGTCATGGCCCAACTCACCTCGACATTTGCCAGTGGGTGCTGAAATGGCCCACTCCCAATTACAGCTCATGCTGGTGGGGGTTGCAGCCTAGCCCAACCGGAACCCAGTCCCAGCCATAATGTGTTGTGGTATGTGATGCGATCAAGCCTGGTCAAAGCCACACACTGTTCTGGTGCTCGGATTCGTCAGTGTTTGATATGAACTGGTTCAGCCCGGTCCACCTCTGACCTGTGCCAAATGTATGCCGGTGGGTACTGCTCCCTTGACTCTTCTGGGCTAGAGTCTTTGTAATCAGATTTTTTTTTTCCTGAAATGCTCTCTGACTGGCATTCATACATTCATCTATTCACACATGGTAGAAAACAGTGAGTGGCATGAAGGACCTCAGAGTTCACACACCTGAGTTCAAAACCATGTTTCCCAGTTATTAGTTCCTTAATACTCAGCAAAATAGAAACTCTTTAAACCCCTTTCTCTGTGGTAAAACACAAAACCCAGCATAAACACTGCTGCAAGATTAAACAAAATTATTACATGGACTTTGCATGTTGCACTGATTGTGTGTTGTAAAGGATGCCACAGACAGTTGGCTTACCGTCTTATGTTTTTTCATAGGTCCGGAGACTGTGAGTCTGAGATTCGGATCTCAACAGTTTGGGTTTCTTTTACAGCATCTTGTAGATGGTTGCCAGCTTGCTGAGTTCTCACATGTCCTTCCTTCTGGGGGTAACATATCTCTCGTATCTCTGTGTGTGCCCAGATTTCCTTATTTTATAAAGATAATACTTTACACTGAGTTCAGGTTCCCCCATGTGATGTCTAACTTTACTCCATTAGAAGGTAAAGTCACATTCTGAAGCACAGAAGACTAGGAACTTTAATATACAAAATTTTAAGAGGGCTACTGGTCAATTCATCATAATACACATTAATACATTTTTTTATTTCACTAGTTTGCACAGACTTTTTTTGCACATAGAGAAATGGGAATTTCCACAGGCACATTGTAATGAGCAGCCATTGTTAAGTGAAGTATTGTGAACATAATATGATCATGTGTTGGTGACTGACATGTCACTGTGGCACCTCAGCACTTAGAATGTCACCGACCATAGCTGTAATCCTTTCCACAGATGCTATGTTACTCCACACCAGGAATACAACCTGGACATTGTTTTGGAGATAATTCCTTTACACTAGCTTTTTTCGTTTTATGAGTTCATGATTGAACTCATTATTCTAAGTACAAGAAAACACAACCAACTGAGGAATGCAATAATGAAATACTGTCCATGTATATTAATATGATGCATAAAATATTTAAAATGTGTGAACCAGTGGGGTTTTTTACACATATTTCAGATCCATTCCATGAAAAATCAAGTCATCTACTAGTGTCAGTCAATTCAAGAAAATACAACAGATTTAACAAAAAATGGTTTTTAATTTTCTTCTTTTCCACTATACAGGTCTGTCCTGTATGATGGAGATAGACTGAAATTGGTATGGTAGTGTTTATAAGTACCACACCCATAGTGACACTAAAACACTGAATATATTCAAGAGAAAGTGGGTAAGCAGCAAATCAAAACGTTGCTCAGAAATGTTTATTATTTCAGCAATAGAATTTGTAGGTAACTGAGATTAGATTTTTATTTTATTCTGTGAAGAAACACAAAACCTAATCCTGGCTCCTGTAGCTGACAATAAAAGTTGCCTTTGAGCTTTCTTTCAGACACATACCCCAAATCTATGAATTGTTCTGAGAATACCCTGCCACTTGGATTTCACTGCAATATAAAGCAAATTTCATCCATTACCAACTAGCTCAACTCCAAGGAATTGTAATGATTCTATACTGAACCACATAGGACTTTTGAAGGTCAACAAATTATAGCTGTACAAATCCGCTACAAATAATCCATTTTAAGCTCATTTCTATTATGATTTTTTGGTTTAAGATAATAAGTTTCAGTGTAGTAGTATCATCACTAAAATGTATGCATGTTATAACTGGCTGATCGTACAAATAATTATTAAATATAAACACATATGCTTTTGTACATTTGTGGGAGAGATTCGTTAATTGCTTAATGGAAGATGTCTTTCAGATACTAATTCTTTCATTTAGTTCAACAGATTAAATTTTATATGAAACGAATTAGCATGCATGCAATGATGTGATAAGGACAACCAAAAAGCTTAAATGTTAATGGATAAAATACAACATTCAAGTTATTTAAAAATGAAACTGTAATTTTCATTTTGTGGGCTTTGACAAAAAATGTCCTTCTTAGTATTCATGCAAATATTACAATATCAAGATTGCTTCTAAATTTTTCTGATTTGCAAATAAATGATAAAACTCTAAATAGTGTATGAATAAGAACACCAGATAAGCTAAAATTCTGCATTCCCTAATTGGCAGAAATAGGCAGGGCTTGACATTTGAAGCCAAAGCAAATCATTTTTTTGCTACAGTTTTCAGTCACTATCTAATTTTATAGAGTCTCCACATTCATAATTTGTAAAAAGCTTTTATATGAAAATAGCTTTGCACCACAGTCAATGTCGACAATTTTGGGAGGTGGAAGAAAATTAGCACTAATACCAACAGACCTGTGTCTCCTTTCCACCCAGTCCCCTTAAACTGCAGCTCAATCTGGTGTAATCTTTTTTCCTCCCCCAGTGGGGTGCACAGAGCCCTCTAGCTTCCAAGCCTGCTTCCTACTGGGGTACATATTGGCCAGAATACAGATGCTCAGAACAACTATTTGCATCTACAATGGGGTCATCCCACCACGTCCTTTTCAGATCAATATGATTGGTACAAACAATAGTTTGATTTTGATTGCTCTATAGTACGCTTGGGTAGAGCCTCTGAATACAAGTGAATTGCCTAGAAACAATGGGCCGGTTCATCATCCAAGCGTCCCTTTGCAAACAGCTGCCTCTGCCACACTCACCCTGACAACGTCCAGAAAAACAGATGGTTTCAGCATTCATGGCCAGTTTAGTGAAAGCCCCTGAGTCAACCATTCAACGCATTTTTTTTAAATCTATTTGATGCTAGGGAATGGTTCTCTCCACTAAAAATTTCAAATGTATTTGAATCCCCTTGCTAGATCTAAGTTGAACTAAAAACAAAGGAGTAGGTATTTGGGAGGTGAGAGTAAAATTCCCCTCTTCAGTCACTACAGTCAGGTCTTTGGTTAAAGCTGCAGTGTAGACTCTCATATGTGATAGGTGTAGTAATCCTGCCACATAGAAAAGTAAATAAAAATGTAACATAGGTCCCTGAGCATTGGTCTCTTGGGCTTCTGTTGTCTATTTAAAGGCAGGCCTTTAGTGTTATCTTAAAAGGAAGGCGTTTTTCTTAAGGTTTTGTTTTATCAAAAGAAAAATCAGACAAGGGAATTTTGCGCCAGGAATAATGCAAGAGGCACTACCATTCACCACTCATTCATCGAATACATTAAAGTACATTTTACATTTAGGTTGGTTGCAATAATTGTGCAGATTCTGGCAATAATTCTAGATGCGTTTGTATTTTTGGAGACTTATAAGAAACAGTAGCAAAGTGTTACATGTGTGCTATCATCCCAATTCTAAGCCACTTCTGCATTTTTACAGTAAGCATTAAGATGAGCACTTCCTTATTTGATAGCCAGAAGAAATATTTTAATTTCAAAAGGAACTATCAGAAAAAAGAGGAGACGACTCACAATTGTCGAAATCATTTTTATCATTATTGTAACTTCAAGATACAAAATTTTGGAAAAGGACTCCAAGGTAAGTCAATGTTACATATTTTAAAATGATTGTTCTCATATCATAACTTTGTAAGAATATAAAAGATGTCAAAGGATATTTAGTTTATTATATTTACTTTATTTTTATTATTTAAAAGGCAAAGGTAGAAAGAGAAAAAAAAGATCCGTCTTCCAACCACTGGTTTACCACCCAAATGCCCAGACAAGTCAGGGCTGGGCCAGATGCAAGCCAGGATTCCAGAATCCAGAAACCAATCCAGGTTTAACCAGTGGATGATAAGGATCCAACTACTCGAGTCTGTTGCTTCCTAAGTTGGTCATTAGTAGGAAACTGGGCTGGAGAGCAGAGCAAGCTTCCAATCCAGGCACTTTCCACGGACATTCTG
The DNA here is from genome assembly GCF_017591425.1 of Ochotona curzoniae. NCBI lineage: Eukaryota > Metazoa > Chordata > Mammalia > Lagomorpha > Ochotonidae > Ochotona > Ochotona curzoniae. Next base: position 24,056,442 of record NW_024464939.1, on the reverse strand, counting down.
TTCAGTGCCTTATTTGCTGCAGCAAATGTCTGCCTTCTTAAAAAGCATTTGGCACACTTTTGTAAAGTCTGTGGAATGTCCCTACCAGAACATGCATTTATAAATCCACAATGTTGTATATATCTTCAACATGCGAAAAGTTTTTATTTCTAAAATTTGAGTACAAAATGCACTTTGTAAAAACAAATTCCACAGTAATTAATTTATTGTAAATTAACATCAAACTAAATTAATGGAAAGTAAATGAACATATTAATATAAATTGACTTTTATGCACATATTTATATAATGCTATTCATGTGATACATAAATACATTTAATACTGCAATATAAAATGATTGCTGTATATTACATTATGCTATACAATATACCTTGTATATAATATATAAGGCATATTTTATTAACATTACTGATCTATAAAACAAGGACAATAATTTTGTCTTTTTTATTGATTATTAGTGGGAATAAATTAGATAATGCTTATGAAAGCAATCTACACATTATCTGGCTAGTCATTATTTTCACTGTTGTCATCAAAATTCTTGAGAAATGTAAGAAAAATATGAAACAGAAGTATGAAGGAACAAAATTGGAAACTTGCCAGAACTAAGGTCTCAGCCTGGCAGGGACTGGCTCAATAGCACGGGGAAACGGCCCTCCACAACTTAAGGATATAAACTGCCCTTCTCACCCACACTTCTCTTCTGGGGACCAGAAGACAACTCCGAGACCCACCAAGGATGGCCAAGGTTTTACTTCTCACGCCCACTTGCTCCTCAACAGTCTAATTTCACCTAGTGACATCTCAGCTCCTGAACTCAAAGCTCGCTTCAGTTGTCTTTGCCTGGGAAGGAAGCACGTGATAGGATGGTCACACTAGCCGAGCTGCAAATGTGAGGTGGAGTTTTTCACCGCCATGCGCAATAGCGCATCATCCTCCCAAGTCTCCCACCGTCAAATACAGACAACCCCCCTTCCTTCCGCTACGCACTTTACTTAGTGCCCAATACGTGTCCCTCTCTTTCCTTCTAAGAATTGCCTGCCCTCACTATCACTCCTTCTTCAGCTTCTCCTGCAATAAACACTCAACAAAAATGGTGATTAACTGGTTAATCACCCAGGATATCTTCACTGCCAAACCCAGATTACACTTCTCAGTCCCTTGGAGGCTTGACGTTGCTGCAGAACGAATCTATCAACTGCAAAGCATTCACTCTTTCAAGTACCTGTCTCTGCACTGGGGCTTGGGGATCCAAACGAACATTTGTTGAAATTCTCTGCTTTTGACACACCTCTGTCTCTTCCCTGGGTAATCACTCACAGATTTACCTCCTTCTGGCACCAGTGAAATACCACTGTGCTTCTAGGCCCTGCTCTTTGTGCATGTACTTCATCATCTATCCATTCATTCAGCAATACCTTTATAGATAATCTCCTACATTCAAATTTTATCCATTCCACTTTCACTTTCCAAATTGACTTTCTTTCATTCACTCAACAAATACTATTGAGCACGTTCCCTGCACCAGGCAGAATGCAAGGCTCATTCATTAATCAATAAATAAATGATGGTCTCCAATTTCAGAGTCTTCTGTGTGTAGTGTGGGGGGAAAGTAACTACATGGATTTTAGGTTGGACTGAGCAGGATGCTGGCATGAAGTAGAGTGTTGGTGAGTTCATGATGTGCCATCCTACTTTTATCTTGTTGGGAATGTTTGGAGTACCCTACAGGTACTTTACCAAGACCCTGTCCTGGTCTGACACAATGAGTATCCAGCTTGACACATCATATACATGGGCAGAGCTTTCTTCTGTTCATCTGCCCTCTCCCCTTCCTCCTGTGATGCATAAACTCCAGTGCTTGTATACTCTTGGCAGCCATGTAGAACTGGTCCCAGGTCATCACCTGTCAGGATATAGACCCTCTACCTGGACTAAAAGCCTCTCATTCTCACAAGCTCGTGTCAGTACCTCCGAACCTAAAAATGGACAATAACAGCACTGAATTCGGAGAGGATTAACCTAGCAGGCAAAAATATTAAGTGTAAAGGCAGAGAAGAGACAACTTTAGATCTGCATTTTAGAATGATCATTCTGTATAAAGTGCAAATTAGATGTGAAATGGGTAGTGAGACAAGATGCTATAGCAATCTAGGTAAATGTAGAGGGGTGAAGGAAATCACTGGATTCTCAGCTGCCTAATAGATTTGATGACTAATGATTAATTAAGCCCTGAAGCTCGTGAAAGCAGGCAAGTGTCAGAATGGTTCATGTGACTATTTATGTGTCCCAACCAATCTCACTCCAGTAGAGGTTTCATGATAGCAATTTATAATATCCCATGTCTGAGTCTGTCTCCCGTACAGCCAATGATCTTTTTTATTATCTTCAAACTATTCGTGTAAATAACCAACTTCCATCAAGATGTTTCCTATTAAAGGCAAGATGAGTGGAAGTCAGAGAAGGAGGACTTGGAAATCTCTAGAATTTAATGCAGCAGGTGTGGGGAGCGGCCGACCTCACGTGTATGATAGGTGGTCACAAGATGGCACCTGGCCGAGGGCCAGAAGGCGGGATTTGTCCCACCAGCAGGTAAACAGGAAGTCACAGGGATAGGCTAGCGATTATGCCATTGCTACTGGCCTATCAGGTAGTACCCAGTGGACCCACGAGGAGAAGTGATTGGAGGAGAACTGTATATAAGCAGCCCGCTTTCGGCAATAAACCCTTTTTGGTTTGCCTTCCCCTTTTCATTCGTTCGCCCTTTTTTTTGTTCGATTTTTTGTTCACTCGTTTGTGCATTTGTTTGTTGTGTGTGCCAGTTGCGGTGGTGGTTCCCGTTTTTCCAGGCCCTCGAGATTCCTCGTCATTTTAGTGTCGCTGCAGGGCGGCGACAAGTAAAGTTTTAAGTCCTCCACCACCTGAAACACTTCATGAAGCAGTGTCTTTGGAGATGAGTTGATCTAAGACATAGCACGGTATCTGGCACAAAGCAGGAATATGATGTTTCTTGAATGAACACAAGGATGAGTAAGTGAGTGCTAACATGCTCCCTAGCTCCAGCAAGCTCTGTCAGCTTGCTCTGGGGAGAGGGCAAAGAACCAGCTCTCTCCTCAGTTGGACCCTGGTTGACTTTCTTCTTTTAGATTACTATAGGAGGGGCTGAGAACAGGTGGATATGAGAGCAGATCGAGAATTAACAGAACACTAAAGTTTCTGGTTAAAAATAAATCCTGATGTTCTACCTCTAATTCATGCAGTCTCCTTTCACAGACAAAAAAACTAACATCCAAGAGCCCAGGAAAATGTAACAGACCAACAGGATTTACTGACTGGAGTCCAACAGTCTTTTTTTTTCCCCCAAAAAAATATTACAACGCAAACTTTCCACAAGATTTAAAACACTAAGAAGTTATAAATGATTTCCACTTAAAAGGCAATTTTGAAGTAAAAGGAATGAACTTAATCACCTTTGCTTTCTAGGGAAACAATTAAATCAAGATACTGCCTCCATCTGTTGGTTTAGCTTTATTTGTTTCCCAACTTGCTCCAAGTATGTTAACAGCTCTAAACAAACTTGAATACACTAGATATTGTGCTTTGACTATCTGTACAAATAATTCCTTCAATTCTTAGCATAGTATCAAAAGAGGAAAGCAGGTTTTTCTGGTGGGTTATTAAGAGGAAGTGTGGAGCTTGAATCTATCAACTTCATGCGGAACTGAACTTATTTCTCCTCCTGTCCCAGGTTTACAGCTTCTTACCAGAGCTAAGCCTAAGTCTTGTCTTTTGCTCTCTTCTGGGCTTCCCAAGTTCTTTAGGGCAAGGGGATTTGCTTCCTGGTGTTGCTCCCCAGGTGCTATAGCTGGCCTCCCTGCCTTTGAGCATCTTTGGTGCCACCTGTCCATCTGTATGCTTCTGGTTCTTAACCTCTGCAGCATGCCAGCATATTACCATATACCAGTTACTGGATCTCCTGGTTGCTAATACCAACTTCCCTTCAATTTGTCACTGCAGAAATGCAACCAACCCTCTTAGTTTTGATTCTTCTCAGTCTCTTTCAATTCTGGGTCTCTGACTGCTTCTGAAGACAATATTCTTAATTCTTGTCTTAAAATATATACTACTTAAAAATTTTAAAGTAATATGCTTTCATGGTGCACAATTTATAAAATATTGATTAAGAAAATAAGGAAATAAATCTAATCTGTCATTTCTGAGAGCAGAGACAGCTACTGTACATATTTTGCTGCATCTAAAATCACATGACTGATACATATATATAAGATTTTATCCTAAAAATTTAATTGTTAACTTGTTTTTTGCTTAGTAATAAACATTTTTCCATATCATTAAACATCTCCATAAAACATAATTTTGTGGGTGAACATAATTCCATCTGAGGAATATACCATAACCTATGCTAATGTTTTTCATTGGTTATTATTTAGAGAATTCATTTTCCACCAGTAAAATAAATGCTGCAATGTATAGTATATGATACATAAGTGATAGCCAGACATATTAATAAGTCTTCAAGCACCTCTGTGATTATTTCTTTTTAACAAATTACTACCACTGGAATTGCATAATCAAATGCCATGCATACTTTTAAAGGCTTTAGATGTACATAGGAAAGTTGTTCTTTAGAAAAATAAAACAAGAAAATGGGAAAAATCAGACTGGGGGTGGGAGTTTGGGGGAGAATCCCAGCCTATATTAAATTGTAGCAAATAATTCAAAATTCAAAATAAAAATATAGTAAAAAACAACAAAAAAAGAAAAAAAAACATGATAAGAGTATTTGAGAGTGCTCACTGCCACTCAGTCCTCTGTATAAATAGTGATCAGTTTTTTTGTCAGGATCAGAATTTGCTGTGAATTCAGCATTCAGCAAACTCAGCGTCCAATGCATCAGCCTCTCTAATCCCTCCAAGAGCAAGGGAAAGAATGAGCACCATGCAGACACAAGACAACTCAAAATAATGATTGTTTGCTTCTTTCTCTATGTCACATTCCAGGCAGCATGTACATTATCAATGGCATACTCTTTTGTTCGTGTATTTCTGCATATGTAAGTTTGTCCTTCAAAAACAATACCACACTATCTATCTGCTTTCCAGGAATGCACTGTGATGAAAAACACAGCTGCCTGAATTAGAAAGCAATATCACTCATTGCCAGCAGATGCCACTACCTGATCCATGATGTATACCAGAAAAAAGGTGTTTAAGGATCAGGTTCCAGATCTTGTGACCAAATCAGGGATTCCACTGGATCGTGAGTGATACACATATGACCTTATAGGGAATTATGGAGAGAAGGTTTACTTATAAATGAGGCTACATGCTTTGGAATATATTTTATATTAAATGCATTTTCCAACATTGTGTTAAAGTAAATAGAGTGTGTGTGTGCATGCGTATGGATATGTACAAATCAAATTAAACACTAAAGTTTCCCCAAGAGATTTATATTAATTAGGAGCTGTTCTCTGATGTATCTCTGCCACCCACAGAGTTCTAATGACTTTAAAATATGCTAGTAATGAGGAAAGACATATGGGATATTATGTAGAGCTGAGGTAGGTGGTAAGAGATACAGAATGGGACTCAAGGAGAGATTTTTTGAATGTTCTCTGTGTGAAACTACACACGACAGTATTTGAAGGGAAACTGAAAACCTTATGTCTTATTCTAAATATATGAGTCGCTATATATGTCTGAAACTTTGACCCAATGTACAAAACATATATAATTCCTGCTACCATTCTCTTGCAATGTATGAAGAAATTGCAATCTGAGAAAATTCCATACTTTAACGGCACCGTTGACATCTTGTTACTGAATACCCTGACTTAGACTCTCAGCTCAGGGATTATAAAAGCTCTGGCAAATTCACCATGTGTTTGTGTACTATTTCTGCTTCAAGTTAACAGGATGAGAGAAAAAAATTAACCCCATCTACAAATAGCATGTTTGCATGCATGTTCACACACACGTGCTCAAATACCAATCTGGAAAAGTTAAAGCACTGTATGAAACATAAAGGTGACATGAATTGCTGGGGCCTTCCACTGAGGAATTGGAGAGAAGACTTTAAATTGGAACATTATAGAATTTTATAATTCTCCCTGAATAGTTAGCACCTTTTTAAGGCTGACAGATTCATATTTAGTAAAACTGATAGGAATTTCTGATAAAATATTAATGACAGTAACTTTTCAAAAACAAAAATAAATTCCTAATATCTACTAAGCAGTCTTCTTTGTTCTTGTTTTCAACTGTACTAGTAGCATACCAAGTCCTTACTTTCTTTGTTGAAATCTGAAGCACTATGTCAACAACCAGCATCACATGATTTCCCAATTGCTCTGCCAACAATTTAGGCCTCTTTCATGTAATAACCAAGAACACACAGATTTTTTTTTCCTTCCCATATGAAAGATTAGCATTTCCCATTGAGGGTAAGCAATTCACTGCATGCAGAGAATGAGTCAAAACCTTGTGGGTGGATGTCTGCTCATTTACTCATAAGGAATGAATGAATATGTGGTAAGATCCCCCACAGGAGGTCACAAGGCTATGATCGCCGACACTCGTGGTCTCGTGAAGCTTGCAGAGTAGCCACAGGGAAACAGACAAGAACCAGCACTGAAATATGTAAGCCAGTAAGTGTCAGAGCAGGATAAATCTGCAGGGAAAGGGAATGGATTCATTTCACAGAGAAAGATTCAGAAAGCGTGGTGAGGATAGGGGGTGACATTTGAGCCAGGCTTTAGAAGACATATTTGAGCACCACTTAAATGAAGAACTAGCTCAGCAAGTCCAGAAAACAAAGAGGTCAGTGTGGCACAGAAAGGAGATCAGGGTGGGAGAAGGCCCTGCACTCATGACTGACTTGCGTGTTCTCTTTTGAGAGCAAAGAAGAGCCAGGGAGAGCCTCAGACAAGGCAATCAAGCTCCCCTGATGTGATGAAGTTGCAAAAAGCTGTCCAGGAAGCACAGGATATCTTGAATGTATTTTTAGTTCTTGGAGTGCTGTGCAAACCTGATGCGTTACATTTTATAAACTTCAGGTCAGTCAGCAGTCTCAGTGCTGGCAATGTCTTCTCGTTGGAATTGTGTTCATCATGACACTAACGGGATGTGCTCACAAAGGCAACTTGCTAAATATCAAACAGTGCTAAAAAACATGTAAGATAATAATTTATTTAACAGGTATGGAATGTCAGAACCTGAAGGAACAGAGGAAGTGAATCCAGCAACAGTGAGTAGAGATTCGTATGAGTGGAGAATTCAAGAAGACTAAGCAAGCAAGCAAGCAGGTAAGAACTTGGAGTCAGGATTTTTTAAAATGGGCAGAATGCAATGTAGTGAGAAGCTAGCAACACAGGTGTGGTGAGTCTTCTAGGCCTCCAGTACTCTCTCTGAGCTTCGGCAGGGTGAGGAAAGCCCCTGCAGTTTTCAGTGTGACATTCTTGAGATTGAGAAGGGATGAGATTTCAATTCCAGAGAGTTGGGGACTTACCCTTGGGCAAGATTCAGTGTTTCCATAGGGGATTTCAGTACAAATGAGGAGTTTGTACATCACCCTGAAACATAGCCTCCTGGCAACAAGAGATGGAGTTTCAAGGAGTCACAGGAGTGGGGGAAATCCACTACTCCAGTAATAACAAATTCCCCTGGCTTCAGCCTTGCTGGAACCTGGCTGCTACAGGCATTTGTGGAGTGAACCAGCAGATGGGAGCTTTGTCTGTCTTTGCATCTCAAATAAATTTGAAAAACTAAACTTAAAAAAAAAAAAATAAAACAGCAGCTTTTATCAAGGTAAAGCCATTAAAATGGAAGAAGAGGCTAGAAGGGGGAAAAAAAACCCCTCCAGTCTGGGATGTGGGCTCAGGGTCATATTTCTCTCACAGCAAGCTGGCTGCCCAGGGTGTACACACATGGGTGACATGCATGGAGTAGCAGGGAGTGACTAACCTGTTCAGACTCTTTGTAACTGCTTCACATGATTGCAACAGAAATTCCTGCCTCTTCACTTTCCCCCTTGTCTTTCCCCCATAGCCTTATTACTCCTCATATTGTCTGATTGTTTTTCCTCTCAGCCAAAGCAAGCAAAAATTTCCTACAAAGAGCCAGATAGTAATTTTTTAACCTTTGTGGACAAGAGGCAAAAACCAACTATGCTAGGTGATATGTATATTTATGTAACGGAGAGAAGCAACAAAATTCCTACAGAGCTCTCTCACTGATGAAATTGGACTACACTTGTTTTATAATGAAGGTGTGCTAAAGAAAACAATCAAATTCTTGTGGAGAGGTTGACAGTTCACATCCTGGAGTTCAGCCAGTGTTCTCCATCCCAGACCAGTTGCAAATACTCAACTGTAAACATATCACTCCTATTCTGCACATCAAACAGACCAGAGGCACCGATGGTGGGATGGGTTGGAACCTAGCTAGTTTCTGTCAATCCCTGTTTGAAGCAGTTACACTATTCTCCTTCCTCATGAACTTGATTGGTATGCAGGAGGCATCCAAAGCAAGGAGTGTCTGGCATCTATGCTAGTCTGTGGTATATAATCTACTTCACTTCCAACTTCTACTCCTTTTCTCCAATTTCTCACTCCTCATTTTGACCTGAATGGAAAGAACTTTCTTGGTCTACAATCTGTAGGCAACTTAGATTTATAGTTTCTGATACTATTTTGGAGCATCACAGGATCTTCCCTTCAGATGACTGGCTGGTGAAATGACTGTAATGAATTACATCTCCTAACTTCATAATTAAAAGCAATTCACAACATGTAAATAAATATACTTGAGGAAGGGAATACAGGGACAGAGAATGTAAGGTCCTTTGTACCAAGGTAGAAATAAACACTTGGTTGTTTTTACAGCTCAGGGTTCCTTTTGCAAACAAAATTGATCAGCTAGGACAAGATGAAAGATCATTAAGAGTAGATGTAGGGCCAGTGTAGTGGTGCTTCCAGGTAAGCCAGTGCCTATTACAACAGCATCACATGTGGGCACTAGTTCTAGGTCCAGCAACTGTTCCACTTGTGATCTGGCTCCCTGTCAGTATGCGTGAAAGATGATTCAAGTGCTTAGACCTTTGCCACCAATATAGGAGACTCAGCTGAAGCTCCTGGCTCCTGGCATTAGCCGTGTTCATTGCAGCCATTTGAAGTGAATCAGCAAATGAAGGATTCTCTCTCGCTCTCCCTCTCTCTCTTCCTCCCTCCCTCCTTCTCTCTCTCTGGCTTTCAAATAAATAAATAGATAAATCTTAAAAATAAAGACTGGGGGAAATAAATGCAGAAAGGGAACCACCAGATCTACACTCCTTTGTGACAGATTCTGCTAAACACTGTGAAAGAAAATGTTAAATCAATGCTCCGACCCTCAGATATCCCACCATCCGCTTTAGTACAACCTCTGTGTCATAAAAATTATCCTGTAAGGAATCTTAGAGATGAAGAAGCTCACATCCTTATTTCATAAGTGTGAAAAACAAACTTCATTCCATTTGTAACTTTGGACATGCTGTTTTAATCCTTACATTTCTGACTAGCAAAGAAAATGTTGTCCTCCAGTACTTGCGACGGGAAGCAAAGGTGCGGTTTTTAAGAAATCTCAGTTTCAGTCTGTGCTTATTCAGGCGGTTTAAAGCTTTTTGGTCTCAGAAACCCATCTGTGAGTCAGCAGTGCCATGGGGATTTCCAGCACTGACGGTGGAGCCTGGCCAGGTCTCCAGTTGACTCACAGAGTGTGCTGACAAGCCTGATTCTCAGGAGTAAGTTCAGCGTACAGAATCCCACAGTGAGAGCTCAAGCACTGGCCAAACAAGAGCCAAGTCCTCCTGTTTTCATGAAACAGACAGCCCAGAGGGAAAATGAATATGGGCTTAGGTATCAGCTGACAGTGGACTTGCATTTCAGCTCAACTGCTCTTAGCAGAGCCAGGGTAGGAACTGTATGAGATTATGCACTTAGAGTTTCACATATAGGCTGGCATATCATAGATACTGAATAAATTATTAGTAATGGTCAACATGCCTAGGCATTCACAGATTTATACTGATCACTTTTCTAACAGTAAAAGGACAGAGAAAGTAAAAGTTCAGGAAGTGGTTAAAAGTAGATTCTGTTAGTGAGTTTGCAGTAAGTATGTAAATCCTTTAGCAAGGTCATGCAGCACTGTCTCCTTGTGCCATGCATATGACAAATACACTAACAATGATCAGCATCAGGATGCTGTATTTGTCCTGTCACTACACCTGCCACTACTGAGCTACCCAAGCTCAGAATGGATTTTTACCAGTTCCATTTTAGCATGTTCTCTAATCAATATTTCTGGCTTCTAGGTCTTTACCTGTGAGCTTCTTTGATACTACAGAATAGGATACCCCACACATCCCTGAAAAAAGCCCTGAATACTCACACTTGAGTTGTGCCACCTATTTGTAGAAGGATGAAGACTCATAGAAATGCCTCCATTCCACAAAGTGTGGAGGCCTGTGTCTAGATGCATCTTGTCCCTCCATCACCCACATTAACAGTACCTAGATCCATTCTCCATCAGTCAAGCCAGACTGAGTACAGTGGAGGCCACCTTTGCAACACACCATGGGATGGACTTTCCCACCATACTCATCCTTTGCTACTGCTCAAAAGAGGTACATTCCCAATGAAACTACCTACACTAATCACAAGCTTGTCTCAGGCTGTGCTTTTCAGATGAGCAGGCTGAGAAACTATCTATGTCTATGGTCACGTAAAAGGCTAGCTTCATGGAGTTCAAAACCAGAGTCTGCTTCAAAGTTAAGAAATGCATGGCAGTGGTGTTGCTTCACTCTCTAAGTCTTGTGACAAAGGATACCCACTGGGTGAGATGCTCTGTCTCCATGTGTCCCGAACCCTTTAAGCTGCTCTAGGTGATTTCTGTCTGTTCAAGCCAATGCTTGTACAAAATTCACAGGCTACTTCAGCCCAACACACTGGGATCATGTCTCACTGAGTAGCCTTAAAACATATTTTGAATTTTCTGAACCTTTCTCCTTATCTGTAACAGAGAAAATAATTGTTTCACAGTTAATCAAGATACTTAGAATTCTCAGTATTTATTTAACATTCAGTACACTAAAACCCATAGTGAGGTACTTGGTATATAGTAACCCTCAACAAATGTAATTCCACTCTCCTTCTCTTTATTTTTTTAAAGGTTTATTTTTATCTGCAAGGCAGATTTTACAGAGAGGGGGAAGAGAGAAATTGGGATTTTCCATCCATTGGTTCATTCCCCAAATGGTTGCAATGGCTCAGACTGAGCTGATTCAAAGCCAAGAGCCAAGAGCTTCCCCTGAGTCTCCCATATTGGTGCAGGGGTCCAAGGATTTGGGCCATCTTGTGCTGCTCTCCCAGGTCATAAACAGGTAGCTAAATAAGAAGTGATGCAACCAGGACATGAATTGATGCCCACATGTAATGTCAGTGGCAAAGGCAAAGGTGTATACCTTGTAGCACTGGCCTCAACTTTATTGGAAAGCAGAGAGAAAGAGGGTGGTGGGGGGGTTCACCATTGAGTAAGCCAAGGATTTGAACCATCCACGGTTGTTTTCCAGGGTGCTGTCTTCCCTATAATTTTAATATGCAATGAATAGGCAAAGAGCATTTTACTTACACTGCAAGCTTAATGAACCAATTTTTCTATATAAAAAGAGTTTAGTAATGGGTTGGCACTGTGACATAGTACATTAAACTATCGCCTTCTGTGCAGGCACCCCATATTGCTCCAACTTGGGATCCAGTTCCTTGCTGATGTGTCTGGGAAAGCAGCAAAGAATGACTCAAGTACTTGGGCTCCTGCATCCACATGGGAGACCTAGATGAGGCTCAGTCTGGCCCAGTTCCAGATGTTGCAGCCATATGGGGAGTAAATAAGCAGATGGGAGATCTTAACTCGCTCTCTCTCTAACTCCTTTTCAAATAAATAATCAAATAAAATCTTAAATTTTTTTTGAACAGATATAATTTCTACTTGATTTCTTGTTGTACTGAGGATAAAAAATAAAGAATGGACTGCAGTATCATATTAGGATTTTAATTGTGGTTGTATTTTAGTGAAAAATGCTGAAGCTTACTGAAGCTAAGGGGTCAATGTCACCCAGTTGGCTTAAAAAAAAAAAAGCCCTCAGGCCCTGTTCCATCTAGCTGACTGCCTCCCACCTGGGACCTCAGACAATCCTCACTACAGTTTACAGGATGATAAGCCCAAGGCACAGTCTGTTAATGAACAAATGGTGACCCAGAAGTTCACTCAGCACCACAGGGTCCAGTACACTGTGTCAGGAACAGGAAGGGGAAGGGCAGTAAATAACTATTCCATGGCCTCCACTCCTGATCAACCAAGAATGTGAAGTTGAAGAGAAAAACTGGCTACAGAAATATGGATCTGTATATGTAAGACATACAGACATTCTTCAGTGTCACAAACCAGCACTGACATCAGAACAGAAACATTATGGTTGCTGGCCCAGCTACACTGCGGCCACATGACAAAATTCAACCCAATAATCCTGAGTTAATAGAGCTGCCCTCTAAACAAAATAACTTCTTTGGAGAGCACTTATACCAATCTCACAACTTTATGCTGCTTGTGATCACCTACATTTCTAAATACCTGTACTTTTTCCCAAAAATAAATTTCAATAAATTTACCTTTATCTGCTAACTGCTGAAGAAAGGTAGTACAAACAATTTCAAAAGAATAGACAACAAAATACTGCATGCCACATTATTAGAATTAGCAAGCAAAGAAGCTGGTATATAAATGTATAAGAATAAATAAGAAAAATCATTAAACTACAATAAGAGCAGCTTTCAAAAATTTCATGTAAAATGTGTATTATGAAAAAACTGTGCACAGATTTCAATTTTTTTTTGCACCAAATTAACTTGTCTTATAAGTCTATGTTTCTAGGAACTTTTAGAAGTGCTCTTGTATGATCGCAGATTGCCAAAATATTTATGAAAATATGTTTATGAAAGTTGAGTCCTGGCATGGACTTAAGGTTCATAAAGTATTCAGTTATTTATTTTGTGGACAATAGCACTGGACCTCCATTGTTAAACCATTTGCACAAAGATAAAGCAGCTAACTTATGAAAAAGATATTGCTGTTTCAAGTTTAGATTTTGAACCCAAATTTTTCAAACTTTTTAAAATATCTTCCCATTTCAGCATAACTTCATATTATAATTGGCATGATTAGTGTTGGGAATAACTGAAAAACCCATCAGAAATTCACAAGTTTATTTTCTATTTTCTAAGTCCAGAAGACTTGGAACCAACATCTTAGAAAATATTTTCATGACAATTTTTCATAAATCAAATGTATAAATGAGATTTTTGAAGTAATAATTTGAAATAAAAATATCTTTACATAAAAAATAAAACAAATGGGACAGAGAATGCAGAAATAAACCCATGCATGTATAATCAACTAATCATCAACAAGGTTTCAAGAATGCACAAGGAGGAAAAGATCATCTCTTCAATAAATGATGGTGATAAAAACAAATATCAACATAAAAATAACGGCAGAAATTTTTATCTTAACACAACACACAAAAATGAAATCAAAATTCATTAAAAACTCAAACATAAGTTGTGAAATTATAAAATATCTTAAAGAAACCATAGGGAAAGATCTTAACATTTATTGTGGTAATGATTTTTTAGGTATGATATTAAAAGCACAAGAAATAAATGTAAAAATCAACAAGTGCAGGTACATCAAACTAAAAAGATTCTTCCTGGGTCAGTTGGGTGTGGGGAATCAACAACTGAGACAATTCACAGAATGCAAAAACATGTTTGAAAAATATGTGTCTGACAAGGGGTCAATGGCCAAAATCCCTGAGGAACAGATACTACTCAATAGCAAAAAGGCAAATAGTCTAATTGAAAAATGGGCAAAGCAGTTTAATATACAATATGATCATAATCAAAGAGTAAGAGATAACATATGCATATATATAACTGAAGTTCATATATTACATATTATATAATTACATATATATATATATATATATATATTAGGATTGCTCTACTCCCTTTTCAAAATTTAAAATTTTGGGGGCATGGCTCAGTAGCCTAACAACTACAGTCCTTGCCCTGCATGCCAGGATCCCATATAGGCGCCCCGCTTCCTATCCAGCTCCCTGCTCGTCCTGGGAAAGAAGCAGAAGACAGCCCAAACCTTGGGACCCTGCACCCATTTGGGAGACCTGGAAGAGGCTCCGGGCTCCTGGGTTCAGATTAGCTCAGCCCTGGCCATTGCAGTCACATATGGAGTGAATCAACGAACAGAAGATCTTCCTGTCTCTCCTCCTCTCGCTATATCTGAATTTCCAATAAAAATAAAATAAATCTCTAAATTTTAAAATTTTCAAGGTGAGATTTTCCATAATGGCTGTGACAACTGACATTCTCATCAACTGTGCACAAGGGTTTCCTTTTCTCCGTATCCTCACCATTTCTTGTTATCTCTTACTCTGATAATGACCATTTTGACAGGTATGAGATAATATCACATTTTGGTTTTGGTTTTCATTTTCCCATTGATACTGAGCACCTTTTCACTCACTTGCTGGCCATTTTTAGGTCTTGCATATAATTATGTATTGAACTTTTCCCCTTTGTATATTCATGATGATTAGTTATCGTGTTATTTATAAAAAACACAGATAAAATTGGGAAACATTATCTAAGTGAAATAAGCCAGCTACAGAAAGCTAACTATTGCATTAGATCACTCATATATGGAATCATTGTTTTAAAGTTTTTCGTTTTCTTTTCAGTATTGTTTACATAGTTGAGAGGGATGCACGCCTATGTGGGTCTCCTATTATGGAGAGGAGGGTCAAGGTATGGAGGAATGTGGGTGGGACACATGTTTCAGTTCTTTTTGCTTTTTGTATTTTGTTTTCTCCTGTTTCCACAGAGAGGAAAGGGGACGCATTCCTTGCTGTCAAACTACATCAGCATCTGCAGGTGGGGAATGGTCATTTGATGATACCTTAGAAACCCCAATGTGGGGAAGAGTTTTCTGAGTATATGACCTGAATTGTTTTGTTGGTTCCGAGACATTTTCAGCTTCATTGCACCAGGATTGAGAAAGTCTTTCCAAGGTCTGTTGGCTGACCAAGTCCACCTCTGTGTAGCCACAGGCCCAGAAACATGTTGCAAAGCTTGAACAGAAGAGTGACCCAACCTTCTCTACTTACCTCCTCTGACGAGGCACTCCACATCCTGCATTGACTTAGATGAGCTGGGTGTCATGACTCCTATGTGCATCTGGGCATGATGCCCACTGCACAGGCATTGGCAACTAAGAGGGCCCAGTCCCAGTACATGTACTCGAAGGTCCTACCACATATACTGTAATTTTCTCTGTGCCTAGGGTTTGAGTTCAGTTCCCAAAAAACCTCATCTTGATTCTTGTGTGTGCCAGCCAGTACAGAGTCAGGTTGGGTCCATCAACCACACAAGCCATTGCACTACAAGTAGATGCTTCAAGCCCCATCTTTCACATAAACCAATGGATGTTGTGGCCTAACCCAGCCAAGTCCACCACAGACCTGTTCCTCACACACACCAGAGGGCACAATGGCCTAGTAGGGGTGATGCAAAAACAACCCTCCACCAGGCTTATACCCAACCCTGTATTTTGCATGTATAGTTTTTGGCTGTGGACTAGCCCAACCCAACCTATATCCATTCTGGTTATCAGGAGTACTAGCAGGTGCTGGGGCCTAACCCAGTCTGGCATGCCCCCAGATCTAAGCCCACACACATGCCAATTGGTGCTGCAGCCTTGCCCATCCCAGCCCGCCTCCAGCTCTAGCTCTAACACAATAACTAGTAATTCCCCTACCAGATATGTTCCCAGTCCCAGATCTTATGTGTACTGGCAGGTGCTTTGGCCTAGCCTGACATGGCCTAATCTTAGTCAGTTCTCAATGCAAGGTGCTACAGCCTGGCCCAGCCCAGCTTGCTGCCAGACCTGACCCACACACATACTAACGAGTGTTGCAGCCAAGCTGGCTTGGTCCACACCCATTCCCAGCTCTTGTGCTCACCAGCTAGAGCTGCAGCCTGGCAGGAGAGTTCCCCAAATTCCCCTACCAGGCTCACTCCCACA
Source organism: Ochotona curzoniae (assembly GCF_017591425.1). NCBI lineage: Eukaryota > Metazoa > Chordata > Mammalia > Lagomorpha > Ochotonidae > Ochotona > Ochotona curzoniae. The sequence continues at coordinate 24,040,230 of NW_024464939.1, read as the reverse complement.
CCTGGAATTAACATATGCCAGGTGGTGCAATGGCCCTGCTTGGCATGGTCTGCCCTCAGTCTCAGCCTTTGCATGTGCTGGCAGGTACTCCAGTCTGATCCAACCCAGCTTTCTCCCAACATAGCTCCTGGGAATGCTGGTGAATTCTATAGTTCAGCCTGACTCAGCCTGTCACCACCTCCAGCTCTTGTACAAACTGCAGGGTGCTGCAGTCTCACAGAGGTGAACCCACAAATCCTGTACATAATCTGTCCCCAGATCTGCTTCTCTTGGCATTCTGCTCGTTAGTATGGCCCAGCCTGATGGGGCTCACCCCCTGCCACTTTACTCACAAGCAGGTACTGTGGCCTAGCCCAGCCAGGCATGGGTCCTATCCACAGCTTTCATGTGCTCAGCCAGGCAGCAGTCAATGTTATTCAGCCCAACCCAGGTCTCCCACTTGTTCAGTTGCCTTGACTTGCACCAGACATGCCCCAAGGTTTCCCTCCTCTAAACCACCACCCAGTCTCAAATCCCTCACCCACCTGACAGTTCAGTGGCCTGCCTCTCAGTGAAAGCCTCCACCAGGAGTTCTCCACTTTTCCCAAATATTAAAAAAAAGAAAGAGAAAAAAACTATGCTGGTATCTTGGCATAATTAACCCATGTCAGGCATAACCAGGCCCAGAATGCCTGCCAGCTACTGCATGCTTTTCTCCCAGCAGTGTAACACTTGCCTAGGTGCAAGACGACCTAGGCAGTTGCCTACAGCTGGAAAAACATGGAGTCTAAATAAATAGAGCTTAAGGAAGCAGAAAAGAAGAGTAGTAGCCAAGAACTGATGGATAAATGGAGAAATGCTGGCCAACAGATACAAGTATTCAAACACAAGATGAGTAAATCCTATAGATCTAACGCACAATGTGGAACTGTGATCAATAATATGTTGCATTTACTCAGATTTACTAAGACAATAGATCTGAAGTTCGCTCATCCCCCCAACACACAAAATGATAGCTACATGGATGAAGGATATATTAATTAGTTTGTGAAATCATTGTACAAGTTATCATTATATGATAATGAGGTACACCTTAGGGAAAATTGTCTTGAAGCAAACGCTCAGTTCCTCAGATTGAATAATAGCAACAACAATAATAAAGTGGGTCGGTCCAGCACTATGGGCTAATCCTCTCTCTACAAGCAATGGGATTACATATGGGCACCAGTTCATGTCCCTTCCACTCCACTTCCTATCCATCTCCCTGCTTATGGCCTGGAAAAGCAGCAGAGAATATAACAAGTCGTTAAGGACCCTGCCCTCTAAGGGAGACCCAGAAGAAGCTCCAGGTTTCTGAGTTCATATTGGCTCAGCCCCAGTCATTGTAGCCATTTCAAAAGTGAACCAGAAACATCTTTCTGTCTTTCCCACCTGTAAATTTGCCTTTCCAACAAAAATCAGTAAATTTTTAAACAAAAATACATATAGGTAAGCACTTATTTGTTCCTAAGGGTATAAAAGACTTCAAACTATTGAACTGTGAGAGTCTATTTAGATCTCAGAGTGTTGAATACATTTTTGGGGGTAGAAAAATACTTGTTCTCTGTTGACCACCTAAAACCCTACTTAGTGCCACATGTCTTACACGAGAAGGCACATAAACCAGAATATATTTAGGAACTGGTCTATTTCTAGTCACACAAATTTTGTTTCCTAAATAAAGCCTCAGATCACCATTTTTGGTTTGCTCCCCAAAATTTCAACACTCCATATGGTTGAAAATGTAGGCTCATATTCTCAGCAAGACCTTGTGTGAACTGTGTACAGTACTGTCTTCAAACTGTTCACTCCTGTGCAGATTCTGTGGTGAAAAGAAACGTCGGGTTTCTGAGGAAGGCAAGGAATGAGAAAGGCGGGCGTATTCCAAGGTTTAGATGCTGAACCGCTTTCCAGATTTTTAACCATGGAAATTTCTTTGGTTTGCTAAAACTGTTATAAATGATAGCCCAGAACATACACATTCAGCTTATGGAAAGTCACACTTTGTGGGCATGATCCTAATTAGGGCTCCAAAGCTTACTATAGTGAGTCTTTTTTTTCCTAGTGCACTAATAACAAAATCACAGTTGTAACTTTTTCTGATCTAAAGTAGTTTTTTATAGAACCAAATTATTTATGACAATGGAGAGATAGCTATAAGAAGGTAAAGCTGGAGGTAGAAAGAGCTGTTGACACCCAAGCATGTTCTCCTGTTATCAATGCTAGAAAACGAGTTAGCAAATCCATGATATCTAACAGCCAAGGACCTGATCACTTTGCAGCATCCTCAGTGTGTCCTCCCAGAGAGGCATAAACCCCATTTTGTTCTCCTAAATATTTTTATAAGTATTTTCATTTATAAATATAAATATTATAAACATTTTCCTAAATATTTTTATCCCACCTTGAGTCTCCATTCCCCCTTTAAACTTAACTGGTCACACTTTCATGAAAGCAATTAAATGTTAACACTGGAAATGCTCCAGCATCCATAACATTTCACAGCAATATCAATTATCGATCTATGGTTCAGCATGTACACTTCCTATATTCCCACGTTTTCCTTCTGCTCCAGCTAGGAAAACTGAACTTTTCTCTAGCAAATATTACCTTTACTTCCTCATCCCAGACTTTGGTCTATACGTCCACTTTCATGCCCTCACCCCTATACAGGGAAGTCATCTTCTCCCTAAAGACTGGGATCTAGGTTATCTTATAATGCATCTAGTACCTCGCTTTCCTCAGGTCTTCTCAGAACACAGCCAACAATAAGGCCAGCAAGTTCCAGTGACATTACCATGCATTGACATCACTCTATGATTTGCTATCCCCAATTACACTGTGAGTGTGTGTGTGTGTGAACAGATGCCCTCATTTTCCACCACAATGCATTCTTAAAGCCACAATGGGACAGACTGTTAAGGTCATTTACGGTTTTCACCTGGTACCATGCAATACCTCAATAAAAAGGTGGGAAGGCACATAAATTATGGGTGAGATGAACAATGTGCCATAAATTAAAAAAAAAAGTAGCACCTCTAATGCATGAAAAGCATGAAACTTCTAAAATCATGGAGTTTTAGAGATGACAATGACCTCAGTGGTTCTGTACAAGTGCTCATGTTACAGAGAGGACCTTAAGATGGTGAAGGAGTTGCTTTGAGGCTCACAGATGAGATATGACAGGAATACATCTTTAGCACAGCTTCGTTCACAGCAGATGAAAGCTCTTTACAGTATATTCTACCATCCCATCATAAATGCCCGTTAAAGAGGCATTCTTTATATACTGATTATTTAACAACTCTTAATTTGCAATAAAGTGCTCATCTACCATAAAGAATGAAACTACTGAAGCATAAATCTAAAACCAATATAGTTCCCAAAACAAACATTAGACAAACAGTAACACAAATAAAAAACCCCTGAGAGCAGCAGCCACGCCTGGGTGCTTGCTTGATGCCCTGTGTGCTGCTGGGTAGGTAAACCCCAGTACACATGCAGGTTTCTATAAGCTGGACACAAGGCTGTTTGCTACAGCTGTAAAGGCATCCAGGGAAAACGGAGCACATTTCTCTTCTCCCATAAAGCCCAGGAACATGCAAAGATAATCCAGTCATATATATCCATGTACGTATATGGATATGTATGTGTGGATGACTACATATATATTTACAGTAAATATATATTATATATTTCCGTTATATATAAACTACAAAGTAATCATCTATATATATAATGCACAATATATATATTACAAAATAATCTCTAGCCAAGTATATCTATGTGCATATATTGATTATAGATATATAGATATAAATACAGATATACATGATATATAGATATCACCCAGAGATTGCCTTGTGGCATCTAAACAATTTGAAACTGCCTTCAAAGATCTAGTGGAGAGTTTAAAACTATGGTTCTCAAAGATGCTGAAAATATGGGGTATTTGGACAACAATTTTCTCAGACTTCATCAACTGTATCAGAATCTCAGAACTTGGATATGAAGTTCTTTTTTTACTTCAAGTGCACTTTAATAACCACTGTGAAAACACTTATAAATGATAAGAATCACTTATTTAGAGATCGAAAGTTTGTCCGTTAAGTTGTTACCTCTTTTTGTTTTTTCATTTATATTTTATTTCCAAGTTGCAATAATTTTTTCAGCTTCAAAAAAAGAAACACAATCTCATCACTTATAAATGAAATATGTAAATCCCATTTGAACAAAGGGAATGTGTTCAAATACCTCAGATCAAGAATAAAGTCCTCAGATACAACTAGGATTAGGGGGAGAAGAGAGTGTTGTGTGAGAAGGAGTTGCTCCCTTAGAAAACTTTTCATCTTTTAATATTCTCAGAATCAATCACCCACTTGACCTTTCTTGCCCATTCCCACTTTAAATTCCACATCCAATCATCAGAATCACTCCAAGGCCCAAACAGCTTGTCCTTCTCACCCAATCAGGGATAAAATCCTAATTCCACTAGCATGACACTCTGCTTTCTCCCTCCTAACCTGTGTGGTTAAACACGGATGGAGAACATGCGCAATCCTACTTAGCAGCTTTCATCTTAATAATCAGAGGGGCAGGCTTTTGGCCTGGTGGTTAAGACACCCACATTCTACACTGGAGTGCTCCAGTAGATTCCTGGCTTTGACTCCTGATTCTAGTTCCTGACCAATGTAGACCCTAAAAGGCAGGCTTAAGTGACCAGGTTCCTTCTACCCATTTGGAGACCTGAATTCAGTTCTGGCTTCAAGATTCAGCAATCCCTCAGGCCCCAGCTTGGTGGCACAGTGGCTAAAGTTCTCACCTTGAACTCACCAGGATCCCATATGGGCACCGGTTCTAATCCCGGCAGCTCCACTTCCCATTCAGCTCCCTGCTTGTGGCCTGGGAAAGCAGACGAGAATGGCTTTGGGTGACTCTGGAACTCTGCATCTGCATGGGAGACATGGAAGAGCTCCTGGCTCCTGGCTTTGGATCAATGCAGCTTTGGCCGTTGTGGTCACTTGGGGAGTGAATCATTGGATGGAAAATTTTCCTCTCTGTCTCTCCTCCTCTCTTTATATATTTGACTTCGCAATAAAATAAGTAAATCTTAAAAAAAAAGATTCAGTCCCAGCTTTGCCTAGAGCCTATTGGGGTCTTTGTGGAGTGAACCCAAGGGCAGGAGATTTTTCTCTCTCTTTGTCCCTCTCTAAGCACAAGCAAAAAATGACCATAATTCTAGGTTGTCTTTGAATTCCACCCAGTATCACATTTAGCCCACTTTCCCGGTTCAAGACATAGGATTGCTTCCCACATCTTTATAATCAGGATCTCAACTTCAATTTGAAAACAAATGTAAAGTAAAAGCCATTTAGGTATCACGATATCACTTAGTAACTTTGTCCTAGAAAACATAGAAAAAGGTTGGCAGGTAACATTTACATGTAACGTGAGATGTTGGTGAAGATTTTGACAGCTGGGGAATGGTCCTCAATTGTCAGTATTCTAATCTATTCTACTAACCTACTGCCAAAACTGTGACAGTAGAATTAAATTAAAAATAAATAAAGGCCATGTGATGTGTTCTACTGCCTAAAAAATAAAAATCAGGCATCACATGACACTGCATATTCACCAAGTCCAATACAGAAAGCAACATCTCTAGATACCATTCCAACAGTTTAGTACAAGATTGGAAGTCAACATTTTTGTCTTCCCTCTCTCTTCCACTTCTCTCTCATTCAACCCAATTCCAAATGCCTGAATAGTTGCTATTCCCAAGAAACTTCTCCAATCTAGCCCCACTATAAGATTTTGCTGTCTGTGGTTAACCTTTCTTTATCATCAAACACATTTGTGTAACAGAATTCTGAATGATTTATGTATCTACAGATTTTGGGTTCCTTGAGACAAAAACTCACTTTCATACAACCAGTAACTACCAACACATGCAGATAGTAGGTGGCCAACAAATACTCAATGACTTAATCCTGAAAGAAACACCCCAAGAGAAGGAAGACCCAAGGATTTGAGAGAAGAGGATTAAGGTGGGAAATTTTCTTATTCTGGTCACATTTACCATTGGGAAAGTTATGTCAAAATTGACAGTTGACCCTGATGGTTCAGTTGTCCTGCCAGTGCCTGCCTGTCCTAATCACAGTCTTAGGGTATGACATCACAGAAGCTGAGTGAACGGACTAACAAATAGACGATAAGTGACCTTGATTTAATGGGGTAGAGAAGAGTGAACACTAGAAGACGGAGAACTACTTACATGCTGCCTCCCTAACTCTCTCTAAGCTCCTTAGGAGAAAATATTGGAGCTTCTTCCTCACAAGAGGGGCTTGCACACCAGAGGAGGTCAGTAAGGATTTACTGGAAAGAGAACACCTGCTTCTCCTCAAGCTTCTGAACAAGGAAAAAATTCCAAAATTATCCATCTGCTTCCAAATGGTCTATCCTCAGGAGCAAGATAGCTTGTGAGAAACATCACCTCAAACAAGTAGTAGAGTTAGTGTTAAAACCCTTGCTTAGAGCCTGGTGCTGTAGCCCGGTTGTTAAAGTCCTCACCAAGTACGTGCCAGGAAGGATACCATGTGGATGCCAGTTCTAATTCCAGCAGCCCCACTTCCCATCCAGCTTCATGCTTGTGGCCTGGGAAAGCACTCAAGAATGGCCTTGGAATTCTGCACCTGCGTGGGAGACCCGGAGGAAGCTCCTGGCTCCTGGCTTTGGATTGGCACAGTGTGAGGAGTGAATTGTCAGACAAGAGGTCTTCCTCTCTGCCTCTCCTCCTCTCTGTACATCTGACGCTCCAATAAAAATAAATCAATATTTTTAAAAAGTCTTGCTTATCTGTTTGATTCGAAAGGCTTGCTCTTAACCTCTTGGTCATGCAGCTTTCTGATGTGTTTTAAACATGTGAGAAAATGCATTGGTCCACTATCTCCACTACTCTTTTCTTTCTGCAACAGGAATTTCACCTAATCTGATCTGAGTTTATTTGTTTCTAAATGAAGCTTTCCATCAAATTTAAGTTCTTGGCCCTGATGTGAAGTTCCAAATGTGCTTAGCTAATCCTATCCAAAGACAAACAAAACACAGTTCTTCCTCTAATTGTCAGAAGCAGCACTGCTCTCAACTGCCAAGAATGAGATGTTTCTCATGGCCCTGATCTCAGTCTAGGATTCAGAGTTTTGAGATCCCAATCCTTTGGGTCCTAAAGCTACTATTCTCATTAACAAGTGACCTAAGAGGAACTCTGAACAATCATCTAATTTCTGGCACCTTGAGTCATAGCCTTTACAGTAAGCTGCAATCATCAGGTTTCCCAACATGTTCTGACTCAATAATAATGACTAAAACAGTATTCACAAGAGGGCAGCACTGTGGTGTAGCTGGCTAAACTGCCACTTGTAGTACCATCATATCCCACATCAGAGTATTGATTAGAGTTGTGGCTGTTCTTTTTCCAATTCAGCTTCCTACTAGTGTGCCTAGAAAGGCAGTGGGTGATGGTAAACTTTTGGGGAAGATCCTCTTGCTTACCTTTCAAATAAATAAGCAATTATTTTTTAAACATTAAAGCTTCTTGGGAGCAAGCACTGTGATTCAGTGAGTTAAGACACTGCCTGAAAAGTCAGTACCCTAACAGCACTCATTTGAGTCCCAGCTGCCTCACTTTCAATCCAGCTCCCTCCTAAATATGTTTGGGAAAGCAACAGAAGATGACCTAAGTGCTTTTCACCCATGTGGGAGACCCAGATGAAGTTCCAAGCAACCATTTGGGGAGTGAACCAGGGGATGGAAGATCCCTTTGTTTCAGCCTGTCACTCTTTCTTTCAAATAAGTAAAAACAAATCTTTTTTAAAAAAAAGTCCACAGGCTTTGTTTTCTACAGCCTTGAGTTCACTTAAGGGAAGTTATCGTCTTTATTATTAAAGTGTTACATGTTGATGACCTGCCAGATATTTTTTTTTTAAGATGCTGAGGACATAGAAATAAGTGAAAAAGCAGACCCTCATTCTCACACTGGTTATTGACATTCTAATGGGTAGGAATCTGTATTAACTGTAATTCATTGTATAATGTCATGGTACGCTGGGAATAAAACAGAACTTGACCTGGAATGAGCTGGTGAAATTTCACAATAGTGGAACATTTATGCTAGACCTAAAAAGCCAGATACAAAGGGATTGTAATGGAGTCAGAAGAAAGAATATGTTTCAGAACAAGTAATATTTTTTTTAAAGTAAAAATGACACAGAAAGAGGGAGAAATATATCTTTCATCTTCTGGTTCACTATTCAGGCCAAAAGTGGAAGGTCAGAACTTGGAACTTCATGTGGGTTTTCTACATGGGTGTCAGGGACCCAAGAAATTGGGCCACGTTCCATTGCATTTCCAGACACATTAGCTGGGAACTAGATCAGAAGGAAAAATTGGGATGTTCGCCAGTTTTCAAATGGGATGTCATGGTTGTAAGCAGCAACTTAATCCATTGCACAATAACATCAGCCCAGGACAAGAAAATGTTGCATAGAAGAAATATATGATTTGAGAAAGGCCCTGTGAAAATGGCAATGTACTTATAGAATCATGTCACTGCAAAAACATTATATGGTCCAACATCCTCATTTACAGATAAGAAAAATGAACACAGAGAAAGTTAGTGGCGACTGTCACCTCGCCAGTTCCTCTGCTGGTTCTGTCATTTCTATTTCATGAATATCATGGTTCTAATTTTTCTCTTTCAATAAGGAAGTATTCCTCATCTGGATTAAGTGAGAATAACTATATAGCAATCTACAGCTCTCTAAGATTCCAGCCACCTGCAGTGGGTTTCATTTTCCAGGTCTCTGTTTTAAAATGTAAGGAGCTACTCAAGAGATGAAAATAAGAGGGGGCAAGATTCAAAATTGGACATGCAGAATTTTGGTGTAGGAAAACAGATAAACACTGATTTAAGTCAATTTCCACAGAAAACATGAAATTTCCAAACAATTCACTTTGAAATTCTTTTCTTCAAAAATAAATAATTATATTTATTATATATATAACATATATATAACTTGTAATAATATGGATCTTACACCATGTATTATTTTCAAGAAGTACATCAAAGTCATTGCTGTTTTGCTCAGAAGTCTTTACTCTTATTCAGTTGACTGATGGTTCCATGTGTCCTAGGAATATGTTTGGCCTGATGTTCCAGCCCTTATCGTACAACACTGCTAGGGTAGAAGTAGTTTGAAATATACACGCTTTTGTATATATACAAATATATACAAACATATATACAAATGCACATACAGGTACATGCATGCATGTACAGTGAAAGAAGTTCCATGTTTAATCGCTAAGAAATATAAGGGTTAAGTTGTGCATTCTGAATATAGCATATTGCTTAAATTCGTTATCCATGTGCGAGAAGTTATTCAAAACCCAAATAAGATTAACAACTCACGACAGAACTGAAGACATTAAAAAGATGCAAAAGCAGCCACTGTATTTTGTTGCATTAGTGATATTTTAACTGAAGCATTTTCTCATTCAATATTTAGTGCTGCTTCTCAAAGTGTAATAACGTGAGCTTCCACAATCTATTCCAAATGGGCTGTTAAAATGAGAAACACACTAAGCTTTCTTTAAAAAATTCCCAGAGGGTCAAAAGTTCCTTCCCTTTCATTCTAGATTTCTTCAACTTTATTTTCCCCTGGAGAACAGTGGTTTTAGAATAAAAAAGGTAAACATTTTCAGAAAGATCAAGCTGTGAGCCTCAGTGTGGCCATGACCCTGGTGACAAAAGCAGGTTCTGGCATCTGTCCTGGACTCAATCGCTGCTCAACAGAAAGAATTCAGGGCACACAGTATTGAACCAATAAACAAGTGGGTGAAATGTCCAGTACATGGCATCAGGAGAAAGATGGATTTGTCCATGCTGTCCACCAAGTGTGGCTTTCATAGTCCAGTGCAAGAGAGAGGGAAACAGCTTTATTCCCAGAGTTACATTCCTTGTCACTTCAAATGCATACATCCATACCTTGGTTAATGCCTATTACAAATACTTAAAGTAGTATTGCTTTTTAAAAATATTATTTGTCACTAAATAATATTTGTCACTAAATAATTATTTGTCACTAATATTTAAAAATATTATTTGTCACTGCGTGCATCAGAACATTTTTGTAAAACTGAGGCAAAGGGTCAGAAAAAATGAAAAAAACAAAAGTGTTAAGAGGTAGAACTGTAACCCCTAACTATACTGTACTCCAGCTGTAAGTTGTTGAGAACATTATTTGCATATTATTTGAAATTTACTTTCTACCTCTATAACATGAAATATGTTAGTTTGAGAGGGGAGTCAATAAAATTCCGCATTATAATGACTATTAAGCACTTAACTACTATGAGTAACAGTCGCAAAAGAAATTATAAGAGTTAAGTGTCATTACTATAAGTCGAAAATTACTCTTTGGCACTATATACTCAATATACAATAGCAAAGAAAGGAGGCAGTAACACTGGAGCAGATACCAATCAAGAGATACCTGATACCCAAAGAAGTAATCCCAGCACACCATAGCCCAAAGGGCAGTGCTACTGAATTACAGCACTAGGACACAAATTCCCCACTGGATGCAATGGAAAAATTACCCATTTATAACTACCTTCAGTTACAAAATGATTTGGGTGTTCATAGTTCTTCTTTTTTACCCAGACAACTGATATTTTAAAAACAGAAAACCCAGCTTTTGTAATGATTCATTAGTACCCATCCTACTATGATTTCTTTCAATTGTTTTAAGGAATAAAATCATGAATCCCAGCTAATTAAAAAAAAAATAGAATGCATCATTCACTTATAGGAGGGAGTAGAGTCTAAATAGTTATACAAATCCAGTTCCTACACATGAAAGTTGACAATATGCCATTTTACACCCTGCATTTTCAGAAACAAGAATTGATGGGTTGTCTGCACCCTACTTACTGCAATTACCATTCTGTTTCTACTAAAATAATCATTCCATCAGTACATCCTCTATCTGTAAATATTAATTCTGGTTATCACTTGCTCAAAAAATCTTCACCTTACTTGAAACAGAAAACCTGATATGCATGATATCAGATTTCTTTATTTAATGCAGATTGTATATGTTCATATCAGTATCTAGACCTCTAAAATAATACTACTGAAAAAAGGTATTAACAATAGACTAAGCTCATTTATTCACTTATTCATCCATGCTTCCTTCGAACAAATAGTCACTGAGATCTTGCTCAGGACTAGATACTATACTAAGTAGATAAAACTCCAAGAAAGTTTTAAGGCTTCTCCTTCATTGCTGCCAAATACTGAAGATAAAATTACAAGAAGAAATGATAACGAATTTAAATCTTGTTGTGGTTGCACTTTAAATTTCTATTAACTTTTGTAATAAGCAATTATAGAATTAATTAATCTTTCCACTTTTATGTAGACAAAAAAGGTTCGACCCCAAATACTTTTGTTGAAAAAAAAAAAACATAAAATAAAATGAGCACTTCAGCTGTAAAATGCAAGACATAATAAATGTCACTTTCTCTTATTCAGCAAAGCAGCTTCTATAATTTTGTCCTTTGCCTTTCACAGAACAGTAACCTGGAATAGTTTCAATGGGATTTTACTTTGGATAAAACAGAAAATTTCTCTGATAACAAGCTATTAATATTTCCTCTGCAGCTGACGGCTCTATTCTTTTTGGCGAATCGGTGAAGTACAGCTCCCATTCTCTTCGATTTCTTCAAATACTAAAGTCATCCTAGTTTCCTCCTCTAAGCTGTAGGCAATAATAAGTAAGTATATACCAAGTCTGTATTGGAAGAGCCCTAAAAAATCATGCGTGAGTTGCAAGGTCTATGTCTTCTCAAAAAAAAAAAAAAGCTAAAGATCCATGGAGTTCCTAAATACACAACATTCACAACTTTCTTATAAATTGATGAATAGGGAGACCAGCGAATATTTCAACATATTATGTCTTAGTATAGTAGTAAAGGTCTTGAGAATTTAGAAATATTCACTTTCTGTCCTGCTTCTTATGGGCAAAAAGTTTGTTGAAGTAGAACCTTTGTGACACTTTGAATCACACTTTCTAACAGCTTCGCAGTGGGGCCTACATTGGAGTGTAGCATGTTAAGCCACTGTTGACATTCTATATCCACGTGGTAATCTAGTCAGAGCTACTCCACTTCTGATCCAACTTCATGCCAGTGCTCCTTTCAAAGCAGCAGAAGATGGCCCAAGTACATGGGAGACACAGATGGTGCTCCTGGCCTCCAGCTTTGGTGTGGTCCAGAGCTGGCTGCTGTGACCATTTGGTAAATGAACTTTCTAATGCAAAATAATTTCCATACCCTTGTCCCTCCCCCTCCTTCTCTCCCTTTCCTTCCTGCCATTCAAATAAATACATAAATAAATGTTTAACAAAAGAAGTAGTGTTCAATGCAAAGATCACATAAGTTTTTATAAATACTGTAATAAATTGCTAGAAATTTTACAGCTTAAATACTACAAATTTATTATCTACAGCCTTGCAGGGCAGAAGACCAAAGCAGATTTCACTGGGTTCATATTGTGATATTAGCAAGACAGGCATCCCAGTGTTTCTGGATTTGGGGATCTGGAAGAGAATCTGTTTCCTTGTCTTCTCCAGTATCCCAAGATTGTCGTCATTCTTTAACTATGGATTCTTTGCAGTCAGCAAAGGGCAAGTGTCTCTCACCACATCACTGCCAGTCGCTTTTTTGTCTTCTTCTTCCAGCTTTCATGACTGTTGTGATGGCATTGGGCCCGATCAAATAATCCAAGACAATCTCTCAGTTGAAGGGATTCATTTGATCAACAATCTTCATTCCTTTTGCAATTATAGTTCCCCTTCGCTATAAATTCTGATACACTCACAGGCTCTCAAGATGGAGAAATGGTTGTTTCTGGTGTTGAGAGTGTTGGTTTTGTCTACTACAACCATTATGGACCCAGAATATAGATGTAGCGCTAACCCTGAGTAGTGCTGTACATTAGTCAAATTAATTCACCTCATTTTGCTTCACTCTCTTCTCTTGAAAGTAGCTTAACAGTAGTTATCATTTGAATGGGAATAAACATGAAGTAATATATGAAAAAAAAACTAGGCACTAGCTAGTACAGCCCTGACATGATTCATTTCCATTCTTCCTCATCTTTCTGTTGAAACAGGCCATTGTTCTGGGAATCGAGCTGAATTTCCAATCCAGGTTCATTTTAATTTCATGACCACGCTGTTTACCTCTTCCTACAATACTTTATACAACAATGACCAAATATCAGAAAGACTGTGCCACCAATGCCAGCCAAGGTCTACAACTTGTATGTGTTCCCCCAGGATACTTACGTTGCAATTCTAAACCCCAAAGTGAGATATTAGGAAATGCAACCTTTGGGCTGATTAGTCATGGCAGAGCACTGAGGAATAAAATCAGTATCCTTATAAAAGAGGCCCAAGACAGTTCCCATTTCTGTTTTCTGTGTGAAGACGCAGGGAAAAGATGGTCATCGTGAGGAACAGGAGTCCATCAGTCACCAAGTCTGCTGTTTTCTTCATCTTGGACTACCAGTGTAAAGAGCTTAAGGAATAAACTTTTGCTACTTATCTGCAACCCAGTATACAGCATTTTCTAAGCAAATGAAGACATGACCCTACATTACTTGGAAACACTCTGACTTTATTCCAACACAGAAAAAAGATTTTGGCCAATCCAACATAGTTTCTGAACTGAATTTCCGCTCTGACAGATGACCATTTCAAGAGATAACCTTAACTGAAGGACAGTACGTGATGATAGAGCTGAGCAGCCCTCCTTATTGATCCAATTGGCAACACTGGACACTTTCAACACTATTAAATGGTCACTTCAAACAGTACACAAAATAGACAGCAAAGTGTTTCTCTTTCAGGCTTCTTTGTTATACTAGCCTATGGTAGGAATATTCTTAGGACCTTTTTCTTTCTTTTTTTTTTAATTAAAACAAAATAATAACACTAAGCAAGCCAGGGACCTTTCTCGAATGGGAACAGATCAATTCAAACACAGTTTAGTAAGGAAAAGTGTAGCAATAGTTGATAACCTAGTTAACCTAGGAAGACAAACTGTGTTCTCCCTGTTCTCATCTGTGAAAGCATAACAATCTGTTAGCTTTGCATGCCCCTCCTCCTTTTTTAATACATAAAGCTTCTTTATCTTCCAGAGAAATCATGCTATATTAGCTAGGGTTCCCCAGAGAAGCAGAAACAATAAGAACCTATGTATGTAAATTATGAAAAATTCGCAAATTTCAAATTTCTTTGTATGAAACAAACCCATCTCTCACTCCCCACAAACTCCTGGAAGTACTCTCATGTTTGTCTAGCTAATTAGCCCTCGCTATCCACAGGTAGCATATTCAAGTGCTCAACTAATCGTAGCTTGAAAATATTCAGGAACAAAATGTGTGTCTGCATGGAACGGGTTTTTTTTTTTTCCTTACCATTATTCCCTAAATAATGTAGCACAGCAGTTATTTGTATCATATTACAAATTACAAGCAAACTGGAGATGCTTTAAAACACAGGAGAGGATATGCATAAGTGATATGCAAATATTATGCCACCTTATTGGAGAGGATCTGAGCGCATCCACAGATTTGAGATATCTGGAGGAGGGGACATCTGAAATTAATCCCTCATGCTTACCAACAACCCTATGAGTCTGAGAAAGAGTGGCCTAGTTCCAAGGCCTGCACATCAGAGAACAGGGAGAAATTCCAATTTTAGTCAAATGGCCTGAGAACCAAGAAAGTAGAGGGCAGGAGAAGATCAAAGTTCAGGTCAAGCAGTGGAGCAAAGAGCAAAAATTCTCCCATTCCTCCCATTGGTTCTAGCCGGGCCCTGAAGGAGGCTCACCCGGAGAGGGCATTCTTCTCTGCTTGATTATCAGATTCAAATCCTAACTGGTCCTAGAAAAACTCTCATAGACACATGCAGAAATTACATTTAACCAGATATCTGGGCATACTGCAATCCATTTAAATTGATACAGAAGATTTACCATTGGCCTTCAATGTCGGGTAAATCGAACAGAATATAATTTATTCAATGGGTCTAAAAGTATTCACTGACTACATACTACATGCCAAACAATGTGCAAAGCTATTTCTAAAAGCCTATAGAAAATGGAATTCAGACAAATTAACCTTGGTATAAAACAATTTTGAAATATATACATAGTTCTTTCAACAATGTGTGTTTTCCATTAGGTTTTGGAAAACCCCTTTATAAATTTAGTATACTTGAGCAGAATATGAATTTCTTTCAGTTATCCACATACTTTTCTTATATTTTACAATGAAAAAAATGAAGAAACAAGAAAAATACCCACTTTTTGAGACAACCTAGTTTTTCTCATGTTCTAGGCAGTGGAGACAGTATGAGAGATCTAGAGCAACACGGCTTTTGTCCGGCAGTATTTAAGTATAACCAGCTGTCCTGCAGGGTGCCAATGCCTAAAGTCAGCCAAACGTAGCTTAAAAATACATAGGAAAAATTAGTATATCCTTTACAAACATAAACAGCAATTTTTTTCCTTCCATTATTCTCCAAGCAATATATTCTAACAATGATTTATACAGCAGTTATATCATGTTAGGTATGATAACAAACTAGGGATGGTTTAAAGCATTCAAAAGGGAGTGCATTGGTTACATGTAAATATCACATTATAGAAGGACGTGAGCATCCCCAAATTTTAGTATCCTCGGGAGATCCTGCAACTAATCCCATGAGCATCAAATACCCAGGGATGGCGGAACTGGAAAGAGAAACAAATGTCTTGTAGGATCCAGTGAGGTGAACAAATGAACTTCCAAAACAATTCAACCTACATGTAGCCTACCATCACACTGTGCAAAAACAATGTTAAAACAGCCTTTTAAGCTTACTGCCTTCCAACTGCAGCTTTTGGAGGTGTGCATACACATGTGTTAGAAGAGAGGGATGAAACAGTGATGGAAACTCAAATCACCTTTTTTTTTCCCTGAGTGGCAACCAGGAGTAACAGGTTCCTGGTCAGTGTTGATAACCCTCACATGCAAGCCATCTGTCCTCTAAGCTTTCAAACCCAGATTGCCCAAAATATTCCAGCACTCTGCACTTGATCTCACACCCTGATCCACAAATGGTAAGATCATTTCTTTTTCCAAACAAGGCTTTTCTCAGCTAAGTTGGGTTGGACAAGAGTTCAAAATTCAGTATTTCTCAAAGTATAGTCTTTTTGGCTGTACATCTCAAACCGTTCTCTCAACACAAGTTGACACAGAGATAAATGCCAAACCTGGGAGTAAACGTTTAGAAATGACTGGGCCAATTTAATGGAGCAACTTTGTATCCCTGAGATTGAATAAGGAAAAATATCTTTGAGCTAACATCATTTTTATTTTATATTTTATGAATTCTCTTAAAAATTAAGTTACCGGAGTATTAGTCCCTGATAATTTTCAAGTTAACAACAAAATAAGGATTTATGTCTCACCATGGCCAGTTTTCAAAGCACCCTAATAAAAAATTCTTGATAAACAGTAATAGAGTGAAGTGCTCCAAAGACAGCTGATGGTAGGAATTATTTACTGTGACCTGAGACAACTTTATCACACTGAATAGGTAACTGACAATGCAGAAAGAAAATGGGCACAAACTGGAAAGAGCAAACAGTGAATTCTTTGGACATTCTGTAACCTGTATCCTGCAGTGATATTCCCAGCAAATGTTTTTTTCAGTTTATCTTTTGGTTAATTCTAGTCAACAGTTGGCTACGGCCTCAATAGCTATTAGATAACAACTCTAAGTCAGAATGCCTTGAGTATCATGTCTCAGTACAACTGTCTCATGCCAGATATACAGGCCATGTCTGGTACCTTGAGGCATTTGATGTATTATGGGTCAAACACAATGTGTTCAAGAACACAAAATAAGGAGATGGAGCCTAGATTCAAAGCATTAACTAGGCAGCTGGTAAGCAACCACATTTCTGATGGTTGGGAAGCCTAAGGGTAGGTTACAGCCCACTGGGGCCTGGTGAGTGATGCTTTTTGGTTTGCAGAAGGCTATCTCCTGCTGTGACTCCTCACACCTTCCAGAAAGGGAAAAGGAATCTTGTGGTTTCTCCTTTATGAGGATGTTAATCCTATTTATGAGGACCCTATCTTTAGGTCCTAATTACCTCCTGAGGTATTGCATCCCTCAGGCAGATGAAGGGCAGGGTTTTAACAGATAGATTGTAGTGATACACAAACTTTCAGACCACGGCACTATCAAAGAAGACAGTTGCTAAATATCTCAAGCTACCGATAGAATTATATTGATAGAGGTAAAATGCAACTTCCCCAAAGTTCAAGAAAATCAGTGAAGAACATATCTGCATGCTAAAACCAAAAGAACTTAATAGAAAATAAAACTCAGAATCTAGAAAGTACTTACAACCAACCAAGTAATCTTAGCCAAAATGGAAGCGGACATAGAACTTCTGGAAATCTGCTATACTACTGTTGGAATTATAAGAATATGGTATCATTACTACATGTGTGCAGACATATGGCAGGTGTTTCTATTTGCCCTGCTTATACAGTGAAAAAAAAAGAAGAAGAAGAAGAAGCAGGTTCCTGCCTGCCTCCACGCTTTAAAGACACACCTAGAAGTGCGTCTCAGTCATGGTGTCCGGCTCATGCTATTAGCAGACAAGTGCAGCCCAAAAAGAATCGCAAACACTGATGCTAAAGTGTCCTAATTCCTCATCTCAAGCTTTAAAGGCAGTACAGCTGTGAAGACAACGCAGCCGAGAACCAGCCTGCATCACACCTATTGATACGTGTGCACATACTGAAATGTTTGTAATACATTTATACATATATGCATGCACTAACGATCACCACTCAGCAAAATGTAATCTTTTGCTTTTCAAATTCATGAAGGTGGGGTGTGAGGGCAGCCACTTGTAGCTCTGGAAGGTTAGCCACAGCTTGAAACCACAGCACCCTGAGTGAAAGCATGCGAACTCCACTTTCATTCAGCTACCTGCACCAGCACCTGGAAAGTAGTGGAAGATGGTTCAAGTATTTGAGGGTCTGCCATCCACCTAGGAGAGGCAGGTGGAGGTACTGAGTCCTGGCTTGAGCCATTTAGGAAGCAAACCAACAAAAGGACAACAATCTCTCTTTTCCTCAAATAAATGAGTAGCTAAATCTTTTGTAGGAAGTCACGAGGACCAGTGACTTCACCTAAAAATGTCCCAGGAAGAAAGAGAAAATAAATTCTATGTGAATTATTTTATAAGCATCTAGTTCTGCTTTCACGTTTAATAAGTGCTAAAATGGGGGCACACTTTTGGGAGTTCTTATCACTGTTGTTTGTTTTGCTCTGATAACAACAAAATAAGTGCATAAACCAACACAATTAACTCAGTTCTCGCAAAAATTCCACGAGTTAAGTGAGCACGTAGGGTTATTTTTCCAGGTGAGGTACAGCGAGGTAAACTGAGGTGCGGAGAGGCACTCGGTTATGATTGCTACCATGCACCGAATTTTCCCTAAAACGTAGCTCTTTTTACTGCAAACTGAGGGCTTACGATAAACTAGCCTGCAGCAACAAATCAAATCCGGTCCCACAGCTTTCACGTGTATGCCTAAGTGCTGGAAAGAGCTGGAAGCAGCCTTTGTTACCACACCAAGCGGCCCGCAGCAAGTTCAGAGTGTCTGCTCTGGAAATCATGGAAGGGGCTGTCCACGCCATCTGGGTCGCACGGCGACGGGGGCCAGGGCGCATGCGTGTCCGGGCGGCCGGGGCGCTTACCTGGTACGCCGGCCACACAGGCACAGGGCAAGCAGCAGGAGGGCCGTGGCGAGGACCAGGCCGGGGACACTGAGCAGCTCCGGCAGCATGTCGGCGGTGCGCGCGAGGCCGCGGCCGCAGCCCGGGGTCTCCCAGCGAGCGGCGCGGGCGGCGGCTGGTCGGCGTGCAGCGGCTTCTGTGAGAGGCGCCCGCTCGTCCCGGGGCCGGAGAGGCCGACTTGCCCACGGTGGCGACAGCAGTGGCACCTCAGGTTTCCGAGCCGGGATTATAAACTTCCACACATCCGCACCCCACCCCCCGCCACCGCCGCGCACCGCCCCGCGCGGCCACAGCCTCCCGCCGCCTGGCTGCCGCTGGGAAGGGGGCGTCCTGGCTCCTCTGGGGCGGGAAGGTGGGGGTGGGGGCGGTGTTAGGGTTTTCCAATTAGGAGGGCTGAAGACCTGGAGGAGTGGGGGGTTCTTTTGTGAGTTGGACACCCTGGGGTCCCTCAGCCCTTTGACGGCGCCAAGAAAGGAGAAACTCGCGCTCTGCGAGTGGGGAACGTTCCCTCAGCACTGAGTCAGTGGTGATCCCTGGGTCAGATCAGAGGGTTTGGGCTGGGAGCTGCCGCCTCCTGGAATTGCACCTACCGCCCTCATCCCTCTTTGCTTGTTCGCGCCAACATTTTTGTGAAGGGATTTCTTTTGCAAAACTTTGTTACCTGGACTTGGGGATACAGTCGAAAACACAGCTGTACAAGTGAAAACGGGTGGTCGCAGAACAGCATCGAAGGGCTAGGAGCGGTGTCCCACAGGTGGCACCAATAGAGAACATGGAGGAAACTTTTAAATTACCTTTGGTTGAGGAGCCAGAGTGATAGCTCAACTGGCTAATCCTCCACCTCCAAGCTCCTGCATCCCGTATGGGCAGCAGTTTGTGTCCGGTATCCTCCATTTCCCATCCCCATGCCCTACTTGTGGCCTGGAAAAACAAACAAACAAACAAAAAAGGATGGCCCAAAGCGTTGGGACTTGCACTCAGTGAGACCAGACAGAATCTCTGAGTTTGAGATAGACCCAGCCCAGACTTTTGGGGAGTAAGCCAGCAGATGGAAAACCTCTGTTCTCTGTCTCTCCTACTTTCTATAAATCTACCTTGCCGAGAGAAATAAATAAATCTTTAATAAATTAATAAGTAAATTACCTTTTATTGAATAATGACTATCCATGGGCTACTTTGTGTTTTACTTTGCAAGGCAAACTTCTGATGTGGATTTAGGCAGAGCTGTAAACAAAACAGGAATAAACTGAGATTAATTTATCTAATCCTGATTGTGTAATCATGATAAGTATCAGGGTTTTTCAGAAAGTTCATGGGATATGTGCATTATGAAAAAATTATGCCGTGGGTTTTAAAGTGATTTTGCACCAAAATGGTCTTCTTTTTTAAACCCAGTTTTATAAACACTTCCCATGTATTGACCATTTTAACCATATGTGTGTGCATTGATTATAATTTTTTTTTTATGCAGGATTTTGTGTCTGTTTTAGGACTGTTACAACAACTTCATACTTTATCTACAACTTGTAATCTTTGGCCCTTTCCAGGCCATTGTTATTTCCACCTTCCCAAAACAGACCTGTCTTGCTTTTGTTTGTTTGTTTGTTTGTTTGTTTGTTTGTAAAGTCAGAGAGAAGGAGAGACAGAGAGGAAGATAAGGCAAGGACTTTAGCCAATTGGTCTACCTGCTTTTATCCCGCTCAAAACACTTGGTGGAAACTTCATGATAATCGCTCTCACCTTGCACAGCCACCTCCACTAGCACAGTTTCAAACAATAAATGCCCATCAGCTGTCCCTTGTATTCAGGTGCTCATGTCTTTAAAAAAAAAAAAAAGATATTTCTTGTGAAACATGATCCTTTCTTTCCCAAATGCTAGAATTCTCCCTGCCTTTAAGACCAGCTCAAAGCCTGCTTTCTCCTACATATCATCCTAAATGCTACTTTGGTATTTGATCCTTCCGATCTATCACATTTCTTCACTAAGCCAAGGCTATTTCCAAGCAAGCCAAAACCTTTTCCTGCTATAAAAGGTGGACCATTTTAGAATATAATGCCAGGGAGCTCAAGCATCACTTTAGTGCAAGTTAAAGTATTTCCCAAATGTTGCGTCTAATATTATTTTGTGTTTATCTGAAAGTCAAATGTAACTGGAACTTCTAGATTTTCATTCATTAAATCTGGTAAACCTCACAATTCCAGTTGAAGGAGTTCTTAAGTCATAGGATGACCGCTGTAAAATTCAGGTTGTTCACCGTCCTGCTTTCGGAATGATCCGCAGTTCCATCAACATTCATTCTCTGTGCGTACCTTGATCGTGGTGAACATAGTCAAAAGTCAAACCCCAAAAGGACAACATTCTATGCTTTTACTGTCCAAATATCAGTTTATATCTGCTTTACTCATGCCATCTGTCTTTTGAAAACAGAAATTGAGAAACATAGAGAAGAAGGAGCAGACACAAAAACAGAAGTAAAGTCAAAGTAAGTGAAGAGAGAGGATGTCAAATGCAAGTCAATAAAGTAGGAGCTTTGGCCCAGCACCCAACATGCAGATCCCCTGTGATCCAAATTGGAGTATCTGTCCAATTTTCACCTACGGCTCTTGCATCCAGCTTCCTATTAATGCAGACCGTGGGAGGCACCAATGATGGTGAGATAATTGGGTTCCTGCCTTCCATGTGGGAGAATGGAATTGTGTTTTTGATTCCCAGCTTTGACCCCAGCCCAGTCCTGACTAGTGCAAGCATTTGTGCAGTGAAGGAGCAGATGAAACTCAATTTGTATCTCTCTCTCTCTCTCCCTCTCAATAAATGCATGAAACTAAATAATTAAAAATGAATTTAAAAATAAATAAAAATAAAAAATTTTTTTAAAAATAGAAGCACAGAGAGTCCAGATGATAGATCATATTGCAAGGCAGGTTATCCTCACCTACTAGGTAGTTGGAGTAACAACCCGCTTCTGTATGTTTGGATAATTTAGTGCTAGGACTTGAACTCCAGCCCTCCTTTCCTCTACATGTTCTGTTTTGATTCTCAAGAATCTATTTGCATGTAACCAAAACCTGAATAATGACTATTTTCTCTGGCATATCAACATTATTTCTCCTGCCTTATTTCTCCTGACCAGATTTTCAAAGTGCCAATAGACTTAATTGAAACTTCCAAGAACATCCAGCTAATCAGCAAATTTTGTTAAATGCCAGCAATATCCAAGGTACTATATTTGGCTTAATAGACATATAAAAATGAACTAAAAAAAAATGAACTCAAATTCTTTAAAATCTGAGATGGGGCAGCTGTTTGGCACAGCAGTTTGGATACCACAACAGATAGCTATATTCTGTACTGAAATGCATTGTTCTGGCCCTGGTTCTTCCACCTACAGGTTCCTGCTAACATGCACTCCAGGAGACAGCACATGATGGCTCAATTACCTGGGTCTCTGCTACTCAAGAAGGACACATGAACTGAGTTCTAGATTCTTGGTTGTCACCTAACCCAACCCAAAGTTCTGCAGGCATTTAGGAAGTAAACCAACAAGTGGGAGAGCTCTCTGTCATTCTCAGACTGCCTTTCAAATAAATAAAAATAATAAAATAAATAAATAAAATCTTGGAATGTACAGATATGAAACAACTAATACCGAACAAAGCTTTTGGAGTGAACATGGGCTAATTTAGGAAAAAACATTACATATGGCTTCAATCTTGTGAGTTCATTTGCTAGGGGAGGGGTAAGGCAGAGGCTTCAGTTGTTGGGAAACATTTGAAAGTACCACCGTGGGGACTGCCAATTTTTTTTTTTCCCAAAGTCAGGAAGTCCCTAAAATCAGAAACTCAAAACTGTACAGTCCTTTCTACTTTTAATTTTAAAGAAAAACAAAACTTGGATTTTGAGTGATATTAAAACACAACTCTCTGTAATTAAAATACAAAAATCACTATTATATTTCTCTCGTTTCCATGAATTTTGTCATCACTAACTTTAATTTCGTATCAACTTATTTGAGAATTAAACCCACCCACCCCCCCCCCCCCCAGTAAAATTGTATAGTGGAAGGAAAGAAGAGACAAAAGCAAAAGAGAAGACAGGCTCTATACTTTACATACGTTGTTCCATCTAATCTTCAAATCCAGTGTCAGCTATAGATAGTTATTTCAACCAAGACTTCAAGAGTTTCTGTGCAGCCAAGGTTATTAAGCTCCTATTTCTGACTATTTTGATTCTCTTTCCTTAAGCTGTACCATGCTACATTCTATGAAGTTTTCTTTTCTGCACTCTTCTCTGTAACCATTCACTCATTCTTGCCTCCATCTTGCTACTTTGAGTTGTCCACATGGAGACAATTGAGTCTCTGTGTCTAGCATTCCTTGAGCCTTCTCTAGCTTTCAAGCTACTCTCAGTTTTTTTTTTTTCATTGAAAAGAAAAATACTTAAAACTGCCTTGACCCAATCCAATTTAAATATGAAATGTGTTACTTTCTTGAAAGTTGTTATCTAGACTCTGATTGCAGCTGAGACAGCAAAAACACTATATACTGAGATTTTTATAAGCTGGAAAGTTATTGTTTAACTCCGCACATAGTAAATAGTGAGGCACAGTAGCAGCAGGCACCAACACTGAATAACGAGTCTTAAATCACAAATGCTTCCTTTTATCCTGAAATTCTAGACTATTTAAGCAATTGCACTTACTTTTTTCTTCAGTTTTCCTTTCTCCTAAAAATGTCAATTTGTAGTATTGACCTAGCACTCCATGCAGGTTGCATATAGATAAGGCAAAAAAAAAAAAAAATCTTCCTAAATAAAACTGACCCAACAATAGAGAATGCAGTTTTATTTTAACTCTTTCTTTTAAAATAAGGTACAATGATGTTAGGTAAGACCTGAATATAATTATTTTGAAGCAGCTTTAAAAATGGTAGAACAGATGGCTTTGATTATCTCCAAGAGGAAGGAAAAGATTGGAGAGCTTTGTCACTTCTTGTTTAACAATCTTGGCATTGCTTATACACATGTGGGTTTTGAGAACTCTGGCTTGTAGATTCACAATCCCATGCTAACTCTTAGGTCCTACTCACTCTATGACCTTACTTCCCAAGCCAATTTTCAAATGCATTGTCTGTTTATGACTCCCAGTCAGAAACATTCCCTTTGCTGATTAGCCCCTGAACCCAAATTCTGTGCAGATTATTTTGGAGCACTTCTTTATCTTTTTTTGTTACTTAAGGTTTATTTATTTATTTAAAGTAGAATTACGGAAAGAGATGGAAAGAGAGAAGGAAAATATGAGACAAAGAGAGAGCTTTCAATTGAGATGACTCAGTTTTCAAATGGATGTAATAGTGAGGGCTACAGACCAAAGACAGGAGACAGAAGCTTCATCCAGATCTCCAGTGTGGGGCAGGCAACCTAGCACTCCGACCCTTTCAACGGTTTCTCCAAGCACATTAGCAGGGAGTTTGTTGCAAAGTGGAGCAGCTGGAACATGAACAAGTTCTCATGTGGGATGCTGGCATTGCATGTGATAGTTTATCCTGCTTATAACACAGTGTCAGGCCTAGGATTCCTATAGTGAAAACCATGTTATCCCACTCTACCCTCCAGTCATCTCTGTTCATCCAGAGAACATTCTACAGACTCAAAAAAAAAAAAAAAAAACAGGTTTTCTTTGGATTGGGCTAGACTGCTTCTCTGATAAATATCAAATAATAGACAAAGATTCTCTAAGGACTAAGTTTATTTTGGAATATTACATCATTGCAATGGGAATAGGTATTCTATAGTAAACGACATGCAAATTCAAAGACGAGGCAAACAGAAGATTTTAACAGTGAGATAAGGAAGATTACATAGCATATTTTGAACCAAGAGTCAATGACCAGGGCATCACGCAACCAGGATAAATCAGTTGTTGGACAGACATCTATGCAGAAACATTTTATGAATAAGTTTACAGTCAGCTTTGTGAAAGTTTCTAGCTCTTGTTTAGTCATCTAAACATAACTCTTGTTAGATAAGACACATGTGCATAATCTTCTATTTTGTTGCTATAGAATTTATTTACTGATTTTAGAAGTGACTCCACTTGGAGGATGACAGTGTTCAACAATGACCCTATTATAAACTAGATCCTGAAGAAACGGACTGAGAGATGGATCTGAGCAAAAGAGTTTATGAGGACACATCATCTTCAGGAATAGCTGGGGAAGTGAACAAATGGGAAGGGGAAGAGGTGAGCTGTGATTCAGCCCCCAAATGATTCAATGGAGCTGGTGACTGTATCTTCAACACTGATAGCCTTCAGGTTTGTCCCAAGATGTGAGAAAGGGTTCAGGACTTTGTAGCCCTACATTAACTACCATTGATTGAGCATTGCCCTTAGAAAAAAAAAGGTGTGGAGAATGTGCCTTGCATAAGGGGGTTTTCTTTAACTAAAAGCAATTCTTAAAGCAACTTTTGCTATTCCCAGAAACTTGAAACTAAGGTTCTTTTGTGTGCAGACAGAATCTGGGTGACATATTACAGTCAAGTAGGAGGGCAAGAAGCGCATTGATAATAGTCATTTTTGCACTCTCTCCTTTTTGATTTTGCTCTCATTGGCAGAAGACCTATAGGAACAGGAGTCACTTTGCCCCTAAGCTAACATCAACAGCCAACACATTTACTTATGTGATTCTAATGAGAAAAAATATATAAATATATATAAGTAGAAGTTTCATGAAATTATAATAAGAAAACCCTTTTGGAGATAAATTCAAATATTTACTCTGATGAACCTATACACAGAGATAATACTGCCTAATCACTGCTAAGGCATTTGAAAGGAAAGGAATAGTTTAAAACCATTGAATTCCTGGCTGGGAAATATTTGTCAATAGGAAAATAATTTCCCCAAATAAGTCTAAATCCCATAAAATTTTATCAGAAAACTGTGAATCATTTTCCATGGATATTGAGCTCTTCTAAGAGTATATTTGTTTGTTTCTGAAAGCAATTTCCTGCCACAGAGAAGGGTTGGAACAATTTTTAATTTTTATCAACAGTTTATTTGGGCCCAGTACATTTTACTTATCTTCCTCCTTCAAGCACCAGGATCCCATATGGGCACTGGTTCGTGTCTCAGCTGCTCCACTTCTTGTTCAGTTCCTTGATCATTGCCTGGGAAAGCAGCAGAGGATGACCCAAAATCTTGAGATCCTGTATCTGCTTGGGAGACTTGCAAGAAGCTTCTGGCTCCTCACTGGATCCACTCAGTTCTAGCTGTTGTGGCCACTTGGGGAGTAAACCAACAGAAAGAAGAGTTTTCTTTTGTTTTTTTTTTTTCCCCTCTGCCTTTGCTTCTCTCTGTAAATCCATCTTTCCATAAATCAACCTAAAACAACACCAAAAGGAAAAGAGGAGAGAGAGCAAGAAAATAGTTTATTCACACAGCTTATCATGAAACTTGGTGAGAAATAACCCCTCTCCTCTTGTTAGAGAGGCTGGTTGCAACTTGGATTCAAGTAGGCTTTCTTGTAATCACGTCCTTCCTCAAAGACTACAGCAGCACTGCTTGCTCTAAATGTCCGCACTCCCATTTGCTCCCCAGTGTCAGTTCTGTTTACAGCTTTCTCCCCAGCCTTTTTTTTTTAGTTCACTCTTCAATTGGAAAGTGCTCAAGTTAGTTCCTTCAAGAGAGTTGGAGCATTTTTCTTCATTTCCTCCTCTAGCTTTATGATCACTAAGATTCCTACAGTTATGCCAAGTCTTTCTCCTTTCTTCTCTGAAGTTTGGCAATTCTTCCAACAACAAAAATTGCTAGCTTTTAACATTTATAAAAGCAACTAATAATAGAAATTATTATGCTGGAAGTTTTGAAGAAATATAGCACTAATGAAATAGGAAATTAACTGGTATATAAAATGAGTCTGAAATGTAGTCTAATTATTTGCTTGTCAGGTTGAAATATAACTAAGAGTAAACACAAGCATGACCCAGACACCCATCAGGTCTTCATGTATGTGGTCAGTTTCAGCTTTTTAGTGACTGGCAACCAGAGCGAGGTACTCTGTACTTCAACTTTTTTATACAAGAAATGCAAATACACCACGCACTGATATCTTTGCTGCAGATTTGTAGGGGGTCCCATTATAAAGAACACAATCTGTGAATTAAAGTTAATAATAAGAAAACTTTATTAAGTTTACTTGGAAATGGCATGGCACAATACTGTAAATACGAATACCAATGTAAAGTATGTGAAAATGCAAAAAGGTTGAAGCCACAGGAAGTTTCTGAAGTCCAGATGAGTAGGGGCAGAAGAATGGCACAGTGGATTAAGCTACTACTGGAGTTGTTGCTTGAGATATTAACAGCTGATATTAGAGTGTTTCAACAGAGTCTGTTTGCTATTAATTTTCCTTGGAGGCAGTGGATGATTGTCCAAATATTTCAGTTCTTAAAACCGATGTGGGACGCCCAGATGGAGTTCCTGACTCCTGACTTTGGCCTGGCCTGTTCTCAGCTATTGTAGTCAGTTGAGGAATAAACTAGCAGATGAAAGATTTATGTACCTACTTCTGTCCAGTCTTTTAAATAAATAAATCAAAACAGACAAACTAGGAGGATTAAGTAAAATATTTGAAACAATTATCTCGAGGCCAATGCCATGGCATAGTAGACAAAAAACTGAAGTACTGATTTCCACATAGGTTCCAGTTAGATTCCTGGGTAATCCACCTCTGATACAGTTCCTGGCAAATGCACCTGGGAAAGAAGTCAAAGCTGATCCAGGTTCTTGGACCGCTGCTCCCACGCGTGAGATCCAGAAGAAGTTCCTGGCGCCTGGCTTCAGATCAGCCAACATCTTGGCGAATGCAGCCACTGGGGTGATGAGCCAGCAGATAGAAACTGTCTCTCTCTCTCTCTCTCTCTCTCTGTAACCTTGCCTTTCAAATAAAGAATTTTTTAAAAAGTAACCTATGAGACAACTTAAAGGATCAACAACAAAGGTGGTGCCAATTGTTAGACCAAAACTCTTGAGACTGAGGGACCTCTAAAAGTAAAAGGCTTTTTAAGCAGTTAGAGATGCTCACCAAATAAAGAGCCATGTCTTGGGACACATTTTAGCAGCTTCCAGCAACAGGACTAGTCAGCAGTTAAAAATATCAATGCAACCTGGACTTAAGAGTATTTAGAAAAAAAGAATTTAGGGATAGTTTCCATCTTTCTACCTCTCCTTCTCTTCATAAATCTGCCTTTCTAATAGAAGTAAATAAATCTTTAAAAATTACATAAAAAGAAAGCATTGGTGGTTTACATTGAATCTGCATTGACTTGTAGTCAGTAAGAAAGCAAGAAGATCGAGATAACAGGAAGTAAAAACTTTCAGAGAGGATGGCAATCTGTAAGGAGAAGTATTTGCTGCTTCTGAGTTGATTGTGTAAGCAATCTGATGACAGAACATGAGGGCCCTTGTGACATTTCAGGTCAAAGTTTCAAAATACACAATGACTTGATGAATTTATGGGTTAAAGTCATCCTTATCATTCCTTCCACGTCTGAACACTGCAGTTCAATGTAGCCCATTTGAAAATAGTTTGCCATGATATAGAATCACACAAAACTTTATGGCAGATACACGGGCAAAACTGCATTATTTTTCTAGGGCTATAGTGGCCTTATGTGTAAGGTTGTGCCTCTAACAGTCTTTTATGGTAGTTCTTAGGGAAGGCTGGAAAGTAGTTTCCTGTTTAAAAAAAATGCACTTAAATTACAAATACGTTTTGGTGCAAAAAATATGAAATCTATGCAGTCCTTTTATGATTTATATTTTGCAAGAATTTTTTGAAGACCGCTTGTCATGTATATATCCCCTTTTTCATAACCGCCAATTTAATTTTTATATTTTATTAGAATTTGAGAAAAGTGACTCAATTTTAATTCCACCACTTTTCACAGATGCCACTCCCCTTGAAAAAAAAATTTCTTCACACTTTGTGTCCCCAAGATCTCTTAGCGAACACGGTGAAAGGACTGTTCTCTTTCTTGGCAGAATCCAGCCTTTCTGATTTCACTCTCCCTCCAGAATTATCCAATCCAAAAAATTCCAGCCTTAAGCCAATTTATCTAGCTTTTTTCTTGGGTGTGACTGCAGGTGCTGAAGCCTGCATCACCCAGCCTACTCACAATCTCAGTAGCTGTGAATGTTGGTGAGTTTCATGGTCATGTCTAATTTGGTCTGTCACCCCCCCCAGCCCTTGAGCTGACTAACTGGTTAATTAATCCATAACAATTTTACTTATTTTCACCAGGTTGTTTAATGGCAGCAGCTATTAGGACATGCGGTTTCTTTGAAGTGAGAAACTTTAGGAGCATGATATAGACTATCTTGTCTAATATACAGAGAGGAGAGACAGAGAGGAAGATCTATCCGATGGTTCACTCCCCAAGTGAGCACAATAGTTGGTGCTACACCAATCCAAAGCCAGGATCCAGGAACTTCCTCCAGGTCTCGCACATGGGTGCAGAGTCCCCAAGTCTTGGGCCGTTCTCGATTGCTTTCGCAGGCCACAAGCAGGGAGCTGGATGGGAAGTGGAGCTGCCAGGATAAGCCCGGCGCCCACATGGGATACAGGCACGTTCAAGACAAGGACTTTAGCTGTTAGGCCACCACACTGGTGTTACTTTTTAATTTGTTTAGGGCAGCAATACCTTTGTTAGCCAGAAAGAAAAACCATTATGCATATTTCAGATATGAAAGTCCTATCTTAGGAAATGGACTTTATAGATAATAAAAAGAGCTAGGAAAAGTGATGGTCCAAAAGGGAAAACTGGAGGATCAGGAGAAAAATTCTGAATCAGGCTATATAAAGCATTACGGAAGGTGCATACACTGGAGTTTGTAGAAAATTCAGGAAGCCAAGCACTTCCACTTACCAAACTGGGCTGTGAAAGCAACGTTCATGTGGAGGTGCATGGGATGCTGTGGCCTGGGTGCCTCTGTGAAACTGCAGCCCAGCAGCTGGTGGAGGCGCTGGGTGGTTGGTTACACACAGGGACAAATATGAGCTGGGCAGGAAGGAGAAGGAGAGGAAGAGCTAGGGGAATGAAGATGCAGAGCAAAATTTAGATGAGCAAAATCTAAGAAACCCCTTTCGTCCACAATTTCATTGCTTGGTATTGTGGTCTTAGTATTATTATGTGATTTTTAAATGAATTTTCATTTTTCTAATTACAAATATGTATGAGATAGCTGTCTTTCGGGTCGTTTGCATGTCCCCTAGTATTTTTGGGCTCTATATATCCTCTTAGTTAGTTTTAAGTTGATATATTATTTGATAACAAAATTGCAATGTTAGTGTTTTCTGTAGTTAGTCAATGTAATTTAATACTTCAATGACATTATGTCTACCACTATCAATTTTAAAAATACATGTATTAGCTTTTATTCAACAAGCAGAAATTTTACATTGCTCCATTTTCTCCCTTAACTTTTATTTCCATCCCATTCCATTCCATTTCTCCCAAAGAATTTTATTTCAACATAATTTAGTTTTGTCCTTCAATGTCTTTGATTAATAACATTTTATATGTTTATAATACAATTGTCATATAAATTTAAACTAATTTTTTATTTTACTTTTTAAAAAGTTTTTAAAAATTTTTGTTGGAAAATCAGATTTTTTTAACAGAGAGAAGGAGAGACAGAGAAAAACATCTGCCATTCACTGGTTCACTCTCCAGATAACTGCAATGGCTGGAGCTGAGCTAATCCGAAGTCAAGAGTCTTTTGGGTCTCCCATACACTGCATGGTCCCAAGATTTTAAGCTATCCTTGACTGCTTTCCAAGGCCACAAGCAGAGAACTGGATGGCAAGTGCAACAGCCAGGACGTGAACTGGCACCCACATGGAATCCTGGCACATTAAAGGTGAGGATTTTAGCCACTAGACTGTCATGCTAGGCCCAAAATTAATTTTTAAAATATTTGCTTTGTCTATAAGATGTAAATTTTAAAAATCTTAATTATGATACCATTTTAACTACAATTGGCACATTGTTGACCAAAGTTACTTAACCAAGTTACACAAATGTGTAAGCAAACCTAAAATTTGGACTTGAGTTTATAGTGCAGAGTTTAATACATATACAAATAAAAACACAGATTTCATCATCTTCACTGTGTAGCTAACAAACCACCTTCATGTCGCCGTCCTCCCACCACTTCCTCCACTGCCCATTTTACAGCCTCCTTGTACCTATTGGGTTCTGATATTACATTTCACACAGATGCCTCTCACCCTGTTGAGACTTGCATACGTGGTGCTGAGTTTGCACTCCTCCTATTTCCTTTCTTTGTTTAGCTCTGTTGTACCTACTGGATTTTGAACTAAATTATTCAGAAAGGAAATGAGAGAACAGAAGAGAACATGTGTTTTCATAGATCTTAACAGTGACATAAACAGTTAAGCACAGAGCACAGAGCTTGTCTGTATTTTGTGCTGTTATATCATTATACCTGAGGATGAATAATTTATAATGAGCAGATTTTTTTGTTCTTACAGATATGGAGGCTGAGAATTCTAAGACTGAAGTACTCACATCTGACAAGGGTTTCCTTGCTGCATCAACTTGTGGCAGAAAAGACCAAGGAAGGGGGGTAGAACTCTTCTTTTATTGAAACAAAAGAAAAGTAAACAAAGAGAAAGCTACTTCAAATCCCAGTTCTTTGATGACTGAGCTACTCCCCAGATAGATAACAGCATCCGTTCTATCTGTGAAAGTAGAGACCTCATGATTTAATCACTTCCTTAAGATTTCCCACTGTTGCATTGGTGACCAAATTCAAACCTCAGCTTTGGGCGACACATTTCAAACTGTAGCTAAGGTTTTCCAAGAATGTCTCATCTAGTTAAAGAATCTAAGATGACTTTAAGCATTTGTACTCATTTTTGTTGCTTCCTTCTTAGGCTCTCTGTCAAAATTGATTTATGTGACAAGAATTAGGGAGATGGTAGAAGTTATACCTCCTAAAAGTTGGTGACTTCTTTATGACAACTCTACAATTAAACTGACTTTAGTATACTCTACCACAAGCAAAAAATCCTATACTGAATCTCCCACTTGGACTAAATAGGGAAAACTGCTATATATTCTTTCATACAAAATTCAAATCTGATTTACACTCAATTCTCATTCTCAAAGCTAAGAGAAATATTATGGACATTGAGCATAAGAAATGGAAAGACAAAACAACCCTACCAAAGATTTTTAGTGACGATGGTTGAAGAAGAATCCAGATATGTTGCAGTCAAAATGATTAAAATAGTGAAGCATAACAATTTACTGTATAACATGAGCTGGGTGTGATGGAAGGTGAGAAAAAAGACTAAACTGAATTGTTGATCACATCATTATCTCAGCCCAATCAGCTTTAGAAAAAGGCAAAAATTGAGAATGTGAAAATTGAGTGTATTATATATTTTTTCTGCTGAGAACATCTTGATGGATTTTTACAGATACATCTATTTGTTTTAATAGTTATTGGTGTAGGTGACCAAGAAAAATTTTAAATGTTCATAAATTTTAGTGAACTGAGGGGTGAGAAAAATAGAACAATTTGTACTGCTAATACAATAATGTCAGTAGTTAGAATGAGATAAAATACCTTAAAATCTTACTTTTTTTAGGAGTATAGCAGAATTAGATGTAAATTACCTTTCAGTTTTGCAGGAAAAAATTACACAATACTTCCAGAAACTACTTAAGTAATTTTTTAAATATGTAACTTTTGGCACCTTTTAGATCAACCTTTTACATTAATATGTTTATCTTCACATGATGTCAGATATTTAACAAAGAAGTCTCTACTATTTGGATTTAGTATATGAATTTCTCTTTCTTAAAGGCAAGGAGATAGTTTTTAGAGATGAGATGTATGTGTTCACCCATTCTGTTTCATCATTCGGCAAAGAACTGAGTACAAGACCAAACTACAGTGGTAGACATCAGAAATGAAATAGGGAGTGAAATTATATATGGCCCTTGCATCCGTGGGAATACAGGCCAGAATTCTTGGGCTGAAAACAAAAGGAACTCTAACATGAACAAGAAGATGAGACCCACATGCAGAATACAGATCAGCTTACCAAAACAACAAATTGGATCCAGAGCTTCCGTATGGCATTCACTTATAAGAACTTGAAGATTCTATTTTAAAAGACATTTACTTTCACCTTATTTGGAGAGAAAAAGAGAGAGAGAGAGAGAGAGAGAGAGAGAGAAAGAAAGAGAAAGTGAGGAGAGATTAATTCCTGAAATATATGCAAAAGACAGGTCTGGGCTGGGCCAAAGCCAGCATCCAGAACACCACCAGAATACCACTTGGGTTTCTCATTTATATATTGGGGCCCAAGCATGCAAACAATTATCTGCTGCGTCCAACATGTATTAGCAAGAAGCAGGATTAGAAACAGAGCAATCAGAACATAAACTGGCACTTTGATAGTGGATACAGGTTTCTCAAGTGGCCTTCTAACACCCAGGGCTACAGTGCCTGTTCTGAAGCTCTTCATCTCAAAGGGACTCATTTGGATCATGCAGCCATAAACAGCCCACACGTGTGCATCTGTAATGTAATTTCAGTCTCTTTAAGGAGAATAAAAATAATGTAATGAAGGAGCTTAGGCAGTATTTCTACCTCAATGAATCAGTGTGTGACTATAATTAATAGCTCCAGCATGAACAAGAAAATGTGGAGAAAAGGTTTCTTCCACTGGAAGAGAGAATGTATATTAGGACTCAGAACACATTCCACAGTTTTCAAGCTATGCATCAAAATTTGTATCTGGTTTATTTATTTTTTTAAGATTTTCATTAATTTATTTTAATAATCTTAGTTAATTAGGGTACAAAGGGTCAAGGGGTACAGGGTGAAAGTGGGTAATATCATTGTTTCCACACTAATACAATCATTTTTCCCTGTATCTGGGGTTAGGGGAGTAGCAAAGGGAAAAGGGAAAGGCCCCACCCAATGTCCCACCCATCCCCCATCCCCAACATGAGGCGCTCTCCAAGGGTCTGCTCAAACAGTTCTGATAGTTCATCAGTTCTGGATTGCTGCCAATCTCACTGTCCCAACCGCAATGAAACCTATTCAGAGTCCACTGGCTGACAGTCTCTTGATGGTTGGGGTTCCAAGATCAGCAGTTCAGTTGGAGAGATATCCAAAGAAACTTCATCTGAGTTGATCCCAGATCTGATTCTTGCGTGCATTTGCTAGTACAGACTCCAACACCGTCCGTCACACCAATCAGCTTATGCACATGCTGGTCGTTACCATTGCTGGGTCCATTCGGTTTCCAGCCCCATCTTCCTCGTGAACCAATGGGTGTTGTAGTCCAGCTCGATCCTCCCCACTTCATACTTGGTCTTCATGCAAACCAGTTGGAGCTGAAGCCTAGTTGGTGTGACTCCCCCAAACCCCCACCAGATCTGCCCCCTACCCTGGTTCCCATGCTTGCCAGTATGTACCACAGGCTTGTCCAGTCTGTCCCACATCCCATTTAGCTCTCCCACATGTCAATGGACACTGAAGCCCAGCTCAACCCAACCAACCTATCATCCAGCCCATACACCCACTGGCAGGTGCCTTTCTGTCTAGCCACCCCTGCCCCTATCCTGGTTTTTGTGCTGTCCAGTAGGGGTGGTAACCCTGAGGGAGGTGCCCACTATTTCCCTACTAGGCCATACCCACTCCCAGATTATGCAGTCTCCAGGTGGTTCTGGCATTTAACTTGACAGAATTAGCTCCCAGTGCCAGCCTCTGCCAGCTAATGCTGTGGCTAAGCCCAAACACCCCTCAATCCACTCTAATTTTACTTGCACAAGTCAGGACAGTCAGCTCACCGTGAGGCCCGCAGGTGCTATAGCCCTGCCTAGTCTGAACTTCCCCCATCCCAATTCATGCTTTCCAATGGAAGTAGTTATTCAGCAGGGGTGCCCACGTTCCCCTGTCGGCTTTGCCTCCTCACTAATTGTCACATGTGCTGTTTGTGCGCTGCAACCACATCTGGTACGGCTCATCTCACCTTGACATCACTTGTTGTGTACTGGTATGTGTTCCAACAGAACCTGGCTCGACCCGCACTCTGTTCTGGTGCTCGGATTCACCAGAAGGTAATGTGAACAGGTTCAGCCTGGTCTGCCCCCAACCCATGCCATGTGTCTGCCAGTGGGATAATTTCCATTGCCTGTTCTGGGTTGTTCCCTATTGTGCTTCTTGCGCTTGCCTACAAGCAGGGGTCTGTGTCCTGCCAGAGAAGTTGCCCAGGCTCCTCCACCAGAACCTCTCCCACTGCCACTTTTTGCGCATACCAGTGGATCCAAGAGCCAGTACTACTCAATTCACCTCCTATCCTAAGAGGAACAGTGGCTTTTCCTGACTGGCCTTCGACCCAAGCTGGTTCTTGTTGTTGGATATTTCAACCCAGCCATGGCTCTTCCATACCCCCACACAGCTCACACATGGTTCAGTAAAGGCTGAGACCTAGCCTAGTCTGTCACACATCCCTCCCTGGTCCTCCAGAACACCAGATAGTGTCAGAATCTGGCCTGGCTTGGTGCTTCCCGTCCCAGTACCCACTTGTGCCAAGTGAGATTACAATTGTATCCTGTGTATCTGGTTTATTTTCTTACACAAATGTCAACTTGACTTCTCTTAGCTTAAAATGAAAAATTGTAATTCAATGTCATTCATCTTTCTTTCTCTTTCTCCCTACACACTTTCTTTCATCTCCCTCTACTTGTAGTTACTGTCCAGCTTTACTTTAGAGAATCTAATCATAACCATCTTCATACAAAATTTATCCTGTAAAAAGTCAGAAACAATATATCCACCTTTCACCTTATACAAAAATCAGTTCTAAATGGACCAAGAAACTAAATCTGCATGGAGACACAATCAGATAATAGTGGGACAACGCAGGAAACATAAGACATCAGAATAGGCAAAGACTTCTCAGTAGACACCAAAAACACAGGTAGTTACAGGCACCGTAAATAATTCAGAATACATCAAACTAAGAAGCTTCTGTACAGTATACAATCAACAAAGCAAAGAGAACCAATAGAGTGAGCTGAAATCTTTGCATATTGTACAGCAAATAGGTAACTAATAATATCCAAGATCTACAAGGAGCTTCAGAAACTCAACATTAGCAAAATAACTGACCCTATTAAGAAATGGGCAAAGGACTTGAGTAGAAATTTTTCAAAAGAAGAAATACCAATGACTAGTAGACACATGAAAAAAATGCTTAGTTTCCCTAGCTCTTAGGGAAATGAAAATGAGAATCACACTGAGATGGAAGCTAACTTATCAACAAACAATTAATGCTGAGGATGTGAGGAAAAGGATGCCCTACTCCACTGTTGGTGGGAGTGTAGACTATTGCAGCCTCTATGGAAGTCAGTATGAAGATTCTCAGACAACTGAAAACTGATCTACTGTATTTGGAGGCTATCCTTTTTCTCGAAATACATCCAAATGAAATGAAATCTTCTTATGAGAAAGCGACCTGCAACCTTATATTTATAGCAGGGCAGTTCACAATAGTGAAGACATGAAACGAACACAAGTGCCCAACAACAGAGGAACAGATAAATTGGGAAACAGATTTGAATACTACTCAGCCATAAAAAAGAATGAAATCCTACCATTTGCAACAGAATGTTCCCACCTGAAGACCATTATACTCAGTGAAATAAGCCAATCCCATAAGATAAATAGTGTTCTTCCTGGAATAAGAGAACCTTCATGAAAAATGTAAAATAAATAGATGCAGGTATTCAGGTATGTATATATTCTCATACATGAGGTAGAGATGAGCTTTATAATGGAGACTAATATACCAGGAGGTACAGTTATGCTGAAGTATGCATATCTACTCTAATAAAAGTAACACTTGTGATGAAGCATGTAAATATACCTGTACAGTATGATACTAGATTTTGTAGGCCCTGGTCTCCCAAGGGTTAACTCCACAGCTCAGCTGTTTCTCAAAGGTGTAACAGGAAGAGCAATCATGGCCTGATACATTTAGCCCGTGGCTTGACTGCAATTTCCCTCCTTCCTGCTTCCCCTTTTTGCACGTCCTTGGGGGAGCTTAGGTGTTGCTTAACCATTGGGAAGATCCTGGGAGGGGCCAAGCAGACTATATAAGAGAGTTCAACTTTGAATAAACTGGCATTCTCTTCACAAGAATGAGCCTCAGTGTGTTGTGTGTCTTGTCTGTCTTGTCTGTCTCATAACCCTAGTCCCTCCGCTCAACTCGGGGCTGGAAGTACGTGGCGATGCGGGCATTGCCAACAAGATTTTCTGCCTTCGCCCACACCTACCACATCATGATTTCTTTAAACAACAGAAAGTTACTCTTGTGACTATTACTAAGGGATTATACCACTTAATAATTCAGAGAAAAATGTTGTAAGGGCAAACAGGAGGAGAGGAAGGAGGGGAGCAGGGAAGAAACCCTGTAATTACACTGATAACTGTAACCCTGTAATTGTATTGTGGTAAATAATAAGTATGTTGCATTTAAAAAGCCAGCGATATAATGTTCTTCATGATTATAGGAATCAAAATAGAGATACGATAATTTTCAAATTCCTAATAAATCTTTTGTTATAAGATGTACATAAACAAGGTCTTCAAAAAGTTTATGGAAACCTGATAACATGAAAACAATCTATACTTTGGTTTTGGAATGATTCAGCAACAATATAAATGTATCTATTCTTTGATTTTCCCTATAAATTCTGTTCTTTTAAAAAAAAAAGATTTACTTATTTATTTATTTGCAAAGCCAGGCATACAGAGAAGAGGAGAGACAGAGAGCAAAATCTTCCATCCTTTGATTCATTCCCCAAGTGACCACAACGGATGGAACTGAGTTGATCAGAAGCTAGGAGCCAGGAGCTTCTTCCAAGTCTTCCACACTGGGGCGGGGTCCCAAGGATTTGGTCTGTCCTCAACTGCTTTCCCAGGCCACAAACAGGGAGCTGGATGGGAAGCAGAGCCTCTGGGACTGGAATCGGTGCCCATAGGGGATCCTGGCACGTTCAAAGTGAGGACTTTAGCCACTAGACCACGGCGCTGTCCTTTTTGTGAAGCACATTGCCTTGGGAAGCAGCTGAATCATCACCCAGTACCTCTATTTGTCGTATCTGATCTCCTGGGCTGTTAGTAGCTACAGTGCGTCAAACAATCCATGATCACTCTAGATATTAGAATTGGGGGAGGCATTTAGCGGGAAGATGCAGATTGAAATTCCCACAACCTGTGTCATAGTACTTGATACAATGCTTGAATTTCACTCCCGGCTCGTGATTCTAGATTCCCACCAATGGGGACTCTGAGAAGCAGCAGTAGCCCCGCAGCTAATTGAGTTCCTTGGGGGAGACTTGGACTGAGTTTCTGGTTCCCAGCTTCAGCCTAGTCCAGTTCTAGTCATGGAGGTGTTTGAAGCCAGCTTGGATGACATGGGAGCTTGATCTCTGTTGCTGTGTGTGTGCCTCTTAAATTAATTCCTTGAAAGAAAAAGTGACAGAGAAAGAGAAGGCAAAAGAGGGGAAAAGAGGAAAGAAGGGAAGGAGGGAGGGAGGGAAGAAGGGAGGGAGAAAGGAAGGAAGGAAGGAAGGAAGGAAGGAAGGAAGGAAGGAAGGAAGGAAGGAAGGAAGGAAGGGCTCAAGGAAAGAACGAGTAAATAAATTTGCAATTTTCTTTCACTTAAAGGATTCACCTTAAAGGAGAATCCATGCATTATAACGGCATTTTCCAGTATTTATCAACAACACCAACTTTTAGACATCATATTACATTTCTTGGATCAAGGTGAATATTGCCACTGTTTATTTTATCTGCTGATGGCATCTTAATATGCATGATGTGCCTTTCTTGATTGTCAGCTCAACTTCCTCAGGCTTGAGTTTTATCTACCTCTAAGTCTGTCCTGATTTTCAGTCCCATGTCTTGTGCAGTCAGGCTTCCATTTCAATTGTTCTGGAAAATGGTTCTCCTATGGGTCTTAGCCATTTTCTCACTCTGTAATGGCTCCGGTAATCTCAACAGAGCAGGCTTTCCTTCATGGTCCTCAGATGGCATCCTTTTCTGAAGACCTTGGACTCAGACCCCTCACTTTTGATTTTTATGCTATTGATGACATGCTATGAAAATCTCCCAGTTTTTAATTATAATTTAATTTAGTTTAATCTCTTATGACCGTAGATAAAGGAATTTTGAAATGAATCACTTTAGAAAATTAATTTGTATTTGAAACTTTTGTGACTCAAATGATAGATTTAAATAAATGTATAATAAATAGAACTGTTTAAAATCTTTGAAATTTAGTTTTCTCAACACTTTACATGTAATTTGCATGACTGTCCATATTATAGTCTGTATTTTAACCAAATGCTGATGAAAATCTCATTTATTTGCTTCTTAGGATTGAACTTAAAAAGGAGACAGGTAGAAAAAATTTTTAAAAATTTCTTTATTTTTATTGGAAAGTCAGATATACAGAGAGGAGGATAGACAGAGAGGAAGATCTTCTGCTCAATGATTCACTCCCCAAGTGACTGCAACAGCCAGTGCTGCACCAATCCGAAGCCAGGAGTCAGGAACTTCCTCAGGGTCTCCCACACGGGTGCAGGGTCCTAAGGCTTTGAGCCATCCTTGACTGCTTCCCCAGGCCACAGTCGGGGAGCTTGATGGGAAGTGGAGGTGCCAGGATTAAAACCGGTGCCCTTGTGGGATCCCGGTGTGTTCAAGGCAAGGACTTTAGCTGTTAGGCCATGTGCTGGGCCCAAGACAGGCAGAAATTTTATAGAAAATAAAATCTTCTCATGTCAGATAAGACAGAACTTTCAGATTCTTGCTGAACTTCTTGAATTCTCTGCACATGGAAAATGGTAGTTTCCCACCAATGCAGACTGAATCTATTCAGCAAAATAAAATTCAGTTTTTTTTTTTTCCTGATCTGGTCCTGTTTTCTGCAGCTATACACAGAATACTTAAGACTGTATGACTTACAGAGAACAGAAATTTACTTTTCACAATTCCAGGGATTGAGAATCCAAACTGATGGTTTCGGTGTCTGGTGAGGGCACCAGTTTGTGCCTTCACTGTTGCATGTTCTGGAAGAGCGGAAATGGCTCCTCACACAGCAGAAGAGCAGAGAACCTACTCCCAAGAGCCTTCTTTCTTACTCTGTTTATTTCTCTCTATTTCTCTCTCTCATCCTCCTTCTTTCCTTC
The DNA here is from genome assembly GCF_017591425.1 of Ochotona curzoniae. Lineage (NCBI taxonomy): Eukaryota > Metazoa > Chordata > Mammalia > Lagomorpha > Ochotonidae > Ochotona > Ochotona curzoniae. Next base: position 23,999,976 of record NW_024464939.1, on the reverse strand, counting down.
CTTTGTTACTTCCTTCCTTCGCTTATTGAGGTGTTAAATTTTGTGGTAAAGACAGAGCTCTCAGTCTAGTCACCACTTTAAAGTTCCATCTCGCAGTTCAGACTGCGGTAATTAAATTTCAACATGAGTTTTGGAGGAGACACAGCACTCCCAAACTCCTTCCCACTCAGTATTCCCAAAGCAGCTTAGGGGTTGCACAGTCTTAGAGAATAACTGCTGATTGTGTGAGTGTGATAATAGAATCTTTGCAAATTACTCTGCGTCTAGAGCAAAGCACAGCGAGGTACAGAGAATGCTTGGTTACCAGGGAAAAGTGAAGTGTGCCTAAGAATTGATTGGACTTTCTGAATTTCCCTCTTATTTTATGAAGCATTACATTTCTGTCAATTTCCAAAATAAAAGCAAAGAAAAAAAACATTGAACACAAGATGTGTTTCCTCTAGATTATTAGTGCTTACAATGCAATGTTCATATTCAGGCAGGGAACACATAACAATATTTTGTCAATTGTGGATAAGATATATAACAGCGGTCCATGAAGACTGTAAAAAGCTCAAAAATTCCTAACATTTAATGACATCATTTCTGTTATAACTCCATGAAACAATGTGTGACTCATGTGCCTGTGGTGAAGTTGATGAAAACAAGCCTAGAAGTTTTATAAAACCACAACTTGTACATTTCCTTTCTGTATCAGCTATTTTTTAATGATAACAAGTAACTGTGTTGCTAAGTCAGGCAATTACTGTACTGTTAGCATTGTTTCAGAGTATAGTTCTCCCCAAAAAGAAAAATGTTTGCTGCAAAACAGTGTTTAATACTACATCAGCAGCTCCCTCACACCCAAGAGGCTAAATTGTGTCTTAATTATATCACAAGGCATGTTTGAGTGATTTGATCTATACCAGTGGTGTTTGTGGTGTTATTATCACTAACATTTCCACAATGATAAAATTGTCTCAGCATGCATTTCTCACAAATTTATTTATGTTACGCAGTGTATGACTGTTCCAATGTTCTTATGCAATATTATTTTATAAGTAGTTATTTGCCAACAAGTCAGGAGACCTACGAGAAATTGTTAGATTTTTGGATACATACAATTTATCAAAATTGAATCATAAGACAATCATCTACATAGATCTATAGTAAGGACTGAGATTGAGTTAGTAATTAAATCCTCCCCAACAAAGTAAAGGCCTAAATTAGATGTCTTCACTGCTGAATTCTACCAAATGTTTCAAAAAGAACTTTCCCCAACCCTCTACAAGGTATTTCAAACAATAGAAAGGGAGACGATCCCTTCCAACTCTTTCTATGAGGCCAATATCACCTTAATACCAAAGCCAGATAGAGACACAACAACAAAAAAGTACTACAGACCAATATCCCTGATGAACATAGACCCAAAAATCTTCAACAAAATACTAGCTAACAGGATCCAACAATACATGAGACAGATCATTCAACCGGATCAGGTAGGAATGCAAGGGCGATTTAGGAATGCAATCACTAAATGTGATACACCACATCAATACCTTGAAAAATAAAAACCATATGATCATCTCAAAAGTGCAGAGAAGGCATTCGATAAAATCCGAAACCGCATTATGCTAAAACCCCTAAACTCTAAAGATTGGCATAGAAGGAACACTTTAAAACACAATCAAAACAATATACAAAAATCCCAATACAAGCATCATGTTAAATGGGGAAAGACTTAAAGAGTTTCCACTAAGATCTGAAACTAGACAAGAATGTCCACTTTCGTCAATATTGTATTGGAAGTGTTTGCTAGAGCTATCAGACAAGAGAAACAAATTAAGAGAATTCAAATTGAATATGAGGGACTAAAATTATCCCTGTTTGCAGATGACATGATTCTCTACTTAGAAGAACCAAACGACTAAATCAAGATACCACTGGAACTCATAAGAGAGTTTGGCAGAGTAGAAGGATACAAAATTAGTTAGCGTAAATCAATGGTGCTTTATACTCAAATAACTCCATGGCTGAAAAAGAACATGTAAGTATAATCCCCTTTAAAATTGCAGACAGGAATCTTTAATACCTTGGAATTAGCATAACCAAAGTTGTGAAAGACTTCTATGATGAAAATTATTTCAAAATTAAAGAAAAAATAAATAGAAGACATTTAAAATGGAGAAGCATATCATGTTTCTGGATTAGCAGGATCAACATAACTAAGATATTCATATTACTGAATGTAATATACAGATTTAATGCAATCCCAACCAAAGTCTCAACATTTCTTCTTGGAAATAGAAAAGATGATACAAAGCTTCATCTGAAAATAAAAGAGATCACAAATAGCCAAAGCTATTCTGAAGCATAACAACAAAGCTGGAAGAATCACAATTCCAGACATTAAGACATACTACAGAACAATGGTCATCAAAACAGTCTGGCACTTGTACAGAAGCAGAGGGCAATGGAACAGAATAGAAACCCAGAAAGAAGCCTGCACATTAGTTGGTAGAGCCAACTAATCTGCAACAAGAGAACCGAAAACAATCCAGAGAAAAAGTTTGGTCTCCTCAACATATATTGTTGGGACAATTGGATAGGAGCCTGTAGAAGTAATAAACTGCAACCCACTTTTCACTTCATACAAAAATCAGCTCTAAATAGATTAAGGATCTAAATCTGCATGGAGACATAATCATATTATGATGGGAAAATGTAGGAAACACTCTATAAGACATGGGCACAGCAAAGATTTCCCAGTAAAGACACCAAAAGCACAGGCAGTTATAGGAAAAAGAAACAAATGGGTGTACACAAAGCTGAGAAGCTTCTGTAAAGCAGAGGAAATGATCAGAAAAACAAAGAACGCAATGGATAAAAATCCTTGCACATTATGCAATCAATAGGAGATTAATACCCAGGATTTACAAAGAGCTTCAGAAATTCAACTACAAAACAAACCACCTGGTAAAGAAATTGGCAACAGAAATAGACAGACTTTTTCAAAAGAACAAATTCAAATAACTAATACAGATTTGAAAAATGCTCAGGCTCCCTAGCTATTATATAAACAAAGGTAAAATCACATTGAGATTCCACCTACCTCTAGTGATGTTAGCCTGCATTCAGAACTCCACTAACAATACCTGCTGGCATGGATATGAGGAAAAAGGTACCCTACTTCACTGTTACTGGTGAGAGTGTAGACTAATGCAATCACTGTGGAATTCAGTGTGGAGGGTGCTAGGAAAACTGGAAATTGATCTGCCATATGACCCAGTTATCTCACTCCTGGGAATATATCCAAAAGAAATGAAATCTGCATGAGAAAGTGACCTGTAATGCTATATTTACAGCAGCACAATCTACAATAACAAAGACATGGAAACAACTTAGATATCCATTGAAATAAGAACGGTTACAGAAACTTGGAACTTATTTAAATTATGGGGGGCAGTAGTTATCGCCTGAGTTATAAGTGACTATTCCAATTTTGTTCTTTGTAATCACTTTGTAATTTCCAAATGTCGTGAATGAATGATCTTTATTTTTATGAATATATCTGATTATTTATTTACCCATCCAATCATTATAATTTAATTTTTTTTTTGAAAGTTAAAAGACAGAAACCCACAGATTTCCTCTCTGTTAGTTCACCTCCTAAATGACCACAACAGACAACCCTGGACCGGGCCGAGCCTAGAAATCTATTCAGGTTACCCAAATTTCCTTTATTTTTCCCCTTAAACATTGCTTACATAGTTGAGAGAGATGCATGCCCATGTGGGTCTTTAGTTAGGGTGGGGAGAGTTGAGAAATGGAGGATGTCATGCATGCCAGTGATGCTGTAGTACTGCTTGGCATGGTCTGCCCTCAGTCCTGGTCTTTGCATGTGTCGGAGGGTGCTACATCACAGCCTGACATGGCTAAGTGCCTGCTCCAACACAGGTGGGTGCTGTGGCCTAACTCAGTCAGGCCTGCCCCTCAACCCAGTTTTTGCATACGCTACCAGGAACAGGTGATGTCACTTAGCCAGACCCAGGCATCAAACATGGGCAGGTGCTTTGGCCTGTCTCAGACATGCCCTCTGTTTTTCCCCCTCTAAATCACTTGGTTTCAGCTCCTTGCCTACCTGTGAGTGCAATGACCATCTATGGAATACCTCAGAAGTTATTCTTGCCCTGTCAAACATGTCTTCAACTTCTCCCACTCCAATATGTTCCCAGACCCTTTTCCTTGGGCAACTGCAGCATCTCTACTGAGGACCAGGACAGTACATACAGGCCCAGAGTTCCCTGCCTTCCTCACCACCTCCCTCACCTATTTAAAAAGAAAAGGAAGGAGGAGGAGAAGAAGAAACAATTACGCTGGCACACTGGTATAGCTAACACAAATTTGCCAGGATTTGCCAGGCCGAGAATGTTTGCCATCTATTAGCCACTTTTATCCCTGCAGTTTAAAACTTGCCTAGGTGCAAGGCAGCCTAATCACATAAAAAGTAATTCTGGGGTGAGAAGCCAATTTTAATCTCAAGGGTAAATAGTAAAATTTTGCTAAAATGGTAACAGGAATATTTAAGAGATCTGAAAATTTAGAGTAAGAAATATTAGAAGGAAAAATACTAGCAGTGGCTGGTGGGGCTTAAGGTGGTTAAACTGTACTTTGTACTTAAATACATTTTCCAGAATTTCTCTCATTAGTGCTGACTATAACACCTGTCATTAGAAGAATTCTGAAAGGCATTTCTGAGAAACATTGGCATTCCAATGTCTATTTTTTTTTTTTGCTTTTATCAACCTTTTAGGTCTTTCTTCTTTGAACATAGAAACAAATAGAAAGTTGAAAGCATTAGGATACTATGTTGCCACACTAAAAGAAAATGCTGAAACAATTAGGAGTACCAAAGTGCTTATGAATGCCAAATGTCATCCTGTAAAGCCATACCAAAGATCTGCTTATTCATTTTTTTCTCTTACCAGAAAAAGTGTTTTCCCTCGAAGGGCAATATTTCACAGTATTTCAACTATATATTTAAAAATGACAATAACTATAATTTCTTCCTTTGGATAAGTGAATTGTTGTTGATTTTTTCCCATTGCACTTAAATCACTTAACATGGTTGTGGGCTGGGGACAATTTGGCTATTTGGAAGTACGAAATTTGCCAAGAAAGGGAACAGATATCTGGGTGAATTTCATAATGCAAGGTTCTGGGTGGTTGGCTTCAGGGGATGTGAAAGCTAAGGTGACAAGGACTAAGAGATGACCAGAATGAGCAGGGCACAGATGCAGCACACAGCTCACTGATGCACAATCTGTTACGTTACACTGGCTGTGGGGCATGAAGCCAGGAGAACGACGTGAGTCTAACAAAATACAAGTTTTAGTAGCACGAAAAGGTCCAGCTAACAGAGATCCTCTCATTTGCTTTCTGTTGCTTGAATTGTTTTAATAATTTTAATATTTAGCATAATACTATGCATGTTGAATATCCATTATCTGAAATGCTTCGAGCCAAGGGTATTTCAGACTTTGAATTTGTTTTAGACTTTGGAGATTCTTGTAGATGAGGAACAAATATAAACACAAAATCCATTCAATATGTCCTTAACATGTAGCCTGAGGGTAACTTTGTCCAACATATTTAACGAGCTTTTTGCCTGTAACTTGTCATATAAAGTCAGATGTAGAATTTTCCACTTTTGTATTCAAAAGTTTCAAACTTTGGAACATTCTGTATTCTATAGTTTTACTTTGGACAACCTCAGCCTTTACCTCCAACGGGAATAAAGACTATAAGCATGTAAACAGTGGTTTACAAATGGCTGTTAATTGGAGTTCTTCCTGTAATGATACCAATGTCCTAAGATCAGACAGTGGTGATGTTTGTGCAACTCTGTGACTAAACTGAAAAAACATAGACTTACATATTTAAGGGTGAATTTTTGATGTGGAATTCTACCTAAATTAAGCTCTTACTAAATGTCCTGGCTTCTGCACTCTTTTCCCCAAACCTGAGAGAAAAAAATATAATAGTCACAGAAGTCTCAGAATAGATGACTTTATCAGCAGAGCTCAGGGAAGATAGCTACACGAACATGAGACTGGAACACAGAAATGAGCATTCCCAAAAGGGCAGAGTCAAACTACAAAACAACAAAAAAATGATTGAGATGTTGGATGCTTGATTCAGACTCCAGAAGCCGAGAAGAACACAATGTCTAGATTACTGGGGGCTAGGCTTGAATAGAAACCCCAGTGTCCACAGCACCTTCGAGGTAATGAGGATACACGGATAATGCAGGGAACAGGCTTCCTCTAATCAGACAGCCTTGATCATCCGCAAACAGTTACCATCACATGTCTCCTTCTTAATGATTATGAATGCACATGCTCATTCTTGCTGCAGAGTTTCCAAGGGAAAATAGCCATCTAGAGTTTATGTAACATCATTTTATTTGTGAGTTTTGGCAACCACTTCAGAAATGAAATAAACAAAAAAAACTCAAAATAAAAACACTTGGGAATTCTAGAAGGATTACATGGTGTCCCAACTCCAGGACTAAATAAGTACTTAGATTGGTTGAGGAGTGGAGACAGTGATTTGAAGGGTCAAGAAGTCTTTCTGGAATTCCCTTACGAGCATACACCTGTCCAAAGCTGAACAGGCTTCCTTTCATTTTTATCTCCTGGACATTTGTTATCTGTGCAAGGGTTATATTTTTTTGGCATTCGCTTTTGTTTCATGTTGCTTTGCTTCTGAGCCATTCTCAAGTGTGGTAATTCCCACAGCCACTTGGTATATTTTGCTATCTAGGAGGTGGTTTAAGCCTTTCCTTTCTGAAGTGTCCTGTTGATTTTAATATTTTGTTGCTCCAATGTGCGTGTATGTGGGGACTTCATCCTATTGCCTCCATCGACTGAATTTTTCTCTATTCTGCTTAACTTTTTGCTGTATGTTCAAACCCTTAGCTACCTCATCTCATTAGGCATCATTTCATCACTGCCTGCCAGTTATTCTAACTGACGCTAGAAACACAAAAAAGTAAGACAAAAATGGAATCAAGGTGGCATCGCCTAGATTATCACAGTATTACAATATGTTTCAACAAAGTGCAAAAACAGTGGTGGCATCGTTTTTTAGTATTTTTTTTCCTAAAAAAATACTTTAGCTTTGACTAAATAATACTAGGGGTTTAGGAGTTTTCTTTTTAAAAGAAATTTTCTGCCCATAATGAAAAAAAAAATCACTGGTGGAGCACTTACTTAGGTGAAGCAGAAGATAAGTGCAAAATTATAACAATAATGGTGACGCTGAACATAAGAATAATTTCATTTGGTGAGTCTAAAGAGTTTGATGCTAAAGAGGCATTTTTCTCAGACTTAAAAAAATGATGAGTGGGGTCCGGCACAATAGCATAGTGGCTAAAGTCCTCACCTTGCACGTCCCGGATCCCATATGGGCGCCGGTTCTAATCCTGGCAGCCCCGCTTCCCATCCAGCTCCCTGCTTGTGGCCTGGGAAAGCAATCCAGGATGGTTCAAAGTCTTGGGACCCTGCAGCCTTGTGGGAGACCTGGAAGAGCTCCTGACTCCTGGCTTCAGATTGGCTGAGCTCCAGCTGTTGCAGTCACTTGGGGAGTGAAACATCGGACAGAGGACCTTCCTCTCTGTCTCTCCTCCTCTCTGTATATCTGACTTTCCATTAAAAGTAAAATAAATCTTAAAAAAAAAAATGATGAGTGCACAAGATACTTACAAGGAAAACAAAAATGGACATTCTTTTCTATTTTATTGTTTGACAGGGAGGAATTCATCACTATGTTTTATCTCATTTTGCTAAATTCATATCTGACTTACTCTATTTTTCAAAAAAATTTTCTGTAAGTATTATCTGATCCGGTTTGTTAATGGACAAACAGTAGTAATGGAGTGAACAGAACTTCACTGGTACACAGATTTAACCCTCAAAATCTTAGTTTGATAGGTGATGGATGAATGCTAACAGGTGATGGATTCAGAGTGGAGACTTGATCTGATCATGGCCGTGAGAGGTGAGTTAACAGGGGCCCTCTGGGTCATGAGGGGCCTGCCGTTGGAAGGCAGTGCTGGGGAGAGAGTCAGTTGTGTGAGCTGAGTGTGATTGTGGTATCTTTAACTGGCTCTGGCCCTCCACCTAATCCTCCACATAGGTTCCACATGTCACCTAATCTTGACCCATAAACTCCAAGTGTGTAAGCTACAATTGACCTTTTTCTTTTAAAGGAGCTCCTCTGAGACACTTAGGTTAAAATCATGATTCAGATTAACACAGTGCTGGTAGAAAAGTGATCCAAGAAATTAGGTACTACAAAAATTTGTCTTAAATCATCAAATGAAAATTCTGAATATTGCCCATGGTCTTTTTTCAATAGCCTCATCCTCTCATTTTCTTTCTTGTTTTCTAAGATTTATTTGTTTAAATGGTAGAGTGAAAGAACTGTGGAGGGAAAAGGAGAAGAAAGAGAAAGAGCGAGAAAGAGAGACAGCGAGAGAGCACGCTTTGATCCACTCTTTTACTTCCTTAGAGACTAGGGTGCCTAGGCCTGATTATTGTTTCATTTTATTCTATGTTTTTATTTTATTTTATTTATTACCACTTCGGTTTTGCATGGAAGGGTTTCCATCCATTATTTTTCTGTATTCATTTAGCTCTAGAATCTCTTTTCATATCATTGTGCTCTTATTATCATCTCATCATTTAATTTCTTCATAGGATTAATGTTATCTTTATTTTATGCTTTATTTTTTTGAGTAGACGTGCAGGTACATATTCATAGAGATAGACACAAGAGAAAAAGAGTTGAAAAGACGTTTTCCTTCTGCTGGTTCTTTCCTCAAATGCTGTAGTAGCTGAGGCTGAAGTTAGGAGCTGAGAGACCCAGCCTGGATTTTCCATGAAGATAACAAGACCTCATGTACCCAAACCACCACCTGATGCCTCTCAAGCTGAGTTGGGTCTTGAACCCAGACAATCCCATGTGGAATTCTCACGACTCGACCACTCTTCTAGAAGTCTGCCCTTACGTTATTTTTGAAAAGCATTCATTGAAGTTGCGTTCCCATGCTAGTGTTTATGTATTATCTCCAAATAAAATGACATGTACAGCTTTTATTATGTTGCTTCTGTTACGTTTTATTGTAAGATAATTGCATTTTTTCAAGATTTATTTTTATCAGGAAGGCAGATTTACAGACAGATGCAGTTAAAGAGAAAAAGATTTTCCATCTGCTGGTTCACTCCCCTAGTGGCTGTAATAACCAGAGCTGAGCCTATTTGAAGCCAGAAACCAGGTGCTTCCTCCAGACATCCCACATGGATGCAGCATCCCAAGGCTTTGGGCCATTCTCCACTGTTTGCCCAGGCCACGGGCAGGGAGCTGGATGGGAGGTGAAGCAGCCAGGACAGGAACTGGTTCCCATATGGGATCCTATGCTTACAAGGCAAGGATTTAGCCACTGAGCCACTACACCAGGCCCAGGATAATTTTTTTTTTTTTTTATCAAGCAATTTATTTTTTACCTTATATATTTAGCAAGAGAAATTTATTTTTTCAAGATTGAATTGAAAATAAGAGGTTTATTATTTATTACGTGAAATTTCAAATTTTTATGTTAACACTTCTGTTTATTCTATGCTTTATAAAATAAAATAGACATTTCACAGATTAAACAACAGAGTCCAAAGCAGATTTCAAGTAGCTGGAGTGCATGTTTTTATTAATTTTATTACTCATCCATCTTTCTAGGTCTTTTGCACAGAATTCCTCAGCTGTGTAGGACCTAATGGCTTTGAGCAGTAATGACTAGAGAATCTTATCATGTCAGCTGTAATGTCTGGTGACCAACGTGGCAGTTGAAATGCTGGGCATGCTAATGCTCTTTGTAATGGCTTTTCAATTTCCTTAGTACACTGAAGTCCTAATATTTGTCTTTTCTCAAGGTCATTGACTGTCCCCACTTTTAAGACATCACAACAAACATTGTGTGACAAATAATCTCAAAGCAGCAACTCAGTTAATTAGGTATGTTAATAGCAATCGAGCACTTTAGAACATGAGAGATCATTATTAAAATCAATTCTCTGTAAATTTTAAGTGAGTCTATGTAGTAGGTTGTTTGTATTTATGAATGTATGTATATATGCATGATAGTAGGAACTTTGATTTGGCTACCATCAAATCCTCAAGCATGTACAATTCTGTGTAGGACACATCTTGGCATAAAATAAATGTTTTTAAAAATTTGGTTATTTATTTATTTGAAAGGCAGTTATGGGAGAGAAGCAGAGAAATATACATTTTCCATCTGCTGATTCATGTCTCAAATGGCTAGAATGGCAGGAATTGTGTTGGGCTGAAACCAGGAGCCAGGAGCTTCTTTTAGGTTGCCGGTGGGGGTGTATGGGTCCAAGAACTTCAGTCATTTTTACTGTTTTCCCAGAAACATGAGCAGGGAGCTGGATCAGCAGTGGAGCAGCAAGGACACAAACCGGTGCCCATATGGGATGCCAATGTGGGAGGCACAGCATTAGCTTGCTACCAGTTTCAGATATAGCTAAAAGTAATTGTCAGACCAGTTTACAATGATAATTTTGATTAGAGTATTTATTTCATGACCATTTTAAATTCATTTGCAGTTGTAAGAAAAAAGAATAGTGATATATACTATATCCTTGCTCCTCAGAGTGGTATCATATTACAAACCATATTATAACAACATAGCCAAAATATTAACAATGAAACAGAACAACCCCAGGAAGACAAAGAGCTCTGTTACTATTTTATGGAAACACCCACTTCCCACCCACTCCTAGCCCTTCTCAACTCTAACCAGAGAACTAATTCATTATTCATCATTATTTATTTATTTATTTATTTTATTGGTAAGGCAGAATTACAGAGAGAAGGAAATACAGAAAGCTCTTCCATCCACTGGTTCACTCCCCAAGTGGCTGCAGTGACCAGAACTGAGCTGATCAAAAAGCAGGAGCCAGGAACTTCTGGGTCTCCCATGTGGTTCCAGGGTATCAAAACTTTGGTCTATCCTCTACTGCATTCCCAGGGTGACTTGGAACCCAAATGGGATCCTGGTGCTTAGCAAAATGACAATTTAAGAACAAAACCATTGTACTGAGACCTTGTTATTAATTTTCACAAATTTCTCTTATTTCAAGAGGGATATATAGAAATAAACACATAGTATGTGACTTTTTGGTATTGGCTTACAAAAGAATCATTTACATATTTGAAAGGCAGAGTGTCAGGGAAAGGGACACACACACACACACACACACACACACACACACACACAAACACGCGCGCACACAGATTTTTAATTTACTGCCTCACTTTTAATATACCTGCAAAAACAGAGGTGGGCCAGGCTGAAGCCAGGATCCAGTAATTCTACCCATGTCTCCCGTGTGGGTGGCAGGGACTCAAATACTTGGACCATAATTTGCTACCTTCCCAGGAAAATGAGAAAGAAGCTAAATCAAAGGTAGAGTAACCAGGCCTCAGACCAGCAGGCACTCTGTGGTGTCATCCATTTCATCCCAACACCAGTCCCTGGTACTGGCTTTTTACATATAGCACCTTTCTCTAAAAATCTTACATCTTGCAAATATTAGTAACTCATTCTTATCTTTTGCTGTTGAATAGGTTTTCACAGTGAAATAAAATTTACTAAACCATTCACCTGTGAGCAAGTATCTGGATAGCTTCCAGTTTTTTTTTTTTTCCAAAGCCACTGTACATAATCATGTATAAGTTTTCATGTGAACTGAATTTTAATTTCCATGGACTAATTACTCAGGAGGGTACTTTCTGCACTGTGCAATAGTTAAATTTTCAGCTTTAAAAATGCATAACTGTCTTCCAGGATGCTCATTCCATTTCACACACTAATGAGAAACACCTGAGCATTATAGCTTCTCCACATTTTTGTCAGCATTTGGTTTTTGACACTGTTTTTATTGGACTGGTTCTGATAAGTTTAATATCTTATCTGACTGTAATGTTATTTTCCATTATGGCTTACAATGTGCAACTTTTCAGGTGCTTTTTTTGTTTTAGCCCATAGAAGTCAAATTATTACTAAGAATGATAGCCACAAATAATCTGCTTGCACAAGTTGTTATTAGCATCTGCTGGATTGTTAGTATCTGTGACAGTGTATCTATGACTGGGATGTTATGAAGAAAAGAAGCTCATTTAGCCCACAGTTCTGGCAGTCCTGGGGCATGATGGTAGCATCTGGCTGTGGCTTTCTTGCTTCATTATAACATGGTGAATGCATCACATGACGATACAGAGAGCTTCCTGGTTTGGGTCCCCTTTCAGAATGTCATGAATGCACTCAAAGGGGCTCCATCCTCAAGATCTCATTTAGTCCCAATTACCTCATAAACGCTCTTTCAAATACCATTAACATATGACTTTGGGTCTAAGTTGCTAATACATGAAATCTGAAGGACGTTCATACCATAAAACTATCTTTTCTCCATTGAACTGCTTTTTCACCTTGCCAAAAATAAATTGGAAATGTTGGTGCGTGCATCTAATTCCCTGCACCCATTTCTGTTTGATTGATCAGTGTGTCTCTTTTTACACCGATATTCTATCCTTCTGGCTATTACAGCTATATAATAAGTCTTGAAATCAGAAGGAACAATTTTTCATGTTTGTTATTTTCAAAAAATTGCTTTAGCTATTGTAATTCTTTTAAGTTCAAATGCTAGTATATTTTTGCTTATGATCTTCCCTGGATTTTTGAAGAAATTTCAGATCTATATTATATATATATTTTAAAATGAGACCTTTATTAGGTTATTCTCCTAATCTCTGAATCTATATACAATTATCATTAATTTAGACACTTATTGATTTGTTGTTGCTTATTGATTTGTTGTGGAGCTTAGCAGGTAAAGTCATCACGTATCTGAGACACTGGAATCGTGTATGGGCACTGGTTAGAGTCCTGCAGCTTTATTTCAATCCAGATCCCCGCAAATTGCTTGGGAAAGAAAGCAGAGGGTGGTCCAATGTTTGGAAACCTGCAATCAATGTGAGCCACCAGGAGTTGACTCCTGGCTTCAACTTCAGCTTGAGCCCACCTGGCTGCTGCAGCCACCTGGGAAGTGAACAATTTTGTTTATGAAATCTTACTCTCTATTTCTCTCTCTCTCTGTAATTGACCTGCAAATGAATTCAAAAAGTCTTCAAAAGCCAAGAATTTTTGTTTAAGATTAAATTTTTAACATGCTAATTAAAATGTTATTTATTTTTTTCAAGGTCACAGAAATGCATTATTACTACAGCACAACTTCCATCAGTTCTCGTTCCTTTCATCAGTTTTCCTTCCTTCCCTTTCTTTCAGCCTTTGAAATAACATATCATTACTTTATACTCAAAGAATTCAACCAGTAAGTAGCAAAAAAAAAAAAACCTAGCTGAACAGCAATATAGGCTACAAACAATATTTAAATGAAACATGAACATTTCACCCATATAAAGTAATTTTAAAGTAATTTATTATTATACTATATTATTCATTTTAGTACATTTATTTTGCTGTTATTTGAAAGGCAAAGTTACAGAGAGAGAGAGAGAGGAATAAGAGAGAGAGAGTCTTCCATCTTCTAGTTCACTCTTCAAATGACCACAACAGTCAGAACTGACACTTGAGCTGAGCCAGGAACTTCTGGGTCTCCCACATGGGTGTACTGGTGCAAAGACTTGAACTACCCTCCACTGCCTTCCCAGCCCATTCGCAGTGACCTAGATTGGAAGTGGACCCGCTGGGTCTTGAACTGGTGCACGTATGGAATGCTGATGACTTAGACAGAAGCTTGACCCATTACACCACAGCAACATCACCATGTAGGGTATTATTCTTAACCATAGGTTTGATAAAGTTTTTTTTGTTTGTTTGCTTGTTTTAAGTTTGACAGGACTGTATTTGTTGCAACAGTGACACATACAGGTATTTCTACACTTGATCTTAGCCAAGAGGCCAAGAAGCAATAAACAGGCATTTCTAAATAATGTTATAATTTTTTCATTTACTTGTTTTAACTTTGTTTGAAAGGCAAATAGAGAAATATGGAAAGATTTCCTATATTGGTTCATTCCTTATATGCTTGCAACAGCCAGCATTAGATTATTTTGGAGAGAGAATTCAATGTGCATCCCCCTCACAGGTTATAAGGGATCCAGGTAATTGAGCCATCATCTAATGCCTGGTTCCGGCAGAAGTTGGTTCAGAAGGAACTGGGGTGTGAACTATGTATTCTTATATGGGATGTGGGTGTCCCAAGCATCAACAACTTCACTGAAATTCTACCTCTTGGCCTGACATGGTGGCCTAGTGGCTAAAGTCCTAGCCTTGCATGAACCAGGATCCCATATGGATGGCAGTTCTAATCCTGGCGTCCTTGCTTCCCATGCAGCTTCCTGCTTGTGGCCTGGGAAAACAACAGAAGATGATTCAGGGCCTTCCACATGGGAGACCCAGAAGAAACTCCTGGCTTTTGGCTTCAGATCGGCCACATGGCTAATATTTCTCTGTCTGTTTATATGTTCCTTACCCTATTCTGCCATCTTGATTCTTCCACAATTTACCTGGACTTTTTGAAGTCTGCTTATATCTGTATTTCTGTTATATATATATATCATATATATATATGTATATCATATATATATATATATATATATATCAGTTGGAGGGAGATCTTAAGCAGAATTTTATTTTTAATTCCGGTGTCTATGTGTTAATGGGTAGAATATAGGAATACTGTTAAACTTTATATACTTCTCTTTCAACCCCTGTTATTGCTGATCTGTCTTACTAGTTCTGTATTTTATGCAATTCATCGGGACTTTGTGTCTAAGCAATCATACAAGCCACACATAGATGTGGTGGGAATTTCTTCCTTTCCAGTCAGTGTATTGTTTGTTTCCCTTTGTATTATTTCCAAATATGGATTGCACTTCCAGCACTCTAAGAGGACAGGTGAAATGAATCTTTATCCTGTCTGATGATAAAGGAAAACATACAATCACTCACCATGAAGTACAACACAGGTTTTTATAAAGGCATTGCTTCTGGCTGAGGAAGGGATTTCTTATTGCTATTTTGTTTTCTTTCATCATGACTGTAAGTTGTTTTGTGTTTTCTTCAGTGATTCATAGGCTCAACCACTCTTTCGTGATTGATAGGATCACAAGTTTTTCTTTGTTAGCCTATTAATATCATGAATTACATTAACAGTTTTCAAATATTAAACTAATGCAAAAACCATTTTATCATGTGACATAATCTTTTCTTGTATCACTAAATTCTATTGGTTGCTAGTTTGTTGAAAATTTTGTATCGACAATTACAGAATTTTTTTAATACTGTGTCTGGTATTCACATTACAGCAGTATCAGTTTAATGAATTTGTCTCCATTTCCTAGAATATAGTGTAGAATTAGTGTTCACTTTCCTCAAAGGGTTGGCAGATTTCTCAGTGACAGCTTCTGGATCTAGAGATCACTTTGGGGGGGATTTTAAAATCGTGAGCTGTATCTTTATATTCAGTATAGGGTATTTAAATTTATTGATACCGATGAGTTGTGGCAGTTTATGGTTTCTAAGGCATTGGTCTGTTTCACCTCCTTCAGAGCTGATGCATGATGTATCATTTGCAGTGTCTGCGGAAGATGTAGTGATAGGAGGGAGGGAGGATAGAGGGGTTAGGGGACAGGAAAGAAGACAGAGAGAGAGCAGGCCCCCATCCAATGGTTCACTGGTGGATACTCACAATGGCTCAGCTTTGGCCAAGGCTAGTCAAAGGCAAAGCTGAAAGCCAAGAATTCATTTCAGGTGTCCCATGTAAGTGACCAAACCCAATTATTTGAGCTTTCATGGCTGCCTCCCTAGGTCTGCGTTAGCAACAAGCTAAAATCAGGAGGCAGATCCAGAGATCAAATCCAGACACTCCAGTAATGGGGTAACTTAATAGCATCTTAATTGTTTGGCCAAATCCAGCCCTCCCATTCCCTCTGCCCCCAAAGAACTGATTTTATTTAAACTTGCATGGTGTATCAAGTTTACAGATCTTTTCAAAGAACCAAGCTTCCATTGCTCTGATTTTCTCTGTTTTCTTTGTTTTCAATTTTATTGATTTCTATTATTATCTCTTTGGTTTTCTATGCTTTGTGTTTATCTTGCCTTTTTGTTTCTAGGTAGGGACTTAGATGACAAATGTGAGAATTTTTCTTTTCTTTACAGTGCACATTTAGTACTGAAATTTTCTCTCTCAGTACTCCTTTGGTTAGGTACCATACATTTTTATATGCCATTTCCTCATTTTCCTTCAGTTTAGTGTGTTTTTCCAGTTCCCCCTAAGGAAAAATTTCCTTCAAAGAACTTGCTCACCGATTCATGGATTATTTAAGCAATGAACCATTACATTTCCAAGTGTTTGGGATTTTCTTGATTTATATCTATTATCGATTTGCAATTTGGCTCCACTGTGGATTGAAAACATTTTGTATTATTTTAGTTCTGAAAAAAAAATTGAGATTTGTTTTATGATCCCGCGTATGGACCCTGGAAAAGAATGTGTACTCTACCACCTATCCAGATTACTGTGCAAATGTTGATTTGACCCCGTCAGTTGAGAGTAATGCTGACAGTTTGTTGATTTTTCAGAAAGAGTCATTGAGAGTGCCATCTCAAATTGTGAATTGTCTGTTTCTCTTGGTATTTTATTAGTTTTTGCTCCAAATGTTTTGCAGCTCTGATATTTGTTGTGAATACATTTGGGATTGCTTTGCCTTCTTTGTGGATTGATTTTTTGCTGTTACATAATGTTCACTTCTCAGTCACTTTCTTTGCTCCTAAAGCTATTCTGCTAATACTGCCCCTGCTGCTTTCTTTTCCTTAATATCTGCTTGGCGTATTTTTTCTCTCTTCTACTTTCAATCAGTTAGAATCATATGTCTTCTGAGTCTTTGACAGATACTCTCAGTATACATTTCTTTTTCTTATTGTTTTTTTTTTTTAACTTGACAGGGAGATTTACAGAGAGGAAGAGAGACAGAGTAAGAAAGAGAGAAAGAGAAGAGAGAGGGAGAGATCTTCCAACCACTGGATCACTCCCCAAACGGTCCCAATGGCTGGAGCTGAGCTGATCTGAAGCCAGGAGCCAGGAGCTTCATCTGAAATTTCCATGTAAGTGCAGCAGTCCAAGGCCTTGAGCCATCTTTCACTTCATTTCCAGAACGTGAGTAGGGAACTGGATTGGAACCAGAGTGATGAGGGCACGAACTGGTGCCATATGGTATGCCAGTGCTACAGCTTAAGTATTAGCGTACTATACCACCTTGCCAGACCCCAAGATAAATTTCTTAACTGATTATTTGGATTATTTACATTTGATTCATATATCTAGGCTCAAATTTATTTATTTTACCTTTTTTCTTCTCTTTTTCTTGCGTTTCATTAGAAAATTCTATTGTGTTGAGAAGATAGGATCTAATTCCTTTTTATAGTTGAGTGGTATTTCATCGTGTATATACATCACAATTTCACTATCCTGTCTTCAGTTGATATACATCTAAGTTGATTACATGTTATAGCTATTCTACTTACTACACATTGAATTCCTTATTTAGTGAAAAGTTAAACTTGCAATTATAAAATAAATTGAAAGTATGACATTGAAAAATAATAAAGTAACAGAAAGGAGGATTACATTACATCATCTTACTGGTTGCATGAAGCGTTGTGTTGAAGATGCTTCTATTAACTTTCCAGGGCTGCTCAGTTGCAATTATTCACAAAATCAAACTAAGGGAAAATGCTAATTTTCTCTCTTTCAGAAAGAGCCCTTTTTGCAGAAACAGCTAGAATGCGTTCCTTTTTCACATCTCTGTGGGCGGGAAGAAGTTAGTTGACAGAGTTGAATTTTGATAGATATCAATGTCAGTGTGGGTAGAATGGTGGAATTTCATTTATTTTTGGTGATGTGTAGTAGTTTCGCTACATGTGTCCTATATGACCATATACCCATATTGAAGATTTAGGCAATCTTTTGGAATGCTCACTTCACACCATATTGAATATAAAAAAATAAATCTGCAGCTCATCATGAAAAACAGCATTTTTTAATTGTAAGAATTTTTATACGTTTTCTGTGTTATTTTTGTCAAGAAAACTACTTAGGTTTTCATCGCTGATAATTTAGCAGACAACATTGTACCCTCTTAGGAATTCTTAAGAAATGACAAGAATAAGAAATGACTTTTTAATCACTTAAAATGCTTTTACATTGTTATAAATTCTAAATTTCATGAATAATGCGGTTGATATGAAATTATGCTTTATTTCATGCTTTCTCTTTTTAAACATTGGAGTTTTATTTCACCTTACGCATGAAAAGAGACGTCAGAGAGATGATTCAATTAAAATCTTGAGTTGAACAGTCTGTACTAACTGGCTGGACCATTGTAATCTCCAGGATTTTTTTTTCACTAGGAGGTCACAGATGAGTCACAGTTCAGGGTGACAGAGTCACAGTTCAGGGTGATGCCAGGGTGAAGCACCACAATCCAAGGAAAAATGAGCAGCCTTTTTGGACTAGAAGCAATCAAGAAAAAGGATCTTAAGAAATAACTTCCAGTTTTGGCTTTAGCCCCCATAAGATTTAACATTTGTACTATTTGAGTAGCTGCATTTGTGTTTATTTGTTATGGTAGCAATAGGCAATTGACAGACAGATGTTAGTTAATCAGGAAAGGCGCCATTTGTGTGCTAGGTACCCACCTCTATTCTTTCTTTTCTTTTTTGTTTTTCTTATTTCTGATCCCAGGCTCCATCTGCCTTTGAGTCAAACCCCTTAGACGCTGACTTCCAGAGGAATGCTTTCCACAAGCTGCTGTTCTTAGGCACCAGTTCCTGTTCCTCTTGTCCTTTCCACATGTGGTTTCTCTTCTCCTCCTTCAATCCTGCCTACCAAGCACCTCTCCTTAGAACAGAAAAGAAAATCTACCCTGCCCTGTGGTATATAGTTGAAATGGTGGTAATTTTTTTGAAGTATTATATTTTAACTTCCAAATCAAAAAAAATGTTGTACTATGAACACAAAAATGATTCTTCAAATGTCTGTTCAGAGTAAATGCTTGTATATTTTACCTAGCCTTTGAAGTAAACAAGTGCTATTTACAGATGTCTCTTGTTCAATCTATGCCTTACTTCTCTTGATACAACACCTGAATTTTTTTGTGGATACTCATTCTTGAAATACTAGACCTTGACCACAGCCTGGATTTGCCCTGGGATATTATATTTGTCAGGAAAACTATTTCATCTCCTCCATGAGTGAACCAGGACAGGAAGTCACAGGGCCCCAGGTGCAGGCAACAGGGGAACACAGACAGCTGTTGAGAGACAAGTAGCCTTGGAAGACAATAAGGTTGAGAAGAGACTAGGATCTGAGAGGGAATAGCCAAAGGTAAAGGCAGAAGGCAATTTGAGAATCTGAGCTTTTCGAGTTTACTGTATTACTATCATACTGAAATATCTGAGACAGACCACTTATGAAGCAAAAGAGAGTTAGCTTACAGTTTTGGAGGCTGAAAGTCTAAAATAACATGAAACATGCTCTAGCAATAGTACCTGGTGAATGTGATTGTCAGAATGTGTACGTGAGTAAGACAGCTTGAAACAGAAAGACAGAGACTGAGTCAAACTGAGCTCAGTAAGTGCCTTAAACTTTCAGTTATCTGAGGATGACCCATTAGTACCCCTCTATTAAAGATCCCACATCCAAACATCACAGCACCAAAGACCATGTCTGGTGCATGGACCCTTGAGGTAAAAGCTATATCCAAACTATAGCAGTTATGTGTTCAGAAGGCAGTCCAGGTTACATTGTGGCTGATAGAGAATAATAATAATGGCAGTGATATGAGAACTGATGTCTGAGTTTGTCATGAGCATAATAAATTTATATTTATTGAAATTAATAAAATTATATTTATTGAAGAATATAAAATTTGATTTCAGGGCCCAATGCCATGGCTCAGTGGCTAAGTCCTCACCTTGTAAGTGCTGGGATCCCATATGGGTGCCGGTCCATATCCCGGCTGCTCCACTTCCCATCCAGCTCTCTGCTTGTGGCCTGAGAAAGCAGTAGAGGACAGTCCAAAGCCTTGGAGCCCTGCATCCAAGTGGGAGACCCAGAAGAAGTTCCTTGCTCTTGGTTTTGGATCAATTCATCTCTGGCCATTGCAGCCACTCGATGAGTCAACCAGTGGATGGAAGTCCTTTTTGTCTCTCCTTCTCTCCATATATCTGCTTTTCTAATAAAAATAAATAAATGTTTTAAGAAATTTGATTTCAGCAATTATTAGGTGGCTTCGGTCTTAAATTTCTTCATCATTTGTGCAAAATCATTTCAGTGAATCTAAGTATCTCAAACTGTCTTAACCCAATTTCATTGCTTCATTATATCTTCAAAAGACAGGGCCTACCAAGTATAAAACAGGAACTCCAATCTTTCCATTTGAGTAGATCAATACAAAGAAAACTTATCTCCAGCTGACAGGCAAAAATCCTCAAATATTTAGAAACAATTATATTCAGCTCAAGTACAAACAGTAAATAGCTCAAGTTTTTCTTTAACCATGGCCTTTAACTGTTGTTACGTTATAAATCTCTCTTCCAGATTCTAAAATTTAGTTTTATCAAAGCCTTATAGTTTGTTATCTTTTATTGTTGGGAGCTTCGGCTAGCTCAGCCCTAAGATGACGCCTTGGCTGTATGCTAGGGTCATGAGGAAGAGGCCTAGCAGAATCCGGAACTTCATCCTGATTGGCCCCTGGTGTGTGCTCACCGTATGCAGGGTTAGTACTCTGCGTTACGATTGGTGTGCTTTACGCGTGCTGTATTGACCTTCATGTTGATTGGATGGGGAAGTGTATATATATTGTGCAGTTTGTGCGCAAGGAGGAGGGAGGAGATGGAAGATAATAAAGAAGCACCACGGAAAAGGACACGGTATGTGTGAGAGTTTTTCTCTGCGGGTCAGGGAGCTCTCCACATTTCATCACAAAATTCGAGCCTAATTTAATCCTACTAAAATCTTTGGTGTTTCATTTAATTTTAAGTTCTATTTTCTCTCCATGCCCTTACTTGTTTTTCTGTTGAGGGACCTGACTGAGGAGGGGCAAGGGCTGCCCCTGAGGCATCCCTGACTTCTCCAATACCCCACCATGTTCTATGCTTTTTCCACTGTTCACACAGGAACAGAGACGGATTGTTGGAAGATACTTGTGTTGCATGTTATTGTGGATTGCACAGAGGATTCAGCAACACCCTCTCTGTGGAAAATACCTATTGATGAATATGTCTGGATTATGTCTTGAATGTCTCCTTCCAAAGGAGGCTGGACAGGATCTCTCCCCTTCTTGAAAATTTGAGATACAATTTTGGAAGACACTGTGACCGCTCATTGCTCACTGCCATTACCCTGAAGGTGTACCCCATGACTGGTGTACTCCTGGAACCCCTGTCCAAGCAACGGGCCCTTTTCAGTGGGATGAAAGACTCCTGAAGACATCCCCGACACAGCCCCAGAGTCATATTCATTTGACTAAGAAGAAGCTCCTGCATCCTTGCCCCACTGTGTTCAATTCTGTCACCTTCCAAGTCTCTCCCAATCCTGTGTCCTCTCTCTCTTAAATGAGCACCATTGCAGATCAGATGCAGACGGTGCTGAGTCTCACTTCATATTCCTGGGGATATTTTTAGAGTCCCGAGTTTGTTTTGCGTAGTGGCATATGCCTCCTACACCTCCCACAGCAGAGATGAGGGCAGTGGACCAGCAGTCCTGGGAAGAGGCAGTTCTCCATTTATTTCTTTTATATATATATATCCACTGGACTGTTAATCTGTTTGGTTTTTGGTTTTGTCTCCATTGTTCATTTTCAAGATCAAACCAAATATCTCATTACATGAAAATAGAAAATGCTGAGAAATTGTCATAGGTTGAGGAATTTAGAATAGTTCCTAAGACATGAGGTGGAGTGCAAAGTGTTTCTCAGAGATTCACACCCATGAAAGAAACAGGGAGAAAGTAGATTTGGGCAGAATTCAGTTGTGCTGTACAAATAAGGTAGTCTTATACACAATTTATACACAAAATTGGCTTTAGAGTGGCCCTCAGTGTACCATATCAGGCTTTTATATCTTTACTTCACACCATCAATGAATGTGGGGATATGGGAAGAGGGTACCTGTGGGCAAGGCCATTTCTGCAGCTAAGAATGATCTCAAAGAACTGAGAGCTGCAGCAAACCCCTGACCACATGCCCCACAGCTGGGCAGCAGATCCTCCTCCAAGGGGCATCTGGGTAGTCCTTCTTCATATCCACCACAAAAAACATCAAAGTATCCTTTGCCCTACCAAGTTTTGCTGATATGCTTATAAAGGATGAAAAAACAACACTATCAAAAAAAATTACTGGAATAGCTTGGATGACCTCTTGTCCGTGGAGAAAGGAATTCATAAATCAAGCACAGTAAGACATTAGAAGGAAGGAATATATTTAGTTTAATTAAAGGGAGCTAACAAAGACAATTATCAAGAAGCTGGACAAAGGAGCTTGGTTTCAACTGTACTTTACCCAGCCTATCTGTGATGGAATCGGCAGGAAAGGTCATAACTAGAACTCATGAAAGTAATTAAAGCCAACCTCATACATGCCTTCCAGAAGTGGCCACCAGGGAATAAAACAAGCATATTTTTTCCTGCGAGACTGACTAATCTGATGCCACAGAAATGCAGAGTGCTGCCAAGTATGATTGAGAAGAGGAAGATAAAGACTGTTTGTTTATATTGTGTTGCTGATCCCATGCAAAGGGATTTATGTAATTGGTACAAGAACAGCAATTAATTCATGTATTTCTTCCCTAGTTTTCCCCTGATTTCCACAAAGCACGGGATGCTTAGCAGAAGAACACTTTCCTAAACTACAAAATTCAAGCCCTTTCCAATGTGTTTTTTTTTTTCTTTTTGGAATAGCAAACACTCTATGTAGGTTTAAACAAATGTGCAATTTTCACTTGCCTTTATGTACTATATATTTGAACTACTCATAGAATCACTTGTTGTTTAAACATACGTTGTGCATTTGAGGATAAAATGAAATATACATGAGCTCTCCGCTGATTCTTGTATTCTTTTGTTTGTCTCCTGAGCCTTTTTAAGCAATTTTTTTTTTAAAACCAGTGACTGAAAAGAGGCTGTTTCTGTAAAAACTGACAAAAATTAGGGGAAGAAAAGGAAGAAAGTTAGCAAATGTGAATGTGATTTATAATTGTTATTTGCCTCAGGGCATGAGGTTTCTATTAGATTTTGATTGATGAATGGAATTAAATATAAGGAAATACAAAAAAAAATGACCAATGGATTAAGCTTACAAGATAAGAATAGTTGCAAAGGAAAACAAATAAAAACTTGCTTCAGCATTTCAAGGTCTCGTTAAAGAATGACATGTGACAAATGTGTAGGAATATGCATTTTTAAAACTCAGCCATATGGAGGCATATATCCTACTAAAACATTGTGATTTCCAAGTTTTGCCTATCAAAATGCATTAGAACTGATGTGGTTCATTCTAGGATGAAAGGTAAAACATGACCAACTAGATGGTCCCTGTAAGTTTAAATAAGATGCTCAACAAAGAATGGTCACGGATAGTTACTGTAGGTTCAGGAGATGTGTGCTTTTCCATTAAGTTTTGCATGAAAATTGTGTAGCTATACCTCAGCATTTCAGTAGCCCATTAAACTTTTCATTTCATTTTTTTTTGAAAGAAGGATAAAAAGTCTTTTATAATTGTATACATTTTATTAAAGGAAATGCCTTACCTTTCACCAACAAAATATCAGGCATGTAGGTAAGAAAAAGATTTATTTACTTGAAAGGCAAAGTTACAGAGAGAAACAGGGAGAGAGAGCAAAAGAGCTTCCAACCTCTGGTTCATTTCTCAAATGGCTGGAATCTAAGCTGAATCTGTCTGAAGCCAGGAGCTTCCTCTGGGTCTCCCATAAGTGTTCAGGAACTCAAAGACTTGCATCATCCTTGGGAATTGTCAGCTTTCAATTAATAAAGAGACTATAATTATATCCTATACTGAATTGAGAGAAAACTTGAAATAGTGAGAAATTTCTGTTTGCACAGTAATTCTTCATAGGATTCTTCTCTAGAAAAGGAATCATAACCTGTTGAGAATCCTGTTGTCTTTGGTTGGAGTAAAGATAACTGTTAGCAGAGAACCATCAGGGGCTGCTAATATGCCACCTGTCAATATGACTGTTTGCTGGTGAGGTCTCCAGGTTTTGCAATTGGGAAATTTGATTTTATGCAGATCAGAATAGATCAGATTGTCTAGAATAGATTTACACTGAATAAAGTTACAAGACACAGATCTGTAAATCAAGATGTCAGCGTGTTAATTTGCCTTCTCAAGCACTGAAATACTTGAACTCTCCATTGAGGACATTAATGGTAAATCAGATGTGTAATTTGACGAGCAGAGAAGAAAAGGCATTAAGAAATTGTTGGTCCTAAGGATGTAGTTTGCTTTGATCTGGAAAAAATATGGCAAGCTATTGTAACAAAATAAGGGTCAAATAACTTTCTATTTCTTGGAACTTTCTTTCCTGATGATTTTCTCATGTGAAGATTGCTTAATTTGTGCTGTTTTGTCATTATACTTCTTTCTTTGAAGACCATTGTGCATATTCTATTTGTCAGAGTGCCTCTTTGTTTTGCTGCCTTTCTTGCCAGCTCTTCATTAAGAGGGAGTGTGGTCTCTATCTTCTGCAATCTGAGTAAATTCCATTATTCTTCTAATTGACAGATGTAGAAGTGACACTGTGTTGGTTTCAGATGAAGCCTTCAAGGGCCAGACATTTTTAGGAATACCTGGCTTTATGATGACACTCTCAGGACCACCTAACTACCAAAAGGAATTTAGTGGCAGATTCAGTTAGGCTCCTAGCCAAAAGCCAGCATCAAGTGCCAGCTGGTGAGTGAGTCACGTGAATGTCCTTTCCAGATTAAATGATGGTAGTCTACCTTCACTAGAATGGATGAGAGGCCCAAACTAAGTTTTATCCAAACTACAGGACTAGGAGAAATAACTTTGGGATGCTATTTTATCTAAGCAATAATTCTAAACCTTAGATTCCTATTAAAAACAATTTGTAGATACAATCATTTATTTGCCTCAATTATTCTACTTCAAGTAAATTGAGTAAGCTTCTTATTCTTTTTGTCCAACAATTCTTTGGTTAATAGTACAAACTTTCTTCATGTTTTGTTTAAGCAATCATATACTATATATAAGATATTGTTTCCGGAAATGACAAATTCCCTTCCAGGAAAATTTTTGTATGAGCATCTTGCATTCATCACAGAGGAAGACAATAAAAAATATAGTTATAAGAGTTAAGATAGGGCCCGGCGCGGTGGCGCAAGTGGTTAAGGTCCTCGCCTTGCACGCCCAGGATCCCATATGGGCGCCGGTTCTATCCCTGCAGCCCTGCTTCCCTTCCAGCTCCCTGCCTGTGGCCCGGGAGAGCAGTCGAGGACAGCCCAAAGCTTTGGGACCCTGCACCCGCGTGGGAGACCCAGAAGAGGCTCCTGGCTTCGGATTGGCATAGCATCGGCCATTGTGCTCACTTGGGGAGTGAATCATCGGACGGAAGATCTTCCTCTCTGTCTCTCCTCTCTGTATATTTGCCTTTCCAATAAAAAAAAATAATAAAAATAAATCTTAAAAAAAAAAAGTTAAGATAAAAAAATCAGAACACAAAACATACACCATTGTAGAATGAGCATGCTAGTACGTAGTAATATAAAAGTTCACTCACATGCCTTATGTGGAGGAAAGTCCTCATCAGACTTATATCTTGTAGTCATTCTGAGTATTGTGTTGAGAACAAATATAAAAGGTCACCAATAGGGAATTCAATGGGAAAACTATTGCAATTATCCAGGCAAGAGATGGTGATGTTTTGTACAAAAGTTATATTTGATGTCAGGAGTCAGGGATTTGATTTTAAGCTTACTTATAAGCTAAAATGTTAAGCTGCAATTGTTTCATGCATTCTGATATAGGACGAAATACTTGATTCAGGACTTTATTATTCATAGCACAGATACCATCATGAGCTTCACATTTCGCTGGTATCTCTTGCCCTGCCAAATTCCTTGGAAAGGATATGAAAAGGCCCAGATGGATGTTGCAGGATAGGTGAGTGCAATTTGCAGCTAAGGGACATTGATCTGAGGAGATCCATCTCTTATATTAGCAGACAGTAAGCAAACATGCTCTTTGTCCTGGAGAAGGACATTGGACATTGGACATAGGCAATATCCACTACATTATCCCATCACCACAAATGCAACCTTCAGAAATGTTCTGAGTGAAAGGTGATCAAAACCTTTCTGTCTTGGGATACTTGGCAAGAATGTAGGTATTTAGGAGGTTGCCTTGCAAGTTAAGATGAGAAGTATCACAGTCTGCATATAGAGATTTGCAAGAGGCTTGTGAAATTTTTGTTATTGTTGTAAATAATTCAAACTTTCATTAGTTTACTTCTTTAGGGTCAATTTTATCTGGGAGCACCTTGTATTTACTTATATTGGGAATTTCTTGTATTCACTCTCAGAATACTGAATATTCTCCAATCTCGCTTTTTCTACTCTTCAAAAAATATATATATGCAGGTCATAACATACTTAAAGATCCTCCCATGAAAGATCTGATTAAATGTTCACATATTTCACTAGAACTCAAATTTTTCCACTGGAAATATCATACACTAAATCATATAGTTTATAAAAACTAGAGAAGTTATCATTTATATCTTCCTAACCAAAGAAAACACAATCTTTTCTTTGCAGTGTGCAGTGTGCTACTTGCGTGATGTGCTTCTTAAAAATACTCCCTTTCAAAGTGCATTTTACTTGTATAACTTTCTAATTGCATCTTTCATTAACATTATCAAGTTTATAAGCTACACATTTACAAGACAATGTTTGCATTGTAAGGAAAAATTTCTTTCATGGAACCAAGTGTGCAAAGATGGTAGTAAATATATTTGCCTCTTATATGACAAAGATAATTATAATCACACTCCTGTTAAATGCAAGGTTCATCTTCACTTGTTAAATTATGGGCAGGTTTCCAAGTTATAAATATACCTAACCAGTAAATAACTATTGCTTACATTGATGTGAACAAAGTCTACTGTGAACCATTACAACATGTAGTACTGATAGAACAAACATTCAGTATATGGTTCTCAATAGTAACACAACACTCAAAGGTTTTGTTGTAACAAAACACAAGGAAACCACTGCCCAACCTCCTATCCTAGAAAGCTGCCTCTGTTGGCTGTGAATAGAGACTTGCTAAAAATCGGTAACAAAGCTCAGCAGATGAAAGTAATGTTTAACAAAGACTTAGTACCACTGTTCTATTGAGCTCCAAAATACCACTCCCACAAATTCACCAATTTTTTTTCAGAGTTTTATGTCATTAAGTATATTGGAAATGAAATGTTCTTATAGATATGTGGTTTTAAATATCCTGATTTATCATTCTTTTGTTTTTTCTAGTGAAAACTTTTACTTGCACTCCCTCTGAGTGTGCTGCCCCTACAAGTTCCAAATCTAAAAGCACTTATCAATTTAGGGGGAGGTTTGTTCTAAGCATTAGTAATGAATTCCAAATTTGACAGGGTGCTAACTATATACTTGTGACTTAATTGAAACTGAATACTGCATCCCAGTTCCAAAGGCTGCAGTAATTCAAGTCCACCTCCTAGTTTTCTGCAAATTCTGAGAAGACTAAATTTCTCCTAGCCTCTTCAACGTCTTGACTCACATTGCTTCTGCCCAGAATATTTGAATTGAAGCTTATGACTTAGTCTTTCTTTACTGCTCCTGTCTATTAAGCAACTACTTGCACATAGTATTCACAAGTTTTATTTCATTGGTCATTTTGTCAACAGGAGGAAGTGGTGAGGAGTGTCATTCTGAGAGAAACTGTTCATTGTTCCTCAGCAGACATTTTCTCTTCCTCTTATATTTCCTTTAACTCCCCTAAAGCCCACCCAGTCTGTGAAAATATCTTCGTGTGGAAAGACAATCCTTTTCCAAAATCAAATTCTGCCAGTTTTGATAGCATTAAATAAATAAAACATTTCTTTGAGCAAGAATAAGTGCATGCTATCCTTTCATAGATGCCAGTTTAGGTTTGTCTGCTTTTTACAATACTTTAAGAGAAAATACTATTTTTTACTCTAAAAAAACTTTCTGATTTTAAAAACTGAATACTGATTTTTCCAAGAACTAGGAAGTTAGACTGAGTCTGCATGTGAATTAACTCAGGTTCTTTTGAGCTTTATTTTCATTATTTTGAAATAAAGTAAAGGCTGATGCAAACAGCATCATCACTGTTGCAGGATTAACAATCTTGTCACACGCACCTCTGGTCTCACAATTTTCTTTTTTCATGATTATTTGGGTTCTTTTATAATTGAAATTCTATTACTGATAGAATGAGTAACACTTAATGGTTATAGCATTGAGTAGTCTAATAAGTAGCTTCTGATGTAACCTGCAAGGTTTTATTTATGTCGTGAAGTGTAAGCCACTGTTAAAGAATTAGAACATATAAACATATCTGGCTGTGACTACAGCTAGGTCTACTTTATGTCTGTCTTCTACTGGAAACAACATGGAGGCCTTGTATCTCTGCTTGTCAGCAGCAGCTGCTGTCTTGCCTCAGTTCATGTTTTCCCTGGTGGGTGATGAGTTATTAATAGAGATGAAATTAAGAATAGTAAGGAAGACACTTATTAAAATGCCTTCCAAGGACAGAATCGGTTGAGAGAAAAAGAAACCAGGTTTCTTTCTTGTTGTAGACTTCTATCCCTAAAACATGAAAGCATGAACTAGTGACGTGGCTGTGATGGATCCATGATGGGCATTTGTGATTGACAGCTGGAGGTTATACACTTTGGGAATTTGTAAGCATGCTGCTACAGGCAAGATATTTCTGGAAGCAGAGACAGACACATGGGCAGAGTCCTTTCACCAGCATAGTTTGGAAGTGTTGTGGAACCTGAAACACTTTATCAGCTGGCACGTCTAGCAGGTAGGCAAGAACATCATGGGTTGAGGACCACGCTTATAAAATAATACTTCCCACCATCACACAGGAATAGTATGAAGATTACTGAAATACATGCAATATATGTTGTGTATTGTTAAGTTAAAAGGATGTTTACTTTTCTGCTTGAGAAACTTCACTAACCAGAGTAAATACTAACTGAAATTTCAGTTTATGTGGGCCGAGTCTGCTATATAAAATCCCATCATCTCGGTGTCTAATAACACCAATTTACAAAAGTGACACATTCTATTATCCATGAGATAAAATGCAATCTCTTTTGTCACAGAAAATTCCCTGCTACCCGTACTTTCTATGGGGGATTCACTTACTTAAATGAAAATTCTTGAACAGACACCTGTTTTGTCTTTGCATGTTATGTGCAGCTTCCTGCTCACACACAGATAGCACATTGTTTGTATTTTAGACATGGTAGAGCAGATAGTACTACAGCTCCATTTTTACTCTGCATTAAAAATCCAGTGCCAATAGAAGAAACAAGAAAAAATAATTGTACTGTCAGAGTTAATAATTCAGAAACATTAATCAGCTCTTATAATAATCTATGGTATATCATACAAAATTGACCCTTGTGAGTTTATCTCCCTTGCATCATTTAGTAAATTTTACTCACTGACTTAAAAAAAGCTTTAAGTTAATTTAAAAGACAGAGATATACAGAGACAAAGAGAAAGAGCTTTCATCTTTTGATTCTCTCTAGATTCCTGCAGCAGCAAGGCTGGGTCAAGCTGAAACAAGTCCAAGACAGAAGTGTGCAACTCTATTTAATACGTATGTGTGTGTGTGTGTGTGTGTGTGTGTGTGTATAAAGACTTGCAAATGTGTGGAGAGGACCTAAGGATTTGAGTCCTGATTTGCTGCCTCCCAGTATGTGCATTAGCAGGAATCTGGGATTTACAGCAGAGCCAGGACTCACATCCAGATACCCTGATAAAGGGTGCTGGCAGATGTTGTACCAAACATTTGTCTGATTTAGTGAATTCTAAAACTAACATTTAAATGAGCAAAAGCACATCAAATCAAACCAGGCATTTAGCAAGTGCACAGTTCTCACTTATCGCTGCTCCAGCCTTGTTTTCAAAGCTTAAAGGGGAGAAAAGCTTATTATCAAAAGATTAATAACACTGAGTTCAGTGTTAGCTACAGGATAAATGATCCATGACCCCCAAATCATGCCTTTACAGGTGGGAAAGTTCTTATATTTACCCAAACATCAATTATCCAAAAGAATGTTCATAGAATTCGCAGCATTTGGATGAAGGCATATCATGATATCATTGTGCAAGAGTTTTCAAAAAGTCTGTAGAGAACCGGGATTAAAATAAACTATTTTAAAGGAAAAATTTTATAAATGAATACAGAGTTTTTTCATACAAATTTTCATGAGCTTTCTGAAGATTCTTTATTAAAATCTATTTTTAAAATTTTATGCCAAAATAAATCTTTTGATTTCATTTTCCATGAATATTTGAAGTATCCTCCTATAGCAATTTTAACCAAACAATAACAGTGTTAGACCAAAGAGCAGTTTGTCACCAGCTGTTGTGGAGGAAGTTAACTGTAGCCCACTAAACCCCACTGCATGCAGCAATGTGGTGATGTTTGAAGTTTCATAACGTCTCAGATGTTCAAGCACCCTTTATTGAACAACTAACTTGGTTGAGCTTCTGAGTGCTATGTTTTGTGTTCCACACAGTCATTTCCTTTATTTTGCAGAAGAGTTTTTACTTCTATTGCACTGCCACATTTTACTATGCATTAAGCATCTGGTATCAACAGACAAAACAACCCAGAAAGCAGGATTATGCTGTCAGACTTAATAATTCAGAAATATTAACCAGCTCTCATAATTATCAGTGGTTCTTCACATGTAATTGCTCCGTGATGTACATTTTGTACTTCTCTGTAACTCTCTGCATACCAGTATAAGGTAATAGTGCCCAATCTTTCATGTAACTAACAGAGTTAATTTGGTTAAATGAAATCAGTTTATCAGTTATAGTTCCTTGCCATGAAAGTGAAAAAAGAAAAAAAATTAAACACACATACAAACACAAGTACACATTATAAAAGACAGCTATTTTAACAACACACTCTATAATACAACACCCTTAATACAGATGGTAACAGATGACCAAGACTTAAATAAGCTTAAATAAGCTTAAATAAGCTTGAGAAAGAAAAGTAAACCATGCTTAAAATCTCACCTGGGAAGTTAATGTTCAGACCTTGGGGGGTATTGCAACTTACAGTTTCAGGCCATTTGCTTCCCTATTTAATTAAAGTACATTTTTCATCTGCTGATTCCTTATCTGTTCAATTGCAGGGTTCTTCCAATCTGCTTTACATTTAGTCTTCAATGCTTTCACTGCAATTTGATCACATGTTATTTGGGTCAATGGAGTCTGGTGGGCACTAAGAAGTTCTAGTCCTCATAGCATCCTTTCTTGAGCAGGTCCAGTGGAAAAACAATCTATTGTGTTGATTGCAAAGGTCACTTTAAAGATCGAACTAAGCCATAGTAACTACCTTTGCGGTTTCCGATGTTTACTCCCTACTACTTCCTGTGCACATCACTGTACCTGACAGGAGTCACTCTCTGGAGATTTTCTGCCATATCTAGTGAAAACAACCCAAATGAACTTACTGTAGGAGTTCTAAGAAGCAGGGACCCGGAGTGATGGCTAGGTGCCTAAACCCTCGCTTTGTAGGTGCCTGGACTCATATGGGCACTGATTCATGACCCAGCTGCTCCACTTCCCATCCAGCTCCTTGCTTGTATCCTGGGAAAGCAAAAAATGGTGCCCCAAAGCCTTGAGACCCTGTACTCATGTGGGAGACCCAAAGGAGGCTCCTGACTCCTGGTTTTGGACAGATTCAGCTCCAGACATTGCAGCCACTTGCCATTTGGGGTGTGGACTAGCTGATGGAAAATCTTTCTCCCTTTATCTCCCTCCCTCTGTAAATCTGCCTTTCTAATAAAAATACATAAATCTTAAATAAAGTTTTAAAAATGTCTCTAGGTAGCAGCAAACGTGCTCTGGGTGAGAAATGGATCAGTAGAAATGGATCTGGGTGAGAAATGGATCTTGGATGGGTTCCTAGACTCCTCCAAGTCTTTTGGTTGATTTCTTTTCTTAACCTGTTTCACATCTGTCATTTGCTGATAGCTGAGCTCTGAGTTGGGGAAAAAAGACATAGCCTGACTTATATTTTCACAGAGAGGGTCCTGTGAGAACACTTTCTACATATTTGCGTGACTGGCACTACAAGTGTTCTAGAGTCATAATGAATCTTTAATTAATGAAGATACATGAAGAAGGGATTTTTTAGAATACATGCTGATCACTACCTGCCTTCGTAAGATTGGTTATTGGTTACATAGGACCTGTTGTGATAGTTTAGTGGCTAGAGTCCTCGCCTTGCATGCACCAAGATCCCATATGGGTACTGGTTCATATCTCAGTTGCTCCATTTCCCTTTCAGTTCCCTGCTTGTGGCCTGGGAAAGCAATAGAGGATGGTGCAAAGCCTTAGGACCCTGCACCTGGATGGGAGAACCAGAAAAAGCTCCTGGTTCCTGGGTCCTGGCTTCAGATGGGCTCAGCTCCAGCCATTGTATCCATTTGGGGAGTGAACCAGTAGACAGAAAGTATTTCTTTCTGTCTCTCTTTCTCTGTAAATCTGCCTTTCCAAAAAAAGTAAATATATCTTAAAAAAAGAGTTGGTTGCATAAACTGTTCACTGCCTCTGTATAGTATAGCTTCTAGTGAAAAGAAGAAAAAGTCTTAGAGTGCAGGATGTATGATTTCAGAGTTAAGAATGAAGCAGAAGCTACTTATAACAAGCTTACTCATTGGGTATACCAAACTCCATAAAATGAATACACTGTTACTTCATTGAGAGACTTACTTAATATATTTTAGACTCAGTTTTTTTCACTTAAAAAATGAGAAGACCGACATTCAACTAATAAATTTCCTGAGAATTAGGTGAGATAGGTAAAATAGCAATAATGCTTTATAAAACAGTAACACATGCTTTATGAATTGTAGAACCCATTGAGCTTTGACACCAACTCTGACTTAATCATTTTATATGAAAGCATGCTCTGAATAAGGTAAATGATTAAATATCACTATTTAATCATTTGAAAACCAAGTTAAGGAAATTTATTTTCACAAGGGAAAATAAAGTGGAGCAGACCTGGTTGCACCATTTCTGATCCAGGTCCCTGCCAATGTGCCCATGAAAGCAACTGAAGATGGCTTAAGTCCTTGGGTTCCTACACTCAAACATTGGAAATCTGGATGAAGTTCCTGGCTCCTGCTTTCTGGCTGCACTAGCCTTGGCCAGTGTGTCCATTTGGGGAGTGGACCAGCCATTGGAAAAATTCTCTTTCTCAACCTCTGTCCACGTCTCCCTGAAACTCTGCTTTTCAAATAAATAAAAGTGATGGTTTAAAAAGTATTTTTCTGACCATGGCAGTCACCTCCCAAGACATCTCCCTGCTCCCACGCTTGACTCTGAGCGTCCCTTCTCCACAGGGCCGTCACAGGGGTCCTTTGAAAAAACCTGTTGGGACCCAGCATGCTACTAATTCACTTCCAAAGGCTCCCCAGCATCTGACAGAGATGCCAGCACTTTCAGCCACTCCCAGGCCCCACCTGCCTCTCCCCTTCACACCTTTCCTCTCTCCCACCCCCACACCAGCTCTAAAATGTCATCTTCCATATAAAAGCAATTTGATTGCAATTTACAATAAATTTAACATTTCCCCAAAGAATTTAACTAACAGGGAAACATTTTAAGACCTACTTTAAGGGGAAATATTTAGTATAATATGTCATAAAACAATAAAATCTTAAAATTTCAGCTATGATGTCTGATGCATATATGGCAATAGAACTGATAAAAAATGTCGATACTTTGTTTTAAAACACTTTTGCTTCCATTTCTTTTTCTGTTCTTATTTTAATTTCATGCTACATATTGCTCTTCCATGTGCCAAATGCTGCAATGGAAACAGAGAATACTGCACCAAATAAGACTTCATGAATCTGACAATTAGACAAACATGTCCTTATAAAACCAGTGTAAAGGTTGCGGTTGAAATAGGCACAAGTATCACTGAGCCAGGATAAAGCGAACCTGATTGTACCAATGCAGAGGGAACTGGGACTCAACAGAAGATTCCTGAAGGAGGTATCATAGCAGCCCAGTCTACCAGAAGAGCAGATCAAGCATTCTAGGCAGGACAGAGACATAGGTAGAAGCCCAATCTGTGAGACACTGAGCCATGTGCAACGAAAGCTAAGCACAAAAGGGAAGCAGAGCAGGAAACAGAGCAAGGCAAGACATGGAACCAGACATATGGCTCTTTGTATATAAAGTCAAGTCAACCTCAAGTATTGCTAAATGTTTAAGGGTTTTGTCAGACAACTATTAATAAGATTTGCTTTTGTGTTAAAAATGCTCTGACACATAAGCAAGATGTAGTTTCTTGAATCTTCCAAGGAATCTGTGAAGTAGATTTTACCCACCTTTTATAGATGAACGAAACTGACTGGTCAGAGAGGCAAAGATTTCTGATGTCCAAAATTTCTGACCACTAAACCCATGTTAATACACTAGGAAGAGGAGAATTAATTACTTGAAATGTTGCCTGGTCATCTTAACCTTAAACATATACCTTTCTAGGTTCTTTTTCTATCTTTAATATTTGCTTAAGTATGGCTAGGAAAACAATCCTTTAATTATGCAAGCCCAACACAAAGTTTTGTTTGAACAATTTAATTCATTCCTATGAGAAAGCCATTAAGCAGAAACCTGTACATTTAAGATATATTTAAAATATTTATACATAAACCAATGGTTTTAATTCAAAAGAAGTCAGGATGACTTCTCCCAGATTCATCCTTAACCTTAAAATTGTGCATTTCTGAATTGTGCATTTCTAAAAGAGGGAGGACCAGGAAGGTCCAGGCCAACCTTAAGTCACTGGCATGTGCAAGAGCCAGGCTTTAGCGTGGGTCAGGCAAGGTTAGGCTATAACACCCACCAGTTTGCATGAACCAGGGATGGGAGCAGACTGGGCAGGATAGGCTGCAGCATCTGCCAGTGAGAACTGGGACTAGGGGCAGGCTGGGACAGGTCAGGCTGGGGCAGGTCAGGCTGCAGCATTTGATGGCAAAGGCCAAGACAGGGGATGGACTATACCAAGCTGGGTCAGAGCAACCACTGGCATGTACAAGATCTGTGGCTGGGAACAGGCCTAATTTGGGAGATAATCAGACACCCCAGCGGGGTTGTGGTTCTGGTGAGAAAGCTGCAGTGGGGGCAGTGACCTGGAATGGACATGACTCTGGTATCTTTTGGCATGGGTGTGAACTAGGTCTTGGGTGTGTTAGACTAGGCTTGATTCCAACACCCACTGGTGCTTGTGAAACCCAAGGAGGGTGTTGGATGGGCTGAGCTAGATCCCAGTACCTGCTGAATCACATGAGAGCTGTGTCTGGGCATGGAACAAGGCTGGGCTGTAACACCCAACAGTAGGAACCAGAATGGGTGTGGACCAGTTAGGCAAGACCACTGCTCTTGTCAGCACAGGAGGTAGACTAAGTCAGTCTGGACCAAGGACCCACTGATGTGCACTAGATCTTCCACTAGGAGGAGACCTGATAGAGTTGCTTGGGGAGCTCCTTTGTCAGGATACAGTCCCTGAGGGTGAGCACAAGAACCATGGCTGGGAACAGCATATACCAGACCAGGTTACTGTACCCACCAGTATGTATTGGTCAGGTCTGGGGGCAGTTCAGGCTGGGCCAGTTCATAATATGCACTGGCAAATCTGAGAACCAGAATGGGGTTCAGGACATGCTGGGCTGGGCCACATCACCAGCCAGTTCATGTTAGGGTTGGGACTTGGGCTGGCTGGGCTGTACTAGGCTGTAGCACCTACCAGCATGAGCTAGAACTTGCAGCAGGCTGGGCCAGGCCAGCTACAGCACCAGCCAGAAAACGTCGAGGTGAGATGGCCCATGCCAGACTGGGCCATAGCACCTACCAGCACACATGAGACCTGGGCATAGGGTGGGAGCCCAGCAGGAGGGAGGTAGGGGTTCCCTGCTGGGCCGCTTCTCCCACTGGCAAGTGTGAGAGCTGTGATTGGGGGCAAATCAGGCTGGGCAGGGCTACAGCACCTGTTGGCCTCCATGTGATTTGGAGGAAAAGCCAGGCTGGGCTAACTGATTGTATCCTCTGGTACATACACAGGCTAGAGTAACAGCAGGTTACTATGTTTGCCAGTATGTGCAGCAGGCTGGTTCACTTTGTCACAGCATTGGCTGGCAAGTGCTAGGAAGGGGAGCAAATTCTGTCAAGCTAGACTGCAGAACCACCTGAAAAATGTAAAATCCTAGACTGGGAGTGGGCTGAGTAGGGAAATTGTGGGCACCTCTCTGATGGTTCGCAACTTCCACCGTTGAGCACGAGAATCAAGGTTGGGGGCAGGCCTGGCTAGACAGGTGGTGCTACCCACTGGCATGAGTGTGAGCTGGATAGTGGGGTCAGTCTGGGGGTTGAGCTAGGCTACATCGCCCATTGATGTGTACAAGAGCTGAATGGATATAGGACAGACTGGACCAGCCTGCTGCACATACTGGCAAACAAAGGCACCAGGACTGGGAGTGGGCCCAGTAGGGTTCTTGGGGTTCACTCCGACCAGTCTGTAGTTTCAGTTGGTGTACATGAGGGCTGAGTGTGTGGTGGGCAGGGTTGGGCTGGGATGTAGCATCCATTGGTTTGTGTTAGAGAAAGAGCTTGAAACAGAACTGACCCAGCAAATGCAACTATCAGTGTGTGCAAAGGCTGATGTGAGTGACGAGCAGAGCCAGTACATGTACTGGCAAGCACACACGAGTCAGATTGGAGATCACTTCAGATGAGGTTCCTTAGGCGATCTCCCCAACTGAGTGGGGAGCTGGACTCAGAACTCCAACCACGGGGAGAATTGCAGCATCTGTGGTCTGACCATGGAATACACATGTCAGAACAGGGCTTCCTCAGTGCTGTAGACGCAGCAATGGAGGCATACCAGATGCACATGGAAAATGTGGCAATTTATGAAGTAAGAGTTCTTTTGATACATTTATAAAGAAAATTAGGGTGTTCTTGGTCTTACCACGAGTCTCTGTGCCATTTTCTAATACCCTTGTATAACGGGTACTGGAATGTAATGACATATTCAGGATGCTTTTCCATAATTCTTCTCTCTATACCTTTCCCCCTTTTTGAAAGGCCTATGAAGATGTTACTGTAAAATCTTTATTCTAATGAGAGAGCTGAGAGCTTGGAAGAACCCACCTGGAAAATCCTCTCTTTTTAATATCCTTTCTGTGTTTTTTTACTGAAATCTCATCAAGCCTGTAGATCAGGGAGAACTTAAAAGAAATCAAGAATTAAAACAGTGAAAAGTAGGGCAACCACAATTCCTAACAAAAATACCAGTGGAGAAGAAAAGAGAGTAAAAAAAATTGTAGTTGTCATAATGGAATTGATTTGAATAGTTAGCTCATTTGGTAGAATTTGTAAGTCATCTTGAAATAATAACTTCACAATTGCATGTATTTTTCCTACATGCTTGAAACTTCTCTCATAGTCATATACAGCGTTTTAAAATTGTTTAACAGGAATGACTGCAAAAACATGTAACATACCCTGGCAGCCCTGCTTCCCATCCAGCTCCCTGTTTCTGGACTGCGAAAGCAGTCGACGGTAGCCCAAAGCCTTGGGACCCTGCACCAGAAGAGCTCCTGGCTCCTGGCTTCAGATTGGCACAGCTCCAG
Source organism: Ochotona curzoniae (assembly GCF_017591425.1). Lineage (NCBI taxonomy): Eukaryota > Metazoa > Chordata > Mammalia > Lagomorpha > Ochotonidae > Ochotona > Ochotona curzoniae. Next base: position 23,961,839 of record NW_024464939.1, on the reverse strand, counting down.
CCATTGTGGTCACTTGGGTGGTGAATCATTGGATGGGAGACCTTCCTCTGTCTTTCCTCTTATTTCTATATATCTGATTTTGTAATAAAAATAAATAAATCTTAAAAAAAAGAAAACCTCCTTTTCTAACAGCTTTGCATATACACACAGCCATCTGTATATTATCGAAAGAGGATTTGATAATAAAAATCCACAGAAATATGTTTGCTGTCATAAAAAGTTTTTTGAACTTATACATGGTATCCTTTAGCACTTCCTCAACCACGCACATGATCTTACGACTTGTAGCCATCTCACTATCACCTTGTGAGTTTCTGAAGGACAGGAATAGATTTATAACGTCTTTTCTACCCCACCAACCAGCACAGGGCCACATTCATGGTAAATGGTCAATTGAAAATTCAGTTCCTGACTAAACTTGAATAGCTGCACTAATGTATACAGTTACAGATATACATTCTTTACGAAAGAATCATGAAATACTTTGCTTTCTGTTTGCCCAAGCCAAATCCACTGAGAAAAATTAAGATGACTTATTCGTAGATGTTTATTTTATCAGATTTTTTGTTATCATGTTGCCATTTGACTGTACACAGGAGAGTTACAGATTGGTGTCAGAAAATTGTGCCAATATTATAAAGCAAAAGGAAGGCCTTCACTACATGTGGAGGAAGGGGGTGGTTAAGGAGAAAATGAGGGAGTAGGCAGGAAGGAGCTGTTCTCTTTTGAGGAGCTGTTATTGTCACTGAGAGAAGAGTTTGTAATACATAGGTTTGCAATGCGTGATAAGGGCAGTCTAATGAAGCATCCCCGCATGCAACTATAGTCATACACCAAATCATATGGTACCCACACTTTATTTACTTATCTGCATAAGGACTTGTTTAACTTACTTTAAAGGCAGAATTACATAGAAAGACAAAGACCTTTTATATGCTGGTTCACTCCCCCAAATGGGCACAACAGCTGGATCTGGACCAATCCAAGGCCAAGAGCTTGGAACTCTGTCTAGTTTTCCATGTGAGTAACAAGAACTTGGGGCATCTTTCGTTGCTTTCCCAAGGTTCGTTAGCAAAAGCTGGATTAGAAGTGGAGCAGCCACGGCTTGAACCTGTGCTTGTATGCTATGCTGACATCACATATGGTAGCTTAATCCATTGTACCATATTGCAGCTCCCAGCATGCACATTTAAATATTACACATAGGGCCCAGCGCGGTGGCGCAAGTGGTTAAAGGTCCTCGCCTTGCACGCCCAGGATCCCATATGGGCACCGGTTCTAATCCCGGCAGCCCCGCTTCCCTTCCAGCTCCCTGCCTGTGGCCTGAGAAAGCAGTCGAGGACAGCCCAAAGCTTTGGGAACCTGCACCCGCGTGGGAGACCCAGAAGAGGCTCCTGGCTTCGGATCGGCATAGTATCAGCCCGTTGCGCTCACTTGGGGAGTGAATCATTGGACGGAAGATCTTCCACTCTGTCTCTCCTCTCTGTATATCCGCCTTTCCAATGAAAAAATAATAAAAAAAATAAATCTTTAAATATTACACATAGAAACTTCTACATGTAAGAGAAAACATGTGATATCTTTCTGTCTGATATACTTCCATCAGCACAGTAACTGTTCTACCCATTTTGTTGAAAACAAAATGATTTCATTCTGCTTTCTGGCTGGATAAAATCACATTTTGTATGAATATGCGTTCTTTTAGCGAATATCCTCCACTGGTGCTCAGATAGATTGATTTCATGTCTTAATTATTGTGAATGCTGTTGTATTAAAATGGGTATGACATTAGCATTGACTCTGAAGAAAGCAAGTTCACAAACTTCCAAAATCATTCCCTGGATGCAGACCCCTAAGGGTAGTATCAATTCTAGGGTTAGAGATGTGGATCCCCAGGTCCTATCTGAGAAAATGAATAGATTCGAGAGTTGTTTTGACAAGCATTTCTGGATTACTCTCTGGGCTACCTGTTGAACTGGATGGGGCTGCAAAAATTCAGGCAGTTGTTCATAGGGAAGACAAGAGCCCAAATCATGGAGGGTGTGGCCCATAAACTTAGGCTAATATTGGTAATAGGGTTTGGAAGTAGGAGGCACAGAGCTTGATGTGCAGGCACTTTATTAAGAACATGTTAAGAGGGGTTGAGTACACTGATCAAAGTGAGCACATTGTGTACAGCGTGTTCACCTTCCTTAATGTGCACATTGCCTAGACTGGACACACTTCCTATGACGTATTCAGATCCAATTGTAAGAGCCCTTCTGTTCCTGGTGCTGCAAATGGATTGTGTGGGGCCACAGGAACCATAATAGAGTCCAGATGACATAGGTTTAAATAGCAACAAATGATGTTTCCAGTGATCAAGGGAAGGGAGGCAATGGGTTGAAAAGAATCTCTAAGAGAGTGGGTAAGAATGGCATCCTTACATTCTAGAATCCTAGATGTTGGACAATCCACTTACTCTTTTCCCTTTGTCTTCTGAGATGTAGAATGTCATATGAACTTCAATGCTGGGGAGTCATTCTTGGTCTGTTTGGCTAAATTGCATCTGTTGCATCTATACCTTGCTAGAATTAAATATATACATATATACATATGTACATATCTGTGGGGCCCCTGCAAAGAAAAAAAATTGCAAGGGCCTATGTATCCTGGAACAGTGTGGCTTCTGATACTGAATTCTTTTCTCAGAATGGAGCCTGTGCTCTGAAGATTGCAGGAGGATACAATGTGAGCTTCTCTGAAGAAAAGTTGTCAGGAGTTTTCCAGGATGCTTTCTTCATTGAACCCTTGTAAGATCTGTAGGATTCTTACCTATAGAGGCTGTTCACTTAAGCAATTACTGCAGTCAGGCTCCACTTTCCTGCTCACTCTTTCCCCTGCATCAGGGAATGTACCACCCTCCAGCTGTAGAGTTAGGGTTCACTTGGCTTTGCATCTCTCTGTGTGCTGCAATGCCTGGTCTCCATCTCTTACCAAGCTACAACATTTCCCTTCTCTTCTTTGGACACTTTCCTCCAGATGTAGCTGATTTGCTCTTTCTCAGTAGAAGAGGTGAGTATTGGGCTTCTCTAATCAACCCTCCCTAAAACTCATCCATGTAGTTGTCTTTGAATCCTTTGTGCTCATGGATCAAAACTCACACAGATCCTAAAGGCAGATCTTTGTGGCAACAATATGTTTTTTCAAAGGGGACTGAGAATAAAAGTCTGTGATTCCATCAAAATCTTGTTAAAGGATTTTGTAGACCATTTTCTGCACTTTCAATAAGAAAGAGATGAGTTCATAATGCTCTTTTATATCTGTTCCTGGTTTCTTTTATTTTCAAAAGCTTCCTTATTTGGGAAATAAATCAGATGAATGTCCCCTGTCAATGTATTTTTAGAATTGGGGAACACAAATAAGTTTTAGAAAAAACTCTTTCTCTCTCTCTCTCTCTCTCTCTCTCTCTCGCCCTCCCTTCCTCCCTCTCTCTCTTTTACACACACACACACACACACACACACACACCAAAGAACATTTTAAGTATTTTCTGTATACTTGGAAACAGGACATGAGAAGAGAGCCAGTGATGCTTCCTGATCCTAGTTTAAGTCAACAATAAAGTTAAATTTACTCAGAGCTTTCAAAACTGTGATGGATGACAAGAGGGGAAGGAAGTGACTCTGTGTAGTTTCTTAAGCTATTCTCAGTCTATATCTGTTGCCCAAAGATAAACACTGATGAATTCTTTAATTCGGGGAAATAAGATTGTTGCCCATTAAATTTCTAAAGACTTCCCTTTTCCAGAGTTCTTTTTAAAGCCTGGGTATCAATGTTTCAGACTGCCTTTTGTTTCTCATCCTTTGTTTTGATTGCACCTAATGCTTAATTTAAAAATAAATTGATGGGAGCTGGTAATTGTACAATAGCTAAGTAGCATCTTCAAGAATCTCCTTGCTCATTCACATATGAAAACACAATTCTAAGAACACCACAATCCTCTCACAGCTGCTTGAGTTCAGTTAATAGTACATTTGCGGAAATATTTAAGAACCAAGAGCATCTATGTTTTGATAACCAAAGAGGTTTGATTACAACAGAGCTTGTTAACTCTTTTCAATGTGTTCATTTCTTGAATGTTGAATTGAGATGCATTCAATGAAAGAGCTCATCTGTCTTTTATAACAAGCATGGCTAAAAATTAGTGTGAACTGGAGACTTTAGTTTTTTCTATAGGGGAAATTGATCATACAATGAATACCCTAATTAGAACCAAAAATCATGCTTTATCTTGCTTGAGTTACACCCTAGACATGAAATTATCATTCAGATCACCACATAGGAGGCCATAAAAATCATGAGATCACCACTTTACTGCCTTTCTACTCTTATGCCAACTGTGTAACCCTCCCACCTCTCTCTGTGACTTTCTCTCTTCCTACCAATAACTGAGGTGAAGCAAACACTCGCATCTTCAAGCTGGCTTCTCTTTCTGTTACTCTAGCTTGTGCTCTGTGTAGTTGTGTACATCTCCATATGGTCCTATATTTGAGAAACAAAGTGTCACTCCTGATGTGCATTAACTTGTCTGTACCTTGTCCTTAACCTTTGAAACCCTTGGTTGGTGTCCGGCTCCATAAGGCAGCATCCCTCACCAAAATGCTGTATGGTGACATTGGATTGGAATCCCTGTTATTGCGCTCAACTCACAACTGGAAGTCTTTTGGATGGCAAGATTCATTGATCTCAGTTACAGTTTTTTTTTTTTCAAGCTTGTGAGTCTTCCCTCGACAAGAAGACTATACACCCAACTCCATTTTATTATAGAGAACCCTAGTTCCCTTTATATCCTTTTGATTACGGGTGACATTCTGGCATATTGTCTTTTCTTTCAAGGTGTCCTAAATGGACTCCAATAAAATTGTACATCAAGTTCAGTTCAATACTAATGTATTGATACTTTCTAAATTCAAGTAAATGATGAAGTAAGTAGTGAGGATGGTAGCATGGAAGAATCTTAACCCTCCCAGAACTTATGGCCTCTGTATAACATGGAGTCTTCAACAGGTAAGTTTTAGTGCCTTACAAATAAAACTGACTTACCTATCAATCTCAAATGCAAAATAAGACCTTGACTAGTGCTTATTAAAATTCTCTCTCTGATGTAGACAAGTTTTGTTCCCTCTTCAAGCATCACTCTCCATCCACTCCCATCCCCCAGCAGCATATACTTTTCCAATTAACATTTGCCCATGCACTTCTTTGACTAGCAGAAAGCCTTACTTTGGTTATTCATCTCTCCAGCATTCATATCTGTGTTACATAAGAATCTCTTTGAGAAGGACACTTTCCTCTTTCTTCCACAAGGTCTTAACATAATTACTGGAAAATAATCATATAAATTGCTATTTAGTGAAGGTTGTTCTGTTAGATGACATAAAGGCCTTTTTTTGATCAGCAAGGAATGATTAAATTAGGTGACATTCATTATTAGCAGCATTTAGCAAATCCTCACAGAGCACAACAAATGTTTTAGAACAAATAAAAAGGCAGAGTTGTATCCTGTTACGTTTATAATGAGACAAGAAGTATGCCTAGTGATTTTTTGGATGCTAAACTCTTTCCTCCCCTTACTATGACTGTTTCAATGTCTTGCTTTGTATTTGGTAGTCATTCATAATATCAATCTCTCAGCTTTATAACTTCTTCAAGAAAGGGGGTCATGGCTTACGCTAAATATGATCAAGAATTTTTTTATAACTTATAATATCTACGCCCAGCATTTTTCTATATTTCACTTTAATTTTTATTATTTTTTCTCATTAACACTTGAATATACTGATATAGCTTTTATTGTGCCAACTTTTACTATATTGCTTTACAGTTCAATTCTCGCCAGGAGCCTTTAAGGGATGCAACTCTCATTTAGAGCCAGGGCAGTGAGGCACACTCTCTTGTATAGAGACTGCCAGAGCTGGCTTCCCTCCAGTTAATAGTGTTGTGGTGTCGATGCTCTCAACCGTGGCATCTACTACAGTTCAAAATGTAGCCTTAGACACTTTATTAGTGTTCATTAGTACTTCCAGGAAGGGATGATATGAAAGATATCTGTTGAGATACATTTCTGGTCCATTCCTGGGGGTATTTCTGAGAAATATTTACTGCTCAGAACTCAAAACATAAAGTTAGGCCTGGTCTGTATATTATTTTATATTATCATGGCATTATCATGGCTGAATAGACCAGGTAAAGACACATGACTTCACCTGGGTCAATAGGATTCTCTCTTTCCATGGAGTTTGCAGTGAAAATACTATTAGCACTAGACGAAATGTATAGCTTTCATTTGCACAGGGATCACATAAAACGTATGATTATGTGCGTTAATGTATTTTTAAAATATCATGTGTGTTACTGCAGAGAGAACAGATTAATGCCTCAGAGTGATAAGAAGAATGACCTTGATTTCTGTTTTCTAGTTATTCACAATTTCTTAATATCATTAGATACTAATAGGACAGAATTTCTCTGTTATGAGTAAAGCAATGGCAATGTGGGCAGTTAAAATTTGCATTGCTTTGTTCTGGAATTTGCTGCCAGAATCAAGTTGTGGATCAAGTAATTTAATAGTGATAACCACTCAGCACTGTTATCTTCACTGTTCTTACCTTCCAACCCCAAACCCCACACAAAGGGGATTGCTAAATTTAAACACTGCACTTTGCATGATTAAAGATGCTTAAAGATTTGTTTGGCTTGTGGTTCTGAAGGCAGACAAGTTCTAAAGCCATTCCCGCCAAGGTCTTTTTTTGCTGTTGAGGATCCTGTAGAATTCCAGGATGACACACAATAGAAACAAAAGCAATCCCATAAGTTTTATTCCTGTATTACAAAGCTTTAGTCCTACTGGATTAATTGGGCTCCCACCTCTACGGTCTTGTTTACCTATACTTACCACCCTGCAATCTCACCCCTAAATATTGTAATTATATTGTTTTTATTGTCTTAATATTTCACAATGGGGATTATATTTTAGTATGATTTTTGGAGAGAATATTCAAGCCACGTCATAAAGTTACCTATAAGACAGAACTATTTCTGGAAAAGGAGAACTTGAGCATTTTATTACCAAATGTTTCACACAGATTTTGTTGGCAAGTAGCTGAATATGAAGTACTTGGGTGTACTTTTAAAATATGATAAAGAGAGAAGGCTTCCAAAATAAAAGAGATGGGGTTCACACTGACAACGGCCAAAGACAGATTGGATAAATTCATGTCACTTAAGGTTACCTTTTGTTAAAGGAAATTCTATGAAATGATAATCAGCATAATGAATAATTTTACATTTACTTATTTTGGTTACATAGCTAATTCACAAATGACCTTACAATCTTTTAGATAAGTTTACAGATAGAAGATCAGAATAACATGATAATTGAAGATTGATTATTCTAGAATTCTTGTGAAGCATTAGCTTCTGATATGCATAGTCCTTACTTCAATTGAAAATTATTCTGCAAACTTAAGATTTCCAATTTCAGGTTTAGAAAACAGTTTTAACGATTTTGTCTCATAGTGTTTTTCCTCCTTCAGGAATATATTTTACATTATTTAATTAAAAAAAAAACACAACTGTGTAAGCCATTAGTTCTGTCTATGGGTGTTAGGAGTGAAATAAACTTTCAGGGCCCAGCACAGTAGTCTATCAGCTAAAGTCCTCATCTTGCATGCATCAGGATCCCATATGAGCGTCGGTTCATATTCCGCTGTCCCTAATTCCCATCCAACTCCCTGCTTGTGGCCTGGAGAAGCCAGTTGAGGATGGCCCAAAGACTTGGGACTCTGCACCTATGTAGGAGAACTAGAAGAGGCTCCAGGCTCTTGGCTTCAAATCAGCTCAGCACCAGCCGTTGCAGCCACTTGGAGAGTGAATCAGCAGATGGAAGATTTTCCTTTCCTGTCTCTCCTTCTCTCTGATATATCTGACTTTCCACATAAATAAATAAATAAAAAATAAATAAGTTTTAAAAATAGGCTTTTATGAGCAATCATTATGTTCTACCTTAAAAGCAGTTGGGGAAAATTTTTAGAGGTACACAGGACTAAATGTTTTCATTTTTGTAATAGATGATATCGAAAAGAAAAGCCTATACAAAAATTGTACAATATTTAGCATGACTTCTAAAAGATTCTTTATACAAAAATTATACAATATTCAACATGACTTCTAAAAGATTCTTTATCCTTCAAAAACTTTTAAGATAACTGTCAATAAAATACTTTATAAGTGTCAATAAAATATAAGTGTCAATAAAATATTTCTGAGTCTCTAAAGAATGAGTCATCTTCTATAAAAATTTTAAGACTATTTTAACACGGATGTAAATCTGAAAGTCAATATGCATTTGAATGTGTGCTTCTTTGACTATTTCATAATACAAACTTAAGGTGCATATTTTATTTTCTGCTTTCTTTTAAAAATTAGAATGACTAACAGAAGGGAACCAGCAGGAAGGTAAGGCAATGATGAGAACTTCATAATCAAAGATGTTGCATAATTTTCCATTATGTATTACTTAGAGGATAGAACGCTGATTTGCTTGGTCCATATCTGATGGGAATCCATATTTTAACTGGTTGTATTTACAAAATCATCTTATGGTACCACTTTCAACATCAGCATCTGTCACAAAATGCATTTCAACTGTTTTGCAAACAAACTTTCTTCCATTAATAATTAAACAGAGGAACAGCTTGCGGTATATGCTCGGAACTAATTTTACTATATATAGTGGGAAATGACAAGCACACATGAAGATGTGACTGAAGCTTGGTAACATTTAAATATTCTGCTTTTCCTCTGTTACCTTGACTAGTGCAAAGTTGGTTCCCAAGGTAAAAACTAAGTGGTCTGCCGGCATATGGTCTCACCTCCATTTGAGTGCTAAAAGCTGGATACTGTTTTTGTGAAACAGATGTTGTTGAGTGCAGCAATGCACAACTGACTCTAGCTAACAGCTGGGAATCCTTCGTGACCCATATAGCGGGAAATAAACATGGTCCTAGGCTTGGCAAAAGTGTAAGAAAGCAAATTTCCATTTGTTAAGAGCTTATCAAAATGAAGAATAAATGTTTTTAGCCATAAACTGATTTTATTCACCAGAGTAATCTTTCCAGCAGCTTATGTGATGGCCTCATAATATTACAGGCACCCTTTGCCAGATGAAGGCTGTAGTTGCACTGACATATAGTACAGATGGAAAATAAACATCTGCCTCAATCAAGACAGAAGACCAAGGACAAGGTTGACGAATATTTTCTGGCATGGCTCTCTTTGCAGGAAAGCATATAAATGCTACATGACCAAAACCACTGGCATCGTCTGGTGTTGTCCTTATGTGGTTACTGACCATGAAGAGAGATGATTAGTATGCACTCTCCAAGGAGGAGTGGTGCAGATGCTCACAGTGATATGATTCCAACACTCTAGGATCTGCTTGGCTGTAGCTGTGCCATGTGAGTCGCAGAATGATTCCATTTTAGATATTTTTTGCATGGTTCAGCTGCATTTATCCTTCACAAAGTTTCCTTTCTTCTTGAATGTAACAAAAGAGGAGAGGGATGAAAAAGAGGAGCTAATCTTAAAAAGATAAAACTATCTTGTTTTCATCATCATAGGGAAATCTCAGTAAAGATCTCAAGTCCAAGTTCAAATGATTTCTTTAACTCCAACACCGCAACTATGAAGTACCATATTTTATTATGTGGTCCAGCCTCACCTTTGGCACTATTTGAATAGATTCATGCATGTTCTGTGAGAAAGGCACACAGGCATGCGTACACACAGATACACACATGCTTCAGCCCAGCACCAAGTTCCTTTTGTCCTCATTGCAACCAAATGATTCATGTGGCACAAACAATATGACAGATGTAGCTTTAAAATTCAGTTTTATTGCAAGTGTCTTTTGACTGAACCTTCTCTCACTCTCTGATATCTCTTGTGACCATATGGAGTTTAGATGGCACCGAATTCCCTTTTACTAACTCAAACTCTTTTCTGCACCTGGGCATAATTTTGGATAAGGAGGGGAAGAAAAGGGAAAAAGCGTTAGTTAGGCTAACAAAGACTCACAGGAGGGGCAAAAAAGGGAATTCTTCATCTTTTAGTACTATCATTTGAATGTTACGAGCTTTTTAAATTTATTTTTTTAAAGTGACATGGTGGAGAATTCTACACATAGACAATTTTAAAGTTTACTTTTATTTTTTTGAAAGAGGGGCAAAGAAAGAGAGAGATAGAGATATCTAAAGAGATCTTCCATCTGCCTCTTCACTCCCCAGATGCCTGCCAACAGTTGTGACTAGGCAACATCAAAATTAGGAACCAGTAAAACCATCTGGATCTCCCACATGAGTGACAAGGACCTGTGTATATGAAACATCATAATCGCTCCCCGCCCCTGTTACTCCCACTATCATTTTGCAGATTAGCAGGAAGCTCAAATGGAAGTGGAAGATGGAGTTTATCCAAATGACCTTATGCTAATCAAGGGATCTGTGTTAACGGTTTCATTCTTTCCTTAATATTTAGGTTCTCCTTTTCTTTGTGATACAAGATGGAGTTGCAGAATAAGAATTATAGTAGGAACTTCTATTGAGTTTTAGGTGAAATAAATGGCAGAATTATTCTTGGATACACTCACTTGACCATGTGTCAAAAGTCTGTGCCAGAGTTTGTGAGGGTTTCTGTGTAAATAAAGGGGACAGCTTTCTTGAATTTGTCTATTATGATCATGAAATTGTAATGGTCCGTTTCTTTTCTACGCCTAATCCATGCACCCTTCTCGAGCTCTGAACTTGGCTGGAGTTGGACTCCAGCAGTATTCAAAAAGATGTATATTTATTTATGTTCTACTGAATTTTATTTATTCACAAAATAATTTTTGACCATTATGTAGTAAAATAATATAGAAATTACATAAAATTAAGTCTTCTCATTTCCTTCCAGTTCTAAAAGCTTGCTGTGGATTTTATTTTTCATTTTTACTATTTTAAATGTATTTATTTCTATATTGAAAGAAGAGAGATATTTTCATTGGTTCTCTCACTGAATTCCTAGAACAGCATGCTGAGCTGGGTCATGCTGAAGTCAGGAGGCTGGAAATTCATCTGGGTCTCCCACATGCTTGACAGGGACTGAAGACATAGGAACCATCCACAGCTACTTCCAAGGGTGCACATTAGCAGAAAGTCTGCACTGGAAGCGGAGGAACCAGGAGTTGAACCAGGCACTTTTACGTGAAATGTGTATTAAGGAGTGACTTAAACCACTGTGCCAAACAACTGCCCAAACTCTTTACTTATTTAATTTATTTATCTTTATTCTCCATGATAGAGTTTTGTAGGTATAGAGATTCCTCTCTCCCCCTTCCCTTTATCCTTCTGCATTTTCCCCTTCCAGCATTTCTAGTATAGTTGTTTAGTGACAGTTACAAAATTAATATTCTGCTATTTAAGTGTATCATGTCATTGTGGTTATAGGCAAGGTAGATAATTTGGCATCATACTTTCAAGATATATTTAACGTTTTCAATTGTAGTCCTCCTCTTATTCAGAAGTAGATATGCATACTGCAGTGCATCTGTATATATACACTTATTTATTTGTTGAATTTGTATTTTGCAGGAAGGTTATCTTATATCAGAGACAACATTAGACAGTTGCCCTTTTGGGAATGGCTTATTTCACTGAGCATAACGGTTTCTAGTTAGAACCATTTTGTTGCAAATGTTAGGATTTCATTCATTTCATGGCTGTGTAGTACTGCATATAATAGATGCACCAAAGTTTCTGGAACCATGATGGACATCTAGATTGTTTCCATGTCTTCACTATTGTAGGTTGTGCTGCTATAAATAGACAATTAGAGACTGCCTTCTCTTACGCAGTTTTCAGTACATTTGGACATATTCCTAGGAGAAAGATAGCTGAGTTAAATGGTATGTCAGTTTTCAGTTGTCTTGACACTCTCCATACTGACTTCTACAATGGTTGTACTAGCCTACACTTCCACCAACAGTATGTTATGGTACCTTTCTCCCCACATGGTTGCCAGCAGTTGTTCTTAGTTGATTATGTAGGTCACTCTCACTGGAGTTAGAGCATGTTCCTAATAGCATTGCTTCATGTACTTATTAAGAAACTTAGATTTTTTTCTTTTGAAAAATACCTGTTCATTTCCTGTACCCATTTATTAACATGGTTGTTTGCTTTGCTGTTATTGGGTTTCTGAAGCTCTCTGTAAGTTCTGGATATTAATTCCTTATCAGCTGTGTAGTGTGCAAAGATTTTCTCTCATCCTGTTGGTTGTTTCTTCACTTTGCTGATCATTTCCTTTGATGTATAGATGCTTCTTAGTTTGATTGAGTCCTATTTGTTTCCACTTTGACTGCTTGTGCTTCTGGCGATTTTTCCAAGTCTTTACTAATGCCTGTATGTTGCAGATTGCTTTCTATGCTTTTCTGCAACAATTTGATTATTTCTGGATGCAAAATTCATCTGTTTCAAGTTGACTTTTGTATAAGGTGAATGGTGTGAGTCTTGTTTATTATTTCTTGCAGGCTGATATCCAGTTGTCCCAATAGCATATATTGAAGATTCAACCCATTTTCCTAGGTCATTTTCAGTTTTCTTGCCAAAGATTAGTTTGCTGTACATTTATGTCCTCATTTCTAGGTTTTGTATTCTTTTCCATTGATACTCCCTGCTTTTGTATTAGTGCTAGACTGTTTGATTATCATTGCCTTGTGGTATGTCTTGAGGTCTGGAATTAAGATTCCTCCAGCTTTATTTTATTGTTTAGGATAGCTTTGGTTATTTGTGGTCCCTTGTGTTTCCAAATGAATTTTACTCAGAAGAATTTTGTTGTGGTAATACGGACATTTTGATTATGTTGGTTCCACTGATTCAGCATCATGGTAAATTTCTCCATCTTTGATGTCTTCTTCTGGTGTTTTTTTATTTTTGTTGTAGAAGTCTTTCACAGTTTTGGTTATTCCAAGATATTTAAGGTTCTTCCTATTAATTTGAAAGTGATTCTTCTTAAAATTTCTTTCTCAGCTTGGGGGTTTTTGTGTAAACCAATGACATCAATTTGTGTTAATTAATTTTGTACTTTGCTAACTTGCCAAACTGTCTTACAAGTTCTAATACTAACTTTATTGGGTCTTTTGGTTCTATTATATATATATATATGAGCATGTTATCTTGTAACAGGGATAATTCCAATTTCTCTTTTATAATTTGAATTCCTTTAATTTCCTTTTTTTGCCTAATAGCTCTAGCAAGCACTTCCAAATTATGCTGAACAGCAGTGGCAATATTCCACATTCTTCATTAGTACCACATCTTAGAGGAAAAACATGCAGTCATTCTTTCTTAAATGTGATGCTGCTGTTTTTTTTTTTTTCATTTCTTTATCACATTGATTGTGCTGTAGGATTTCCCTTTTGTAATCATTTTATTTAGGATTTTTAGCATGAAGTGGGATTGGATTTTATCAAATGACTTCTCTGAATCTTTGAGATGATCATATGGTTTTATTTTTCAAATCACTGATGTGGTGCATCACATTTATTGATTTGTGAATGTTAAACCTTCCCTGTATGCCAGGGATGAATCCCACCTGATCTAGGTGAATGATCTGCCTGATGTGCTGTTGGATCTTGTTGGCTAGTATTTTGTTGAGGATCTTTGTGTCTATGTGCATCAAGAATATCAGTCTGTAGCTATCTTTGTTGTGTCTCTATCTGGTTTTCATAAAAAAAGTGATTTTGGATTCATAGAAAAGAATTTGAAGGGATTGTCTCCCTGTCTATTGTTTGGAATAGCTTGTGGAGGATTGAGGTAAGTTTCTCTTGAAATGTTTAATGTGAAAGGAGAAATATGAGAAGTTTTATATACTGCTGAATAATGAAAAATTGCATAATGGTCCATAGTATATTTATTCATTTATCCATTGCAGAACATTTGGATTATTTTAATTCAAGTTTATTAATGAAACTGCTTTTTGCTTTGAAGTTTTTACATGAGCATAAGTATTTATTTCTCCTTGGTGACTCCACAGAAATAGAGCCAACTTGTTGCATATTAAATATACCTTTAACTTATTTAGAACTATCAAGCTGTTTGTAAAGTTTTTCTAAAATTTTGCATTCCCAGTAGCAATGTATGAGTCTAGTTCCTTTCAAAGTTTATGAATGCCTACTATTTGAAATTTGTTATTTATTTCTTAAAATTTTAGAAACTTTGATAACATGTGCAGTAGTATCTCACTATGAATTTTTATGCACATCTTCCTAATTACTAATGATGGTAATAATCTTTTTCTGAGCATTTACAGCATCAGTATTCATCTTATTTTGTTATTCCAAATAATTGAAGCTAGAATTGATAGAGTGAAATTTTAAAAATTGAGATTTTAATAATTTATTCAAAAATAGTTGCCTTAATCAAAGGTATTCATCTATTTTTTTTCCTAAAATGTTTATTTTTAGATTAATGTAGCTTATTTGAGATACTGTTTATGTAAAACCCAGATTTTGCAATTAAGTACTCATTTTGTACAAGGCAGAGGGATACATTTCTATATCTAGACAAATACACTGTTTTCATGCTATTAATTTTTGGATGGTAAAAAGCTTGTATTCTTGTAATAATTACAATTTATTCTTGATATAGTACATTTTTATGCAGATTCAACTTAATTATGTTGGCATTCCAAATTTTTATATCACTATTCATAACAATATTGGACTGCAGTTTTTATTTTGGTTGTGGTTCTCATATCGTTACTGGTTTCAGTACCTATGTAATGGTGACACCATAAAATGAGCAGTGCCGGTACTCCATATGGGCACCAGTTCACATCCCAACTGCTTGCTTCTGACCTAGCTCCCTGCTTTTGGTCTGGGAAAACAGAGGCGATGGCTCAGGTCCTTGGGCCCCTTTCCTTCACATGAGAGACTCAGAAGAAACTTCCAACTCCTGGCCACTTTCCCTAACACATTATTCCTGTATCTTTAGCTACTTTCTTTCATGCTGAGCTTCCCCCCCAAAAAAATAAACAAACAAAACCAGGCTGAACACATTCTTTTACTTTCTATCACCATCTTCCATTAACTTCAATTATTAGGATATATGCTGTTTGTATGTTTTTGCCCGTACTACTCTACCTTATTGGTTTCAAGGGCCCTCTTTAGTTAGAGAACACCAATAGCCAGCATTAGACGTTCTGCTCGACTGAGTCTTTTGTCTAGAAGTGTTGATGAGAAGTAAGAGTGAGCAGCAGAGTTTTATAGCCCCACCACCTGTTTCAGTCTACCTCTTGCCTATATAATACCTCAGGCAGGTGGTCTTGCAACTCATAGCTGGGCTGTCTCAAGATTCTCTCTCCTCCAATTGCTAAATTCCCTTATGAATCCTGTCTAGGATGGTTTCTGGCTGTCTCTTGGGTGCACTGAGCTTGTCTCTGCATCTTTCGCATCTGTGTGATGATATGTGCTCTTAGAAGCATCAAGGCAGCTCTGGGCCTTTTACACAGATACCTCCATTCCCATTTCCTTGAGCAACAAGAAAACTTTCTCTGGTTTGTCTCCTTGTTCTCAATCACTCTTTTGCATACCTGTTGAGGATCATGGAGAAAAAAAAGAGTCTTCCAGTGAATGTTTATTTGTATATCTGTGGTTCCCACGGATTCTATGTTCCCACACAAGCCCCTGAAACAGCATTAAGAATTTGTTCAAAATTATGCTCTAATTCGTCAGTTTCTGTAGCCTGTTGAATGGATCTTATTAAGTCAGCAAGTCAGTAAGTCTTGGATGCAGGGTTGTTTGATTTTTGATTCATCTTTCTTACTTGAACTTCAGAAAAGTTATTATTCTCTGTCCACAGTTCTCTAATACAAATATCTCTACAGATGATTGATCCTCTTAGTTTTTGCATATCCATATTATTGCCAATTCTCTCTTCCCTTATTATTTCTTTGACTGAAGTGACTCAATTTTTCTTACCAAAAAATAAACTGAAAGTCTTTCTTTCATTTTTGAAAGACATTGTTGACGAAAACAGAAATGTAAGTTGATTAAGGTTTGAATCCTTTATACTTTGAAAATCCTGAGCCATGGTCTTCGGCTGTGTGACTGCTAGTGTAAGGCCTGCTGCTATTGTTCTGCTCTGTAAATGGGTGTCCTTTTTCTTCCTCGTGTGCTCTTAAAAGATTTGTTTTCTAATTTTTAAACCATGTAAGATGAATAGATTTTTCCCCAATAAGTCCCCAGACTTTCCCCCAATAAGTTGTTACTTCCCTGTAAATTTATTATTATATATTTTGGTTTGCTTTTCCTCATTTTTACTTGAACATGATTGAACTTTGGAATCTTGGAGTTTATAATGTTTGGAAAATTTCTCATGATTATTTCTTTACTTTTTATTCTGCTTCCATCTGTTCTTCTGAGACTCATAAGCTATTATTTTGATTAGCTGGCATTTCCTAAAAGCCTCTGATGCTCATGTTTTCTTGCTGTTGTTTATATTTTTTTCCAGTGGCATTTTTCTCAACCTCATTTTGAATAGTTCCTATTACCATGTCTTATATTTCACTAAGCATCTCTTCTATCATATGTTATTTGCTCTTCATTTTAGTCAATATATTTTTGTTTTCACATCATTTTGTTTTTCAGTCTCTGAGTCTATCCTTTGCATTCCATTACTCTTTACATCATATTCATGACTTCTTTTAAATTTTCAAACATATGGGATATGTTTTAGATAGTAGATTCAATGCTACTTAATAAGTGTTACACAGTGTGTGATGATTCTTGCCACCTGTCATTTCTGTGTATCTGCCTATTGCTGAGTTTATTTCCTAGATTTAGATCCACTCTCTGCTTTTGCCTGAGTGCTGCCATCTTTTACTGGATTTCAGGCATTGAATTTTGTAACTTGTGTTCAATATTTTGGTAGGTTATTTGAAATTAGTATTTCATTTGTGCACCACGTTCAATAATTTATAAGATATGTTCATGGCCATGTTATTGAGACAGCTGAATTCAGTTTCATTACATCAATCAGTTCCAGAGATTGTTGTACTTTTTCTTTTTCTGAAATTTTCATTGTCTCTGATTTTTTTTTCTCCCATCATGGGTATGCAGCCTAGTTCTTAGTCAAGAGAAACCCTCTACAGATCTCTGAAATGTCTGTGTATGGTTCATTTCTTTGAGTTTCACATTCCAGTTGCTGTGGCGCTTCTGGACTCCCAGCTCTTCTCTATGGAGCAGAGTCTCTGGGCTTTGACAATTTCCTTTTGAGTTAATATCTGGAAAGTTTCTATAAGCAGCCAGAATGGGAAACCACAGGTCTCACCTAAATTTTTTTTTTCCCTCAGGGACAGTTTTGCTTGTTTATTGTCAATGCCTCAAAGCTGTGCTTTATATATTTTGTCTGTTTGTGCAGTTGCTTAGGATGGGAGCAAACTTTTTTTTTTTAATTGCATTTTGTCCTTAGTACTTTTTATTGAAGTATGACCCTTGAGGACAATCTGGCAGGTATATTTATATCAGCTGAGAAGGTGGAGGAAACAAATACAGAAACAATAATATTCAGAAAAATAACAGCTTCACATAGAATACATGGCTCCCAATAGTTGCACAATCAATAACGATTCTTTTTCTCATGTGTTTATCTTACTTGAAAGACAGAGCTACAAAGATAAGGACAGAGAGATCTACCTGCTTGGCCCCAGATTGGAAGTGGAGCAGTTGGAAATGGAACCCAGTCCCCATAAGGGATGCCAGCACTGCAGGCAGAGACTTAGCTTACTACATCACGGTGCCAGCCTAAACACTGTTTTGTTTGTTTGTTTGCTTTAGTTTTGTATTTAAATTCTTTATTTTATGACACAGTTTAATAGGCATTGGGGTTTTTCCTCTGCCACTCCCCTCATCGTTCTCCCCTCGAGTCCTTCATTAGTGCCTTCCAAGTGTCCGCAGAAGCCCATCACACTGCCATTGAGGCATCTCCCAAAAATATAGCGACTTCTCTGTTGCTTCACTCTGAGACCATCCTTGTATTGCAATGGAGATATACTTCTCTCCATTTCTGCCTATGGACATTTTTATTCCCACTGTGCCTCCATTATACCTTTCCTTAGGTACAGTCCCCCTCAGGTTGAGAGGGAAAAAGAAGGAAAAAAAATAGGTAAAATTAAAAAGTGAGCCTTCATCTCCATGGTGTTGTCGAACTCATAGCAGGGGTATCAATGTGACAGGAGGGTGGCACAAAACAGTTTCCAATATCTTCCTGTAGAAATTGCTAATTTCTTTTTCCTTCCTGTTGTTGATTTTGTTTTGTGGCTTTTTCATTTAAGGGGATGTACAGTAACTGTGTAATGGAGAGTATCATATCCAGATGTGAGGATACAATGCAGTATGCATCTCTACTTCCAGACAAAGATGGACTTCCAATGAAATCGTTTACTATATCTTGACAATACGAGGCTGGACTCTCTGCCATTATCCATGCCTTCAATGATGGACATATGACTGTCCATGAAGAACTATGCTTTAGTAATAATATAGGGGAACTCAGTGAGGGAGGAGGGAATTGGGGAAGGGACAAGGGAAATCCCAAGTCCTATGGAACTGTATCATAAAATGATAATAAAAAGAAGTGAAATTAAAAAAATAATAATACTAGTGTATGACCAATGTGGTTCAAGTGGGAGTACAGTACAGACTAGATCTGGATAGTAGCACTAACGATGATAGAAGGGATATTAATCTTGGGTGATAATATGCAAGCCATCGGAGGGAGCAGAAATTTTGTCCCTGTTTGTACTTAATGGCTTCCTAGAGCCCATTCCATATTATACCACAATGCAGAAGCACGGTTTAATCCAAATATGTGCACTCTTTACTCTGGCTTCTGACATGCTGGAGGAAATCACGTAAGTATGAGCAATGTGAAGCTGCATTTTTATGGCCCTCAATTTCAGCTGCCTTCTCAGCACCAGATCCCATTACAGCCGTTTAGATGTTTGTGAACCACTTCAAGTACCCACTTTCAACTCTAGAATCTTTCTCTAAGCAAAGAAACAATTTTTATGTTTCAGAGGAGATTAAAAGAATCAACACAAATTCTTCAAATCTCTCATCAATATGCCTGAAATCACTCATACTCAACACAAATTTCCTTTTTCCTTTTCTGTAATTCATAAAAGGTTTTATTTATTCGTTTATTTATTTATTTATGTGAAATAGTTACACAGGAAAGAAAAAACAGAACACTACAGAGAGAGACAGGGGTCAGGGCAGGGAGAGAAAGAGATACAGAAATGGAGTAGGGAGAGAGAGAGAGAGAGAGAGAGAGAGAGAGAGAATCTTTCATCCACTGGTTCTTTTGAGGAAAGGCCACAGTTGCTAGGCCAGGGCTGGGAAGGAGTTTGGCCTGAGTCTCCCATGTAGGTGCAAGTATCCACTTTGGGCAAACTTACGCTACTTCCCCCGGTACATTAGCAGGGAGCTGAATCAGATGTGGAGTTGTCACTATCACCCATGTGGGATGCTAGCACTGCAGGTGGCAGTTTAACTTGCTGCACCACTATGCTAGCCGGCTGTTGCTATGATCTTAACTTTGTTGATCAAGATTCCCAGCAGTACCTAAAAATCTTTGCTGTGTCCACTGAGTTTTAGATTGGTTCCTTCCTATGACATAAGTGACACTTGCATGGAGGACTAGGCCTGTGAGGGCCCGTGGTCTCTCAGACATCCAGGGAATTTCTACCATCAGATAGAAACTTACTACTTAGAAGGCCTTGTTCTAATGGTGAATATAGAAGCTGGAACATAAAAACTAGAGAATTAGGGCTCAGTGCAGTAGCCTAGCAACTGAAATTCCCACCTTGCACGTACTGGGATCCCATATGGGTACTGGTTCGTGTCCCAACGACCCCACTTTCCATCCTGCTCCCTGCCTGTGGCCTGGGAAAGCAGTAGAGGATGGCCCAAAACCTTGGGTTCCTGCACCCGTGTGGGAGACCCAGAAGAGGCTCCTGGTTGCTGTTTTAGGATTGGCTCAGCTCTGTCCATCTTGGTCACCTGGGGAGTGAATCATCGGATTGAGAATCTTTGTCTCTGTCTCTCCTCCTCTCCGTATATCTGACTTTCCAATAAAAATAGGTCTTAAAACAAAAGTAGAATTAGTACATTGGATAGTAAATTTCTAAGTGCAGGAATGAAGTGTTATTTACCTTTAAAATTGTCCTGTCAGACGGGCAGTTTTCCTAGTGGTTAGGAAACCATTTGAGATGCCAACATCTTACACACAAATGTCTGGGTTTGAAACCCACACTGACTACCGATTTCAGCTTCATGCCTGTGTGCATGTTGGGAGCGATTGGTATTCAAGCAATTTGTTCCCTGCCCACAATATGAGGAACTTTGATTGAGTTCTAGGCTCCTAGTGTTGGTCTGACATAGCCACAGCTATCGTAGCACTGCACAGACTGTCTCTGACTCTATTTTTTCTTTTCTCTCATTAATATAAATACATAAATAAATAATGCAAACTATGATTGTCCCTGTGATATATTAATTACCTAACACATGTTTATGACATTGA
The DNA here is from genome assembly GCF_017591425.1 of Ochotona curzoniae. Taxonomy (NCBI): domain Eukaryota; kingdom Metazoa; phylum Chordata; class Mammalia; order Lagomorpha; family Ochotonidae; genus Ochotona; species Ochotona curzoniae. The sequence continues at coordinate 23,941,176 of NW_024464939.1, read as the reverse complement.
ATATAACACAATCTCAGTTGCATATTATAGTTCTAGCTTGCGATTTGATTGCAGAATAGGAGGAAAGAAACCAATATTTGTCAAGGATAATCCTATTCATAAGTCATGGAAAATTAAAAGTTCTTCACAAAGTTGAAAAGTGTTATGCTAAATTTGGATGACAATGGAACAAAAAAGCATTGAAATCTAAAAGTGTGTCACAATTTCCAATAATTTCTACAATTTTAGTGTGTTAGTCAAATTTATTGGCGCTTACGTATAGATTTGTGAAATTTATTATCTGTTAAACAAAAATATGTCACATTTTTAACCTTGGTGTGTTTGCTTCTTCTTTAAGCATTGGTGATTTTTTTGTTGTTGTTGAGTGCCCTACAAGCTTCTGCCAGTTTTACACCCAGGAGGCTGGTACCCCATCTGTTTCACTGGAAGCCATCTAATCCGAGCAGACACTTCTCTTCTTAGGAGGTATTTTCAATGCTCTGTGAAACCAAAACCTTACAATCTGTGATGTGCATATATGTCTAGACTTGACAACATATTGAACACATTGAGGCACATGCCCAGATGCCATTGCCACCATAGAGGCTGGCTAACTTCTGGCCCAATGCCCACAGTAGAATTCCAGAAATCACAAAGTCATTTTCGAAGAGGGAATCTGAGGAACTAATTCAGTATAAATCTATCACAACATTCACATTCTGCTGTGACCCTAAGTGTAATCATATTGGTTAGATCATATATAATCCAGATTTACCAGACTCCTATATGGTTCAACGCAAAATAATTGAGAATGAACCTACAGACTAATTTCCAAGAGTTTTCATTTCAATAGATACTCTCCTTGTTACGTAGAACTTTCAGAGAACTTCAACTCTAAGATTAAAAACACTTTTTCATCAGTTAGTGTTTAAAACATATTGTCAGAAATCCCTTTTTAAAGAGATGCTGAGTATTAAATGGAAAGTTTCTCTTTCATTTTTTTTCTAGATTACTTCTGTTGTGTCATAATGCTTCCCACTCGCATCCTCATGGCTTCTGATCCCAAACCAGTACCTACAAATTAAGCCTCAGGAACTAGGTTCACTCCCTCCCGCACTGAACAGTGTGATGGGAAACCCAACACGACACCAAATGATGATGAGCAAAGGAATACACACCAGCCTTGTGCAGGAGTATCAAGTACACCACCTGTGCTGTTCAATCCTGCAGATCAGCCCTGAATCAAGATGAACTTCACTCATCTGGGAAAGGCCTCAGTCAATCTCCATTCAACCATAAACACCTGAGGTATTTATCATAGCAGAACCCTGCATCAAGTTTGGGGGGCTGCTGGGTTATCACCATGCTGCTTTGCCCCTGAGAAAGACCTAGCCATCTTTTACTGTTTACCAAGCCATTGAACCCTGCAGCTCCTAACACTAACCTGAATCATCACTCAGGGTCCTGTGAAGCAGCTGCTCCCAGAAGTTCCACAGACCCAGCCTTGTAAGCCATCCAGGAGGCCCCCTCTACCCTCCCACAGCCCTAGGAAGAACTTGGATGGCACAAATGGCTTTGCCTATGGAGACCCCCAGCAAATGGTTGGGCAGCCCCACTCACTGTTTAGCAGCCCCCAGAAGCTGCTGGTGGTCACACCACTGCATTTTTTACCCAGCGACGCAATCACACAGCCAGCCCTGAACAATGTGGTCCACAGAGGTCCTGAGAAGCAGATAAGCAATCCACCTCACCCACCCAAATATGACTCTAGGAAGAAACCAGGTGATCTTTTCTAATTAACTTGGTCTGTTGAGATCCTTAGGAAGTGACTGGGCAGCCCTGCTCATCCTTTTTTGACTAACAGAAGCAGTTGGGAACCCTGACACAGAGCGGTCCACGTTTAGACACACTGACATGGCCAAGCCTCATGTTTAGCAGTCAGAAATAAGTAGGTATAGGCCCAGCACAATGACTTAGCAACTAAACCCTCACTTGCGTGTGCTGAGATCCAATAAGGGCGCTAGGATATAGTTATTCTGCATCCCATCCAGTTCCCTGTCTGTGGCCTGGGAAAACAGTGGAGGATGGCCCAAAGCCTTGAGAACCACACCCATGTGAGAGACCCAGAATAAGCTCCTGGCTCCCTGGCTTTGGAATGGTTTAGCCCTGACTATTGCAAATGCTTGGGGAGAGTGAACCAGTGGACAGAAGATCTTTCTTTCTGTATCCCCCTCTCTCTGAAAATCTGCCTTTAAAAAATACGTGGTAAGAAGAAGGAGCATGTAGAGAGGGAAAAGCAGAACAGAAGCAAAAGCAGAAGCAGAAGAAGAAGAAAAAGAAAAAAAGAAGAAAAGGAGGAGGGGCAAAAGAAAGAGGGAGGAGGAGGAAATAGATAGGTATTCTGTTCTGACACTGATCAGGACTCACACCATACAACTCACAGGAACTGATGACACCATTTACCCTAGGCCAGCCACACTGCATCCACAAATGACAATGAACCTGCTTCATTTAAAGAAATTATGTGCAATGGGTGATATAATCTGACATCTGCTACAGCCTAGGATTCTGAAACCTCTTGTAGATAGCCCAACAACGATTGCAACTGAGAAAGCTACACAGATAATACACTGAAATGCTCACTTGGAACTGCAGCCAACACAAAATACCCAATCAACTTCTTAGAATATGTTGTTGCCCTTAAAGAAACACAGAAACCATCCAACAACAGATCATAAAGAAATAGAAACTACTGAATTGCCTGACAAGTTCAAAAGAACAAGATGCAATGAGATGCAAGAGAATACTGACAGACAATTCAATGACTTTAGGAAGAGAATGATGTGAATGAGAAATTCAGCAAAGGTATGGAGAGATAATTCAAAAGAACCAAGAAAGGCCTGGCATGGTACCCCAGTGGCTAAAGCCCTTGCCTTGCATGAACTAGGATCACATACAGTTGCCCGCTCTAAGCCCAGCTACTTGGTTCTAATCCCAGCTGTTCCACTTCCCCTCCAGCTCTCTGCTTGTGGCCTGGGAAAGCAGTTAAGGACAGCCTAAAACCTGGGTCTCTTCCCCCCCCAGGTGGGAGACCCAAAAGAGGCCCCTGGCTTCGGATCAGCTGAGCTCCAGTCACTGTGGCCACATGAAGAGTGACAGTGGATGGAAGATCTTTGTGTCTCCTTCTTTCTGTATATCTGACTTTCCAACAAAAAGAAATAAATATTTAAAAAGAGAAAAGAACCAAGGGAAAATATTGGCACTAGAGACCTGAATACATAAAATTAAAAGTATGGTTAAGAGCAGGAACAGTGGGATTCAGCAGTAAGAATAAAAACATTTTAAACTTGAATACAGTGGTTTTGAACAACTCAAAGAAATATAAAAATATTTTAAAAACCAAAGGAAGTCTTAAGACTTATGCCATAGATAACAGTGCTGTTATGGGTTTCATGAATAAGGGAAAAGAAAAGCATAGAAAAGCTATTAAGTGCAGAAATTACTGAAAACTATCCAAATCTTTGCAAACAGAAATACATCTAAGTCACAGAATCCCAAGGAACCTATGATAGATTCCACCAATAAAAATCAATCATGGCATATTATAGCCAAATTATCAGAGAGAGAGAGAGAGAGGAATTGCAAAAACATTAAGAGGAAATTGTCAAGTCAATTGTAAGAGACCTCGCATTAGATAACAGATTTCTCAGTTAAAACTTTCTAGGCCAGTAGATAAGGAAATTAAATATTTAAAAGTCTGAAGGAAGAAATTGCCAGCCAAAAGTATTGGAAAAGTTCGATCCTTCAGAATGAAAGATGAGACCAGCCCCACTGTAAATGCTTGTGGGAGTCCTATATTAGAACAATGATAATTACTGTCATGGAAAAGCACTAAAATAAAAACATCAAAAGAGAAAAAAATTTAATGATCACCACTTTTTTTTTTTTTTACTTTTTTTGTGGGTTTGAATTGCTATGTATTTACTTAGGGATATTTTTTCACCAGTTAGGACTATAGTTCTAAAATTGTTCTTTTTGTACTCGTTAAGTTTTCATATTAGGATTATGTTGTTCTCTTAATATTTCCAGAAGAAAATTTATCCTTTTCCATTTTCTGGAAGAATATATTGTGTCTTTATTTTTTAAAGATTCATTTGTTTTACTTGAAAGTCAGAATTATAAGGAGAAAGCATGGTGTGAGAGACAGAGATCTTCCATCTGCTGGTTCACTCCAAAATGGCTACAGTAGCCAGAGCTGAGCTGATCTGAATTCAACAGCCAGGAGTTTCTTCTGGATCTTACATGAGTGAGGAAGTAGAGCAGATGGGATGGACCGCAAGTGGAGGACTAGCTTGGTATGTCACTCTCCTAGCACTTTATATTTTGTTTCTAAAATTAATGAAAGGGAACAAATTTTGCATTTTTCATATATGTCATTTTAAGAGCATAATGATAGTTCCTGCTCTATTCACCCTTCTTCATTCAGATTCTCTCTTTTCCAACTTTTCTTATTTTTTAAATTTTTGCAGTAACATACTTCCAATTTACTTTATGATCATAAGCTTAGCCCTCCTCTGAATAATTCAACTGGTTGAAAGTAGAAAAATGACTGCTCCTCATAGCATTCTGTTAGATCTCTCATTTGGAAATATAGCAATATTGTTTCTTGAGTTCACATCCACTCGGTATACTATTCTATACCTCTTTTGTCTCTAAACTCAGGAAATGCTGATCAAAACTCCTTTTCCCCCATTTTCTGTGTTCCAACCATCCCTTAGATTCTCTCCAGTGAAGGGTTTGTCCTTATCAATCTATTGTCCATAATGGCCAGCTGAGCCAGTCCAAAGCTGGGAGCTAGGAACTTCAACCAGGTCTCCCACATGGGTACACAAATCCAATGCCTTGAGCCATTGTCCACCATTTTCTCATTAGTAGGGAGCTGGATCAGAAGTGGAGCAGCTGGGACTAGAACCAGTGCCCATATGGGACGCTGGCACCATAGGCAGAAGATTAGACAGTTGTTACACTGCATGGGCTCCACTGTATCTTCCAAACAAGTAAATATTTGACTTATTAACTGTGCATTTGCTGTTTTCAACAGTGGAACTCTGTTCTGTGCCAGCAATATTTATACACTGGGCATACTGCATTCAAAATCAATGAAGGTAGAGGTGTTACATGTTTAATTGTTTCCTCAAGCTTTTTTAAAGTTCAAAATCTTGCTTTATAAAAGCTCATTTTGGTTATAAAATAAAATGAATGAGGCCAGGTGCAATGACCCAGTGCCTAACTCCTCACCTTACATGCACCAGGATCCCATATAGGTGCTAGCTTCCGATCAGCTCAGCTCTGGATGTTGCAGCCACTTGGGGAATGAACCAGCAGATAGACGATCTCTCTGTATCTCCCTCTCACTGCAAGTCTGCCTATCCAATAAAAAAATAAATCTTTAAAAAAATGAACTGTTTGAAAATAAGTACTTCTTTGAAAGCAAGCTCAAATTTGGTAGTCAATAAAAATACTAAAGTATAATTGAATAGAAATGAGTAAAAGGATATAACATAGCTCTTGATTCCATGAAACCAGCCAGTAAATTTACATTTTTCTGTGATCTTAATGCTGTCAATATAAACCATAGCTAAAAATGTCAATATACTTAGAATCTGTTTTATCATTTATTAACTGAGAATAATCCTCATTTTAACTGAAATATTTAGAAATTTGAATTAGTGAAAAAGAAATTAGAATTGCAAAATTTAGTTCCTACTTATTCCACTAAAATAGTCTTATGTGGCTTACAAGTTTTAAAAGTTTGGAACTAGATAGCATGGTTTGGAACAACTGACACCCAGCTAACTCTCTGTTCTATAAGGTAACTTGATATTTTTCAGAAGCAAAGACATACAGGAGAAGATTCTTATAATGTGAGCCCTAAACTCACACATATTCTTAAAGTGTCCTTCTAGATTTCAAATATTTTCCTGATTAAAGAAAACACCCTTGTATAATCACTTCTGTTCAAGCCTCTGCATCTTTGTATAAGTTTTCATAAAACTAAGTGTAGTTTCTATGGAATTTATCACATTTTCTCCATCATACGATACTCATGAAGTTAATATCTGAGTTCTACATTGAAGTATAATCTAATTTATGGTGGAAAATTAGCCTTGTTTTTAAGCTTGAAATTTAGCATACTACGTGACATCTAGCAAGTTTTTTTTTCTATCTTAAATCTTTCTATTTCATCATTAATAGTATTTACACAATTCAGAGGGATTCACACCTATGTGGGTCTTTGATTAGCTTGGGGAAGGTCAAAGTATAAAGGAAGGTGGGTGGGACAAATATTTCAGGGAGAGAGATGGAGGAGGCCATTCCTTCTGTCAAATTACATCACACCCAGGGATGGGAGACAGTCATTTGATGATGTCTTAGAGACCCTAATGTGGGGAAGACGGTTCTGGAGATTACCACGCTCAGTTCTCCATGGTGGACGCGAGAGTCCCGTAAGTCTCCTACAGAATCTGTTCCCAGATCTGCTTCTCTTGCATTCTCATGGGTGCTACAGCCCAGTCTGACATGGCTTGCCCCTGCTGTGATGCACATAGGCAGGTACTGTGGCCTACCCAACCAGGCACGACCCTCCAAACCCAGACTTTGCATGTATCAGCGGGCAACAGGTGATGCAACTCAACCTAACCCAGATCTGCATGACCCAGACATACCTTCTGGTTTCCCCTCTCTAAATCACATAGTTTCAGCTCCCTCACATTTCTGCGGGTGCATTGGCCTGGTCCAGGGGGGACCCCAAAAAGACATTCCTCCCCTGTCAAACATGACCACAGTCACTCACACTCAAATACATCCCAAAGGGCCCCTTCCCTGGGCGAGGTGCCACTTCTCCATCTGGCGGCTGGTGTGGCCTGTGCTGGCCTGGTGTTCCCTGCCTGCACCAGACATCATTAAAAAAATATTTGAGTAGGTAACTATGCTGGCACACTGATATAGTTAACACAAATTTAGCATTAACCAGATCCCAAATGCCAGCCATCTGTTGACTGCCTTTCCCTCTGCAGCGTAACATTTACCTGGGTACAAGGCAACCTAGGCAACAGCTGGGTCAGTAGGTTTTCTAGAGACACTTATCAAATGACTGCTATTTATACATATGACTTTTTAAAGATTTATGTATTTATTTATTTTAATTTTAAAGATTGGTTATTTATTTTTATTAGAAAGTCAGATATACAAAGAGCAGGATCTACAGAGAGGAAGTTCTTCCATCCATTGATTCACTCCCCAAGTGGCTGGAGCTGAGCTGATCCAAAGCTAGGAGCTAGGAGCCTCTTCTGGGTGTTCCACGGCAGGGGAACGGGGGGTGGGGGGTTGGGTGTGCAGGGTCCCAAGGCTTTAGGCTGTCTTCTACTGCTGCCCCAGGCCACAAGCAGGGAGCTGGATGGGAAGCGGGACTGCCAGGATTAGAACCAGTGCCCATACGGAATCCTGGCGTGTTCAAGGTGAGGACTTTAGCTGCTAGGCTACCACACTGGGTCCAATATTATTTCTTGTACCTTGCATTAGGCATTGATAACTAATTTTTTTAAAAAAATTTATTTATTTAAAAGACAGAGTTACAAAGAGATGGTAGAGAAAGAAAAAGAGAGAAAGAACTCCCCTGCCTGATAATTAGCTCCCTAAATAACCACAATAGAAAGATTTGGTCCAATGTGCAACCACGAGCTGCTCCTTTGGTCCAATGTGCAACCACGAGCTGCTCCTTCTTCTTTAATAAAGATTTACATATTTTCATTGGAAAGTCAGATTTACAGAGAGAAAAAGAGACAGAGAGGAAGATCTTCTATCCGCTGATTCACTCTCCAGGTGAGTGCAATGGCCAGAGCTGAACTGATGCAAAGCCAGGAGATTTATCTAGGTCTCTCACACGGGTGCAGGATCCTGAGGCTTTGAGCCATTCTCTATTGCTTTCCTAGGCCCCAAGCAGGGAGCTGGATGGGGACTTGGGCAGATGGAACTACGGTTGGGATCCCAGTGCATACAAGGTGAGGACTTTAGCCACTAGGCTACAGTTCAGGGTCCAGCAGCAGCTTGTTATGAATGTCCCATGTGGCTGCAGGGGTCCCAGGGTTTGGGCTATCATCTGTTACTTTCCAACGTGCATTAGCAGAGAGCTGACTCAAAGCAGAGCAGCCACATTGTGAACAGGACGCCAGGGCTGCAAATGATGGAACTGCCTAATATGCCACAGCATGGCTCCAAACTAGTTAATTCTAAAAACTGAAGACTCCACTAAAGTACTTCTCAATGAAAGGAGGAATTACTGTGAAACTGAAGATTTTTTTTTGCTACCAGCATGCATTGACTTCACTCACAAATCAGTTACTCTCCATTCATCAGTACTTCAGTAGTATGTGTAAAGTGCCATGGACTGTTTTAGCAGCTGGGGACATTTCGTGAGCAAAAGACAGGGTCTTGCTTTTGTAACCATTGCATTCTGGAAACAGCCAAGATCGGAGAGAATTAGTGTCTCTTAGACCTCAAGATGCAACAGTATTGCATCCTAAGACCTACATATCTTTTAGTTGTCTTGTCTTTATTAAGGCTCCTTGGTGAAAGTCATTATCTGTATCTTCATAGCCATCAAGCCAGGCACAGCCTCCCTGCCTGAGGTGCTCTCTCTTCATCTTGACCAGTGTTCCCCACCCCCACGCACTCTGTGCCATTCCAGGACTTGTGGTTTGAATGGGAACCCAGCGGTATGAAGTCTGCTTCTGTGAACTTGTTCAGGACTCTTTCAGTTTGCTTTCTGCTTTGTTTCCTCTGTGGCACCTTCACTTTTATACCTCAGGCTACTGGCAAGAGTAAGCATCACTTAAAAAGTAATTTAGGAAATAAGTATACTCCCCCTCGGGTGCAAATAAAAAAGGGAAGTTGTGGTAAACAGCTAATGTAAGCAAAAGGTGCCTTGGGGGAACCCTAAGAGTCACTTCTTTCAAATCAGCAATAACTTCTGGTGCTATTGGTCCTGAGGCATCAGCCGTCAACATTGTTTAAAAAGGCTCCCTTATGGTGTTCTCATTAATTAACTGCACTGTTTGTTGATTCTAGATTGATTCCGTTTGCTCTCTGGAGAGTGTTTGTGGAAACTCAGTGATGCCTTGATGAAGAATTTCATCTTCAGGCCCTAAATTCCCAGGATGGTGGTTTACTGGGACATATAGAAGATGAAGTGAAAAAGAGAATTTGTTAGATAAAAATGATAATCAAAATATTTTAAATTCAGATGTAATTTTTGAAGATTTTCCCCACAGAGCTAAAAAATTACCTGAAGCAAAGTTTGACTGACAGGCAAGTTTAACAAACACAACAAGACAAATGGCATGCAAAACAGATAGCCAAGTATTTGGTCCTAATTATTGAGAAAGCGTTTTAATTAAGTTGTTTGCCAATTAATGCCTCATTTTTAATATTCCATAAATATTTAAACATGTTTCACAGACTTTCCTTCATATGGAAACACTTGCAAATATTATTATGGAGTTTCCTTGGGAATCGCATAAGAAAAAGCTGTATGGTTTAGAAAATTCTACCTGCCATTTCCATAAGGAAATTGTTGCCTTTAAATCAGTACCTATTGTGCTTTAAAATATTCTGTCTGCATAAACTCTTCTTCCATGTTATGCTATTAAGAGTGAATAAATAATGACCCATATATTTTTATCCCATTATAAAAATCGAAAATGACATGGAACACATCAGATAGTATGTTTAGTTTCTATGTTGCAGTCAAATACAATAAAATTATTTCCGATGATTTCTTATAATTTGACAAATAACAACTGTTGATGTTTTAGCCATTTTTATTCTGAAATAACCAAAGTGTCATGGACTAGCTTAAAAGAAAAGACAATATACATACGAAAAACAGAAACTTGTCACTGCTACCAAGATTGAGCTTACTTTGTAAAATAAACTATCTTGAACATGATCAAAATGGCTTCAATAATTGGCCTAAGTTTATGCTTTCATAGGAATAACTGTGTACTTTATTGCCTACCTGAAATTATCTTCATGAAACAAAGAAATGAGAGCAGATAACTGTTAGAATATAGCTCCAGGATTGACTCACTCCTTCATCAGAACATGACCTTTCCTTCTCTTGTGGCCCATATGTTGTATAGTGAAGTCACCAGCAATAAAGGCCTGATGTACATGAATGAGAACCACCAGCACATGGACCAACTGACTTGTTGCAGCATGAATTAGGCAGCAACAAGGAAGACTCCCCCTATGGTATCTATCCAATGGAAACTGGAGGGGAGGGAAAAGAGTTTCAAGGGAATATTTCTAATAATGAAATATTTTCTCTTTCAGGGGCAATGGGAGTAAGTAGGGCTGGTTAAGGAAAGTGATTAGGAAGAGTTACACAATCCCTATGGGAAAATCCGCCTTTGGTAATTTAGGGTATAGTGGCAAGCATCTAGGGCCCTAAGACAATGGTGCCCACGTTACCTGTACACATTATAGATTGCTGCCCCAGACAGAATAAGGAAAGCGACACTATATTCACCTTAAATGGGAGAGTTGACCAGTGATAACAAAAAGACTCGGGTATTTCAGGAGCTTAACTTGCTATACTATATAAGCAGTTCTGTGGCCATGTAAATCTTCCATTGCTGCCTATAAGGAAATTCAAAGGAAAATATTTATGATCAGAATATTGCAGAGAAGAATCTCTTTTGTAATTCCCAATTCAAATCTATCATATGAATTTGACATTCAAGAGAAAGATTCACAGTAGGATGGGGGAAAGGGAAATAGGAGGCCATTTTACCACTGGCTTTACCCCTCTGATACTTTATTCACTTTGTTGGTGGTGATGAAAGCCAGTCCATCGGGACTCAGTGCACATTGACAGTGTCTATACTCATCTAAAGTTAGCAAAATGGAATTATTATCTTCTTAGGAGTGTTTAGTTTCTTAATTCTAAATACTTAAGATATCTTGGGTTTATAGTTCAACTAGAGTTTCATTAGAAATCAAATGCATGTTTTCTTGCACTTTGGGAGAGAAAAGAAAGAAGAGTAACAGAATCAGGTGATTGTTAATTTTAATGTCAACTTGTCTGGATCTTAAGGTGCCTGGACACTTGATAAACATGTTTCTGGGGGTGCTTCTGGAATTGATGAGCGTTTGATCTCACAGACTAGGACTGAGATTGAGTTACGTAGATGCCAACTGCCACCTCCCACAGTCAGTTCCCTGAAAGCATGAAAAGAACAAAGAGGAGGAAGAAGGTTGAATTTACTCCCTGGTTGCTAGAGTGTGGACACTGATCTGCCCTCAACACTTCTGATTCGCAGATCTTCATACTGGAATCTCCTCCCCCAGTCCTCTAGTTCTCAGGCTTTTGAATCGGATCAATGAATTTTCTGTACCATTGGCTTGTAGTCTACAGATTGCAGAACTCTCAACACTTAGCAGCATTAACTGGTGCCTCCACAATACTAATATGTTTACATAAAATTTCTGTTTTGTTAGAAGAGTAAAAGTAATATATAAGATTTTTGTAACTAAGAGGATAAAGGGATAAAATTTCAAGGTTCAGTTGTCTGAATTGATTGTGGGATATCTGAGATTGGTCTGCAGTTTGTCTAGGTTAGGGATGATAATGATTTTTTTCCACTAGTGAAGTGAGCACTAGTAGTTAACTGTATGAATAATTAGAGATATGCAACATACCAGCATTGGATATCAATAAATAGCCACTTTAAAAAGAAAGGGGATAAGTAACCACGTATATAAATTTGAATATTTGGAACACATTAAGGATATTACAATATTGATTGACTGCTCTTAATGTTGCCGGACAAAGTAGTAAAAGAAAAGGATGAGCTCAGGAATTCAAGTTCCCCAATTAAGCACTGCAGAAATGATAGACACACCTAAAGAAGACTTGCTAGACACACCTAAAGAAGATATCTCTTTTAGTCACAAGGCTGAGATTGTTAGCCTGGAGTGCTGGTAAACCAAGTGGGTACCAGTTTGTATCCTGGAAGCTCCACTGCTGATCCAGCTCTTTGCCTGTGGCCTGGGAAAGTAGCAGCCAAGAATGATTCCAGTCCATGGACCCTACACCCAGTCAGAGGGTCAGCGGAGGCTTCTGGCTCCTGGCTTTCAATCTGTCACAGCTTCTCTCTGTAACTCTTCCTTTCAAATAGAAAAAAAAAAAAAAGAAATCTTTAAAAATTAAATGCAACAATTTTACCTTGCAACTTCTAAATTTTAACACAAATTGATTTCTGAGACTTAAAGTGAGAACATTGATAAAAATATATATATTGTAAGTTTCTTTGGGGATCCCCCCAATCGAAATGGTGGACTCAGAACCCTAACCAAGAAAAGACGGAAGATAGAACAGGTCAATCAACCACCTCAGCTATATGTTGGCAGTGAAATACTGGACAAATGGAAACTCTATGATGGACTATGTCAATCAGTGGATTCTTCAATAGCCTCATCGTGCCTAGAGTGGCAAGACTGGCAGCAATTCATAACTGGTGAACTATCTAACCACTTGAGCAAGGATCTCAGAGCATGCCCCACATCCGAGACCTGGAGTGGGTGGGAGACTGGGTGGGACTTTTCCCTCAATATTCCCTTTACCACAGATATATGAAGGAAACAATAGGGAAATAGTGGTCTTACCCACTTTCCTATAGTCCTTTTTACCTTAATTAACAATGTAAAGATTGCCGAAAATATAAATATATATATATTGTAGAAATGGGGTTGGTAATATATGGGAAGATCCATTTGAGGCTAAATATATTGAATTCCTAAATTCTAATCATCCTTTGTGGGTGGAAAAGATTAGCCCACCTCCCAGCGGTGCTGGCCTTCTCCCACCTCTAAGAGTGCTAACTCTACATTGCCTCATGTGAATAACGGCCTCTACAGAGACCACAGCCTTGATAACAGTGACTTTCCTCACTACTCACCCACAGTACCACGCTATGTTTCTTTTTTGATATAGAGTTGGCAGGTTAGATTTTTTTTGAAAGTGCAAAGAAAATTATTTGAGTATTATAGACAGCTATTAGTAAGATAGAAATATGTAAGTAAGAAGGTTCAGGTCAATTGAGGTATTAAGTGCTTAGAGTAGGTATCAAGTGCTGGGAAGGGTATGTCTGTTAGTGCAAGGCTGTGAATGATACATGAAAAAGTAGTAAATGGTATAGTCCTATAACTTGACTCACTTCCTGAATGTAAGGTACAAAGTGTAACTTATACACGATATTCCAAAGGAGCTACATGTGTATTCTAATTTATACAGACCAAAAACTGGGGGGAAGACACATGTGAAAAATAGATATTAAAGAGACGAGATCAAAGGAATTGTAGAGTAGTCCCAAGTCACCACGAGCTCAATGTTTCATGAAATACATTCTGTGTCTATTTCTCCCATGAAGTGTATAATTGGAGTAGCCAATTCAGCAGAAGGTGAAACTCCACATTGATTCCCTCATCTATTGATTGAAGGCCCCTATATTGCAAGGGTCAAGTGAAAGCCACTAAAACCACCCACACTCAAGAAAACAGTAGATGTAAAACAACTCTTATAGGGACTGCAGAGATAAATGCTGCCACCAAGGACTTGAAAGATGATTACCAGCCTGTCTATACTCAAGTCATCCATTTGTCCTATGCAGAAAAAAAAGACAGGTTTTGGAGAAGGGTGGTGGATTATTGCAAGTTTAGCCAGATGGTAACTCCAAATGCAGCTGCTATATTAGATGTAGTTTCATTGCTTAGCAAATTAACCCATACCCTGGCACCTGGTTTGCTGCTATTGAGCTAGAAACTGTCTTTTTTTCCCCATCATTATCCATAATGCCAACTAGAAGCAATTTACTTTCAGCTGGAAAGGCCAACAATATACTTTCTTTGTAGTATCTTTAGGATATGTAAGTTCTCCAACGCTATGTCACAATTTGGTCACCACAAATTTTGATTTCCTTCTCTTTTCATAATACAGTGATCCATTACTGTATTATCCATTACTGTATCCATTACTGTAATCATGTTGATCATATCTTTTAAGTATGAAGTTACAATTGTTCTAGTCTTACTGGTATTAATGATAGCTGTGTTAGAGTTGGGTGTGTTTTATTTCTGGGAATTTTTAGGTGTACCATAATTTGGGGCATTGAGGGATATCTCTTTTCAGATAAAAGATATTGTATCCAGCCCCTCCCATAATGTCCTCACATCTCCAAAGAGATACAATATCAGTGGGTCTCTATGAATTTTGGAGGTAATATGTTCCTTAGCTGGGTGTGTTACTCTAGCCTATTTTACCAGGAATTCTCCAAAGTCTTAGAGTTTTGAATGGGACTCAGAACAAGAAAAGATTCCACAGGTGCAGTCTGCTGTGAAAACTGCTTGGCCACGTGTACCATATGGAGAAACAGATGTAATGGTACTTGAGGTGTCATTGGCAAGTTGGGATTCTATTTGGAGCTTTTGGGAAACCTCGTTAGGTGAATCATGGTAGAAGGCATTAGGATGTTGGACAAGGCCCCTGCATCATCCAACATAACTACTCTTCTTTTGAGAGCCAAATAGTGGCCTGCTACTGTAACTTAATAGACTGATCACTTACCTCTGGGCACCAAGTTACCCTATGTAATCTGCCTACCGCAAAATGCATGTTTTCTGATGTATCAAAAAGTAATCACTCATTTACTGCAATATTCCATCATCAAGTACAAGTTGTATTGGTTCCACACAGGTGCTAAAAGTACCAGTTACATGAAGAAATAGCCAAATTCCTGGGTTCCTCTTTCCTGACACATTGCCTTCTCACAACCCAGGCTCCACCCAGAGACTTATGAAGAGTTTCCTACAATCAGGTGGCAGGAAAAGAAAGATAGTACATCTAGTTCATAGACTTGCAGACATCATCCACAAAGGACAGGTGTAGCACTACTGCCCTGATAAAGCTCTAAATGACAGTGTTGAAGAAAAAGTCCTCTCTGGTTATTTGCTTGAAAGCAGAAATGACTGGTGGTGCAATTGTACTTAGATTCAAAATACAGTCTGTGGTTTGACTTGATGATCAGGGACCTGGCAAAAACAAGACAGGACAATTGATAGCAAAGTCATTTGAGAGGAGGTGTGAGAATATACCTCTCTGAAAGAATTTTACCTCCTTTCCTGGACAAGGAATTAGCATATTTCCATTTGTATGCAGGAGAGTTGCAATAAATAGATCAAAATTATAACCTTGCTATTTCATTATTTGGAGATTACCTATGGTTTTGGTTTTGTCATTGCTTTTGTCAAGAAAGATTTTTTTTCCTTTTTGTTTTATTTACATAAAGGAAACTTACTGAAGTATTTCATGCATGCAATTTTAAGAGCATAGTTGCTGCTTCTCACCCTCCTTCCTCCCTCCTTCACTTCCATTTCTCTTTCTTCCCTCTCTCCTCCCTCGCTTCCTTTTCCTTTTTAGTTTTTGTAATTACATACTTTTTAAACTTTCTTCATAATTACAAGTTTATCTCTCTCCTAAATAGTCAACATTTACTAAGTAGAAAAATCACTGTTTTTCAGATTATAAACAAGGATTTCAAATAATAACAAAATCTCAAATGTCAACTTTGCTTATAAACATGACTTTTTGTTTTAACTTTGTATATTAGTTACCACAAATCAAGGAAACATACTTCTATTTTGATGATACTGGATTATTTCACTAAGCATAAATGTATACTTACTTCTACCTTGCTGCAAAAGGCAAAATTTCATTCATGTTGCACCTGAGCAGTGTTCTATAGCTTATGTAAATGGCAAGGTTTTATTCATTCAGCAGCCAAATATTATCTGGATTGATTTTATATCTCGGCTGTCATGAGTTGTGCTCCTTTAAACACAGGCGTACACATAATGCTTTCACATGCTGATTCATTTCATTTGGATAAATGTCCAATGGTTGGGTCATGGAAACCAGAATTTCTCCTTCCCAAGGGAGATAACAGAAATGACCCTCTCTCCACAACACAATCCCTAAATCCAAAAGTGTTGCTTTAACCTCCCTACCCCCATTTATTTATTTAGAAGAGCTGAACATGAAAATATTATGTAACTTACTTTGGTAAATCACAAGAGACTCTGCCAAATATCCAGGCAGAAGGAAGGCCAAATTGAGGCCAAGAAGAATCTAGATAGGTTTGTTGAGCTTCCTCCCTTAAGACTATTACACCAGATTCTTCCCTTTTGTCCAGTCACATGTCTATACAGCTATCTATGCTTCACCAAATCCAAACATTAAAATGATCAGTCTTTTCCTGAGTCTTTAGGTATTCATTATGAAGTCTGCCATGTCACATAAAATTTCAAATCATAGATTTATTATCCTCTTCTTTCGCTAGCCTGTCCTTTAGGAGTGTCAGGCATAATACTATGAAGTGTGGGAGAGTTTTTCAAAACTTTATATTCTTAGAGCTCCTTTGCCATATCAATTCTGTTGTTACCAGCTCATCATTTTCATTGTCTGCCTGATACTTCTAATTTGTCCTATCACCAAACATCTCATGCATTGATTTGCATTTTATTTGTGCTGCTATTGGTAGCTAAATTTGGGTTTCATGTTTACATTTGTTTATTTAGAGTCTATGGTTCGACAAGATATTTATTCATATTTATTTTTATTTTTTCTTATTAAGCATTAACTGATTCTTATCTCTTATCTTCATTAAACTTAGACAACTCCAATATTCTATTTATTTACCTCTATTAAACAGCTTTCTGCTCTTTTGACATAATGTATACTATTCTGTTCTTCTACATACATTAAAATTTTAACATGCCTCTTAAGAAAAGTCTAAAGTTAATCAACCTTTCTGTCCTCCTTTAAAATGCTTTTCCTGATTTATTGTTGATAGTGCCTCAGAGTGTTCTTGAGCTACTTTGTTTTATATGTCACCACCTTACTTCTCCAACTCATCAGCTTCCAAGATTTCCCAGTTAGCCTGTGATTTTTTGCCCTTGATTCACAGATCAGAGGATCTCATATGGCTCCTAACTGTGTTGGAAATTCAGCTCCAATCCCACCTTTCTCTGATGATGTTGAATCTTCCTTTCTTTGGTGGCAGTTAAAATTGAAGAAGAAACCTAGGCTTACCTAATACACAGATAAAAATCACCCATTTCTATTGAATAAAAACCTTTATTCATTTTCCAATTGAGAGAATAGACGGATGATACTAAAGGCACACACATACAAGATCCACTTTTAAGGCAAAGATCCACTTTATCTGCTTATTTTTTAGTAAAATGAGAATCCAACTGCAAACATATCTTACAGCTACATGATGTTCACTGAAATATGTTTTCACTTTAACCAGTAAACCTCTTAACTTTTCTATTCAATGTTTGCAATCTTGAATTTCTAATGGGAATCCCTGTTGTGCTTATCAGGGTTCTGGTTCCCTAACCTTGTACAAATAAGTCGGTCTGGGACCTCAGTGGTGAGAATTAATTCTGATATTCCTCAGTCATGCACTTTCAGTTTCTCTAACTTACTCCTTGGAATTTCATATGCATCCCTAATAACAGGACTTTGATTGTGTGTGCCTTCATTATCATCTATGTATTCTCTCAAATTGAAAAATGAATAAAGCTTTTTACAGTAGAAATGAGTGATTTTTTACCTGTGCATTAGGTAAACCTAGGTTTCTTCTTTATCCTTGTCAATTTAAAGTTGCCAGTGTGTGTGTGTATGCCATGAATTGATGTCTCTATAGATTTAGTGCAAAGAAACTGCGGAGAACTTCAAAACTGGGATGTTCAGTATTTTCATGAATTCACCTAAAATTTGCAAATTGACTCTAGTTGAGCTGGTTTCTTCTTTCAACCTTATGTTGCTCCGGTGGAGGATCCACATTGGCTGTAAAAGAGGGCTGTTTGGCAGAGAAGGCAGAGTGAGGACACGGACTACAGACTGAGGAACTACACTAGTCACATGAGCTTGTTGCCATCTCAGAAGACTGTCTCACATGTTCTGCCTTCTCTTAGAATATGTTGGCTGTATTCCCTCCCTACCTGTGCATTTCCTGGCTCTTATTCATTTCCCTGATGTTAGCTTCCCAACAAGACTTTCCTAATTGCTTTACCCTGATGTACCCAGGTGCCCTTCCATAGAGGTGGCCTAAAAAATCTGGTAAATGGGATGAAAAGCAAAATATAATTTTTTTTTGTAAAAAATTTGAAACTATGCATACATTTTTTCATAAATTTTCAGCATACTTTTTAAAGACATCTCCTATAAATGGATTTCAAATGTTTGCATCAAAATATACTCATCTTTTAATTATCTATGAAATGCTTGAAAACCATTTTAATCATAAAAATCATCTTACTCTACTGTTGTTTCATATCTATGACACCATGGATGATGACTTGTTTTTGCTAATCATGGAATTCCCAGATTTATGAATTTAACATAAAGCAAATATTTGAGAAACAGAAAATAAATGAAAAGGCAAATTTTGAATGAATGAGTCAGATAGAATGAAGGAGCTAGGGCAAGAGGAGTTAGTTTACTATTTCTCACATCTTCATGTTTTACTTTTGTTAAGAAAAAAAGATTTGTATTAACTTGCTATTTTCCAAATATATACATATATGTAGAAATCTCTGATCTAATTTATTAGAATGACTATGTGAGTCACTTCAATTTAGTATTGATACCCAAATGATAAGGTTAGGTAGATATCTGAAAAGTACTCATTGAAAAACCTGCCATTTTGTTTGAAATTCCATTATTTTAGCTCTATTAGAAATGTCCATTGTTAACTAGTTATCATTTCCACCATTTTTTGTTGATGTGAAAAATACTTGCGATTTTTTTTGTTTTTTTCTCTCTTCTTCCCTCCAATCCTTCCCCTTCTTTTTCTCTCTCAAACATTATTATTATTATTTCTGTGTAAAGATGTGAACTTGGTCCAGCAGGTAAGGTATTGCATGGATTTAAACATTTAGAGGAGGCACAAAGTAAATTTAACTTTTCATTTCATTTTCCATGTACTTTCTGAAATATCCTCATATGATTAGTATTGTAACATGACAGTTCTTTCTTTATTTTCATTTTTACCAAAACTCAACCAACATAGCACCTGACAAATTTTTAAGGTATGATATTTATTGATCTGGACTGAAGTGAAAGATTTCTGAAAGTGTGGATACATCTGAAAGGATCATCCAAAGGAGACGAGCATATAGAAGTTTTGAGAATGGATGCCAGATAATTTTTAAATAAATTATTTTATTTTTATTGATAAGTCAGACATACAGAGAGAAAGAGATTCAGAGAGAAAGATCTACTGATTTAAAGTGGCCACAATGGCTGGACATGGGCTGATCCAAAGCCAGGAGCCAGGAGCTTCTTCTCGGTCTCCCATGCAGGTGCAGTGTGCCAAAGCTTTTAGCCATCCTCTTCTGCTTTCCAAAGCTACAAGCAGGGAGTTAGGTGAGAAATGGAGCAGCTAGTATTTGAACTAGTGCCCGCCCATATGGGATCCCAGCACATGCAAGGTGAGAATTTAGCCACTGGGCTATTGTACCAGGCCCAGATACTTTTTCTTTACTAACTCCAGTTTAGAATCAAAACAAAGCAGGGATTGAAACTACAGGAGATTGTCATAGTTAAGAACCTAGACTGGAATGTGGCATCAACCAGTCTTGTCAGTGTGCTAGGTCTCTATACACTGTTAAAAATAAATAACTTAGAATCAAGATGACAGAATAGGGAAAAAACACGTTTAAATGGACGGAGAAACATTTAATCAGGATGAAGCAGAGAGAACACATTCCAGAAAATAGAGGAGAGGACAGAACAACAGCAAAGGGATACCTGGGGACAGACAGACACAGAAAAGCAGTGAAAACAATGGTGTAAAGTTGCGGTGACTAATAATCCAGCAGCATTGAGTTAATGGTGTTCTGAACTCCACCAGCAGCCAGAACGTCACCACCAGCAACCAGGTGGGAAGGGACTTTCACCAGGAGCTTGGGCTGTGAACCCAAAGAACTGCCATCCTGCTGGTCTGTTTGATTTTACCAGGAGCAGAGATAGAGAGGCAGATCCCAGATGGGCAGTGCGGGAACAGGGTGAAATTCATAGCACAATCTGCCTACTAGAACCGAATTTGGCACCATTTTGCTTATGGAGGCAAAAGCAGGTGAAAAGAATGAACATACACTGAGCTGGGAGTGAACTCATTTCTGACTCACTGAACTACAACAACGTGGCATCTGACAGGTTCCACTGAGACAGGTCCAGGTAGTCCTCAGACCTGATGGCCAGCAGATCAAGATCTCTAGTAGTGGCATGTCAGGCACCATTTTGTACAATG
Source organism: Ochotona curzoniae (assembly GCF_017591425.1). Lineage (NCBI taxonomy): Eukaryota > Metazoa > Chordata > Mammalia > Lagomorpha > Ochotonidae > Ochotona > Ochotona curzoniae. Next base: position 23,920,759 of record NW_024464939.1, on the reverse strand, counting down.
TGGCAAAAGTTTCAAGACTGCAGGGGACAACATTGAACTGTGCATGTGCTGAGCTCATGAGAACTCATAGAGCTCATTGCATTGGTTCCACAGGAAAATAACACCTACTATGGTCAAAGAATATCTGTGTGGCACCCAGACCTAACGTCCAACTTGTTCCGACAAGATCAGCACCACAACAACCTAGCTATATAGGACTCCTGGCTTCTCCCTAATCCTGGGACCTAATGCAACTGGATGTGGAAAAAAGGTTGCAGAGACAACAGTGCAGTCTCAGCATGGTGTGACAGGAGGTGGTGACTGGTGAGCGAGGAGATCATGGTGGAAATCTAACATAAGAACCCAGACCTGAAACTCGTTGGAGGGAATGGCACAAGTGATTGCAAACAAAGAGCCATGTACCAACTGCAATAAGTAAAACTGAATTGCAGACAGGTGATTGACAGCTTAGAAACCTGCCCCAAGGAGGAGAATCTAATAACCAGAAGTACAATGATCAAGAGCAAAAGAAAACAGAAGGCAAAAGAATATTACTAAAGAATCCCCTGCAAAGGAGTAAAACCCTATGCCAACCTCAGAATTAACAGAGGAACACATCAAGAAAATGAGAGATACAGAATTCAAAACGCTTGTTATAAAGCTTCTTATCAACAACAAGAAGCACGTAAACAGGCATTCAAGCAATTCAAGGAATATGTGACACTGGAAATGAATCAAATGAAAGCTGACATATCAGAAATGAAGACTACAGTGGAGCAAATTGAAAGTACAATGGAGAATGTCCAAAATAGAATAAAGGAGGCAGCAGAAAGAATACCAAATTCAGAAGATATTTCCTGTCACCAGGGCGAAACAAACAAAAAGCTGGAATCAGAGCTGGATAAGGCCAAAAAAAGTATGCAAGAATTGAAAGACACTATTAAAAAGCCAAATATAAGACTTATGGGAGTCCCAGAAGGTGCAGAAAGAGAAACTGGGTTTACAAATATTTTTAATGAAATAAGGGAAAGTTTCCCTAATCTAGAGAAAGAATTGGGAAACAACATCAAGGAGGGGCACAGAACTCCCAATAGGACTGATCAAAAGAGATCTTCACCAAGACACATGATCATCAAGCTCTCTTCAATTGAACATAAGGAAAAGATCCTGAAATGTGCGCAAGAAAAAGAAATCAATTGACATATAAAGGAATGCCAATTAAACTCACAGGAGACCTCTCACAGGAAACTCTACAGGCCAGAAGAGAATGGAGTGACATATTCCAGATTCTAAAAGAAAAAAAATTATTGGCCTAGGATGACATATCCAGCAAAGCTTTCTTTTGTCTTTGAAAAGGAAATCAAAATCTTCCACAGTCAAGAAAAGTTAAAAGAATTTGCCTCTTTCAAACCTGCCCTATAAATGATATTTAAAGATGTTCTCTTGACAGAGAAGAGAAATAGCGCCCCTCAAAACCAAAGGCAAATATAAAGAGCATCCCAGTAAGATAACAGCAGAAGACTAAATAAACCGATTCCTAAAGTGACAGGACCAAATTACCACCCATAAATATTAATCCTGAATGTAAATGCCTCAAGCTCAAGCAAATGTCATAGATTAGTAGACTGGATTAAAAAACAAAACCCATCTATTTTTTGTCTACATGATATCCATTTCACCAACAAATATCAGCACAAACTATATCTCATGGATTTTTTATGTTTTTCTTAGTTTCATCTCTTCAAAACACTTTCTTCTGATTAAATTCTTCAGTGACTCATAGATCACACAATAGCATCATTTTCTTCAAGTAGGTTCTTGATTTTCTTTTTCATTTCTTCAGTGACACATTAGTCATTCAGTAGCATGTTATTTAACTTCATGGTGTTGTTAATTTCTTTTTTCTTCCTGTTGTTGGTTATGTTTTGTGGCTTTTCATTTAAAGGGACGAATAGTAACTGTAACAGACTCTCATATCTAGTAACATGCTATTTAAATTCATGGCATTGTATATTTCTATTTTTCTTTCTATTGTTAATTTTGCAATGTGGCTTTCCATTTAAGGGGATGTGTAATGGAGACTATCATATCCAGATGTGAGGATACAATGTAGTATGCATCTCTACTTCCAGACAAAGATGGACTTCCAATGAAACTGTTTATTATATCTTGACAATAGGATACTGGACTCTCTGCCATTGTCCATGCCCACAATGTTGGACATATGACTGTGTATGAAGAACTATACTTTGGTAATGATATAGGTGAACTTGATATGGGAGGGATAATCAGGAGGAGATAAGGGAAATACCAGAAGCTTATGGAACTGTATAATAAAATTATAATAATAGTAACAAATAAAGAAAAGATTGAAAAATAAAACAACTTGCCATGTGTTGATATCTTTACCTAATGAAATATTAAACCTGTAATTGCAAAGTGAAATGAAAGTACACTATTGTAGAAAAAATTAAAAAAATAAAACAGCGGGGAAAAACAAGCAAGACTTGAGAATAGCTGGGAAATGTTGCAGCAAGCAGGGAGGGTGGGGTCTAAAGTATCAATAAGCTTTTAAATCCATGTCATACTGTATGTGAGAATTATCCACTTTATATAAATAAGCTAAAAAGGCAAAAATCCAGATATATGCAAAATGATAATAAAAATAACAATAAACAGCTTTATACTTTTCAATCCCAGGCATACAATTTTTCCTTAAAGTGTTGTGGAGTTGTACAAGTTACACCATTTTAAGAAAAAAAAATTTGCAAGAAGATGCCTCTGTTGTGACTGCCTTATGGAATCAGATGCCACTCATTCTAATGAAGATCTGACTTCAATTCTAACAAGCAGAGTGGAAGGCAGTAAGCCTCAGCCCTGCTTGCTTACCTAGGCAATGAATATCCACAGGATTCCTATAAGGTAGTTGTGGCAGGAAGAATAATGACCCCTCTAAGCTATCCACATACCTAATCCAGAAAACTGACACTGTGCTGTTTCACATAGTGGAAAGGGCTTTTTAGAGAGGAATTAAGGATCTGGACTCAAGAGATATTTTGGTAGGCCTGATGGAATCAAATAAGACATTTTGTTTTGTTTTTTTAAAGAAGACAAGAAATTTAGAATTAGACTCAACTAGCAGATTGCCATTTTGAAGAGGAAGAAGGGGGCATTAAGTCAAGGAATGCAGGTACTATCTTTCAGGAATTGAGAAAGGCCAGAAGACAGATTCTGCCCTGGGGCTGCTAGAAGAAACAATATTCCACAGATACCTTGCATGTGTGTATTTGAGGGAGAGGTATGGTAATGCACATGGTTGCCTTAAAATCCTTCTCTTACAGGAACTAGTTGTTAGCCATCTTCAGTTTTTTGTCTGGTGGAAATTTCAGAAAGACTCAAGTCAGTTTCACCGAAACCAAGCCATCTACAATGCATAACATACTTGGATACACATGGGCCTGTCAGAACTCAGTAAATATAAACTCTCAGTGCTGAGGCCATGTTCATTACCAGGTACCCTCCCAAGAACCAATTCCAAGGAATGATTTCATGAATTGCTGGTCTATGAAATGTATGGTGTACATATTTACTTGTAAAAACTTGCTTGAAATGGCTATTTCCAAAGTAGGCTTGTTTCAATTTTTTTAAAGATCATCATTTTTATTACTAAAGTGATAGTAAACATCTAAACATTTTTTTTTATGAAAAGTAGGTTGAAAAAATTTTCGTTTTTGGTCAGTTTGTTTTCACAGAACAAGCTGGTTGGCACATGGAGGTTTAAGGAATAGACTCCAAGTTTACCAGACTACACCACACTTTCACATGAAACAAAAGTAGAGACTCACTGTGAGTTCAGAAGTGAAGGAGAGTAAAAATTTCAGAATTAGGTATGGAAATGGTTCAAGGATTCATGAGAAACAAAAGGGATCCAAGCACACAATTACGATGGCAAAGGCACCAGAAGTTTGAACCCTCACTGAACCAAATACCTTAATTCTCTTTATAAGACGCTAGAGAGTTAAATGTCAAGAGAAAGGAACCAGAGTGCAGTTTTTCAAACTTAGAGTGGAAACTGTATCCTCTTGAACCTTTTTTAAAAGAAATGTGTAATGACTCACAGGAATTTGATTTCTTCAAAACACCAATTTTGGCAGTTACTCATTGACCTTATACTGCTAAGCTGCTTATGGGATTAAAAATGACAAATTCCTGAGTCAAGGAAGGAAAATGTACCCCATTTATTCTCTTCCTGTGAATAAATAGATTGACCAGAAGTATTGCTTCTAGAGCCACAGACAGCATGGTTCAGGGCAACAGTTCTTGGGAAAGATCGGTGAAGTATTTAATCACTGTAATAACCAAGGCTATATCATTTTCTGAAAGTGTCACCTATTCTTGGAACATAATAAATTTTGTATTGATGAAACTGAAATTCTAGATCTTACTTACAAAGCAATTGATACATAATAATTCTCTTACCAGATTTATTTTTATAGCAATTGATATAATATTTTATCTATTAAAAATTTAAGGGGAGAGAACTCATCGCTTTGAATCAACTAAGGATAAATACAAAAATTAACTTCTGGCACATCCTTTGTTCCAGGCTGTTTTAAACTGTATTACAATTGCCTCCACTGAATGGCTTCTGAAAGAATTTCTTGCATAATGGCATTTTAGTCATCATTGCAATGTCAACAAACAAGGCAGATTAATGCTTCCAGTCCTTTGCTGCCTTGCACTCTGCTTATTAGAATTGTAGTCAGATCTTCATTAGAATGAGTGACATCTGATTCCATAAGGCAGTCACAACAGAGGCACCTTCTTGCTATGGTGTCACCCTGCAGATGACAATGCAGGCCATTATAAATGACATTCCACAATTCGTTACTTCCTGCCTCAAATTGTAGTTAATCTTTCATCCAAACTGTACACATGTGCGGCTTTAAGTGGCCTATCACAGTGAGTGCCCAGTAATGCTGCAAGCACATGGAGACTGACAGAAGGTAAATTGCTTGTCAGGAGGTCTGTATTTCAATTCGCAGCATATTCCAAACACGTCACGGTGAAAGCATGCCACAACAGCTGCTTTCATTGCTAACTATTTTTGATGTAAATGTCAATAAAGCTCCAGGCCCTTTCATATTTTTGGCCAAGAATGTCCATCTTTCCCTATGCAGGCTGGCAGGTGGAGTTCCATTTATCTACTCTTAGGAACATGTCCTATAATAATGATTGTCTCTGGAGACCGTTTAGAGTGATTGAGAGCAGTGATTGGGACAATAGGCTGCTGAATTTCATTGCAGAAGTGAGTTGACAGGTGACTGCTTTTATACCCTCTCATCTGGTGGAGAAGGAAATAAAACACACACTTCCATCCAATCCACCGGCAATCATGTCCAGGTTGGAGATCTACACCAACAGTCCACTCTATTCATCGACAAAAATTGAGAGCCATGGTCATTAAACAGGCTTAAATTTCCCAGCAGGTTTAGGGTTTTTAAAGAGACAGACACAGCATCTATCTTCTGCAGAATTGTGGATAGGAGAACTAAGCAAACATTTCTGAATGGGATGCGTGCCTTTGAGGACCTTCTTCCTTCTCCTTGCAAATGTTCCTTTTGAGACACCAGCTGTTCACACTATATCACAAAGTCTCTCTCGTTTAACTAGTGCTCTGAGGGAGATGACTGAAGTTGGACTGTTAGAAGCTGAAAGTGATTTTTAAAAGATACTCTAAAAATCAATTCAAGGATTGTACTTTTGAGCACAGTTGTATTCAGATACACCAATATGTTACAGCAGTAATGTTTTAAGCATTCATTCATTCTCACTCATTTATACACATTTGTTAGACACCTGCGATAGGCAGGATATGTTATTATACATGAGGGTTAGAAATAGCAACCAGAACTAGACAAACCATGAAGAGGCAACCTGGAGTAAGAAAAGTTTGAGTGTAACTTAAAGTTATGTATCTTCTCTTTAATCGTATTCTTAAGGAGTTATCACAATGTATCACTGTATAGTATATTGAATAGAATAATAAAAATTATAATATATATTATGAGTCCATACTCTTTGTTCCCTACAATGTATGAGACTCAAACATTTGGATAAAATCATTTTTAAGAAAAAATTGTGGCCCTAACAGTTAGATTGATCTGTGTCCAGTCCCGTTTTTAGCATTTATTAGCCTACTAGGACTGTGAGTCTTACAGAGAGTGATAAAGAGAGAGAAAGGTGTAACAGAGAGAGGAAGAATGTCTTAACCAAATGTTGATGTACCAAATGTTATTTTGTTTTCCATTTTTAAGCATATCATACCACAAGAATTTTGTGATGGCAGTTCTGTGGTCCTCTTCCTAACATGTGTTAGGGACAAAAAGCATGATGAGGTAAATACTGCCCTCCTGACCTAGGGAACAATCCCAAGAACACACGTCTGGTTCCTAGCAGGCCTCGGAGCCAGTTCACGTGCCGCTGTGTAGGTGAGGCTCTGCTGCAGAACAGGTGTGCAGAAAGAGCTCCTTCATTTCTCATTTGATAAATTCGTAGATTCATTTCACATACAACAACAAAATCTAGCTATATGCTACACACAAGGGATATGAATTTTAAGTGATGAGGAATATTTGAAAACTAAGAATTGTTTTTCAGGCAAATTCCGACCTAATTAAGACAGCATAAGAACACTATCTTGAGGTGAATGGCACCTGAGCAGGGCATCACCTTCCTTAGCCACTACTCCAAGGTTACGATCTTTTATGATGTTATTTTTATATTTCTCATATTCATATATGGACATATTAAAATTATATAGTTTTTTTGCATTTAAAATCTTTCATAAATGGGGGTATACCACATTATTCTAACTTAATTTTCTCGTCTTCATGCTTTTCTAAGTGTTTTTTAATGATACAGCTTCATAAGCTCTACGATTAGCCAATCTCCCACCCCAAGCACCTCCCCCCTACTGATTTCCTCTCTGGTATTGCAATGGGTGGTCCTTCATGAATAATCATAAGTCCATCACTCCACTATTGAAGTGTTTCCCAACATTGCAGGCGTGGACAATGTCAGAGTCCAGCATCCTACTCTCAGAATATATTCAACATTTTCATTGGGAGTTCAGCTTTGGTCTGGATGCAGAAAGACATGCTGCACTGTGCCTTCACATCTGAACATGTCAGTCTGGACTACACTTCTACTATACATCTCCTTAAATACAGAACCAGTGACAATGGGGAGGTGGGGACAGAAACTTTGTATCAACATGAAGCCAAATAACATACTACAGAATGACCAATGCATCACTAAACTGATGAAAAAGAAAACAAAAACCTTCTTATAAAAATTAATGCTACTGAATGACCCATGTGGCGCTGAAGATAAAACGAAAAACAAGAATGACAATAAAAACAAGAATATCAATGTCCATGAGGTGTAGCAAAAACAGTGTTGAAAGGGACGTTTACAGCATCAGGTGCTTACAAACACTCAAACTGCCTCATGTGAGTGATCTGGACTTACTGAAAAAGGCACAAATCAATAGCAAGCATGAAAGCTAAAATTCACAGCAAAAATAATTGTATTTGAAACCAAAGAAGTACAAAATGAAACAAGACAGAGCCATTCCATGAGAAGAGTAAAAAAATCCCCCAGCCACATTAATAAATACCAACATGAGAGAACAATCACTTAAAATTACAGACAAAAGAGAAATGGTCCCAACTTAATGCTCTTTTCATGGTCATGACACTGCTGGCATAGGCAATAGTAGAAATTCTAATTTTTGTTGTCTAGGTGTATTTACAAGTTTCAATTGAAATCTACTTTAATTCCTTATTAAAGATGAATTCTGTTGATTTTCTTTGATTCCCTGGTACTATGGTCTCCACTGCATTGCTTATTTGTGGAGTTACTCCTGTGTATTAATTCACCTTTTTTCTTGTTTGTTTTGTATTTTTGATGGAAGATATCTTCTAGTGGAGTGAGCAAATGATATCTGTGCTTTAGGGGATGGTTCATTTCTCTTAGCATAATGATCTCCAGTTGGGTCCATTTGGATGAAAACAATAGAATCTCATTCCTTCTAATAGCTGAGAAGTATTCTGCATACACGTATATGTACCACAGTTTCTTTATCCAGTCCTTTATCAATGAGCACCTAGGTTGTTTCCATGTTTTTGTCATTGTTGATTATGCTGCAATGAATACAAGGGTGCAAGTTACTTAACCATGTAAATGTATCAAATCTTTTCTATTCCCAGAAGTGGGATTGCTGGGTCATATGGCAGGAGAAGTTTCACTTGCCTGAGCATTCTCCATACTGATTACCACAGTGGCCACACCAGCCTGCCATCCCACCAGCAGTTAAGTAGGATTCATTTTCCCCCATATCCTCACCATCAGGTATTGTTGACAGTTTTCTGTATGTGGGCAATTCTCACTGGAGTTAAGTGGAACCTCAGTGTTGTTTTTATTTGAATTTCACTTATTGCTAGGGAGATTAAGCATTTTCTATATGTCTGTTAGTCATTTGGATATGTTTCTTTGAAAAGTGCACACTTTACTAATATCTGTTGGCGTGCATGTCTGCGAGAAGGGTACCTTCCACTGTTGGTAGGAGTGTAGGATAGTCCAATCCCTAAGCAAGCTCGTGTGGAGAGTGCTAACAGAACTGAAAACAAATCTGCCATAGACCAGATATCCCATTTCTGGGAATATGTCCAAAGGAAATGAGATCTGCATATGAGAAAGTGATCTGCAATCCTATATTTACAGCAGCACAATCTACAACAGCAAAGACATTAAAACAACTCAGATGCCCCCCAAAGAGGAGTAGATAAAGAAACTGTGGTATATCTACTCCATGGAATACTACTCAGGTATGAAAAAAAATAAAATTCTACCTTTTGCAACCAAATAATCCCAATAATAGACCATTATGCTCAGTGAAATAAGTCAATCCCAAAAGGACAAATATTATAGGTTCTCTTTGATATAAGGCAATCTTCATGCAAAATATAAGATCAGTAGCCCTTGCAATACTGCTTTTGCTACAATGCATGCATTTTGATACTTTTGTTTTATTTTCATTTCTTCAAAATAGTCTTTTCTCTTATTAAATCCTTCACTGACTTCATAAGAGTAGCATCATTTTCTCCAAGAATGCTTTTTTTTAAAACAGATTTATTTATTTATTGGAAAGTCAGATATACAGAGAGGAGGAGAGACAGAGAGGAAGATCTTCCGTCCGATGATTCACTCCCCAAGTGAGTGCAACAGCCGATACTATGCCAATCCGAAGCCAGGAGCCAGGAACTTCTTCCGGGTATCCCACACGGGTGCAGGGTCCCAAAGCTTTGGGCTGTACTCAACTGCTTTCCCAGGCCACAAGCAGGGAGCTGGATGGGAAGCGGAGCTGCTGGGATTACAACCAGCGCCCATATGGGATCTCGGCGCATTCAAGGCGAGGACTTAAGCCGCTAGGCCACGCCACCGGGCCCTCCAAGAATGCTTTTTGTTTTCCTTCTCATTTCTTCATTGACATACTGTTCATTCAGTGGCATGTAATTTAGCTCCATGGTGTTGTAATTTTTTAGCTTAATTCTTGTTGTTGAATTTGTTTTATGCTTTGCATTTAATAGGATGTATAGTAATGGTATAATATAGACTATCACTTCCAGATATGAAGATACTATGCTAATTAATATTACATATAAACAATTTTTAATGTGGATTCTTAGGAAATTAGTTAAGCTCTCAATATTAATATTTTATGGTAGTAACAAATATATAATTTTCTGCATTTGTATAATGGGATACTAATAGAACTGGTCATATACATTTATTATGTGTAAAAGATATGTGAAAACACTTATAACAATGTCAATCACACTGGACACAATAAATATTAGCTCTCATCATTACTACCAGTATTTAGAACTGCAACTTTCTCATTCCCCAGGAAGAGGAAATGGTCCCAGATTCCAGAAGTCATTATAAAAAAGCTCTAGAAGGGCCTGGAGATTTAGATACCCTGGAACACAAGCTGGTCTATTAATACCAGAATACCTGCAGTCTCTAATTCCAAGGCCTACCATGGAAATAAGTGGGGCTATTCTTGAAGATAAATGGAGTCAATTCATTCCTTGATTCCAGTCTGGACAATCCTTTCAGCATAGTTGGCTATTATTTAGCATCATGTTTTTATTGAAATATCCCTTTGTGTGATATAAAATCTGTACATTTATAGGCAAAATGATGTTAGTATGAAACTCAAACCTGTTAACTATCAAATAATGTATGTTGTCCCACAAGCCACTAGTTGTGTCTGTTTATAGTTGGGTTGAAAAACTAGAATATACTCTACTCCCTCAAAGGATAATACAGCTGCCATTGAGAATAAGTAAATATGCTTCTTGCTTTGTTTCAAAATCACAGAACATATTTCATTTGTATTGGATACCTTATGAGATTTCTTTGATATGCTTGGATTTTCTTCATTTGGAAATAGCATATATTTTTTAGAAAACAGTAGTATTGAAAAATGTGTTGGATAATATAAATAAAAGAATATTCTTATGCAAAAATATCTTGAAACTCATGCATAGCTTTATATAACAAGCATTTTTCTTAAAGTTTTTGAATATCCTTTATACATGAAGAAACACTGATTATGTTTCCTTTGAGGCAAAAACTATAAACAATTTAAAATGAATATAAAAAAGTTTTATATAGTTTAAGGATTATTTCTATATCTAACTAAATTACATTTTATTTGAAAATGTATTCTATTACTAAAAATGTTTACTATTTTATACTAATACACCATTAAAATGTAGGAATTACAACAACAGAACTCTGCTTTGATTAAAGTTTTTCAATCTAGAGAAATAACTATAACAAAAAAAATTGGAGAAGGAAATTCTTTCTGTACTTTGTCTTTTAAAATAGTACTATATGAAAAAAGTATATATGTCTTCCTGCAATTATCAATCCATTCCAATAAAACTAAAGTAGATAAAAAGAAAAGACATTTTAAGAATTTTAAGGGGAACTATAGCTTGACAAATATCTATAAGGCAATTCAGTTTTGTCCTCAGTTTTAAAGAGGATAAGAGAAATATCTAATTATGAATTTTTAAAAACCAGGTGTTTTAACCGACATGACAAAGTTTTAAGATTCAATGTTAATGCAGATATTGATACACTTTTCTTAAAAGCAGTAAGCAAGGGGCTGGCACTGTGGGGCACAATGTAAACCTCCACCTGCAGTACCAGTATCCCATATGCGTGCCAATTTGAGTCTTGGCAGCTCGAATTCTGAACCAGCTTCCTGTTAACTATTTGGGAGAGCAGTGTAGGTGGAGATCCCAAATTCTTGGGTCTCTACACCCACATGGGAGACAGAGAGGAAGATCCTGGTTCCTGACTTCAGAGCAGTCCAGTTCAGGCTGCTGTGACCATTTGGGGGAGTGAATCAGTAGATGGAAGAGTCTCTCTCTATCTCTCCTTCTCTTCCTTTGAAATAAAAATAAATAAATCAATCAATAAACAAAAGCTAATTTTTAGCAACATGAAATCCTTTGTAAGACCATCTATGGATTTCTCAGCAGAAGCTTTCAGGCCAAGTGACAATAAAATGCTAAAAAGAGCTAAATATTGCCCATTATTATATAGCAATATGTAAATATCTGCTTCTGATACCAGCATCCTGTATCAGAGTGCCAATTCTACTTCCTACACTCCAGTTCCAGTCCGGTTTCCTGCTAATATTCTGGAGTCACAGAGTGATGTCAAATAAACAAAGGACAGCATAACACCATTTATATTAATATACTGTAAAAATGAAATATACAAGTATCTAACCAAACATATATAATAAATAAGAACAATGAAAAATTGATAACATCAAATGACAACAGGATACCATTCAAAATAGCAGAGAGAAGTATGAAGTATTTGGGAATCAATCTAACCAAAAGCGTAGGAGACCTATTCGAAGAAAACTACAAACTATTTAAAAAGGAAATTGAACAAAACCTCAAAAGATGGAATAACATCCCGTGCTCCTGGATAGGCAAAATCAATATCATTAAAATGTCTATACTACCACAAGCAATATACATTTTCAACGCAATTCCAATCAAATTGCCCAAAACATTCTTCACGGAACTGGATACAATGATTCAAAAGTTCATCTGGAAACACAAAAAACCACGAATAGCTAGAACTATCCTGAAAAATAAGAGGTTAGCAGGGGGAATCACAATCCCGGACCTCTGGACATACTATAGAGCAGTGGTTATCAAAACAGCCTGGTACTGGCACAAAGACAGAAAGGAAGATCAATGGAATAGAATAGAAGCACCAAAAGGGAACCCACACAAATACAGCCAATTAATCTTTGACAAAAAGACCAATGATAGCTCAAGCAAGTGGGAAGGCCTCTTTAGTAAATGTTGTTGGGACAACTGGCTGATAGCCTGTAGAAACAAAAGGATAGACCCACATCTATCACCATACACTAAGATCCAATCTACATGGATAAAAGACCTAAACCTACATCCAGAAACCTTCAAACTCTTGCAAGAAAATGTAGGAAATACACTGCAAGACCTAGGAGTAGGTTCCGACTTTCTAAGAAGGACACCAAAAGCAATAGCAGTTGAGAACAGAATAAACAAATGGGACCTCATCAAACTAAGAAGCTTCTGTACAGCAAGGGAAACAATCAACAAAGTAAAAAAGCAACCCACAGAGTGGGAGAAGATCTTTGCACACGATATAGGCGATAGGGGGCTAATTTCCAGGATATACAAAGAACTTCAAAACAACCAAAAAACCAAAACAAACAAGCCACTCAAGAAATGGGCACGGGAAATGGGCAAACATTTCACAAAGGAACAAGTCCAAATGGCAAACAAACATATGAAAAAATGTTCCAGCTCCCTAGCAATAAGGGAAATCCAAATTAAAACATCGATGAGGTACCACCTAACACCAGTAAGATTGGCCCACATAAACAAGAACACCAACGACGCTTGCTGGCGAGGATGCGGGGAAAAGGGAACCCTACTCCACTGCTGGTGGAGCTGCAAATTGGTACAGCCTTTATGGAAATCAGTCTGGAGAACACTCAAACAACTCGGAATCTGCATGCCATATGACCCAGCAATAGCACTCCTAGGAATATATCCAAAACACCTGTTTTACGACAAACCAACATGCATCCCTATGTTCATTGCAGCACAATCAGTAATTGCAAAAAATGGAAGCAACCGAAATGCCCATCAATAGAAGATTGGATAAGAAAGCTTTGGTTCATCTACTCCATGGAATACTACTCAGCTATTAAAAAAAACAAAATGCAGTTCTTTGTGGCTAAATGGGCACAACTGGAAACTATAATGCTAAGGGAAATGAGCGAATCCAAATGACTAAATTAATGAAGTGTCATCTTATGTTTATATATAGGAAGTCTCAACTGTCAAAATCTCCATTTTCCTAAAATATGTATATAGATGGATATCCACTAACTAATTTTAAATTTTTGTGGACAGAAAAAATAACATATAAAAATCAGTTAAATAATGAAAGGGAATAAAGCTAGGAGGATTGTCATTACCCTATATCAAGATTACCATAAAGCTATACTAACAAAATAGTAAGTATTGGGAAAGGGCACACAATTAGACATATGGAACATAATAGAAGCTCATTAATAGATTCAGACAAATAATCAAAGAAAACACAATGGATAAAATGTAGTTTTTGGTCAGCAATTGGTACTAGAATAACAATAGATATCTACAATTATAAAATCAAATAATGCAAAGATTATAAACTCCTTACAAAAATAATCTAAAACTACTTACAAAATTTAAAAAGAATTTTTATGTTACTCTTGCTAGAAAGGAAGAGATTGAAGTTTAAGAATATCATTGGGGGGCTCAGCACGGTGGCCTAGCGGCTAACGTGTTCTCCTTGAACGTGTGGGGATCTCATATGAGTGCCGGTTCCAGTTCTGGCAGCCTTGTTTCCCATACAGCTTCCTGCTTGTGATCTGGGAAGGCAGTAGAGGATGGCTCAGGGCCTTGCTACTCTGCACCCACTTGGGAGACCTTGAGCAAGCTCTGGCCATTGCAATCATCTGGGGAGTGAACCATTGGACAGAAGATCTCCCTCTCTGCCTCTCCTCCTCTCTGTATATTTGACTTTCCAATTAAAATGAATAAATCTAAAAAAAAAAAAAAAAGTATCATTGGGAATAGAGCTAAGACTCCAAACCACACATTCTTCAGTCACTGGATGCAGGCATCTCAAATCGCATCTTTACTATTGCAACAAACACTCACTAAGAATTTAGAGGTACCAAACTAATACAACATGCCTTTTATGATGCCAATGAAATAAAAAAAATCGGTAAGGAGGAAAATTAGAAAATCACAATCAAGTAAAATTAAAGCTACACATTCTTACATAAGCAATAAAGGAAGACAAAAATCACAGAAGAAACTAGAGATTATCCTAAAACTAATTTAAATGATAAACACAATGTACGAAAACCTATGTTTAATTTTGCACAGTGAGAGTGGTGCTAGCTGGGAAATTTCCAGATATAAATGCTTACATTAAAAAGGCAAAAATATGTCAACCAGCAACTTAAAATTCACACAGTAAGAAGTACAAAACTAAAAACAAATTATAGTAGCCTTGTTTGCTTCAAAGAGGATTTTGATCTTCTTTTACATTTCTTCAGCAACATACTGACCAATCAGTAGCATGTTACATAACTTCCTGATTTTTAAAAATTTTCTATTTTTTTCTTCCTGTTGCTGATTTTGTTTTATGACTTTTCATTTAAAGGGATGTGTAATAACTGTGTAATAGAGACTAATATATCCAGAAGTGAAGATACAATGCAGTGTGCATCTCTATTTCCAAGTAAAAATGAACTCTCAATGAAACTGTTAAATGTTAAAGGTAGCTTAACAGTAGGATGCTGGACTCTATGCCATTGTCTGTATCTAAAATGTCAGGATACACTTGAATAGCAGAATAACAGAGTTACGACTGTTTATGAAAGACTGTCCTACTACATGATAAAGAGGAAATCTATGGGGTAGTGTGGATTTGGGGAGGCAGGAAGGGTAAATCAATTAGTATATCAATTTAACAAAAATTGATTTAAAAACTCAATGATATTAAGAAAAAGAATAATAAATACTAGAATATAGATCAACATAACAGAAATGCAGTAAAAATTAGAGTTGTTCTTCATAAATATAAGTAGAATAAAAAATTTCTACACTAAGGAAAAAGAGATGACTCAAACACTGAAAAGAGAAATGGAATTGGGACAATACAGCAGATTTTACAGGACAAAGTTTTTGAAGGGGAATACTGTCAAGAACTGCTTGCAAACAGATTGGATATCTTTGATGAAACACAGTCAAACTACCAGTATTAAAGCACAAATAGCAAATATGAACAAATTCATTACTATTAAACAGACTGAATCAGTAATCAAAAACCTCCTGACCAAAACAAAATTCCAGGACCAGAAAATATCATTGAATTTTATGACTCACCCAAAGAATAAATATGAATTACCTTTTTGTCTTCTAAAACATCTCCAAATGAATTATATTAGCCCAGCATTATCCTGATACAAAAACTAGACAAGGACACTACGAGAAATCCACAAAATATCCTGAAAACTTACTGGAAAAAAAAAATCCTCAATGAAATACAAACAGGCTTTATAGCATATTAAAGAATCATTCAGCAACTACATTACTAATTGTGATATGTTCTTGGGATGCGAGGATGGATTAACATAATAAAATTTAAACAGCATAGTAGACTCATGGAAACAAGGATTTTATTTTAAGACCAGAAATAAGATCAGAATATCTTCTGCTATTTCTATTATTCAAAGTAAAGAAAGTCCCAGGTACAACAACTAAAACTAAGAAAAGGCAATCAAATTCAAAAACAACAAAATAAAATATTAACCTTTTTTCACAAATGAGCTTTTAAAAATTATTTTACCATTTTTCATGATATATTTTTGTAGGTATAGGGGTTCCCACTTTGGCCTTTTCTTTCTCCCTCTCTATTCCCTGCCATCATCCCCCCATATTATTATAGTGGTACAGTCCTTTAGTAACAGTTACAAGTTTAGCAATCTGCTATTTATCATGGAATTGTAAGTATAGACAAAGCTAGAAAATCTAGTGTTGTCCTATCAAGGTATATTTAACTGCTTCACTGGTAATCCTCCTTTTATTCAGGAGAAGAGATGCAGACTGGAATGGATCTTCAATTTCTGGTAGTCTACATTATACATTTCTATGAGAATATGTATATACTTGTCTACCTATATGTAAATTTGTTTTGTTACTTTGAATGAATGTTACTTTATATCAGAGATAACATATGCTATTATCCTTTTAAGATTGGCTCATTTAACTAAGCATAAATGTCTCTACTTTGGACCATTTTGTATGAAAATGGTAGAATTTCATTCTTTTTAATGGTGATGTAATATTCCATATAATAGATGTACCACAGTTTCTTTATCCATTTCCATTTTGATGGACATTTGGGTTATTTCCAGGTCTTTGCTATTGTAGATTGTGCTGCTATAAGTGCAGGATTGCAGGTTACTTACTAATGTGTAGATTTCATTTCCCTTGGATACATTCCCAGAAGTGGGATAGCTGAGACATACAGTTGATCAAGTTTCAGTTCTCTTAGCACTCTCCATACTGACTTCCATAGTGACTGTACTTGCCTATACTTCCACCAACAGGGAAGGAGGTTACATTTCTCCCCACATCTACACCAGCAGGTGTTATTAGTAGAATTCTGAATGTAGGCCATTCTTACTGGATTTAGGTGGAACATCATGAGGCTTTTATTTGTATTTCCCTGATATCTGGGGAGTGCAGGCATTTTTTTCATATTTTGATTAGCCTTTTTAACTTGTTCTTTTGAAAGATGTCTGTTCATTTCCTTTACCCATTTCTTCACAGGGTTGTTGGTTTGCAGCTGTTGAGTTTCTAAAGCTCTTTGTAAATTCTGGGTATTAGTCCCCTATCAGTTGTGAAGTACGCAAAATATTTTCTCCCATTCTGTTGGTTGCTTCTTCCCTTTATTGATAGTCTCCTTTGCTGTAATAAAAATGTACATATATTCCCATTTGCTTATTTTGGCTTTGACTTCCTGTGCTTTTGATAGCTTTTCTGTCTTTACCAATGCCTTTCTATATCTTGGAGAGTGTTACTTACGATTTCTTACAATAGTTTGATGGTTTCTGGCTGCAGATTTAGGAACTTGATCTACTTAGAACTGATTTTTGTATAAGGTGACAGGTGGGGGTATTGCTTCCTACCTCTATAACTTCAGTTGATGAGTATAAGCTATTTACATTCAAAAGTACTAATGATAGTTATTGATTTGATCCTGTCATTTTAGCAATGGGCTTTTCATTGTTTGATTTGGTCTTCTCTTGTCATTGTACTGGGGCATTTTCCACATTTGCCTTCAAATTTAGCAGGTGCTATTCCTTTTCTCTGCAGCACATATTTTAAGCAACATTTGTACGACAGGCAGGCCTGGTAGAGGCAAAGTGTTTGCAATTTTGTTTGTTGTTAAATATTTTCTTTTGTTTTCAAGCACAAAGGAAAATTTTGCTGGGTATGTTATCTTGGGCTGACGACTTCTTCCATTCTCTTTTGTCCTATGGAGTTTCCTCTAAGAGGTCAAATGTGAGTCTAATTGGGGGTTCCTCTATAAGTTAATTGTGTTTTCTCACCTGCATTTTTTAGAAGATTTATTTATTGATTTCGAATTTTGAATGTTTTGGTACAATCCCATAAAGTATGGGAATCCTCCCCCATCAAATTCACACCCTCATCTGACTTATTTTTATTGTAAAATCAGATATACAGAGAGGAAGAGAGACAGATCTTCCATTCTTGACTCACTCTCCAAGTAGCCACAACAGCCAGAGCTAGGCCAATCTAAAGCCAGAAGCCCAGAGCCTCTTTCAGGTCTCCCACACAGGTGCAGGATCTCAAGGCCTTGGACCATCCTCGACTGCTTTCCCAGGATGCAAGCAGGAAATTGGATGGGAAGCAGGGATGTTGGAATTAGAACCAGCACCCATAAAGGGTCCTGGCACATACAAGGAGAGGACTTTAGCCACTGGGCTATAGCACCGGCCCCCCAATGCGTATTTTAAAGTTTCTTTTCTTAATATTTGATTGAAGAGAACTTGATTATTATGTGGCATGATGTATATTGCTTTTGATAAAACCTATTAAAAGTTCTTTGCCCTTTTGTATTTTATTTTCCAGTTTTTTTTTCCATGTTAGAGAGGTTCTCAATTGTTTCACTGAATACATCTTTCAGTCCAATTTCCCTTTTTTGTCTTCAGATGGTGTCCCTTAATTCTTGGATGCCTTTCTTAGCTTTTGACTGTTATTATAGGAGAAATCTTCCAATTCTGAGCTTATTTCTTTTGCCTTACTCATGCTATTATCCAGGTTGAATCCTTCATTTGCTGCTTATGTTCTTTATTTCTAATAATTTAGCTTGATTTTGTCTCGATTTTGTTATTTTCTGTGTAACATATTGCTTGAACTCGTGTCTTTGCTTCTGTGGCAAAAGCTATGAAAGAGAGGGAAGGCAACCGTGAGCCTCTGCCACAGAATTCTAAATGACACACTCAATGTGGCACTGATAAAGATCCAGTCTGTTTCCACACTTTACTGGTTGGACACAATCACTCTGTTTCTGCTCAAATCGGATTTTTTAAAAAGAAGGACCCACTGATCTATGACCGGATTCACTTGAGTTCTGGTGAACTCACCTTCCTATCCTGCCTTTGGTGGATTCCTGATGGTCGGTGGGCTATCTGATCACCGTAGCACCGCTCTGCTGTCTCTGGTTCTTCCCCAGCTTCACACATCTTGCGTCCCTCCACCATCAGGATCACATCCTCTCTGCTTATCCTTGACTAATCCTTCTATATACATTTAAAACTATTTTCAACCAATTCTACCATCTTAAATTTTCCTATATATGTGTTCTGACAACAATGGAATGAAGTTTTAAATTAACCACTTTCCTGTAGCCCTTGACCTTTTGTACCCTAATCAACTAAGTAAGATTATTAAAAATTTTTTTAAATAATAAATAAATAAACCACTTAAAAAACTAAAAAATATACAAATAGATGCATACTGAACACCATGCTATGGTGAATGAATACTGAAGAAACCAAAATAGAATCAAGAAAGTTTCTGAAATTGAATGAAGATAACAATGTAGCATATCAAACCTTATGGTACTCAGCAAAAGCAGTGTTAGAGGAATGTTCATATGAATTAGTGCTTACATGATGAAATTTAAGGGGACCAAAAACATAATCTGCCATATAATCTCAAGAATCCCCCCAAAAACAGCAACAAACCAAATACAAAATTTGTAGGAGGAAAGACATAATTAAAATTAGAGACAGAAGGCCCAGAGTGATGGCCTACTGGCTAAATTCTCACCTTGCATGTGCTAGGATTGGATATGAGCACCAGTTCAAGTCCCAGCTGCTCCACTTGCCATCCAGCTCCCTGTATATGGCCTGGGACAGTAAGAAGGAATGACTCAAAGCTTTGGGACTCTGCACTTGTGTGAGAGACCTGGAAGATGCTCTTGGCATCTTGCTCCTGGCTTCTGGCCTTAGATTAGCACAGCTCCCGCCATTGTGGTTACTTGGAGAGTGAACCAGTGGAAGATCTTTGTCTATATATCTCATTTTTTCTGTTACCCTGCCTTTCAATAAAGTAAATCTTCAAAAAAATTAGATAGAATAAAAAATTAGAGCAAAAAATATAAAAGGAGTCAAATGAAGAATTTTTTTTTTCTAAAATAAAAACAAGGACAGTGAAAGATCACCATAATGAGAATGAGAAAACATGAAAGAGAAATTAGATATGAGAAAATCTGGAAAATGTTGTCTGTTCATGCATTGAAATAATTAATGTAACCAAATGACCATACTACCAAAAACAATTTACAGATTCAGTAAGATCCTGATTTTTAATAAGCTGATGACATTCTTTACAGATGTATAAAAATGATGTTAAATGGAAATGCAAGAGACTCTGAACAGTTGAAACAGTCTTAAACGATAATGACAAAGCCAGCGACACCAAGACATACTAGCTGGAATCAAACCATCCTGCTACTGACATACAGACATAACAGACATACAATATAGAATAGAATAGAATTCCCAGAAGTTAATGCACCAAATTACAATCAAGCAGTCTTTGATAAACAAGCCAAAACTAATCACTGGAGAAAGGAAGTCTGTAACAATGGTGAGGGGAAAATTGTGTCTGCCTATGCGGAAGTATGAAGCAAGTTTTGTATCTAAAATGAATCATGGATCTAAATCCACAACCTGATGTCATCAGAACACTAGAGGAAAATAACAAGGAACCTCTGCAAGATAGGGGTGTAGGCAATGACATATTGGAAAAGACCCCTGAAGTACAAGCAATTCAAGCAAAATAGGCAAATGAGTTTGAACTGAGAAGCTTCTACACTGCAAAGGGAACCTTAACAGAATGAAAGCACAACTTAAATAATGGGAGAAAATATTTAGTGATTATGCAACTGATAAAGGGTTATTGTTGGGATTTATGAAGAGCTCAAGAAACTCAACAGCAAAAACAAACAAACAAACAAAAAAAACCCAAATAAGCCAGTTAAGATAGGGGCAAAAGACATAACAGGCAATTTTCAAAGGGGGAGATATGTTATGGAGTGTAGTCAGTGATTGCTCCTTCACTTCTCCTTGTATACAGTCCCTCTCCCTCAAACCCCCACGTCCTAATTCGCCCTGGATGTTGGAGGCAGATGAGTCCAATTAGTCTTTTTAGCTACAAGCCCAGTTCCGGTTCCTGCCCATCCCAATGAGTCAATTAACTCCTAACTCACAAGGCTTAGGTGAGTCACAGGTGGGCAGAAACGAATACCTATCAATTGAGAGGAGTGGGTATTGCGTTGTTGTGTAACCACTCCCCTCACAAGCTCCTTTAAAAGGCCCGTGAAGAGGGGGCTCACTCTCTCTCTCTCTCTCTCTCTCTCTCTCTGGCCAGGTGTTTCCATTCTCTGGCACCTTGACTCTTGGCTGATCCAGGGCAGGTAATCCCCTGAGCACGGTCCTTGTATACTGCTTTGATTGGACTTGTGATCTGCTATTTTAGTATGTTCTGTTATCACTAAGCTTGATTAATAAAGACTCCTTAATAAAACCTTAGACATGTCTGGTGTGATCTCACTTGTACCCCGTAACAAATACAAATGGTCAAAGACACATGAAAATGTCATTAGCTACCAGAAAAAGGCAAATAAAAACCACAATGGGATTTCACCTCACCACAATTTCGTGACTACCATCCAAAAATAAAAAATGAATGATGGAGAGGATGTGGTGGGGAGAAGTAACCAAATCCACTGTTGTTGGGAATGTAAACAACACAACCATTGTGGAAGACGGTATGGAGATCCCTCAGATATCTAAAAACAGGTTTATGGTATGACCCAGTCATATCGCTCCTGGGAATGTAAAATGAAATGAAATCAGCATCTCAGACAGTTATTTATTCTTCCGTGTCTGTTTCAGCTCTGTTAACAATAACAAATGTGATATATATTCATGTATATACATATATACATGCAAGTATATACACATTTGTGTGTAGTATATCTCTATACATATACGTGCATGTATGTATATACATGTACATATATATATATAAATACACCACAAAACTACTCAGCCATGAAAAGGAATGAAAACCTGTGTTTTGCAACAAAACAAATGCAACTAGAAATCATTATCCTTGGTGAAATAAACATTCTCAAAGCAAAAAAAAAAAAAAAAAACGTGTTTTCTCTGAAATGTGGAAGCTAATACAAAAAATAAAAATGTTGTATAGGGGTAATAAGTCCACTTTGAGACTTATCGTAATTCTTATTCCATGTTATACTCTTTTGGTGTTCTTACATTTTACTTGTTGGATATGATTAGCAGTGAGTAAAACCTGTGAATATAGAATAGATTAAAATTATATCATTGCAAAAACTGACGAAGAGAATGGAGAGGAGAAATAGTGCACAGACAGCAAGTGTGTGCCGGTTGTGGAACAGTATGAAGAGAATACATTAAAATCTGTTTTCTTTATATTATTTTTTTTTTTAAAAAAAAAAACTTGGGCCTGGTCCAGTAGTCTAGTGGCTAAAGTCCTCAACTTGCTTGAGCTGGGATCCCACTGGGGGGCCTGTTCATGTCCCGAATGCCCTGCTTCCCACCCAGCTTTCTGCTTGTGGCCTGGGAAAGTAGTCAAGGACGGCCCAAGGCCTTGGGACCCTGTACCCATGTGGGAGACCTAGAGGAGGCTCCTGGCTTCAGATTGGCTCAGCTCCAGCTGTTGTGGCCGCTTGGGGAGTGAATCATCAGACAGAAGATCTTCTCTGTCTTCTCTCTGTGTGTCTCACTTTCCAATGAAAAAGAAATAAATTTTTAAAAATATTTTTAAGAGCATGAAAGCTAGAATAATAAAGGCAGAACAACAAGAATGTTAAGAACAAAAATGTTATAGTCATTTCTTATTTGTTTTTTTTCTCTTGCCTATTTTTCTTTTTTATGTAAATGTTTTTAAATTATACTTTGGCTCACCCCATTCTAAACTGTATGAGCTTTGATTAACAATTCTGAAATTTTGAATTTTTTTCCAATTTGTCTTTCTTTTGCTTCAATTTCTTCCTTGACTTTAGTAAATTCATTTTTTCTACATTTTCTCATTTTTATTTGTCTTGAATTTGAGTGCTTCATATTTTTGTGCCTATAGAATTTTAATACAATTTAATGTGATATATTCCTGAGGACAATTTTAATTAGCAGAATCATTTATACTAATGCCTGAGTTTTTCTTACAGTAACTTTTTGTCACGGATATTGAATGTTACACTTCAGTCAATTTAAATTTCATCATGTTCCTTCCAGCAATAAGTGAAAGTTTAGTAACTTTATATTGCTCTTATGTTGTTTTAGTGCAAAGGTTATGATTCAGCAGATTTCGTTTTCACTTCTTTGGTTTTAACAAGCAAAAATTTTGAAACACATGAACAGTTTTTCATAATTTGTTTCTTGAACTCTGAAAATCTCTGATATGCATGGACTTAAATTTTTCTGTACCAAAATTAACTTATCTTTTAATTGCATTGCCCATGAATCTTTTGTATAATTATTGATAATGAAAATTGAAAGCTTATAGTACTCTCTAT
Organism: Ochotona curzoniae; assembly: GCF_017591425.1. Taxonomy (NCBI): domain Eukaryota; kingdom Metazoa; phylum Chordata; class Mammalia; order Lagomorpha; family Ochotonidae; genus Ochotona; species Ochotona curzoniae. The sequence continues at coordinate 23,897,404 of NW_024464939.1, read as the reverse complement.
TTACAATTATGCTGTAGAAATAGACTGTGGCTGGTTCTATTTTTAAATTAATGCACATAATGTTTGAGTAATTCTTCAAGAAATTCAGATTTCATGGCCTAACATTTTATGAGCAAAAATTAGCTATTGTAATGCTTATTATAATTATTATAAATATTTCTAATTTTTAAAATTTATTTGTTAAAAATGATTCATCACATTATATTGAATAAATTCAGTGTTTGTTTTCATTTCAAATGTAGGAGCTGGCATAGCAAATTATAAAACATATGGTGGTCAGATTCTAGTTAACACTGATGACTCAAGTAGCCCAAATAGACCCATTTCTAGCATGTAATTAGTTTCTAGCTTTCCTGATCTATTGAAAATCCAAGCATGTATAGTATTCAACATTCGGTGTCTCCATTCATTCAGAAATGAAGTATACTCATAGTAATAGGACATAGGAAATGATGTGACAATGACTGTGAATTTATAAAGTCATTAAAATTGTCATACTTCTAGATTATGCCATTGATCTATCAGAGCTAAATAATGCACTACCTAAATTATTGAGAGATCAGTGGAGATAGTATCCATTTTCCTCATGGCTCTTTTTGGTGTCTGGATGAGACTTTCTCTTGGACCAACAGACTCTCACACCTCTCCTGGAAATGATTCCAACCGATGATGAGCTACATCTGGCCTGTGAAATGAAAATAGCAAAACCTTTGATTGAGTCCAAGTAAAGTGGATCTACATCATCTGCTCAGTCAACTTTTGCCAAGATGAATGATGCTGTGTCAGTGTTCCATAATTTCAGAGGTGGATTTCCCCTCTTTAAAAACAAAGTGCTTCCTTTATATAGGCAATGAAAGAAGAGGCGGGGAATGTGCTCTGTGTGAAAATACATTTTGGCTCTTCTGTATATTTGGAAACAAAAAACCCTAAGAACAATCCTACTTGAGCTTTTTTTTTTCCCTTTATCTTGGATACCTGCCATCCTACCCCTTATCAAATTGCATGAGGGGGCACTGTAGCCATGAATACTCTAAGAAGTGAGTCATTTCTTGCCTTTCTGGTACTTAAAACATTTAACCAGGAATGGGAATGTGATGGAAAAGGGGAGAATAAGTAACTTGCAAAGAGAGTGTTTCCCAGTGGTGTTAAATCTAAATTTAGATTAGAAATTATTTACTCTTTAAAGAACACAAATTATCAAGAGAAGTGGGGGAAAAGGTGAAAAAACTTGAAGTTTACTTTACAAATCTTTCTACTTTCTCACACAGAAGAGCAATAAACATAAAGGGGAAAAGAGCTGAAAATGGATATCACCCAGCTGTGGGGTTGTTGGCTGAGGTGGATGATTCATTTCAAACTTCAAACTCTAAAGAGCACGTCAGGCCCATGTGATTTCCACCGAGAGAGAAGCAGGTGAAAATGTTGATGGAGTGATTGCTGAAGCACCAGAATATGAGAGTGTTGGGGGGAGACTCATTGAATGTGTTGTGGTATGTCAACTTTGCATGTAGATGTGGTCAGACTGATACTAATTTCTTAATTCTACCTGCTTGGTAGCCTCATATGACAAACTTCATACTTTGTAACTCTGCCATGTTTTTAGATTATTGATAATGCATTAGGCTTATTCCTATAAACTTTTAGTGCCATGGCATGATGTAGGGTTTTTTCAGTTGTGCTTAATTTTTATTTAATTGAAAAGAAGAGAGAGGGATACAAAGACCTTCAATCTCCTATTTTACTCCTTCAGAGATTTGTCACAGCTGGAGCTGCGCAAGGCTGAAGTCAGGAGCCCATAACCAAATCCAGATCTTTCACATGGAACACAGGGACCAAACTACTTGAGCTGTTATCTATGCTTCCCAAAGTGTGTTACGTTGTTAGTTGGGCTGGAATAAAAAAACAGAGCTGGGATTCAAGTGCAGGCACTCTGACATAAAACACAGGCATACACAATGACATCTTAACCACTGCCCTACACTTTTAAAAACTTGTAATGTTATCTCCCTCCTCAGTCACCATTAACAACAGCAAGAAATGCAAGGAATTTTTCCATGGTCGTCTAAAGACTGAGCTGTCACTAATAAATAAATAAATAAATAAAATGAATCAATAGAATCAGGGATGAAAAAGAAAATATATAACAATGGGTACCTCAGATATACATAGAATAATCAGGAACTATTACAAGCAACTATATTCAACAAATCAGAAAATCTAAAAGAAATGGATGAATTTTTGGATATACAATTTATCAAAATTAAATCATGAGATAATCAATAATCTAAATAGACATATAACCAGGATGGAGACTGAATCACTAACTAAATCCCTCTCTACAAATAAAAGCCCAGAACTGGGTGATTTCATTGCTGAATACTATCAAATATTTCATGAATTTACTACAATCCTCCACAAGCCATTCAAAACAATAGAAGAGACAATCCTTCCGAACTCATTCTGTGACGCCCACATCACCTTAATCCAAAGTCAGAGACACAACAGAGAAAAAGAATTACAAACTGATGTCCCAGATAAACATAGATGGAAAATTCCCCAACAAGCTACTAACCAACAGAATCCAAAAACATATCAGACAGATCAGTCACCTGGATGAAGTGGGACTCATCCTTGGTATGCAGGGATGGTTTAGCACACACTAAAGACTGAGCTGTTACCATGACGTATAGGTTGAAGTAGCCACTCTAGATGGTTCCTCTATGGCTGCTCCTGATCACGTTTGAAGCAAGAATGGAGTTGCTGGCTTTCAGCTCACGTCTAGCTAATGTGGTCAACTGGGAAGGCAACCAGCAGAAGCACCATCTCTGACACTCTGCTTTCACGTGTCTCCCTCCCTTCCCCGTCACCCCGTCACCATTGAGTTAAGGTAATTGAGCTTACTTGTAATTACTGTTTTAAACCTTCTTAAAGCAAACAGAAGTCAACAGGTTGAACTGCAAAGGAAGTGAGTAATGAGCTACAGGCTGAAATTGGAACTTTGAAAAGTTTTAAAATGCTTAAAAAATTAAGAACCATGTAGAAGAACTAGAACTATAAAATATATCAAATTTTAATATAAAATATAAACACTTATTTTTTCAAGTGGTGATTAACCTGAAGAAATGGAATCATCACTGGGAACAATCAAAGCAAACTGCTAACAGACACAGAAGAGGCGCCTAGTAAAATGGGAAGTAAACCTGAAAAGTTTCTCAGAATTCCAAGGAAAAGTGTAAAGAAACCAAAGCATTAGGACACTTTTTCATGTGTAGCCTAGATTTGGTATATAAAAAATTGTTTCTGTGACATGAAATATAGGAGTTTATTTGGTCTTCATCTCTGTGTACAGACATAAAATGCCTAAAATACTAGGACTGTTTCATAGTAAGAGTTTTTTTGTTTTGTTTTGTTTTTTTTATTACTAAGACACTAATGAGTTGGCTGCTGGGACCTGGCAGCTAAAAAAGACTAAGGTAGGATTGGAAATTTGTAACATTCCAGATTCACCTCTCAACCTTTGGAAGCAACAAGGAACTGAGTACTAAGCAGACTGGAAATCCCAAATGATTTCATGAATTCATGCCTCTGTAACAAAGCCTCCATTTTTTTTTTAAAAGGGCTTGACACCTATATAGAACTACTAAATGCCAACAACAGCCACAAACAGATGAAAAACATTTCATTGCCATATGGTCTGAGCAATTGCAGAAGTTAATCTTTCTGACGATTAGCTTTTTCATTTGTAAAATGGGTTTAATATTATCTAGGGTGATTTTGTGGACATTGTAGTAGAGTGAATGTAAAATGTATGGGAAAGTACACATGCTTAGTAGCTTTTGGTTTTCTAGCTTACTCCAATGTAGGAAAGACTAAAAGCCAATGATCAGTATATATGCTTCAAGCCATCTTCCTTCAACCCATCATGTGGATCACCCCTATGTGTTCAAGAGCAAACATTCAATTTTTCTTAACAGAAAAAAACTAAATAATGAAAAAAATTATGAAAAGAATTATGAAAGCATACCCATGCAAGCACAGTTTGTAACAGTTTCTGCTGTCTATTGATCCAGAGGTTTGGAACTTGAATCTCTGTCTTTTTACCCATTGCATATAAATTCTCATTAAATATTGAAGTACTGTATGCCAGCAGATTTTCTGGATATTCTCAAATACACTTGAAAAAATGTTAAATACTCTCAAGTGTAGTTGAAAAATATTCTCTGCATCTGGTTGAAGTGGTTAGGAAAAGTTCATATGCAAATTCAAATACATCCATCTCTACATCCATAACCCAAAAGAATTTATGGTATCAAATATTATTATTAAGAATGAATACTGTCTGCCATCGCAACTATTGTGCTGCATTTGATGTGTAGCAGTCTACAGTGATAGAAAGGACATGACAAAGAAAGAGGTGGATACAGAAGAAGGCTAAGGGGAGTTTTAAAATTTTGCCTGCAACTTTTTTCCTCCCAAATCAAAATCATACTATTTCAAAGAAAGATATTAGCCTTAATGCCCACATTTATTCATCTTGGGACATCAGGATGAGACCAGTCATCTTTCTTTTAAAAATTATTTATCAATTTACAAGGCAGTTATAAAAAGAGGAGGAGAGAATAAGATAGGGAGATGGGGAAAGGAAGAGAGAGAATTTTATATCTACTGGTTTACTCCTCAAATTGCCACAACAACCAGTTCTGGGTCAGCCTGAAAACAGGAGCCAGAAACTCACCTTAATCTCCTGCATGAATGGTAGACACCAAGGTACTTCAGCCATTTTCTGCTGATTTTGCAGGCATCTTAGCAGGAAACTGGATTGTAAATGAAACAGCCATGGGATGCTGCTACTGTAAGCAGCAGTTTAACTAGCTTGCCCTTGGTGCCATGCACACCAGTTATCTTTCATTGTTTATATACATATGTAAATATGATTTTGCAGATTTTGTTAATAAACTCTAGTGTTATTTTGCTATTTATACTTTGGTTAAAAAAAGCTATAAACATAGTTTTACTGAAAATTTGTTTGCAAACCTCGGTGTAAGTAAATGGTTATGCAATCTGCTTTTAGGGTTTATTTAACAAACACATTAATAATGTTAAAATTTAAATACAGTAAAATGGGAATATTGGTCTCTGGAGAAAGAAATATTGGAATCTCAATATTGGTATACCAGCAACATAGAAAAAGCACAACCAAGAGTTAAAGATCATGCTAACAAATACAATTTTGATTTGCAAATTTCATAGTACTTATCTATATAGTAATGTTTAGAAATCCTTTCTTTAGAAAGTTATTGCATGGTTTTAAGATTGCCAACATGTTACTTTTTAGATTGAATACTTATCTATATGACACCAAATATACAATTGAAAACCAAAACATTCACCCAATCTTTCAGCTCTTTTGTAAGATACATTTGGCATCGCTTAGAAAAGAGCAATTAAAAGTCATTAGCAAGAATTTCCATTTTTATTGATGTATTTGGCAGTGCTTAGCTATAGTTATTATTGCAAGGAAAGCTTATTCTGATTAGTAATTACTTTCTGTCTACAAAGAATTTTCTTCTCAGTGTTTACTTATCCTTATATTTAATTACAGGCTTCATTTACCGTTGACTATTGCACTCTGATCTAAATTTTTCCCCATCAGTGTCTTCTTTCTTTATATTCTCATTTCAATTTCCTTAGACAGGAGACATGAGTGTATATATTCCACAACTATTTCTTACATATTTTATTGAATTGTATATAAAGTGAATTGGTATGTCTTAAATGTCTGAAAAAATATGAAATAAGATAAACTAAAATTTTAAATTTCAGTCAAAGGGAGAAAGAAATGAACCAGGTATATGAACTGAGTGAGATGGTATATCACACCCAATCACTGAATTTCCTAAGAGTGAATGATAAAAAGCAAAGACTGAATTAAGAGTCGGGTAGATGATAAACTCTGAAAAACAATGAAGAATCATACATGTCCATCTGGGCAGAAACACTTAACCTGTGGTTCATTTCCCTTTACACTGCTGAGTGTTCAACACTGTCAGCTGTAATTGTGCTGTTTCTCACAGAACTGTGTTGAGCCCACCCTCTGAAAATTCCCTGTTCTGAGAGAAGTTGGTTTTGGACATTCACTTCTCCATGGAATTCGTTGCTTAGATTAGTACTGTCCAAACATTGCTTATTTTCTGATAATTGAATTCAGTAAGGGACAAAGCAAATTCCTTGCATTGCCATGCCTTCAATATGTTGTATTCTCACCAAAACTTTTCAGTGTAGCAATGTATTTTTTTAATTATATAAATTTTATCTTTGACAATTTTTACATATTTGATTAGGGTGCAAAGGGTCAAGGGCTAGAGGAAAGTGGGTGAGATCATTGCTTTCACATTCTCTCCTTTTCTTCCTGTATCTGGGGAAAGGGGAGAGATAAGGGAAGAAGTCACACCTGATGCCAGCCATCCCAGGGTCCCCAATGTGGGGCATGATCCAAGAGTCCTGATCAAGTGGTTTCGATAGTTCAACAGTTCTCTATTGTTGCCAATCTTGCCACTCCAATCATGATGAAATCTCTCAGACTCCACTGGCTGACAAACTGCATTTGCTCAGATTCACTGCCAACCTCTGGCTGTGGTAGTTGATTCATCTATTCTGTCCTCAGTGTCTTGTTATGATACCAAGTATCCTCTACAGGCTCCAGTGTACTGACATATCTTCCATGTGCTTATTGGTATGCCACCCACTGCTCCATCTAAGCCACTGAGGATGCTCTGACATATGAATTCCATGGTCAGACCAAGGAACCTACAATTTTCTCTACAGTTGAAGTTCTGAGTCCAATGGTTCAGTTAGGGGAAATCCCAAAGAAATTTCATCTGAGGTTATCCTAGACCTAATTCTTGTGTGTGCATGCCAATACAGGGTCTGCCACACTCCATCACTCAAATCGGCCTATATGTACATACTGTTAGTTGCAATAGCTTGTGTCTTATACACAAACTAATGGGTGTCTCAGTCTAGTCCTATCTTGCCCACCACACACTCAGGCCCCGTGCAAATCTGTGGGAATTGTAGCCTAGTTGGAGCGAGCCACAATAACCCCCACCAGGCCTGCCCCCTGCCCTAGTTGCTGTGCTTGCCAGTAATACAGTAGACTAGTCCTGTCTGTACCATATCCATTCAGCTCTCATATGTGTCAATGCGCATGGAAGCCTAGTTCAATTCAATCAGCCCCATTATCCAGCCCACACAATTGCCAGCAGGTGTCATTCTATCTAGCTATGCCTGTCCCAGTACTGGTTCTTTTGCTCACCAGAGGGAGTGGCAACCCAGGAGGGAGGTGCCCACTGTTTCCCTAACAGGTTCAATCCCACTTCTGGATCTTGTACTCTCCAGGTGGTTCTGTGGTTTAGCTCGACAGAATTTGCCCCCCGACCATGCCAGCATCTGTTAGATGATACTGCAGCAAAGTCCATCCAACCTTCACCCACTATGGCTTACGCATGTACCAGTAGGTACAGTCTGCCCCATCTAAATTTCCTTGATCCAGCTTACATGCAGGCCAACAGGTGTTATAGCCCTGTCCAGCCTGGTCTGTCTCCAATCCCAACTCTCACTTTCAGGGGTGGGAAAAGTGGCCCAAGCAGGAGAGCTCCATGTAGTCCCCCTATCGGATTCACCCACTCTCCCCCGGGTCTCAAATTGCTGGTTGAGCACTGTGGCAAGTCTGGCATGGCCTGCCTCACCTCAGCCAGTGGATGCTCTAGCCTGACCTGGCATGGCCTGCCCTCAGTTCCAGCTCATGCTTGTGGGGACTTCAGCCTAACAAATGTTGCCAGTCTCCAGTCCTGACCCTAGTGTGTACTGGGTGGTATTGCAACCCAACCTGGCATGACCTACACACCATTCTGGCTCTTGGATTTGCCAGCAGATGATATGAACTGGTCCAGCCTGGCTTGCTCCAGACCTGAGACAAAGTTACGCCTGTGGTCTGATCTGGGCTGTTCCCTTTCTTGGTTCTTGCACTCAATTGCAGGGACTGTGTACCGACAGATGTGTTGCCAAGTTGCTCCATCAGAACTTCTCCCAATGCCAGATCTCACTCACACCAGCAGGTCCATGAGTCAGCCTTACTTAAACCACCTTCTGTCATAATAGGACCAATGGCCTTTTCTGACTGGCCCTCACGCATTCCACTTCGTACTGTTGGGTGCTACAGCCCATCCAAGCCTAATCCACATCTGAAGACAGCTCAAGTATGGCTCAGCAGGGGCAGAGACCTAGGCCTAGCCTGGCCTATACCCACCCTGGTTCTCACAAACACCAGTGGGTGCTGGAGTCTAGCCCAGTCTGGTGCATACCAGACCCAGTCCACACTTGCGCCAAAAAAAGACTGTACCCATGTCCATACCAGACTATAACCCCTACTTTGGCCCCCACACTCACCAGTGGGACCCACAACCCAGCCAGGGCATCCCATTAGGTCTCCAACCAGGCCTGATCCTGGCACACACCTCACATGTGCCAGTGGTTGCTCTGAGCCAACTTGGCATAGCCCCTCTCCTGTCTTGGGAGGCCTGGACTGCCCCAGCTGTCCCCCAGTCCTAATCCTCTATAGCAAGTGCTGCAACCTGGACCTGCTCAGTCCGCTCCTATTCTTAGTTCGTGCAAATGAGTAGGTGTGACAGCCTAGCCTGATATGATCTGCACTCCCTCCTGGTTTTTGCACTTGCCATTGGGCTATGGTTTGCTCAGCCTCACCCAGTCTGCCCTCTTCCAAAACCAATTCACATACTTGCTGATGAATGTAGTTCCCCTACCCAGTCTACCCAGCACCCAGGCCTGGACCACATGCTTATCAGGGGGAGCTATGATCCACTAGGGGAATTTTTAATCAGCATGTACTGTAATTCAATATTATTCAATATTATTGAATTACAGTACGTGCTGATTAAAAAAATATGCAAGACAATAAAATGTGAATTGTCAACCCCTAAGTTGTGTACAATCCACCCTGATCTCAGACAGAACTGTTACTCAGTTTTTAAATATTATCTTTAAATTTATTTGATGGAGAATATGCACCTGTTTGTTGTTTTGTTCCCTGAATGCCCCAGATCACCAGAACTGAATCAGATCAAAATCCGCATCAATTCAGATTTCCTTCATGGGGGAATCAAGTTACTTTAGACATAGCCAGTTACCTCCCAAGAAGCTGGAATCAGGAACAGAACAAAAGTTTTTTGCTGGATCTTGAAGGAAGCTCATTGCTTAAGAAAGAATAACAGTGTCAAAACAGACACTGTCTTAATGCAGGAAATCTGAACCCTGCAGCTGCTACATATGCACTTGTGAGAAGGTTTACTTTACAAATTAGATGCAATACTACCTTAACAATTCAAAGCATGAGATATACATATATACTATAGAAATTCTTTAAAATACATACATTTTCTTCTAGTATGCCTGACTTGTGAATGTTTTCTGAAATTCTACCTCTGCAAATCCCTTGACAGTAGGAAGTGGAGGTTAGTTGGTCATTCAACTTCATGACTTTTCTTCCTGAAATGGTCCACCAATAAGATAATCTTATTGGTAGTGTGTACATGGAAGATTATAAAATTCAATGAGAATATCTGGAGGAACAGACTTTCCCGATGCAATTCTGTTGCTGTCTAGTCTCTTTATTTGTACGATGTGTTTTCTGTCTCTAATTTTTCTCTTATTTATTTATTTTTCTCTGGCTAATATGGCAAAGTCATATTGTCGGATAAGAAACAATAAACCTTTCTTATAACCGTGCAAGCATTTCAACCATCTGCCCCTCCAAGTGATTGGATGACGCTTTTCAAACCAGCAGAGCGTGGCATGAAGTACACCTATCCAAATTAGCCCACTGCAAATACAAACAGAGAGGTTCTAAATGTTGCATTTGATAATTTTCTCTGTAAATTGCTCTTCATATGGATGCTTTGCAGATGGTGATCAAAAATGCACTTTCTGCTGCCTGGGGAGTTAGAGCCCCTCACAGCCGACCAGTGTAATCTGGTCCCAAGAGACAACAGCACTCCAGAGGGGCATTGCCACACTGGCTACCTGCTTCTGCTTGTCTTAGCAACAATGATCACCATATGTGAAGCTGCAGGAAAACAGATGCTGTTTTTCCATTTGTGAAATCAAGTTGTTGGAAAGTAATCAGGTTTCTAACATAAGAAAGCTCAACTAATCAACCTATAGAGGCAGTGTGAGGTTTCTCAGAAATATTTGACAACATTCCCCAGTATTGATGATTAGAGACATGTATGGAATCCTGGTTCCAAAGTGATAATCCTTCTCTCATGTTTGTGTTGATGGCTTTATTTTGATTGCTGAGAGTAGAGTCCCTAAAGGAAACATGTAATCTCTCCATTTGTGCAAGAGACTTCAAAGTAATCTCTAGGCAAAGGGTAAATTTTTGGTAGCCTCTTATTTTATCAATTATTAAGTATTAAAGATGAATTATTTCTCCCCTTATGACCAAGAAGAGGAGATAACACAACTCTTATTTTTCAATTGAAAAGTGAAGCTTTTGCAAGAGCTAAGGTTCAGTGTTACGTGATCCATTACACCTTACTCTTACTTTTTTTTTTTTTAAGATTTATTTTTATTGGAAAGTCAGATATACAGAGAGGAGGAGAGACAGAGAGGAAGATCTTCCATCCGATGATTCACTCCCCAAGTGAGCACAACGGCCAATGCTATGCCCATCCGAAGCCAGGAGCCTCTTCCGGGTCTCCCACGCGGGTGCAGGGTCCCAAAGCTTTTGGGCCATCCTCGACTGCTTTCCCGGGCCACAAGCGGGGAGCTAGATGGGAAGCGGGGCTGCCGGGATTAGAACCAGCGCCCATATGGGATCCCGGGCGTGCAAGGCGAGGACCTTAACCACTTGCACCACCGCACTGGGCCCTACTCTTACTTTTACCATGTATTTTGAGTAGAGAGTCTGATGATAAGCAATATCAAGTTCACCTCCAAGGAACCTGGCCTCTAATTCTTGCTGCCAGATTGTATTATAGCCTGACTTTGGATTTTTCTATAAAATCCAAGTAATAGTACATAGAATGTCTGTCCTTAAAAGAAAGACAGACTTTCTTTAAATTGGAAAAGCAAATTTGGAGAGATGAAGAGACAGAAAGCATTTCCATCTACTGATTAACTCTCTGGCCACAACAACCAGAGTTGAGCTGATCTGAAACCAGAAGCCAGGGCCTCTTCCAGTCTCCCATGTGGACTTGCAGTGTCCCAAGAAATTGGGCCCTCCTCCACTGCTTTTTCAGACCTCAGACAGGAAGCTGGATCAGAAGTGAAGCAGATGGGATATGAACAGGTACCTATCTTTGATGCTGGTACTTGAAGATGGAGAAGCAGCCTCTTGACACGTAGATTTGATCCCTCAAAAGATAGCAGATTTAAAAAGTTTAAAATGTATACAGAAATTCAAGATTTGAGTAATCTCTGATTACCTTATTCTTAAAATGGGTCTGGCCACTCTGGTATTTTAATCCAGGATATTCAACTTGCTGAACTGTCTGTACCCTGAATGATTAGTTACCGGAGATAACTAATAAATCTACTGAAATACGTCTGCATTTATTATAGATGCATAAGTTGCTAGTAGTTCAGAAGACAGTGTACCTATTGGGAGTTAACAGTTGAGCTGTATTTTGAAATACAGAAACTCAGCAAGATTAGAGTATTTCTCCAGAAAAAGAATAGGTCATGCGGGATGGATAGCATGATGATAAAACAGACCATGCTATTTACAAGTGAGAAAGTTTAGGTTAGCTCAAGAAAATTGATGTTTCGTTAAAAAAGCAAAAAAGAAACGGTAATTAAGCTAAGGTCAGCTTTCAACATAAACTAAGGAAGTAAGAAGTGAATCAAAGCAATGGGAGGAAGATTTAAGTGACTGTTAGCAGCTAAGTTCAACCTGGAATTTAGTGTGTAGTGTACTTTGAACCTACTGGGAGCTAGCAGAGTGGGTGCACATCACAAAGAGAAATGAACTGTGATAAAGAATTTTTCAGTCCAAAAGGAAACACCTAAAATGTGAAGCAGTCATAAAATATGTACCAGGATACAATTAAGCACATATAAGCAATTAAATTGTATGGTACCAATTGCCATTGGACTTTGTAAACTGTAAATAATTTTTACAGTATTAATCTCAGCCTCTCAATCATTCAACAATCAACTCTTTGAATTAAATAGGAAATGTAATGTATCTCAAGGAGTTATATGGGCATGAACTAATGATTTAGGACGCAAGATCAGATATCATGGTGTCTCAACTCTTTGCAGACTGATACACAGGAGTTTAAGGGAAATGACCAGTCTTTGGGCCCACCTTTTTTAGTTTCTCTAGGTACTCATAATGGAAGGAAGAAAAGTTATTTTAGTTTAACAGTCCATGAAATAGCTCAGTACTTTTGTGAAGAAAACATTGAAATAGAAATAAGCAAATATTTAATAACCAGGGATGGTTAATACTAATAAGTACTACAGCAATCTCTCTTTTTTTTTTTATTTATTGTTGCTTACATTATATTATGTAGTACAGTTTTATAGGCGCTGGGGATCCCCCCCACCCCTCCCATACCCCTCCCCCCATGGTGGATTCCTCCACCTTGTTGCATAACCATAGTTCAAGTTCAGTTGAGATTCATTGCTTGCAAACACATGCCTAGCATAAAGTTCAGCGTCTTATTGTCCAGATAAGTTCAGTGGCCTCTTGGGGAGACCTTCTATGGTCTGAAGATAGGTCTAACAGAGTAAAGATCCAGTCAGTTAAAAGCCCCAACAAGGCCTCAGTATCATTATACAACATTATGGAATTAATTGACATAGTATTGGGTAAACAATATGTTAAAAATAATGCAAGTTCCATTCTTCGAAACATCTGGGTTGAGACAGTATCAATGACAGGTTCAAAAAATAACAAACAACCAAACAAAAAAATTACTGGTTAAATCAAGGCAAACATGTGGTATCTAATCTTTTGGGATTCGCTCATTTCCCTTAGCATTATAGTTTCCAGTTGGGCCCATTTAGCCACAAAGAACTGCATTTTGTTTTTTTTAATAGCTGAGTAGTATTCCATGGAGTAGATGAACCAAAGCTTTCTTATCCAATCTTCTGCTGATGGGCATTTCGGTTGCTTCCATGTTTTCGCAATTACTGATTGTGCTGCAATGAACATAGGGATGCATGTTGGTTTGTCGTAAAACAGGTGTTTTGGATATATTCCTAGGAGTGCTATTGCTGGGTCATATGGTATGCAGATTTTGAGTTGTTTGAGTGTTCTCCAGACTGATTTCCATAAAGGCTGTACCAATTTGCAGCTCCACCAGCAGTGGAGTAGGGTTCCCTTTTCCCCACATCCTCGCCAGCAAGCGTCGTTGGTGTTCTTGTTTATGTGGGCCAATCTTACTGGTGTTAGGTGGTACCTCATCGATGTTTTAATTTGGATTTCCCTTATTGCTAGGGAGCTGGAACATTTTTTCATATGTTTGTTTGCCATTTGGACTTGTTCCTTTGTGAAATGTTTGCCCATTTCCCGTGCCCATTTCTTGAGTGGCTTGTTTGTTTTGGTTTTTTGGTTGTTTTGAAGTTCTTTGTATATCCTGGAAATTAGCCCCCTATCGCTATATCGTGTGCAAAGATCTTCTCCCACTCTGTGGGTTGCTTTTTTACTTTGTTGATTGTTTCCCTTGCTGTACAGAAGCTTCTTAGTTTGATGAGGTCCCATTTGTTTATTCTGTTCTCAACTGCTATTGCTTTTGGTGTCCTTCTTAGAAAGTCGGTACCTACTCCTAGGTCTTGCAGGGTATTTCCTACATTTTCTTGCAAGAGTTTGAAGGTTTCTGGATGTAGGTTTAGGTCTTTTATCCATGTAGATTGGATCTTAGTGTATGGTGATAGATGTGGGTCTATCTTTTTGTTTCTACAGGCTATCAGCCAGTTGTCCCAACAACATTTACTAAAGAGTCCTTCCCACTTGCTTAAGCTGTCATTGGTCTTTTTGTCAAAGATTAATTGGCTGTATCTGTGTGGATTCCCTTTTGGTGCTTCTATTCTATTCCATTGATCTTCCTTTCTGTCTTTGTGCCAGTACCAGGCTGTTTTGATAACCACTGCTCTATAGTATGTCCAGAGGTCCGGGATTGTGATTCCCCCTGCCTTAGCACAGTAGGCAGCGTGTCAGTCTCATAATCTGAAGCAATCTCTTTTATCAAGGATTTCGGGGCACATAAAGAAGACAAATTTTCTATCTCTCTTGGCAATTGAGAAGTCCACTCATGAACCTCTAAATAAATTGATTTTCAACCTTAATTGGCCAAAATTGTTTTGGCTTACTAAAAATTGCTGACTGATGATTTTAGTACATGGACATCACAACACCCTACAAAAGTTTCTGTAACTTGTCAAATATTCTGAGTTTTTGATGACTATTATGTCAGCTTGACCACGTGATTCAACCTCAATGAGCATTTTTACTATATATCAAACTTCAGTAACAATTACTATCCTATCTACTTTTACCAAACAAGCAAATGTATACAGAAATATTCTGTCAAATATTCAGGGATATCTGTTATGGGAAATAGAAGGTGTTGCTTGCCCAAATTATGGTATCATGATTTAATATCTGACCAACGGACGAGAAACTAAGAAATATATTACTTAGATACTATTTTAGGGACTGGGTTGATTTTTTTTTCTAAGTAATATATTTTATTCCCTTCTGAGTTCTTAGAAACAATGGTTTGATACTGCCTCTGAAGAAGACTAAGGGCATGTGTAATAAGCAATAGGGATTTCCATGGAAGCTTGAAATTCTTGAATGGGAGCATGCAGCAGCACACACATACATACATACACAGAGCCAGCATTTAGCCAGGCATTGTAGATGTTAGTTTAGAGGTTCACATTCCATTTCAGAATGATACACTGCCTGGCTTGTGTTGTGAGTCCACATTCCGGATGAAGTGGATCCTGGCAGGAATCTGATGTCTCAAGAAATTGGATTACTGTCTCCACAGAGAAGACCCAAATTGATTTTTCAGATCACAGATTCGGCCTGGCATGAATTGAGTTCCTAGGTCCCTGGTTGTTGCAGGGATAAGGAATGAAGCAGTCAATGGGGTCTCTCTCTCTCCCTTTCTCTTTCTCTATTTATCTCTCAAAAAGAAAGAGTGAGAAGAAGGAATGAGGGGAGAGAGGGAGTAAGACAGCAAGTAACAAAAAGGAAAGAAAGCAAGCAGAAATGGAAACTATAACTCAATAAAAGCACCTATTGCCTACTTCCAGGATGTTAAAAGACTACCCCTTGGGCCTGATGCACATGTATGGCAGTCAAGTTCATAACCATGTAACTGAGCCACGAAGGGAAAGCATTTGTCTCCATCTAATACATCATCATAGTCTGTCTTCCCTCCTCAGGATTACAACTCAACTGCTCTTCACTTCTGACAGATGACCAGCATTGTTATAACAGAAACTACCAAAGCATCATGTGCCTGAGATGTTTGCAATATACAGGGTTCAAGTCACTTGCAATTGCACTTACAATTATTTTTGATCATGTCGAGAAACTTAATTAACCAAGTACCCAAATTTATTTGCATTAATTGTAGTATAAATTGTCCTAGCATCTGGGATGTGGTATGACAATTTTTTGGAGAGGAATAAAAATACATTTTTTAAATGTGAATATCAATTTTGTGTGTAATAACAATTACCTTAAACCTTATGATCACCTGCAATGCTACCCATAAAGGAAAGATTTTTTTTTTTGAGCTGCTACTGAAAAAGTCTTGTACTTTTAAATTCTGTGCATTATAATAATGCTAAATAGCCAGTGAGCATGAGTAGGATCTGATCATATGAACAAGAATACACAGCCTCATCTTCCTGGAATTTATATTCCTGCAGATCATTCTCTGTTAGTGCGAAAATGTCTTTGAGCTGGTTTTATCTTTTGCTTCTACCAGATTGTAAGGAAGAGTATTTCTACAATCATGCTATTTCACACCATTATATCCACTTTTATTTGTTCAGTGTGGAGTGCCACATCCCTGAATATCACAGCAATGAGTATGAGCAGGTATTTGAACCATTCAGGGGTTTCACCGAATGTTCTTATCGTAGTTTAGGATTTCAAAGCAGGCAGCAAAGCTTGAGACTTCATCACTTTTATGCCATTGTGGCATTGTACCCAAAAACACTACCATCTGTCTTGGGAAGGCTGATTTATTCTCTGCATTACCAAGAATAATTTGGCTTTCTTTTTTTTAACGATTTATTTATTTCCTTCTGAAACTCAGATTACAGAGGAGGAGAGACCGAGAGGAAGATCTATCTGATGATTTACTCCCAAGGTGGAAACAATGGCTGTAGCTGAGTTGCTGCTGACCCAGGAGTCAGAAGCTTCTTCCGGGCCCCCCACACCCAGTCCCAAGGCTTTGAGCTTCCCTCTTTTGCTTTCTAGGCCACACACAGGGAGCTGAATGGGAAGTGGGCCACCAGGATTAGAACCGGCACCCATATGGGACCCTGGCAAGCGTAAACTGAGGACTGTAGCCACTCTGTGCTGGTCCAGACTTTCTTATTGCATGATTTTTTGGGAGAGTTAACTCTAGTAAAAGTATTATATGTTAGTATAAATTCTCCAAGAAGGAAAGGAATGCATCTGTGAGCAAATCCCATCACTTCTACCTTCAAAATCTATCCTAAATCTGACCACTCTCTCCTACATCATTGTTACCGCATGCAACCGCTCCAGTTTCAACAAGATGCTAACAATACCTCTCACATCCTCACTGTTCTTCTTATGGTATTATTCACGTAACAGCTAGTGTGACACTTGTAAATTGCAAATCAGATCTTTCCACTTTATGACATCAGGCCTTCAAAGGCATCCCTTGTACACAGCCAGACTAAAATGAAAATGCATCCAAGAAGGTTTAGGTTAGGAGTAGAAGGTGGAATGACAAAAATCAACCAGGAAATAGGCTTTTATCAGCCACCCTTTTATCCCACTGGAACCCTTTGATGTTCCGGCAATTATCTAATTTACCAAAATAAATAATCAAACGTTTCATGATTTCCTGTTGTCCAGGTTTTTTTGTATATTTGGACAGAGAAATTAACCACTTTGATTAAGGATAATAAATAATAGGAATGCTTGGCTGAACTCAGTTCAATAGTAACAAAATACACTTAAAAACATACAAAACTATTAAAATTTCTTACATTTTTCATAAGGAGTTTTCTCCACAATAAACATATTGCATATAATATAGCATTATTTTAGTTAATAATACACGAACCTCAAAGGCCCAAAGTCCTGTTATCAGCGTTTACACTGTTAAAACCAATCCTCTTTGGGCTTCTAGGTGTTAATATAAAATAACCTCATACTGTATCCAGTTATTTCCAATCTGACATTTTACCTTAGCTTGGGCTTGAATGACTAGCATTAGCACAATGGAAGAAAACAAATTGCAGGTACTCTTAATACAGCACTGAAACTTCGAGGTGTTGATTGTTGCTCATCATTACATTACCAACTTAAAGCCCACAATTTCTCCTACTCTGATGAAAAATTTTTCCTGCTCCTTCAAGGAGCTTTAAACAGCATTCTTACGGATTCTTTCTACGTGGCACTATATAAGTAGACCACTCATATTCAAAACTCTGCAACACAGTAAAAAAAAATCTACAACATGATACTGTGTGTGAAAACTCAAAAACTCACAGTTCCTAGGAAAGGCAACAGAACAAGAATCATTTGCTGCTTATTCAACACTGCTTCTTATCCTTTGATCTACCACTCATGTTACCTGTTTTATATTTTGACATCTGCTGTTAGAGAACATTTTCTAAGAAAATATTCATCTTGTTACTTTTAACCTATAACAATGTTTTGTCTCTCAAAACCAAGATTCTGGCTTTTCTTTTTTCCCACATTGATCCAGACTGCTCTGAGTTGACCTTCTTAGCAACAAAATATGTTCAATATTAATTGTTAGACATTTCCCAAAATAGATTCCTTATTACATGGCATTTTTAAAAGCTAAACCTATTTTATATTGTTTAACCTCAACCTTCTGCTTCATAAAATATATATCTTGGCCTCACATCAATGAAAGTCTCCTTTTAAACGCAGTAGAAATTTATCAGCAAAGGCTAGTATATAAAAAATAAAAATAATGCCAGAGCTATCCTTATTAAAAGTCTGATTGTTGCTTTAGAGATTCTGCATACAGCTTTGAATGAATTCCTTAACTTGACTCACAAGTTTTACACCTTGAAGAAAGGAAAATGGTTTACTCTTGATATCCTAAATGTTATTCACTCTTAATATCATACATTGCCCACCAAAATACTACCTTTGTGTGAATGTCAAACTTAATTCCCTTTTCTATATCCTAACTTATGCTATGTATTCATTCCAATTGTCAGGTGCTTTCAGAATTTAAAACCACCACCCCTGTCATGATTCATGTCTCTTGAAACTTAATTTACTTAGAAAACTCCAAAATAAGGCTTCATTGGTTTTAGCAAATAATGCCCAGGAGTGATAATTAATGCCAAGGTTATTTTATTTATTTCATTTCATTTGATTATATCAGAATTACTGAGAGAGAAAGCAGAGAGTCAGAGATCAGTCTTCCATGTGCTGGTTCATTCCTTAGATAGCTGCAAGGGCTCGCAGGGGGTCAACCTGAAGCCAGAAGCCAGGAGATTGATCCATGTTTTCCACATGGATGGAAGAGCCCCTGGCGCTGGGCCATCTTCTGCTGCTTCACCCAAATGCATTAGTTGGAGTTGGGTGTGAAATGGGCTGGTTAGGACTCCAAGTGGGGCCAATAAGAGATGCCAACATTGCAAATGGCTGCTCTACCTGCTATTCCACAACACTGCTTCCAACTAATGACTTTTTTTTTTTAAAGATTTATTTTTATTATTTTTTTTTTTATTGGAAAGGCGGATATACAGAGAGGAGAGACAGAGAGGAAGATCTTCCTTTTGATGATTCACTCCCTAAGTGAGCGCCACAGCCGATGCTATGCCGATCCGAAGCCAGGAGCCTCTCCCGGGTCTCCCACGCGGGTGCAGGATCCCAAAGCTTTGGGCCGTCCTCGACTGCTTTCCCAGGCCACAGGCAGGGAGCTGGATGGGAAGTGGGGCTGCCGGGATTAGAACCTGTGCCCATATGGGATCCCGGGCGTGCAAAGTGAGGACCTAAACCACTTGCGCCACCGCACTGGGCCCCAACTAATGACTTCTTAATTAACTCCATTTTCGTGCCCACTGAATTAGCTATAATCACCCTGCCCAGAAAATAACATAACGTATATTCTTAAACTCAACTCTTATCTAAACAAGCATCGTGAATCATGCAACTTCTCCTCTGGAAATCCCATAGACAGTTTTCTAAATATAAGCTTGTGTTGACATGAGCAACATAATAGTACAGGTTTATCTGGGTTCATTAAATAGGACACAAGGCAGAATAAATTCTTTTCTTGACACACACTCTTGCACACAGATATAAATGCTACAAGCCACTAAGCAGTGCATGATACTCATACTACAAGCAAATAAAATGGTAAATGACACACATGGTACAAAGAATTAAAACAGCGGGGACAATTGATCTCTGGACATGTTTCTATTGCATAAATTTTATGATCTAGTTCCCTGACATCAAGAATTGTTATAAGGGGGGCCCGGCGCGGTGGCGCAAGTGGTTAAGGTCCTCGCCTAGCACGCCCGGGATCCCATATGGGCGCCGGTTCTAATCCCGGCAGCCCCGCTTCCCTTCCAGCTCCCTGCCTGTGGCCCAGGAAAGCAGCAGAGGACGGCCCAAGGCTTTGGGACCCTGCACCTGCGTGGGAGACCCGGAAGAGGCTCCTGGCTTCGGATCGGCATAGTATCGGCCCGTTGCGCTCACTTGGGGAGTGAATCATCGGATGGAAGATCTTCCTCTCTGTCTCTCCTCTCTGTATATCCGCCTTTCCAATGAGAAAATAATAAAAATAAATCTTTTAAAAAAAAAAAAAGAATTGTTATAAGGACTAATAATGATTTGTTTCCGATATTTGTATTAGTTGTCTGATGTGTATTATCCAGATTTTATTCTATTGTTACTTGAGAGGCAGAGAGCAAAGAGAGTCACACTCACAGATTCCATCAACAAATGCTGTGTCGCTGGGCTGGGAACCACAACTTCAATCCAAGTCTCCCATGTGGCAGTAGACAATTATTCAGGCCATCACTGTTGCCTCCCAGGGTCTGCAGTAAGAAAACAGTGGAATCAGGGGCTAGAAGCAGATATGAAATGTGGACACTCTGATATTGGATTTGGAAATCCAGTGTTTTAACAAGTAGACCAAATTTTGCTTGCAGAATTTTAAATGCCACCCGATGTCATCGTCATTATCCAGGAGGACTCAATGTTACTCACCACACAATAAAAAGAAAAGGACAGATCAATCATCTCTGAAAACAAGAAACAGTCTTTGGATCCTCTCCTGTTTTTCATCAGCTAAATCTGGCCAAAATATTGTGGAGTAATATGCCATGGGTAGTCTTAGCCTTCCACTGATCCAAAAGAAGGACTCCAAAGGAAAAATTGACTGTGACAGCTAAAACCTGGCCTGGCACCAATAGTTAGGCTTTGGGTCTTCTACATGCTTGTCTATTTAGTGAGCTTCACCTTGGTTTCTTCAGTTAGAAGAAGTCAAGAATAAGTAAGATCATTCTTGCTACAAAAGTATAAGTCAAATAGTGGAATAAATAGTGCTACCACTCTTTCCTAAAATTCACTTCCTTCTTCAAGTTCTGGCCCATCTTCCTCATTCTGTCTCATAATCTCCATGGAACACCATAAAAGAGACCTTTCTCAAGTATCACCTTCTTGTTGCCATTGCCCCTAATTCACTTATTCTATAATCCTACTCCATCTTTTAAAAGCTTTTCATTCTGTTTCCCCAAGCAGTAAAGAAGCATCATGAAGACAACTGTCTTAAGTCTGCTTTTCATAATTTTCACTGAATTATGTGAGGATAACTTCTTGGGATTTTAAATTTATTTCACTTTACAGTCTTGAGAGCACTATTCAGGATCAGGTGGCCCCAAAAATGTGTCTGATGAAGGCTGGTCATGATGGGTATAGAGGACAAATGACCATGATGAGCTGGGAAGCATAAAAGACGGCTAGACAGAACCTGAATTCAAATAACCAACTGTCTTTCACAGGTCAGGCTTTAACAACGCAGTCCCAATGACTTCTCATTCGATCTGCCTCTCAGATGCCATTATTCATCATTATACATCAATTCCACATCCCTTAACCCATCAACTTTAAGACAGCAAAGTTTAAGAACCTATATAAGCTATGAAGAGACAAAATCTACTCAACCTACAAAAACAGGGATATCGTGTTGTTCATTATTACCCAAAGATGAACTGGTGTGAAGATAGTTTTTAGATGTGTTTATTGAGTGAATCATCTTATTTTGCCCTCATTATAATTAAGAGTATGATTAACCTCAGTTAGCAGAAAATAGCTATGAGGTTTATAAGGGGTTAAGTCACTTTCAGTTCTTTATGAAACAGAGCTAAAGCACAAATTCAAGCCTGCCCAGTGGCAAAGATCTTGCACATTCCTCTATAGTTCTTTCACATATACTATTTGAGAAGATTATTTGGATAAATGATTTGAACTTTGACTTAACAAATATTTATGAAAAACAGATGTTACATAGATTTGAGGTAAAATTCTATAACATGTTATCAGTTGTAAAATTTAAAGCTGAAAAAAAAATTTTGAGTTACCAGCATCTTTCTGGGACTTTTTCTGGGGACAGGGGAGCAGGAGACGTGGCCCTGTCACCATGCAGACTCCTTACTGTACTCTTCTCAGACCCATGGTCTGATATCATAATTGGTAGTGATTATTTTTAAGTTAAAAACTGTACCTGACAAATAAAGAAACATATTTGTTCTAAGTTTAATTAAGTAAGTCTGGGCAGCCTTTTTGCAATATGGAGATTAACTGTCAAATTTATGTTAATACGATCTCAGAGAATGAAGCTGCTATAAAAAGTTCTTCCCTTCACCCCTCACTTAAGAGCCTCATGTTACCAAACTGAAGCTGCCTTAAATCGGTGGTATAAAATATCACCAGATCAGTTCTGCAAGAGCAAAGCGATTACCAGTATCTAACTAATTCAGTTAATTTTAAAGCCATTGAGACAAATAAGCTGAAATCATATCTCTTAGATGCAAAAAATTCTGACAATGGTTGAGTTTCCAGCATCTCTTTGGAATCATTCGCTGCCAAGCTCCCCGTTATCTGATTAGCATGGAATTATAAAGATCTTCTGAACACTCTAGTGTAGTACAAAGAGCCTTTCATTTCCATCAATACCCCCCTCTTTCTTGCGTGTGAAAAAGATGTGCCACCCAATTTTTTTATTTTGTGATTTAAAGGAAAAAATGCTAACAGTTTGAATCATGAGTCCTGTTGTAGAGACTGAGTTAATTAAAAACCTGATGTATACATACAGCTGATCCTGCTCACCCTAATGAAGAACATTAATTCTAGAGCATGTGTGGCTGTAGTCACATTGCTACAAATTACTGGACTCTTTCCTTTATCTGTTTCCAAGAAAGTCTCCCCCTGTTAGTTAGGAAAAAAGAAAAATATGATGCCTTAGTTCTAGGCAGCATAAATTACACGCATCAATCAGAGGAAGCTTAAATTAAAATACACATTTGGCAAACAAATATGAATATGTTGATCTCATCTGTGAATCAAAATGATTTAGTGCCTGTGTTGCCCCCCTACTGTTCATCATGAAGGTCACTTTCTTATTGAGAAATGCTTCTGTGTCTTTTAAGGATGCAATTTTATATGTGCCCTAATGTTCAATCTAACTAGTGATTCCTGTGTAGAAAGACTGATTTATCTTATAAAGAAAATACAGGCTCATTTTTATTTATGTAATCCAAAACAGATAGACAAATTAAAATGTGAGGGGAAAAAACACCAGTGGTTTATGGTTCCTGAGCTGAGGAAGCTCTAAAGTGTTTACAATATTTTCTAATCTAGTAGAATACTATTTGTGAAATGAAATGCTACACCTTTCTGATATGGAGTCACCATAAATCAGTCTATTCTTATCACCTACCACATGCATTCCGGGGGCTGAGATAAGCCTTGAGGGGATTCCTTACATGGAGATGATGTTGAATCTCATGTTGCCAGTCCTCTAAAACATCCGTAAGCAAAGCAGGCAGAAGTAAGGCAGTGGTCTCTGAGCAAAAGCATGTTTTATGTGATGATATTTACTTTGAAAATTCGTGTTATATTTTCTTGCTAAGATTTCATTCACATAATTATGCTATAATAGCCCCCCCCCTTTCTGCAGGAAGGGGTTTGTAATGCATGCCTTCATTCAGGTTGCAGCCCAATACCAAGTATTCTCAAAGCTAAATGGAAAAGGGAAAACAAGATAAGACTGTATGTAGCATGCCCATGGCGCTGCACAATAATGCCGAAGAACTTATTAAATTACCAGCGACAGGCTACATCCCAACAAGTTCTAATTCTATAGATCTGAACTGAAACATAAATCTGATTTTCTCATGGTTTCTCCAGACAATTTTTTTTACATATTACTTTAAAACAAGACTGATGGAAAGATAAATGCATGAAAAAATATCAAATAATACATGATGTTAGTTTTGACTAGTTGGGTCAAAGATCATATCAACAGATTGAATCCAAGATTGAGCTATTGGTGTGTAAATTGTTACTTCAGACTACAGAAAGTAGGATTCTAAACCAATAAATTGTTCATGGAAAATGTAGATTATATTTTTTGTTTATTATTATTATTAAAATTATGATTTTCCATGATACAGTTTTGTTGGTATAGAGATTGCTCCAAACTACTCCCCATTTTCCCTATCATTTTTCCCCATATTGCCACAGCAATATAGTCCTTTAGTAAGTCACAAGTTCAGCATTCTGCTATGTTAGTGTTTCAAGTTATCACAGGCGCAGGTATCATACTACCCGCCAAGGTGTATTTAAATATTTCATTTGGAGTACTTCTTTTCTGGAGGAGTAGAGATACATACATTATGACAGCTGTTTTACCTTGAGGGTTTTTATTTATTTATTTTTTTTACTTCTTTACTTCTTTAAGCTTAATATAAAATTAAAGGTAGGGATTATCAATGAAACATGGCACATTTTGACTACAACAGCCAGATCCCAGACTTTTTTTAGCAAGCTAAATTTCAAAAATCCATCTCCTTTATCCCCAAGCCATATTCTAATTTATAGTACAGGAAATACCATCATTCTGTGCTTTGTTAAATGCCAAATGCCAAATGCTCAGGCTTCTGATCTTAATGCCCTAGAGAACTGACAAATAATCAGGGAAACTTCTAGAAGTGAAGAAAGTCACTGAGGGAAGATCAAAGAAAGATCAACATGGTTTTGCTATTTCTAAGGGTTAGAGAGCCAACAATTTCGTCAGCTGAGAAATACTTAAGCCTTCAGAAAAATGAAATTATCTAACACAAGAGGTATTTGAAAAAAGATTGAGTCTGTTTTGTGGAGATCCATGTTGATGGTTGAGATGGCCAAGATGAATGGATTGATTGTGCTACAGTCTGTTCATTTGGCTCAGATAGACCCAACCAGGAGTAACTTGGGTATAATTTTGCTCTGTGCTAATTAGAGTTGGTCAAATGATCCTCTGATGAATTTCCTTCCTTAGATAGAATTTGAGAGGATATACAACAGCAATGTAATTATCAGGGGTGCTAATTATCCATAGGGGCATCTACACTGGATCCAAGGGTATAGAACTTGGTTTCAACTTCTTAGAAATTTCCTCCCAAACAAATGCAACCCCATTAGAAGTCCTTTGTTAATGGGCATACAACCAATACTGCATATGCTGATAGCATTTTCACATACAAATCTGATAGGAATGCCATTCCCCAATTTACACATGCAAATGTAGTAATTGTGTGTACTAGGTTCTGGGAAAGACTGGCACACACCCAAAAGGAAGCCCTTTTCAAAGTGTGGCCAACCCACCAAATTCTTCCTCCACAACAACTCCTTGTGTTTCTACCTCTGTTTCTACCACACAAATTTTCATAGGATTCTGTGAGAAAGGATATGTGCTTTGTGAACTTTCCTATATTCCTGGACAATTCAGGTTCCTTTCTATTTCTTCAATTAATGGTTAAGACTGTCTCTCCTTTATAGTAATCTACCCTTTCATTTATCTGTTTTTAAAAAATCAATTCTAATTAGAAAACAGAAATTATTCTTTTATTATGACTTACTCACATACAGAGCTTGAAATGAGGATGATTATAAATTGTTGTAATCATGATTTGCACATTTAAAAGTATGCAGATTACTGTTTACAGCTATGTGCACATGAGTTTACCCCAAGATGCATTTGATTATTCTAATTTACAGAGCTGCTGTATAAGCAGCCATTAACTATTTCCTGCTTCCTTTGTTTATGAATTTAAAAATCTTCTGGGCCACTTGATGACTACAGCAGTGCAATGCATGCAGACCAATTTATGAAACACAAACATATATTTAATTGCAGCATTTTTCTGAGACAGGAAGTCTAAGAATCTAATGATGATTATAAAAAGACGGCAGCTTAATTAATGGTAGCAGAAAAATGCAATAGAGGAAATTTTACTAAACATCAAAATTGGAAGAATTTTTTGAGAGTAAACATTATAACTCATTAACTCAGAAAGTATTTATTGTGTGCTTACTGTGTTCTATAAACTCATAATGCTTTTACTAATCTATTTTTTTTTAAGATTTATTTGAGAATCAGAGTTAGAGAGATATACAGAGAGAAAAAGAGAGCTCTTCCATCCACAGATGCACTCCTCATAGGACCACAGTGAGCAGGGATAGGCCAAGCAGAATCCACGACCCAGGAGATTCATTTGGGTCTCCCACATAGGTGCCAGAGATACATGCTCTCAGTCCATCTGTCTCTACATTTTCCCGGGTTTTAGCAAAGGTAGATTAGAAGTCAAGCAGCTGGAAATGCCTGCATTGCAGGTGGTGGTTTTTTTCTCAATTTGCTCCTTGTTGAGTGATGAGGTTCTTCAGAATCCCAGATTCATTAATGTTCTATTCCTTATAACAAAAGGTGTGCCCGTCTCCTATAACATCCAAAGAGATTAGGAGTTCAGTATCAGAGATTTCATTGTAAGACCAAATGCTACAACAGAGGAAGAGCCACATATCACACCAATATGGAAATTTTTAGCTATTTATCAGTTATGTAGAATGAGAGCTAAAAAACGATATTTTGATAGAGAACTTTGCTAGTAGTATTATAACGACTTCAAACAGAAACATCCATTGATATGAGGCCAAGATCCAATTTTATGAAACAGAAAGGTTGGACTTAGACAATATAAGAAAGTTAGGTATATAAAAGTCTTGTAATGGGGAATCTTATCTTCTGAAGTATTTAATAAGTAATTAATAGTAAATACACTTCACTGACAATAACACTAAGTGACAGAGACCATAGAAAGTTAACAATATGTTTTTTAGGAATATTTTATACAATTAAAAGAGGGAATTTATAGAATTGTAGTAAAATAAAAGTTACGTGAATGTAATCTTTCTTGGAAGATTTTATTCTGAGGCAAGCATTATGATACATCAGGTTAAACTGCAATTAAAGATTCTTGCATCTTATATCCGATAGCCTTCCTTGAGTCCTGCTGCTCCACTTCATGTGCAGCTTCCTAATAACGCATGCTGAGAGGCAACAGATGATGGCTCAAGTACTTGGACCCTTGCCACTCATGTGGGAGATCCAGATGGGAGTTATAGACTTTAAGCTTAAGCTGTGCCCTAATTTTACTGTTGTGGGGATTTGGGGTGTGAACTAGAAGATGAGGCATCTTACTTTCTCTTGTTCTCTCTCTTTTCTCTCTCTCTCTTCCTCTTCTTATTTCTCTCTTATTAGTCTGCCTTTCCAGCAGATGAAAATTAGCACTAAAAAGATAAGAACTAATAGTGATTTTGAAATCACCACAAAATAGTCTTTAGAAAGCAGTTTGAAGAAGATTAGCCATATAGTCTTATGTGAAAGAGAATGAATACTTGTAATTTGAGACATCAGTGATTCAAAAATGAAGTCTGGAAATCCATCTCTTGAGACGTTTGCAATCTAACTGGAAAAACATGAACACCACACACACACATATATATGAACACTATATGTATTTTAGATGATGTGTGTTGCAGATAAGCTTAAATTTGCTGCCCATGGGCAAGGCAAAGGTCTAGCTCAGAGGTTAGCAAAACACCTTCAATATGGCAAGTGGTCATCAAATTGCTATGGCTTCATTTCATGAAGCAAATATCAACTGAACTGAATGCTTATTATATCCTTATTTTGCTGAAGAAATGTTTTCCAGGAATTATATAATCTTGTGAGACAGCTTATTATCTCTATCTCTGAGCAATACTATTCAAAAGTTAATTAAATAAGTCGAAGATTGCCAAACACAGTCCTGTGAAGACACAAAGAAGAGTATTTTGCTCATTGAGCTCTAGCTTAGAGGTGCAGTAATATACTCAAATCTTAATGTCCATAGCAATAACTTGACAGGCTCAAACCATTGTTATTCCCTGTAAGCATGTTACAAATTGAATACCCGAATGTAAGTTTTCTTTCATGAAAGTGTTACTAGACAACTAAGCTGCTATCTCAGGATCAAAATTTAGAGAGTCTCTTCAGAAATTTTTAAGTAGCTCAGTTTCATTTTGACAAATACATCAGGAGAAACTGAGGCCAATAAAAAAGAAGAAGAAAATTAATTACATTTCAAAAAAATAACTATGGTGGGACTCATCCTGCTAGTGTAGTGGTTTGAAGCAAACAAGTACAGCGTGCATTGAGCAAGCAAGCAACACTGCAATTTGTAGATCATCTAAATGTGACACATGGGGAATCAGAGCTAAGCTGACAAGAGTGACGCACAATATCTGGAACAAACACTGTAAATCTTGGTACCAGCAACCTAAGGGTAGTAACAGCTGAGGCCAAAAAAGGCAACAGAGAAAATCATAGATCAGTACTGGGATACCTTGAATTGATGGCATCCAGAACCTCACCATGGGGAGCTGAGATTATTCAATGATAGCTCACTGAAGGTCAAATTTGTCTTTGGAAATTAGGCAATCCAGGGATGAGGAAGATGCTTTTGAAATAAGACAGGGACTGAGAGAGTATAGCTTTTATAGCTAGAAGGCTATGCATCTATTTAAAAGACTTGATATTCCGTGAATCCTACTTTCACACACATAGCACCATCAGTCTTCATGTGTGAACAAAAGGAGAAAGCAGAACCATGCCATTGGTGTTTAACATATTTTATGCTGAAAAACATAATCCTATAACACATGTCTCATAAAACAAATATCATAAAATAGAATTGTGTACCACGCCTTGCACATATTGCAAATACTTCGTAAGTGTAATCTCTCTTATTAAGAGAACACAACATGGAATAGTAGAAGAAATTGACCTTAAGTAAATCCTAACTTTGGCACACACTGTTTAGAAAAGTTTAGCTCACTGAAACTCAAGAGTACACATTTTAAAACAGACATAATAATGACTACTGTGCAGCCCTTTGGGTTGTTTGTTTTTTTAAAGATTTATTTTTATTTGAAAGACATATTTTACAGACAGAAGGAGAGACAAAGAGATCTTACATCCTGCTGATTCACTCCCCAAGGAGCTGCAACAACAAGAGCTGACCTTATCCAAAGCTGAGATCCAGGAACTTCTTCCAGGTATTCCACATGTGTGCCAAGGCCTTGGGTCATCCTCTGCACCTTCTTCCAGGTGTCCCACATGGGTGCAATGACCCAGGACTTGGGTCATCCTCCGCACCTTTTTCCAGGTGTCCCACATGGGTGCAGGGACCCAAGGCCTTGGGTCATCCTCTGCACCTTTTTCCAGGTGTCCCACATGGGTTCAGGGACCCAAGGCCGTGGGTTATCCTCTGCTGCCTTCTCAATCCATAAGCAGAGAGCTAGATTGGAAATGGATCAGCTGGGACATGAACTCATGCCCATATGGGGCCGGCTGTGGATTTAGATAGCCACCACACCAGCCTTGGCTTTTTCAATTGTTTAAATGTTGTTCCTAGTATTAAGTGTATAAGTTAGTAGCCACTAAATTCTCATTGGCATTATTATTATAATATTAAGCTTCCTAGTGGAAGTTCAGGTGGGATGCATATACAGTGGTTTGTTCTTTAGAAAAAAAATTTACATTATTTACCGATCATATTTAATTTTATTCCCATACAGTTTGCATGAAGTTTGATTTTTCTCAATTTACCTTTACTATTAGTTTAAATAAAAATCAAGTGAAGAACTGAAATTACATGAAAAAGTAATGTGAAACTCAAATTTTAGATATCTATTCATTCAAATTAGGCTAACTTGGTAAGATTCGTATTTCCACTTATTTGCCTGGAAAACAGGCTGTTTTTGGCTTGTGAAAGCGAGATGCTATAGTTGAGACAGGATTGAAATAGTCTTTCAAAACTAAATGAAATAAATAGTCTCACAAAAGGAAAAAAATGAATTTTTCACGAGTCCCTGGAAACTGGCAAAAAAGTGTCAGAACTGTTGTTTTCAGCAATAACTATGATTACCTCATTAAAAGCTTCTATATGAGAATCTTTCCATGCTTTTTGTGCCTCTATAAGGAAAAGTAAAAAGGGACACATAACATTAGGGCTGATTTGTTTCCAAGGAAGTCAATTATTAATACAGTCTTTAGTATTTAATGAACCAAGGCTATGTATGTGAAATGCAGCAAAGAGAACTCCACACCAGTTGAGAACAGGTGTTGATAGAAGTTTTGTCTGTATGCTTAGCTGCTGATTAGTACCCACTAAAAGGATAATAATCTAATGAAAATTACTCTGTACCAGTGAAAGTAGAAACTCCCCTGTGTTTTAGAAATTATTTAATTCCCACTGCTATGGCAGGGCTATGAGGAATGTGACAAGAATCTAAATCCAAAGTGCCTCCTATTGCTTCACCATAGACTTCTATTCCAGACCCTCTTCAAAAGGCTGCACCAGGTTTCTTTATGTCGCCTCAAGGAAACAAAAAACAGTTACCACCCACCAACGCCTTTGCAGGCAATAAGGAAATACATCAGCTTCTTCTCAGGAAACAGTGTGTATCGTCTTTGTTGAAAGACTGGAATAGGCTTTAATTTTTCTTAGGAACATGCCTCTGCCTCAGCGATATCATAGAGCCCTGGGAATTTGCTTAGGAAAATATGAGACTTCCTTGGAATGGCAGGTTCCTGGGAAATCTCTGATTTGGAAAAAAGTCAAAGCCAAAGTTGTAGCCTGGGCTGGAAGACAGAAAGATAGAAATCCTTAGACTACAAACTTGGATACTTTTGGAAAAGGTGACTTTAGGAAGCATGACTAATGGATTTCTTGTAATTGCAGTCTCAGAATACAGAATGAACAACTCCACTTGTTTTAGGTAGCAACCTGAGCAGAAGTAAGAGAAAATCCTAGGTGGATAACTAATAACAGGAACCCAAACGTAAATCTATTTCCTATCTTTCCAGTACATAACCATTACCAGTCTAAACTTTTAACTCTCATTTATGGCATGTTTAGCAAATGCCTGCATATATATCTCCAAGGGATCTGTATAGTCTTATTTGCTACCTGTTAAATATTTGGGTTAAAAATAGAATCTACCAGTGAATGAGAAATCTTCAGATTTAATGAAAGACAAACTTTTCTTTCTTTGTCAGGAAAATTTGGAAGCAATATTAAGACCTAGTATGTATAGATTTAGTTAAGAGGACCTAAGATTGTTCAGGGTGCCAAGATATAGAAAAGGAATAAGGACAGTCCCCTAGATAAGCTGGAGTGATGATTTTCTCACTCTGTAACTAGCCAGAGGTGTAAGAAAGATCCCTCCAACTGTAGAACCACTCCTTGAGCCCCAACCAAACCCCAGGAAAGCCAATAGGCCTGTGTTCTTCTTCAGGGCACTATAAAAAAACCTGTCCTTATTGCTACAAGTGCAACATTGTACGGCACAGTAGACCAAATACTGCTAGTCCTCTACACAATGTCAACTCACCCACAAACTACAGAGGCATGTATGAGGTCCATACATAACAGCATATAGTTACTTCAGATCTCTCTCTCCTATTCATTCCTCTACCCAAGGTGCTTCTCTCCTGCTGTCATGTTGCCGGCTCAGGGACCCGACTTACTGACTTACTTCTGGGTCTTTCAGTGTTTATGATGTTTGGACATAGGTACTCATTACACCGGCCTGCCTTTTGACTTTATTCACTTTTTCTGAACTGGTGTCCTATATAGCTTCGGGTAAGTTCACTCTACTTTAGCCTTGGGTCCTAAGTGGTACGGTTCACGAGAGTGAGTCCTTTCACAGAAAAGTATCAGACTGTTGTCATAATCCATGTGAAACTCAGAAGTCAAATGTCCCTTCAGCTGACTTGTTTGGGATAGAGCTTTATAACTTTGTACAGTCTCCATAAAGAATTCACCAGCCCATTGATCAACAGAGTAGTGTGTACCTTTTATCAGACAACACAAAAAGTTTTAAAAGATTTATTTATTTTTATTGGAAAGGCAGATACACAAAGAGAAGAGACAGAGAGGAAGATCTTAATCTGAAGGTTCACTCCCAAGTGCCCACAACAGCTGAGCTGATTCAAAGCTAGGAGCTCAGAGCCTCTTCTAGGTTTCCCATGCAAGTACAAGGTCTCAAGGCTTTGAACCACCCTCAACTGCTTTCCCAGGCCACAACCAGGGAACTGGATGGGAAGTGGAGCTGCTGGGATTAGAACCAGCACCCATAAGTGATCCCGGTGCATTCAAGGCGAGGACTTTAGCCACTAGACTACTGT
Source organism: Ochotona curzoniae (assembly GCF_017591425.1). NCBI lineage: Eukaryota > Metazoa > Chordata > Mammalia > Lagomorpha > Ochotonidae > Ochotona > Ochotona curzoniae. The sequence goes on along the minus strand of NW_024464939.1, from coordinate 23,865,323 downwards.
GCCAGGCTCAGTACAAAATCTTTTTTAAATGCTCATTGGAGTATCTATTTAAGAAAATTGTGCCTTCTTTGCTGATCTATTCTGGAATTTTCCTTTCTATTCTTCATTTGCATAGTGCTCAGACTTCTTCTGGGTTCTCATCCACAATTATTATGTAAACACTCAGACCAATCTCCTTAAAAGGCAATAGCAATAATAGCAACTAAAACATCCCTGAAACCAGAATGAAATTGCCAAGATAGAGAGGTAACTATTTATATACCATGATGACATTAGCGTCTCTTTTCAAACATGGGGTTTGATTCTGCATAGCTTTTAGATGAAAGAATTGAAATCCAGAAAGCTTTAACGCTTGTCTGACTCCTACACACTGTGATTTTTGTACACGACAGGCAGTCATGTGCTTGGATACTAAAGGGCTAAGAGTGAGAAGAGAATGCTGACCTTTTGATAATGATCCTAATCACAAAAGAAGATAATCAAATTTCAACCAGAGTGAATTCAAAACCTTGTTTTGATCTAGTTGATTCAGATTTCTTGATAATCAGAGAAAGGAAGTGACCAAGCCCAGGACATCACAAACTGTTTAAGAAAGAAATGAGAGGAAACTTTTCTGTAACTTTATTATAGTGTTCAGCTCATGTTGTGTCAGTAGGGGTTCTCTTTGTGGAACAGATGAAGAAAATCCTTTCTTAAAAAAAATATACACATGCCTTGAAAGAGATGAAGCAGAAGTTTAAGCATGAAACCCAGCAATTTTATTGCCCTAAGGCATTACTCATTTTCCTGACACATTATGTTTTTAATTAAAACTGCATGTGAGTTAATTAAAATGTTCACTGGCACTATTTTCCCTCCTCTTGCATGGGTTCTTTGTTACTCTTCTGGGTTTTTAACGAAATTCAGTTTCATTTTAATTCTCCTTTTTATATCAGTTGCAACTTTAGCAATCTGTGTTTTAAACTTTTTTTCTTGGTTAAAGGTATTTGGAATACTTAATCTTAAGTGACTAGGAAAAAGAAAGAGTCAATGTGGTTCCTGCATTCTTCCCTAGTTATTTTATTTAAAAAATGTATGAACTTGCCTTATTAGAAAGTGTTTTAAACAGAGCCCTGTGGCTTTCTTTGAATACATATTTTTATCTATCTGTGCTCCCTTGTTCTGGGAAGGATCACTGTTTGTGACAGCTATAGTTATGACCTCAGGTTTCATGATGCAGCTGTTTGATTAGCCCTCAGTGGACATCTATCTAGTTCAATTTATCAATGGGCAGCTCAGCACTGGAAGACAGACTCTGCTGAAAACACTGATGCAGAGACACAGAAAATCCATTGTCTTTCACAATGGATTTTCTTTTCTAGAGATAGCTGAAATTAATTTTTGACCCTTGCAATATCCATCCTTCAAAGCTTCATATATCCCCAAACAGCTCTGAAAATCTTTTTTTTTTCCCAGCATTTAAAGACTTTATTAGGGGGCAGGTGTTGTGACACAGAGCTAAGAGTCACTTGTGATGCTAATATCCCATATCAGAGTACCAGTTTGTGTCCTGGCTGCCCTGTTTCTGCTCCAGCTCCCTGTTAATGCACCCAGGAAGTGGCAGGTGATGGCTCAAGAACATGAGTCTCTGCTTTCTGGATTAGAAATGAGGATGGGGTTCTGCCTCCTGACTTCAACTTGGCCAACATGCAGCTATTGCCAACATTGGGAATGAACCAGGAGGGGTCGAGTAGCTCCCTTTTTTTTCTCCTCCCTGTCTTTCTCTCTGTAACTACAAGAGTGATTTCACATAAATGAAAAACATTTCACAAGAGTTTTAATAAATAAATATGCCCCATTGTGTGTGTTTACATACTGACATAATACTCCAAAATTATCAAAAAATATTTTATTAGAAATGAGCTATGTCATCACTTCCTCTGAAAACATGATTACACTTTACTTTTTATAACTTGACAAAGATTTCATAAAATTATCTGCAGATTATTTGAACAGTTGTTCACCAGGTTTCAATCTTACACAAACATTACTTGTTTTAAAAAGTAACAGCACAGCTGCAGCGGATTGCTTTCTCATTACACAGTGAGAACTACCAAGTGAGGTGGAACCTCTGACCATTCAAAGGCCACCACTCTTGCAGTCTGTGGATGAGTCCACACATCTGTATGTGCGTGATGATTGACTAAGGGTCACATTTCTTCTGATAGCCTTATGGGGATGCATTAATGAAGAAAAGACCTCAAAAATTCAGGACTCTCAAGGCCACACTCTTAAGGCAAATCCTTGGAAACAGAGTGAAGGTTTCTGCCCACTGTAGTTAGATAGCACCATGAAGAGCAGGATTGGTATAGCCTCTGCCTTCATACTAGACATTTGTAGCCACAAGAACATCACTGATTTTTACATATAACATTACCTTTTGGCCTTGTATCCCAGTTTGGGTGCACGGTCAGCCCCAGTCGGCAAAGAGCCCTATGGAGCAGAGTGCTCACAGTATTGCCAACCACAGACCCTCCAAGGGATATACATCATATGGCTTCTCTCTCCATCACTCTTGGATGCACTTGGATGTACCCACACAGGTTAATTTAATGGCTGCTGGTAGACAGAATGAAATAAGCCTTTCTTGACAGAGAGTCTTCTTTTTAAAATACCTTTTATACTTCTATCGAAATAGTTAGCAAATTATTTGAGAGTCTTAAAAAGTGACACAAACTGAATGTATAGGAGGAAATGATCTCTCCAATATGATAACAAACAAGCTAACACTTCATGAACAGAGTCAAGTATGGGGGTGAGAAAAATACTTTTTCCAATGACTTT